>NW_026991722.1:5577500-6827500 GCF_029215605.1 Mirounga angustirostris | reverse complement strand
TTGATTATTAGGGCTTTGTGATATCTAACAATCACAGAGACTGGTAAATAATAAGACTTATTTTGCACTTATTTTCTTTTACAAGATTGACATTGTTTCAGAATTTTCTAAAGTGATCATTGCTTAAAATTCATCGTAGTATTTTTTTTTTCATAGTTTAGTATCATTGATTTGAGTGGGGAGGATATCGAAGATGTGACATGAAGCAAGAAGCCATGTCCATTTTTTCCAGAAGGCCATAAATACTTAGAGAAGCTGTTTGGAATTGAGCCCCTTGCCAAAATCCTGTGGCAGGCTTCAGACATGTTAAGGAATTTTATAGATAACCAAGATCAGTAATAAAGGCCAAGAATAAAGTGCACACAGGCTTGGAAGATACAGGTCTCACCATGGGCCTTTGTAATCTGTCAGTATGTTGTTGGATGCAGGATAACACCAGGGAGACGTTAGAGCCTTTGTGAGACTGTGCTCCTTGACCAAGACCAATTCCCCAGGAGATGCCTGAGTTGTATAAGGTCAGAACCAGTGCACTCGCTAACCAGGAAATGAGGTTCTGGGTTCTGAAGGGGGAATCTAGGTAGTGTATCAGATCATGCAGTATAGTTGTTACGCCAGCATGGACTTTCCCCTGGGGCTGACCTGGATCTTTTGACTGGGTCTTTACTGGCCATGTAGTTAGAGGACTTATGGCAGCATTCAGTATAATTCTTGAACTGTTTACTTGCCTATAGGCAGTGGGAAAAAATCTTAGACCCTAAATATTTCCTCCACTAGGAAATATTTAATAGACAATTACCTCAAATGTGGAATGAGAAAGACCAATCAAAAGCCATTACCTTAAGCCTTTATTACCACATTACAACATGGGAACAGTTCGAGATGGCTGTTTTGTGGGGAGCCAAGTAGATTAAAAGTTTTTTAAGATAGGATTGAGGAAGGTTAGTCATGGTTTAGTCTTATTCCAAGAATCATTCATTGTTCAAAATCTTAGAAACTATGGGGAAACAGAGGTGTTATTCATGGGATAAGAATCAGGGACTGCATGCCCTAGTTAAGCCCTGGTTGGTCAGTTTGGATTTAGCAAAAAGTGTGGAAAGGGACAGTTGAAACTAAGATATTGTAAAGGTCAGTGCAACATTTTAAGTCCTTCAGTTCTTCCTGTGGCCAGTGTTATTTTACTTTTTTGTAAAGATTTAATTTATTATTTATTTGAGAGAGAGAGAGAGAGACAGAGAGAGAGAGAGAGAGAGAGAGCATGAGCTGGGGGAGGGGCAGAAGAAGCAGACTCCCCGCCAAGCAGGGAGCCAGATGCGGGGCTCAATCCGAGGATCCTGGTATCTCAACCTGAGCGGAAGGCAGATGTTCAACCAACTGAGCCACCCGGGTGCCCGTGGCCAGTGTTAGTTTAAAGCATAAGATGCTTAGGTCAGTTGTCAAAGTCTAGACTGTTACTTCTACCGAGATTTCTATGAGTGCCATCCATGACCTTTGGAGAAGCTTGAATCTTGAGAGCATTCAGCAGCTCTTCCTATGACTTTGAGGACTTTGTCCCTGCTTATGTTCTACGTTTGCAGTTTTGCTAAGGTTATTAGTTTAGCAGGGAGAAGATATGCCAGAAACATTCTCAACAGTTTTGAGTAAAATTGCTGATGTTGATTTAGCTTGCAGCCAATTCTTCTGTGAACATTATAGCTGATTACGGTAGCCAACATTAGCAAAATGGAAGACAATGGCATCTTCTCTTAAGGGATGTTGCACACAGTTGATTTATAAGGATGTCATTCATGATTATTTTGGGAATAAAAACACATTGTAAACAGTGAGGCCATTGATAAATCTCCATGGCCTTTAGATTTATATTATGAAACACTCTGTAATTGCCATGGATTGTCCCTGATTGATTTGTGCACTAAAATCTAGAAAGAAATACAAATAGCCTATGTGCATTTTTCTTTAACTCGAGAGATATGCAATCACTGAAGTTATTTATGCAAACATATTTTACTTATGTATATAGTGAAACTATGAAAACTGGACTTCTTGATTTGTCAGGTCGCTTTTTCCTATTGTGGATTATATTTGGTATACAAAGAATTCCCACGAAATTAGTTAGACTTAATTAAAAATTGGATAGTTCCAACAAACTATTTTTATTATCTTTACATTTTTATTTTATTTTTAAGATTTTATTTGAGAGAGAATGAGCACGTGAGCGCGCATGAGCAGGGGGGAGGGGTGGAGGGAGAAGGAGAAGCAGACTCCTCTCTGAACAGGGAGCCCCATGCAGTGCTCCATCCCAGGACTCCAAGATCATGACCTGAGCCAAAGGCAGACACTTAATTGACTGAGCCACTCAAGCGCCCTTTTCTTTAAATTAAAAAAAAATTTTTTTTAAGATTTTATTTATTTAATTATTATTATTATTATTTTATTTTTTTTAGAGAGAGAGTGCATAATGGCAGGCAGAGGGAGAGGGAGAAGCAGACTCCCTACCAAGTGGGGAACCTGATGCGGGACTCAACCCAGGATCTTGGGATAATGACCTGAGCTGAAAGCAGATGCTTAACTGACTGAGCCACCCAGGCGCCCCATTTCTTTACATTTTTAAAGTAAAGGAACAAATCATTCATTATCTGATGGAAGCCTAAAGATAGTTTTAGGCATAAATGACAAATTTATATATTTGTTTTTCTGAATTTGGATTCTGAATTTGGAAAAGGTAAAAACAAGAATTGACAGAAGTACAGATATGAGCATAAATATCTATGAACATAAGTTGTATTTTTTAATGTAAGAAATAATTTGAAAACCACAGCAATATGGAATAATGATTATTCAGAACATAGTCTCTTCAAAAATTAAGGACTTTTTTACTATCTGAGGATAGCAATAATTTGATCATTTCATATGAAAAAAATAATTTACTTTTTTTTATATATTATCCAGTAGTATTTTGAAATAAAAGATGTATTAACTTTTCTCTTTATGAATGTAATGAATCCTTAACACTGAACCAGTTTTTGGACCCAACATTTTAATTATTTTTCTTTTATATTTGTTTAATTATTTTATGTTTATAATCAATATACCATTATAAGTGTGTATTTAAATATACACAAATATAGAATCATGTAAGTAGATTATAATATCAAACTTTTAGTTTTAGCCTTAAAATACAGTTAACTTCATAAGCATATTACATAGATCAACATTTTATATAAAATTTCGCATCTTTAACATGTACGCTATATTTTACAGTATGTATATTAGATATACATATATACACATATATTCATGTATAGATATTTATAGTGTGTATATTTTATATGTATTTATGTGTATGTATATATCTTTATGATAATCTAAAAGCATTTGCACATTCTGAAACTTTTAAGAATAAAGTTCACTTACAGTTAACATTAGTGATTAAAATTAATATTTTCTTCCTATTTTGATTTTGTCCACATATTCAAACAAATTTTTTCCATTTAAGTCTGTTTTAAATTTAAGGAACAGGAAATATAATTTTGATGAATAAGTCCCCCCCATTTTTTTTAGCATTATAAGAATTTATGAGTAACCCTTTAAGAAAACAACCTTTATTTAAATTGTATTTGGTAAAAGGCAGTCTTATATATTTGTGCAGTAAAGGATTAATATTGTCCAGAGAGAGAGTTGTTTTTTGCCCCCAGAAGTCACCTCTGAGACCTTGCAATGTCCTGTGTGATAAAAGTATCTTTGTTTACCTGGGGTCTTGGTCAAAGACAGGTAGTCAGTGCTGACAATGTGGTTTGTGGTGGGAGCTTTTGATTACCCAATATCAGCTCAACCTCTGCAGGGGCTGGAGGCCATCAGCCATGTGGGCAGACATTCATGGCAGTCCATGTGACCAAACCCTCAAAAAACTGTACACCAAGGCTCGGGTAAGTTTCCTTGGTGGGCAATACTCCATGTGTTTTATCGAACATTATTTCTGTGAGGAATAGGGACTGTCCACATGATTTCTCTTGGGGAGAACAACTAGAAACTCATGCTTGGTGACTCCTAGATCATGCCCAGTGGCCCTCTTTCTGTAATTTTCATCTATATCCTTTTGGTGTAGTAATCCCTAACACTGAAGATCATGGCTTTTGTGCATTCTGTGCATCCTTCTAGTGAATTACAGAGCCTGAGAGTGGTCTTGGGGACCTCCAAACTTGCAACTGATGTCAGAAATGAGGGTGGTTTTGGGGACTTGTAAATTTTGCCATATTTAAAATCTAAAATATTTCTGAAAAGAATGGTAACTGACTTGAGGCTTAAAATCAACGCAGAGAATTTTAAAAGTTTAAAGCGTAAGTTTAACCGTGTTAGTGAATAAACCAGCATTTTGTGTTGATATTAATTTTATATAATATAAAAGGATGAATAATATATTCTGTTTGTTATTTTCTTATTCTAATTAGTCCAAGGCATCATGTATTTTTCAGGAATATTACATGAACCTGCATGACTTTCTAATACAGTTTATAAACCTTTGAATTCATAAACCAAATTTTAAAGACTTTTATGTTCATCTTTAGAAGTTCTTCCCTTTTTTGTTTGAACGTTTATAAGTAGTGAGCAAGGTTCAGAACTAGATTGCATTTCTTTGTTTTTGTTCCTTTTTGTTTTGCTTTTTACATAGCTCATACTGTTTTGAAACTCTGATTATTTATCTGAGCTAGATATTCCTAGAGTACAAACATAATGACAGAAGACAAAACTTTGATTAATAAGTCTCCAAAATTTCCCAGGAGAAGGGAAGAGTGGGAGATGGAGAAAAACAAAAAGTGGCAGGAGAAGTAAGTAGGAGCTGACTTTAGACAAATATTAAATTATCATTGGAGAAACCTAATTATATTCCTTTTGCAAGGAGGAGAGAAGGATTAGATGCAAGGAACTGATTTTCACAATAACACACACTCACACATGCAGTTTCACACTCACACATGCACACAAACACGAGTTTGTCATAGCTGGTTGAAATAAGGTGGTCTCTCCATTACATGAACCCTCTCTCTTAGACAGCAAAGCAAATCTCTTGGGAATTTTTCCATTGTGTGCCTCTGAATGAACGACTTTATGTTAAAAATCATTTAAAATGATCATTGTAATTCCAAACTGTCCATGGGGAGTGTTATGGACTACTGAGTGTATCCTTTCAAAATTCTTACGTTGAAGCCCTAACCTCAGTGTGACTGTATTTGGACATGGCGCCTCCAAGGAAGTAATTGAGGTTAAATGAAATCCTAAGGGAGGCCCTTAGGATTTTGTGATCTCATAGAAATAGTGTCTTTTAAGAAGAGACTGGCTAGCTCTCCTCCCCTCACGAGTGCACAAAGAACTAGGCATGTGAGCCCACAGCAAGATGGTGGCCACCTGAAGGTGAAGAGAAGAGGCTTCACAATGAAACCTACCCTACAGGCACCTTCATCTTCATTTCCCAGCCTCTAGAGCTATGAGAAATCAGTTTCTTTAAATTAAGCCATCCAGTCTGTGGAATTTTGTTATGGCATCCCTAGAGGACAAATACAATGAGATTCACCCAGTATCCGTATTTGGTGGTGGTAACACTGTGATACGTAGTAGGTGGTCATAGGGCCACTGGCTTTGTTGTCTACAACCATTCTAGTGGTGTGAACAATAAAGAGCCACTCACCCTCAGCGACAGTCAACGGTACATCTTTATCTCACACATGAAAGTCACAATCAGTGATGGTAACGATATAATAAATGTGTGAGAGGTACTCTTCTAACCCAGAAGACCAGGTTTCCAAGCAGATTCAGAGCTCTTCTGTCAATCCTAAAGAGGGGAAATAGCAGTGGTGTTCCCAGACTGTTTTCATGGAAGCATCTCAATCTGCCAAATGCGGAGTCCGGTCCTGATTCAGATCACTCAGGAAGGAGAAAAGTAGGCAGAAGCCATTAGCTTAAACTAATTGCAATATGTGAATAATTCAAGGTGGGGGTTGCAAGTGGCTTACAGGTCTTAAATCATAGAGGGAGAAAGAGTGTTCAGTTTTATTCTGAAAACTGTTCTCTGTTTAAGCTCTTGGAAGGTATGTTAATTTGGATTTGTTGGTTATGCTATAGGATCTAGTGGCAGCAAGACTAGGGGCGTTTTTCATATGTTATTGACTCCTGGAATTTCTCATCTGTGATTTACTTGTTCAGATCCTCTGTACATTTTTTTCTAATGAGTTGTCTTTGCATTATTTATTCTTACGTAGTTCATTATATCTGTATCCATATACCTCTTCTCCCTAGGTCATACTTATCTTAATATTGCTTATTGTGCATTTGGTCTTAATTATATATTTCTTTAATGTTGACATATCAAGGTCATAAGTCTTTTATTGTATTTTGTACTCTGTTTGATTTTAAAAGTTGACACCTGATAAAGCACTTATACCTTATTACATCCTGGGCAGATTATTTATTTTATATCCACATACCCTGCTATAGTTCTCTTTCCTTTCATGCAGTTATTTTTTTCCCTGGGAATTATTAGTTTCAATCCCCCCCCCCCCATGTCTTTATATTCACATTTCCGAGAAAATGTCACAATTTCATTTATCCAACTCTTAAATATAATTATTTATTTAGCAATCATATTTTCAGTTTCCAAGAACTCTTTTTTCTTAATTTATTATGGCAATGATAGTTTTTAATATCCAAGAGCTCTTTCTTTACACAGCCCCTTGTCTCATGATATAATACATTAAGTCCCTCTGAGATACTAATTAGAGATTTTTGTTTGTTTTAGTTTATTATTAAACTTCTTGTCTTTGAATCATTAATATTCTTTTTGAGCTTTTAATTTCCCTTTTTGGGGGAGGTGAGGGAGGGAGTATGTTTCTTTCATACTACAGCCTTTCCTCAAATAGCCTAAGATCCTCTGCCTACTCATATTTAAGAACAAGGCAATGTAAGGTTGACTGTGAATTAAGTGTATGGGTCAGGCTTCTTTTGACTCGGGGGTTTTCATTTTGTGTGAAGATCAGGGAAAATGCCTATATACTTGTATAGATAAGATCTGTGTATTTCTCCCAAAGCATTGTTTCTTGAAAAAAGAATTCTATGATTCTTGTCCAGAACGGTAGATACCCAGTTGCTAAGTCTTTTGTGAAGTGTGGTATACTATTTCTTAGAAGTTTTTATTTCTCCCCTGACTTATAAACTTGGTACCCAGCATTTTCTGATTCCTCTGCTTCTCAGAGCTGCAGTCTTGTCTGTGAATTCTCTGGGATTATAGTTCCACTAACTCCATCAAATCCTAGACGTGTTAAGCTATCATAACTTAATGGTTTCCAACTTCTATTTATTATTATTATTTCCATGTATCTTGGAGATAAATATTTATATGTGATCAATATGACATCTTAAACTGGAAGTTTTATTTTTTAGATTACCCTTTGAGGATTAGTGAAATCTTTAGATATTTAGTATTACTAATTATTAGACACATATGTAATTATTATCTTGTTATGAATTGGATTTTGCTTTAGAAATACATTAGGTTTCCCAAATTCATTCAGGAGATATAATTAGCTTGGCAGCTTTTGTTTTAATACTTAAACAACTATATCTACAAATTTTAGGTTAAATGTACTTGAAACAGTTCAAATATCTTTATCTGTTTATCTCTGTCTGCTACCATGGGCTGGGTGGTGTAGTTTTACACTTAAAAAAAAGTCAGATATATACCAAAAGCAAATATAGAATTTTGTGAAATTCATGGGAGACATATTCACCAAGATAATTGAGCAAAACATTGAAGTATAATTTAAAAGCATTAAATATGTGTTCTTTAGAGAGTATAGAAGAGTGTCACCATTCTTAATTGCAGGAAACAAACTGAGGGTTGCTGGAGTGGGGGGTGGGGTGGGAGGGATGGGGTGACTGGGTGATAGACACTGGGGAGGGTATGTGCTCTGGTAAGCGCTGTGAATTGTGCAAGACTGTTGAATCTCAGATCTGTACCTCTGAAACAAATAATGCAATATATGTTAAGAAAAAAAAAAGAAGAAGAAGAAGGTAGCGGGAGGGGAAGAATGAAGTGGGGGAAATCGGAGGGGTAGATGAACCATGAGAGACGATGGACTCTGAAAAACAAACAGGGTTCTGGAGGGGAGAGGGGTGGGAGGATGGGTTAGCCTATTGGTGGGTATTGAGGAGGGCACATTCTGCATGGAGCACTGGGTGTTATGCACAAACAATGAATCATGGAACACTTCATCTAAAACTAATGATGTAATGTATGGGGATTAACATAAGAATAAAAAAGAAAAAGAAAGAAAGAAAGAAAGAAAGAAAGAAAGAAAGAAAGAAAGGAGAGTGTCACCTTGAATTTAGTATTTAAAATAAGTTTTTTAAATAATGGAAATTGATAAATTTACATATCAGTGAGTTAATCACTTACCTACAGGGATAAAGTTTTAAAATTCATATTGATAAATTGTTCATCCTCAGGGGTCTCAGTCGGTCGAGCATCAACTCTTGATTTCAGGGTGGTGAGTTCAACTCCCACACTGCACATGGAGCATACTTAAAAAAAATTGTTCATGTTCCATTACGTAGGTAATTAGTATTTTAAAAAAAAGCAGTAAGAAAAGCCCATATAACCTGGCCTACAGCACATATGTATTTAAGGAAACAAAATATTATGTTTTATTGTAAATACTAGATGATTATAATGGCTCTTTAACTTAGATAAGTTAATATTTGATCTGTCAATATTCTTTGAAATGTATAAACACACACCCTCCATCTTTATTCATCTGTGTTGGACATTTGGGTTGCTTCTGTATCTTGGCTAATGTAAATAATGCTGCAGTAAACATAAGGGTACATATCTTTTATAATTTGTATTTTCACTTTCTTTGGGTAAATACTCAGTATTTGAAGTACTGGATTATATAGTAATTCTATTTTTAATTTTTTGAGGATTCTCCTTACTGTTTTCAGTGACCGCACTTGCTTGCATTCCCACCAACAGTGCATGAGGGTTCCTTTTTTTCCACATCCTTGCCAAACTTGTTATTTCTTTTTTTTTTTTTTTAAAGATTTTATTTATTTATTTGACAGAGAGAGACCGTGAGAGAGGGAACACAAGCAGTCAGAGTGGGAGAGGGAGAAGCAGGCTCCTTGCTGAGCAGAGAGCCCGATGCGGGGCTCGATCCCAGGACCCTGGGATCATGACCCGAGCTGAAGGCAGACGCTTAACGACTGAGCCACCCAGGCGCCCCCAAACTTGTTATTTCTTATATTGTTGATTTTAGCCATTCTGATGGGTATGAGGTGGTATCTCACTGTAGTTTTGATTTTCATTTCCCTCATTAGTGATGTCGAGCATCCTTTTTGTGTCAGTCGGCCCTCTGTATGTCTTCTTTGGAAAAATGTCTATTCAGGTCCTCTACCCGTTTTTTAATTGGTTTGTTTGTTTTTTGTTTGTTTGTTTTTTTTTTTTTGGTATTGAGTCATAGAGGTTCTTTGTATCTTTTGCATATTGATCCTTTATCAGATACATCATTTTCAAATATCTTCTCCCATTCAGCAGGTTGTGTGTCATATTTTTGTGGTTTCCTTCACTGTGTAAAAGCTTATTATTTTGGTGTAATCCCAAACTTAATTTTTCTTTTGCTTCTCTTGCTTGAGGAGACAGGAAAATGTTTCTGTAGCCACTGTCAAAGAAATTACTGCCTATGTTTTCTTCTAGGAGCTTTATTGTTTCAGGTCTCACATTAGGTCTTTAATCCGTTTTGAGTTTACTTTGGTGTATGGCATAGTAAATAGTCCAGTTTCATTCTTTGGCATGTAGCTGACCAATTTTCCCAACACCATTTGTTGAAGAGACTGTCTTTTCCCCATTGTATATTCTTGTCTCTTTCGTTATAAATTAATTGAGCATAAAAACATGGATTTATCTCTGGGCTCTCTATTCTATTCCATTGATCTATGAGTCTAGTTTTGTGTTAGTATCATACTGTTTTGATTACTAGAGCTTTGTGGTATAACTTGAAATCTGGGATTGTGATACGCCCAGGTTTGTTCTCCTCGAGATTGCTTTGGACAGAAACTTACATTTTTAAAAATATCATATAAGAGAAAGATCATAACATGTATTTAAAATATAATATACACTGCATTAAATTTGTGTAAATAGTCCAAGATGTTACTACTTTTATTTATTTATTTTTTTAAAGATTTTATTTATTTGACAGAGAGAGAGACAGCAAGAGAGGGAACACAAGCAGGGGGAGTGGGAGAGGGAGAAGCAGGCCTCCTGCGAAGTAGAGAGCCCGATGTGGGGCTCGATCCCAGGACCCTGGGATCATGACCCAAGCCGAAGGGACACTCAATGACTGAGCCACCCAGGCGCCCCGTTACTACTTTTAAGTTTAGGAAACTTTTTCCTTATATTCCTATAAGATATGGCTATTATAGAGAAGATGAGTTACACAGCCTATATCAAAACCAAAGTTCTAGAAAAGAATTTCTAAGTATTTTATATGTACATATATGTATATAAATACAAACTCATATATGTGTTTTCCTTCTCATTAGTGATCTTAAGAAAAAATAATAGGGATATGTAGATTTAGTCATTGCTCTTAAAGCAATTTCAATTTTGTATAATTTGAAACTAGATTTTTTTCTATGAGATTAAAAAAAACCCCTAATGATTAGAGACATTTTAATCACAAACATACAATGGAATATTACTCAGCCATAAAAAAGGATTTACAACAACATGCATGAACCTTGAGAGTATAATGCTAGGTGAAATAAATCAGAGAAAGACAAGTACCATATGATTTCAATCCTGTGGAATTTGAGAAACAAACGAAAAAACAGATTCTTAAATACAGAGAATAAACTGGTGATTGCCAGAGGGGAGGTTTTGAGTGTGGGGTGGAGGCGTAGGTGGACTAGATAAAGGGATTGAGAGTACACATATCCTGATGAGCACTGAGTAATATGCATAATTGCTGAATTATTTTATTGTACACTTGAAACTAATATAACACTGTATGCCAATTATACTTCAATTAAAAAATGTGTTTCTAACTGACATATATAGTATAGTTAATTCCTATCGATTTTTATGTATATCATCTGTGTATAACCTGATATGACATATATTATTTAGGGTAATACATTTTCATGTCATCCTCTGCAACACTAATGTGCCTTGCATAGAGTCTATGCTTAATAAGAGCATTTAGAATTAAATTTGAGGGGATTCAAGTTATTTCCCATGTCTGATATCAAGATTTTCTTTTCTATGTAACTGTTTTTTCCTTTATAGGTTATATTTTCAAAACTTATTTTCCTGCTGTTTCTACATACAATTATTTTCTGTAAAATTTTCAAAACCAAGCAATACATCTTTATTTGTATTAATTTCTTATGTGATTCCATGTTTCTCTACATATCAACTACTCAAGTAATTTTTAACTTAGGTTAAAGTAAGATGCAATTTCTATGGCCTTGAAGATAAACGGTTTCTTAAAGTAAATACAAGAAGTCATTTAGTAGAATTTATAGTGATTCAGAAGCCCCATCACTTATATTGCCTTTCTTTTCTCTATAACCATTTTGAGTCCAATTCCAGTTATGGTCAAGTGTTACCAACTATCAAACAAGCACACTTAAAACAACAAAAAGATCTACTCCATTTCCCAAAGCCTGAGATATAGCTCAGCACAAGGGTTTTCACACTTAGCTCATTTCTATTTAAGTTTTGTAGGACCCTTACTAGTTTTAAAGTGTATAGATGATTTTTTACACTCATACATCTTGAGTGCTTCTTCATTAATGCTCATGAGTACTCTTTTCTCTTCATATATATATATATATATATATATATAATGTATATATATATCATCTGTTATGTCATTCTGTATTTATATGTTTATCTTCTTTAGATTTAGAACTTAGGAAAAAACAAAAACAAAAATGTGAACACGCCTGAAAGAACTGGTTGTGTTCCATAAACTGTAAGATGAGTGAACAAGTCATTCCTATACTTTACTGAGGTTCCCCTGCAGAGAGAATAGAGTTCAACCTCTTTGCATGCCTCAGAGGTTATATGTGACCCAACTCCAATACTGTGTGGTCACAGAGCATGACACACTGAGGCCAAACTTCCTAGATCAATTCCTAGTTCCTTCATTTAATAGCTGTGTTACCTGTGGCCAAGTTTTCACACCTATCTATAGGGCTGTCATTAAAGATTAATAAGGTAATTTTCACCATATGACTTTAAATTGATTTTTCAAATTACCTTAAAACATGTCATCATTTCAGCATCCATGCAATTCAGTTATTGATACAACCTAACCTACATGGAACAAAAGAAGACATCAGATGATGAAACAACAAAATGAAAAAACAGTAATTCAGAATTAGTCCAATACATACGTATGGTGAAAGATAAAAATAAATAAAATCAGTGGCCTATTAAATAGGATAGAAATTATTCAGTTTTTCTCATCATAGTCAAAATTGAAATCTTTTATATGAAACTCCAGGAAAATCATTGTTAGATGCTTAGAATGAATATATAAGACAAAGATATGGAGATGGAGTAAGATGGGGAAAAGGGGTGGAGAGAGAGATTCTAGAACAGAATCTCTAATGTATATTATGCTTTTACTTTCAAAATGTGCTAAAACAATCACTTTTTTTTTTAAAGATTTTATTTATTTATTTGACAGAGAGAGAGACAGCGAGAGCAGGAACACAAGCAGGGGGAGTGGGAGAGGGAGAAGCAGGCTTCCCGCGGAGCAGGGAGCCCGATGTGGGACTCCATCCCAGGACCCTGGGATCATGACCTGAGCCGAAGGCAGACGCTTAACGACTGAGCCACCCAAGCGCCCTAAAACAATCACTTTTTAGAAAGGTTTATCATATGCATTTTTCTAATGCCTATTTATTATGTTTCTCAGATAAGTATGTTCAAGATGTAGCTACTTTAATAAATTAAGATAAATCACTCTTTGAACAGTTGGATCTTTCGGTATTTATATTGCACCCAACTCTGGGGGATCTTAGTATTTCCCAATGCAAATTTGTCAAGGTAGGGGCCATTTTAAAACCTAATAACTGAAAAAGAGAAAAGGTAAATTTTGAAGAATTGAGCAAGTATTAAAATAAAAGTTGGCCAAAGATGGAGTGACCAACAACAGTATCAACATATAAACTTAAATATAAGATTCTGATATATTTGTGAATGTGATTATTCTGAAAGTATTAGGAGAAACTACAAAAGTTACCATCCCTTTGTAAGAACCAAGAAAAACAAAAGTACCTTGCAGATTACAATCAGAATATACAATGGAAATGTTTTTATACCTCTGTAGAATTTTGAACATGGGATGATACTCTCTCATCAGGTGGTAGCTTTCTTCTCTGTCAGCAGCAGACTTGACCTCCTACTTTAAACCCCCTCCTTGAAAAAGGGTCTTCAGGCCCATCTAGGGTAGTCTCTCTTTTGAGTAACTGAAAACCAATTGATTTGGTGTCCTAATTAGATATACAAACCCCCCTCACCTTCGTCACATAACACACATATTCACAGGAATGAAACCTGTCATGTCTACAACCATTCCTATGTCTAAATGGAGAAAATTATATACCAGGGATCAAGAATCATCAAGTTCAGTAAAAAAAAAAAAAAAAAGAATCATCAAGTCCGTCTCAGAATTTTGCCACTGTAAACTGCATGTGTGGTTTTAAACCTAAACAAAGAGTTGGATATACCAAAAGCAATTACAGAAAGTTTTGTGAAATGCAGGAGAGACGTATTCATCAAAATAATTGACAAAAACATTAAAGTATAATTTAAAGACATTAAATAGGTTTTCTTTAGTAGAATTTAGGGTGTCACCTTGAATGTAGTATTCAAAGTAAGTTTTTTTTAGATAATG
This sequence comes from Mirounga angustirostris, assembly GCF_029215605.1. Taxonomy (NCBI): domain Eukaryota; kingdom Metazoa; phylum Chordata; class Mammalia; order Carnivora; family Phocidae; genus Mirounga; species Mirounga angustirostris. The sequence goes on along the minus strand of NW_026991722.1, from coordinate 6,813,545 downwards.
GAAATTGATAAATTCATATATCAATGAGTCAATCACTCCCCTAAAGGGATAAAATGTTAAAATTCATATTGATGAATATTTTATCTTCTATTACTTATGTAATCAGTGTTCAAAAACAGCAATAATAAAACACTGTATAGCCTGGCTTCCCGCACATCTGTGTATTTAAGGAAATAAAATATTATGTTTTATTGTAAAATACTACATAATTATAATGGCTCTTTGAGTTAGATAAGTTGATATTTGATCTGTCAATGTTCTTCAAAATATTTCTTTCCAAAACAACCTTTTTTTTTTTTTTAAAAAGTTAGGTCTTATTTCAAATGTAAAAGTTATATATTTTTTTGTTTCTGAATTTTTGTATTTATAGTTTATTAATCAATATTGATGAAAATTTGAATGGGTGTCCTCAGGACTGATTTGAGAAGCATCAAATTGCCTTCTTGTTAGGAACTATTTCTCTGTGTGTATGTATTTTATTTTATTTTTTAAATTTTATTTTATTTTTATTTATTCATTTGAGACAGAGAGATACAGAGAGAGAGAGAGCATGAGCAGGGGGAAGTGCAGAGGCAGAGGGAGAAGCAGGCTCTCCTCTGAGCAGGGAGCCAGATGTGGGACTCAATCCCAGGACCCTGGGATCATGACCTGAGCAGAAGGCAGAGGCTTAACCATGTGAGCCACCCAGGCGCCCCAAGTGTGTGTATGTATTTTAAATAATTGACTAACCATTGGCTCTTTGAAGGTGTTACATAGAAAGGATAACACAACAACATTGTGTTTGATTAATCTGTTGCCTATCTCATATAAAAATTCTATGGAAAACTGCCCATCTTCCTTCTATACCCTGTGTCCTTCTCCATATTCTGATGAATGTTTGGAAAAATTGAATGAAGCTTTGCTCATCATTTCTGAGTGGTGGGCATGCATGGGTGGATGCTCTGCTTCAACCCTGCTATGACCCCACACCAAAGAAGTGCATTTGGAAGATTTGTAGAACGTGCTAACACATTTTTGACAAAAAAGAAAAGTAAAATGAAACAGGAGATTAATGAATTTATCTACTTACCTCTAAAAGTGTGACTTTGTTTTGGAAGCAACTAGATTGAATCAACTTAAAACTTCAAAAATGCTTTCTCGTGTTACCTGATCACAGATAGCAACCTTGCTCAGTGCTCTTTTGTATCATTACTTTTTAGATGGATCTGGCTCTTACTGCCACAGAACTCTTACCATAACCCATTTTTATCATTATTGTTGTCTATCTGCTTAGTTTTATAATTTTCTAGGGCCACTATTTTTGCATAGAAACATGCCAGATGAGAGAAAAAGATAAAAGTGTTATGATGATGGAAGAACAATGATAAAAAAAGCACAACTCTTTAAACAAAATCAAATGTATCCTACTTATAAACATATGTAAGTTTTTCCCCTCAGTATCCATATCTTAAGGGAAAGGAGTAATTAAGCAAATGTGCTTAAACATTTAGGAGCTTTATTAGTATTACTTCTTGGTTGTCAAGTAGAGTAGAATCCAGAAAACAAACCATATAAATGTATAGTTTTTGTGCATTCCTTTCCACTTTGAGGTAAGGCCACATATCATCATGGAAAGGGAATGAGCTTAGTTGTTGTTTGGTATTATCATCCAAGGGTTTCTGGGTTTTGACTTTGAAAGTGTTATTCATCTTAATATTGTTATTTTCATTGGAAAAGTAGAGATGGATCTTTATCTTGTACGGATGTTATGATTAAATTAGATAATATATATGGAAAACTATCCTGGTGCCTAGTTCATAGGTAGGTACTTCATGAATTATTATCATTCTTTACAGGTAATTTTATGGTGTCATAGTTGCTAGTCCACTGAGGTAACCCTGGAGTCCAGTAGACTTAATGTACATTCTAAGCATAAATCTTTATTCTCAATTTAGAGGGGGGTTTATACAGGCAGGAGTTATATTTTTCTTTATTTTATTAACATTTAGAAGGTATTGAAGAATAACCTTGTACAGTTATTAATGCACCTCTGAAAATGTGTGATCTGTTCCTAAGGAGCAATGCGTGTGCTCAGAGAACCCACTTGAACTTTGCTTTTCTCATTCATCAAGACAAGTCTGTACAGTCAAGTAACCTTTATGAGCTTGAGTTGGTGTTACTGGCAATCGGGGAAGGAGTATCATGGAACACTCTGGCCATTTCCTTCACTCTTTACTTCCCCCTGATGTAGTTTTGTATTGACGATGGTACAAGAACAGAAGTCCTATGGAATTCCTTCAGGCAAGAAGATTCTGAAATGTTAGGAGATGAGTTTCCTGTAGCTTCTTCAGAAGCTTCTTTCTTAATATCAGAGAAGAATTCCACTGAAGAGAGTCTAGTGAAGATAGAGCCAGTAATTTCTACATGTAAGTCAAAAGAAAAGAAGGAGTGAGGGAAGGAGGGGAAATGATGAAAAATAATAAAGAATAAGAGAAAACCTGATTAAAGAAAAATCACTGGACAGAGAATGGGATGGAAATTGGAAGTTTGGCAGGAAAGGAAAAGGAAAGAGGAAGAAAAACGAAGATGAGAGAAAAGAGAAAGGAAAGGAAAAGTAGGAAGGAAGTTGGTCTCTCCTCCTGTTGTATGTTTGCTAAGACAATGACCTGTGTGTCTGCTCCCAGAGTTCCATTTGTTTCCACCCCAGTGTTTATTTTGTTATCGTGGATAGTGAACAGAGAATGTAATTTTTCCACTATGTAATCTCTGATTTTCTGCTTTTCAACTCCACTCATTTTCCCCGTTTTTTTATTTTATTTTATTTTAAATAGTACTTGTGTTTGTATGGAGAGATGGCTGTTGTTAGGGGGAAGGGTACAAAGATGGAGGCATAAATTGGAGGCTGGAAGCCACGATTGTCTGTGTCTAGATGCAGCATCAGTGGACTTAAAGGGATGCATGATTCAACTAAATGACTAATACAGACTCCTGGCACTTGAGCCAGAAGATAAACAGAAGGAGATAATAATTGACTATGTTTCTGTCTTTTTTTTTTTTTTTCCTGTCTTAATTCTTTAGTCACTTTGTAGAGGTGAAACCAGGGTAAACCATTCCCTGAAGAATCTACTGGGCGAGTTCCCCTGTAGCTGCCAGGCAGAAATATAATTTTGAACAGTCTTAGAAATTAGGAGCATATTGATAATAATTCTCACTTGCACTTCTGGCTTTAGAAATTTCTAGATTTAACATAAATATTCAACACCCATTTCTACCTCCGTCAGCTGTCAGCTTCAACTCCTCTCATATCTTTAAAAGTTTAATAACTTAGATTTGTATAGCACTTAAGTGTTTTCAAGTCGATTTCAGAAATAAAATTTCTGAATAAATAAAATTTCATTCTCAAACAGTCCCTCAGATGTCAAAATTAATATCCCAGTTTTAGAGACAAAGGAACTGAAGCCCAGAGAGATTAACTGCCTTTTCCTGGGTCCATGGACAGGAACTGTCAGGGATATGATAACAATTCAACTTTTCTGATGCCTACATTAGTGAAATGAAAGCTATTTCTGTTTTGTTTTGCTTTTCATTTTATAACACAAGCATCTGTAAGGGGAAAAGCATGATCTGCCTAACCTCTCTCTTCCCTGTCACAGACCTTCCTAGGTTTATCAGTCCTACTACAAGTATGCCCATCAGTGCGTTGAGAGAAGAGATTTGTTCTCTATCATTCTACACAGAAGAGTTCAACTTATAGTAGCAACGTATGTTGGAAAAAGGACTCTGACCAGGAAGGGAACCTGGTAACAATTCCATTCATAATGGTATTACCTGGGATGTCCTCAGAGTAGTCAGAGATATTTAGAGCTGCAACTCACCAAAATCAGTATCCATTTTATATGATACTTCCCCATGTTTTACTCCTTCATGCATTCATTGACTATTCAGATAATAAATAACAACATAGCACTCTAGATTTCAGGAGCTTGCCACCCAATGACAAGATTTTTTTTTTCCTGAAAGAAAACTGAGACAGAAGGGAAAAAAATGTTTAAAAAGTAAAAGATAAGGAAAAAATTCATTATGTAACCATTACCCGTTCTTGGACTGTGGGACACTCCGCCTGCAAGAAATGGTTGAATTCTTACTCCAATTTGTAAGACATCCCTGCATGGTCCCTGTGGTCAAGGCTTTCTGGTGATGAATGGATCTGACTCTTACATGCTTGGGTAGTTAGGCTGTTTTTGTTAAATGATTCATTAAACCCAGTAAATCCAGAGAGAGGAGCTAGTTAGAGGAGGTACAGTATTTCAAGCAAGCTTGTTAAGCTCTTTCTTCACATAATGAGCAGAGTTTCAAAACTTTTGACTACACTGCCATTAGCAATAAAATACTTTTCTGAGATATGTATGGTTTGGCTTTCTGTTTCTGGAACATATTGCCTATAGATAGAGAAAACCTGCAAGGGCCGAGTTGTCACACATGTTTCATCATCTCAAGTGAATACATTTAGAGCATCAAAAATCATTCCTTATTCTGTTTTGCCAATTTCCCCTTTTTTTTAACTCATATAGTTGTTTGTAATTCATTGTGACAAAATGGTTTAGCTCTTCTTTTTTTTAAGAGTAAATGAGGATTACTTTATTTTTTTTAAGCTTTTATTTAAGTTCCAGTTAGCATACAGTGTGATGTTAGTTTCAGGTGTACAATATAGTGGTTCAGCCCTTCTGTACAACACCTGGTGCTCATCACAACAGGTGCACTCCTTTGTTCCTGTCACTTATTAGCCCCCCCACCACCTCCCTTCTTGTAACCATCAGTTGTCTAAAGTTATGAGTCTATTTCTTGGTTTGCCTCTCTCTTTAAAAAAAAGGTTTGCAAATATCCTTAATAAAGAATGATTGCTACCTTTTGAAAGGAGAAATGTATCCTCGGTTTCTGTATGTGCATACGTGTTTGTGTCTCTTTGTTACAGTAATTCATATCCCTATGAAATATAGGATAAACTTCAGCATAAAAGTTACATTTTGGAAATTATGTATATGTAATATATGTAATACATATTTTGGAAATTTTTGCATCATCACTAAGCATATTTAGAAAATACTGAACTAACAAATTGTGACATTGCCGAATCTAATTGAGTTTGGCTGGCTATTGTGACTTGGAATTTTACATATCACTCTACCACTGATTTAATCTAGGATTTTAGTAAAGTTAAGTGCAATTATAACTCTTGAGTTTTTCTGTTGACAGGTGAGGAAAATTGTCCACCAACATACCCCAAGGTTAGTCCTGTAGGTAATTTATTTCTTTTGATTATTATAATCTTTATTACATCTTCAATAAAATTATGTCTTCAAATATTTTTCATGTTTGTTATAATGGGCCTACTCTAATGAGATGCATACTGTCTTCTCTCATAGCCTATGTAGTTAATAATTTCAGAGAATAGGAAATATCTTGTTACCTTGACAGACTTTGTGTTAGTTGCAATACTGGGAGCCCCCGCTCCCTATGATATAAGATTTTGTACTTTGTGTATTTGGTCTTAGGTCTTACATAAAAAAAAAAAATGTTTTTGTATGTAATTGTTTCCATGATTCCCTTCTGAATTGAGGTATTCTCTACTGGTGCAGGACCTTGTGGCTAATAATAGCAAACTTGCTGATTGTTTCACACTCTAGGATTTATTCCTCTATTTAAATATTTACTCTGCTTCTTGCATTATTTTTGTTGTCCATTTATATAAATATATTTTTGTAATATCTGGAGAAATAAGAGATGCAATTCTTAGTCAATTTTAGGTCTCTTCTCCAAGCGACCTAGAAGTATTTTTCTTTCCTATTAATAATTCTGAAGTTTATTCATTGACAAAGTATTTTTCAGTTGAGCCCCCCCTCCCGTGACTTTTGTCAACCCCTGCCCTTTTGTATGCTATATTTATGCCCTCACTTTGTAATGTTCAGGAAATGAGTTGGGAATTATCTCTGTTGATGGTTATAGAAAGATGTCAACATAATTTTTACTTACCGTGCTTACGACCTTTCTCAATGCCAGTTAGCACTCCAGATGATTGTCTGATTGCCAGCATGCAACTGGTCTGAGGTCCAAACATTAGATTAGGGGTCAGGATACCTGGTTCTCATTATGTATCTAAGCACCTGTGTCTAGGACCAAAGAGCTATTCTGTGCACTATTTCCCTATATTTACAGGTATCTATAAAGGGTTTGGAAATAAGTGATTATGCAGTCTTAGAGTTGAAAGGATAAAGTATCTTCTAAGGAATACTTTCAGTTTATATGACTATTACTTCTGTCAAGAGAAAATTGAGGGAGCTTTGCTTGATAGGAATATTTTCTGAGAAAAAACTTTACAAATGGGGAGACATTAAACTCAAAGTGGTTGGAAATTCAGCTTTCAGGAGTTACGGCTCAGCTTAGAAAGAATGACCTCATGAGTCTCCTGAGAGACTAGGAGCTTCTCGCAGCCTAGCCTGGTCCCACGCTGGTGTGGATGGTCCTCTCACTGGTGTTGTGGATGCTTTGTGTCCCAGCCTTCTCTGTCCAGCAGACACAGTGCAGTGTTGGAAGAAGGAAGCCGGTATTCTGAAAGGTTTCTAGATGTCTCACTTCTAGTTCCCTGGTCCGGGAAAAGTAACTGCAGAGAAACTGCACCGTTCTCAAGAGTAAAGACACTAAGGGTGGGTTCAGCATGCTTCGGGGAGGTGAACAACAAAAAGACATCATGTACACACACACAGGCAAGGTAATTTGTGTGTGTGTGTGAGAGAGAGAGAGCGCGAGAGAGATGAGAGGAACATTTTACCAATTAACTCACTGAAATATGTCTCTTCTGGGACCACTCAAGAATGTGTTTTGGAACTTTATAGGTAATACTCTTAGATTAATTGTAACTCTGTACCAGTGGTCTTGGCAGCCACTTTGTTTTCCTTTGTTAAAGGTAGGTTTTACAAGCTTTTGATTTTACTACTTTGAACAGATTAACTTGTCTCCACTCACACTCAAGGGTCCCACATGTTATTCTTCCTGTGCATCAATACTTTGTGCTTCCAAGTAAGTACACTGTTTTCTCTTGTGATTGGTTACTGGAAACTTACCTTTATTTTCATTGCACAAGTTGATGTGTGTAGCTGATTAGTTAGGAAGCTATACAATCATGCTGACAGGAAGAAAGCTTAAGTTTTCTTTAAGGTCAGAATTAGCATTTTGGGGAAATTGGGACAGTTTCAAGTTTGGGTTATGTGACTTTTTGTGTTTGGTCTAGGAGTATATTCAAACTGCAGCTCCCCTTTCGGTTTTTATTTCACATCTCCTACATAAGAGATCTATGAGAAAAAAGTGAAGAAGAAAAGAATATTACTTGCCACTGATTATATACCTTAAGGCAATTCTCTTAAAGTTGCAAGCTCCCAGAATGCAGTATGGACAGAACAGAAGAATAGCATGTGCAACCTTATGGCTTAAAAGCTCAAATACCCAAAGTTTTAGCTCCTGAAAAATAAGGAAAGTGAATATTAACAGTCAATTTCTACTCTTTGCAATTGTCATATCAATTACCATGTAAAACACCGAAATTTCAATGAAACCAGTATGCAGATAAAGCCTCTCCATGCACAAATGGTTTCAAAATAGGAACTTCTGTCAGTAGAAAACAATTATTTCAATCAGTCCCAAATCTTTAATCTCTCATATCACTTTTGTATGCTGATTTTTTCTTAATGCTTGGTTTCATCTCAGCAATAAAATTAGGATAAGATCCTTTATAGTTGCTGATTTAGATAGGGAAAATGAGTCAAAAGTGTATTTCTCTTAGGAAACAGGTAAGCCAAAGATTTGTAAAGGATGTTTCCAGGTTTCAGAGTTAGAGGATAGGGATGATACTACATAATATTTGAAAATGAGTCTTTATGGGGTTAAAAATTTTTTTAAACAGAACTAGTTGCACAAAAGGGAAAGACAATGTGAGGACATTTTGATTCTGTCTTTAAATTTATCATGGTATCTGTGGAGGACTTTAGGCTTGTTGAAAACTAGAGATTGTGGGGACAAAGTGGCTACGTTAAGGCAGGCAGAAATGTTTCAAGAGCAATGAAGATGTTAAGTGTTATAAGAGTTTGTAATTGTGTTTTTGAGATGTGGGCAAGGAAGGCTGGACGATGAAGTCAGAGAGCCTTGCCATCTTTGTCTGGACCTTGAAGATAGAGCCTGAGTTAATTACAACCCCATGTTTGGGAGACTCATGCAAGAAGCCCTCTCATATACATGTGTCTGTTATGGACTGAATGTTGTGTCCACCCAAGATCCATATGTTGAAGACCCACACCCTAACGTGGACACAGAGGTAGGGCCTTTGGGAAATGAATAGGATAGGATGAGGTCATGAGGGTGGGGCCCTCGTGAATGGGATTAGTAACCTTATCAGTCATGAGAGAGCTTGCTTCCACTTTGTTCTCTGCAGTGTGAGGGTGCAACTGAAAGTCAGACCCAGAAGAGGGCTCTCACCCTAACCTGACCATTCTGGCCCTCTGATCTTAGGCTTCAAGCCGCCAGAACTATGAGAAGTAAATTTCTGTTTTTTGTAAGACACCTAGTCCATGGTACTTTGTTACAGTAGCCTAAAGGGACTAAGACATTGTCCTTCTAATTTCTTTACATATGAAAGCTTAAGAAAAATATTAACAAGATTAGCAAGCAATTCCATTCATTCCAGAGTCTACTTATTACTTGAACTCCCACTGAAACCAAGTAATTTGGACATTTAAGTGTTTTTTTCCCATTCCTTTTGAAAAATGTTAACTTTCAGTGTTTGTTTGGAAAAATTTTTAATCTGAAGTCCAATGAAGAATAAAAAATATATAAAAGAAAACGCAGGAAAAGATAATCTAGAGAAATACAAATTAAAACCACACTGAGGTATCAGCGTATACCTATCAATATCACGTAAATAAAAATGGTGACAAGAGCAAATGCTGGATCTCTCATGCACTGATGCTGGGAATGCAAAATGATGCAGCCACTCTGGAAAATAGTTTAGCAATTTCTTAAACTATACACTTACCACATAACCCAGCAATTGCATTTAGGCACTTACTTCAAAGAAATTAAAATTTATATTCTTAAAAAACCTGTGCAAAAATGTTCATGCAGTTTCATTCATAATAGACCAAAACTGGAAACACCCCAGATGCCCCTCAGTAGGAGAGTGTTTTAACAAAGCTGTCATACACCCATACCATGAAATAGTCCTTAGCAGTAAAAAGGAATGAGCTGTTGATAAATGCAACAACTTAAATGAAACACCAGGGAAAAATTCTGAGTGAAAAAAAAAATCTCAATAGTATATGATTTCATGTATATAGCATTCTTAAAATGACAACTTAAAATACAAATGGACACCAGATTAGTGGTTGCCAAAGGTTAGGAACAGGGCTCAGGTTGGGGAGAGGAAGGTGGATGTGGCCATAAGAGGGGAACCCCTGGGATTTTTGCGGGGGCTAAGACTCTTCCAGATCTTGGCTGGATCAATGCTAATACCCTAGTTGTGATGTTGCACTGTGGTTTTACAAGATACAACCCTTCAGAAAAACAGGGTAAAGCATCTACAGAATCTATTATTTCTTACAAATGCATGAATATACAATTATCTCAAAATAAAAGCCACTTTGAAATGATAAATAAAACAAGACAAGCAATGAATAGAATTCTGTGCAAACATTCTGATTTTTAAAATATCAACAAATTCAGTTTTTTATAAACACTCTTTGTAGGTCAAACATGTATAAGATGTTGTTGCTTCCTCCTCTCTCATCCTATCCCATCCCCTTAAAAAGGGCTGTCTAATTTCTAATACAAATCTGTAGACTAAATGCAACTGTCCCAATGATGACAGATTGTGTTCCAAATCCCACTTCATATACTCTAATTCCTGCAGGCCCCAGGTAAGGGTCATGCTTCTCCACTGGAGGCCGCAGGGCTCCTTATCTTTTGAGTTGCCCTATCTCTTGACAACATTGATGCTTTTGCTACCCCATCTTTTTTTGGGGGGCGGGGGAGCCATTTGCTCCACTTGTCTCTAAAAGCTACTTTCTTCTATCTCTACTTCTCAGCCATCTCTACTTCTCAAGGAATAGTCACCCTGGGTGACTTTTTTTAAGGTTAAGCAATAGATAATTCGTTGAGTGGACTGATCTCTCAAGGGTACTGTGTAATGTCACCAAAGCTCACTTTGTACATTGGTTTTTAGGAATCGAAAGTAAGCTGTATGCTTGTTTGTGATGCAGGAGTATGATCTTTGAGCTTGAGTTTTATTTTTGGAATTTTTTAAAAACCTGCTTTTCTAATGAGGATAGTTTGCAACATTGTGTCCTTCTGCTTAGCTAAACTACTTTGGACCTCCACAAATGGTAAGATTCTCTTGAACTCTTCTGTTTCAGGATAAACTCTTTGACCTGTCACACACACACAAAAAGAGTAAATTCAGCAAGGGCAAGTCTCTTGTTCAGAATTACCGGATACTCAGCAGGTGCTCATTAAATATATGACTGAGTATATATGTATGAATTATCTGTCTTTCTCCAAGTTCTTTGCTATAACCTGATGTCTGAAGCATTAGCTATTCCAGCTCCAGGCTTTCCTTAGTAAATTTGTGGTCTCTGTATGAGTTATACTGACATGTTTTTAGTTCAAAAGGAAGTTATAAAGTCTTTATTAATAAAAACATCTATCCACTTGTATCTGATTACTGATAAACTGTGATACCAGCTATCAATAAACCATAATCTGTGATTAAAATCACATACCAGCTCACTAAAATTCACAATCTTTATCAAAGTTTATTTAATAAAGCAGAGATAAGTGCAAGTCACATAACTTGTTAGGAAAATTGTATCTAGGTTGTGTTTCTTGTGGTTTTGCATCTGTTATACTGCATCATCTTTTTAAAATCTCCCTAAAAGCATGTCTCTAATTTTCACAGAAGGATATGATTACAAGTGCTTCCCATTTTACATGTGAACATTCTGAACTTATTCAGAAAAGTTTTCTTAAGAGGCAGTCACAAGGATAAAGGTCACCAGGACAGAGATCTTTCTTGACATGATGAAACCTTCCCATCACCCACAAATACACACACACACACACATATGTATAAGCACACACCTCATACCTTCACATACTACTCAATGGAATGAAGCCTTGTAAAATATTTAAATGGTATAAAGCTGGATGGGATTTGAATGGAGGGAAAACATAATTTAAAATTCTGGATGCTATTACTCAATCTCTTACTCTACAAACACTTCTTTTTGCTGCATTTTCCCTTAGAAAACGTTGAGCCTCTTTAGAACATTAGGAAGAATCCTGTTCATCTGCCTTTCCACAATTGTAAAATACCACCAAAGTGTATTCTGAAAGGTATGATTAATTTTTCTCCTGTTTTGTTTCTTTGTAATATAAATTTGTAAAAGCCTTGAGATTTATCATAGTGGCGAGCTAAGCTATTGGAAATGATCTAAGTACAGCAAACAGCTGACATTTGTTACTCTCTGACTCTGGGCCATGTATATTCTAACACAACAGTGTTATTAGATAGGCACGTTATCTGCCTTTTGTAGTTGAGGAATTTCAGGCGTTGAGAGTTTAACGGAGCTGGTACGTGATTAGCTCTGTTCAAACCCAGTCAGTCTTACTCAGGTGATAGCAATCTTGGCTGGTGATTGCATTATAGGCAAGGAAAACATGGCATGAAAATAGCCCCCTTCCGTTCCCCTTGATGAAGAAGAGTGGATGGAATACTTGATGTTCCTTAGATACTGATGTAATTGCTGGCAGCAGTGTTGGCTGTGGGTTGAGAAAGCAGGTGGTGGGAATACCAGCTCCTGGAAGCCTGTTTCTCACACAGACTTTTGATCTGATAGCTGTTCATGGTCTGCCTCTTGGTCCACACACCTGCCCCGCTGAGGCACTGAATTTGTCTAGGTTCTGCGATAGGCACAGAGAATGATATTGGTACTTATGTGTGCTCTAGAGATTGCTGGTGGAAAAATTCAGAAGTAAAGTGGAAAATAAACATTCATTTTCTCAGGGATAGTCAGGTATGAATATCCAAACATCACAGATTTGGATCCAAGGGAAACAACCTAGAGAATATTACTAGTTTCTTGGAATTGTTGAGTATAGCTCAATGACCATGGGTCCATGGGCACCAGAAGGAAATCAGCTGCAGGCACTGATGGTGGGACTATGTCTGGGTCCAGTGGTCCCCTGAGTGCTGTATCTGAACCAGGCTTGTGATGTCTTATTCTCTGTCCCTGATAACATACAATTTAAGAACATACCTGGTATTCTTAAATGATGAGGCCTTGTAATAACTATTCTTCAGTGCTCATGATTTCAGGCTCAGGTTCTGTAAGAAAGGAAGATCTGTAAAGCTCTGGGGGTCCTTGAGGTCAGGTAGGGTATCATGGAAGTCAAAACTAGTTTCCAAATAATAATAAAATATTATTTGGCTCTTTCATTCTCTCTTCTTCGTGAGAATATAATTAAGTTTTTCAGAAACTACATGGCAGGTGATATTGCAACAAATCAAATGCAGAAGTTGGGGGTGCCTGGGTGGCTCAGTCGGTTAAGCATCTCTGCCTTCAGCTCAGGTCCTAATCCCAGCATCCTGGGATCGAGTCCCGTGTCCTGGGATTGAGTCCCATGTAGGGCTCCCTGCTCAGCAGGGAGCCTCCTTCTCCCTCTCCAGCTCACCCCCGCCCCACTTGTGTTCCCTCTCTCACTGTCTCTCTCTGTCAAATAAATAAAATCTTTTTTAAAAAAATGCAGAAGCTTATGGGAGAATCTAGCTGACCTTAGAGGGATTTACCAAAATGTAAAATAATGACTCAATCTACAGTATGTATTTTTGGAAAATATGGCTATTTTTTCATAAAAAAAATTACTTATGTTAACACATTCTTATTGTTATATTAAATTAAGTTTTTTAAAGATTTTATTTATTTATTTGACAGAGAGAGACACAGCGAGAGAAGGAACACAAGCAGGGGGAGTGGGAGAGGGAGAAGCAGGCTTCCTGCTGAGCAGGGAGCCCGATGCGGGGCTCGATCCCAGGACCCTGGGATCATGACCTGAGCCAAAGGCAGACGCTTAATGACTGAGCCACCCATTCGCCCCTAGATTAAATATTTTTAAATATCTGTTAATTCTAATACAATAAATATTGATAAATATAAGCCACACAAGAAGAAGCCCATTTGGGTCCTCAATCAACTTTAAGAGTATAAAGGCGTCTTTAGAATTGCCGACACTTAGAAGACCTGACCAAGTTTTCTTAGAATAGTTGCTTGCTGCTTTTGTTTTATTTTTTGACATCATGACTATGTTATTACTTTAGGGTGTTGAACCAGCTTAAAAGTCGAGGGGCAGAAAGGACTATAGTAAATAATAGTATTTTTGAGAATTTTTTGATCATTAACAAAAGACACCTTTGTGATGGCAATGAGAATTAAGTGACCATTGAACTGAGCAGTAGACTTTTCCTTCCAGGGAAAGGAATGAGTAGATAAATTATAAAATACATATATATTTATGTGTATATAATTCTATATATTTATAAAGTACATATATAAACACATATATAGAGTTAGTATGTATAAAATATATATACATATATTTATGTATATGTAACATATACATGTTGAATGTGTGTGTGTGTATACATATATACACATATATATGTATATGTTTATATGTTTCAGGAACTTCCTATCTTTTAGAAGACATGTATCTGAATAAAATTATAACTTATAAAACATATATAGTTTTCAAGGTCATAATGTTTTTCAAGGTTCCAAAATGTGATTCTAATAAGGAGCATCTTTTGTCTAGAGAGACATTAATCAGGTTGTTGACTTGTCAAATATAGAACATAAACCTACCTATATACATATTGACTGAAGCTGATACTGAATAAAAAAGAACTTTGACAAGACTTACAAGCATATCCTATATTTTTAATTTTTTTTTTTTTAATTTTAACACCCTTATAATTTAAGACTATCTCAGGAACTAATTTTCTGAAAGAATTAAAGAAATGAGAACTAATATTTATGATTATTTTTATTAGCACAGGTAAATTAAAGTAAAACTTTGTGATTAGTTGAGTAGCATACTAATTTGAACTTTTCCTATCCCTGCATGTCTAAAATGTTAAGAGTTCTGGGAATAATATTTGAATTCTATTTCATGTGTATAAAACATAACCTAAAGTGCTCCTTGTTGCATTCTTTCTTTTTTTTAAAGATTTTATTTATTTTGAGAGAGAGAGATTGAGTGAAAGTGGGGGGAGGGGCAGTGGGAGAGGAGGAGGGGGAATCCCAATCAGACTCCACACTGAGCACAAAGCCTTATGTGGACTCAATTCCATGACCCCAAGATCACAACCTGAGCCCAAATCAAGAGTCAGATGTTCAACCCACTGAAACACCCAGGTGCCCCATCCTTGTGGCATTCTTAACACATCACTTTACATTTTGTTTTTGAGCATAAACTGCCTTAATTAATTTGATAAAGTCTTTTTTTTGGGGGGGGGATTGAATTATAAAGAAGGAGCACTTCTCTCAAACTCCTTTTTCCTCAATATCACTGAATCCCAAATTGATTATATCATTAGTAACAGTGTGTAATAGTTATAAACAAGAAGAATTGCTTATATTATTTCATGAATGTATTCAAGTAGCTAAGTATCTCATTGTACAAATCATGGTGAAAAGTAAAATGATATCGGTAGAAAAAGATCACTATGTTTTGCGTGATTGTCGGGGTCAATATCACCTGTAACGCTATGAAAATGGATGCACACTTTGTAGTTCAAATGTTTAGTATGATTGATAAATAGATGAACATTGTTTAGGAAAAATTATTAACTATTAGTATTACTATTAGGAAAAATATTTCCCAAACATCTCATACTTACTGGCAAGACTTCTTTTTATGTCTAAAAGAAATAAAACAGTCATCTTTGTTATTACCTCACAGCAATAAATACAGTAATTTAGAAGGTGTCTGAGATATTTTAGATAAAAGACTCCTTTTAGGTTGGCATTTTGAAATAATAAATACCAGATTGTCAAATCAAGCTCATAGGAACTAGATGACTTACTTAGTGTTAAGCATCACTGATAATTTCATATACCCAGGTCATCACAAGGGGCCTGCACAAAGCAGAAAGATGTCCAGATTTACCACTACTGCTCCCACTATGTTAAATCCTTGGCCCACATTTAACATATAAGGTTTATAAATATTTTCACATGTGGAGTCTTCAAGTAATGGATGCACTCACTTCACTTATATGGAAAGAAATATTTTCTCATGAAAGAGCACAATTTTAGACTTACATAGCTTACCTGATATTTTTCGGCAAGTCATTCCCCACAAATACATAATTTCCAGGTTTCTTTGCTATAAGAAGCAGCTAAGACAGACCAGGTACATCCTATCAAAAGTGTTCCATCAATAAGGACTCTCCCACAAGCAAATGCCATTGACCCGTTGCCTGGTGGTCTATTATTAGTGTGTTTACAAAGGGATAAGGGTGGGTCACTTTGCTTTCTTAGGGTTGTTGCTTTGGTAAAATAAGAGAATGAATTTTTAAACTGTTGCTAACCATCTCCTCCTTCTTTCTGTTCATTCTTAAATGGCTTAGATTTTGGCCAAGTTTAGTCACCATTGTGTTGATATGACTCTCAAGGAATCTAATTCCAGATGTTTCCAAGTTTCTCAGATATGGTACATATTTTGATCTGAGTCATAAATATTTGACGTAGAAAATTCCCTTCTTTACATGATTGTGACCCAGATTTTGGAATTTTAGACTTAAAGGGGGAGAAATTTGAAGCCCAGAGACTTTGGACAATTTCCCAAGGTTTTGCATCTGGTCGGTGGAAATGCTTTCTTCACATACAAGTCATAAGTCAGGATTATGTCCATTCCGCTACCATAAATCTTCAATTTGCTAAATCTTATTTGCAAGTTAATAATTTTCACATCAGTTTCCGTTATTTATTGCTTCCATTGAGTTTTAACATTACCAAGTATTTTATATTTTAGTAGTGATTTATGTATTATTTTATTAAAAAATAAATTTATTGACACAGAAAATTCAAGAGAAAGCTGGACCAAAAGTAGCACATGAGATTATCTTGCTAAAAAAAAGTAATGCAATAAAATAACTTTCTCATAATAGCACTTAAATTTAGTTTCAGATAACCATAAAGTTTAGTCTGAATTACTTCCAATATCTTTAATATGATTTTTCATAAAGTACTAAGTGTTATTTTATAGATTATTATTATTCTTTATAGATAAAAATATCTGGAAGTATACAAATATTGAGTTACCTTTACTGCCATGACTGATGGTGAAATTTATCAATGAAATCCTCAGGAATATTCACCAGTCCACTTCTTTTTCACTAGGAGAATGGGCTCTATCTTTAAGAAACTGAATCAACAACACCTTAATATACATAATTTGACATGTTTATAAATAGATTGTGACATTGACAAAGTGACATGAACATGCATTGATAAAAATAAACAGAAGATAAGGGAGATAAAACTTCATATTTACAATTAAAAATTTTATATTTACAATTTTTATATTTACAATTAAAATTTTTAAAAAATTGATGTCTCGAATGCCATTCTTATCAAAGCAGCTGGCAGTTCGACAAGAGAGAGGACATGAATTTTATATCTGAAGTACTGCTTATTAAGATTTTGAGCAAAGCATTTTGTAAAGACATAAGGAGCAATCGTCAAAATAGATAATTGAAGTATTGTTAGTACAATGTGCCATCACAGATGCCAATCCTTTATTACTGTTTATAGAGGAATGTAATGTTTTTAGAGTGAAAATAAAGATAGAATGTTTTATGCATTCAACATGTAGCATTTTTGAATTAATATAATAAAATTCACTGTAGTTTAAACAGATCAAGATTAAAACATAAACTTTTTTTCTGTTCTCAAAAACCACTCTCTTACAATATTTTAAACATCCAAAGGGGATTGGACAGAGTGAGAAAAGATCTGAGAGCCCCCTGAGAAAGAGCTTTATTTGCATTACATCTTTGCTCTTATTGCAGTACCATAACGTTTTAAGGAAACGTGCTAGGGTAATGATTGGTCTCCCTGCCTTTCTGTTTTGCCTCTTCAACAGTGAAAATAGAGGTATCCAGGTAGGGATATGTAGGTATGTGGGTCTGTCCTTAGGTTTTGCTCATTGTGATGCCATTGTATTATGGTTCCATGTAGATTGCAGAATTTATATGGAAAAATGTACGTGCATATAATGTTACATGACTTTCCATTAGAGAGGCTGCCCTCAGGTTATTCCTTTCTTCGTGTCCTTTGGATTATACACATTAGGCAGTAGTGTGGCTGGGTGCCCATCTGTATTGCCCTTAAGAGCATCATAGTCTCTTAGCCATTACTATATATCTCTGTAAGATCCTGACCATTCCAAACTGGCTGTCATTCCAAATATGCCACCCATATATGGTAATTGCATCCACCCTGCCTTGCACAATTAAATGCTGCCATCTGGCCTCTGTTCTTCTGGGACCCAGTAATCCCATTGATCATAGGATTTTTTTTTTAAAGATTTTATTTATTTATTTGACACAGAGAGACACAGCGAGAGAGGGAATACAAGCAGGGGGAATGGGAGAGGGAGAAGCAGGCTCCCCGCAGAGCAGGGAGCCCGATGCGGGGCTCGATCCCAGGACCCTGGGACCATGACCTGAGCCGAAGGCAGACGCTTAACGACTGAGCCACAAAGGCGCCCCAATAATAGGATTTTGAAACATCATTTCCAACCATAGGTCCTAACCTATAGAAAATTATAGTCAGTTGAATTCATCATTAATGACAATTTCCTCTTACAAGCATATTTCTTAGACAAGCTCAGAAAGTCTAGAGGGATTAGCACATTTAGACTTCTACTGAGATATTCCCACTTCAAGCGTGAGGACTACTCCTTTCTTGGGTCCTCACTTTGGCATGAAGGGATTTGCAGAGCCTGAACATGTTGTCGTCTCTGAAATTTGACTACTCAGTCCACTGAGTCCTGTGCCTGCTTTCTCCTCTATCATTTCTCCAGCTGCAGGTGATGAGGGTCTCTTAAAATGGAAAGGAAAAAAAATAATGTAGTCATGGAGCCCTCTGCCTTGTATAGCTTGTTTTATGATGATGGTAACCTGTCCTGAAACTCATGTCTACTTGTTACAGTCCATCAGAGGCACTCATCAGCAACCACCACACAGTCCCACAATCCTTACAAGTACCAACTTGTTCATTCCTCTCAAATGCCAAAGATATTGCTCAAGCCCATGGATCCCTTTCTGCTCTTTCATGCCTCAATTCAGTGCTAGGATTTTCCATTAGGAAACGCTCTACCGCAGCCTTTGAAGCTGAGGGAGGTGCCTCATGGCTGCTCAGTCCGCTGAAATAGCTCTTCAGCTTGCAGCCGTCGGAGGTAGGTGCAGCACCTAGCTCAGATGCCCTGCTTCCTGCTCTTCTTACTTCTTACTTAGTTCTGTAGATTTTGCTGTCGTTTGTTGGAAGGGCCCTTTGATTAATTTCCAGAGATTCTGAATGACTGGACTTTACTAATTTTGATCAGTTAAGTTGATTCCCTCTGGGGAAGAGGTGTCCCTGAGCTCTCTACCACCTTTCCATAGCTCTGCCTCATCAACTTGGCTTTGCTTCTCTTTACCAGCTTTGCACGCCATCATCCCTGCCAGACTCCTAGGTGCTTTACTAACTCCTTGCCCCTACAACCTTCTTTGGAGATTAAGTTTGGGCTGTCAGAGCCCCCTCACCTTGTATAGAGGATCAGAAGTGGCTAGAATCTTATATCTCTTTTCTCGTCTTGTGGAAGCTGTTAGCTAATGATTACCTAACTTGGAATATGAACATCCTGCTCATTTGTCTCAAAGCAGAATAACTCCTGGGCATGACTTGCAGTCCAGGGCTCTCCACAGTATCAGGCAGATTTGGCTTCTCTCACTTCCCTGTCTTGTTTCCCATTCACTTGCTAGCACCTCCTGGGAGTACTTTTTAAATAAATTACTCACACTGAATTCTTAGCTCAGTATCTGCCTCTGAGAGGACCTGAAAGACAAAAATATATATATTTTTATAGTATGCCTATGACTTTGCAGTAGCAGCCCCTGACAGAAAGCAAGCTCATAAAATAAATGGGCTGTGACAATAACAGGGACAGACCCACTATTAAAGTCTTAGTAAAGAATTTCACTTCAAGAGATAATAAACAGGTAATAGTTAGAAATCATTAAATGATTCAACTGTGTGTTAAGTTTTGGTCTGTAGGAAATCCATTCTGTCATGGAACAGTGAAATGACAATTTGCTGTCGTAACGATTTAAAGAGAGAATGGAGATGGGGGAGCCTTCCCACATACAACTGAGTTCTGATCCTTTGGTTTATGTGTTCCGGAATTGGCAGGTGATGGCAATGGGATTCAGGCAATGGGCTTGTATCATAAGCCTTCCCCAGGAGTTGAACGTAATCCCTTAGCTATAGGGGTAATATTCCTCTGTATTCCGATTCCAGAAACAAGTTACAGGTAACAAGGTTTCTGGACATTTAATAATCAGGAAGGGAGAGCAATTCCTTTTCATTTCCATAAGTGCTTATTTCTTTTCATTATTGTCCAGTAAAATTTGATCCACTATTGTGTGTGTCATGTGTGTGCACATAGTTCTCATGAAGGACTCTGTAAAAATACATAGGATTGATTTTATAACAAACTTCTATTATGAAAAGGTACTTGAAAGGAATGCTAAACTATGTTCAGGGGGAGGAGGCTGCACAGGGCAGTTGCCAGTGGATCTGATCCAAATACTGCATAACACAGATCTTTTAGCCATGGGGTAGGTAGGGAAGGTCAGTGAAAATAAGGCAACAGAGGAAATTATGGGAGACTATAGGGCTTTTCTGTTCTGTTAATTTTTAAAGTAATAAACGTGTCAGAAGTGATTCTTTGTCAGCAAAATCCTGGGTAGTATATACAACACCTTCCACAATAACATGGAATAGAAATAATAAGCCATTCCAGAATAT
Source organism: Mirounga angustirostris (assembly GCF_029215605.1). Classification (NCBI taxonomy): domain Eukaryota; kingdom Metazoa; phylum Chordata; class Mammalia; order Carnivora; family Phocidae; genus Mirounga; species Mirounga angustirostris. Next base: position 6,793,395 of record NW_026991722.1, on the reverse strand, counting down.
TCTAAGCCATTGCAACAAGATGTTCTTCAGATTGGATAGTAGAGGAGAAACATACCATTACCATATTTTCAACAATGTACACAAATAGGATGGTAACTCTGAACCTATTGTCAAGGAAGACTGTAATTGAAGAGTCTAAAATTTGAGTAATTACACATGGAGCAATATGTTAAGTCTCTGCTGTGAAAACATCATCTTGGATTCAAGTATTTATGGTGCATTCTTGCATGACTTTTCCCAGGTATTGATTTTCCAAGAAGTTAACTTATAAGACACCATAGGATTATATTAATAAGTTTAATATAATTCATCATTAACTCCCTGGTTGGCATGAGATTTTGGTGTATTTCTCCCTCGTAATTACAAAGTTCCTGATTTTGTGTGGGTTGGACCTAGTTTATAATTGCTTAGTATTAGAGGATCATGCCATTTTTGCTTGCACATTGCCCTTCTAACTACCATGGTGCTCATGTCAGAATCTCCTGGGGAGTTCTTACTTATCCTAAACCACATCAGACATTGGCTGTCTCAGCAAATAGTTGGCCTGAGTTGCTCACTCAGAAACCTATGGTTCACTCAGAGATCAATCACTAGGGAAGAAAATATATTTATTATCATTTGCAGTCATACCCTTCTCCATCCTGTTTTCTTGAAGTCTTGTCTTCCTTCTTTGATGTCTCATACGCTCTCTTCAATCCACGCAAAGTACTCTTCCAGTGTTCTGTAGAAACATTTTCTCTTCAGCTCATCTAAGACTGTCTCCTTTGCATCTTCCAGGATTTGTCATTAGCTATTCCTTATTTATGGCAGGTTGTATAAGCAAGTGCCAACTCGACATTAATTTCCATACCGCACGAGTGAGCTGGAACATCACTGGAAGAGCAATAAATAATAATGTGTCTGACAACTGGAAAAGAGAAGGCTCTATATGAAATCGAGGCATGAAGACTTTTCCCAAGCTGACTCTAAGTGTTACATTAACTTCTTGATGAGTATAGTTTTTCATTAACCCACCCTATCACTATAATTGTGAATAGTAGTTACAGCATTTGATGTTTAGCATATATATACACATATGTGTGTATGGATTTATGATTCAAGTCATTATTTTTTGTGAACTGTATGCATTTGAATCAAAAATTTAGTATCAGTAATTTTCCATCCTTTGTATGTCCTTGCACTGTGTAAGTAATCTCGTCATGTCTTGATAAAAGTAAGTACATAGCTGGATGGGTCCAAAAAGCAATTGTAGTAAAGTTGCCATCTGGCTTCTGCACCTGAAATAAAGTTGGCAGATTTGGACATTGGTTTCTCTATTGCCATATATAAAACTTTTTCATCAAGTCTCATTATCCTTGAGCAGATGACACTGTTGACCATTTCTTTTTAAAATTTTTTCTCCACTGGTTTTCATAAAATTATTACTCCTGGTTCTTCTGTGTTACTGGTCATTTCTCTTCTTTCTTCCTGTCCATCCTATTATTCTGATTTAAAATTTTTATACTCCTCAGGATTCTCTATTCATGGCTCCTTTTCAGATAGATTTTCTTTTCGTAGAAAATGGTTTTTCAATTGGCTTATGCAAAAAGAAAATTTATTAGTTCAAGTAACAGAATAGTCAAGGGGTAGGCTGAGTTTCAATTTGTTAATCAAAATATGTTACCAAGATGCACTTACGTTCTTTTTCTAGGATCAACTTGATTTTCTCCCTCCATGTGTAAGATTTTTTTTTTTTTTTACAAAAAGTATGCTAGCAGGAATAGAACAGAGCCAAACTGTGAGCTTCCAAATATAAATAGACTGAAAGGAAACCCCCCTGCTTGCTATCCATGAAGCCCCAGAGTAAATGTTCAGCCACATGTTGGCTCTGATAGTTCAAATTCTTGTCCAGAGGACCATAACAATGAGTGCAGTATGCTGACTAGTGTAGGTCAGTGTCTGGCAATGGACATTCTTTGTGCAAGAATGTCTGAGCATTCAGTGGTAGTTAGCATTCCCTACCCTAAGGAAATGATACTAGTGGCATCCTTTCCTCTAAACACCCACACACTGCCAGTTGTATCCAGTGGACCAGTCAAAGGACCATCAGAATGGAAAACTACTAGTCTAGACCAATCAGAATCCATTTCTGAATGGGGTAGAATCTACCTGACCTGATGTCATGGGCTCAGAGTACAGGAGAATAGATTTCTGATAGGGAATTCATGTTTATTATTTAATGAGAAACTATAAGAGTTGCTGTGAATAGATGTCACTGTAGGATTTATTAGTTTCTCTACCCTCTTCCTATGTAATATCACCTTTAAGATTTTAACTATCAGTATCAGGCTAATGGCCACTAAATCAACACAGCAAGATATGTCTTCTGAGATCCCAGCCATTATGTACAACATAAGTTCATCTATAAATGTAATCACTGTAGGATATAATCCTGAATTTATCACTAACTCTTCATTTCAAATTTATTCTTCCATTTTAATTCATTTTCTGTTAACTATCCCATGACTTTAGCACCTTCTGCACCCTCCCATATCAATTAAACACAAAGTCCGATTGCTTATGCTTCCTAAATGTTGTTCTCATTCTTTGTACTTGATCATTACAATACCTTGAACTATCAAAAATGTATTTATTACTAGAAAAATGATTTATCTAACTTAATCTTGTATCTTTCTGTCCATCCACTATACAACCACCAAGGTATTTTTATACCAAGTATGATTATTTCAATGTGTTCTGTTATTACCGATCCTTTATGGGAGGAGTTGACCAACTTCAGATTATAGATTAAATCCATCCCATGGTTTGTTTTGGTAAATAAAGTTTTAATGGGACACAGTCTTCCACATTCATTTACACATTGCCTGTGACTGTTTTCATTCTACAAGAATAGAGTTGAGTAGTTGCCTTATACATAGAAACACTTGCCCTGTGAATAAAATCCCAGCCCATTAGCATGCCATAAATACCCTGCAACATCTTGCTTCTGTTATCATATCTTTAGCTACATATGTCTTGAAAACTATCTCACTCTACTCTTTAATACCAGATTCTACAGGTTCATTGAGTGCAGCATGCTATTTCACAAGCTCTTTATGTAGCATGTTCTGTCTGCTCCATTTGACCCAAAACACACTCTTCCAATCTTGTCCAATTGTACTTTCACTTAATTCCTAAAACTTCATCTCAAACATAGTATCTTTCAGGAAGTCTTTGTGATCCCAGGTAGAAAGTTTAATTATTTTATTCCTGCTTCACTTCTTCATCCTAGACTTTATAATCAATTATATTTTCTATCTATAAATCTATTTTTTGCATGTTGTGAAACTTTAAGATACTGTGCCTTACTAATATGTTTATCGTAACATTCCAAAACATTCTCTTAAATGTGGTGGGTTCTTAATAAATATTTGGTGAGTAATTAACTGAATCATTTTTAATTTCAAATTGTGGATATCAAATAAATGTCATTTCTTATGCAATGGTGGCTCAACAGCCTAATTCCATTTGCACATATCTTGTTTTATACTACCTATGGAGTTCCATATGGTACATGTGTTAATAAAAATGAATGCATCTCTAATATTGCTAATGTTAGCTCCCACTTAACGCACAGAATTAAGTTTGAGATAAGGGTAAGGTGTTGATGATGAAGAAGAGTTACTATCATCAGTGTTACTTGTTCTTACAAAGCTGACACTATTCTAGATATGTTCACTTGAGATGGACTAAGAGGTTCCATAGAAGTTTTCTTAGCAATACAAATCCTATTTAATTTAATAAAATAGCAGCTAAGGCTCATGATTTGTCTTTCTAATATTGATAATAATGCTCTTCAACATAGTAAAAATAGTTTTTGAACTTAATATAATTTCTACAGTTGTTTGATTATGAAGTAGTAATTGCAGAGTTGCTGAGTAACACTTCGGCAGCCCATACTCTGCTTTGCATGATTGTGCCCCCCCACCCCCCCAGCCCAACCCCTGCGATCCAGGGTTGGGTATGGTTCATGGAGCCTTTCTTAACACAGGCAAGAAACAGTTTTGCAGCTTCACCCCTGCCATCTTGGGTAGATTATAATCAGTATATGCATTCAGACAATAGGATATTTTGTACCCCTGGTGAGTTTCTTTTGCATAGATTTGACCTGGGAGGAAGGAAGTCCTGGGTGTTCACATTGCCGTTAAATAAAGCAACTCCTCTTACTCTGACCCTCCTCTTGGACCAATCAACAAAAATGACTTTCTGACTTAATCTTAGTCCATGTTTATTATTTTTCTTTGTAATTTCATTTGAACACTGCAGAGCCACCCCAATTCCAATCCTGTTTACTCAAGGCCTTATTTTACGTTTCATCATCCTTTGGACAGAGCATGCCTCAGTTTCCAGTCCATTTGGTATAGTGACTATTATGTACCAGTTACTTGAGGAATACACCCCATATCTTTGGGATGTCAATATTAAATTTTCCAGATTTATGCCTTGTCCTGTCATTGGATTTTTATTTGCTAAATGTTACTTAAATCTTTATTGAGATTGTGAGGCCAGTTGACCCAATGTCAAACATACTTAAATAATGTATTTCTCTAATTCCAGTGTAACCCAGTCAGTTCTCCAGACTGAGTTTGTAGGATGTCCAGCTAGATCACTGCATCTTCTGATTTAGAACCAAGTCTTTGGGAGTATCTGTAAACCTAAGCCTACGACTTGTCAAAAAATATGTGAAGTTACTACAAGGCAGTGGGGAGAAATAAAAATACAATGAATAATAACTCAGTTTTTGTCCACAAAATATTCTCATCCTTGTAGAGAAAGTAGTCAAGGAAATGATTACATGTATTGCAAAGTGCAAATAATTGAGGGGTTAGTAGAATTATATATGAAATATAGCATAAGTTTATACAAAACTAATTCTTACTTTCTAAAGAAATCTGGGGAATATTTGTCATAGACATTTGACTTATAATTTAGAGAATAAAATTAATTTTTTGTGTACATGTATAATATGTCATATTGATAATTAATGGAAGGACACCATTCTGAGGAAACATGTAGTAAAAAAAATGGACATATATTAAAATAGAGCAACAAATTTGACATACTGAGACATATATGTGATAGAAATTTAGACCAATTCAGGATGGGTTAAGTGGAGAAAAATAGGTCTGGTGAAATAGTGATTAATGCTGAGGCCATACATGGTAATAGATGCTTTAGGCTGAAGGAGGATATATTTTTTCCAGAGTGAATTTTTATTTCACAGCAGTAAAGTAGGCCAATGATACTTGCAAGTTTTCTGGTTTGTGGAATTGGCAGAAAGGTCAGGTTTTGTGTATTATGAACATTCGTCTTTGGTGACCCCAGAAGAAGTAGTCCTAAAAAAGGTTTGAGGGGAAAAAAAAAAGTCTAAGAAAATACTTAAGCAAGAATTATTTTCCTTTAACTTCAGAGTCCTATATAGCCCATATATGAAGTATTAAGGACTTATTTACTATGCTGACATTGAGATTAACAAAGTATACATTTCTCTTTTTCAAAATCAGGCTTAGATGGACACTGACTGGGCTTCATCTCTAATCACTTGTGGCAGTTTTTCTTTTGTTACTTTCCCAGCTTTTCCCAAGTTCCACCAAATGTATTAATGCCAGTCCCTTCAAGAACCAGACCAATGCTATTCCGAGAGACACTTATTAAGTCCGCATATTTTATTAGGAAATCTGCCACTGGCAAATATCCATGTGCAGGTATGATGCCACCTCAGATATTTGTAAGTGAAACTTTAAGCACTCCTCTCTGAAGCTGATGATTTCCATCTTCTTGATATTTTTCGGTCCCACAGAAAGCAAAACAGAAGAGAGAATATCTTTAATGTGCATTATGAGGTTGTGGATTCAGGTAGAATGGGAGTTCCAAGCATGTTAGTTTTTGCTCCAGTGGAGGGCACAATAAATTTTATTGTCGTCCCTGGTGACTCTTGGAAGACCCTTTAAGACTCTATTACTTCTAAGCACCACTCTGTAATCTGATGACACACACACACACACAAAAAAAAAAAAAAAAAAAAAATTCTGCCTGGTTTGAACAGAGAATCCTGTCCTGACACTATCTCTTCATCTGGTACTTTACTCTCAAAGTAAAGAGACATTTGCCCCAGTTTAATGCATAGAACTACTCAGGCTAAACTTTATTAACATATAAAAACCAGTTCCTCAAATATCTGAAATGAGAAGACTTCAATTTTCCTCATACTTTTTTTTTTTTTTTTTTTTGGAGAGCACGTGTTTTAATGTGAAATGAAATCTGTAACTGATTCTAACATCATATCGGTGTGTTAGAACTCCACAAATAATCCAGTAGTTTCTGCTGTGTGGTCCTTTGGGCTACCACTTATTTTCTAAAAAATAGCTTCGCTGCTACACAGGTACTCAGTGCCACAGATACTCTAGGTTTTAAATAATTGTGCATTTTGGTGAGTTTGTATGTGCTGGAATACATCGAGTGTTTATTTCCTATCGGTTGTGCCATCCCTTATAGAAGCCAGTGGAAAGATTTGGGGATTGGCATTATTCTGATGGGGTGCTGTGGAGGACATGCTACTGAGCAGAACATTGATGAGTTTTCTTGGGGCATTTTTAAGAATTACCTTCTAAACAATGTTTTCCTCATGATCTATAAAAATCTGCAAAGATTTACAGTATCTGTGTATGGTATGAGAATATTTTTACTTCAAAGTGAAAATGAGATTCTAAGACCAAATCTTTTGAGCATAAATTAAAAGTAACCTGTCTGGGGGGCGCCTGGGTGGCTCAGTTGGTTAAGCGACTGCCTTCGGCTCAGGTCATGATCCCGGAGTTCCGGGATCGAGTCCCACGTCAGGCTCCCTGCTCAGCAGGGAGTCTGCTTCTCCCTCTGACCCTCCTCCCTCTCATGCTCTCTGTCTCTCATTCTCTCTCTCGCAAATAAATAAAATCTTAAAAAAAAAAAGTAACCTGTCTGGAAATTTTTCCATCATTAATTGGTGCCATTTTTAAAATTTTCAATCATTCATGAAATTTATTATGCAGATACCATGTACCAGATATTATTGTGGAATCTAGGTTAACAGTGGAAAAATCAGGCAAAACTTACTTTCTCCATGCAGCTTATGGAATTCAAACACTCAGAGAGCAGTTGCAATTTCAGAGAGAAATGCAGATTTTTCTTATAGCCATCACTGAATGATTTTTCAGACATTTGAAATACAGTATTGAAATAGAATCATATAGGGCGCCTGGGTGGCTCAGTTGGTTAAGCGACTGCCTTCGGCTCAGGTCATGATCCTGGAGTCCCGGGATCGAGTCCCACATCGGGCTCCCTGCTCGGCAGGGAGTCTGCTTCTCCCTCTGACCCTCCTCCCACTCATGCTCTCTGTCTCTCATTCTCTCTCTCTCAAATAAATAAATAAAATCTTAAAAAAAAAAGAAAAGAAATAGAATCACACACACACACACAGACAGACACACACATATGTATCTGACAAAATAATGCTGCTGATATATTCCTAAAACAGAGACCAAAATGATACCTAGTTATAAGATGATGCACTGTTAGTGTTGGTGGCAACTAGTAATGTAAAATTGAAAAAATCCATTTTATTTTATTTTATTTTTTATGTTATGTTAATCACCATACATTACATCATTAGTTTTTCATGTAGTGTTCCATGATTCATTGTTTGTGCATAACACCCAGTGCTCCATGCAGAACGTTCCTTCTTTAATAACCATCACCAGGCTAACCCATCCCTCCCACACCCCTCCCCTCTAGAACCCTCAGTTTGTTTCTCAGAGTCCATAGTTTCTCATGGTTCGTCTCCCCCTCTGATTTCCCCCCTTCATTTTTCTGTTCCTACTATCTTCTTTTTTTTTTTTTTAACATATAATGTATTATTTGTTTCAGAGGTACAGGTCTGTGATTCAACAGTCTTACACAATTCACAGCGCTCACCATAGCGCATACCCTCCCCAATGTCTATCACCCAGCCACCCCATCCCTCCCAACCCCCACCACTCCAGCAACCCTCAGGTTCTTTCCTGAGATTAAGAATTCCTCATATTAGTGAGATCATATGATATAGTCTTTCTCTGATTGACTTATTTCGCTCAGCAAAATACCCTCCAGTTCCATCCACGTTGTTGCAAATGGCAAGATTTCATTCCTTTTGATGGTTGCATAATATTCCCTTGTACATATATACCACATCTTCTTTATCCATTCATCTGTCGATGGACATCTTGGCGCTTTCCATAGTTTGGATACTGTGCACATTACTGCTATAAACATCAGGGTGCATGTACCCCTTCGGATCACTACATTTGTATCTTTGGGGTAAATACCCAGTAGTGCAATTGCTGGGTTGTAATGGTAGCTCTTTTTTAAACTTTTTGAGGAACCTCCATACTGTTTTGCAGAGTGGCTGCACCAGCTTGCATTCCCACCAACAGTGTAGGAGGGTTCCCCTTTCTCTGCATCCCCACCAACATCTGTCTTTTCCTGACTTGTTAATTTTAGCCATTCTGACTGGTGTGAGGTGGTATCTTATTGAGGTTTCGATTTGGATTTCCCTGATGCCAAGCGATGTTGAGCACTTTTTCATGTGTCTGTTGGCCGTTTGGATGTCTTCTTTGGAAAAATGTCTGTTCTTGTCTTCTGCCCATTTCTTGATTGGATCATTTGTTCTTTGGATGTTGAGTTTAAGAAGCTCTTTATAGATTTTGGATACTAGCCCTTTATCTGATATGTCATTTGCAAATATCTTCTCCCATTCTGTTGGTTGTCTTTTGGTTTTGTTGATTGTTTCTTTTGCTGTGCAAAAGCTTTTTATCTTGATGAAGTCCCAATAGTTCATTTTTGCTCCTGCTTCCCTTGCCTGTGGAGATGTTTCTAGGAAGAAGTTGCTGCGGCTAAGGTCGAAGAGGTTGCTGCCTGTGTTCTCCTTTAGGATTTTGGTGGGCTCCTGTCTCACATTCAGGTCTTTCAAACATTTTGAGTCTATTTTTGTGTGTTGTGTAAGGAAATGGTCCAGTTTCATTCTTCTGCCTGTGGCTGTCCAATTTTCCCAACACCATTTGTTGAAGAGACTGTCTTTTTTCCATTGGACATTCTTTCCCGCTTTGTTGAAGATTAGTTGACCATAGAGTTGAGGGTCCATATCTGGGCTCTCTCTCGTGTTCCATTGATCTGTGTGTCTGTTTTTGTGCCAGTACCATGCTGTCTTGATGATGACAGCTTTGTAATAGAGCTGGAAGTCCAGAATTGTGATGCCACCAGCTTTGCTTTTCTTTTTCAACATTCCTCTGGCTATGCGGGGTCTTTTCTGGTTCCATACAAATTTTAGGATTATTTGTTGCATTTCTTTGAAAAAAAAGTCGGTGGCATTTTGACAGGGATTGCATTAAATGTGTCGATTGCTCTAGGTAGCATTGACACCTTCACAGTATTTGTTCTTCCAATCCACGAGCATGGAACATTTTTCCATTTCTTTGTGTCTTCCTCAATTTCTTTCATGAGTATTCTGTAGTTTTCTGAGTACAGATTCTTTGCCTCTTTGGTTAGATTTATTCCTAGGTATCTTATGGTTTTGGGTGCAACTGTAAATGGGATCGACTCCTTAATTTCTCTTTCTTCTGTCTTGTTGTTGGTGTATAGGAATGCCACTGATTTCTGTGCATTGATTTTATATCCTGCCATTTTACTGAATTCCTGTATGAGTTCTAGCAGTTTTGGGGTGGAGTCTTTTGGGTTTTCGACATAAAGTATCATATCATCTGCAAACCATGAGAGTTTGACTTCTTTGCCGATTCGGATGCTTTTATTTCTTTTTATTGTCTGATTGCTGAGGCTAGGACTTCTAGTAGTATGTGAATAGCAGTGTTGATAGTGGACATCCCTGCCATGTTCCTGACCTTAGGGGAAAAGCTCTCAATTTTTCCCCATTGAGAATGATATTCACTGTGGATTTTTCATAGATGGCTTTTATGATATTGAGGTATATATCCTCTATGCCTATACTCTGAAGAGTTTTGATCATGAAAGGATGCTGTACTTTGTCAAATGCTTTTTCTGCATCTATTGAGAGGATCATATGGTTCTTGTTCTTTCTTTTATTAATGTATTGTATCACACTGATTGCTTTGCGGATGTTGAACCAACCTTGCAGCCCAGGGATAAATCCCACTTGGTTGTGCTGAATAATCCTTTTAATATACTGTTGGGTCCTACTGGCTAGTATTTGGTGAGTAATTTCCTGGTTGACCCATTCATTCTTTAGTAGGATGCTCTTTAGCCTCCATGTATTTGAGTTCTTTCTGACTTTCCTCTTGTGATTGAGTTCTAGCTTCAAAGCAATGTGGCCCAAAAATATGCAGGGAACGATCCCAGTCTTTTGGTACCAGTTGAGACGTGATTTGTGACCTAGGATGTGATCTATTCTGGAGAATGTTCCATGGGCACTAGGGAAGAATGTGTATTCTGTTGCTTTGGGATGGAATGTTCTGAATTTATCTGTGAAGTCCATTTGGTCCAGTGTGTCATTTAAAGTCTTTATTTCCTTGTTGACCTTTTGCTTAGATGATCTGTCCATTTCAGTGAGGGGGGTGTTAAAGTCCCCTACTATTATTGTATTGTTGTTGATGTGTTTCTTTGCTTTTGTTATTAATTGCCTTATATAATTGGCTGCTCCCATGTTAGGGGCATAGATATTTACAATTGTTACATCTTGTTGGACAGACCCTTTAAGTGTGATATAGTGTCCTTCCTCATCTCTTATTACAGTCTTTGGTTTAAAATCTAATTTGTCTGATATAAGGATTGCCACCCCAGCTTTCCTTTGGTGTCCATTAGCATGGTAAATGGTTTTTCACCCCCTCAGTTTCAGTCTGGGGGTGTCTTTGGGTCTAAAATGAGTCTCTTGTAGACAGCATATTGATTGGTCTTGTTTTTTTTATTCAATCTGATAGCCTGTGTCTTTTGATTGGGGCATTTAGCCCGCTTACATTCAGGGTAACTATTGAAAGATAGGAATTTAGTGCCATTGTATTGCCTGTAAGGTGACTGTTACTGTATATTGTCTGTGTTCTTTTCTGGTCTATGTTCCTTTAAGGCTCTCTCTTTGCTTAGAGGACCCCTTTCAGTATTTCTTGTAGGGCTGGTTTCGTGTTTGCAAATTCCTTTAGTTTTTATTTGTCCTGGAAGCTTTTTATCTCTCCTATTTTCAGTGACAGCCTAGCTGGATATATTATTCTTGGCTGCATATTTTTCCCATTTAGTGCTCTGAATATATCCTGCCATTCCTTTCTGTCCTGCCAGGTCTCTGTGGATAGATCTGTTGCCAATCTAATGTTTCTACCACTGTAGGTTACAGATCTCTTGTCCTGAGCTGCTTTCAGGATTTTCTCTTTGTCTCTGAGACTCGTAAGTTTTACTATTAGATGTTGGGGAGTTGACCTTTTTTTATTGATTTTGAGGGGGTTCTCTGTGCCTCCTGGATTTTGATGCCTGCCTGTTTCCTTCCCCAAATTAGGGAAGTTCTTTGCTATAATTTGCTGCAATATACCTTCTTCCCCTCTCTCTCTTTCTTCTTCTTCTGGGATCCCAATTATTCTAATACTGTTTCGTCTTATGGTATTGCTTATCTCTCGAATTCTGCCCTCGTGATCCAGTAGTTGTTTATCTCTCTTTTTCTCAGCTTCTTTATTTTCCATCATTTGGTCTTCTATATCACTAATTCCCTCTTCTGCCTCATTTATCCTAGCAGTTAGAACCTCCATTTTTGATTGAACCTCATGAATAGCCTTTTTGATTTTGACTTGGTTAGATTTTAGTTCTTTTATTTCTCCAGAAAGGGTTTCTCTAATATCTTCCATGTTTTTTTCAAGCCCAGGTAGTATCTTTAAAATCATCATCTGAACTCTAATTCTGACATCTTACTAATGTCCGTATTGATTAGGTCCCTGGCAGTCAGTACTGCCTCCCGTTCTTTTTTTTTTTTTTTTTGGAGGTGATTTTTTCCATCTTGTCATTTTGTCCAGAGGAGAATAGATGAATGAGAGAACAAAATGCTAACAGGGTAACAACGACCCCAGAAAAATATACACTAAACCAATCAGAAGCGACCTGAAACCACGGGAAAAGAAATGGAAAGAAAGAAAAGAGAAAAAAGAAAAAGACAAAGAAAAAGATAAGAAAAAGAATACAATCAAATATGATCAGGTTGGTGCATAGATCAGTGCCACACACTAGATTTTTGGCATATTTTGGTCTGTTAGAAGAAAGTACGTCCCAAAATTTTAAAGAAAGAAAAAGTTATATATGTACAAAAATAAGGGTAAATATGAAGGGATGGAATATGACTATAAAGGTGAAAATTATAAAAGATTTTATAAAAGGAATTGATAAGATAAGAAGTTGTTTGAAAAAAAAAAAAGGAGTAAAAAAAAAAAGGGAGAGAGTGTGATCAGGCAGGAGACTAGAACAAAGCCATACACTAGAGATTTAGGGTACATTTTGGTCTGTTAGAAGAAACTGTCCCAAAATTTTAAGGAGAGAACAATTTATATATATATATATATATATATATACCACAAATAAGGTTAACTACTATGAAGGGATAGAATATGACTCTAAAAATAAAAAATAAAAAAGATTTTTTTTTAAAAAAGGGATTGGTAAGATGTTGGTTGAAAAAGGGAAAAAGAAAAATTAGAAAAAAGTTAAAATATTAACTTTGAAAGACTAAATAATCAGGGAAAAAAGCCATGAATTCTCTGTGCTGTATTCCCCTAGTGCTGGCGTTCTGCCATTCTCATTAATCTGTAAACTTGGTCTTGGCTGGGTGTTCTTGCTGATCTTCTGGGGCAGGGGCCTGTTGCAGTGATTCTCAGATGTCTTTGCCAGAGGTGAAATTGCCCCGCTCTTGCTGGGTCTGGGCTAAGTAATCTGCTCGGGTTTGCTCTCAGGAATTTTTGTTCCCTGCAAGCTTTTGGTACAGCTTTGGAGGATGAGAGTGAAAATGGCGGCCTCCCAATCCACCCAAGGAGCTGAGAACTCGGGGCCCCCATCCTCAGTGAGCCCCAGAGAAAAGCAGTCAATCACTCCCGTCTCCCTGGTCTCCAGCTGCACTCCGTGCTCCCCCGGCCTGTGACCCAGGGTTTCTATCTCTGGCACACGACTCAGTGTGGAGTCTCCAAACCCAGCAGATCCCTGTGGTGCACTCCTGTGCTGCTCCTCCCGGGGGAGGAAGGGGAGTCTCCCTGGATCTGCTGCTTGTTGGGTCCCTGCTGGAAGAGCAGTGGCCCAACTGTGCCGCAGATCATGGTTTATGGCAACCCCGAGTTGAGAGGCCACTCCTGGGCTCCATCTCTGCAGCCGGCTCCCCTACTCCGATACCTGGGAGCTCTGCCACACTCAGGCACCCCTGGTCTTTCTGTGACCCCGAGGGTCCTGAGACCACACTGTCCCATGAGGTTTCCACCCCCCGCTTAAGCCACTGGAGCGACATCCCTCAGTGGAGCCGACTTCTAAAAGTTCCGATTTTGTGCTCCGCTGCTCTATCACTTGCTGGTAGAGGCTGATGGAGGCTCCCTCCCCCACCATCTATCCTCCCGAATATTGCCTCGTATTCACTTCTCCGCACGTCCTACCTTCCAGAAAGTGGTCGCTTTTCTGTTCAGAGAGTTGCTGCTATTCTTTTCTTTGATCTCCTGTTGAGTTTGTAGTTGTTCAGAACGGTTTGATCCCTATCCAGCTGAATTTCTGGGACTAGACGAAATTTAGGTCTCCTACTCCTCTGCAATCTTGCTCCTCAAGTGAATAAATCTATTTTGTTAGATTGTGAGTTCAGATTAAAAACACAATTAAGGAAATGATTTCAGTTATAAAAATATATTTTAGAAGTATTCAACTACAAAGTAGCAATGTGTTTTTAAAAACTTTTGGTCAATATAAATATGGACATATGGTATGAACAAAATGAATTCAAATGAGTAGTATTGAAATCCAAAAATATATTTATTATAGTGAAATATGGCATATTTAAATAGTTGATAATATCTGAAAAGAACTGTGGATGAAAGTTGTGCTTCTAGTTATAGAAGGTAATAATATTGATGACTGGTAGGCAGTTTAATTCATGTAATAACTAATGAGCATATTGCATTGCAAAATATAGTTTTTGCATTCTGTGGAAGCTGAATTAAGCAGCACTGTGAGTATTGGTCCCTATTGGAATAAACAGTTTCTTTTCCTCCTCCTCTTCCTCCTCCTCCTCTTCCTCCTCCTTTGGAATAGGCAGTTTCTATTCGGATCTTTCATGAAATGGCTATCCTCTAGAAAAACAGAGATTTATGGGAATTACTTAAAACAGATTCTACATATTCTACATAAGGCATTAAAGGTGGAAAGAAAAATAGGAGAGATAACTACATTAGTTCTACTTCTTACTTCACTTTTGCATGTGTTGCTAAACAAATCACTTTATCTTGTTGCATCCCAGTGGGCTAGGTTTCTTTTTGCATCCTAGTGGGCTGGAGAGTTTTCATAAAAGAAAGAACAGGAGATTTTCATAGGTGGGTTTGGGGCACAGGTAGCTGCCTTGAAGAGTAAAACCTGAGTACCCTCAACAGGAAGTTGGAATTGGAACAAAGAACTGATGAAGGTACAGGTAAATGTCAACATTATTTTAAACAGCTTAAACTAGAAATAAGTCATCAGGGTCAACATTTGGTCAAGATAGGAGAGGATGTGGTTAAGAAGCAAATGGGAACACGGGAGATAAAATAGATCAAGATGGAGGATCGGATGATGTGGAGTAAGCCCTTTAGGCCACACCTATATGCTATGATCTAAGAAGTGCCCATCACAATCTTTTATCAAGAATATTTGTGCACCTGAGCATCACAACATTTGAAATTCCAACAGGTACTTTTTGGCTTCTGAAGGATTTAGTTCTTCAAAAAAACAAACAAAAAAATTCAGTTAGATCCCCAGGCTAACTAGTTAACTGTTTCCTCATTTGTGCTTCACCTAAACCCTGTGTGTCCATTTGTGGTCCTGAGAATAGGACTCTTCAGCGGTGTATAGTCTCTTTGATGAGGTGGCTTCTGGTCCATGTTCCTCTGTTAAGCCTGTGCCCTCCCCGTCATAGAGAGGTTTACACTTCTTTATGTGTTCACTGAATGTAACAATCCTCACCACACATCTACAAAGCAAAAGACAAAACAATTGAGAGGCTAGTGTTCTGCACCGTATAGAACAATACTCTCTGATTATGCCAGCCTAAAATGTGTTATTTTCATTTTACCATTTCTGGAGAACTAAAAGCCTGCCAATCAAAATGTAAGATAATTAATTGGCTATCCCTAGAATTTGTTCAAAGACAGATCCAGGTTTTGTGAGGCCTGAAGCTTATGCAGTGTGGGCAATAATCTTTTAAAAATGCATACAACATTACTAAAACCAAATTAGGTACAAGCCCCTGGAAGGAGCCCATGCAATTGGAAGGCCCGAAGCTTAATCTTCATTAGCTTCAAATCTGCCTTTGTATATAATATAATTGCTCCTCACTTATTAGCAAGCATGGAGGGGATGGTGAAATCATCAAGTGGCTGGCCTTGGAGCTGCAAGCAAAGTCAAAGATTAGCTATTGCCATGGCCTGATGATCACTTTCACAGACTGAGGCTGAGGACGTTTTCGCTAAAATATCATCTGAAGAGCAGAAACAGTCTAGTGAGCAACGGACCTCAACACTTTACTTTTTAATTTCCCACTCCCTACCACCTCTGTATTGTGGGTCTTTTATTCGTAAGGTCTACTCTTAGTGGTATACAGCACAGGCCAAGTGTGCTTTTTAGTAGTTCAGAATGGAGTTGGGCAAATTTTTGTGTCTGCATATATTGCACTAAATATTTTAAACAGACCCTTATATACTACTACATAATTTACCCAACTATTAATTATTTAAATATCTGTTATGAGTTTAATTGCATCCTCCCAAAAGATATGTTGAAGGATGAATGCCCCAGAACCTCAGAATGCGATCTTATTTGGAAACAGGGTTGTTGCAGATATAATTAGTTAAACTGGTATGAAGTTATAGATGACTAGGATGGACTCTTAATTCGATAGGATTGGTGTCTTTCTAAGAAGAGTAGAGACACAGACCCTCAGGGGGAGACACCACATGATGATGGAGGCAGAGATAGGAACAGCCCAGCTGCAAGTCGAGGAACTCCAAGGCTTACAGAGGAGACAAACCACTAGGAGCTGGGAAGAGGCAAGGAAGGTTCTTCCCTACAGGTGTGTCAGAGGGAGCATAGCTCTCTGGACAACTTGATTTCAGACTTTTAGCTCCAAGTACTGTGAAAGAAGAAATGTGTTGTTTTAAGGCACCTGGTTTGTAGTCCTTTGTTAGAGCAGCCCTCGGATACCCTAATATGGTATCTAATACTCAGTGTGGGGACTAGGTGCTGGGCATATAGGAAAGAATAAGATAACATACTACCTATTGGGCAGTTTATCTGTTGAGGAGTGTTGTCTCTCAATATTGTCTATCATCTGCCTCTATGGTTCTTTAGATATCAGTTTTCTGGGTATCAACACACAGGTATTTCTGATTTATATATTATATATAATGTTTATATTAGATACATATTTTTATATATTTTTATTTAATGCATATTATATAAAATCCTCTTGTAAACTAGAAAGCATACTAAATAATGCTCAGAAGTAAGTGCTGTATAGGTGAAGTACTAGATTAGACTAGGTGCTTTTGACAGCGTAGAACAGTATTCATTAATCTTAAGAAAGAAAAAAGAAAGTGAAAGAAGACTTGAGTAGCTGGCTCCATGGATGACAACTGTTTCAGGAAAACCATTTGTGGCCTGTTGGTAAGGAATCCTATACAGTGTGTGACACAGGGTAAAATTAATGGCTAGAGCAATAGAAGAATACTTCACCGTATTCTTCACAGTAAGAAACCTTGGGAAGAAGAAAAAATCTTAGGCACTCAGCATTGTGAATGTTTGTGCATTGTTTTCAAATCTGAGATAAAGATAACTATCTTGAAGAGTTATTTATGAAGATTAATTCAGGTAATATATGTAAAACACATTATTTCATTAGACTAGGTAACCAAATTGGTATTGTTTATCTTGCTAAGTGTAATAACACTCTTCCCTATCCCCAGTGGTATGCATATGTGTGCATGCACACAAAACAATGTTTACTTCCTAATCCCAGGAACCTGTGACTATGTTAGGTTATATGGTAAAAGGGAATTAAGGTAGCAGATGGAATTTAAGGTTACTGATCAGCTGCCCTTAAAATAGGGAGATTATCTTGGGTTATCCGGGTGTGCCTGATATACCAAGTCTCTTTAAGTGTGAAAGAGGAAAGTACAAGAATCGGTGTCAGGTGATTTGATATGAGAAATACCTGACCCCACAGACCAAGGATAAGGGAAACTGGAAAGGCAGGAAAACATATTCCAATAAGAAATGCATCCTGGCTGCCACAATTACTTAATTAGTGAGCAGATTTTGGTCTAAGTCATTAAGTGTGTAGTAATTTGTTACAGCAGCAATTGGAAACTAATACAGTTATTATAATCTCACTAAGAAATACAGGACACTTCCCAGAACAAGGAAAGTAATGAGACTATAATAAGGAAATAGATGATCCTTCATGAAACAAAAACTAAGGGAAATGCGGGTGTATCGTAGGTGATTGCAGTACACTGTGATTAAGTGCTCGATAGAAATGAAAAGTTTTCTTAACTGGGACATTAAATTTAGATTTGAAGAAGAGCTGCTGGAAGGGTGGGGGTGTTGGGGAGTGTGTTTCATGCCATGCACCTGGAATTGCCTGATTCATGCCTTGGAAAGAAGAAGGATGAGAAGTTAGGAAAAATTGAAAAGCTGAAAGGAGTTCAGGTTAAATAGAATTTAGGTTTAATGAGTCATGAAGTGATAAGTGATTAAGCCAGAGATACAAGCACTGTAGTACAAGTATCCTGTTCTGCACACACTTTTACCAGATCCTATCCTTTCCTATCCTGTCTTATCCTTCACTATGTTATTTATCTATTACAGCATACTATTTCATACCACGCCATACCACACCTTCCTAGCAGCTGTAGAATAGTGTGGAAAACCAGCATGTTTAATCAGTTCGGAATCTGATTAAATTCATTAGGTCCAGTAACTGGCCATTTAGTATTATCTTGGGTAGATGAGATAACTTCTGGAAGCCTATTTTTCTTGAACTGGTAAAAGAGGGATTAAAAACAAGTCCTCTAATAGGGTGTTTTGAAGATTAAATGAGGTAATACAGTACCTGGCACATATTACTATGTTACTGTAGTTACTATTATGACTATTACAGGTATCAACTCAGGAAGCACATTGAAGGCCATGTTAAAGAGTTTGAGCTTTATCTTCAGAGGAATAGGAACCAAGGAGGATTTTCTGTAGGAGGGAAATGATCCAATTTGCATTCTAGAATAATTGTACAAATAACATAGAGGAAACACACACACTTTCCTATCTTCCTTCTCAATACTCACTTAAATGACAGCAAATAAAGAAAAAGATCCAAACCTTCACTAAGAACCCAGGGAAGGAGATAACATTAGAGGAGAGATGTCAACAACATTTTGGAAAATGTTAAGACCAGTGGATAAATAAGAACTGATTTAGCAAGGCAAAGAAAGTTGAAACCTAAATGTCTGTCATAGAGGAAACAAGAAGTAAGCTTCTTTGTAGCACAACCTTTGGAAGGCTCAGAAAATTGAGGAATATGTTCCTATAAAACCAGGTGTTTGGGGAAATGCTAAAATGAGGATAGAGCACCTGGCTCTTTCTAGCCCCTTTGTCTATCCCAGTCTGTAGCAAAAGATGAGAAGTTGGAATCTTCAGAAAGGTTGAGCTAAGGGATTCTGGAAAAATGGAAACCAGCCATAGAGGGGCTAGGTGGAAAGTGCTGTACTTATTAGAGGGAGGTTTGAATAAATGTATGCATATGGAAAAGTGAAAGCCCCCATTGCCCTGCTGGATGTCCAGAATTCTAGTAGCCAAGCTAATTCTGTTCTGACATGTGATGGAGTGTTCCTCTCTGGGGAATATGTCTAAGTTAAAAAAAAAAAAAAAGAAAACAGACTATAATCAATGGTTATTTATGTATCCTTCAAAGAAGCTGCTGAGTCCCCAGCCTACTTTACTGTGGGCCAGCACACGAATGCCTTGTAACTAATTACTTCCTATTGTCCTTCCTTTCTTTTTTCTACTTAGAATTTCCCACACATCACAATATTATTTATATAGTTATATTCCCCTTGCTTCGTTTTGTTCACTACTCTGTCCCCAGTGCCACCTAGAATATTGCAGGGCATGCACACTCTCTCTCGCACGCGCTCTTTCTCTCTCTCTATATATATAAACACACACATACATACACACATATATGTATGTATAATTATATATAAAATATACAAAATATAAAGTGCATAATATTTCTTCTCTATATATACATATATATACACACATATGTATGTATAATTTTATATAATATAAAGTACATAAATTTTTGATAAGTAAATATTGAACAGTTAGATTTCTGCCTTCCCTGCTTTATTGCCTTTGCATTCAAGGAAAAAGATCAACCCAAACAAATAGAAAAATGGAGCTTGGGGCACCTGGGTGGCTCAGTTGGTTAAGCAACTGCCTTCGGCTCAGGTCATGGTCCTGGAATCCCTGGATCGAGTCCTGCATCGGGCTCCCTGCTCGGCAGGGAGTCTGCTTCTCCCTCTGACCCTCCTCCCTCTCCTGCTCTCTCTCTCATTCTCTCTCTCAAATAAATAAATAAAATCTTTAAAAAAAAAAAAGAAAAATGGAGCTCAGTAGAAATGAGGACAATGTACTGAGCCAGAGTTAACATATCTCCATAGTTTTTATCTTACAGAAATGACAAAATTAGAACACAAAGTAAGATGGCTAGTTGTAAATTCTCCAAGTGATGCAAATCATTTGCAAAGAGCAAAGAAACATCATTTTTTCCTAGCTGTTTCCTTAAGCCAGAGGTACTGGTATTCATGGATTAATTCAGCAGTGGTTGAAAATATTGTTATATTTTCAAATTCCTACAACTGGAAAGCAACTAATCAGTGGTATACAGACTATAACAATTAACTCATAATCTATCATTTATCTTGCTGGTTGGATTATTCTTATCTTATGTCTTGCTAAGGTGTGGTAAGTTATATTTTAAGTTATATGGCTTACATGGCCACTTCTTTACTGATATCAGCCAAATTTAGTTGTGTCCAAAAAATCAGCAAATAGGACTTGAAGCAAAAGCAGGGAGAAGAAAGATGGATAAAGAATGTGCCGTATTTGCTATGGCCTTGGGGACGCTAACTACTTTGGTAAGTTTATCCATGCTCAATCACCATGACATAGAACAAGGAATAGATCCTCTGCACCAGGTGCTAATGCAGATTCAGGTTCCGGAAGACATGCCATTGATAAACAGAACAACCCGTGAAATTGACCATTCATTAAGTTATACGCAGAGAGCCAGACACAATGTGTAATAGGTGAGAATAGTTTTTCGATCCCCAGAACCTTGGGAAAAATTACAGGAAAAAAGAAAAGAATATTCACTATCAGTTTAATTTTGCTAATGTTCCACTTGAGCTCCCCTTGCCAAATACATTCCAATAAAAAGAACTGTATTCATGTGAACTGACTCCACCCTAAGATTAAGCGCTTATTATTTAGTATGTCAGTAAATTATTTTCAAATCTTTTGGTAAAAGATATCAAGCAGTCTTCACAAAGAAGGTGGAAATTTATTGTGATGCCAAGAACGTACAAAGATTTTTTTAAATGAATTTTATTTTTAAAATTTTTTATTTGAGTATAGTTGACATACAATGTTGCATTAGCTTCAAGTGTACAACATAGTGATTTGACAAGTCTGTATATTATGCTATGGTCACCACAAGTGTAGTTACCATCTGTCACCATACAACGCTACTACAATGTCACAGACCGTATTCCTGGTGCTATGCCCTTTATTCCCATGACCTATTCATTCCACAACTGGAGGTCTGTATTTCCCACTCCCTTTCAACCACTTGGCCCATCCCTCCACCCTTTTCCTCTTGCATCCATCAGTTCTCTGTATTTATAGGTCTGATTCTGCAAAGACTTCTGAAATAGTAGTTTTACTATGTGGTATTCTTTAATTACCATCATAATTTTCCTAGAGTAAAAAACCATTTTCAGTGTGAAACTAGAATCTTTTTAATAATAAGTTTTAAATGGGTAACTTATTAAAGATTTGTTTTCACATAATATCAAAACATTTTAGTAATTCAGTTACTGGCCTTATAGATCCATTAAAAAGAACTTTAATAATTAGCATATGCCTATTTTATGAGTACAGGTTCTTTATTATAATCACTGAACATATAGACAATTATGAATTATAAAATTTAATTTACATAGTTTATTTTAAAAAATGTAATCATGTCAATATAATTCCTGTCTTATATTAACAAAATAATTAAACCGGAATTATATACCAACTAAAGAACTTAAAATACAACCTATATCTTAATCCTAAACACACACAGAGTTAAGCATGAAAAAAAGGAAATAAACCAATTCGTAAACTCTTCATATGAAAATTAACACTATTAACACACATTTAAATCATACACTCAGAGGAGCAAATAGATTATATGTATTTTATTTAATCTATATGTACATATATATGAAGAAGATGATATAATCAATCCTTATATCTGGGTAATGGCACATTTTCATTTGATTTCTGTACTTTTTCTGTAAACTTGATAAAATGCAATTATGAAACATTTTTTTAAAAAGCATCAGAAACAATGAATAACATGTTCTCAGAAGTTCTGTTCCTTATTCAAGTTTATATTGTTTGCCAAGAAGAGATTATCTAGCAAACTAATAAAAGGATGGGGCAGAAGCTATGAAGTCAGGTGACAGGGCAGATTTGCAGACCAAGCAGGATGCTCAAGGCCTTGAAACTTGGTCACAGCAGGCTCTCCATTAGCAAAGGCATTTTCCAGAGGCTGCTTTAGTAAGCTAGGAGCTGCTTTTTCAGTGCTTTTCAATGAATCCAAATTTTACCACTGAAAGTATAAACTTACGGAGACATTTTATACTGAAGACTTATAAAATCATCTTCAAAGAGTTAGGAACTGAGGAACCTACACTTAACCATAGACTAATTGAAATAACTGGTGAGCTAAAAAAGAGTTTTCCATTTACGTTTTTACATGCAATTATGCCCCACAATATGTAGAAATTTACCTGACAGTTTGCTATTCATATTTTACCTGTTGCAACCTCCTCTATATGAAATTCCTACCAATCTTCTGAAATGTGTATTATTGAAGGATAAGACGTTTGTTTATATAAAGGTGTGGGAAATACTAAAGCCACATAAGGTAAATAAATATGAGCCCATCAACATAATTCTTTGATTTTATATTCATTTTCCTTCCCAAAGTTTTGCGTATTATACTGCTTTTGTAATCATGTTGAAAAGACTTTCTCGGTTATGGACAGGTGCTTTCACTGATGCAAAATCTGAGTTAAGTAATCATTTAAAACAACAGCTGCATTTGGGGCATGGTGGGCAAGACATGCCAGCACATATTTTCCAAATTAGTTGTCTCAGAAGAATGTCTGTTGAGAACAATGCATGTGTTAAGTTGTATCCTTCGGACTATCACACTTATATCCCAATCTCATAAACTCTTAAAAATGACCTATCTTATGTCTTGCTAAGGTGTGGTAAGTTATATTTTAAACCTAATTAGATGTGCTGGATAGGTATCTAGAGGAAAAGGTGTATTCCTATCAGCATTTTTATTTTATATATTCCTGGACATTTGAGCATTTAATATCATAAAAATATGGTATGTGGGTAAAGACACAGAACATTTGATTTTATTGTCTTAATTTGGAAAGTTTGTGTATTTTAACTATAGGTGCTATATTATCTTCAGATACTTAACCATACCAGAAAGTTATACTTCATGTGGAAAGAATTCATAAAAATTTTCCTATTATTCCTCCTGGCTCTCAAGGAATGATTGTGAGGCCTTTGGAACATGTATATTTGCATGTAACAATTATAATGTGATTGTTTTATAAACTATTATCGTACATGTATTAAAATATTACATAGTTCATCACTGCCTTTCTAGAACTAGAGTTCTTTTGATTTCTTCATCAGAAAAACAATCTAGGAAAAAAATTATTAAAAAACAATCTAGGAAATCTAGGGGTCCTTTAGCAGAAAAGATACACAGTTTAAATTATTATTTGGGTTCCGGGTTTATTAACTTCTAACCTTGGAGCAAGGAGCAGACAAAATAACATCAAAGAAAAGTCCGGCACTATTTGAGCATGCAAGTATCACTTGAGATCAAGGAGTGCGATGCAGACCACAATAAAGAGGGATTCAGGAATGATACCAAGGTTTGCTTCTCAAAATATAAGTCATGCAAGTGGAATGCAAGGCCTTCTTAGTGAAACACGATTTGATTTCTCATGAGAATTTGTTGCCAGAGAAACAGCTCTTAATTAAGAATATAAATAATAACATCCCTCAGGAGGGCTGTGGAAATAATTGGCAGTGTCATAATATTAACGTTTTACTTCTCCCCCCCACCCCCCATACTGGCCCTTACATCTTAATCCCTATGTTGTTAGTTAAATTACTAATGAAACTTTCCATGCTTTCTGGATCTGGATCTGGTCAAAATTAAACTAAACATTTACTTCTGGAATCATCAACACCTGTGACTCCATTAAAGTATGGAGACCCTTCTACTCTGTAAATTCCCAGATTTAATTCATAATAGAAAACACCTTTGAAACTTTTTTTTTTTTTAATACTGACTCATACTGGCCATTCACAGAAAAGTCTTTAGCTGCTGCTATTGTAATGATTTGCGTATCATCTTCTCTCCTCCCTAGCTGGCATCCTGATGTAGATGGATGGAAAGCGAGACCGCTGCCTGGGACCAGGAGAGCTTGTCTAGCTTTGACTGAGGTCTTTGGGGCAGCTAGAGGGGTAGCATGTGGCTACGATTCTTGCATCTGACAGGCTGATTGAGACAACCCCTATCCCCAGTCAAAAGCTTTGTGATTCAAGTTGTGATAAAAAACAGGATTTATATGAAGCAGCGGGCCTGTGTCGTGTGTTGTTTGCTCAGGCTACCATAACGAACTACCACTGACTGAGTTGCTTAAATTTAAAAAAAAAATCATTTTCCTACATCTTAGGAGGTTAGGAATTCCAAGATTAAAGTGACAGCCGGGTGGGTTCCTTCTGAAGCCTTTCTCCGTGGCTTGTATCTTTCCTGTGTCCACATTTCCTCATCTTCTAAAGACACCAGTTGGATTGGACTAGAGCCCGCCCTGATAACCTCATTTTAACTTAACCACCCCTTTAAAGATTCTGTCTCCAAAGATAGCCACATTCTGAGGTGCTGGCGTATGAATTTTCAGGCACACAATTCAGCCCACAGAGCTATGTCTGATCAGAGATTTCCACTCGTTAGCCTTGTTGTCGAAGACCTATTTGGAATGGCCTCTGCCATACTCCAGACCATTCTTTTTGCTGCCAATTAAGTGCTAAATAAAACAGAAAACAAAACAAAAAAATGGAAGAAGGAATCAATGTGATGGAAATATTCCTGAAAGCCCTACAACATGTGAAACCTGATTCAGAGAAGCAGAAGATGAAGGGAAGCTCAGTATCCTGTGTTTTCCTAGTGAGGGTGCCTGCAGAATGTTTCCAAATATACAGAGTGAATGCAAATTGAAAAGAAAGCAAAACGCAGTCCCCTTTTCTGAAGATTTTCTTTGAAATACTGCAGACATCTTACACCAATAAATGCACTAGAATACCATAAAAATGAAGCAGCTTATTCTTATTGAACAAAGTTTACCCTAACAGTAAATATATTTGTGTTTTTTTAGTAGTTCAGTGTAAATATGCTCAACTGTAGCATAATAAGAACATTTATGAAATTCAGAATGAGAGTTTCAATATAAGATTTTATTATATTCAGGTGTTGCAGAATCCCCCCCCATGAGTCACACCCTTCTATAATCCCCTCTCCTTGAGTGTGGGTGGAACCAGTAACTGCTTTTAGCCAATAGAATATGGTGAAGTTGACAGGAAAGCCACTCCTGCCATTGTTATGTTCTGTAAGACTCCATCTTGTAGATTGGAGCAAGAAATTCTCCTTCTAGCCTTGAAGACACAAATAGCCATATCGTTATTGGCTTATGGAGAGTTGCATGTGGCTGCCTAGAGCCGAGGGGACTCCCCCCGCCCGCCAACAGTCATTGAGTAAATGGGGTCTTCTGTCAGCCCCTAGGAGAGGAGTCCTGTGGACATCCTGAGTGAGTTTGGGAGCTTACCTTTCCCAGTTGAGTCTAAGATGAAAATGCAAACCAGCTGACACCTTGATTGTATCCTTGTGAGACTCTGAGCAGAGAACCAAGTTAAGCTTTGCTGGGACTCCTTCCCCATGGAAACTCTGGGATAACAAAGGTGCATTGTTATAAGGTCCTAAATATTGTGGTAATTTTTCACACAGAAATATATGAAACTAATACATTCAAAATGTAAAAAAAAAAAAAAATTGTCAGGCAGTTTATATCCTAGGACAAGGAAAGCCCAAAATGTGTATTTGCCTTGGTAATGAAGGTTTTTCTTATTTCTTTGAAAATGGGTGAGTCTTCTGATCTCAGAATAATAACATTTCAAAAGCTATTATCTTTCACTACAAAAGCCCAGTTACCAACTTAGAATCTTTAGTGCCCCCTTTCTGCCGACTTATTTCACTAAATTTGTGATTTCATTATTTTCAAAGCACCAGACGTTGGCATATTATAAAGTCAGACTCCCATTGTTCTAGTCTTCCATCTCTTTTCTTGTTCTTCTCCCTTTTTCTCTCCACCTTCTCACTTCTCTCGGACCTCTGCGCTCCTACTCTCTGCCTCCTCTTCTTCCTCCACCCTGTACTCTGTTATGAGTACAGTTAGAGGTTTACCAATTTTGTTAATCTTTACAAAGAAACAGCTCTTGGTTTCACTGATTTGCTTTATTGGTTTTTGTTGTTGTTTTTAGTTTCTGTATCATTTATTTCTACTTTAATATTTATTATTTTCTTCCTTCTGTTTGGGGATTGTGTTTGTTCTTTTTCTAGCCTCTGTCCAGTTTTTAATTGGATTTTTTTTGTTGTTATTGATCTGTATGAATTCTTTATATAGTTTAGCTATTAAACCTTTCTCAGATACATGATTTGTAAATATCTTCTGTCGTTCAGTATGTTGCCTTTTCATTTTGTTGAATGTTTGCTGAGCAGTAGCTTTTTAGTTTGATATACTCTTATTCATTTCCGTTTTTGTAGCTATTACCTTGGAGGCTAATCCATAACAAAACAAAACCTCACCAAGAGTGATGTCAAGGAGCTTACTGCCTGTATGTTCTTCTAGGTGTTTTATGTTTTCAGGTCTTACATTCAAGCCTTTAATCCATTTCAAGTTAATTTCTGCATATGGTTTATGTTAGTGGTACAGTTTCATTTTTTTTTTTCTTTTGCATGTGGTTGTCTAGTTCTTCCAATACCATTTTTTAAATAAACTGTCCTTTTGTCAGCGTATATTCTTACCTCCTTTGTTGTAAATTAATTGACCATATATTCTTAGTTATTTGTTTTGTTTTCTGAGCTCTCTGTTCTGTTCCATTGATCTGTGTGTCTTATTTTATGCCATTAGCATACTGTTTTGCTACTATACGTTTGTAATATTGTTTGAAATCAGGGAGTGTGTTGCCTCCAGGTTTGTTCTTCTTCCTCAAGATAGTTTCAGCCATTTGGAATCTTTTGTGATTCCATAAAAATTTTAGAGTTATTCTATTTCTGTGAAAAATGCCAGTTGAATTTTGATTGGAAGTTTTTGTAGGCATTCAACTATATTGAATGTAGATTGCTTCAGGTGATATGTATATTTTTAATATTAAGATTAATTCTTCCAGGTCATGTGTATTGACTAACTTTACATTTGTGCAGTGACTGACAATACTGACTTCATCTTTGGCCCTCCATCTTGTTCAAGCCTGCACAATGACCTCCCTTGGGGCTACTTGTTCTAGGTCCCTTGGAGGTTAATGTATGCCCTGACCAGAAGGCAGGAAGGCTTTTTCTGATCATCTTACAGTGGCATACAGAATATCCCACTTTAGATTATTATGTGCACAGAAGGCCCCATTGTAGATAACTAGCAGATATGACCAGTGCACAGAAGGCCCCAATTTAGATAACTAGTAAGATGACCAGTGCACAGAACACCCCTGTCGATAACTACCCTGGGACCTCACCACCATGTTCTTTGCTTTATGAAAGCTGTAGGTTGAGGTCTAGACAGGGCAGAGAATAGCTGTGGAGAATGGAAGGAGATGAAGGGCTGAGTACTGCCTGAATAAAAGCCTGTGTAAATGGTATGGAGTGGCTTGCTTTGTTTTTTGGTCTGAAAGTGTCTTCTCAACCTGGAAGATTCTTTACTATCCTTCCTCCACTTTCTAACAACATTTATTTGTATTTTCTTCAATTTCTTTCTTCAGTGTCTGTAGTTCTGTGTATAGGTCTTTCACCTCCTTGGTTAAATTTATTCGTAGGTATTTTACTCTTTTTTTAAAGATTTATTTATTTATTTATTTGAGAGAGACAGACAGAGATAGCTAGAGAGAGCATGAGTGAGTGGGGAGGAGAGGGAGAAGCAGGCTACCCACTGAGCAGGGAGCCCAATGCAGGACTCGAACCCAGGACCCTGGGATCACGACCCGAGCCAAAGGCAGATGCTCAACTGACTGAGCCACCCAGGCACCCCTCTTTTTGGTGCAATTGTAAATGGAACTGTTTTCTTTCTTTTTAAAATTATTTCCCCCCAAGTTTTTATTTAAATTCCAACTAGTTAACATACAATGCAATATTAGTTTCAGGTGTAGAATTTAGTGACTCATCACTTACATACAACAGCCAGTGCTCATCACTCAAGTGCCCTCCTTAATACCCTTCACCTGTTTAACCTATCTCCACTCTACCCACCTCCCCTCCAGTAACCATCAGTTTGTTCTCCTTTGCAGACTCTATTTTTCCCCCCACTATGTTCATTTGTTTCTTAAATTCCACATATGAGTGAAATCATTTGCTACTTGTCTTTTTCGGACTTATTTCACTTAGCGTATACTCTCTAGCTCTATCCATATCATTGCAAATGGCAAGATCTCATTCTTTTTGATGGCTGAGTAATATTCCATTGTATACATGCCACATCTGCTTAACCCAACCATCAGTTGATGGACATCTGGGCTCTTTCCATAATTTGGCTATTGCTGATAATGCTGTGATAGACATTAGGGCATGTATATCCCTTTGAATCAGTATTTTGGTATCCTTTGGGTAAATACCTAGTAGTACAATTGTTGGATTATAGGATAATTCTATTTTTAACTGTTTTCTTATTTTATTTTTCTGATAGTTTGTTGTTAGTGTATAAAAATGCAACAGAGGCACCACCAGTATGGAGTATTGGGCTCCTTTGGTTAAAGTGTTAGGAGAACAGGAAGGACTGGAGAACCCACTGGAAGATAAATGCTTTAGCCTGAAAGTGACACTCCTAACTTCCCAGAATCATTGGTCCCACTAATCAGACTCCCTGTGAGTCAGGAATGATTATAATCTTGTATGTTCAAAAGAATTGAGAGGTGCTTGTGGGAAGTCTCAGGTGTCTCTACTGCAATCTGAGAAGGAATGTTAAAAAGATGAGAATTTTGCTAGGAATTCTTTGTAGATGCCTTAAGTTAGTTAAAATATATCAGTGGAACAAATAGAATGGCTGGATTGTCAAATTTCTTATACCTTATAAGAATGGCAAAAACATTACACATTTATTTTTGTCATTGTGCTTTTGTTTTTTTAGTTGGCTAAAAGTGGCCATCAAAGTGGCATTGTTTGAGTTCAGAACTTCCAAATGTAAACACTTGCAAATTCAGAGAAATTATAAACCTATTTGAGATTAAGACCAATTATTTGAAATAAAAAATAAATGTTTTATATGCATAGCCAGCATGAGTTCAACAATAGTAATAATCAGACTGAGTCCTTCAAAATGGATATATCAGAAAGATATACTATGTGCTGCAACCAAAAAGTTTCTATGGTGCTATTTAAAGAAAAAAAGAAAAAACTTCATAAAATAATTATTAAGTTCAGGAAACTTGAGTATTTTCTCCTAAAGGAGGATAATTATTTTATCCTAAGTGATACACAGGGTACATTTTTTTAAACTTGTTTTTCGCATTCACTGAAATATGATTTGTATCAAATAATTTTAATGTAATAAATTTAACGTGCAAAATAAATTTTATTTTAAGCATACTGTTTAGTAAGTTTTGATGAGTATATATATATATATATATATATATATATATATATACTGTTTAGCCACCACCTCAATGAAGATATAGAGCTTTTCTCTTCCATAAGCACTTTTTGTTTTCATTTTATGTTTGGTTCATGATTTATTTTTGATAATCACTTTTGTAAAATGTGCACTAAAGTAGGGAAGTTTTTAAATATTAAACTGTAACAAAATGCAAATATTTTACATGAGCATGCTAAATAAGTAATTTCTCAGTCAAGAGCATATGTTACATTTATACATAAAGTCTGTAATTTAAGAATATTTAATAGCAAATTCAGGCAGTTAAAACATAACAGTGCTAATAAAGTTAGGCTAGGTGATGTGAGAACCATTCTAAAATATAAAGAACTTGAAATCATTAAGTTTTAAAAACACACTCATAGTACATGTGTAATGTATATCATCACAGGGTCCCTGCTTATTGCTGTTACTTAGATATCCAGGCTAGAAAAGATTCCAACATCTTATCATGTTACCATTTCATGAGAAGATATTAGGCTTTACCAGCAGAGGGGAAGCATATGTAGATTCATATGTTTAAGGGCTCTTAAGTACTTTGACCTGGAAGTGGCATATTACAGTTTCAAATTTCATTAGCTAAGACAAGCCACATGGCCATCCCTACCTTCAGAGTTGAGGGAAAATATATTTTTTTGCTCTCTTTCTCAGCCTTATTGAGGCTTAATTGACATTGTGTAAGTTTAAGGTGTACAATGTAATGATTTGATATTTGTATAGATTGTGAAATGGTTACCAAATGAAGACTAGTTAATATTTCTATCACTTCAGAGTTACCAAGCTTTTATTTTGGTGGTGATAACTTTTAAGATTTACTGGCTTAGTAACTTGCAAACATACAGTACTGTGTTACCAACTGTAGTCACCATGTTGTATGTCACGTCCCTGTAATCTATTCCTTTGAAAATGTAATCTTAAGTGTCACAAGGATAGGAGAACTGGAAAGTTCTCTGAATGCTAATAATATTTACCCCAGATACCCCAACATAATGCTAAATATTTAATCTCATTCAGGTCTTAATAGATGTAAATAACTGGGTCAGACTTTGACAACCATCAGTGTCTTGCTGGATGCTTACAAAAGATATGCCATAAAAACTGTGAAATTGTCATAAATATGAGAAATGATTTAAAAAATCTCTATGAAATCCAAAACAACTTGGTTATTTGATGGGAAATATTTATTTCTTTGGTTTTGTGTTGTTTGTTCTAATTATTAATATTAGGAAGAAGAAACACATGAAAATGACAAATGTGGATTTGGTATTTTGTAAAAAAGAACTATAGTATTGATGTTTGATTTTTATTTCTTTAAATATGCTGGTCATTCAGAAAACCTGCAGATAGTTGTATTTGCTTCATTTTGTTCCAAATCAAATATCACATGATTGATAATATGTTTAAAATCCAAACATGTTCAAATAGGAAAACCAGTTCTCATTTAAATAATGTAAAAATGTAGTAATTGGCATCTAAATAATCTACTGAAAATTCCTGGATTTATGGTATCATTTATAAATTAGGCCAATTACCTTCCCTTTTCTTAGGAAATAAAATAAATTATAACTGCATAAATAACCTTGAAAACCTCTGCTCTTGTTTAAATGCTGAAGGAATAGCGTATTTGGACAGAATAATTTATGTATTTGGGGAGAAAAGGATTGTAAGGTAGAGTAAAATGTTTTCCCCCCTTCTACTAAATAGGATATAGTCTCCTTGTCAAGAAAAAAATTTCTTGACTCATTTTTATATGATTTCAAGCATTAATTCTAAGAAAACCAGCAAATTCTATTCCAAAATCCTTATGACAGCATTCATGTGAAACTGAAAGTTACCTACATTATTTACATGAGATTAAGTATTTTAAAATTGAGAAGTTATTTCTACCAATAAACTACCCACAATGTTTTGGTACTCATTTCGCTTCTTTATGTTTGGGAATTTCAGTATATTCTCTCAAGGAAATAAATATATTTTCTAAGTAAAAGGTACTATATTTCTACTACTTGGCACTTTTAAGTTCAGGGCCCAGTTATATTTTGAGTCCCCAGTGATGGTGACTGCTGAAGCCTGGGAGCTGCCAGGGTGAATAACTCACACAGGTCATGCAATCAGGGAACTTGCAGACAGTGTATATAATGTGGTGGGACAGAGACAGAAACTGACACATGGTATCCATCTACTATCATAAGCACCAATAGTTGTCCAGAAGGACCTGGGGACATTTTACGCTGCATTTCTGAATCATCTGTTTCTCATTTATAAGGAGTATATAATCATGACTTTCCATATTTACTAATTTTGAGAAAAACCAGTCTTGATGGAAAGGTGTATTTATTTTATAATTCAAAAAGCCATGCAGCTATTTACTTGTTTACATTCTTTCAAACTTGATTAACAAGGAGACATGCATAGATATAATTTTAATGAATTTGTGGATAATAGTATGAAGCACTTTGGGCAATAAATAATGACTTTCATCATAATAACTGCTAGCCATGTAGAAGAACAACTAATAATGAAGCCTGACCTACTCTGACATGTATTATTTATGTGAAGACATATATAGAGGATTTAATGTAAAAAAAAAAACAACAAAACCCTGATAATTACTTAAACCTAAAAACAACTTTTGCTAGTTGTCAAATCAAGTTTAAAATAAGGAGGAATAGAATGACTAGATTACAAATAAAAAGATTGAAAACCAACTGGAATTTATACACTATTTACAGTTATCCCAAAATATTAGAGTAAAACAGCCAAATGTAGTGTTTATATAAAATTGTTGGGCGCCTGGGTGGCTCAGTTGGTTAAGCAACTGCCTTTGGCTCAGGTCATGATCCTGGAGTCCCGGGATCGAGTCCCATATCGGGCTCCCTGCTCGGCAGGGAGTCTGCTTCTCCCTCTGACCCTCCCCCTCTCATGCTCTCTCTCTCTCTCTCCCATTCTCTCTCTCATAAAAAAAAAAATTGTTTATAAAATGAGTTTAATGAACCCACTCCTTGAGTTAGTTCTGAGTCCAAAGTTATGCTAGTTGCATAGCCTGAAGTAATTTTCTGCCCTCTCACCACCTACACTTTATCATCTTGAATATGAAAATAATAACAGTAGTATCTACTGAATGGGGTCATTCTAAGAATGGAAAGAGATGCATTATTTAAAATCTCTAATATATTGTCCAATTCATAGATTTCAATCAATTTGAAGCATTACTGTTAATAGTAATGATAGTGATAGTATAGAGAGACTAAGGACATCCCAAGAAGATGCAGGTGAGCTTGCAGAACAGCAGTCAACCAATAGGATTCAGAAAACTAGGAATCAGCATATAATTTTGATCTGATGATCTCACTTCCTCACCCTATGACTCAGTATTCCAGAAGGATCTTACAAAACAGGATTTACTAATATTGATTAGTAAGTACCCACATTTTAAGATCAACCATTGTCAGGTAGCTATCTGCCTGATAGCTTCAATTGATCAAGACAATAGAGAGCATACAGCAATGTCTAATCAAGCTTCCTGAGCCACTCTAAAGCAAAAGTGAGAACAGAGGCTCTTGGGAGCATTTATTATTTACACCAACATCAAAACCAATGGCTTCTACTCCCTCCCTCCCTCCATCCTTGTCTCTCTCCCTCCTCCTCTTCTTTTTCCTTCCTTCTTTCTTTCTCTCTTTCTCTCTCTCTCCCCCACTCTCTCTCTCTCTCTCACCTCCTTCTTTCAAGTCTAGAGCTGGCCTATCTAGTGAAAATATGAACTGTGTATTTAGGAACGTGTGTGAGTGTGCATACATGCACATATGTGTCTGTCCCTCTGGAAAAATGTTTCATAAAATTCAATGATATAGTCTCAAAACTTTTTCTATAAAATATCTTACTCAATATTTGAATTTAATCAGTGGCAGTTAGCCCTGTTAAGCCTTTAAGAAGAATTCTTAAATTATTTGTAAGCATTTGTGAATTAAGACAAGCTTTACAAGGATACGTTTTAGCCCAGCTCCTATATGAATCAACATAAATGAATGTTTATGTTGACTGAATATAAAAATTAATGAATGTTTGCTACAAATTATATTTCATTTTGAAATTAATAACATTTTTTAATGTTTGCATTTGAGATGGGTCACTTAATTTACATAAAGAATTAGAATGCAGCTTAAAAGTTTACTTAAAATCCCAAAGGATAAAGTTAATAAATCAGGACAATAAACCTATGGATAAAGAAATAATCAGAAATACCATTAACACTGGTAAAGTAAAAAATATGATCTCATGTGATAAATGAAGACACAGTATTTGGCTCTAAGCTTCTAGTGGCCAGATCAAAAAACATAATGTTTTCCAAAAGTTATTGCATCCATAACATAGAGAGACAACAGATACAGAATTCTTGAGGTTTTACGATAGATACCATGCAAGAAGATATTCTTGGTATTCTTTAGTAACCAAATTTTTTTCTTTTATTATTTTAAATTTGATCATTAGCTGGAATTTAAAAGAGCAAATTAAATGATTTAAAGTTATTAGTTGTTATCAGAAAAGGTCATAGAGTAATAAGGGCTCTGGTTCTTTTAAAATACAGTTTTAGAGTGCTCACTTTTGGCAGCACATATACTAAAATACAGTTTTAGGTAAATAAGCTAAGTATAAACTGGTAATTAGAGGATCAAAGAAAATAAAAACTTCATTTTAATAATTTATCAGGGGGTTTAACATAGACTTTGTCTTACTGACATATATGTCAAATAAATGTATACAAAAGCATACATTATAATTCCTCAGGGTGTTTATCAAAGAAATAATTCATTTAATTTCTGGAACTTCAAATAATTTGCCACCAATTATTGCTTTTTCATTTCAAATAAAAAAGCTTATAGAAAGTGATATAACATCATACCATTGCCTGTGTATGTATTTAACCCATAGTTTATATAGTCCCACACTATTTTCTCAATTATTAAAAATGGTCCAGGTATATATTTACAAAATGTATTTTATATTGACTAATTTTTTAGAATGTCATTGCATATATGTTAATTCCTCTCTTTACACTACAGACTTCCCATGGTCAGGAATCATACCCGATAGTCTTTGGTATCCACATATTTGTAGGTACTCACTTCACTCCCATGATATTTTATTTTGAGGACTACTTCCCAGAACAATAACCAAAATTATTGGAAAATTATTGGATTGTTAAACATTTTCCAAGAGATGTAATGGCCCTCTTCCCTATTTACTATAGAGCATACTATCCAGGATACATTCTGCTGATTTTTGCTGATATTAGGAAAATCAGAGTAATTTTCTTTCCAAAGATCATCTTTTTTTGGACGTTTTACTTTGCTCAAATATGATGGCACCATTTCCACTGATGGACTAAACTGGACTTGAAAACAATGACAGCCTGCTGGCTGAGGCAGGGACTCTGGTTACCTCTATGAAACTTCACATTTTATTGCCCTGAAGATAATCTGGAGCCAAAAGAACACTCTCCCCTGTCTGAATATTTGAATAGCTGGAGACACTAGCCAACAACTTAATTATGGATTTAAAAATTGGCATTAATCTTTTCTCATTCCTGTATATATTCTCTTCTAATGCCACAAGTCACAGTAAATTGCTCATTAAACTTCAAGCAATGCAATGGAATGCTTGCTACCATTTATAGGCAATGCTCTCCAAAGTACAATTAGAGGGAGTATTATGACATAGAACAATGGAGACAATTATTTCTGAAGTTTATTAATGCTAATTAGCATATGGCATCTAAGACAGCTGCTGATACTTCATTGCTAAATATTGAGGGACTAATTAGTGTTTGATGTTAATTAGCTTCTTCTGCATGTGCTTTGCCCTTAGATGCATATGCATTGTCACCATCCGGCTATTAAAAGTCTGGCCTTGCACTCCGCAGAACATGATGTGGCATTTAGGAGTTCTTTTAGAGTATATGGCATTTTTTTCTAATATATATGCTCTTAATAGATTCCACAGAAGCTCTAGTAATTATCTAGTTATTCCACTTTTCATTTAAAACATACTAATAAATCATGGAGTTTTAAGTGCTAAAGTGAAGAAGGCCCTTTAATCAATCTTAAAATTTTTTGTGCCCCCTGAGAAACGACTTCAAATACTAGAGATTACTGGTATAAAAATATTTTAGTTTTATTTATTTAATAATCAAGCTGATTTCATTTGTGTGTGTCAATTTACACTTATTTTATTTGAGATTAAAATTCATTATCAAATATGTATACTTTCCTCATTAACCAATTTGGTAACTTTTTTGGTTTCTGATTCTTTTCCTCCTTTAACTGAAGCAAAATACATTTTGTTTCTCTTAAAACCTGAGATAAGAATTTATCCATAAAAACTCATCTTTTGAAGATACCAAAGTTTAGGCTAAGGCAGTGATCTAGAGAGAGTTTTCATG
Organism: Mirounga angustirostris; assembly: GCF_029215605.1. Lineage (NCBI taxonomy): Eukaryota > Metazoa > Chordata > Mammalia > Carnivora > Phocidae > Mirounga > Mirounga angustirostris. Next base: position 6,757,353 of record NW_026991722.1, on the reverse strand, counting down.
TTAGTCTTAACTTTCAAGGGCACTGTTAGTTTTTCTGGGGGTTTTGTTGAGTGGGTGGGGGGGTGACTAATATCAACAATTTGCTCAAAAATTCCTATGACAATCAGCTTCACTTGTATACATGTTGAATAACTTTCTTTTTCAGGCAAAAATGTCTTTGTAATTAGTAAATGAACTTAAGAATTCGGTTTAGAGTATGAAGCTGTGAATAATAACCCCAAAGATTTGTCATGGTTTAAAATTCTAATCTCTGGTTTTAAGTTCACATGGAGATAAATATTTTTATGATGCTATAGGTGTTCATTTTGAATAATTATTAAGAAGATTTAGGGTTGATAATTACACAACCATTTTTACCCATTATTTTATAGATTTTAGATGTTTTGGTGCTTATACAATTCGTATGGATATATTATGGTTCATGGCACTGAAAATAAAGGAATGAAACAGAGCTATCTACAGTGGAAATTATACAATCACTTGTCAAAGTTAAAACCACAATATATTGAACATCTAATTGGCCAGACAACATGCAAAGGCAGGACAAAGAAGGAAGAACAAATAGTGAAGGAAAAATAAGTTGTAAATACATTGATTTCTCAACAATGTAGTGAAACATGTTGGAAAACAGGAATATACCCATAACAGAAATTGTCTTTTTATTCTCTTTCTCCTCCACTTCGTCCTCTTTAAGCTATTCATCATCTTCATAGTTTTTATATTCCTTCCCAGAAAGTATGTGAATAAATGTTTCAAGAAATATTTCATGAGAGCAACCCAAGTGTCCAACAGATGAATGGACAAAGATGTGGGAGTTTTGTGTGTGTGTAATGGAATGTTAGCCATAAAGAAGAATTAAACCTTGCCATTTGGGGGCAATATGGATGGATGTAGAGGACATTATGCTAAGTGAAATAAGTCACAGAAAAACAAATACTACATAATTTCACTTACATGTGGAATCTAAAAAACAGACTCTTAAATACAGAGAACAGGGAACAAACTAGTGTTTGCCTGAGGGGAGGTGTGTTGGGGGGTGGGCAAAATAAAGGGGATTAAGAGGTACAAATTTCCAGTTTTAAATAAAAAGTCACAGAAATGAAAAGTACAGCATAGAAAATATAGTCAATAATACTGTAATAATGTATGGTGACAGATGGTGACCGCACTTACTGCGGTGAGATTGAGTAGTATACAGAATTGTGGAATCGATATGTTGTACACTTGAAAGGGATAGAACATTGTCTGTTAATTATCCTTCAATAAAAAAAAAAAAATTCAAGAGGTGTAAAATGAAAGATATAAAACTTAAAAATAATTGGCTGCTTTAGAACTCTCAATATTGAAATACCAACCTGCATTAATAAAATTGACAGAATAGTAAAAACAGTATCTACCTTGACTCTTAGTCTATTTGTGGCATTGGACCTCAAAGTCTCAGATCCTTATCTGTAAAATGAAAATTATTCTCTTCACATAGAGTGTTTAAGAGTATGTTCTCTGACTGCCTTGCTTCAAGGGGTCTATGACTTAGTAGCTTTGTGTTGACGTTTTCATCTATAAAACTGTAGTAATGGAAAGAAGGCTGGGGGAGTATTAAAATGCAAATACTTTACTTAGGGCATGCAGTATCAGTAATGTACCCATGACTGGTGATGTCTCTACATTTTAGTAAGTCAGTGACCCCAAAATTTAATTTCATGAAAGATGCAAGTCAGTAACTTTGTCTCAGAGTTCTATGTTTTCAAGACTTGATACTCTTCAATAAAGTTCATTAATTTTAATTTAACTATTAATTTGTTATCATTTGGGATGGAAGAAGACAAAAATTTTCTTAGAATATCTACCTGTAAAAGACTTAGAGTAAACAAATTCCACTCTAGTTCATATTTAGAATATAAACAGTGATAGACAATAACTACCCTTGGGGTGCCTGGGTGGCTCAGTTGGTTAAGTGTCTGACTCTTGGTTTCAGCTCAGTTCATGACCTCACAGGTCCTGAGATTGAGCCCAGTGTCAGGCTCTGCACTCATCAGGGAGTCTACTTGAAGATTCTCTCCTTCTACCCTCTTCCCCACATGGGCATGTGTGTCTCCTCTCTCTCTCTCTCTCTCTTTGTAAAATAAATAAATAAAATCTTAAAAAACAAAAACAAAACAAAACAAAACAAAACAGAAGAACTGCCCTTGATCCAATTGACTGATTTTTTAATAAGTAACTTTAAGTCTTTTTGGCTTTACCAAGATGGCCTTAATGTTCTCATCTTGACTAAACTAGAGCATTTGCTTTAGAAAACTCTTGTAATGCAAAGTCTCCCTTTTTGGTGTAAATCTTCTTCCAGGTGAATTTTATAACCCAGGATTGTCTTTTCTCAAACACCTGGAAGCCATCCATTTGAAATGCAATCTAGAAAGATAGTACAGCTACCTCCCAGTCTTCTGGAGGGTAGGAGCCCAACTCACCAACTATTAAAATTATTACAATCTTCACTTAACAAACATAGAGGATCTAATCACATTTACCAATTCTTTCTTCCCCTGGTAATGTTCTACTCACCCTTAAATCTTAAATCTCTCCAGCCTTTCTTTCAGTGAAGTTGAGTTTAATCTCTTTTGCAATAGTCTTGAATGAAGTCTTCCTGGCCTGTTTAACTCTGTTCAGTGCAACTTTTCCTTGACACCCTCAAGCATTGACCTTAGATTAATAATCTTGAAATTTTGATGACTAACAGTATTAGAGACATCTGTAGGGTATTTTGTATTTGAAAATTCTTTACTAATATTCCAAAAACATAAAAAGTAGGTCTGTGCACTAAATATCTTTAAAAAAAAGAGGTTCCACATCAATTTGAGTTTAAGAAGCTACCAGACTTTAATATTAATGGTTTTCTAAGACTTTGCTGTCTCCGGTGATACAGTTGTGATAGTATTAAAGAGGTTTGCCTTTTCTTAATTTGTAATTAAAATTTAAATCACATTTTTATTTTGCTTTGCTTACCTGTCTTTGTTAGAAAAAAAATAGGCGATTTATTTTGAGTTAGGATGCTATTTCTTTTGCCAAATAGTCACATTCTGTTAAACATCTCCTCCCTAAAATCTGTCCTAACCTTTATACAGCACTATTATCCTTCTGATGTTCCCTGAAGGTTATAGCAATTAGAACATAATATGTTTTTGCAACAAAAACACAGAAGGTCTATTTTAATCATTACTTTACCGTAGATCAATAGCCCCCATTAAAAAGATTCCGTTTTTTCTCTCTACTGACTCTGCTTTGACTAAACTTGCAATGAGTTGCAAATCAGATATTGCTAAAAATTATCTAATTATTTTCTTCCACTAAAACATCTAATTTAGCTAGGAGAAAAAAATAAAGAACCTCACACGTTGTGTGTTGGGGTTTTTTTTGTTTGTTTTTTTGTTTTTTTTGTGTGTTTTTTGTTGTTGTTAAGAGAAGAATTTGGCCTCTGCCTGAATACAAGTAGATTAATGATTTTAACGAGGCAACATGCCCAGGATGAGTGTGAATACAAGCAATGGCAAGTAACGACTTTCAGGATGTTCTGATTCCTCATCACAGGCAGAGAGGTGGTGACCCGTGCTTTTAAACAAGCAAAACAGCTTTCCCATTTACTACTCCATTGCTACTGAGGCTTTTATTTTGTGTCCTTTGTCCACACAGAAATATATCTTTATAGCTGTGTAGGAAGGGCAGATAGGATCTGCTCGTGAATTTGGAGAGGAAGTCATTGATACCTCCATGAGACCTTCAAAGGCTATTTAAATAACCGCTGAGAAGTGAATGGTCTCATCTGGGTAGTCACAGGGTGGTAATCCTAAACTGGTCCACGTTTTTAACCATTAAATAATATATAATTATTCTCATTCCCTCTCCTTAAGGCAAGTCAGTTCTAGAAAAATTACAAACGGAACAAGGAGAGGCACTGACCTATATTTGCAATACACTGACCTATATTTACAAAAAAAAAAAAATCTGACAGCCATATTTCTATACACTTGCTGTATGAGATAATATTTCAAGATGACTTAGTCCCAAAATGAAATTAATGATTAATGCTATCTTCCTGAACATTGAGCTTATTTTGAAGCATTAAATGATTAACCTAAAGTACATAGTTATATATTGGTACATATTTATATTGTTGTTTAACAACCTTTGATATTCAGAGCTTCTCCTTTGTAGTTAAAAAATAAATATAATTTAAATTAAAAATAATCAGTGTAAAATAATCCTATACCAAAGAGACATATTTTGGGGTAGCAAATTTTGCTCCCTTACACATTCATATGTTGATGAACACTTAGGTGGGGCTCATATCTTGGCTCTTATAGATAATGCCACAGTGAATATTATTCATTACAGATGAGATATTGGTTTTGTGCCAAAATATTTCAAAAGGACCTTAGGTGTTTTTTATCTTTTCTATATTTGCATGTTCTAATGCTTATCTCTAATAAAAATTAGTATCTAGGGGTGCCTGGGTGGCTCAACCAGTTGAGTGGCTGATTTTTGATTTTGGCTCAGGTCATGATCTCATGCTCCTGGGATTGAGCCCTGCCTTGGGCTCTGTGCTCACTAGGGAGTCTGTTTGAGGATTCTCTTTCTCTCTCCCTCTAACCCCCCTCACATACTCTCTCTAAAATAAATAAATCTTTTTTTTTTTTAAGATTTTCTTTATTTATTTGTCAGAGAGAGAGAGAGAGTACAAGCAGGGGAGTGGCAGACAGAGGGAGAAGCAGGCTCCCTGCTGAGCAAGGAGCCGGATGCAGGACTCCATCCCAGGACCCTGGGATCATGACCTGAGCCACACAGGTGTCCCGATAAAAAAATCTTTAAAAAAATTAATATTTTATATTTTTTTCATGAAACATTTGATAAAGTGAAAAACTCAGTCTTTGAAACCTGATTGCCTGGGTCCTGGTTCAGGACTGTCCTACTGAGGTATCCTATTTTAATATATTTAAATTTTCTGTATTTTACTTCCTTCAGTCATCTGTTATCTCTCCTTCTTGATTTATCTATCTACATACCTACTTGCCCAACTGTCATCTGTCTACCTATCTATCTCTAGCACTATGGTGTTTTGATTTCTATTCTGTTTGAATGAGGGAGAGCTCCCATTTAAGCATCTTGATCAGGTAGACAATTTACCTAGAGACCAGAAAATGTACACATGTTTTAAAAATCTTTGTACAGTAGAATTTATTTTGAAGATTTTAGTTATTTAGTTACTTTCAGTGTGGATGTCAGCATGCATATTAAGACAACTAAATAAAAATGTTTGGGAATGGAATTTGTGGAATTGTTAAGTTAGAAGATACTTAGATAATTCACTTTCCAGTAGGTTATAATAATTTGTGACTGATAACTGATCTCCCTGAAAACCATTTGAAAATTGAGATGAAATTAAAAGCTAATCTATTTAAGGCAATAGTAAGTTGAAGAAGCAATAAATAAAGAGTTGAATGGATAAGTTTCAGAAAAGAATACTTCAGAGAAGTTTTCTGATGACCTATTGCTGTTTTGATTTCTGGATATATTTACTATTTCTGATCTCAAGCTTGGAGAATTCAGGTTTGCTTGGACAGATGACCCCTTCTGGGGAATGGAGAAACAATAAGGAATCTTAGGGGTCTCTAGGGGCTAAACTAAAACCAAAACAAACAAAAAAGGTAGTGTAAGGGGAATCAAAACACACCCAATTCCCCCTTAAGAGCTTCTATGAAATTATGAAGTTATACCTGGTTGGAGGGGGTACTAAATATTAAGCCAGAATTTTCTAAGAAGTATAGCAGAGTTTTCTGCCATCTCACAGTGCTAAGAAACCAGAAAGAATTGGGATTATGCTGAGGGTCCAAGATGAATAAAGGTGGCTATTTATGAAAACTCAAAAAGTCCATCAAGTATAGGGGGGTCTCAGGCTTTCCATATGTTCAGCTCCGTCAAACTGCTCATTCCCTGTGTTGATGATGTTCAACTCCATTCTGTTTGTCTAGCAGAAGAAAGGTGAACCTTTAGAGAAGTTTGATGCAATTTATAACCTCTACAATTTTTCATATAACATATATGACTTTCAATTGAAATTAAGAGAAATGCCAAGAAATAGGATCATATGACCAAAAACTAAGAGAAAACAAAAACAAAACAGAAAGAATTAGGCTGGCAAATATTTGTGCTAATGGAATAAGTAGAAAATGACTTTAAAATAATTCATTAATTTCTTCAATGGAAAGAACAAAAATGGAAAAATTGAGAAGAAAGGAAAATTTTAAAAGAAAGATATTTGAATTCTAAGACTGAAAACACAATGTCTGAAATTAAGTTCAACTGCAAGATGATACATCAGAAGACGGGATCAATGAACTTAAAGACAAAGGAGTAGAAAATATTCAAATTGAATAATTGTAAAGAAAAAATGGAAAATATAGAAAAAACTTAAAAGAGGCACATGGGACAGAGTCTAAGGTCCATTACACATGTAGGTAAAGTAGAAGAAGAAAGTGAATGGGCAACATCAGTATTTGAAGAAATAATGGCCAAGACACTTTAAAAACTTGTGAAGCATTCCATCCCACACATTCAAGAACTTCTGCAAACCTCAATGAAGATAAGTAATTAAGCAACCACACCTAAACCATCTTTCTAAAACTGCTAGATTCATAGACAAAGACAAAATGTGTAAGCAGCCAGAGAATGAGATCTCATGCATTTAAAGCATCAACATTAGGAAAGAGGCTAAAGATTAACAAGAAACAATGGAAGGCAGATGCAATTAAATACAGTTTTTAAAGCACTGAGTGAAACTAATTGCCAGCTTAGAATTCTACAACAGTGAAGATAGCCTTCAAACTAAAGGTTAAATTAGATGGTTCTCTTCTAGTTCTGGTCAAGATGGAGTAGACATATTTCTCTATTCCTGCTACTAAGTACAGCTAAAAATCCTGAATATTATGTATAAAATAGACATGAGAATATTCTGAAAGATAAGGAGAAGGAAGACTGGCTGAGAACTTCAACGTCTTAGATAATAAGTTCCTTGGGTTTTCTTTTGCTTACATATTCAGGACTGGATGTTTACAAAGCTACAACCAGGACATATTAACAGGCACAAACGAACAAAAAAACCCAATTAGTGTAATTACAGTGTTAAAAGGGAGGAAATTGTGTATGATTACGATGCATATAAACATAACAAAATTCAGTATCTATTCATGATAAAAACAGAAATTAGGACTATAGTAAAACATAACCTGATTTAGGACAGGGAAAAAAAAAAAAAAACCTTTCAGCACTTATTGTACTTAATAGTGCAACATTGAATGCTATTTTGTTTAAAACCCCTCACATTAGGAGCTCTCACAACTTTTATTTCACATTGGACTGGAGGTCCCAGACAATAAAATGAGACACAAAATGGAAATAAAAAAATATGAAGGAAAAGTAAAACTCTATTATCTGTAGTTAACATTATTGTATGCTATGAAATCTGTAAACTTAGTAAATTAACAAGTTCAACAAAACCAATTGCATATATGATATAAAATTTAGAAATATCATTTACAGAAACAAAATACCAAGTAGAAACAATCTAACAAAAATGTGCAAAACCTATAAGCACCTTGAAAGAAACTTGATAGGGTGCCTGGGTGGCTCAGTTGGTTAAGCGACTGGCTTCGGCTCAGGTCATGATCCTGGAGTCCCGGGATCGAGTCCCCCATCGGGCTCCCTGCTCAGCAGGGAGTCTGCCTCTCTCTCTGACCCTCCCCCCCTCATGCTCTTTATCTCATTCTCTCTCTCAAATAAATAAATAAAATCTTTAAAAAAAAAAAAAAGAAAGAAACTTGATAATGCTATATTGCCTCAATAAATGAAGCAATACAACATTATTTATGGGTTAAAAGAACTAATATTGATAAGAAGATTTTCCCTAGATTGATTTATAAATTCAGTGTTATTTTTATCTCAATTACAAATGACTTTCTGAAGAAATTGCAATCTGCCTCTAAAATGTAAATGGAAATTTAAAGGCTCTAGAATAACCAAAATAATTGTGGGGGAAAATAGCACAATTAAAGGACTTGTGTTACCTGATTAAAAGACCAAATAAAAGTTAGCTGCAATCAAGACTGCTATTAGTAAACAGATAGACAACGCTTATTGCGATAAAGAATATGGTCCTCCTAAAGAGCCACACCTGATACCTGCTAATCAACTTTCTCCTCTACCACATAAACTCTACCCTGGCTTTCATCTAATAGTTACTTGGTATCAGGTGCTTCTTGATACCCATTAGTGTGGATAAAGTTCTTAATCTTTGTTTGAATCACTTAAATACTTTGAGAAAAATAAACCCCAAGTTTAGTAGAGAAAAATCATATGCTAATCTTGATAGATAGAGAACAACATTTAGTAAGAGTCAACACTTTTTTTTTTTTAAGATTTAATTAATTATGAGAGAGAGAGCAGGGGGAGGGGCAGAAGGAGAGGGAGAGAGAATCCCTGGGTGTGGAGACCAATGTGTGACTCGATCCCACAACCCTGAGATCATGACGAGAGCAGAAACCAGGAGTTGGATGCTCAACCAACTGAGCCACCCATGTGCCCCAAGTCAACACTTATTCTTGACAAATCTTAGGGCAAAATGCAAACATAAATGAGCTTTCCTAATATGGTAAAACATACCTACAAAAAGTGTGTGGCAAGTATCATTCTTACTGATGAGTTACTAAAATAACCCACCATTCTACCCCAGTTCCATAATGAACTTTTCAGTATTTTAGGAGTGTCCTAGTCAATGCAATAAGGAACTCAAAAGAAAGAAAAATCATAACGATCAAAGACATGAAATAAAAAGCACCCTGTTTGCAATACTATTATTTGGTACATACAAAACCAAATAACAAGAAAGTTCTTGTCTGAGAAGTCTAAATGCAACCCAAGAAAATTCCAGGAGGTAGTTTTAGTGGAAATGTACAAGTTGATTTCAAAAATTAAAATAGAGATGTGGAGAGTCAAGATAGCCTAAAGAAAAACAAAAGTGGGAGGCTTAGACTGTGACCTATCATGAGCTATATTGAATCTATAATGATTAAGAGAATGTAGTGTTATCTCAATGTAAGAAGTTCAGAAGCAGGAAGGTGTTGGTATGGTTACCTAATTTGTAACAGCATAGCAGTCTATCACAATATGGAAAGAGATGTCATTTCTATAAATTATTCTGGGTCTGTTAGCTCTTAGAAAAAAAGTAATTTTGTTTTCTGCCTCACACTATGTGCAAAAATAAATTCTAAATTGATTTAGATGTAAATGAAAAAGTAAAACAACTAAGATTTTAGTAGAAAACATACCAGAGTATATTTATGGTCTTTGGGTCATTATTTTTTAAATAAAATACAAAATAATACCACAGAGGTAGGCATGCTATATTAGACTTCATTAAAATTAAGAATTTCTATTAATCAAGAGATTAATCAAAAGTGTAAAAGATGCCACAGATTGGGATTAACTATTTGCAATGTATCTTCTGGACTTGAATCTAGAATATATAAAGGATTTCTAAAAAGCAGGAAAGAAAAAGGGAAATATTATTTGCACAGACACCATTTAACAAAAAATAATATCCAAACATTCAGTGATTATCATAACAGTTACTCAGTGTCTTTAATCATCATAGATATGCAACTTAAAATAACCTACTTGCTTAACATCCACCAGAAGCCTAAATGAAACAGAGAAAAAGTGTTGGTGAGGGTTTGGAGCAACTGGAACTCTGTTCCAATATTGGTAGAAATGAATACAGCTATAGCTACTTTAGAAACCCATTCAATAGCTCTATTATAGTTGATATTATGCATGCTCTATTACTTACATATTCAGCTTCTATTAGTGTGACCAATGGAAATGTGCACATATCTCACCAGAAGGTTTCACTGGTATATTTTAGCAGCATTATTTGTGAAAGTATGAAAGTAAAAAGTTCCCAAATGTGTATAAAATGCAGGATGAATAAAACTCATTATTCTAGATTTATGCAGTGAAGCACTATCCAGCTGAACAGCAATATCATTGAGTCTCACGAACAAAATATTGACAGAGGGTGGATGAAAGAGTATACATACTGAATAGATTTATTTACATCAAGCTTAAAAAGCAGGCAGATCTACTTGTTGTGTTAGAAGTTTGGATAGTGGTTACCTTTGTTGGGGTGGTGACTGGGATAGGGTCCTGCGAAGCATCAGGGTGCTGATAATATCTTAATTTTTGCCAGGAGTGTAGGTTACATGGGTATGTTCCCTTTGTGGCAACTCATCAAGTTGGCAATTTACCAATTGTGTCCTTTTCTGTGTGTATGTATACTTAAATGAAAAGTTGCATTCCTATAATCATGTTCATGAAACTTCAAAGAAAATGCCAAATAAAATAAAAATATAAATGATAAGGTAATCCTAGTGAATAAATTGAAAGCTTGACTTGCAGATAAAACATAACTCAGTATTTTACAGCTCTGAAATACATCAGCTAGGTTAAAAAAATCCATATTGATAAATACAATTTCTTTCAAGAATGGACACAGCAGAATCACACCCTCCTAGCAACCATAATAAATAGTTTGCATATAGAGGCTCAACTCCTAGGGAAACACCAGTGGACTGACAAGTTAGGTAAGACTTTTGAATGGTTAAGAACATCTTGGAAAAGTGCTAAAGAATTATAAATGGAAGCATTTCATCTTAAAATATGAAAAAAAAAAATTCTCAGTGCCGTTCCTGTTGACTTCCCATTAGTTGGTCCTATTTCTTTCCTCATTTTGAGGCATATAATGTTAAATTTCCTCATGGATATGAAACAAATATACACACAACTTCATGTCCCTTTATCGGAACTATTTTTAAAAGTAATTATTAATGTAATAAATGTACCAAACAAATGTAAATATATCAAATTATACCAGGCACTGAATATGAAAACTGAAAAAATCATGTTTCTTGATATTTAACATGAAAACAACAGAACTAGCATTAGATAGGTCTTAATCTAATGGTATCAACAAAGAATAAAATTTAAACTTTGGTGAAAACCTTATTTTATAATTCAGTGGTAATATATGCATAGAATTTCAGACAGATAGAAGATTTTGTTTAATAGAATAGCAGTTTAAAATATCCTTATTGTGTCTGTGTGTGTGTGTTTGTATGTTTATGAGAGAGAGAGGTCATGCATATACATGTGACTGTGTTTTCGAGAATACAATATAGACCTGAAATAATCAGGTTTCCCAAAAGATGGGCTGAATATTGAGAGTGTTCTAGAAAAAGCATTATATATAACTAATATTCAGAAATATAAAAAGGTTTACAAATCCTCCAGGCTCTCATGACCAAAGCAGAAGCCAATTTTTGATTCTGAATTATACTTAAATGATTGAAATTTTTTCTTCTTCTTTTTTTAAATTTTATTTATTTATTTTAGATAGAGTTTGAGAGAGAGTGAGAGCATGTGTGTGGGGGGGATGGGCAGTGGGAGAGGGAGAAGCAGGTTCCCCACTGAGCAGGGAGCCCAACGTGGGGCTCGAATCCAGGACCCTGGTATCATGACCTGAGAAGAAGGCAGATGCTTAACTGACTGAGCCGCCCAGGCGCCCTAGAAATTTTTCTTGATTAAACCTATTAACCTATATCTGACATTTTTGTGTAACTGAACCAGTCTGGGTTTCATAGCAAAATCACACAGAACAAACCAGATTTCCCATCCCATTTCATTCAGAGCAACCTGATTTTATCTGTTTAATGTTGGTATTTGGCCCAAAACATTTTGAATAGCTCCTGATAAAAAGCAAACCAAACAAAAAATCTAAGATGCATTTTTATGGTGTTTATTATATTTAATTTCCACACAGTATAATCCACATGCTCTTTTGTCTTACAGTTTTGTGTTTGGCAGATACATACAGTCACATCACCACCACCGCAGTGAAAATACAGACTATTTCTATCTCCCCGCAAAGTTCCCTCATGTCCCTTTGTGCTCATCCCCCTTCTCCACCCACCACCTCTGCCGCTTTTGGTAAAACCTGGTCTGGTTTCTGTAGTTCTGTTTTCCCAAATTGTCCTGTGATAAGGATTGTAGATTATGTAACCTTTTATGACTGATTGTTTTCACTTCGCATAATGTTTTTGTATCTTTCAGTAGTTGATTGCTATTGATTACTCAGTCGTATTTTACTTTCTGGGTTTACCGTGACGTTGTTTCCATTTACTAATTAACAACATACGTGCTATTTTCAGCTTTTGGCTATCAACCATAAGGGCACTATAATAATCACAATGGGTCTTGGTATAGACATATGTTAGCATTTCTTCTGGGTGAATAACCCAGGTTTGGGATTCCTGGATCCTATGACACATTTTCGTTTACCTACAAAAGAAACCGCCAAACTGCTTTCCCAACTAGCTGTGCCATTTTTCATATCCTAAAATGAAAATGTGATGAGAGTTTGAGTTGCTAGCATTTGTTATTATCCAATTTTATTAAACTTAGCCTTTCTCATACATGTGTGGTGGTATGTTAGTTTTAATTTTTGTTTCCTTAATGACTAATAATGCTGAACCTTTTTTCATGTGCTTACTTACTACTCATAGCTCTTCTTTGGTAGATGTCTTTTCAATTGTGTGTGTGTGTGTGTATTAGTTTTCTTTCTTTTTTTTTTTTAAGATTTTATTTATTTATTTGATAGAGACACAGCGAGAGAGGGAACACAAGCAGGGGGAGTGAGAGAGGGAAAAGCAGACTCCCAGCTGAGCAGGGAGCCTGATGCGGGGCTCGATCCCAGGACTCTGGGATCATGACCTGAGCTGAAGGCAGACGCTTAACGACTGAGCCACCCAGGCGCACCTGTTGGCTTTCTTATTGAGTCATGAGAGGCCATTTCATGTTCTGAATACAAGTCTTTAATCAAATATATTTTGCAGATATTTCCTCCCAGCCTGTGGCTTTCCATTTTCTTCATGTTGGCTTTTGAAGAGCGGAAGTTTACGTTTTGATGAAACACAGTTTATCAGTCGTTCCTTTTATATTGTGAGCTTTTATGTCTTATCTAAGAAATCTTTGCTTAATCCTTCACTTAAATCACAACAACCCCTATTACATTTGTTTGATGTTAGCATTGTGTTCAGGACAAATGAATTTTTGATACTGATGCTGAAAAAATATATATGCTGGTATGTGTGTGTTTGCTTTTACAGAAATAAAGAAATCATATATTGGCAGTACTAAACTATGTCATTTACGCTGACAGCTCTTACTATTATTAAGATAAAATATGTTGTTATAATAAAGCTTGAAATCAGCACTTGTAGTAACATGAAATAAAAATGTCACATAATACTTAAATTTCCTTATCATTTTTAGTTTTAAAATATAAATGAATGTACAAGATATGAGTGAGGCTTTTTGCCTTTAAAAATCAAAACTTGTTTGATTTCCAAAAATTTTCCCTGAAACATATGCCATCCTTTCGAAGAGTATATTTAAATTTTATTTCAACACAAAAATTGAACATAAACAGGAAACATAACATTTATTCGTCAATCTGAAAATAATTCATTTTTAATTGTACCTTTTAAAGAATTTATATATTTTCCTTCCACATATGTCAGTTATCATTTTTGCTGTAAATATCAATAGTCTTTCTATAGTAATATATATAATACATATATTACACAAAATGTATTGAATAAAATTTAGATATATGAGGCACAGTAAGAAGCAGAAAATATGACTCATGTATCTGACACAAACACATTCGGCTTTTGAATATGGGTCATATTTGCCTGCGTCTTGTGTCTCATGAGTCTAAATTTTATTCAGGGTATTGTGTGTGAAAGAACATTATAGATTAATGTAAATATTATTTAGCCCAGAAAAAAAAAAGAAAGCACATCGTTTCTGTTTTGAAGTATCAGTGTGGAGTTCACTGAACTAATATGGAATTGAGTTGGTTCTTGGCTTTATTGCATTCATCACTATCTTTACATATTCTCTGATCACGACTTGGCTTATCAGGGCTTGGGCTGTGAGCACCAGCGACACCTCAGACTTCTCTTTGCATTATATGCACACAGCAAAGGCCCATGTACCTGGGGGAGTGGAGGAGGAGGGTATCTCTTGGCCCCTCTGCCCTGCTCCAGCCTGTGTGTTGTTCTCTGTGTTGAGGACACATGGGAAAATGGTGGGTTGAACACTCAGTCTTTGACTGTAACTCCCACATCTACCTACACCTGACTAGTACAAATTTATTAAAATTGAGGATACTTTAGCTTTACCTCTTTCTTGAGAATATTTTCCCACTCCTGACATTTCAGCAGAAAAGAAAGCAGGTATGACCTCTTATCTCCCAGCAAAGCCTTCACACTTTCTGGAATTTAGTTTTATTATGTTTCTTGTTATCCTCAGCTCTGTGGTGGATAGAAAAAGCTGGTGTGATTCTGTATCTTATCCATCTTATTCTTGTTCTTGTGGTATCTAGATCTTAACTGAAGGCAGAGGGCCATATGTTGTTTTCTTCTTAAAATCAAAATCTGAAAGATACAGAATTGTCAGCATCTAGCAATTTTTTTTCTGTATTGTATCACAATTTGCATTAGGCACACAGACTTGTAACACATTTCCCATTTGTAACTCTGTTGCTATTCTTAAAAATCTGTGTTGAATGACTTGCATGACACTTTTAGTTACTCTTATTTTATGCAAATGTCAATTACCTGTCATCTGGTTCATCACCTGTGCCTGCCAGGATGTCTCTGAAATGGGAGAATAATGGGCTGTGCCACGTGGAAACTGAGAGCAGTAGGTGTTCACTGTAGTTCCATGAGTCTGCATTTGAAATTAAAATTGCTGGCACTCTCTTTTTTAAATTCCTGTTTTTTGTGCCCATAAACTACTGAAATTAGAATAAAAAACCCCCACAAAATGTGAGCATTTAAATAGTTCACATCTCACCTGTTCTCTAGATAAACATTTTCCTTCAATAAACAGCCAGTATCCTGAAAATAATTAGACAGAATCTACATCTTCTACTTCCTTGGAAGAAGAGCTTTCCTTTTTCTGTTTTGTTTTCGTGAAAACCTTAAATGGAACTTCTTTGACAGCTTATCCACTGATGTGTTTCTACATGATTGTTTAAAGAGCGGTTACAGCAATTCGTGTCTTCTTTGTGTGCTTTGCAATTTGTGGGTAAGTCTGTTGCTTCACAGAATCTGGTGTTTTGGATTTTTAGCCAAACAAATGTCAACACATTCATATTTTAAGTTTTTTGTTGTTTTTTTTGTTTGTTTGTTTTTGTTTTATTTTTGCTTTGGAAAAGTTAACTTATTCAAATAATACCTCTATTAAGAGTATAGTTTTTCACAGTTAACATTTCATTATTTGACCTTGGTTGCCTTATACTTACAATGTTTATTTCCATTCTTATAACAGTTAAAATTAACTATGGAGCTTCTTGAATTTCAGCATATAAGAATATAACTATAAAATATTTTCCAAAGAAGAATCTCAATTATGGGCATCAAAATAGAATGAGTTATTTTTGCCTATGCAAAACCCATCTCATATTAGGTCTGCATGAATAAACTGCTTAACTACTATGTTAGCTAGAGAGAGCACTTAATGCTAATTTCTATAACAACAAAAGCAAAATCTCAGTGTATAGAAAAGCAAAGATATATTATTCATATTGCCATCAATGTAAAGGATGAGTCTTTGCTCTAAATAGTTTCTCAGTTGCTTTGGTTTTGTGGTAGTTTACAGCAACATGGTTAACCTGGGATGAACAAAATGGCCTTTGAAGGTATTGGCCTCTTCATTAGAGAAAAGCCAGAGATTTTGCCTTCATATTTGAGTGAACAGCTCTAGTTACCTAATGCTCCTACTGGCAAAGTAAGTTTAGGAATGGAAGAGGAGGACATGGATATTGATGACTTCCTATAATTCCCGACACAAATTGGTAGCCAGGGTAAAAGTGATGTTTGAGATGTTGCAGAGTATGGATGTCATTCTATGATGAAATGATATTTTGTTTCATAAGAATTCAGGTGAAAATAGCACACATTTTGTTCAACACCTGAAGTAGTGAGTTTTATTTTATTTTCTTATTTAATCATCAAAAGAACTTGCAATTTGGTGCTGTTTTTGTGTTTTATAGATTGTCACAGAATGTCAGGTATTAAAAGTGGCTTCTATGCCATAAAGTGAATACTAGACAACATAGAAAAATTTACATTTTTCTTTGATTATTGTATTGTTTTTCAAAGAATTCATGGTGCATCTGTAGTGTTCATTGTAAATACTTGTCAGATAATTCTATAATATTTTTTTCACTCTTTCAATATGGTCTTTTCAATATGGTTGTTAAAAATTTTTAACAAGGGGTTTACCTAAGAAATCCAGCACTCAAATTTAAATTAAAACCTACACCTTGACATTTAGTACACTCATATATGAGAACTGCCATGATTCATTCCTATTTTATTTATTTATTTATTTATTTATTTATTTATTTATTTATTTTAAAGATTTTATT
This sequence comes from Mirounga angustirostris, assembly GCF_029215605.1. Lineage (NCBI taxonomy): Eukaryota > Metazoa > Chordata > Mammalia > Carnivora > Phocidae > Mirounga > Mirounga angustirostris. Next base: position 6,740,756 of record NW_026991722.1, on the reverse strand, counting down.
TATTTGACAGAGAGAGCACAAGCAGAGGGAGAGAGAGAAGCAGGCTCCCTACTGAGCAAGGAGCCCAATGTGGGACTTGATCCTAGGACCCTGGGATCATGACCTGGGCCGAAGGCAGCCGCTTAACCGACTGAGCCACCCAGGCATCCCAATTCATTCCTATTTTAACATAACCTATAGGTGAGAAAGAAGTTGTGCATTGCTGGAAATACTTTGAAAAGTGATATGAGCTGTTATTAAAATTGGAGATTTGTCTTTGTTTTATAAACACAAAACAGCACAATAGCTATTAAATTATTTACTAATAATATAAACTTGCTGCTAATATTAGATAAAGGCATATATAATATTATATGTAAATCTGTTAGTAATATCCTGGAAATTGTTATTGATCATGATTTTTATTTTAAAATTAGGTTGGAATTAACAATTCAGAGGTACTATAAGTGAAGGAGGGAAAACTTTTACATTTCATGTAGAGTCATCCTCTTTAAATCATAAAGATAGATGAGATAGCATGAAGGAGAGAATTTACTACCTCTTCTTTTGTGCCATGAAATAAATAAAATTATTTATTGCTCTACATGTCAGTTTGCATCCTTGAGAGAGAGTTATGTAATATTTGTCTTTTCAATATTATGCATTCATCAGTACCTGATATAATTTCCTAAGTTCTAAAAGTACCTGAGTATATGCTTTTGAATGAATGCATATACATTAAAATGTATAAAAATAGATTATAATAAATACATTGTCTTAAATGGTCACCATACGAAAGATCAGAAAACAAATTAAGATGAAAAATGGATTATGCTCTGCAAATACCAACTAAAATGCTATGGAAAATGTTAAAAATTATGAAAATTAAAAGTGTAGTTAAATTTAGTGGAAGGAAACAAATATTTATGAAGCAGATAAAATCTGAAAGATAGGAAGAAAAGTATCAATTAGAAATAAGGCAAAGGACAACAGACACATGAAAAAATGCTCCACATAACTTGCCATCAGGGAAATACAAATCAAAACCACAATGAGATACCACCTTATACCAGTTAGAGTGGCTAAAATTAACAAGACAGGGAACAACAAATGTTGGAGAGGATGTGGAGAAAGGGGAACCCTCCTACACTGTTGATGGGAATGCAAGCTGGTGCAGCCACTCTGGAAAGCAGTATGGAGGTTCCTCAAAATGTTGAAAATACAGCTACCGTATGACCCTGCAATTGCACTACTGGGTATTTACCCCAAAGATACAAATGTAGTGAAAAGAAGGGGCACATGCACCCTAATGTTCATAGCAGCAATGTCCATAATAGCCAAACTGTGGAAGGAGCCCAGATGTCCATTGACAGATGAATGGATAAAGATGTGGTTCATATGTACAATGGAATATTAGCCATCAGAAAGGATGAATCCCTACAATTTACATCAACATGGATGAAACTGGAGGGTATTATGCTAAGTGAAATAAGTCAGTCAGAGAAAGACAATTCTATATGGTGTCACTCATATGTGGAATATAAGGAATAGTGAAGAGGACCATAGGGGCAAGGGAGGGAAAACTGAAAGGGAAGAAATCAGAGAGGGAGACAAACCATGAGGGACTCTTGACTCTGGGAAACAAACTGAGGGTTCTGGATAGGGATGTGGGTAGGGGCTTGGGGTAACTGGGTGATGGGCATTAAGGAGGCCATGTGATGTGATGAGCACTGGGTGTTCTATGCAACTGATGAATCATTGAACATTATATCAAAAACTAATGATGTACTATATGTTGGCTAATTGAATTTAAATTAAAGAAAGAAGGCAAAGGAGATCAGGGTTCAGTTTAGTGTTGCTTTTAGGCAAAAGGGAAAAACAGAATATTGACTGACTACCTAGTCAATATTAAAATAGACTGGTATGCCTGGATAGTGCAATCAAGTAAGCACGTGACTCTTGGTTTTGGCTCAGGTCATGATCTCAGGGTCGTGAGATCAAGCCCTGCCTTGGGCTCCGAGCTCAGGACAGAGTCCGATTGGGATTTTCTTTCCCTCTCCCTCTGCAATTCCCCTCTCTCACCCACCTCTAAAATAAATAAAATCTTTAAAAAAATTTAAAAATAGTGGAATTTAAACCTTGTCTAGAAGAACAATATGGGATCAAAGTGGGAAGCCAAATTAGAGTTATGTCATGGAGATCCTGACATAAATCCTGAAATGAAATATTTAGTTATCAAATATTTATTGAATCTTGCATTCTTCTAAGCACTGGGGATGTAAGAGTTAACTCAAAGGACAAAATTCTCTTTCTATAGGAGGTGTATGCTAGAGGTTAGGGGATATGTGGAAGAAGGATTAACAGAAAATAATTAAACAAGTAAAATGTATGCTTCTCAGGATGTGATCCTAATAATAAATCAGGAAAAGAAATGGTGATGTTTGAGTGTAGCGGTGAGAGATTGGTAATTTAAAATTGGCTTGGGGATTAGGGAAGGTCTTACTACAGATGCTGTCTTTGAGCAGAGGACCAAAGGAAATGAAGAAGTGAGCCAGGCAGCCATCTGTGAGAAGAGCATTGAGGTGAAAGCATGCCCCATATGGAGCCAGCATGTCTGGGGTAGCATGGGGGAAGAGAGAGAGGTGGGAGGACAGAGTAGTGGAGCCTTTGGAAGAACGTTGCAAGAAACTGATCTTTGACTTTACATGAAGTGAGTTGATATTGGAGTGTTTATAAAAAAGGAGTATTGTGATCAAGTTTCCATTTTTAAAGAATCCCTCTGGCTGAAGTGTACAGAGTAACAAGAGAGGGGGGATAGGGAGAAAAGGCAAGCAGAAGCAAGGAGACCATTTGGAAGTCATTTGAAACAATCAAGGTGAAAAAGATTGTGTGGAGATGGTGCAGAATGGTGAAGGTCTGGAAGTATTATGGAAATAGAACTTCATATGGACTGGATGTGGATCGTAACAGAAAGGACTCTTCAGAGGTACCCTTTCTTCACCTGAGCAATTAGTGAGGAGATGGAGTCCTGGGTGGAGATGGAGAAAATTAGAAAGCAGAGCAAAAAAATTGGCACAGTGGATAGAGAATTTGATTTGAACGATCTGTTATATATCCAAGAGGTAATTTTGAGAGTAAATAGAAAATAACAGAGTCCAGGTAGGTTCAAGTTGGAGTTATAATTTGAAAACCTGTAGCATCTTTAAACTGATGGTAAGAGATGAACTCACCAAAGGAATGAGTGCATAGAAACTACAGACGGTGAGAATGGACTTACCTACTTATCTAACCTTAAAGCTTGCAGAGATAAGGTAGAAATACCAAAGGACGCTGGTGTGAGGAGCACAGAGAGAACAGAATTGGGAAAATTGGTAACTTAGAATGCAAATAAGGAAAGTATTTCTAGGGAAAAAATGGATTAATTTATTCAAATGCTTTTACGGATGTAATGAAATGAAGTCACAGGACTCACTACTATATTTAGCATTTAGGCCATTGGCAGACTTTGAGAAGACCAACCTCAGTGGAACAATGAGGGTAAAAAAAACAGCATTAAAGGAAAAACTGTATTCAAGGAGACTGGTCAACTCACGAATAGTTATTACTGTTTTATATGATAGAAAGGGGACAGTTCTTAGAGAAAGTCTCTTGCTGAGGAAAGATGAGAGAGTTTAGTACACAAGGGGCTGGTTATTATTATATAGGAACTGGGACCACATTTCTAAATCAAGAGATATAAATGCAAAGGTGCAGTTAGATGAGGATGTGTGGTGGTGTGCCTTAGTCTATTTCTGATAGTTTTTATTTTCTACATGGAATATAAAGTGCAGAATGCCAGGAACAGAGGTCTTGAATTCTTGAGTAGAGAGAAGATATGAAGTGGTCTTCTGTGAATGGAGAGTAAATGGACTGGAGAAACGGAGTAGGATTGTGGGCAGCATTGAGAGCTCAACACAGAAAATTAGACCTCACAGAGTTAATGTGAACCTGTCCTTTTCTGTGCATTTTTCTCTACACGAATTCAGCTGTGCTGTTTTAGTGACAGAGTTGAAGAGAAATTAGTCCCAACTAGGGTTATTGCTTTACTAGGCAAATAGGATGACAAAATTGGCAAGCAAGAGGGTGAAGAATGTGTGCTCCGCAGTCACTGAATGGGTGGAGTTTGAGTCTACGTTGGGCTAGAAGGAAAGTGTGGTCACAAGACTGGAGGAGAGTTGTGAAAAAGTGGTAGAATAAATAGGCTGCAGGTCTTATTTGAACTGAAAGTGTGTCGAGGGGCGCCTGGGTGGCTCAGATGGTTGAGCATCTGCCTTCAGCGCAGGTCGTGATCTCCAGGTCCTGGTTTCAAGTCAGGCTCCTGGCTCAGCAGGGAGTCTGCTCTCCCTCTCCCTCTGCCCCTCCCCCTGCTTGTGCTCTCTCTCTCTCTCTCTCTCTCTCTCTGTCTCTCTCTGTTTCAAATGAATAAATAATTATTTTTTTAAAAAAGGATGTTGAAGTGAAGGTAAAAATTGGAAATAGTGGTCAAAGGGTGGGAGACATTACCCTGTAATTATGGAGGGGATATGGCTTTCAGAAATGACCAAGGTCCAGGGCATGCCACTGGGGTGGTGGTAAGGTACAATGAACGACACATCCCTGAGGGACAGTGATATTGGAGTATTGATGGTCAGATATTGAAAAAACTAAAAGATAAGAAGGAGTAGTTCTAGACAAAAATAAATGGAGCCAGAAAATGGGATCTGTGTTGACTCTAGGATAATGTTGAAGGGTTAAGTAGAAGCTCAAGGAAAAGCAGGTGATGCAATCTTATAGCACAAAACAAAAGCTAGATGATTTGAAAGAAGAGAGGAAGAACATGAATTGAAGCATGATAGTGGAGCGAGGAGTAGACATACCACAAACCCAAGCAACTGGCGCCTGGGCCTGGAAATATGTTTCTTAAGACAGGTGCAGTGGTCACAGAGTCCGTAGGAGAGAACCAAGGGGTCAGAAGAAGAAGACAAAGGAAATATTAGAAGAATAGAAAATATGAGGGATTTTCTGATGAAGACCCACGAGTTCCAGAGGGCACAGTGGAAGTTCTCAGAAATTGGTCAGGATGGGATAGGGTCATCTGCGGGGAGACACTGGGGCTTGAGGAATGACTGACAGTCCTGGGCTTCTTGTGGTGACTGAAAGATGGAGAAAGCACCCAATAAGATAAATTCCAGTGGTCTAAATGCCCATGATGGTAAGGTTTTAGTGCTTGAGTATGGGCCTTGAGGGGGACAATGAGAGGTAGCACTAGAGTTAAAAAGAGAAAATGAAACCATTGCTTCCCATTTTTCTTATACAGTAGACCCTGATGACAAAAGACACAAACACAAAACTGTTGGTAATTTACTTTCTCCCCACCACCTTCATTCTTCACATAGAGACCTGCAAGGTTTAGTTAACAGAACTTTAAGTTTCATTTGCGGAGAAATACACTACAATAATGGAGTAGTTTAAATTGCCTAGTGTTTTATAAGCATCAAAGATTCTTTTGAAGGTGGGGTGCAACACACTGACTCTCAGATGAAAGGCAGAACTCTTCCTTACAGCTCCAAAGGAGAGAAGGCTACTGGGTGGGGTCCATGGGGCAAGAGAACTGGGACAAGAGAACAGCAAGCTGCCGCTCTGGGGGCATCTTATGTGTGGCAAACAGCGTGGAGTTTGCTAGGTTTTTGAGCTCCCAGTGGCTTTAATAATTTGAATAATTTTGAGGACTCCAAGAGCATAGGAGCTGCTACCTATGTCTGTTACCTGGTCTCAGAGTGGTGAGGGGTAGTGTATGCAAGGTGGCCCCAGGAAGTAAAGGCCCATTAAGGAGGTGTTTGGATTGTGGATTTCATCAGCTATTCAAGAAGAGGAAGTGACCAGCCTCTAGCCAGGGCCTCAACAATTACGTTAATACAGCACTTAAAAAAATAAAGAATGGAGCACCCGGGTGGCTCAGTGGGTTAAGGGTCCTAATAGCAGGGTGGTGAGATCAAGCCCTGAATCAGGCTCCTGCTCAGCGGGGAGTCTGCTTGAGATTCTCTCTCTCTCCCTCTCCCTCTGCTCCTCACCCTGCTTTCTCTCTCTCTCAGCTAAATAAATCTTTTTAAAAAATAAAGAACAACAACAACAACAACAAAGCTAAAGTGCCCTCAATTGAGACAATTGCCAATCAAAGGATTTAGGACACTTTCATCTTTACCTCAAAAACTGACCTAGTTCAATGAGTTTGATACTAAAATTAGACAGCATTATATATCTACTTTTATTATATAGCCATATGGTTCCATTTAGGTAAGAACGTAGGAAACAATTATGATTTCTGCAAGTTTTTCTCAAGCTACATCTTCCCCCTTATAAGTGGCACAGCATATTATTGGTAGTAGATCAAAATGCCCTAGCTCTCTTGTAAGAGTTCAACACTAGAGCATTACAATATTAAAGTTAAATATTTTTAAAGGATTACTTATTTCCAAATTCTCAGGCATCAAACTTCTAGAGCAGAAACTGATCATAAGAGATTTACTTGGTATATTTCAACATTAATCAAATGTTACCCACAGCTACTATGGGTCACTCTTCCTACAAAGTGAGCATCAGAAACTGACGTATCTTTAGCTTACTAGAAAAGTTCTTATGTGCAATAGCTGTGAATTATAATAAATCAAAAATCATGCTTACAGGTTAAAATGTTCAAATAGCATTTCATTTCAAATGCAACGTCTAACAGGTGTTCTTCAAAGTGACACCTGAGTACTGCTTTTTACAAGGCTCCTTAGACTGTGGCATCTGGCAATATATTATTGCTAATTTCAATTTCTCAGTGGCACCCTTCGGAAGTACCAGAGTGACTGTCTTCAGGTGAACACGGCCCTTGTGTCAAAATAAAAGTTCAGGCTTTAGAAAATTACAAAATTATGAAGCTCCTTATAGAAAACTGTGATCTGCCTTTTTTTTTTTTTTTTGCAAATAAAGCAATCTTGATGTAATTCATCTGTGTTTGAAATCCCTTTGCATTGCAGTTAAGTATTCTTTAATTGACTGGCAAATCAGTCTATGATCAGTTTAGCAAATTGTTTCTCTCTCTCTCTCTCTCTCTTTTTCTTTGCTGACTCTGGGGAGCATTGGGCTGTTTTATGGTAACTGTTGTTTTATTCTCCTTTTCAACTGAACTGCCACAACCCCTACATCAGATAAACAAGTTGAGAAGGAAAACAATGTCTATGTGTGAGAATACAGATGCACCTGGGATTGAGTAAATATAACATCCCTACCATGGTATTATTGGATATGAGACTTATTAGCAGTTGAAAAATTCAAGTTTTCAAAAAGTCTGATTCCCTCCAGAGAAATCTGAGAATAGAGTGTTTGCAAATAACTAGATGTAGCTTTACAGTAATTGCTCAGACCAAACCAGGGGCTACACTGTTACCAGCCCAGCTGTGAAGCCAGTTAATTGTATAAAAAAAATCAGTTACAGTACACTGATACAATTTAAGAAGAGAATATACTTTAGGCTTTTTGTAATACTTCTGTGCCATTTGGTAGTTATAGCTATAGCTAATCTTATTCCAAACATCTAGATCCAGGTATGATCATGAAGTTTATTTTTGGCTAACTTCTCTGTGCTCATCTAGCTTTGTTCATACTTAGCATCCTCTTCTAGCTTTGTTGCATCCTCTTCTAGCTTTGTTGATACTTTTACCAATTACCCATTCACGCATTTCCTATGTGTGCCTTTTAGAGTGACTTTACTTTCAATCTCTTATGAATTGATTCTTCTAATTGTGTCATCAATTATGATTTAGTCTCTCTTTGATATCATGGAAATTCCCCAAAGCCTTCCAGGCCCAAAGGGATTCATCTTAGGTATACCCTTCAGAGCTTTACATTTGGGCAGAGAAGCCTTCAGATCATATTATCTAAACAACTTCTGTCTGTTCCATCTGAAAGAGCAATTCAGATCTTTTGTTTGTGCTGTTCATCTTTTTTTCATTCCTCTTTGTCACCTGCACATAGCTGTTTCCAAATCACTGAAAAGGTATTTTTCTCAAAGTTACATTTAAAACACTAGTACTATAATTTTGCCAAAGGAATCAGATCTGGCAATGCATATCTTATTGCTTAATATTTTCAGCCTTTCACATCTCTTATATGCCACTTTCACAGATTCATTCTCTTTATTAATTTTATACTCACCATTTGAAGAACTGCTGGCTGTGGGAGCTATCGGTACGAATGAAGCATTGTAACATTTTATTATATTTTATTATTGCATATACTGTAATGCCAATAAACATATTGAAAGAAAGCTATTGGTGTTTAACATGTAACAAATTCCCAGCATAATGTTTTTTGAAACCTTCATTTAATGCATGACTAAACCTTGTTTCATAGACACAGTAGATTTGAATGAGAACCAGCTCAATTTTACTTATAATAACGAAGACGCTCTAATAAAAGAGAGATGTTCAATTTACTACTTGGACTCATATCTGTCATTGAAATGGAAGTAATAGCTTCATGCATAAAAACACAAGAGAGGAAAGCATAGCAGGGCTATAGAAATTTAATTGCATTAAAATTCATATTATTTTTGTATTTTTAAATAGATCATGTTAAATTTCTCATTTTTCTGCCTGACATAACTCACCAAAATGATAGAGATAGTATTCATATGGTTCAGAGGCAAAGCTTAATTATCTAATATTTTCAATTGCTTTGTGATCACTGATCTCAGATCACTTTGATTGTTGCACTTTTGTGGTGGAAATGAATATGAAGCAATTCAATGATTCATGTCCGAGATTAAAAAATCTTTAATCTCTTTATAGGGTTACTATTGAGAGAAACATACAGAGATTTAATCATGTTGATCTCACTAATATTAATGACCAAGAAAAAGTCAAACCCCAAGTAGGATAGCAAAAGATTACTTACTAAAGTGAACCTACTTCATATCCACTCACCATTTATAAACTATTACTAAACTATTTTATAAACTATTACTGTTAGTTTGAATATTCCATTACAAATTTTGGTTTTGAAATTTTAAAATACCAATTAATCGTAAGAACACTGTGGGTGCATTTTGAGAATTTGTTAGAACTCTGAAGGTAGTTTTTTAGCTGAGAGTAAAAGTGATTTCAATATATATTTGCATATTTTTCCCCTACTTTACTTAATCAAAAATTCTAGATTTTCACCTCCTGAGGAATCTATATGATTTCACTATGGTATCTTTGTTCTTTGGGTGGACCGTGGGTACAATGTACTTTACTCTGGATTGACATGTAGAAACTTTCCAGAGGAAAGAAAGAATTCTACAAATCATAGAATTCATAGGAACACTTTAAAGAAAAAGGAGTTGTTGGCCTCCATGGCTAATTCATTCTTTGGGGAAACGTGTAGCTGTTAATAAGTATAGATGTTTAAAAGGCCAGTGAATAACCTCTTCCCATGGAGAAGCCGCCCTCTTCCCATTTGAGGTCTGAGCCATTTGGGATACAAGATACAGGAGTCAGGCAAACTCAGTATATTAGCTCTGGTGAAGATAAAACCAGATTGGAGGATATGGCTTGAATCTGATGTGATTACACAGATGTTCTAATAATTCTGCCACTGCATTAAACTCGTTCACCTCGTCACAGGAGATCCACACAGTCTCTGTCCTCCCTGCAGAGGCATTGCCTGGCCTGGTGAATTTCCCTCATGAGTTAGCAGAGAATGCATCCAAAGAGCACATTTACCATGAGACACCAGGAATGGTTCGGCCAACTGTCCTCCTTTCCTTCTCCAAAATTCACCTGCCAGAGCTGGGACGGTTCTTCTCCGTGGGAAGGGTAGTTGAAAGATGAGTAATGGAACTGTAGCTCAACTGCTTCCCATAGAAGAAACATGAGGAAAGGGGAAGAGATGTTCTGCCCTCAAAACAAGTTTTTCTTGGGCTGCATTCCTGGAGCATCTTGCCGTAATTCCCGGGCGCGGACAATTATTAAGCTGTTCTCCTGGCTTCCAAGCCACGCTTCTAAATTTGGCTTTGTGGTGTCCGACTTCTGCATTGCCAGTGCACGCTAAGGTCTGCCCACTGGGTTTGACGAGGGAGACAGCAAACCGAAGCAGAAAAGGAAGCTGCTTCTAGCTGTTTGCTCTCGCTGTTTTTTTCTTGCTGTCGCCAGCCAGCACTTCTCTCCCACTGGGGCAGGAGAGAGGGTCACGTGCAGGCATTTGGAACCCACTCCGTAATTTCTGCAGCACTCTCAGAGCCAGTCTTTGCAGCCCTGAAGAGACATCAGCGCCACCAGGCTGGTCGCTGGCAGAGCCTCCTCAGCCCCACCTGCTTGCCCTCCTGTGCATTTAGTGATGGATAGTGTGCATGGGAAGGGAAATCGGGAACATAAAGGATATAATGAGCTGATGCTACAACCAGAATAGAAATTAAAGAGGGGCAGATGTAGTAGACACTATTTGGACAGACACTTTATATCTGAAGTGCCTGAAATAAATCCCGCTGTAATCCTTAGATATTTGTACGTGGAGGCCTGAAAATCAAATACATTTTCAAGCTATTTGTGGGGAGGTATCAACAAGTGGGTAAAAGTTGAAGCCATAGGACTGGATGAGAACACGTCAAAAATATGTGCAAAACAACACCAAGGAGAGATTGTGATATATAATTTTATTGGCTCACTTGACCATGATGTCAGCAAAAACTCCTTATATATTTTTTTCAAAAGAAGATCAATTTCACTTGACAGACGCTTTTTTTTTTCCTTTTGGGGGGCAATGGAGTGGGATAGAATTAGGGATGGAATATGAATAAAAACTAGACCTTTATTCTTACTGATTTTCTTCTTATTAGATGGAACTTAACTATCCATCCTGTCAAAAAAAAAATTTTTTTTAAGATTTATTTATTTGAGAGAGAGAGGTGGCAGGGGAGGGGCAGAGGGAGAGAGAGAATCCAGAAGCAGACTTCCTGCTGAGCACAGAGCCAGCTGCAGGGCTCCATCCCATGACCCTGAGATCATGACTGGAGCCGAAATCAGGAGTCAGCCACCTAACTGATGGAGCCACCCAGGTGCTCCTCAAAATATTTTTGAATTTCAATTTTTGTCATCTAGAATTTTCACAGTCTCTTCAAGTTTATGAAACCTAAATTTGATGTGCTTGTTATTCATCTCTCATTGAAATATCTGATAAAATATCATAGATAAATGCCAAGGTCAGAACCCTCCAGATTCACATTCACTTATTAATAATCATGAAATGTTGGCATTGAAAATAATCACCTGTTACCAATCAAATTTTCTTCCATCCAATATATACATAACCATTTATCCCACAATCTATTATAGAAGGTTTCAATACATGAGGTATGAAAGTATAACCACAAAATATAAACCGTATACCCTTATCTAAGATTATTTGTTCCTTGTGAAGATATGTTGAATCCAATGATCACAGCTTACCTGAGGGCCCATGACATTCTTTCTGCAAAAGAATGTACATACACACTTAACTATAGCTCTGAGTATTTGTTATGCCTGCTTTTTACACAAGGCTTATTATGTTAGATGGTAAACACACTTTAACATTCTTTAACACGGTCACATTTTGATCCAGAAAAGTACATTGATTGGTACACAATCAGAGAGTCCCAGCCTCATTACACATGTGCATGCAATTAGGCTGTGAGGCATAGCAATTAAAAGCAAGGGCTCTAAAGTTAGACTTCCTGCATTCTTATCATATTTGTTAGTTTTATAACCTTAGGAAAGTTGCTTAAGCACTGTGTACCTTGATTTGGATCATGTATCAAATGGCAATAATAGTGCTTTCCTTTGATACTTGCTGCGAGATCCCAATGAGCTAATAAATGCAATTCCTTAATAGGATACCTTACACTGAGAAAGCACCAGTAAATATTCTATATTATTAGCTATCTTACCATTTACAAAATAGGATTTTACTGTCTGAATATAGCAAAATCTATCCATTCTAGTTTTGGTGAACATTTAAATAATTATCAATATGGGGCCTTTACAAATCCTGCAGCTATGGAGATTATATCCTGATGCTCCTTTATACAGATTTTTCTAAGTATGTATCTGTAAACAAAATAAGTTGTTTACAGGCTATAAATATATTTGATTTTGTTTAAAATTATTTTCTGAAAAAAAATATTTTTTGAATTATTTGTACTAAGTTGCATTCCGTCAGCAATATATGAGAAATCTTATTTTACATCCTCAAAAACACTTCCTTTTTATTCAGACTCTTAAATTTGCCAGCCTACTGGGTGTGCAAAGATATATCCTTGGGGATTCACCACTCTGATTCTCAGAAAACTGAGCATCTGTTCAGAATGGGTTGCCCATTTGGATTTCTTCTTTTGTGAAGTATGTGTCTAAATATTTGCCTATATTTCTCTGAGGCTGTCTGTCATTTTGTTTTTGACTAGTAGGAGTTCTTTAAATATTCTGGATCCAAGTCTTTTTTGATTGTATATGTAGCAGATATCTTCTCTCCGTCTGTGGCTTGTATTGCTAGAGGTTGTCTTTTGATAACAGATTTGCTTATTTTAGTGCTTAATAAATTTATTAAATTTATTTAAATAAATTTGGTTTCATATTTAGCTCTGTTATTCCAGGAATTGGGGTTTATATGTGGTTTGAAATAAAGGCCCAATATATTTTCTCATATAACTAATTGTTCCAGGATCATTTATTGAAAAGACCAAAGAAAATAAGCAAACCACAGCTTCATGCAGTAACTTGTGTTCTCAAGAGGAGCAAAAAATATAAACCAAACTTATAATTTATACACTTAAGTTTGCTATATAGATTTAAATTTTAAAATTTAAAACTTTCTTACTTTTGGGGTACCTCGGTGGCGGATTCTGTTAAGCATGGGACTCTTGTTTTGGCTCAGGTCGCGCTCTTGGGGTTGTGAGATTGAGCCCTGGATGGAGCTCCTAGCTCAAAGAATCTGCTTGGAACTTTTTCTCCCTCTCCCTCTGTTCCTACCCCTGCACACCTGTGCACACTTTCTCTCTCTGTGTCTCTCTCTCTAAAATAAATGAACAAATCTTTTTAAAAATTTTTAAAAATAAAATATACATCATGGTTTTGTTGGGGAACAAAATGATGAGGTATAAAACTGACAATTAAAAGCTCTAGTATTGGGGCGCCTGGGTGGCTCAGTCATTAAGCATCTGCCTTCGGCTCAGGTCATGATCCCAGGGTCCTGGGATTGAGCCCCGCATCGGGCTCCCTGCTCCTTGGGAAGCCTGCTTCTCCCTCTCCCACTCCCCCTGCTTGTGTTCCCTCTCTCACTGTCTCTCTCTCTGTCAAATAAATAAATAAAATCTTAAAAAAAAATAGTACTTTGAGATTCAAGTGCATTTTACAAACAAATAAAATTTATAATCTATTGTAATTTTAAGGGAGATTTTTCATATTTTATTTAAAGATATTTTTATGTTAGTATGCAGGGGAAAATATGTTTTATGTTCTTTGTGTATCCTTATGCTTTACAGCACCTATAGTTCTAAAAGTTTGCATTTCTTTTCTTGGATTTTCTAGGTATATTGTCTTCAGATACTGACTTTTTTGTTTATTTGTTTCTACTTACCTACTCCTTGACTTTTTTACATACCTGCCTTTATAGATTCATTGCTCAGCTGTCTTCTTTGGGCACCTATCTTTAAAACCTTGCATATATCTTTGAATGTGAAGAGTAGGAGAGTAAAACTCTGTTTTTTTTTTTTTTTTTTTTTAAAGATTTTATTTATTTATTTGAGACAGAGAGAATGAGAGAGACAGAGAGCACATGAGAGGGGGGAGGGTCAGAGGGAGAAGCAGGCCCCCCGCGGAGCAAGGAGCCCGATGCGGGACTCGATCCCGGGACTCCAGGATCATGACCTGAGCCGAAGGCAGTCGCTTAACCAACTGAGCCACCCAGGCGCCCCTAAAACTCTGTTTTTAAAAGGCACCTTATATAGGGGCGCCTGGGTGGCTCAGTTGGTTAAGCGACTGCCTTCGGCTCAGGTCATGATCCCGGGGTCCTGGGATCGAGCCCCACATCAGGCTCCCTGCTCGGTGGGAGGCCTGCTTCTCCCTCTCCCACTCCCCCTGCTTGTGTTCCCTCTCTCGCTGTGTCTCTCTCTGTCAAATAAATAAATAAAATCTTAAAAAAAAAAGGCACCTTATATATATTTTGATTGGCAAATGTTGATTAGAATTAATGTTTTTCAAGAAATTAAAAAATGTTAGCCTAGTCTCATACTCAATTTTTCATTCCTTTATATGCTATTTTTCACTGTGAAAGTTCTAAAATCCTCATCAAAAGCTAAAAAATAAAAATACTAATATTTATCTTTTAGATACAAATGTAATCAATTATTGTATGGTCTAATTTATATGAACATAAAAAAATAAACAATTATCATATATTAATTTTTCTCAAATTGAAGATATTTTACATATCTTCATATAACCTTAACATTCCCTGATAATTAAATGTATATGAATAAAGTATTATTATTTAGACTAGATATATTTATGTTAGAAAAATATGGTATTTAAATGAATTTTTTTGGAAAATTTGTGTCTTTATATTATTTATACATTTGGGACCATAATTTCTACTTCTAGAGCTATTGTGAATCATGAGCCTTGAAAAATGTCAAGCTTTTCCTAACTGTACTGTCACACATACTGTTCTCTCTAATTGAAAAGTTACTTCCAAAAATCTTAAACCTCTTCTGGTTTCAAATATCCCATAAATGATATCTTTTCAGAAAAGCCTTTCTAACAAACATACATAAAGCTTTTTGTCTTCACCCTGTTTATAATCCATTATACATTTATTGAAAAAAAAACAAACAAACCACAGTTTCCATATTAGATTTCCTGAGGTCTTCCTCTTTTTTTTTTTTTTTTAAATTTATTTATTTGTCAGAGAGAGAAAGCATAGCAGGGGAAGCAGCAGGCAGAGGGAGAAGCAGGCTCCCTGCTGAGTAAGGAGCCTGATGTGGGACTCGATCCCAGGATGCTGGGATCGTGACCTGAGCCGAAGGTAGGTAACCAGCTGAGCCACCCAGGCACCCCGACAGATGTCTTTCTATTGGCCACATCTCTGCCCTGAAGTCTTCATAGACTTTCCATTTCACTCAGAATAGGGGTCAGGAATCTATGTCTTTGTACAACACAGCTAGTCCAAATTGCAAGGTGCTGAAAATTTAGTGGGAAAAAAATATATAATATGCATAAAATAACTCACTAATAATTTTTTGAATTGATTACATGTTGAAATGATTTTATTTTTGCTACATTATGCTGAATAAAATATATTATTAAAATTGCACCTTGTTTTTATTACTTATTTAATGTGGATACTAGAAGTTTAGACTTATGCATATTGCTCACCTTACATTTTTGTGGGACATCATTGCTCTGCATATCTGCTCCCCCTTCACGTGTTTACAGTCTCTTCTGTTACCTCATTCCTCCTTGCTTATTCTGCTCTGGCCACATTGGCCTCCTTGCTGCTCCTCAAATATTTCAGGACTGCTATTCAGGGTCATTGAACATCCCAGGGACTATTTCTAAAAAGCATCTAAAAAATAAATAAATAAAAAGCATCTAAATTTTCTTTAGGCAGATGGTGCTAAAGGTATTGCAGAATTAAGTCTATAATCTAGGATTGATTGTGATGAATAATCCAAAAGAATTTCAGCATGTCTTTAAGTGTTATAGTATTTTAGCTTTTTTAAATTATGAAATATATTCCCGAGATTTCAGTCTACTCGGTTTTATGAGGTTTAATGCATGTTGCCCAAATATTGCTTAGAAAGTAATATCTGTTAAATGTATGACTAATAAGACATACACGAACCGTGTATCAACTGAAAAATTCAAGGTCATTGTATAATTATAGACTTTTGAGCATGTTCTGTAATTGGGTCAAAATGAAAGCAAAATAAAAGATAGCTAAATAAGGCCTTTTTGCTTTGCCTCAAATAAATTCCTCTAAGTACACTTTTAATGCAATCAGAAAAATGTTGATTATATTCCATACTGAAAAGATGAATTAAAACCTCCCATGGATGCCCACCAATTTAGGAAAGAAGAAGAGACTTTCAAAAGTAATTTGATGTGCAAATAATGAAGTCTTTTTGAATTCCTTATTTATAAAATAAAGATTAAAAGAGCACTTCCAGGACACTTCTCAATTAATGAGTTTTTAAAATTATTATTAAAATTATTATTATCAACAACATAATCCTGATTAAATTGGACTTTTCTTTCAATAAAAGCAAATGCAGAAATCATGCTAATTTGCAATGAGAAATGTAAGTAGAACAATAAGCCATTTAAAAAGACAAGATTCTTGGACTGTTTTGACTTGGATTTGAAGATAGTAAAACCACTATAGCAATTGTAGGTTTATTTTAAGTTAAATCCCCAAAGGTTTTATAGAAGATGCTTAAATATTTTTGCAAATTTAAACAATGGCAATTTTTGAAGTTAAGAATGGTATTACACATTAAATATAATATGAAAATTAAATAACGTATTATAAGTAAATATTCTGCTTAATTTCTCATGATTTTTTTTGTTTTAAAGATTTTTATTTTTTGACAGAGAGAGAGACAGCGAGAGAGGGAACACAAGCAGGGGGAGTGGGAGAAGGAGAAGCAGGCTTCCCCGCTGAGCAAGGAGCCCAACTTGGGGCTCGATCCCAGGACCCCGGGACCATGACCCGAGCCGAAGGCAGACGCTAAATGACTGAGCCACCCGGGAGCCCTAATTTCTCGTGATCTTTATGTGCAAATATGTACTTCTTATTCATTGGGCTTTTTAGGAAAATCATTTAAAATTTTTAATTCATAATATAGATAATATTCACTTATATCATAATCTTAATACTTATTATTTAATAATATAAAAGAAATGTACATGTGGAAAGTTTAAAAAGCACACTAGCAAATTAATTGGAGAACTTAAGACTCAACTATTTCACAAATCAGAGATAATCACTGTTAATATTCCAATTACCGAAAGAGAGAGACAGAGAGATTATGTAGTGAATATGTTTCATATTTGCATAATTTGGATGCATTGCATACACAGATTTATGTAGAACTTATGCTATATTCCTTTTTATTTCCACTATGTAAATTTAAAAATCTATCCATATATAAGAACATATAGGCATACCTCATTTTATTGTCCTTCATTGACTGTGCTTTGCAGATACATCATTTTTTTACAATTTGAAGTTTGTGGCCACCATGAGTGAAGGAAGTCTATTGGTGCCTTTTTTTTTTTTTTTTTTTTGGTAGCATTTGCTCACTTCATGTCCCTGTGTCCCATTTTGGTAATTCTTGCAATATTTCAAACTTTTTGATTGCTATTCTATTTGTTATGGTGAGCTGTAATCTTTGATGTCACTATTATAATTTGGGGGAGGCACCAGGAACAGCACCCATATAGGACATAGAAGACAACAGTGGATTTTTGGATGAATGTGGTGTGTGTTCTGACTGTTCCACCACTGGCCGTCCCTCCATGTCTCACTGTTTCCTCAGGTCTCCCTATCCCCCCCATCCCCTGTTGAAAATAGGCCAGTTAATAACTTTACATTGGTTTCTAAGTGTTCAAGTGAAAGGAAGAATCACATGTCTCTCACTTCAAATCAAAAGCTAGAAATAATAAAAATTTAGTGAGGAAGTCATGTCAAAAGTGGAGATAGCCCCCCAAATTAGGCCTCGTGTGCTAAACAGTTAATGAAATTATGAATGCAAATATAAAGTTCTTGAAGGAAATTGAGAATGCTAGTCCCGTGAACATATGAATGAAAAGAGAGACAGCCTTATTGCTGAGAGGGAGGGAGAAAGAGAGGGAGGGAGGGAGAAAGCTGTAGTGGTCTGGATAGAAAATCAAACCAGCCACAACATTCCCTTAAGCCAAAGCCTAATCCAGAGAGAGGCCCTGACTCTTCACTCTGTGAAGGCTGAGAGGTGAAGAAGCTGCAGGAGAGAGTTTGAAGCTAGGAGAAGTTGGTTCACGAGGTTTAAGGAAAGAAGCTGTCTCCATAATATAAAAAAGTGCAAGATGAAGCAGCAAGTATCGATGCAGAAGTTGCAGCAAGTTCTCCAGAAGATCCAGCTGAGATAATGAATGAATGTGGCTACACTGAACAGCAGATTTTCAGTGTAGATGAAACGTCTTCTTTATATTGGAAGAAGATGCTATTTAAGACTTCCATACCCAGAGAGGAGAAATCAATGCCTGCCTACGAAGCCTCAAAAAACAGGCTGACTTTCTTGTTAGGGGCTAATTCAGCTGGTGACTTGAAGTTGAAGTCAGGGCTCATTTGCCATTCTGAAAATCCTAGAGCCCTTAAGAATTATACTAAATCCACTCTGCCTGTGCTCTGTAAATGAAACAACAAAGCCTGGATGTTGGCACATCTGTTTAAAATATGGTTTGCTGAGTATTTTAAGCCCTCTATTGAGACCCAATTCTCATAAAATTAGATTCCTTTTAAAATACTACTGATCATTGACAACGTACTTGGTCACCCAGGAGTTCAGTGGAGTTGTACAATGAGATCAATGTTATTTTCATGCCTGCTAACACAACATGCATTCTGCAGCTCATGGATCAAGGAGTCATTTCGGCTACAGCTGCCATAGATAGTGATTCCTCTGATGGATCTGGGCAAAGTAAATTGAAAACCTTCTGGAAAAGATTCACCATTCTAGATGCCATAAGAGCACTCATGATTCATGGGAGAAGCCAAACTGTCAACATTAACGGGAGTTTGGAAGACACTGCAGACGTGGTGGGAACAGGAAGAGAACTAGGATCAGAGGTGAAGCTTGAAGATGGGACTGAATTGCTGCAAGCTCATGAGAAAACTTGAACAGATGAGATGTTGCTTCTTACGAATAAGCAAATAAAAGGTAATTTCTTGAGATGAAATCTACTCCTGGTGAAGATGCTGTGAAAATTGTTGACGTGACAACAAAACATTTAGAATATTCCCCCTAAACTTAGTTGGTAAAGCAGCAGCGAGTTTTGAGAGGATTGACTCCTGGTTCTGAAAGAAGTTCTACTGTGGGTAAAACGCTGTCAAACAGCATCACATGCTACAGGCAAATCATTCCTAAAAGGAAGAGTTAATCTATGCAGTAATTTCATTATTGTCTTATTTTAAGAAATTATCACAGCCACCCCCAACCTTCAACAACCACCACCCTGACCAGTCAGGAGCCATCAACATCTAGACAAGACCCTCCACCAGCAAAAGACTTGTTGAAAGCTCAGATTATGGTTAGCTTTTTTTTTTTTTTAGCAATAAAATATCTTTAAGGTATGTACATTTTTAAACATGATGCTATTGCATACTTACTACAGTATATTAGAGTATAAACATAATCTTTGCAGGTACTGGGAAACCAAAAAACTCATTTGACTAGCTTTATTGTGCTATTTGCTTTATTGAGGTGGTCTGGAACTGAACCCTCAATATTCTGAGGTATGCCTATAAATCTTCCACTTAGCAGTTTTTTTAAAAAATCTCTGCTTATAGGGGCAAAGTAAGTTACAGAAAACTTTCTGGTAAAACTTAGGAAGAAAACTTACTTTTTGTCAGACAGATGGAAATGATTTCATATCTGCAAGATTAAATTTGGTACCTTTGCAATAAAACAACCAGAAAAAGCAACAGCTTTTTAAAAAGTGGGAAAGGATTTGCTTGACAGTTTATGAATTATAGTGCAGGTGTATGAAGAAAAATATATACTTCCTTTAAAAAAAATCAGAAACTAAACAAGAAAAATAGCCATCTCAGATTTTTAAAAAATACATTATTAGGAAAAATGGCATCTTAAGACACAGTTTAATTCTTAAACTTAATTGAGACATTCTTGACTCTTGCTTATTTGATGTTGGTGATGATCATAGTAATTATGATAATAATAAAAAATGAGAAGGAGAAGGAGGGGGAGGAAAAGAAAAAGAAGAAGACCAAATTTATTGACAGTGTTAAGGGAGAATGTTTTTCTAGGCATGGATTTTTAAAAAGTAAAACTAGGTTTTACCAATTTATCCTGGTCACTAATTTTTATCATTTCTGAGTCAGTGCACAGTCAACTTGTCAGGTGTTCAAGGCAAGCTGCTGGTGGTGACTACAAGGAAGTCTAAATATAAAATCGCCATGTTATCATATTGCTAATGGGTACCACTGAATAATTCAGCACCAATAATAAAAAGGAATAAAAATCTGTCCTATATTTCTACATTGATTCAGGATAGTAATTTACTTCTAATAACCAAGGTAAATGGCTTTTATTTTTCTCTGGAAGATTTTTTAAAAAAATCTCCTGCTTTTGCTTTATTTGTCATGTCAGGAAAAAAAAAGGAGGTGTGAGGTAACAGGAGAGGAATTAAGCTAGAGGCTCGAGATTTATCAAGTGGCTGATGCTGTGTCACTCAGTTTCAGGAGAGAGATGTGGACTTAAGATAGAATTTAATGTCTATTTTCTGTTATAGATAACAAATCTGGAA
The DNA here is from genome assembly GCF_029215605.1 of Mirounga angustirostris. Lineage (NCBI taxonomy): Eukaryota > Metazoa > Chordata > Mammalia > Carnivora > Phocidae > Mirounga > Mirounga angustirostris. The sequence continues at coordinate 6,720,177 of NW_026991722.1, read as the reverse complement.
GGCTAAAGGAAGTAGCTTGGACAAAAAATGTTAGAGTTCTCAGATGTCCTCACAACTATTTTTGTTTTCCTGTTTGTCTGGTTTCCTTTTATTTTAGCCTGTAATGAGATTCGAGGTGATGAAGAAGTGGAAGGCACACCAAGGAAAACTGTGCTAACCTATCATCTCAAAAATATCTTCCAGAAAGCAGAAAGTATTCCCTAGGCAGTATTTAGAGCTCCTTGAATGATTTGTCAGTTAAAACTCACTGTTGTAAATATCATATTATTTTCTATTTAAGCGCCATTAATATGATGTGTGTATGTGTGTGTGTGTGTGTATGGTGTGTGTATAATATATATAAATATATCTATTTAAATATATATAAATTTAAATATATGCAAAATTTATAGAAAGCATTTGACAGTCCATTAAATATTATTTTATTTTATTTTTTTTAAAGATTTTATTTATTTATTTGACAGAGAGAGAGATAGCGAGAGCAGGAACACAAGCAGGGGGAGGGGGAGAGGGAGAAGCAGGCTTCCCACAGAGCAGGGAGCCCGATGTGGGACTCGATCCCAGGACCCTGGGATCATGACCTGAGCCGAAGGCAGACGCCTAACGACTGAGCCACCCAGGCACCCCAGTCCATTAAATATTATAATCACAAAATGGCTCATGGTACATAGTGGCTTAGTGATATTAATGTGTGTCCACATCAATATTTTTATGTGGTTATCTCTCTATGTGTTCTAATTTCTCCCTTTTTATAAGGACATGAGCATTTTGGAGTAAGGCCCACCCTAATGATTTCAGCTTAACTTGACTATCTGCAAAAACCCTATACTCACAAATCCTGGGGATAGAACTTCGGCATATTTTTGAGCCACATCTCAACTCATAACACATGCTGATGTGTCAAAGGCTCTCATTAAATTTCTAGTCGAGATGTTGTTGTGAGTTACACTCTGAGGATCCCTCTCTGATCTAGTCACTAAGTAATAATATATTCATTATCAAAACAACAGTGAAAGGATAAAAAGCGGAAGTGAATATGGCATAGACACAACCAAAAACAGGATAGCTGTCTCTTTGGACAACAAGAGGAAGCAGAAACACGAAATGGTTAGGGGAGAGTCTCTGAAGGCTGATCCATCTCCGTCAATAGCATTTGAGTAGAATAAATCTCTAGGCAAGACCTCGATGTAGATTAGATACAGCTAAAGAGATAATTAGCATTTTGGATGGTGGATCTCATGGTATTATCATCAATGGAATAGATTTAGTATAATATCAGACTAAGAGATAAAATTATCTAATATATTTATCATATATAATTTACCTGTTAAATTCTATATGAATTAAATGTACATAATTCAACTTCTATACATAGTGATCAGAAAGATGAGGTCTAGTATGCATATAAGGGTAATTTAGAGGAAACTAAGACTCAGGCCAGCACTGTATTAATAGTGGAGAAAAATTGTCTTAAAGAGAAATAGTTGCACAGATTTAAAATTCACAGAAGGAAGAATTTTTAAAAACTCAAATTACTATTCTCTTAAACCATGCCATTTATCTCTATATACATACACACACACACAGAGTAGGTTCATGATCTTGTTTTTTTTTTTTTTTTTAAGATTTTATTTATCTGACAGAGAGAGACACAGTGAGAGAGGGAACACAAGCAGGGGGAGGGGGAGAGGGAGAAGCAGGCTTCCCGCTGAGCAGAGAGCCCGATGCGGGGCTCGATCCCAGGACCCTGAGATCACGACCTGAGCCGAAGGCAGACGCTTAACGACTGAGCCACCCAGGCACCTCTAGATTCATGATCGTATATGTAGAAAATCCTGAGGAATCCATCATTGAATAAATATTTAATGAGTACTTATTATGGCTAAATATTATTTTTAAATAATAGGAATTAAAAGTTGCATTAAACGTGTTAGTTATCTGTGGTCATCTTACATTATGACATTAAAAGGAAAGAAATAAACAACAGCGTATTTGGAAGTGATCATGAGGATGCTGTCATCGGGAGTGGGAATGAGAAGGCAGGTCTGGTGGTGCTGGATGGTATGGGAAGGCTCCACCGAGTAGGTAACATCTGAGCTGAGAGCATGGAGGTGGTCAGACTATATTTTAGAGTTAGCTGGTGGTATATGGGGTGAGGGAAGAGACGTGTCAAGCAAAGGGAAGTCTTGAGTTTTTTACTTAAGAGTAGCAAATAATGGGGTGCCTGAGTGGCTCAGTCGGTTAGTCAGTCAGATGACTCTTGGTTTTAGCTCAGATCATGATCTCAGGATTGTGAGATCCTGCGATTGAGCCCCGCCTGGGTCTCCATGCTCAGTGGGGGGGTCTGCTTGGGATTCTCTCCCTTCCTCCCTCCCACTCTGCCCCTTTCCTCTCTCTCTCTCAAATAAATAAATAAAATCTTAAAAAAAAAAAAAAGTAGTGAATAATGATCAGTTCACTGAGTTGAGAAGGAGTGTGGTTGGGACAAATTGAGAGAGAAAGCAAGAGAGTGAGAGTTTAAAAAAAAACAGAAGCAAAAAAATGTATTTTTTTATATATTCATAAAGCTTACAACAATAAGGATAGGATGCCAAACAGCCAGGGAATTAATGACTGACAGTTTTAGCATATATATTCAAGGCATCATAAACAAGGGCTAAAATTTCTCCAAACTTATTTAAGGAAAAAAAATACTTCCTAGTATTTTTAAGCTAATATTTATAATATAAAGATAGTAGTTAACTGGGGTGGGGGGAGATAAACCATAAAATAAAAGATGAACAAAGTCCTTGAATTGGCAAATCACTGTTCAATAATTTTAAATGCCCAATCAAGGTGAGTAAAACATTCGAGTGCTTTAGTAATTCAGTAAAAAGCAAATCAGAATATATCAAATATTCTATAGCATCCATTTCTTCTCACATTATTTCTAAAGGAAGCGTGAATTACTACTGCTATTTGGGAAAATTACATTGTAATTCTTTTAAAATTAAAGGTTCATCTTATAAAAAAGAAGTTCATCTTGTGATCAAAGTTTTGTGACTCCCTTGTACAAAAATAATAGCCCCCCTATGTAAGTGTATTTGTGTAAGGAAATTTATTTTAGTATTACTTGGAGTGGTTGACAAACAAATCAAAGAAACAAACCAAAGGAAACTACACAGACAAGTGAAAAAAAAACTTAATTTGGCCAAAAAAAAAAAAAAAAAAAAGGAGGAAGAGGAGCAGGAGGAGGAAGAGAATAGTAGGAAAAAAGGAAAAGATTTATAAAAAGGAAAAAAAAAGGTAAAGTTTATCAATGGAGAACTTGAGGAAAGAGAAATATTGTATGATTATAAAGAAACAAACTTACACATATTAAAGTTGAGACTCATGCTCACATAATTTACCCAAAACATAAGAGAGATATATATGACTTACATACCTCTGTAGTGTTTTGCTAATTACTGTATGGATTTTTTTTTTTTTTAATTTGAGAGAGAGAGTGAGAGAGAGAGAGCATGAGCGAGGTGAGGGGCAGAGAGAGAAGCAGACTCCCTGCTGAGCCAGGGAGCCTGATGCAGGGCTCGAAACCGGGACTCCGGGATCATGACCTGAGCCGAAGGCAGATGCTTAACTGACTGAGCCACCCAGGCGTCCCCTGGATTTATTGTTTTATTTGAAAGAACTATATGTACAGTTATTCTTCAACCAAGCTATAAGAGGCAAAACCAAGTAGATCTAAGGAAGAAAGTGTTCTCAAGTTCTTACACAATTTACTTTTCTCTGGCCTCATTTACCTCAAAGAACCCAAGGGAGGAAGATTTTAATCTTCACTCCCCCTTAAGGAATAGATATTCTTCATAGCTATGAGAAGACATTCTAGCTGAAATAAAACTTCATAATTTCCAGTAACAAGGTTAGTTAATCTGTATTTTTCCTTGTTACAAATTGATCAAGAGTTTTAGTGTGGGGCACTGGAAGTACATATGTGAACTTTAAAGAGGGTATATAAGCTTTATTATTTTTTTTTTAAGATTTTATTTATTTATTTGAGACAGAGAGCATGAGAGGGAGGAGGGTCAGAGGGAGAAGCAGACTCCCTGCCGAGCAGGGAGCCCGATGCGGGACTCGATCCCGGGACTCCAGGATCATGACCTGAGCCGAAGGCAGTCGCTTAACCAACTGAGCCACCCAGGCGCCCAAGGGTATATAAGCTTTATGATTTACCATAACTCTGTGATGAGTTCTGCAAGGAGGAGAGGTTGTAGATAAATGTCAGGGTGCTTTACTTAGAAGTTTCCAGTTACTAGATTAAGACAAATGAGAACCAACATCAGTATTCTCTCAAGTCTGTGAATGTTCTGAGCCTAATACCCTGTGGAATTGTAGCTCATATCATGCCCACTTATCAGTACACTATTGTAAACTTCAACTACTTTCACACAATTTAAGTTCTTCAACATATTCAGTAGAGCGCCTTTCATAGACTTCCCAAATCTACCTGCTATATCTCACTTGACCTGAATCTTGTTTTGAAACTGTACTGAAATTGTCACTCTCCCTCAAAAAAATCCACATGTTAACCACTCAGCCTGAATGCCTTAGCACCCAGCTGCCTAGTGTTTCCATAGTTAGCAAAACCTAATTTTTCTTTTGTTTCATTTTTTCCCTTTGTTGAACATTTCCAGGCAAACTCAGAGATATCTACCCTCCTCTGTGTAAGGACTCTCTGTTCATAGACTTATTTTAGTAGACTACTTAAAACACTCTATTGTACATTTCTCTTTTCACTTGTTTGTGAACTCCTGGTTTCCAGAAAATACTAATATCTTTTCCTGTAAGAGTACGCAGAATATATGGGGTGCCTGGGTGGCTCAGTTGGTTAAGCCACCAACTCTTGATTTCCACGTAGGTTCTGATCTCAGCGTCATGAGATCAAGCCCCAAGTCCATTGGGCTCTGTGCTTGGTGGACAGTCGGCTTGTCCCTCTCCCTCTGCTCCTCCCACTGTGCTCACTTGCCCTCTCTCTCCTAAATAAATAAATAAATATATATATATATATTTTTAAAACGAGTGCCCAGTATGTATAGTAAATCAACGTGTAATCATTCAATTATTGACTAAATATGCTCTCACAGTGTGTGTTGAAGTAATGATTTTATACTTAAAAAACCTGGAAAGTTGTAGTTTAAAAAATCAACTTTTAATATGTTTTCTGTGGTAATTTAAATTTATATCACAGGACCTGAAGATAATGCTGAAAGAGAAAAATTTCAACAAGTGGTCTGTCTGCACTTTGTGTTTAAATTATGTCACATTCTGACCAAGAAATCTGAAGCAAAAGACAAAACAGAAATTTTAAGAAGCTATGTATCCTGACATACCATTATTTAAGCTAATTTCTGCTTATGTTTAAAAATATCTAGTTTTCTTGGAATACGGACCATGTAATTATATTCTTTTGTTTTTTCCTGAATCAAAGGTTTTATATCAAATAGAAAGATCCCCGCTTGCTCTACTACACCATCATTATTAGTCAGAGTATAAATAATTAGTACTGGTAGTAGAAGCACTCTGGCTGAGATGCCAAATTCCTTGTGCTCAAGTAGAAAATATAGGTTTGAATTTTGAGATGCAATCATGCAAGGTATCAGATATGTAATTTAAAAAATTGAGTGACTGGAAAAAAGTAACTAGAATCGTGGAGAAAATTTATATCTAAATATCCCTTGCATGGTTATAAGGATCTGAAAACAGGAAAAACATTTTTTTCTTCTTTTTCTTTCATAGAGAAGTTATAGGTATATATGCATTCACATGCACAAAACAGATATACACACACACACACACACACACATATATATATATGGTAATTGTGTCTTTATAAGGTTTGTATTGCTAAGACAAGTAAGTGCGCTACGTCATCTTCTAAAGTTTTATGATAACCAACTGTGAACCACATTTAAAGGTGAATATAAGGGCAAGAAGATAATGACAATGATATTCCCAAAATACTGTACCCTTGGCTGATCTGGGAAGTAAAGGGAAGAGTGATAGAAGTGGGCAGAAAAAGAGGCTTCATCATCATCTCCATCCCCATCCTCACCAACAAACAAACATTTGTGTGCTCTCTTCTATTCTGTTGTAGACATTGGAAATGAGCACATGAATAATCACAATTTGCTTTTCCTAAGAATGTCTGACCCACCCCACTCTCCATATATACATTCCATGCACAAACATCACCGAGTATTAATTGAAATGAGCTGAAAAATATATAAATGAGTGAAACTAAAAAAAAAAAAAAATAGATGTTTTACATTTGGACCATGACAAGCTAACCTAAAGCAATACTTGGAAGAATAAATACATAAGAATAGTGACTTAAAAAGAATTCTCCACAAACCACAATTTTTATTTGCTTAAGAAGAGGAAATTAGGGGTGTCTGGGTGGCTCAGTTGTTAAGCATCTGCCTCAGGCTCAGGTCATGATCCCAGGGTCCTGGGATCAAGCCCCGCATCAGGCTCCCTGCTCCGTAGGAAACCTGCTCCTCCCTTTCCCACTCCCCCTGCTTGTGTTCCTGCTCTCGCTGTGTCTCTCTCTGTTAGATAAATAAATAAAATCTTAAAAAAAAGAAGAGAAAATTATTTTATAGAGATTGGAGTATTTCTGGAGTTTCCAATACCCTTACAATTAATAAATTGTCAGAATGGCTAAAATTAACAACATAGGAAACAACAGATGTTGGCAAGAATGCAGAGAAAGGGGAACCCTCCTACAGTGTTGGTGGGAGTGCAAGCTGGTGTGGCCACTCTGGAAAACAGTATGGAGGTTCCTCAGAAAGTTAAAAATAGAACTGCCCTATGATCCAACAATTGTACTATTAGGTATTTACCGAAAGGATATAAAAAATTTTGAAGGGGCTCATGCACCCCAATGTTTATGGCAGCATTAACAATAGCCAAACTATGGAGAGAGCCCAAATGTCCATTGACTGATGAATGGATAAAGAAGAGGTGGCATATATATATATATATATATATATATATATATATATATATATATATATATACACACACACACACACAGTACAAACACACGCAAGAATATTACTCAGCCATCAAAAAAAAAGAAATCTTGCCATTTGCAACGATGTGGATGGAGCTGGAGTGTATTATGCTAAGTGAAATAAATCAATCTGAGAAAAACAAATTCCATATGATTTCATTCATATGTGGAATTTAAGAAACAAAATAGATGAATGTAGGGGAAAGAAAAAAAAAGAGAGGCAAACCATAACAGACTCTTAACTATAGAGGACAAACTGAGGGTTGCTGGAGGGGAGGCAAGGGAGGGGATGGGCTAAATGTCTGATGGGCATTAAGGAGGGCACTTGTTGTGATGAGCACTGGGTATTGTATATAAGTGATGGATCACAAAACTCTGCTCCTGAAACTAATACTACACTATATGTTAACTAACTAGAATTTAAATAAAAACTTGAAACATTAAAAATAAATACGTACATACACACATACATAAATAATTTTTGCTGAATAATTTACAAAAAACAAGTTATTTGTCTTAAACTATAATTTGTTCATACTGTCTATACTTAATTTGTTTAGAGAGAAAATAAATCAGTGTGCAAAGAGAAACTTTTATAGAGAAGTATTTTTAAAAATCATACTTTAATTTTGAAATACTATCTTCTCAAATTTTGTTCTGTTCATCCTTCAACTTTTACTTTACTTCTGTGGTACAAAACTAGAACCATTTTGATTATATTTATTTTCAAGTATGTGGCAACTTTTCAATTTCCTCCTCAAAACATGGCACTTCATAATGGGTTGTATGCTACAGAAGAAATTGTGTTTATCACCTTACTCTTTCTGTCTTATGCAGTTAAAAGAAGAAATTTTTTGTAGTTCTTTTATATTGCTGGCTTAAATTGAAACTGTAAACAACTAAGAACTTTACTCTTTTTTCCCCTCACATTCTGCTGTTTAAAGGTTTAACAATTATTTAATATTTTCTATTGCCTCGGATCTCACAAAGCATTTTATTTTTAATTTTTAAATTTTTTTAAAAGATTTATTTATTTTAGAGAGTGCGAGAGAGAGAGCACGAGCAGAGCAGGAAGGACAGAGGGAGAGGGAAAGAGAATCTGAAGCAGACCCCACAGTGAACGTGGAGCCCCACGCAGGGCTCAATTCATGACCCTGTGATCATACCTGAGCCAAAACCAAGAGTTGGATGCTTAACTGACTGCACCACCCAGGCGCCCCTCACAAAGCGTTTCATAGGCAATATCTTCTTTATTTCTCAAAATAACCCAAGAAGAATACTGTTACTGATTCTAATCATAGCCATAGGGGATAAATAACTTGTCAGAGAGTAAATCTTTCCCCCCTTGAGGATCCTTGAACTTCTTCATTGGAATATTTGGATACAAGTCCAGCAATTTACATTTATATCCACATAATTTTTCTCGACAGATTTGTGTCATCATTGGAAGTTATCATTTATTTTCAGATCCTTATTATGTTTCTATTGTATATAATTAAATCACATGATAGCAATGGTTTCTTCAGTTGATAAACCCCATAGGATATGCTAAACAGCAGGATTAATAAAACATGCAGGATGAACTATTCACTCAGGTCATTAGCAAATTTCCTCTAGTTGATATTAATTCATTAATCATTATCCTTTGGGTATAGCTACATAATTAGGTACATATTCACTAATCAAATTACCATTTATCCCATATATTCCTATCTTACTCACAAATATATTCTGAAATAAGTTATCTTCTTTTTAATCTTTTTCTTTTTCTTATAATGGCTTGAGTGTGCTCTCTTGAACTATGCTTACTGTTAAGAGCGATTTTTACTTAAAATGAGAAAATCCATGTCAAAATTTTCTGCCAGATATTTCCTGTGTCATAGTTCAGCTAAAATTTCTAAGTTTAGTGATTCTGTTCTTTCTGGAAACTGCTAGATATTTTATCCTGTATTAAATAATACTGCTAATAATGAAAATAACAGCTAATGTTTGTTGACTGTAAATTTGTGCCAGACAATGAGACACCATTTATGTGGATTATCTCACTTAATCTTCATCAGAAGATTCCTCTAAGAAGGAGCTGTTGTAAAGAAATGTCATCTGGAAGATCATTAAAACTGCATAAAATGAAATTACACAGTAAGAAAGGGTCACTTCTAAAGTACAACCCATTTGTATATAAATGTTCTACGAAAAAACTGCCTAAAAATATAAGTATTTTCCTTTTATACTATATAATTCATAGATTAATTTACTTTATATCCATGCTCAAAACCTTTTCCTATAATTTTATGTGTTATAGTTAATATTCTGATCAAAGAGGGTTAGTACCCAAATCAATAATGGTTGTTAGGATACATGCAGGAAAACAGTCTCTGCTTCTAGAACTAAAGATAGAAATGTAGGTACAGGAAAATAATTGGGTGTGTCATTTATATTGTGAAGGATACAGTGGCCTGGAAGAAGTCCTACTCTTGATAATGGAAATGTTTGTGGAGAACTGAGCTGCTTTGGTGATAAAAGCAACTCACCAAATCTGGTGCAATCCTGATTCTAGCGAGTGAAAGTCTTAAAATTGCAGAGCAGAGGAAGACCTGGAAATAAGTTGTTTGACCCAATTAAATAAAATGACTTTATATTATTTAACATAAGATTTTATATATTTAAAGAGTACTTTGAGTGCCCCTTATAATTCTTTAAAGAAATACTCCTGTCTTAGAAATATGGTCAGATATCCCTATTAGCTGACCAAGGAAATTCTATGAACAAGCTTGGCAGTTCACTGATTTTACAGGTACCAAATACATAGAGTCAATGATCTTTTTTAAAATGCTGATTTCTACTTGACTAAAATGAAAAAAGGAAATGAATCAGTTTATTTTGATTTATGAAATGTCATGACCTATTTGGATGAACATTATGGAGATCATTGTCTTGAGTTCCTGAAATCCTCTTATAGCCTAGGCACCTTTTTTCACTCTTGAGTTCCTCATCAAGCTTATTTTGCATTTCATTTAGGTAGTAAAAGCAGTTGAGCTGCATCATTTAGTAACTCTTATTTTACCCTCCATAAACTCCACTGTCTGCCTTCAAGGGTACAATAGCTTTAGCAGTTGGCTTTTTTTTTTTTTTTTTTTTTTTTTGAGACCCAAAATGTCTTAGGTTTCAGGACTAAGCAAGTTGTCCATAAATGTATTTTCTAGTCCATTTGTTACATCTGCAGTAATGAATGTCCACATTTGGCAAATCTCAGTAATAAAATGTTTGTATAAGTATACGAGACATTTAAATCAGTGGGAGAACTTTCTCACATGTTATATACAATGTTCTCACTGTATCTGGTCTAGTATGAAAATGCTCCAGGTTTTAATGGGTTTCATTTACAGTATTCCTGCCCTAAAAAAAAACCTTGCAAGAGAAATAAATATGTTTTTATTTATGAAGGTTCATATGGCCATTTTTATTAGCTTTCAGCCTTGTGGTCAGGTGTATTTTATAATAGAAACAAGCATTCACAATATCCCGCCATCTGGAACACTAGTTTTAGCTTTTCTTCCTTTGGACACCTAAATATTCCCATTAATAGCGAGCACTGACAACACTCTTGTATCAAATATGTCCTGGGCCTGGCCCCTGAAGAATACCCATTATGAAATTTGCAAGGAATATTTTCTATAAAGTTGAGCTAGATTTTAGCATTTGTCTGAATTCACGTTACAAAGCAAACACTTTCTGACCTCAGTGACTTTTTCAAAATATTGTCTGTGAGGCAGAATAAAAGCCCAACTTTGAAATCCTGTGAAGTGTATATCGAGTTTGTCATCTAATTACTCTTTTTATAAACAATAACGTTCTCATTTGAGCTTTCTTCAACGTACTGCTTCTTGATTATTTTTGTTGTCCTGGGAAACTAGATATCTTGATTTTTAATCACTTAAACTATTTCAGAGTGAAGTGAATATCTATATCTACATATGTATCTATATAGACAATATGAAAATAGTCAATTTGAACTAATTATTTTAGGGGAATTCCAGAAATTTAAACATTTATATTTTTAAAATGAACATTTATTTTAGATGCATAGAAGCCAATGTATTTGTGCCCCTTCCCTTGATGTCTCTTGGGAGGAAGGAGTTAATGAATAGATATATTAATTTTTAGCTACAGAGTGCTAAATAAATTGTTCTACATAAGCATGTTAGGAAATATGTAGTTTCTGCTTCTCATCTCTATTGAGGAAGATTTCAGGATTCAGATTAAAGCTCTTTAATTCCTAGAAAACCCCTACCTCCAGAAATCTATGAAACTAGGTGATATAGGATCTATGACAATTTTCAGGAAGTAATGTATATTTAGGGATACATCATTTGGAAAGAGTAAACATTCCAATCCTATTTCTTGATAAAAAATGATAATAGACAAAAGAAACAGAAAAATTATAGGAATTAAAAAGTGGTCATTTTAAGCTTGTTTCTCTAACTAGGATGACAAGGATAATGACCATGACTAATGGAAATAGTATTTACTGAACATAAATCACATGTGATATATTCATGTTCTAATTTAATCTGCATTTGAGTCCCTGCTGTAAAATTACTGGTTGGAATCAGCATCACTCTTGCTTCAACATTCTTGTATCAGTTGGAGTTCTGTCCAGAAAATAAAAACTTCTTTAGATATTTCTAATCCAGGGATTTTTCACATAAGGAGTTGGTTGCAACTGCGTTGGAAAGGCTGGAAGAGCGAAAGAGAAAAGGGATTTGTTATCAAAGATCATGAAGCTTTTATAGCTCGGATGGAAACTTAGCCCATACGGACCATTAAGCTGCTGGAGGTCCCAGTTTCCAGCACAGCTGCTATTAGAAGAGCATCACCAGTAATCAGAAAAATGGGGGTCCACTCTCCTGCTGAGAGCCCACACCCCTGGGGTCACCACGTCCCTCAATGCTTCTGTTATTAACACAGGAATCATCAGGAACAGAAAAATAAATGATGTTTCCTTTCCTGACACCTTCCTTTGGTCTGACCTCCATTGGCAGGATGTGTGAGAGAGGCAGCTCACTCATGGGAGTGCGGGGAAAGAGTTTGGTTATTGTTGTTTTTTGTTTTGTTGTTCGCTTGTGTGTTTGGTTTTGTTGTTTGGTAGGCTTACAACCCTGATGCTACAGAGAATAGTATGTAGAAGGAGAATGTGAAGCTGAGAGATAATAGATAGAACCCAGCACAAATGTTACCATGCCTAGTAAAAGAAGGAAATCCTGTCATTTATGAATGAATCTGGAGGATATTATGTTAATTGAAAGAAGCCAGACACAGAAAGACAAATACTGTATGATCCCACTTATATGTGGTGGTTGTAAGAGGTTGGGGGCGGGCGGGATTATGGGGAGAATTTGGCAAAGGGTAAAGACTTTCAGTTATAAGATATATAAGTTCGGGAGATCTAATGTATAGCAAGGTGACTGTATTTAATGTATGTTTGAAATTTAATGAAAGTGGATATCAAGTGTTCTCACCACACACACACACACACACACACACACACACTCACATATTTTATATATATAAAACTATATGAGGTGTTGGATAGATTAATTGGCTCAACCCTTTCATGATGTATACATATATCAAACATCAAACATCATGTTGTATACTATATGTGTGTGGGACAAATAAATAAATAATCTGGGACAAAATAAATCTGGGACAAAAAATTAATAGAAAACAAAAGATCTTATACTTATCTTTGAATAAATTAAGACAACCCAAAATTCTGAGTCACCTTTCCTAGTCAACTTTGAACAAAATGCAAGACAGTCATATTTATCTGAGTAATTCTTGGACAACAATTTGGTCTGTTAGCCATTTTACCTCTGCATCCTGAAATACTACATGTGAAAAAGTGTACCACTTCCTTTGGGCAGAGGGCAGTTAAGATACCCTTTTACTCTTGTGCTTTTATTTTTCTCACTTACATACTTTTCTTGATTAATCTCATTCACTTTCATGACTTAAACTACCATCTCTATATACCAGTTCTTATCGTTTGGTCCCAATGAATTCCCTATTCAGTGACTTACAGATTTTTTTTAGTGATATCTTCCTTAAAAATCACATCTAAATATTCATCTCCTAAAAGAAGCTTTAAAGAAGATAGGCCAATATTCCCTATGATGTCATGATTTTTAAAAATTCTATTTTCGGGGTGCCTGGGTGGCTCAGTCAGTTAGGCGTCTACGTTTGGCTCAGGTCTTGGTCCTGGAGTCCTGGGATCAAGCCTTGTGTCGGGCTCTCTGCTGAGTGGGGAGCCTGCTTCTCCCTCTCTCTCAGCAGCTCCCCCTGTTTGTGCTCTCTCTGTCAAATAAATGAATGAAATCTTAATAATAATAATAACTTTATCTTAGTCCAATCAGACTGCTATAACAAAAATACCATAAACTGGATGTCTGATCAACAACAAGCATTTATTTCTCACAGCTCTCAAGGCTGGGATTCCAAAGTGCTGCCAGATTCCATGTCTGGTGAGGACATAAGGACTAGGGGAGCTCTGTAGGGTCTTTTATAAGACCATCAATCCCATTCATGAAGACTCCAACGTCATGACCTAAGTACTTCCCAGAGACCTCACCTCCTATTGCTATCACACTGAACATTAGGTTTCAACATACAATTGTGGGGACACAAACATTCACTCCATAGCAAATTTGATTTTTTTTTTTTTGGTAGTAATATTTTTAGCTTTATCTTTAAAAAAAAATAACTATAGATTTTTTTCTTGGTGGTTGCCATGTGATTTCATAAAAATTCTCTGTCGTTAACTTTGGACAACTCAATTATTTAGATATGATCAAGACCTTTTTAGCTCACTAATGATTATTATTTTGTTACATAATTTGTTTGGATTTTCTCTGTATTTAATCATAACCTCACAAAAATATATTATGATTTTTCCTTCCTATGCTTTTCTTCTATTTCTTTTTTTCTTACCTTATTTCACTGGCCAAGATATCCAATATAATGTTAAATAGGAACAGCAGTAGGATGCATTGTTTTTTTCCCTAAGGGGAAATACTGTAAATAATCCTTAATTATGTATCAACAATTTTTTTTGTTTGTTTTTCTTTTTCAGAGACCTATTTATTACATTAAAGAAGTTCCCTACGATGAATACTAACAGCACCACTTCTATTGAGGTAGGAATGCATTATATTTTTCCCTTTTTTCCTATTAATGTGGTGAATTTATCAATTAATTTTCAAATGTTAAAACATTTTTCTATTCCTGTAATAGACTCCAATTTCTCATGATGGATTTTGAGTTTCTACATCACTGGATTTGATTTGCTAATATTTTGCTCAAGATTTTACATCTATATTTATAACAAGGAGGGATCTGCCCTTTTTTTTTCTGTTGCAATGCCCTTGTCAGGATTTGCTATTAGAGTCAAAACTTGTGATACAAAATGGGTTGGAAAATGCCCCCCTCATCTTCTGTCCTCTTCAAATATTTGAGCGATACTGGATTGCTTTAAAAAATTAGTAAAATTACTGATGGAATTGCTTGAGTGTAAACTTTTCACCATAGGAAAGTTTTTAATAACCTATTTTATTTCATTAAGAGGTATTAAATTATTTTCAATTCTATTTACTCTTTTGTCAAGTTATAAATTATGTTTTTCAAGGTATTTACTCATCTTATTTTCACTTTTAAACTTGTTAATTCAAAATTGATCATAATATTTTCTTAGTATATGAAGTGATGCCTGATTCTTGGGTTTTCTTTCTATCTATATTCAGAGTCTCATGCTTTTCCAGTGGAGCTAGCTGAGTGTCTGTTTTAAATTTGAACAGTATTGGTGGGTTTGTCAAATTAATTAATATTTACAAAAACTATTCTTCACTGTTTTCTATTTTATGATGTGAATTTTATTGATTTCTGCTATTATTTTGCTTTATTGCTTAGATGCTGCTCTCCTTCTTTGAGTTTCTTAAAATGAAATTTTAGATCATTGCTTTGAAAACTTTTTGAAATTAAGGTTGTAAGTTTCCCTGTAAGCAACTCTTTACCTGCATGCTATAGGTTTTAATGTATTTTTATTAACATTCAGGTTAAAAATATATTTTCTAGTTTTATTTGTGACTCCATTTTTATTTTGTTCTATTGGTTATTTAGAAATAACTTGCTTTGTTTCTAAGTGCTTCGAGATCCCCCACTCTTTTTGTAACTTATTGTTCTCTTCCCACTAATGTCAGAGAGCATACACTGAATGATGGCAATCCTTTTAATTTACCGAGGCTCGCTTTAAAAACCAACATATGGCCAGTTGTGGAGAAAGTTACATATGTTCTTGAAAAGCATGTGAACTATGTTTTTTAAATGATTCTGATAATCATAGGGATCATAATTAATACTACATTATCCAATTTATTATTAGTTTTATATTGTTTCTTACTCTATATTTCATGCATTTTATATGTTAGTATATTTCTATCTCTTTATTAATCACTTTTTTCTATGTCCCTCAATACTAATTCCATAGATATGAATACATTTACCATTCTATAAGAGATTATAAAATATATCCTTGACTTAGCCTAGTCGTCTGGAGATGGAGTATTTTTTTTATTATTTCCGTTCATATTAAATTACTCTCTGCTTCAGTAGCTTAGCTTAGAACTGCTCTAATTTTTAAATGTTATCTCACAAAATCTTGCAAATTTTGTTCAGTGGCTGCTATTAAATTTAATTTCCTGTTTTTTTGTTTGTTTGCTTTATTTTCCTTAAATAATAATTTCTTAAGTTGGGTAACATCCATAGCAAATATAGAAACCTGCCCTAACGACCTGAATCTAAATGGGCAGTGACAGGGAGAAGGTGGGTCATCGGAATGATGAGTTTTGGCGCACTTACTCTCTGATGATTGCTTCTCAGCTTATCTCTTTGAGTCCAGTTACTCTGTAAGTGTCCCTCTGGTCTCTCTGCACACTCACAGGTTTGCCATACTTGGCAGGCATGCAGTGGCCAAGGTGTATGGCAACGAAAATGATCCAAACTGGCCCAAAGTCATGATGACATTTCAGGTTCAACAGTCACCACCAACTATTCAAATTGGTGTCTGTAATTTAGTTTAGCTTCTGGTTGGCTCCATATGGCTCCTCAGTCCATTCTTGATATAATGACAGGAGGCTGGGATATGCAAGGTTATCCAGGCTATACGATGGGGTGTGTGAAGTTTCAGAATTTTAGAACAAAGTGGGAGGAAGGAAGGAGACAATGAGAACTTTGTATTTGACCCTGTTAAATTTTACATTTTATTTGAGATCATTTTCACATTATTCTAAGGCTTTAGAATATCTTATTTTGTCTGTCTTCTTGTTTATATTATATATTTGAACATTATGATACCTACAAATTTGATACAGAAAATTATATTTGCTAGGTAATGAAATATTACTTAATAGAAAGTAACTTATTTCCATAGTCAGCAAAATGTTCCATTTTGTAGGTAAATGAGAAGACAAATTTGAGAGGTATCCTGTAAATGAAAATGAATTCCTCTAATATTTTCAGTACCTCCTCTGTTATGTTCTTTCTCTGCGGGCACTCACTTTAATATCTCCTGTCTTGCTATTAGTGCCATCCAGTTAAGGGACTAAAAAAAATTATTTAATTTAATATAAATTCTTATATATGCAACATATACCTATGAATATTAAGTATTAAGAATGTCATATTCATTAAACACCTATTAGTCACATTTTTCTTTAGAAGAGTAAAATTGTATGTGAGGAATGACTGGCTTTAGAGGTGTCTTAAATACTTCATTTTTCATATAAATTAAAATATACCTCCAACAGTCTATAATCTATAATTTCCAAGGTCAGACATCTAACAGCTAATCTTCAAATTTGGTCCATATATCTGACTGTCTTATAATGAGACAAACATTTCAGAGAGGGTAAATAATAATATTACTATGAAAATATTTGCTGATAGAGCATATTGTGTTAAACTAAATTATCATAAGTAATTTATTCTTCAAAATAGTCAATTTCATTTTCATTGTTCCCAATTGCAAGTTCTACTCAGCTCTCATTTTCTTCAGGCATAGAGGATTTCATCAGGTGACTACATTTTAATAAAAACACTTGTTCACAAGTGTTTCCGATTGGCCTGTGGTTATTTGTGTAAGCATCAGGGTAGGGAGTCTCATTAAGTATAGTCATTGGTTTCAGGCAGAGTGTAAAGTAGGCACTTTGTCTCCAGTATTTTATGCACCTTATTTTGTAGATTCTATGTTCTCTTCAGAATTTCTATGTCAAAAAGCCCAGTTCTTATTTACTTTTCTTCTCCCAGTTTCTCTCTCTGTGAGTTAGCTGTAGGACTGATCTATGGTTAGGTAGGATGTGGGATGGCATCCCACTGTAATTAGAGAATGGTTCTTTTTTTTTAAATTTTATTTTATTATGTTATGTTAGTCACCATACAATACATCATTAGTTTTTGATGTAGCGTTCCACGATCCATTGTTTGCGTAAAACACCCAGTGCTCCATGCAGAACGTGCCCTCTTTAATACCCATCACTGCGCTAACCCATCCCCCCACCCCCCTAGAGAATGGTTCTAAACTCAGTTTCCACAACTATGTAACCTTGGGAAAATATTCCATCTCTCTAATGTTCATCTGTAAAATGGGCATCAAAATAGGACCAAACATAATTTTGTTTTGGGAATGAGATAATGCATATTAAGATTTTAACACAGCACCTGGAACAAAATCATCATTCACTGAATGTTTATTGCTGTGCTGTTACAGTTCGTGAACTGCTCTAACAATGGTCTCAACGATGTAACTGCTCAAACACTGAACAAGCCTGTGTTCTCTCAAATAACAGTGCAGAGTGGCTGTTACCGTGTGAAAGGTGGGCTTGGCTTCTTGCAGTCATTCAGCAACCCAGACTTCTTCCTCCTCTTCCTCCCTCACCCCAACTTCTCCCCTTCCTTTTTCGTTCTAGTGATGATCCCTCTTCACGGGTATCATTGTAACTTACTCTTCTCAGGCTTCCTTCCAGAATTCTGTCTCATCAGAGCACTACTCATCTGATAATATGGTCAGACTAACTTAGGCCTGCCTGGTGACAGTTGTATGTCCTACCTTTCAGGCTTAACCTTTTAAGTGAGGTTTAATGATCTTTATACAAATGAATAACAGAGAAGGCCAAGCAGCTCCTGGAAGTACCCGCTGGAAAGGCCTGTGAGAGGCGAGATGTTCTCCGGGTCAAATCATTTTAACTCCCCATTGGGCTGGCCCTATATTTTTTGGTTCTATTCTTTTAAGGTACATATACAGCTTCTCTGTCATTCTCTATTCTTAAATGACTATACGAATAGCACATGGAGATTTGAAGCAAATTTTAGTTAATTTGTTAAGAAAGCTCTGAAAAATTCAGTACTTTTTATTTATTAGTTATTACTTCATTTACTAATTATTATTTCATTTGAAAACACCTGAAGCAATGAGAAAATAAACTTCCGCAGGTTTTGAACTGCGAAATCTGTTAATCTAGCCACATATTTAGCCACATAGTCTCCCTTCTCCCTGCTACCATGGAAGAATGCACTGCTGTCCTACCTAGGGCCTCGTCTACACTGGAATCCAGCCCCCTTCTGAGGGACAGATAGGCTCATGTGATTTTGAATCCTCTTTGTGTAAGTGTGTTTGTAATGTGTGGGGTTCTTCAGAGCATGGAGCTCGCGGCAGGGATCCTCTTGCCCAAGTGTTCAAGGAAGTCCAGTCTGCATCATGAGATTGTTTTGACTTAAGTGAGTCAGTTCAATCAATGTAGAATGTTACTCTCATTTCCTCTAACCTCACAATAAAATCAACCCTTTCTTTTACATTTAACTTCTAGGATGTAGTATCTCTTGTTTTGTTGTGTTGTGTGTGTGTGTGTGTTTTTTTTTTCCTCCTCTCCCTTAGTGTCTGATCCTTTTCACTTTCCACAGCTGCTTGCTAGACTTATCTTCTGGTCCATTCTTTCATTGTAGCCTGCATTAAGTATTTCCTTATACCTTTTCTGAAAGGCCAACTTGTGTTTGATGGCACAAAAAGGGACATTTACACACTTACTGTTCACTCTGTGAGTGATCATTGAATGAATGAGACCACTGGTGCTCAAATAGGAATTATCTGAAGATATTTTAAAACTTACTGGTATCTGGGCATCTCTCTCAGAGATTAAACTTGGACCCTGGTGGCTGCCCAGGTACTGATAGATTTCAAAGACCACCAGGTGATTCTAGTTTGAAATGAGCATTGGGAATCAGTGGATTAGATTTAAGACACATACTCATGATTAGCTTTATATATATGATTAGGTAAAGTAGGTTATGTTGTTCCTAGAAGGTCAGCTCCTTAAAAAGAAAAAACAAACACTAAAACAACAGCAATGGCAATAATAATAATAAAACCTTAACTGTCCTACTAAGTGATCTACGCTCAAATTTCCATCATTGGTTGGAAGGAAACCACCCAGAAGTTTTCTCATTCAAGCAATTGGCAGACTGCATTCTACTTGGAGAAATCACTTGAGTGATCTAGTAGAGGTCAGATATACATCACTGTTCAGTGAGGTAGGAGTAGGAGGCTGAGTTCAAAAATGAAAACATGGCCCTTGTGTGCAACTGTCTAAGAAAACATATGCAATGAAAAGGCTTATGGAAATATTCTAATGGAACTGATTTCCATTGGTCTATTTTAATGTAAGAAACAATATGTATGTTTTGCTTTTTCAGATTTTTTTTCTATTTATTTAAGCTCAACATATAATTTTACAGAACTTCTCAGAATAGCATCTGCTATTTCCAAGTTTAAAACTGGGGAAATATTTCTATTTCCTTACATTTAGAGCCTATTCTTTTCATTAACACACTTACTTCCCTGCAATGCATCGTCAAATTAAAATAAGAGGTCGTAAGAGTTAAAATGAGTTTCCACTTTTAGGTATAAAATCTCCTGGCAGTATTTAGCATGTAAAAGACATTCCATCAGTGTTATTTCTCTTGATTGAAATTATGTGATTACCAATTTTTTAGGATTAGATTAAATCCTAAAGCTCCTGCCATTCAGGGCTCTTTCAAGTATATTTTAAGATATTTGTTCACTTTCTTAATGCATATTTACACAAGGTAAAATTCAGGAAGTAGCCAGTAAAATGCTAAATACAGTCTTATCTCAGAAGTCCAATGTCCACACAAAAAATTTGTCAGCAGTGTTTTCTTAGGCCACTGATTCTTCATTAAATAGAATACAAAATTATGAAAATACGTTTCAGAGCAGCTTTCTTGTGTAAACCATGCCATTGGCTCCCTCATTAAATGACAACCAGAAAATTTAAAAGTGAGATAAATATTTGCTTTCAAGCATGGGCATTGTTAGTAGAAATGTAAACCAAAAGTGTGGTTTGAGCATATTTTCTCGGATACGGTAGAATGTAATCAGATGAAATAAGCTCCGTAGATTTTATATGGCTGATAGTGAACTATTCTCACAGTTCTCAGGTAGAGAATATATCTCTGCCTCTGTTCACGTACAGAAAATCTGACATGAAGTCCGTCCAATCCCCATTTGCACAATCAGACTGGAATTAAAGGCCCTGAGACTGGAATAGAAGCAGATGACCAGATGCTTTGGTGAATTGTCCCTCCTCCTCTAGTCTCATTCAGCTCCCAACCTGTGTCTATAAATCAAAGTCATTTAAAGAAATATTTCCAAATATAATGTCCCTACAGTAATCTATAAAGACTTTTAATTAAAGCTTTTTAAATAAAGAAATAGAAGTCCAACTGGAGAGTCATGTTCATGCGTTTGTTTTCTACATACAGTTTATTCTTTTAGGCGAAATCTGTATGATATTTCAGAGGCAAATAAAACAGTCTGTACTGATATCAGGGACAACGTTTCACAAATAGTTTCATGTTAAAATGATGAGTTTTATAATCTTTAAGAGGATTTTTTTAATAAAGTAGCACTGATGAAAATCTCTGAATTATGTCTCAGTGACCCTGTTTTTAAAAACACAGTGACGTATTACTGCACACTAATCAGAATGGGTAAAATAAAAACAGAACCCTAAAAGCTGCTGAGAAACTGTAACTCATACGTTGATAGCGGCGATAGAAAATGGCACAGCCTCTTTGGAAGCAATCTGGAAGCTTCTCACAAAATAAACATATATGTAACCATATGCCCAAGCAATTGCACTGTTGGGTCTTTATCCCAGAGAAACGAAAACTCACGTTCACGCAAAAACCTGTAAATGAATGTTTATAGCGGCTTAATTCATAATAGCTCTGAACGAGAAACAACCCTATGTCCTCTAATAGGTGAATGGGTAAACAAACCGGGACATGGCCATGGCACGCGGTCCTGCTCACCAGTACAGGGAAATGAAGTGTTAGGCAGCTCTCAAGAAAATGATGCTCAGTAAAGAAAAAAAGAAAAAAAATAGCCTCCTCAAAAGGTTACACACTGTATGAGTCCACTTCTGCAACATTCTTGAAATCACAAAAGTATAGAAGTGGAGAAGAGATGAGTGGTTGCCAGGGGTTAGGAAGAGAGATGGATGGGGAGTACGGGAGATTGGTGTGGTGACAGAAGGGTGATCAAAGGGCTTTTTGTGCTCATGGAGTCATTCTGTATCTTGACTGCACTTGGAAACGCACAGACCTACACAGGTGACAAAGTGGCAGAGAACTAACTACACAGATGTTCACACACATTTGAATGACTACAATTATCCTGTTTCTTATATTGTATTAAAGTTTTGCAGGATGCTAATAGTGGAGAACTTAGGTGAAAGGTAGACAAGATCTCTTGTATTATTACTAATAATTGCATGTGAATCAGCTCTTATTTCAAAATACAGATTTAATTTCTAAAATAAGTAAGTCAAATCCATGTTATGTTTTATCTGGAAAAGCCTTGAGTGTCTTCCTCTTTCACTCAGAATACAAGTCTCAGTTCTTACGATAGCCTAACAGAGCTCTATTTGATTAGGACCCTATTTGTAGAGCCCTCTTGTGGCTCTAGGAATCATAAGCCCAATCTCACAAGACCCTCTGCTTTGCTCAAAAATGTTTAAACATTTGTGCGGCCTCTTGTCTCTGACTGGAATGCTCTTCCTCTGTATATTCATATAACTACCTCTCTTACCTAATTGAAGCCTTTGATCACATCTCATTGTTTAACGAGACATACATAAAACCATCATATTTAAGTGACAGCCTCCGCAATCCCTGTGTATTGGACATGCCCTCAGAGTCTCGGGCCCCCCTCCTTTTACTCTGGCTGTTGCTGTGGCACCCAACTCTATGCAGCTGTATTTTGACAGGTGATTTGCCCTATGGTGCTTGTCCCTCACTTCATCCTGAGATGCCGGCAAAACCCAACTCAACTGTGCAGATGCCCCCCACACTGTAACTGTCGTACTCTACATCTCATGGAACATTCCTTTCTAATGTGTGATGAGAGCCAGTGAAAAGTGTTCCCTTCACTGGCTCCTTGAGTGGACAATGCGAAGCCACACCCACAGGACTATTTGGAAGGTGCCTGCGTCTTGACTGGATTACCTTCCTTCCACATTTTATCCCTCCCATTGCTGTTCTTTGCATCATTTGCCAAAGTAAGTTGCCTGCAAACATGCAATTTTTTGATTATTCTTAATTTAAAAAGCTACAAGATCTTGGCTTGTCAAGCCTTAATCAGATCTATTTTTTCTTTCTTTTTTCCTACAATGATTATCATTTAATATGACATACAACAGAGTGATTTATCCTTTCTTAACTTCAGTGATCCAACTTCCCCTGTAGAATGTAGGTTCCATGATAGTAGAGATCTTTGTTTTATTCGCCAATACATCCCAAGTACTTACAAAAGTGCCCAGGATACCATATAAATTTTACAAACATTTATTTAAGAGAGTAACTAGATGTGAACCTCTCATTCCTAAAGAGAAAGTTTTCTGAGGAACACCTTAGAAAATCATACGTGGCTCTCGGCCTAAGCGGATCTCACCGAGGCCACAATTATTGAGGGGAGATACAGAATTGGGAAAGTTATCCATGGACACAGCTCATGTGCAGCTCCTCTTAGGCACCATTGTTAGATTACTCAGAGACATCACATTTGATATTGATATCGGTATTCTCCTAATAGATGCTGGAAGTCATGGTCTCAAAGGGAGTCAGTGAAAGATAGTTATGGAAGATGCAGAGTTGGCAAAAGAAAGGAAGAACAGTTGTAATGGAGAGAGAAAATCCAGTAAACAAGCATCAACGGAAGTTGGAGACAATATAAAAGTGAAGAAGCCCCTGCTCTCAGGTGAATGACAACTTCCTGAAGTTCCATGGCAATTTCAGAAAGTACCCACTTACATAATAGCTTCAATCGACTTGAACAGCCCCAAACCTGGAAATAACTAAAAAGCTCTCTAAGCTATACAAAGAGATCTAATCTAAGACTCAAGAATTACAGAAAATGAATGCAATTGGTGAATTTTTCAGCCTTAAAGAAAGAAATTCGCTCACACAGCAGTGACAAAGTTCAGTGCTTAAAAAAAATAGGTGTGCAAGAAGTTTAAGGAAAAGAGAAAGAGAAGCAAAAAGTAAGAGGGACATGCAAAGCAAGCACCAGAAGGACTAATAGCTGAGGGTGCCGTGGGACAGACAACTAGATGATGAGAAGAAACTGTGCACATATTGATTAGAAGCTAATAATTGATAGCAGGAAAAAAAAAACATTAGAAATGATCAAGATAGAAGAGAATGCACAACGAACAGCAAGACTGGAGTGGGTTTCTTGGGGAAGATGGCAGGGGGAGTGAAGCTCTGCCCTTTCCACCGCTCCCCCTCTATCCCTAGTGGTTAGTGGTTAATCTGAAGGAGAGGAGTAGCCCCTGAGGGCAGGGTCAGATTCGAGATGTGATGAGGAGAGGAGAAGGGCAAGCTAAGTAAATCCTGCAGATGTTGATTGCCTGAAAGGGTTGCTTGCCTATCTGGGTGCAGAGGTTGAAGACCTGCCAGTCTGAAGGTGGGAACCTTCCCTGAGCCCTGGCACAAAGGGAGATACTCTGCGTGGATTCACTGGCTCCCAACTGCTACAAACTTCCTTCGCTGTCCTCTGTCCTTCACAAGGTGGCCCTAATCTGTGTTTCCAAAACCATCTCCCATTCTTTTTCTAAACTCTCAAACTTTCACTAACCACTCCCAAAAGACAACCTGCGCTTCCTTTGTCAGAGTCATGTTCATATGATTTCTTTTCCAAATAAAATATTTTCCCTGATGGTCTCTATTTTAAAACTCATACCTTCCTCCTTGATGACCAGATATAATATCTGGAAGAGTTTGCTCTGATACCCTGCGCTGCATGTGAACTATTATCTAAACCACTGGGCACTCTATTTGCCTCCCTACCATGGGATGCCTTACATATGATTTTTATGATAATTTGATCATATGCCCTCTCTTATTATATTATTAGCCCTTTGAAAGCACAAAATATGGAATTGAGTTCTTTGTACTCCTCTCGAACTCACACATCCTAGGGTTCAATTCTCTAAAAATGAACAAGTGACTGGGAAAATAGAGATCCATATTTAGCTTGAATGGGTGATCTGGGAAGTTTTGATGTATTAGTAAATTATTGTTTAGAGGTCATAAGTCAAGTAGCTTTATACAAGTTCTTCAGATTTAGAGTAATTGATTATCTTGAAACAAATATTAGGGAATTACACACAAACTAAATAAATAATGAACACTGTTTACATCACTGTTTTCCAGAATGATAATTTTTAGTCTCTTTATTTTTGTCTCCAAACACATAGACTTAGTTTCTTCAGTTTCTCAAATAAAGATAGCGTAGTATTTTGGGTAATGAATGAGCTATTTTTAACTTGTTGATAACTTTTAACTGTTGCTGTATTTCTTAGGACCTTTTGTTTATATATCACTGAAGACAGTTATAATTATCATTCCATCTCTTACACAAATATATATCTTGTCTCATCTATATTTGCATTATCCCCCGTATATACTCCCTTTCTCTCTCATTTCAAACAGACCAACATTCCCTCTAACCCTGGAGCTACTCCCAAGTTGTAGAAGAAAAATTTCATGTGCTCTGCTTCTTTACTTCCCATTCACACCTGGATTTTGCTGTCACAAGCACAGCAACACTACGTTTAATAGAATCATTAATGACATTCTAGTGTGAAAACTCCAGGACACAGATCATTGTTATCTAACTAGACAAATTTTCCCATGTTTCCTTCCCTCTCTCCTCTTCTTCCTTCCCTTCCTCTTTTACTTCTTTCTTGTGAATTTAATTTAATTTTTGGTTTGACCTCTTGGTACAAAACAAGTTATTTTACTTTTTTCAAAAATTGTTTCAGACCTATAAAAAAGTTGTAAGAAGGGTACAAAGAAAAACCACATCTTCTTCACCATCAGTCCCAACTGTTAACCATTTATCACGTTGTTCCATTACTTTTTCTCTGCCTGTGTGCATGTATACACACATGCCATCGTGCCCCACCAGCCCTAAATCCTCCAATATGTATCTCCCCAAACATGAACACTCTCTCTTACTGACATTTTACAACTCACCCATGCAGAAAAGAAACTGATAAAATGCTACAGTTTAACCAACATTTCTCACTTAAATTTTGCTGACTTTGCCAACAACATTTCATTTTCTTTTACAGGACTTTATCCAGGAACAGATATTTTAGTTGTCTTATTTATCAGTGGCCCTAAATCTGGAACAGCCTTTCCTTCCTTCTCTGATCTTTGACAGTCTTTAAGATTCATTCTGTGGGATGGTCCTCAAATTTGCTCATATGAAATTTTCTGTTGATCAGACTCAGATCATTCATTCTTGGCGGGAATGTACACTCAAATGATGCTGTGCTCTACTCAGCACATCACATCAGTAGGCACATTATATTGACCTATCCTTTGACTGCTGATTTTAAAATTAATTACTGGAGCAAGTTGCTGTCAGCCACGTTGTCATCGATATGAATTCACCATGTTCCTCCTTTTCCCACTTCGGTATGGAGGGGGGTTTTCTGACAGGATTCCATTATACTTAGCATCAATATGCCTCCTGTCTTAGCTTCTATTAAAAGTGCCACTTGTATCATTACTATTAAGGTGATTGCCAAAGTATGACTTGTGATGATGTCTTTCCATCATTACTTTTACCTTCATTCATAGGTATTCACTTCAAGGAAGAGCTTTCCCTTTACCCCATTAAGTTAATTTTAAAACTTATTTATTTATATTATGGTTGTATAAATGGACTTACATTTTATTCAGTTTGCTGTAATCCAAAGCTCTCATTATTCATTTTGATATTTGAATTGTTCTAGTTGGATCAGCATAGTTTCCCCGAATCTGGCTCCTGAGTCTTTTGACAATTACTCGTCATTTTTTGTGCACTGGTTTTCCTTTATGGCAAAAATCATTTTGGATCATCTTGTACTTTCCTATTCGCTGCTTAGGAATCAGCCTTCTCCCCATTGAGCCCTGATGGATTCAAGTGGAACAAAGTATTTAGAAATCAAGATCTGTGTGCTTGGTGTTCTATTTTAAAAGGCCATTCCATAAGACTACCACCTTCTGGATGACAAAATATTGGTAGGACCAATGGATCACGTGGTCATGGGATTGCTCTGTTGGCTTCTAGGTCAAAGAAAATATTATACAGTATCCCATGTTGGTGATTTAGAAACTCTGTGAGCTCCTGGATGATGGTGCTGTCAAAGGTTCTATGAGCCAGTAAATCAAGCCCATATCTGAAACAGGTGGCTACCTTTACCACTAAATATCATTGCCCCTTTTTAGGTTGAACTTATATAATCAGGTTGCCGCCGAAGTGTCTGGTTGGTCTCCTTGACAAAGAGTACCATGTCAGTTACTAGTATTTGTTGCTTTACATAGCAGAATTCAAACAAGCCATTTCCTACTCTGCTTACTTCCTTGGACCCTTTTCTGTTTTCTTCGTACTTTTTTTTTTTTTTTTAACGGTTATAATGCTTTGCTCTTCCACTGGTTTCTTAAACAATATATTCTGAATTTGCCTTTTTTAAAGGCACTGTGGTGTTATTTCCAAAAGTTCTGGGCAATAGGTTTGACTTTGATTTCATCATTTACTAGGTATACACGGTCTATAATTTTGGGAAAGAAGCCTAGTTGAACTCCCAATTCATGTACTCTGTGTTCCTCAGGATAGTTGCAGACCAAATGAGGTCATGGACATAAAAATGCTTTTCTTTGCATATTGTTAAATGACATAAAAACACCTATTAGGCATTACGGTCCTTTTCAGGTACAAAATGGTGTATTGACGTTAGGTGGTAGCAAATATTTAAGAAGGAAATCAGTTCTAAGAATCAGAATAGTAAAACATACATTTAACAAATCAATTTAATGCAATTTCCCATTGCTAAATGTCATTTTTCAATTGTATATGGTGGTCATCAAGTAACAATTTGATGTTATAGTTCACCATTGTAGTCAGATAATGTTTTTCACAATCATACACACTAATGTCAGAAAGCTTAAAATCAGAGGAGGTTAAGATTTATATTGTGCAAGATCGAAAACTTGTTTGTCCGTGTATTTGTATTTATGCATGTGTCTGCAGAAAGTAAGGCTGAGAACTTAAAAGTCATGGTAGAAATAATGAAAAGGAAAACAAAAGTCTGTGTTCTCATTATGTTAGATCTCGGGTAGTGGACATCTCTTTGCAATATGAACAGATGACTGTGAATTCAATGATAACATTACTGATGACTGAATATTTCTCACATTTGTGACTGAAAATACTACAGAGACCCTAAAGAATATACACTTGTAAGGTTACATGTGAACTATGTTATGTGAGAAACTTTGTTATCATAGAAGGACAATAATGCTATGGAGAAATTCAGTAAAGAAAAATGAATTTATACTTCACACAGTTACAGATTATCCACATATATGTAAAACCATATTTACTTCCTGTTCAGGGTATTATCTTGCCTTTTCTAACACCTCTACTTCTTTTTTTTTTTTCTGCTCCATCATTACCGCTTATGTTTTCTATTACTTATGCCTCTTTTCCTGCTGTGATTTCTCTTATCTATGCAATATTCCCCAGTTTGCTAAAACTTTCCTCATCTGTGCTGAAATGTCCAAACTCAGTTCTCTCTTTTCCTCTACTCATCATTTCTGAAAAAAAAAGGATCAATAAGAAAGTCAAGTTTGTGATATTTTACTCTTTTTAGTTTAATCTCAATTTTTATTGATGTACTAGTGCTTCTGAGTTCTGTTTTATAAATTTTATTTTGGTATCTACTGGGCAATAAGGGCATTTTTAAATATCTCTAATGATACACAAAATCAGATAAATATGTTCAAGTGAAGTCAAAAAGAAAAAAAAACATGGGAGATGTTTAATATGTAAATCTTATTTAAGCATGACAAGTAATTAGTCTATCTTCAGATTAGATTGGCTAATCCCATTAGTCAATATTTCTTAGCTTTTCCTGTACTGTTCTCTTTCCATATTAAGAAGTTTGGTAGATAAAACAATCATACTCAGGAATTTGCAGATAAACTATTTTCCATCCCATCAGCATAAAACCAAAAAACGTATTTACGATGTGCCACATCATTAAAAAGGAAAACAGAAAGTAGATATCCATTTCCTTATTTTCTTATGGTGAGAATTCATTAACCCAACAGATTAACCATACTTTTAAATAACTCAATTTATTAGTATAGGTATTTCTTATATTTGAATTTAATACTATTTATCTTATGGGGCACCTGTGTGGCTCAGTCATTAAGCGTCTGCCTTCGGCTCAGGTCATGGTCCCAGGGTCCTGGGATCGAGCCCCACATCGGGCTCCCTGCTCCACGGGAAGCCTGCTTCTCCCTCTCCCACTCCCCCTGCTTGTGTTCCCTCTCTCGCTGTGTCTCTCTCGGTCAAATAAATAAATAAAATCTTTAAAAAAAGAAAAGAAAAGAAAAGAAATACTATTTATCTTAAATATAGAATTAAAACCCAAAATTTTTATCTTTAATTAATTTACACTTGCATGTATGTAATTATATATCGACATGCAATTATGTAGCATTGATACATAAACTGTTAATAAGAAATTTAATTATGTATCATATAATTATCATTAATGTACATTACATAAGATTTAATATGTATTTATATATTAATGTGTGTGTAACAACATGTATTTAAAGTGTCTTAAACACAAAAGGGACCTAGGAAATAGCCCATAGATCTAATACCAGAAGTGCCAGTTGCCTCAGAAGAAAATAGATTTCCAGGGACTGAGAAAATGTCCTCACTTTGTCACTGTCTCCACTCTTTTTATGTTTGGTCTCCATTTGCTCGTCTACTCCATCTCCTCTTCCCACCCTTCTTTTCTCTCTGTTCATGGGAGTCAGCCCTCATATTTCTCAATGGAAACAAACAACAGGGTCTGATGAGTTTTCTTTTAACCCTGCTAATTTCTTGGAGATTTGCTGGTTCACCTGCAGTCAGGGTCTTAACTCATTTAATTATAACAACATCATAAGTTAGATATAATCATTACTCCTACTTTAGAGAAAATAATTGTTTTATACAGTTTAACTATGAAAAAAAAATATATATATATATATATTTGTCCTGCTTTCTCAAATCTACTAAATTTGCAGAATTCTGTATTGGGGACCATAAAACAAATTTCTCCAAACAGGTATAAACAAAACTTACTATTCCATTTCATACTTGAAGGTATTTGGTATTGAAGCTAATGTACTGAAAGCCCTGTGTGGCAGAAACTAGTACATCTTCTGTGCTCCATCTCAAGTATATGGCAGAATATTTGTGCTTACAAGAGCTCTAAAGCTGATCAAACAGCGAGCAAAAATATTTTAGTTTTGTTGACGACTGCTATTTGTTCTTCTGCTGCCCCAGTCATCTTTCCATTTCTGAGTAAAGATGAGTGCCCTCAATATGAAGCCAGTGATGGGAGGAGGGGGGTATCTGTCAGATTATTCTCTCAGGGTCAAAACATGGAATTGCTTTTCTTGTTAAAACTCCAGAAAGAATGTCCAGCTTCTCTATGTATATAAAAGCTACTATAGTTTGGCTTAATAAAAAAAAAAGCCAAAATTAAAATTTATTAAGATTAAAGAGATGGCCTAAAGGGAAAAAAATATAGGAAAAATATCATCCTTTTTCTTCTCTCCTATTAAACATGTAGTCAAAACTAGTTGATATTCCAACAGAAATTAAAATTAGACATTCAAAAAAAGAAAATGTTTCCTGAGATCCACCCACTTCCTGGTTGACAGATTGTGCAATTTCAGGTCATTTTTATTCCTATATAATTTAGCTATAATTATGATGTGAAAAAAAATAGGGCAGATTTGCTAAATTTGCTAAAGAGCAAAAGAAATTATCAAAGTCCTCACTTCCTTTTGCCGTGGGGTCAGGGAAGGTGGTGACTAAGGTAAACATTTTCAAATAATAATGTTGCCTTTTGATAGATACAGCTGTAAACCTGAGTGAAGGGCTGATACTGTTTTGTTTTGTTTTGCTTTTTTGTATTGTCAGTTAGTTAAAATAATAACCTTACTCTCAGTATGTTTGTACCTGGACAGGAATATCATACCTGTTCAACATAATACCAATGGAAAGACTATCTGAAGATTATCTGGAAGGGAAAATTAGTTCATTTACTATCCACTGTTGAGTAAAGTACCAGGGTTAGTGACAGTACAGATCACATTGTGTGTGTGTGTGTGTGTGTGTGTTTGTTTTTCAGCAGTGATGCCATGTTTTCAGTCCAGAGGGACAAGTAATTCCAGAAACTGTGGTTTGTAGCCCTGTTGACATCAGTTAGTTTTTTCCCCTAATCAACCCAGCAGTCCTGTCCTAATAATGCCCAAGCTTCTGTGATGCTTGTTGAACTGATTATAGCACTTTGCTGGTTCCCTTATCCATCATCAGTTAATGAGCTAATGTGAATTTTGTGTCATGGTCTGAGCCTTTGATGATCTCCAAAGTCAAATGAATGATGGAAATTTATTCTCTAGTGGGTGAGGAATGACAGAGAATCTGACTTCCTAGTCTTTTTATTGGTTTATCTGTCTCACTACTTTTGAATTCAGTCAATTAAGAAATCTATGACATTGGGAAGGAGAGCAACTCTTTGAGATTTGATCTAGTACTCTCTGAATTTCCTTTACTCCTTTATTAATTTACGCATTTAGTTTTGCTAAGATTTTATTTACATGCAATCAGATATACTAATTTAATAGGTAGTTTCTTGAGTTTTGGTAATTGTTCGTAGTCAGTCAACCATTACAATAATTAGGGAATACATCAAGTTTCTTCATTCTAAATGTTTCTCTGTTCCATTTTGCAGCCAATCTTCCACCCCACCCCCTAACCCAGGAAACTGCTGATCTACTTTCTGTTATTATAGATTTTCCTTCCTTAGACTTCCATATAAATTTAATCAACTTTACATAGTCTTTTGTGTCTGCTTTTTCCCCATTAGAATAATATTGTTTTATGTATCAATATTTCATTCATTTGTATTTCTGAGTAATATAATATGACAAACTCCAATTAGCTTATAGAGTAGACAGTTGTTATGCATTTTGGGTTTTCCAGTTTGTGGTAATTTAGAACAATGTTGCTATAAAAAGTTATCTATTCATCTTTGCATTAGCACATGTTTGTTTTTTCTCTTGAGTAAAAGTTCATAAGTGGAATTGTTGGGTCAGGTAATACGTGAATGTTAAATTTTGTGACATTTCTATTTCCAAAGTGGCTGTGCCATTCTGTTTTCCAGGTAGTACTATATGACAGCCCTAGGTGCTCTGCATTGTCACCAACACTTAATATTGTTAATCTTTTGAACTTTACCAATTCCAGCAAGTGAGTAGTACATCATATGTGGTTTTAATTTGCATGTCTCTTGTGCCTAATGATGTTTCACATCTGTTCATGTGCTTATTGGCATTTTTTTCCCAGAGTGATCAAATATTTTGAACATTGTTTTATCTGGGTTGTTTTACTACTTTATTGTATGTGTTCTTTATATCACTGGTTAATAGCCCTTTGATAGATGTTTTGCATTTTTTTAGTCTTTTGCCTCTGAGTTTTTCTTAACTATGTGTTTCAGAAAGAAAAGGTTGTTCTAAATATTTATGAAGCACATTTTAAACATTTTTTATAGTTATGCTTTTTTTCTGTTTAAGAAATCATCAACCAACCAATATTAGGTAGTTGAATAGGTTAGCTCTTACATTCAGTACAACGAACCATTTTGAGTTACTTATGTGTATATTTATATATGTGGTGTGAGGTCAGTGTTTTTGTTTATTGTTTATTTGTTTTTAGCAGATACGCAGTTGTTCCAGGAATATTTAACTATAACACTATCTTTCTCCATTTAATTATTTTGGTATATGTGTCAAAAATCTATTGACCATCCAACTGTGGGTTGATTTTTAGAATATCTAATTTGTTCCATTTATTTGTATATCTATCTTTATGTCATCAACATAGTGTTTTCATAGCTGTAAATTTGTATTAAATGTTAAGAACAAGTTGCCTTATCTATCCACATATGTT
The DNA here is from genome assembly GCF_029215605.1 of Mirounga angustirostris. Classification (NCBI taxonomy): domain Eukaryota; kingdom Metazoa; phylum Chordata; class Mammalia; order Carnivora; family Phocidae; genus Mirounga; species Mirounga angustirostris. Next base: position 6,687,424 of record NW_026991722.1, on the reverse strand, counting down.
CTTCTTGTTGACAATTGTTTGTTTAGTTTTTGTCTGCCTTTCCATTTGAATTTTAAAAATCAGCCTGTCAGTGTCTTTATAAAACTTCTGTGAATGTTGGTTGGCATTACACTGAATCTATAGATCACTGGGGAGTCTTAAAAATCTTAAAAATATCAAATCTTCCAATCCATGAACATAACTTATTTTTATATTTATTTATTTATTTACCCTTTGCAATATTTGAAGTTTTGAGGTTCACCTTTGTTGAATATATTCCAAAGTGTTTAATGTTAATGTTTCTTCGTTACTGGAAATGGAATATAATTTAAAATTTTATTTTCTGTGTTCTTTTTTTAGAAGATAAAAATAAAACTGGGGTTTGTATTTTGACATTGAAGTAGTATCATTGCAAAATTCACTTATTTTTAGCAGCTTTTTTTTCTTTCTTGATTCGTCATAGTTTTTTACATGTATAATCATACTATCTATAAATGAGGACATCCCTTTCCATTTGGTTTACCTTCAGTCTACTTTTGTTTTTTATTGCTTGATTGCACGGGCTGGAACCCTCTAGCACAATGTTAAACACACATAGTGTTAAGAGATTTTTTTTTATGTTGTTTGATATTAGCTATAGTTTTTCATTAATGAGGTTGGAAAATTTGTCTTCTGTTCCTGTTTTATTGAGTTTCTATTATGAAAGTGACAGATTTTTTCAAATGCTTATTGTGCACTTATTGAGACAATGGTATGTTTTTCTCCTTTATTCAACCATTAATAGGTGAACGAATAAGGAAAATGTGGTTTAAATACAGACAATGGAATGTTATTCAGCCTTAAAAAAGAAGGAAATCTTTATTACATTTTACAATTATACAATTACTGTCATATATTACAGTATGGATGAATCTTGAGGACTATAGGCAAAGTGAAATAAGCTAGTCACAAAAAGGCAGATACTGCATATTTCCACTTACAGGAGCTATCTCCTGTTTACAAACAAAAGTAGAATAATACTCAAGGGGCTTGGGGGAAGGAGAAAAGGAGAGGTATTAGTCACTGAATATAGAGTTTCAATTTTGCATAAACAAATATTCTAGAGGCTTGTTGCACAACAGTGTGTCTATGTTAACACTACTGTACTAAATACTAAAAAAGCTTAAGGTGTTAAGTTTAATGTATATTTTTGACAACAATTAAAAAATCAAGTCATGTAATTCTAAGTTTGTTATTTTCTGAGTTGACTACTACAGAATTTTTTGTTGACACATAATGCATAAATTGACAAGTCAATATTTCAAAAAATATGCTAGTTTTTTGATTGGGATTGCACTGAATTTATAGATTAAATTGACATTTTCAAAATATTAAGTCTTTCAATATATGTTTATAGTCCATCTCTTTATTTACTTAGGTTTTCTTTAATATCTCTCAGGAATATTTAGTAGTTTTTCGTGTAACGACCATGTATAATCTACGCTAATTTTATTCTGAAATTATTTATTTTATACTATTATAGTATTTTATAGCTTTGCATTAAATTTTGAAGCAAACTGTAGTAAACTTAGGAAATTGTCCTAAATCGCACTATTGTTATTGGGGTATGTTTATTTGTAGAAATAGAGGGAAGATTACAATGTTATATGTATATAGCATACACACACACACACACTCTCACACGCTCACACAGGTACATATACACACATAACATATATACATCACACATAATACATATATGAATATTATTAATGCATAAATATTTATACTATTTTATATAAAATATTGTGGTATATCATTGCTTTGTGCTCCCCCACCCCGCACCCCCTGTGAGTTGATTTCCCATGTTCCTGTATCTGGTAATGAAGATGAGAATTATTTGTATTTCACCCATTCTGAGAGTATCAAGGACCAGCCCGCTTCTTTTATAAGATTGAGTTTACCTAAGTTTTGCAACACCCCACCCACCAGGTACTGATGCTTCTCTAGCTAATGGCTGATCTCTGACTTTATTACATTTTGAGTTTGGGCAGGATAAGACATCGCTTTAAAATTTGGATTCAACCACTGCACGTTTAGGTTCTAGGAACCATGAGAATTTATGAGGCTGAGTCTTTTCTATACTTCAGCACTGCCTTAGCACATTTCTCACATACATTGTTTATGGACAAATGTGTTTGTGGAAAGGGGATGGCTGGGGGAATTGTCAGGCTGAGGAAGTTATAGATGTGTTTCAGAAACCTCCCGATTCCAGTCCATCTGCTACTATCCTGTGGTTAGTAGTGTGGCTGGCCTATCCTCAGTGGGCAGAGTCTCATGTTTTGGGCAAGACTTCTCAGCCTGATATCATGCAGGCCCAGCATCTGGTCCTAAGACACACATATTCATATCTGAAGTTCTTCTCTCTCTAGAAATTAGTTCACTTAGGCTTCCTTTCATCCTCTGCTCTTTTAACAGTTCCACAGATGCATATGGTATTTATCACATCCTTATTTTTATTGGTGTTAATCAAAAGAAAGAAATTCTTCATTCTTTTGTATCTAATTGGAAGTCTATCCTCTCTATTTGTAGAACATTTTTTTTTTATAGCAAGGTCTTTTTTTTTTTCTTTTTATTTGATTACGTAGAGAAGCGTAAGTGAAGGGAATTGAAGAAATGTCCAGAAGCTCAAGTGTTAAATTTTTCCATGTCCTCAAAAGCCATTTGGTTATTAAATAAGTGTTTTTGCCATTTTCCTCTGTAGCTTATGTATATTTTTTGTTTATATACAAAAGCTCTATAAACACTTTACCCTGGTTTTACTCATGGGGAAACTGAGACACCAAGATTTAGAGAAGCTTCTCAAGATTGCATAAGTAGTATTGTCAGGTCCAGCATTCATATTTTGACAGGTGGCATCAGAAATAGTGATATTAAAGGTAATGTGGCTCATCTTTCCAGAACGTATTCCTTCCCTTTTAGTAGCTTAACTTTTGTTCATGTTAAGACTCACAATATGTGTGGGATGCCTGGATGGCTGAGTTCGTTGAGCGTCTGACTCTTGGTTTCAGAGCAGGTCAGGATCTCAGGATCATGATCTCAGGGTCGGGAGATCGAACCCCACGTTGGGCTCTGCACTCAGTGCGGAGTCAGCTTGAGATTCTCTCTCCCTCTGCCCCTCCCCCCTCTAAAACAAACAAACAAATAAAATCTTTAAGGAAAAAAAAGACAATATGTGTCAGCATCAGAATTGGATCCACCTTGGTCTTTTACAGGTAAGTTTTGTGATTCCTGTCCTTAGATTTAAGATTAAAAAAAAATCATTAACTTTAAATAGATTCTCAATTTATAATAAATAATGTCTCCTTTCAAACTTGATATTCTGAATAAATGTCAAACTCTAGGTTGTGATATTCTTCAGTTGTTTGTAAAACATTACAAAAATTCATTGATAGTGTCACATATTTATCTAATGTGTTCAGTTTTCCATAGTGTTCTTCAGAACCTTTATTTATGGGGAAATATTAATATTTCCAAATTTAGAGAAGATAAAATTCTGTTCACACAATTTGAGAACTGAGGAGATTTACTCAAAATATTCGCTTAGGGTACAGTAGTGGTACTAATAGAACCCAGGTTACTACTTCAAACCTAAGGTTTTATTTAGCAAAGAACCATTAAAAATAACAACAACAAGAAGCCATAAAACAAAAACCCGAAAGCTGCATTGTCGACAGGTTCCACTCAGCAAACATTGCTGTACACTGTTAAAGGTAAAAATCATCAATAGTATTGATTTACCATGAAAACATTCAGGTCAGTCAATGTTAAGGACTATTGAATAAAATAATGCTAATTAGTAACCAATATTACTGCAACCTACAGAGTTAGTGACATTCCATTTGTCATTGAATTAAGACCGTATCTTGGAATGTGGCCTTCTTTTCTCTACATATAAAGCATAATTTTTATGAATTAAATAGCATTGTGGAATTGGTTTGATTTTGCATTTAAGGACCTAACACTCACACAATAGAAAACCCATTTATTTTATTTTCTGAAGCACTTATTTAATGCTAGGTAATCACTGTAACTCTGTTGTGAAGAGTGTCTCAAGAGTATACTCCATTATTGATATATTTAGTCACAGAAGACAAGTATGTTTAAAAGTTTAAGGGAGTATAAGTCAAAAACATGTACACACAAATATTTTGAAAGATTGAATTGTTTTCTTTATTTTTTTATTTTATTCTGCCAACATACTGTCATCAACTGTATCAAAGATAGAAAAGCACTTGGAAATGTCTTCAGCATGCAAATGGATACACTTTAAATTTGCAAAAGAAATTTTCTTTTTTCTTATTTTAACATAGGGAAACAATTCTCATTTTTTGTGGAATTTATACACTGGGTATCTAGAGATACAACATTGCATTCACATCAAAAAGTTTTCAAAAATTAAGGCTTTTTTTAAAGATTTAATTTATTTATTTGAGCGAGAGAGAGAGAGGATGTGAGAGAGAGAGAAAGAGCACTAGCAGGGGAGGGGCAGAGGGAGAAGCAGGCTCCCCACAGAGCAGGGAGCATGACAAGGGGCTCAAGTCAAAGGCAGACGCTTAACTGAGCCACCCAGTTGCCCCCAAAACTAAGGCTTTAAATTGTTGTTTTTTATATTTAAAAAATATTTTGTCACTTTAATGTATGTTTATACACTAGATAAGCTTTTGCAAGTTAAGTATTTAATAGTTTGAAAATTTTTATCACTAATAAATGTAAGTGAAATTTCTTGTTTAAATTTTGTTTTCCTCCCAAAATCCAATTGTTTTTACAATTTATATTGTTTTAGTAGCCAAATTAGTAATTTTACTAGAAATAATTTATTGCTGACTATAAGAGAAACTTTGCTGTATTTTCCCAGAGCTACTTACAAACTCTTGAAATTGTAGTATTTAATTGTAGATTCTACTAAAATTTAGTTTAATATTTTAATTGTTATTTAATATTTAATGGAGTTTCTATATAATATAACACAATACCTTGATGCTGTTTATACAATTCATTTGAATAAGCTCTCAAACTAATTAGTTTATGTGCCAACATTATTCTTCCTTAAAAAATAACAAATACTTGCTCTGGCTAATTAAACAGAAAAAAGAATCTTGGAAGGATATCTGTGTGTTCACAAAATCAATTAGAAACTAGAGTACTGAGCTTGAAAAACATGAGAAAGAAGGAAAGAAACAGGAAAGAAAGAGAGAGAGAGGGAGAGAGAAGGAGGAGGAGGGATGGGAAAAGGAAAAGGGGAGAGAGGGAGGGAAGATAGCCAACCTTGGTTACAATACATTGCCTGAAAACAGTAAAGACCAAGGAACAGTCTAGTTAAGCTACTTCTGTAGATAACAGCAATCAACTCTCAGCTCTAAGTTGATGCTATGAGCAATTACTAGCCTTGCTGATCTTTGCATCCTCCCTCAGCACTTAAATCTCTGGGAAGAATATTCACTTTTTAAAAAAAGATTTTTATTTTCAGAGGGAGGGGGAGGGGCAAAGGAAGAGGGAGAGAGAGAATCTCAAGCAAGGTCCATACTGAGCACAGAACCCCACGTGGGGCTCAATCTCATGACCATGAGATCATGACCTGAGCTAAAATCAAGAGTCGGATGCTTAACTGGCTGTGCTACCCAGGTGCCCCAAGAATATTCACTTTTAAACACTAGATCACATTTGAATACCCTATATAGGAGTACCTCAAAGTTCATACAATAAAGTATTTCCCCATATCAGGAAAGATGTTTGGATAGATAGCTTTAAAACTAATAGTTTACTGTAGTTTAAGTTTTTTAAATTATTTTTTAATAAATCAGTAAATACATCTTGTACATATATACATATATATGTGTGTGTGTGTGTGTGTGTAGATATTACCCACTATTTTCCAAAACCACCAATTTATTTGACCCAATATTTACATTGAACATATACATGATAATGTGAAAAATAGAGTTAATAAATTAAGTTTTAATAATCAGTATATAAATATAATCATTACATGGTGCCTTCAGATGCAAGAATCAGAGAAATTGATGCCAATATAAATATTTCTTGTGGATTTCTGTGAAGTTCACTATATGAAAGCAGTACTGATCTAGAAATAAAGTTTTTTTCTTGTTCTAGTTTCATATAGAATTTAAAACTATGAGTAATATACTATTTTACAGGTGAAATGATGTTTACTGTTATTTGACCTACTAGGTCTGGATGTGTTGAGGTTTGTTGGTTTGTCTTAATATCCCAGTTTTACTCATGGAGAAATACCAGAGAAGCTCAGGTGCTGACCAAGATAACACAGCCACTCTGTGCATGTGTGTTCAATAGCCCACTCTATATATCACTGTAAAACTGGAGAAAAGACGTTCTCCTGGACTAAATCCAAGTGTTAACAGATCTTTAATCCTCCCTGTCTTGACCCCTGGGCATGGTGTAGTTCCTGTCCTGGATGTGCTGTAGTTCTTGTCCTGGATGTGCTGTACTTCCTGTCCTGGGAGTGCTGTACTTCCTGTGCTGGGTGTGGTGTCCTTCCTGGCCTGGGAGTGCCGTACTTCCTGTGCTAGGTGTGCTGTACTTCCTGTCCTGGGAGTGCTGTACTTCCTGTGCTGGGTGTGGTGTCCTTCCTGTCCTGGGAGTGCCGTAATTCCTGTGCTGGGTGTGCTGTACTTCCTGTCCTGGGAGTGCTGTACTTCCTGTGCTGGGTGTGGTGTCCTTCCTGTCCTGGGAGTGCCGTACTTCCTGTGCTGGGTGTGCTGTACTTCCTGTCCTGGGAGTGCCGTACTTCCTGTGCTGGGTGTGCTGTACTTCCTGTCCTGGGAGTGCTGTACTTCCTGTGCTGGGTGTGGTGTCCTTCCTGTCCTGGGAGTGCCGTACTTCCTGTGCTAGGTGTGCTGTACTTCCTGTCCTGGGAGTGCCGTACTTCCTGTGCTGGGTGTGGTGTCCTTCCTGTCCTGGGAGTGCCGTACTTCCTGTGCTGGGTGTGGTGTCCTTCCTGTCCTGGGAGTGCCGTACTTCCTGTGCTGGGTGTGGTGTCCTTCCTGTCCTGGGAGTGCCGTACTTCCTGTGCTGGGTGTGCTGTCCTTCCTGTCCTGGGAGTGCCGTACTTCCTGTGCTGGGTGTGGTGTCCTTCCTGTCCTGGGAGTGCCGTACTTCCTGTGCTGGGTGTGGTGTCCTTCCTGTCCTGGGAGTGCCGTACTTCCTGTGCTGGGTGTGCTGTCCTTCCTGTCCTGGGAGTGCCGTACTTCCTGTGCTGGTTGTGGTGTCCTTCCTGTCCTGGGAGTGCCGTACTTCCTGTGCTGGGTGTGGTGTCCTTCCTGTCCTGGGAGTGCCGTACTTCCTGTGCTGGGTGTGGTGTCCTTCCTGTCCTGGGAGTGCCGTACTTCCTGAGCTGGGTGTGCTGTACTTCCTGTCCTGGGAGTGCCGTACTTCCTGTCCTGGGAGTGCTGTCCTTCCTGTCCTGGGAGTGCCGTACTTCCTGTGCTGGGTGTGGTGTCCTTCCTGTCCTGGGAGTGCCGGACTTCCTGTGCTGGGTGTGGTGTCCTTCCTGTCCTGGGAGTGCCGTACTTCCTGTGCTGGGTATGGTGTCCTTCCTGTCCTGGGAGTGCCGTAATTTCTGTGCTGGGTGTGCCGTACTTCCTGTGCTGGGTGTGCTGTACTTCTTGTCCTGGGAGTGCTGTACTTCCTGTGCTGGATGTGCTGTACTTCCTGTCCTGGGAGTGCTGTACTTCCTGTGCTGGGTGTGGTGTCCTTCCTGTCCTGGGAGTGCCGTACTTCCTGTGCTAGGTGTGCTGTACTTCCGGTCCTGGGAGTGCCGTACTTCCTGTGCTGGGTGTGGTGTCCTTCCTGTCCTGGGAGTGCCGTACTTCCTGTGCTGGGTGTGGTGTCCTTCCTGTCCTGGGAGTGTCGTACTTCCTGTGCTAGGTGTGCTGTACTTCCTGTCCTGGGAGTGCCGTACTTCCTGTCCTGGGAGTGCTGTCCTTCCTGTCCTGGGAGTGCCGTACTTCCTGTGCTGGGTGTGGTGTCCTTCCTGTCCTGGGAGTGCCGTACTTCCTGTGCTGGGTGTGGTGTCCTTCCTGTCCTGGGAGTGCCGTACTTCCTGTGCTGGGTGTGGTGTCCTTCCTGTCCTGGGAGTGCCGTACTTCCTGTCCTGGGAGTGCTGTCCTTCCTGTCCTGGGAGTGCCGTACTTCCTGTGCTGGGTGTGGTGTCCTTCCTGTCCTGGGAGTGCCGTACTTCCTGTGCTGGGTGTGGTGTCCTTCCTGTCCTGGGAGTGCCGTACTTCCTGTGCTGGGTGTGGTGTCCTTCCTGTCCTGGGAGTGCCGTACTTCCTGAGCTGGGTGTGCTGTACTTCCTGTCCTGGGAGTGCCGTACTTCCTGTCCTGGGAGTGCTGTCCTTCCTGTCCTGGGAGTGCCGTACTTCCTGTGCTGGGTGTGGTGTCCTTCCTGTCCTGGGAGTGCCGGACTTCCTGTGCTGGGTGTGGTGTCCTTCCTGTCCGGGGAGTGCCGTACTTCCTGTGCTGGGTATGGTGTCCTTCCTGTCCTGGGAGTGCCGTAATTTCTGTGCTGGGTGTGCCGTACTTCCTGTGCTGGGTGTGCTGTACTTCTTGTCCTGGGAGTGCTGTACTTCCTGTGCTGGATGTGCTGTACTTCCTGTCCTGGGAGTGCTGTACTTCCTGTGCTGGGTGTGGTGTCCTTCCTGTCCTGGGAGTGCCGTACTTCCTGTGCTAGGTGTGCTGTACTTCCGGTCCTGGGAGTGCCGTACTTCCTGTGCTGGGTGTGGTGTCCTTCCTGTCCTGGGAGTGCCGTACTTCCTGTGCTGGGTGTGGTGTCCTTCCTGTCCTGGGAGTGTCGTACTTCCTGTGCTAGGTGTGCTGTACTTCCTGTCCTGGGAGTGCCGTACTTCCTGTCCTGGGAGTGCTGTCCTTCCTGTCCTGGGAGTGCCGTACTTCCTGTGCTGGGTGTGGTGTCCTTCCTGTCCTGGGAGTGCCGTACTTCCTGTGCTGGGTGTGGTGTCCTTCCTGTCCTGGGAGTGCCGTACTTCCTGTGCTGGGTGTGGTGTCCTTCCTGTCCTGGGAGTGCCGTACTTCCTGTCCTGGGAGTGCTGTCCTTCCTGTCCTGGGAGTGCCGTACTTCCTGTGCTGGGTGTGGTGTCCTTCCTGTCCTGGGAGTGCCGTACTTCCTGTGCTGGGTGTGGTGTCCTTCCTGTCCTGGGAGTGCCGTACTTCCTGTGCTGGGTGTGGTGTCCTTCCTGTCCTGGGAGTGCCGTCCTTCCTGTGCTGGGTGTGGTGTCCTTCCTGTCCTGGGAGTGCTGTACTTCCTGTGCTAGGTGTGGTGTCCTTCTTGTCCTGGGAGTGCTGTACTTCCTGTGCTGGATGTGCTGTACTTCCTGTCCTGGGAGTGCTGTACTTCCTGTGCTGGGTGTGGTGTCCTTCCTGTCCTGGGAGTGCCGTACTTCCTGTGCTAGGTGTGCTGTCCTTCCTGTCCTGGGAGTGCCGTACTTCCTGTGCTGGGTGTGCCGTCCTTCCTGTCCTGGGAGTGCTGTCCTTCCTGTCCTGGGAGTGCCGTACTTCCTGTCCTGGGAGTGCTGTCCTTCCTGTCCTGGGAGTGCCGTACTTCCTGTGCTGGGTGTGGTGTCCTTCCTGTCCTGGGAGTGCCGTACTTCCTGTGCTGGGTGTGCTGTCCTTCCTGTCCTGGGAGTGCCGTACTTCCTGTGCTGGGTGTGCTGTACTTCCTGTCCTGGGAGTGCCGTACTTCCTGTGCTGGGTGTGGTGTCCTTCCTGTCCTGGGAGTGCCGTACTTCCTGTGCTGGGTGTGCTGTCCTTCCTGTCCTGGGAGTGCCGTACTTCCTGTGCTGGGTGTGGTGTCCTTCCTGTCCTGGGAGTGCCGTACTTCCTGTGCTGGGTGTGCTGTCCTTCCTGTCCTGGGAGTGCCGTACTTCCTGTGCTAGGTGTGGTGTCCTTCTTGTCCTGGGAGTGCCGTACTTCCTGTGCTGGATGTGCTGTACTTCCTGTCCTGGGAGTGCTGTACTTCCTGTGCTGGGTGTGGTGTCCTTCCTGTCCTGGGAGTGCCGTCCTTCCTGTGCTGGGTGTGGTGTCCTTCCTGTCCTTGGAGTGCCGTCCTTCCTGTGCTGGGTGTGGTGTCCTTCCTGTCCTGGGAGTGCTGTCCTTCCTGTCCTGGGAGTGCTGTACTTCCTGTGCTGGGTGTGGTGTCCTTCCTGTCCTGGGAGTGCCGTAATTCCTGTGCTGGGTGTGCTGTACTTCCTGTCCTGGGAGTGCCGTACTTCCTGTGCTGGGTGTGGTGTCCTTCCTGTCCTTGGAGTGCCGTCCTTCCTGTGCTGGGTGTGGTGTCCTTCCTGTCCTGGGAGTGCCGTCCTTCCTGTCCTGGGAGTGCTGTACTTCCTGTGCTGGGTGTGGTGTCCTTCCTGTCCTGGGAGTGCCGTCCTTCCTGTGCTGGGTGTGCTGTCCTTCCTGTCCTGGGAGTGCCGTACTTCCTGTGCTAGGTGTGGTGTCCTTCTTGTCCTGGGAGTGCCGTACTTCCTGTGCTGGATGTGCTGTACTTCCTGTCCTGGGAGTGCTGTACTTCCTGTGCTGGGTGTGGTGTCCTTCCTGTCCTGGGAGTGCCGTCCTTCCTGTGCTGGGTGTGGTGTCCTTCCTGTCCTTGGAGTGCCGTCCTTCCTGTGCTGGGTGTGGTGTCCTTCCTGTCCTTGGAGTGCCGTCCTTCCTGTGCTGGGTGTGGTGTCCTTCCTGTCCTGGGAGTGCCGTCCTTCCTGTCCTGGGAGTGCTGTACTTCCTGTGCTGGGTGTGGTGTCCTTCCTGTCCTGGGAGTGCTGTACTTCCTGTGCTGGGTGTGCTGTCCTTCCTGTCCTGGGAGTGCCGTACTTCCTGTGCTAGGTGTGGTGTCCTTCTTGTCCTGGGAGTGCCGTACTTCCTGTGCTGGATGTGCTGTACTTCCTGTCCTGGGAGTGCTGTACTTCCTGTGCTGGGTGTGGTGTCCTTCCTGTCCTGGGAGTGCCGTCCTTCCTGTGCTGGGTGTGGTGTCCTTCCTGTCCTTGGAGTGCCGTCCTTCCTGTGCTGGGTGTGGTGTCCTTCCTGTCCTGGGAGTGCTGTCCTTCCTGTCCTGGGAGTGCTGTACTTCCTGTGCTGGGTGTGGTGTCCTTCCTGTCCTGGGAGTGCCGTAATTCCTGTGCTGGGTGTGCTGTACTTCCTGTCCTGGGAGTGCCGTACTTCCTGTGCTGGGTGTGCTGTCCTTCCTGTCCTGGGAGTGCCGTAATTCCTGTGCTGGGTGTGCTGTACTTCCTGTCCTGGGAGTGCCGTACTTCCTGTGCTGGGTGTGCTGTCCTTCCTGTCGTGGGAGTGCCGTACTTCCTGTGCTGGGTGTGGTGTCCTTCCTGTCCTGGGAGTGCCGTCCTTCCTGTGCTGGGTGTGGTGTCCTTCCTGTCCTGGGAGTGCCGTAATTCCTGTGCTGGGTGTGGTGTCCTTCCTGTCCTGGGAGTGCCGTACTTCCTGTGCTGGGTGTGCTGTCCTTCCTGTCCTGGGAGTGCCGTACTTCCTGTGCTGGGTGTGCTGTACCTCCTGTCCTGGGAGTGCCGTACTTCCTGTCCTGGGAGTGCCGTACTTCCTGTGCTGGGTGTGGTGTCCTTCCTGTCCTGGGAGTGCCGTCCTTCCTGTGCTGGGTGTGGTGTCCTTCCTGTCCTGGGAGTGCCGTACTTCCTGTCCTGGGAGTGCCGTACTTCCTGTGCTGGGTGTGGTGTCCTTCCTGTCCTGGGAGTGCCGTCCTTCCTGTGCTGGGTGTGGTGTCCTTCCTGTCCTGGGAGTGCCGTACTTCCTGTCCTGGGAGTGCCGTACTTCCTGTGCTGGGTGTGGTGTCCTTCCTGTCCTGGGAGTGCCGTCCTTCCTGTGCTGGGTGTGCTGTAATTCCTGTGCTGGGTGTGCTGTCCTTCCTGTCCTGGTATCCAGGAATGGCTTCTTTTGCCCAGAGTAAAACAAAGAGGTATTAGGAAATCGTCCTAAAAATGCACTACTTTGGAATGATATTCATTGACATTTCTCTTAGTGCTTTAATTTCAATGAGAGAATAGTTTAAATGATGAATTACTTCCCTCAGCCTGCCTCCTTTGAACAGTGTGAAACAAAACTTTGCAACTTGCATGGAGGTGAGCATGTCAGATTCTCATGTAAACAAATTAGGACACTAAAGGTGTTGGTATAGACAGAACACTGGGGGAAAGGAGATAGAATTCTAGGTAGCGGAAAGAGGAGGATAAAATAGTCCAGAGTACTCTAAATTAGTTCATTCGGTAGGACATTTAGAGAGACCATGAATTCGGCATGTACGTGTAACTGGTATATATGACGTGCATCTCTGCTCATCAGTTACCCAGACTATGTTGTAGAATAATTAAAACAGTTTCTTGAGTCATTTCTAAGCATCAACTTGAATTAATTTCTATCAACTGTTTTTATGGATTGCTTTCTTTAGTTTATTGTTATCTCAAATAAAATATTTACTAAATAATTATTTTGAAAAAAGCTTTTGAAATGAAACATTCTGGTTTACAAATAACAGTTTTAAAATTTCATTTATTATTTGACCCATGGGTTATTCAGAAGTGTTTTGTTTTGGGGCACCTGGGTGGCTCAGTCGGTTTAGTGTCTAGCTCTTGATTTTGGTTCAGGTCATCATATCAGGGTCATGATATTGAGCGCTTGGAGTCCTCATGGGGCTCCATGCTCGGTGTGGAGTCTGCTCAGGATTCTTTCCCACTGCCCTCCTCCCCACCCCCAGCTCCTCCTTCTCTGTCTCTCTTAAAAAAAATTAAAGTGTTTTGTTTTATTTCAGAATACTTGGAGATTTTCCAACTATTTTCCTGTTATTGGTTTCTAATTTAATCCCATATGGTCAGAGGACAAACTTTGCATGATGTGAATCCTTTTAAATTTACTGAGATTTATTTTATGATACAGAATGTTTTCTCACGGCATATCTTCCCTGTTCACTTGAATGTGGATGTATACCTGAAGGATGGAAGATTTTGTGACTGTTAATTAGGTCAAGTTGGTTGATAGTGTTGTTCAAGTCTTCCATATCCTTAATGGTTTTCTCTCTGCTGGTTTTATCAATTATTGAGAGAGGTGTATTGAACCAACAAATATAAGTGTTAATTCGCCTATTTTTCTTTTTCTTTTTTTAAGATTTTATTTATTTAAAAAAAAGATTTTATTTATTTATTTGTCAGAGAGAAACCCAGTGAGAGAGGGAACACAAACAGAGGGAGTGGGAGAGGGAGAAGCAGGCTCCCAAGGAGCAGGGAGCCCGACGCGGGGCTCGATCCCAGGACCCTGAGATCATGACCTGAGCCGAAGGCAGACGCTTAAGGACTGAGTCACCCAGGTGCCCCAATTTGTCTATTTTTCTATACAGTTTTATCAGTTTTAGCTTCATGCATTTTGACTTTCTATTATTAGGTGCATACATATTTAGAATTGCTACGTGTTCCTTTGTTTTTTGTTTTAAAGATTTTATTTGTGAGAGAGAGAGAGAGAGAGAGAGAGAGCACAAGCAGGGGGAGTGGCAGGCAGAGGGAGAAGCAGGCTCCCTGCTGAGCAAGGAACCTGATGGGGGACTTGATCAAGGCAGATCCTTAACTGGCTGAGCCACCCAGGTGTCCCTAGAATTGTTATGTATTCCTAATAAGTTTATTCTTCTTTTATCAGGAAATGGCACTTTTTTTTTTTTTAAAGATTTTATTTATTTATTTGACAGAGAGAGACACAGCGAGAGAGGGAACACAAGCAGGGGGAGTGGGAGAGGGAGAAGCAGGCTTCCCGCTGAGCAGGGAGCCCGATGCGGGGCTCAATCCCAGGACCCTGGGGTCATGACCCAAGCCGAAGGCAGGCGCTTAACCGACTGAGCCACCCAGGTACCCCAGGAAATGGCACTTTTTATTCCCAGCAATATTCTTTGCTTTAATGTCTACTGGGTTCAGATAAATATAGCCACTCCAACTTTAAAAAAATAAGTTAGCATGTTAGCATCTTTTTGTTTTTAAGACTTAACTTTTTTAGAGCAGTTTTAGGTTTACAACTAAATTGAGAGGAAAGTACAGAGATTTCCCATAGACCCCCTGCCCCCACACATACATTGCCTCCTCATTATCAACATTTCCACCAGATAAATACTTTTTTTTTTTTTCCCTTTAACCAAGGATGAACCTATATGGACACATCATAATCACCCAAAGTCTAGTTTACCTTAGGGTTCACTGTTGCTGTTGTACACTCTATGGGTTTGGGCAAACATATAATGACATGAATCCGTTGTTGTGATACTGAACATTTTCACTAGCTCCCAAGGCCTCTGTCCTATACCTATTCATCTCACCCCTTCCCCAGCCCCCTCCACCAGGACATTAAGAACCACATTTTTTTTTATTGTCTTTGTAGTTTTGCCTTTTCCAGAATGCCATATAGTTGGAATCATACAGTATATAGCCCTTTCAGATTGACTTCTTTCACTTAGTACTATGCATTTGAGGTTCCTCCATGTCTTGATGGCTCATTTCTGGTTTAGCTCAGAATACTGTTCCATGGTCTGGATGGACCACAGTTTATTCATCTATTTACCTACTAAAGGACATCTTAGTTGTCCTTTTTTCATTCTTTTGCATTTAACTTATTTGTGTCTATATTTAAAGTGGGTTTCTTGAAGGCACCATAAAGGTGGGCATTGATCTTTTTTTTTCCAATCTGAAATATCATTTTTAATTTATTTTTTTTATTGATATGATACCATCATATTATTTTTTGCTCATTTCATATGGTCTTCCTTTTTTATCTTTTCTTCCCATTTTTTTTAGATTATTTGAGTAGTTCTGTGATTTATTTTCATTTCTAATCTGCCTTGTTAATTACACCTCTCTGGTTTTGTTTGGGTTAGTACTGTAGGTATTGTAATATATGTCTTTAATTTATCACAGCTGAACTTTAAAAAAATGAACAATATGCCACTTAAAATATAAGGACCTTAGAACAGTATTCTATTGGCTTCCTCCTGTCCTTTGTAAAAGTGTTATCATGCAATTTACTTGTACATATCTTTTAAACAGAAAAAAACACATTGTCATTATTTTTGCTTAAACATGATCTCCCATTGCCATCTAGCTTATGTAGTATGCCTGTTCTTCTTTTGTCTTTTCCTGTGTACATAATGTGTTTATTCTCTGCCTGCTCTTAAAATTCTCTTTATTATTGGTTTTTGACACCTCATTGTTAAATTAGAATGTGCCTTAGTTTTTTGTTGTTGTTCTCGTTTTTCCCTTAAGGACTTTTTTAATCAATTGAGCTTGTGGCATTTTGTGTTTATATTTTTTGTCAAATTTGAGACCATTGATTTTTCAATATGATCACCTTCCTCCTCCTTCTCCATCTTCAGCTGCACTTGTATTAGACCACTTGATATCATTTCATAGGTTGTTGATTCTGTCCACAGATTTTTCCAGACTTGTTTCTGTCTCTGAGTCATTTTGGATAATTTCTATTTCTGTACATTCAAATTCATTGATGTTTCCTCTGTGTTACAGAATCTGCTATTGACCCAGATAATGTAATTTTTACCCCACATATTTCATTTTTAATCTCCGGAAGTGTGATTTGAATTTTTAAAAATTTATTTCATTGTTCTCATCAAGCCCATGCTTTCTTTTACTTCCATGTATATATGGAGCAAACTGATGACAATGCTCATTTAATTCTCATGTCTGTTATTATTTTTATTTTCTGTGTCAATTCATGGTCTGTTTGTACTGACTGTGTCCTCTTTTTTGTATGGGTTATATTTTCCTGCTCGTTTGTGTACATGGAAATTTTTTATTGGTTGCCGAACTTTGTGTTTTTAGATAATCAGGTGAT
Organism: Mirounga angustirostris; assembly: GCF_029215605.1. Taxonomy (NCBI): domain Eukaryota; kingdom Metazoa; phylum Chordata; class Mammalia; order Carnivora; family Phocidae; genus Mirounga; species Mirounga angustirostris. Next base: position 6,671,515 of record NW_026991722.1, on the reverse strand, counting down.
GGATTTTTTTATATTCCTATATATGTATTTGAGGTTTTATCCTCAACTACAGTTACACTAGCAGAAATCTGTTATATTCTTTTTGAAATTGCTTTTATGATCTATTAGGGGACATTTAAAGCAGGCTTTAATATTGGGTTAATTTTTTGACACCATTAAGATGGAGAGTTTTACGTCTCTACCCAGTGTTCTCTGGATTACAGCGTCTTTTGTTTCTGTCTGAGGGGGACAGGGAGTATTTCTAGGCTTCTGTGATTTTCATGAGCATTTTTTCTCATCTTTTCCAATGGTTCTTTCCACAGCTGTGGGTAGTATGTATATGGCTATCAAGAATCAGTCATTTCAGCACTGAGAAAGTCCACCCTCTTTAGAACTCCTGAGCTTTTTCTCTGTGTGACTCCTCCAGTACTTTCTCCTACAGAATTTAACTACATTGGGTTTGTGAACTATCAACTTTGTCTCTTCCTCTCAGTGAGCAGGGCAGATTCTATATTATACATGTGCATATTTTTGTATTATATTCACTTATATATATTTAAGGAAGCTTTTTAAAAAAAATCTTATAACTGTGTTAATAAAACAAAATGATGGGGCACCTGGGTGCCTCAGTCAGTTAAGCGTCAGACTCTTGGTTTCAGCTCAGGTTGTGATCTTAGGGCTGTGGGATGGAGCCCCGCATCAGTCTCCGCACTCAGCACAGAGTCTGCTTGAGATTCTCTCTCCCTATGCCCCTCCTGCTCATGCTTTTTCTCTCTCTCTCTCTAAAATAAGTAAGTGAATCTTTTAAAGAATGATGATTCCTCTGATTACCTCAATTAAATTTCAAAAAATCACTCTGTGTATAACCACCCTGTGGGTGAATATTCTTATTTTCTCTATGTAATAAATGAGGGACTGATGCAGAGAGATGAAATTTTTGACCAAGGTCAAACTACTGGGAAGTGTGCAAGTGGCATTTGAAGCTCCTTAGCATCTGTGTAATTCTCCAAGTCCATACTGACGTAATACCAAGAGCCAGATTAGCTTCTAGGAAGACACCTCCCCACATTGTCTCTGTTGTCTAAGATACGAGAGTTTGGAGCTCAGATTTCTGACTCTACAGCCAGTGGCCTATTTTCTTTTCTACCTGTAGAAATCACTTAACTATGTTTCTCTGACCTTCTGCTGCTATGAAAGTCATCACATGAAAAACATAACTGTTAATACATTTTGGTAGATAAGAAATACCTTTATATGAAATTTTTGACACATTTGAGTGCATATTTACTTAAGGCAATTGGATTAATTTCAGCATTTTTCCAACATGACACCTATTTTGAACAGCGATTGTGAGGTTATCTCAGGAATAGACTTAAGTTAATATACCTCCAGAAATCTGCTATTAGACATAGATACCTATAAGTTGCTTCCTATGGTGTCCAATCATGGGTTTATAATTAAACAAAATATGTTAAATATATCAATCATTACTACTGTTCAATACAACCAAATACTTCATGACAATAAAGCTTTTTGTTTTTGATTGTCACAATGTGAATTAAACCCCAAAGGAAAGAGAGAAGAGAATTGAGCAAATACGAAGTAAATTCACTATTACTGTCTCTGTCCTTCTTCAAGAAAGTAAGTAACTGTAAAGTTTTGGAATTAGCCTTCTGCACTGTGTATATCTAAACTCCATCCACAAATAGCAAAGTTTTGTAAAGAAAATTATTGCCTCAGAACAATCTTTAATTTTAATTGTACTCATATAATCAGATCATAGTTTGCCTTTCTCTCCTGAAGAGGATTTGCTTCTAATCCAATTTTGTTCCTTGTTATTTTGTATTTGAAATCTGCCTTTACTCCTAACTTTTGATTAAAAAATAATTTGAATCTCCAAAGTGTTGGTAATATTGCCTATCTTAACACAGATATAATAATGCCAGTGTCTCTAAGTGTCTCTCCTCTATTTAATAAATTAAATGTTGAACATTTTTCTAATTTTAATATGGCTAATAAATACTCCCCATTAATATATTACATTTGTCTTTCTGCAGTAAATCTGATATTGTTTATATGCAAAGTAAAATATAACAAAAGGAAAATTTAATTTTCCAAACTAGGAAAAATTTAGGAAGATATATTCTTATAGGAAGGAAAGATTTAAAGAGAATAAAGAGGAGCATATTTGTTGATTCTAGTTATCAAATCCAGGTCTTTTCTTTATCATTCAGTCTATCTTATATCTTTTTCACCATTCCAGTTTACAGATGATAGACCCAGTATCACCAAGTACCAAAAGAATGAAGAGCTTGGTCACTTCTTAAATTTACCATCTATAATGAGCAGAATAATATCTGTCTGCCATAAACTATGGATATCATATATTCTGTGATGTTATCTCATTTGTTAATTGTGCCTTGAAAGTGTGGATCATTTAACTACATTTGCCATGCTCATATAAATCTGTAAATGCACATTAGTATCAACATTTAAAAATATTTACTTAGGGGCGCCTGAGTGGCTCAGTTGGTTAGATGTCCAACTCTTGATTTCAGCTCAGGTCATGATCTCAGGATTGTGGGATCAAGCCCTGCACTGGGCTCTGCGCTGGTCACAGAGCCTGCTTAAGATTCTCTCTCTCCCTCTGCCTCTCTCTCTCTCTTTTTCTCTCTAAAAAAAATTACTTAAATTTGATTCATTATTTAATGTACATCTCATGGATATTACTTCAAGACAATAAATGTTAAAGGTTAGCCTTCCCTTTTAATGGCAGCATAATATTCCTAGCACGGATATTCAATTTAGTTTTACTGGAGGAAAAGTCAAGTTGTTTCCAATATTTTTTACTATGAGCATTTCTGGAAGAAGTGTTTTCATACCCATTCATCTATTTACTGATGCTTTTTAAAATATAGCATATTATCCCCACATTAATGTATGGAATGGTTCATGTCACCTGTTCATTTTACTTAACCAACAGTCCTAATATTGTCAACTTTTATTGAATATATAATGTGTGAAAATTGTATTAAATCACATGACAAATTTGCAACTCCATTTTTGTTGTTCCAGATACACAAAACAAAACATCCAGAATATGTACCTACCTTTTTCTACTTGAAATGATCTGTCACAAAAATTGTCATCTACATGTTATGTAAAGGGGAATCTACAGGACCATTTGTTTACATAAATACTAAGAAACCAAGATTATAATTATGTGGGTCCTTACCTTATAATCCAAACACAGGTATATACCTACTATTGAATTTGGGCAAACCCTATGACAGCTGAGAACAATATAGAAAATGGGAAGCTGGAAAACCTGTGAGTGAGCATGGGGTAGAAGACTAGTTCTGTAGGCTAACCCCACCAATAATTCGCTGTATATTCCTGAGCAAGTCACACTGAAAAAAAGCCACAGTTTTATTCTTTCTACAATTAGGGAATTGGGTTAAATGAATCTAAATTCCTTCATGGACCTTTAACATCCTATCCTACATTTTCACAGATTGCTTCAATAGAAGTATCCTTCCCTAATCTCTCAAATGAGTAGAAAGTACTTAAATTAATTCGCTAAGGCTGCCACAACTAAGTACCCAAAACTGGGCAACTTAAACAAACAAATCATTTTCTCACCGTTCTAGAGGCTGGAAGTCCAGGAGTGAGGAAGGTATCAGCAGGCGTGTTCCTTCTGAGGCTGTCAAGTCAGATCTGTTCCAAGCCTCTCTCCTTGGCTTGTAGATGCTTATATTCTCCCTGTGTCTACACATGACATAGTCCTATACATGTCTGTGTCCAAATGTCCTCTTCTTATAAGGACACCAGTCACATTGGATTAGAGCTCACCCTCATGACCTCATTTTAACTTAATTATTTATGTGAAGACTATATCCAAATATGCTCACATTCTGAGGTGCTGGCGGTTAGGACTTCAATACATGACTTTTGTGGGGGACCCGATTCAGCCTATAACATCCACTGATCTACCATAACACATTTGTTACATACCAGATGTTCAGATACATGAAGAGCATTTTTCTGTGCTCTCTTTGTTTGCCTATTATGTAACGTTTGTCAAAACAACCTTATAATTATTCTAGCTATACAGCAGGTCTTGATACTCTGCATGTAAGGTCTTGATTCTCTTTTCAAGTGTATCTGAGCTATTCCTGTCTATTTAAAATTTTGTATTAATGGTTGAATCATTTAGCAATGTGGGGGATGTGGGCCATTTATTTATTTTTTAAGCTTTTATTTATTTATTTGACAGAGAGAGACACAGTGAGAGAGGGAACATAAGCAGGGGGAGTGGGAGAGAGAAAATCAGACTTTCTGTGGAGCAGGGAGCCCGATGTGGGGCTCGATCCCAGGACCCTGGCATCATGACCTGAACTGAAGGCAGACGCTTAATGACCAGTCACCCAGGTGCCCAGATCTGGGCCATTTATGAGGAAAACTTTGGAAGTGAAAATTTTTGATTTTTCAAATTATATGAGATTAGGTTTGTATACATTTAGAGATACATTAAACCATGAGGATATTTCATCTAGAAATATTGAGAGTGAATATGACCAGTTAAATCAGTTTTTCATGGAATCACACATAGTGGGGAGAAATGAGGGATCTTGAAATCATCTTAGAGGAAGCAAAAGATAGCTCTGTTTATCTCAAGATAGGGTAGTAATAGAATTTACAACTCTAGGATTTATTCAGTTTGCAACTGTGCAACTGTGCAAGTTTAACTGAGAAGTTAAAATAATTCCCTGAATAATTGTCATACATGTTTGTGCTTAAGGGGAGCTATCTCCCATCTTGAACAATAATGCATATGCAGTTTGCCACAAAACATCTTTTGGGGGCATATTCTAGCAAAATTGTAGAATTTCTAAGCTATTTCTTACAAATGGCTTAATGTAATTTCCTTGTCATCTGTTATTTCTAGCTATCTACCCTCTTGCAAAAGTCCGTGCTGTTTCCCTCTTTCCATGAGGCAATTGTTTCTCTATGTTTTTAACCTTTTTATTATATGATATCATGTTTAATGGATAGGTTGCTTTCTACAAATAATTTTGTCTTTGAGATCTTTTTAAAATTTTTGTTTTTGAGATTTTTGAGATTTTGGTTTTTGTTTGAATCATTATAGCCAGAAAGTATTTTCACTTGAAAAGTCATGGCAGGGATAGAAATGACAGAAAGTTAAGTACTTTTTGAAAATCCAAGATTAAAAGCATATGACTCACAGTTTGATACTTTGTACAGATAAAAGTTGTTCTGTAAGAAAGATGGCATGGAAATTGGTAGGGGTAGTGTGGGAAAGAGAGAGATTAGATAATTTAAAGATATATATTTTTAATTTTTATTAAGGCTATAAATCTTTCATTTGTGTGCTAAAAAGTTATAGTCTAAACAAATCTCAGAGCAATATAGTACAGTAAGTATATAAATATACAAGTAAAAATGAGTAGTAGCTATTTTCAAAAATCTTGTGTCTTTCAATTCAAAACCGGTGTGTTTACAACATAAGTAAAAAGATACCAAATCATCTTAGTTTTATATTTGCATATAGATATGTGTGTGTCTAAAAATTATCATTCACCTAAAAACTATTGTTGCTGCTTCTGGAGCTGCTCTTTTGGTTGGTTGTAGCTCACCTCTATTTAGGGACCAAAGCCGCCTCCCATCAGGGATTTTTTGTGCCCCAACTCACAGTAATTCAGATTTTGCCTTTTTCTGATATTGTCTTCTATTCATATATTTTACTCCAGACCCTCTGAGCTGAAGACTGTGGCAGAGTATGATAAGCTGTTCAGGATGATATGTATCTGTTCACTCCTTCGTCAGCCCTCATTTATCATTATAGCTGCACTTGGCACTTGACATACATGTTCTAATTTAATCCCCTCAACAACAGTATGAAGCAAAAGTTCCTCCTCTTTCCTGCCCTACTTTTGATAAAAGTGAGATTTTCACTGATGAAGGGATTTCATAAAGAAACCTGCCTTATCACCATCACGATGTTAGCAGGTAGATTGATATAGGGAGTTTGCTCTTTTCTACTGCCCTTCCCTTAAATGATTTTTGGAAGTTTCCTTTACACTGAACATCACTCCTCCTGTGTCTCTGTAAAATTTTATGCCGTCCAGTTTTAAGATTAAGTTTTTCAGTCTGTAATCTTCTGTGATTACCCACTGATTTATAGGAAATGGAATGAGTCAGCTTACATGTAAAATGACTGTAATTAATAAACTATTTTAACGTTTTCTTCAATGGACCTAGACAGACTTTAAAGTAAGAATAATTTAGATTTTTCACCATTTTGATATTTTTATTTGGGATTCCAGATTTCCCTATTTATTTTTGAAATGAGACACCATGATAATTCTTTTTGAAATATAGGTGTGAAAGTATGAACAGAAACTACTTTTGAAAATAGTGTGGCAGAATTAATTGACTAGAAGAATTTGGAAGTTTGGACTAAAAGACACAAAGTTTTTGCTTGTTTGTTTTTCTGTCAGAGACTTGCTGTATCTTCATGGATACTTTAAGTATGTTGAACTTTATTTTTTCCGTTAGTCAAAACAGACTTTAAACTATTTGTATTTATAGTTATATCTTAACACTTGTAAGATTATTTAAAATAATAAAATTCATAGTTATATGATCAGGATATTCTTCATAGTCAGTATCTGGACAGCTTATGAGATTTATCACTTCTTCCAGAGGAAATAGAAAGGCATTATTTTTCTCCACATTAAAGGCTGTGTCCTGTGAAACCACAAGGAAATTGACCAATGGTAAATAATTCCTGTGTATAGCTGAATACCCTCTATTACATGTATCCACCTATCCCCTAGTCACTTAAGTGTAATGGTCAAATATTTTTTTAAAGAAGTGTAATTTTCAGGCGCCTGGGTGGCTCAGTCGTTAAGCTTCTGCCTTCAGCTCAGGTCATGATCCCAGGGTCCTGGGATCGAGACCTGCATCGGGCTCCCTGCTCAGCGGGAAGCCTGCTTCTCCCTCTCCCACTCCCCCTGCTTGTGTTCCCTCTCTCGGTGTCTCTCTCTCTCTGTTGAAAAATAAATAAGATCTTAAAAAAAAAAAAGTGTAATTTTCATGCTAAGAAAAGCAAGAAAACTGAATCTTAAAAAATGCTCACTTAAAACCAGTGAAGCCAAAAGGAATGGGCAACAAATATAAAGTAACAATGAATAAATGTAACAAATGGAAAATAGTTACAAATATGGTAGATACTCCTCCAGTGGTATAAATAAGCACTTTAAATATTCGACAGAAGAAGAGTTATAAATATATTCATACTGATAAGACATCTAAAAACTAATAAAATGTACATGATTAATCACCATAGAAATAACATCTATTTGGCTTTGAAGGTATATAATTAAGTCTTATTTATACATTTAATTATTATACTGATATAAAAATTCACCTCAGTGAACTGAGGTAAATAAGACTGATGGACAGCTTTACATGTTAGTAGAGACTATATAATTGGGTTACATTATTTAGGATGAACCTATTTCAGGTTTCAAGTTTTCATTAGATATTAAAATTTCTAGTTTACTTCACAATTTCTCTGTTGTGAAGACAGTTTGACATTAAAAACTGTTCTTCTCACATCACCCTTAAGCACTTTCAGTACATAAAATCCTCCCCTAGCTGTTCACTTATCTAAATGTCCCATTTACATAATGCCCAAAATAAAATATATTGTTTTTATATACGTATGTGGCTTTTGTAACCTTTCTCCAGTAGAAGAAGCATCTGGCTATCATCTATCTATCTATCTATCTATCTATCTATCTATCTATCTATCTATTATCTATCTCATGCTGTGAGAATTTGTATTGCTCTAATTAGTGAATAATAAATAATACTACCTTTTGAAATAAATATAATTTTTTCTATATGGCACATGTGATTTGATAAAATTTGCATGAGAATGCAGAATATGGGAGAGTTGAAGATCCATTTGTCTGTGAGCTTTTTTAATTAAAATGTATCTTAAACCTTTACCAGATATCATATTGTAGACAATTCATGACTTTGACAGGATTTCTTCATTTTCTGTCCTGTATCACCTGAGTGCGGGAGGGCACAAAAGTCTTCTCAGGCTGCTTGTTGTGGCTGAGCTGCCCACCCCAGCGGCTCTGGATGGGAGAGTCTCAGACCCTGTGGCTCAATAGTTTCCCAGCTAATTGTTGCTGTGGATTCTCTGCTGGTCTGCTAGTCAGTGGTGCCAAGCTTTCCTGATGTTGTCCTAGGAACTCTCATTTTATCCATGGGAGGAGTAAGCCTGTCTGAGCTGTCTTCTGTGCTTACATTGGACCCCAACTTCAGTCTGGGTCTCCTTTTTTTTTGTTGGGTGGGTCACATAAAGTGCCCTGCCACTTTGTTCTAAGCCAATTTGTGTTCTGCCTTTCAGAGACCTTCTTTGGTTATCTCTTGTATTATTTTCAGGGTCCATAGTTGTGTTGAGCAGGGTGAGTATAGAGAAATGGATCTATGCTATCCTGTCTGGGCCCAAGTCTGTCAGTTCTTTGCTGTAATATTCTTCCTCCAAAAAAACATATCGAAGGAGATACAATTTGTATGCATTTGTGTGTGTGTGTGCACGCGTGCACATTCATAACAGGGCGTCTTATTTTAAATCACCCATTAATATTGCACCTATATAGCTTTTCATGATATTTCCAGTCGTTTTAAAACTACCTATGTTGGGGCGCCTGGGTGGCTCAGTTGGTTAAGTGACTGCCTTCAGCTCAGGTCATGATCTCAGGGTCCTGGGATCGAGCCCCGCATCAGGCTCCCTGCTCGGTGGGAAGCCTGCTTCTCTCTTTCCTACTCCCCCTGCTTGTGTTCCCTCTCTCGCTGTGTCTCTCTCTGTCAAATAAATAAATAAAATCTTTAAAAAAAAAAAAAAACTACCTATGTTGATGAAATGCTATTTGCATCAAAAAAAGTTTACAGTAATTGTATCTTTCTATGAATGGGAAACTATTACCAAAATATTCTCTTATCCTACTTAACACTTCAATTTTGAAAATTACTTTCCTTTTCATATTACTCTGAATTCACCTTCTCCCACTTTGCTATCCATATGATCATGGATAGTTTGCTCAATTTTTACTGCCTCAGTTTATAACAGTATAAAATCAAGGCTTTGGAACCAGTGACACATGGGTAAAAATGCTACAGTCTCTCTATGTTGACTGTGTAATGTTGGGCAATAGGCTTTACCCCTCTACATTCCCATCTGTCATATTTGTCATATTTAAAGTAGAATTATGATAGAAACTATCACATAGGTTTCTATGATGAGTGAATATGTAAACAAGATTTTCATACCTGTTAGTGATGATGATGATGATTATTAATAGAAGAAAATTACTGTTAATTTTATTTTAAAGTTTGTTTTGTTTTAGTCAGCATCTGTGATAACCTAATAGTTATGATTTGTTGATCATTATATTTTATTTGTTGATATATTTATATGAACCCACAAAAGAATTCGCTTCCCTACATATTACTTAAAGACGAGGTCATATTTTATTTCAAATTAAGTCCGGTTTAATTTATTACCAGTGTTTAGAATGCACAATCTACTCATTCTTCATTTCTTTCTTTCTTTATTAATTAATTTTGGCAATAAAACCTTTGGCCTCTAAATTTAATAGGCCCCAGTTCTGTGAATGGTTGACAAGGAGACATATCTGCTCTGGTGCTCAGGTTGAAATTTAACTTGAACAGGAAAATGATGTCTAGTGGGGAGACACAGGGAAAAAATGAGCACATTTCAAGGAGTAATTCACAAAGTTGAGTACTAAATTACTAAATGTATAATAGGCATTGTGCTAATATGTTATTTTATATTTCTCAGAAAACTTTCATGGTGAGTGATATTGTTACTATGTGTTGAGCACTTATTCTTTTATATTCTCTGTAAATTCCTGAAGAAGCTTGTATGAAGTACATCTTTGAGGTTAATAGTAATATTTCTCTTTAGTGCTTTCTCCCTCATTTGAGTTTCTTGAGAGCAGGATCCATGCCATTTTGATTTTTTTTTCCTGGGCATATAGCCCACCATCCAACACATACTTGGTTAAACGAGTAAATGAATAAATTATATGACCTTTAAAAGTTAGACTATATCAATGGCCTTCCTAGTGAGAAGTCCTCACATAGACTATATTTTGTCTCCGTAAAATCAAACTATTATTGGTGAAATTGGGTTTAAATGGAGAGTCAACTTGTATTTTAAAATCATAAGCACTGAGCTGTTCTATCTATGAGGATGTTTATTCATTCAATTGAGTTTGCAGCATAAGTGGGAAAAAAAGTATGGTGTGCATTTGAGAATCAATGTGTGTGTGTGTGCTTTTGGGAAAAATAGGGCTGTTATAGGTGGGTTGTTTTTTTGTTTTGTTTTTTTTGTTTGTTTGTTTGCTTTTTAGAGAGGGAGGTTGAGGGGAGGGATAGAGGGAAAGGGAGAGAGAGAATCTTAAGCAGGCTCCATGCCCACCTACTCAGGGCTCGATCTCACAACCCTGAGATCATGACCCGAGTCCAAAACAAGAATTGGATGCTTGACCAACTGAGCCACCCAGATTCCCTGACTGATACAGGATTTTACTGAGAATAGAGGAAGGCTCTAAGTGGGGTTTTTTTTTGTTTGTTTGTTTTTGTTTATTGGGTCTAGAGTGGTTTTGATTTCAAAGTTTTTATTTTAGTTTTATACATAATTGGGCAATTTCAAAAAGTAGGATTTAATGTGTCCAGATTGGCGTATTTATTTTTATGGGTTTTGTAGTAACATCAAAGAGCATATATGAATAATACTTTGATTTATTTCCAATAAAGCTTCCTGATACATTTACATCTCAAATGTCTGTGACATGTGTAATTATAGTTACTTCAGTGTCTATGTACACAGGTATTTTTGAAACACAAAACTTGAACACTTATTTTAACAAAAATATCAGTATATAATTATGCTTTAGGTAAGGAAGTCCCACATTAATAAGCATTTTATTCAGAGAATACATAGTAGTGTGTTCTTTAAGAAATGATACATTTTTGTATTTGTAAAGCTTTTTAGTTGTTCTTGAGTTTCCATTATAAGAATATTATTTGTTTAAGGTTCTGTTTGCTGCTTTAAAAACGATTTTGCATGGGGATGATGACTTTTATGATGTATGAAAACTTGTAAACCTGTCACTCACTCTGGTAAAAATATAAGAATTTAAAAATCACAGAAATTAAATTAAATTGATTTAAATTAAATTGATTTAAAAATCAGTTCATAGATTTAACTATAAAACTTTTTTGCTTTGTTATTGACAAATAAAACTAGAGGTAAAATAGTTTAATCATTTATAAATTTTATAATAGGCTCCATTGCTTACTAATAAGCTTTGGTAATATTTCTGATATTAGAGATAGCAGAGTTTATATGGGTGGAAAAGTTTTAAGCCATTTTATTAGCAGTGCATATTTTGAAAATCTTCCTACTGGTTCTTTTTCCTGCTTATTAACATAAAAAGATATTCTCACATAGTTCTGGATTCATATAACTACAGAGGCAATACTAAGTAATTTACTTGGCCTTGCATTCTTTAAAGTCACCCAAGAAAATGTATTTTACATTAGGTAGCATTTAAGCTGTGTATTTCTAATTTTTCTTTCCTAGAGCATACAGTATTGTTCACAGCTAAGAAGTCAAATTTCTACTAATTAACCTCATGGTTTTAGAGTTTTCCTAGTATTACTAACCCTAAATCATAAGATGCAGTGACTTATTATTGGTATTTTGATAAGCATTACTAAAGACTTGACCCTTTAAGAAAAACAGAAAAGAAATATGCCACTGATGTATTATGTATTTTTCCAGAAATATGCAATATGAAAAACTATGATTATGATGAAAACTCTAAATTTCTTTTTTTTTTTAAAGATTTTATTTATTTATTTATTTGACAGAGAGAGAGACAAGGACAGAGGGAACACAAGCAGGGGGAGTGGGAGAGGTTGAAGTAGGCTTCCCACGGAGCAGGGAGCCCGATGCGGGGCTCGACCCCAGGATCCTGGGATCATGACCTGAGCCGAAGGCAGACGCTTAACGACTGAGCCACCCAGGCGCCCCGAAAACTCTAAATTTCTTTCTTTAACTTGTTCATTTTAGGTACAGATAATTATTTTTTAAAAGCAAAAGATGATAGAAATTGAGAAAATAAAATACAGTATAATAATGTACCTGAAGTAGAAAGTATGCCCTCTGTTAGATAAAAAATATATGGATAACACTAATGTATAAAGGAATTCTATTAGTAAAATTCTGTAGAAAAAAAATACTCTACTCAGTATTTATATTTTCTAACTTATATTTTCTAACTTATAGTTTCATCGCAAAAACTTATTTTTGCTTATATAAAATTATTTAAATATATATTTTTATTTTTATTTCTCTTTTTCCATCTATACATTTTACGATCTTAAAATATTTCAACAGAATAAAACAAAAGACATGTACAGTTTATACATGTCTATATATTTTTTAAAAAAACAATCTTTCATCATAGGTTTATAAGTTTTTCAAAAATAATAAAAAATATTTATAATTCTTAAATGTTTGTATTGAAGGCAAAAGTTTACTCGAAGTTGAATTCATCTCTTAGGAGATTACAAAAATGTTTTTCTTTTCCCTAGAATATGATGAATCTTAAATATCAGGATATATCAGGTTAAAAGATGACTTAACACACCACTATAGAATTATGGAATTTGTCTATTTTCTCAAATATAGTAAAGCCCCCCAAGAGGTTTTCGATCTCTACATATTTGGTGGAAGACTTTCCTGGAGCACAGATCTAAAAGTTGCTCCAATGTGGACTGTAGTCCAATAGTTCAAGGTCTAACTGTCCTCTAAAACCACAGCAGGAATTAATGTTCCAAATGTATATATTATGAAGTCGTTGGACATGTGTAAGCCACAAATTCAGTTCAGAATACAGGTCATGGGGGGTGGAGCTTATGATCTTTCTTTTTGGGGTTTGGTTTTTGGTTTTGTTTGTTTGTTTTGTTTTGTTTTGTTTTCCCAGCAAGTTAGGGAGGAGAAATGGGAAAGCCCTTGGCTATACTGACTCATGGCAATACCCCATTTGGGATCATAAAGTGGCAGTCTGTCCAACTGGCTGATGCACATCTCAGCAATATGGTGGGCTTCCTTGAAGAAGAATAAGTCAGTGGGCAATACAAGGTTCTGCTAGTGTTTTCAAGTTCCTACACTATGCTCAATTAGCAGTGATAGAATGAGGCTGCCTGCATTGAAGGAGTAACAGGCACAAAGCATCGGAATTGGAAGTAATGGACCAAGTGTCAACTGAAGGGTCTGGGTGGCACCATGGCATCTGCTGGGAAACGGTGTTGGCTCAGGCTGCAGCAGGTCACAGACACCCATCCACAGTGGCTCAGCCAAAAAGGATTTCTCTTTCCTACAAAGCAGCTTGTCAACTTAAGCAGTCTCACGTGTCCTCACTACCTCAGGATCCATCTCCATTTTTGCTTTTCAATAATTTGTGACTTTTATCCTCCATCACAAGATGGCTTTGCACCTCCAGGAGGAGAGGCAAAAATTCACACACACACACACACACACACACACACACAGAGAGAGAGAGAGAGAGAGAGAGAGAGAGAGAGAAACAAACAAAAACTTGCTAAGTTTTTTAGAAGCTTTTCTAGTGACTTCTAGTAACTTCTTATCCAGACCTACCGTTCCATCATTTCTAGGTGCAAGTGATTCTGGAAACATTTTATTGCAGGGACAATGCTGCCCAAAACAAAAGTAGAATTTTATTGGTAAGAAATAAAGGGGAATGGACATTTGGTGGGCAATCAGCAGTGTCTGTCCCAATCATATCAGGAGGCTGGAAGCCTGGTGGCCTCACTTGAGCCAGAAGTGACACTAGTCTACTAATATGCAATTAATTTGCATCAGAATGTATCCCTTGTCCACTCTATTCCGAGGAAATAAAATGTCCTTTTATTGCCTCATCCACATAGGAAATGAAGTTTCAATATAATTATTGTAAAATATAATCTTGTATTAGGAAAAAAATCTCAACATTAACTGATATTTTATATTAAGTAACATAAAATTGGTAAAATTAGTTTTATGTACCAGGCAGTTACATTTTTAAAATATAATAATAATTGATTGGAATGACTGCAAGAGGAGGGTCTATTATTAAAGAGATTTAAAAATTTAATGCAATAAGGGGCTTAATGATTGCCTGACATTTGAGAGGATTCCAATTTTCTGATCCTCCTATTTTCCTTTCTTCCAGTGATATAATATCAGTAGAGTATGATTCACCAAGACTCAATGTCTGAACATATTAAGATGTTCTTTCACATTTAAAGCAACTGTGACAGCTGTCTGGCAATCATGAGGAATAATGATGCAGAAGACTTTCAAAAATGGCTTGGGCATCAACTGATGTCATTTGTCATCTCCAGATTTCATTCCTGCTAAAATGCCCATGAAAATTATAGGAATAAATTTATTTTGCCTGGAGTTATATATAGAGATAATTTCATACTTAGAAAAATGATATAAATTTATTGAAAGCATGTCAGAGAAAATGTACTTTATGAAGAAAACTATCAGAAAAAGAGCATTCGATCAAGAAAACTATCAGTTATGCAGTGTGGTGACCATTGCAAAATATGCATTATATCTCATTCGTAATCTCACTCTAATGTGCACCCATTTGTGGATGATGGATTAAACATTCTGGACCATAATTATTTTGGCTTAGATCCATGAAATTCGAAGACACTCCAGCCACTAAGATTTTCCAGATTTAAAAAAAGGCATTATTTTTATTTTCTAAGTGTAAACAAAGCATAAGACTGTAGGTATTAAGATCATTAATAGTTCTGAGAATTTATATATTGAGCATAATTTAAGTGGCTTTCTTTATTTTATTATTCAAATGATTATTCATTAAAAAGTGCTTTTATTTAGCCTAAAGCTTTTCTTTGACCAGCATTATGTCATGGAAACACTTGCGTTAAAATGCTTTTTAGTTTCCAGGGAGCGATATATAATGGTGGCATTTCATTGGTAGTGTTAATTGCATATTGGCCTGGATGCTTAAATGCCAGATCCTATCTTGTGAGTTCTTTTGGGGTGGGTGATTCTACCTATACCTCCCCAGTTTCGGAAATAGTTTCATCTAAGGGTCAAACTGAGGCTAAAACCAGGACCTGAGTCTTTGTGTTTCATTTGTTTCAAATCACTTTGTTTATATAGGGACTGGACTTAAACTCAACTTTGGGCTCCTCTAACATTCTGTTGGATTTTTAAGATATCTGTAAACTCTGACAAGTATGGTCCATTTTTCACATTTATGCTCCTTTGGGTAAAATTTCTATATTTTTTTTATCAAATTCTCAAAAGAATGACCCATAATTAAAAATGACTGGTTCAGGGGCTCCTGGGTGGCTGAGTCGTTAAGCATCTGCCTTCGGCTCAGGTCATGATCCTGGGATCGAGCCCCACATCAGGTTCTCTGCTCGGCGGGAAGCCTGCTTCTCCCTCTCCCACTCCCCCTGCTTGTGTTCCCTCTCTCGCTGTTAAAAAATAAACAACAACAACAAAAATGACTGGTTCAGGGGCATCTGCATGGCACAGTTGGTTAAACCTCTGACTCTTGATTAGGCTCAGGTCATGATCTCAGGGTCCCGAGATCTAGCCCCATGTCAGGCTCCCTCTGAGCTCAGCACAAATTCCTCTTGAGACTCTTTCACCTTCCACCATCTCCCTCTGCCCCTCTGCTCCTCCCCCCCCCCCAGCTCATGCATGGGGCACAAACATGCACGCGCTCTCTCTCTCAAAACAAAAAACAAAGAACAACTGCTCCAGACAAACTCCCTCAGTCAGTACAAGGCAGGGCAGGATTCGGAAGCAGATCTGAGTCACTCTTCAGGGCATTCACCATTAACCACACTGCTTCTGATGGGGTGAACGTAATTTTTCTGTGGTGAAGGAATGTTATTCTCCTTTTTTTCCTGAGATGTAGTGAATATCTGTGTTTCTTAGACATGTTTGCAAGCTTGGGCTACATATAATAAGAGACAAGGACATCTCTGAAAGAGGAAAAAACAAAGCAAATGAAATTTGAATGTTGGGAGTGTGTGTGTGTGTGTGTGTGTGTGTGTGTGTGTGTGAATGCACGTTGTATGGAAAGAGTGCTGGGCGCACTCAGTATTCTCTCGAATGAAGCTTCTGCTGTTCTCCTCTATCCCTGGGGATACTTGGTCCTCATGCTGCCCAAGACTCCCCATTACAGACAGGCAATTTTCCAAGGGAATGGAGGAGAGTATTTGCCTACTCAAATACAATAATCAAGAAAACAAATCTACGCACAGAAATATCCAAAATGCCCACCTTCTGTCTGTCATGGATAGTCTCTCTCTTTCCATTCTGAAAAGGGGTACAAAATAAACATGTTTATATGAATGTCTGAACAGATCTTAGTACCATGATATTATAAACCAAGCGACATTTATTTCTGTGTACCCTTCTAAACCTTTTATGCAGTTTAAATGCAGTGGGTCTTCATTTAATGCAAGCAGAGAAAAGACATAAATGGATATATACACAAATTTAAGCCTACCCAGTGACAGTATAGATCACTTGTTATTTTACATTTTAATACGTAAGCCATCCCTTAAAGCTAGTTGTGTTTCTAAATATTAATAGACTCCACTTGAGTTACATATCCTGAGAATAAATGCTTTTTCTGAGATGGTCCCACTTGTGCTTGCCTGAGAAGCGCCGTAGAATCCTAGTCAGTAGTCTTGCCTCAGTTCTTCTTCCTGTGATTCCAATTACTCATACGCTGTTGACCACTGTTTTTGTCATTTAAATCTGCAGCTGACATGACTATGCAGATGAGGTATTTTTACATGCAGCACATGCGCCTTTTTAAAGTGCACTGCATACAGCTTTCTGGAGAGAAATTAAGTCTGTTCACTCACTTTCACATTCTTGATATGTGCAGGAAAAATGCATTGAAAATAAAGTGTTCTATAAAGCGTAACTAGTTTTAATTTTTAAAAAGTTTTAGGGAAAATGATTCATTGTTTAAATCAACTGATTTATAATATGTCATAGCTAAAATTGAGTTCAGCAATCTATATACACACAGTAAGGAGATTTTAACCAAAAATTGATAATGCAGAAGAAAATATAGGCTGCGTATTAGCTTGGGCTGCCATAATAAAATACCATAGATTAGGTGCCCTGAAAAATAGACATTTATTTCTCACTGTTCTGGAGGCTGAGAAGTGGGAAATCAAAATGTCAATGAGTGCTGTCTCCTGGCTTGTAGAAGGAAACCTGGCTAGACCCCCACGGGGCAGAGAGCGAAAGAGCTCTGGTCTTTCTCCAAAGGACAGTGGCACCAGGGGGCGCCCACCCTTATGACTTCATCTACGCCTAAGTACTTCTCAAAGGCTCCACCACCAAACAGCATCGTATTAGCCGTTAGGCTAAAATACATGAATGTGGGGGGGGTCACACATATTCAGTCCATATGAGGCTGTTAAATATCTAGGTCAATCTATCTCTTTTCTTCCTCAGGTACTTTACATTATGAAATGATAGCATTCATTATTTAAGGATTCTCTCTTTACAAGGAGAATGGAAGTCATCTTTCTCTCCTGTGCCCATATTATCTGTTTATAATTTTATCCTTACAATTATTTCATATATAATATCAAATGTCCATTCAATCCCAGTGGCACAGAGATCACTGTATGTCAGGTAGGCATGCAGACCTCACTAAGCCTGCCTCCTGGTGTTCACACTCTCTTCTCAAGTGTGGGTGGAACCTGGAACTTGCTTCCAATCACCAGAATAGGGTAAAGGTGATGAGATGTATGTAGGACTCTATAGTGAGCAGACTGATTGTCTTTTCCTGGCTTGTTTTGAAGAAGAAAACAGCCATGAATCTTAACAACTACATGGAAATAATTTGTGTCGACAGCCTGAAGGAACTTGCACCTGAATCCTTCCCCAGTTTAGCCTCTCATCAAATCAAAGCCCTGGCTGCCACCCGGATGCAGCTTAATGAGAACCCAGCTAAGCCATGCCCAGATTCCTGACCCATGGAAACTGCTAGATGAGAAATGAGCATTGCTTTAAGCTGGTAAATTTATGGCAGTGGTTAAACAGCAATAGGAAACTATTATATACACAATTCATTATACCCATTTTCAGTAGAAGAAACCATCACTAGATAGCTAGATGGCAGTCCCAAGAAAAAGATGAGTAAATTGATTAAAAAAAAAAAAAGATAAAAATCTCCATCTAACCTCAGGCTAAAACATTTATCATGTGTCACAATCATTGTTTCTCTTTAACCCTAGTTGCCTCCAAGTGACAGAGAAAGCTGTTCTTTCCAGGTGGAATCTTTAATTCACCGTGGTGGGTGGCGATTGTCGTATCTGCAGCAGTTTCTGGGAAAGGCATAGCAGAGGTAAAACCGAAGAGTTGAGGGCGGCTCTCTCTTGCAGTATCCACTGTGAGGCAGTCAGGACTCCCTCCCTCACACTGGCTTCAGCCCTCCGCCTCCTTCCACAGTCCTGCAACTTCCCTAAAGAGAGCTGAGATGCTTAGGGACAAATGCTCAGTAATAACAACAGTCTTTAAGTGTTCTGCAGAATAAATATATTTAGGAAACATGATAAACTGCATATATCTATAAACTTGATGAGTGTTTTGTACTGGATCTCCTATGAAGGAAGGAAGGCAGGGCACTCAGTGGCTTTATGTCATAAACGAAATGACAATGACACATAGCTTTAAGATAAGATGATTTTTTTTTGTGATTTGACATTTCTTAGAAAAAGGGAAAAGAGTCAACCTGCAGAGAGTATAATCTCTCATTTATTTTTCAACAGAAAATTATGCTGCTTCAGAAGGGTCCCGAATATCAATCTATATATCAAGTTTTAATATAGGAGGTTCTTTAAAAAAATAACAGTGCTATATTAGTTTCAGATGTACAATATATGAGGTTCTTAAAGGAGCAAAATAAAAGTGCTCCCCCGCTTTCCTGAAATGCCATTTCCTTTTCTGTCCTGCAGTGTTAAGTTTCTGCAA
Source organism: Mirounga angustirostris (assembly GCF_029215605.1). Lineage (NCBI taxonomy): Eukaryota > Metazoa > Chordata > Mammalia > Carnivora > Phocidae > Mirounga > Mirounga angustirostris. The sequence continues at coordinate 6,652,338 of NW_026991722.1, read as the reverse complement.
TTATCCCTCCTGAGTGAGGTGTGGCATCAGGCTGGATGAAGGGGATTCTTTCCCTCCTGACTGCCTCCAGGCCAGTCAGGAGCTCTAAAGGGAAGGACATTTTAAAAGCAAGAACTTCAGTAATTTAAGATATTTTACAAAAAAAAAAAATTAAGATATTTTACAACATATTACATAAGGATGTATTCAAATATATTAAGACCAGACTCATTGCCATAGAATATATGCAGAGATGATTTATGACTGTGCTTTTGTATCACTGTTGAGGACAAAGGCACAGTCTCTTACTGTCAATCGCTGGTGTTCGTTATCAATCACAAAAGCAACTACCAACCAGGCTCTGAAGAAGAACAGAAATGAAAGACAGAAAACAAATGGAAGAGAAATGTTGTTTCACTTGCTTCTTCCCTGCCAGGTGTATATGTACTTTGAAAAGTCATCATACTGTATCAAAGTTGACTGGTGTAGTAGGAAATTAAGTTGCTTCTCTTTGGGTCACATTGGGTAGGCTATGGTTCTTCCCAGAAAACCGTTACATCTTGTTGTTACTGCTGCTCTCCTAATCATCTGCCCAGGAATCTGTGCTGCATAATAACTGTATGCAAAAATCAGAACATATGGTGCAGAAAACTAATCACTATATCAATATTTCACTTTGTTGTCAGTGATGGAATCTTTGTGGCAATTCTACAACTGTAGCTAAGTAGCAATGCCAGCATGTTAAATACGGTCAGTAGTGATATGCCTACTCTACTGAGCTCGGTCTTACGGCCATGTCTTAGGGAGTTGTGCTTTTGCTGTATTTATGAAGCAGTCTAACCTCTAGAGGGGTGCTAACTGACCTCTTAAACAGTCATCCTTCATCATGATCAAGCCTAATTAGGAGCCAGATGCTCCCATGGTTTGCACACCATGGATCTACAACTTAAAGGAAAACCTGCTCAAAATCCAGGCTGTAAATGAAAAATATTACTTAGAGTAAGCGTACACTTGTCACTCAAACAAAGCTGTCCAGCAGACAGATAGTCGAAATATGGGTACAGATGAACACTGGGTGGTGGTGGTGATGGTGAAGAAGAATGATGATGATGGTGATGTACCTGTTAACATTTACTGAAGACTCAGTATATTCTACACAGTATATAGTATAGAATGGTGTATACACTTTCAGCAAAGATTATCTCATTAAACACTTAAAAAAATTTACCGGACAGGCATTTTGATCAGCATCTGTTTAACAGGTGAGAAGACTAAAGCAAGGAGTTTTAAATGTCTGACCCCACATCAATCCACCAAGTGAATTGCAAAAGTGGTGTTTAAATACAGTTATTCTGAAACGAGATCCAGTGCTACTAAACAATATTCTGCGCTCATCGAATCAGTGTGACTATATTTACCAGCAACGTGCTGCATTTTATCCCATTGAGAGAATGTTCTGTAGGTCATAACTGACACGATTTGGAGAGAATAATGAAAATGTATGTAATTTTGATCCAGAAATTCTCTTTGTGGACATTTTTCCAACATATATTTGTGTGTGTGTGTGTGTGTGTACATAAGTCCGTGTGGCATGGTCATAGTAAGAGACTGAAGACGATATACAATTCTTTCAGATAATTATGATAAATCAGCATGGCGAAATACAACACAACCATTCACAAGAATAAGGTAAACCTATCAATTCAGATACAGTGAGATTGCTATGATATATTATTGAAGTCAGAGGTCAAGATGTAAAACAATGCTGAAGTAATGTGCTGATAGATAGAATACATGCCAAGAACAGCAAAAAATACCGGACGGATAAGAATTTAAGATAGCAATTCAGGGTCTTAGAGTCTAATATGAGAGGGAGACTGATTTTTATATTCTTCTTCATTGGCTTTTGAATTTCTTATATAGACAAACTATGGTAATGAAAATCAAGCACACGAGCTTAACAGGTAAATTTGCAGAAAGGAAAGCTGAACAGGTGCACAGGTTCACCTGCAGTAATCATTTGCTCAAAGGCGGACTCACCCTCCTCATCTTAATGCTGTCGGTGTTATCCGAGAATAGAGGCTGACAGGACGCATCTGAGGTGGCAGGTACAGGACAGCTGGCTGAGAGGCTGGTTGGAAGAGTTCTGCCACTCAACCCGTTCCTTCTGGAACAATATCCTCTCCACTGATTTTCTGCTACGGCTCCTAGCCGACTCTCACCTCTATTTCTCTCCAAGGCCTGGAATACTTTGTAGTCACGTCAAGTGCAGAAAATGAAGGGAACTGTTTAACACATGACCCCATGGATAGTGGCAGAGATGGAATTAAACTGCTGGTTTCCTGATGTCAAATCAGTTCCATTTTACACTATATATGGGAGAAGGTATGTTTCACTTCCAGGAATCGGACGAGGAGAGACTGGGGAGGGACATAGCAGCACAGAGCATGCTGAACGCAAACAAATAAAGCGATGTGCCGGATGTGATGCTGTGGTCCGTGTTCCCCGTAGAATTTTCTGGACATAAAACTGCTTTCAACACAGAACATAATTCTAGCTAAAGGTGCCCCAGGCTTTTAGTGGTACTTGGTGCACTTTGATGGTGCCTGAATAAAATGTGCTAATAAGTTTGTGAGTGCACAGAATCCATCACCACAATGACAGGTTTCAGCATTTATTGTTTGAAACAAGCTGAGGGATACATTTTCAGGCCTCGCTCAGTGCAGCTCTGGTAAGGGGAACTTTCAGACAGAAGGCCACACATTTTGGCTTTTATAATGAGCTCCCTAACCTGGATTGACAAGTCTCCGTTTGTGAAGTGTGTGAGATACATAACTGGGACTTCATGCTTGCGAAAGGTAGGATATGACTAAAATTTCCCCGTGCAGATAATTGCCTGGGCCTCTACTCTCCTTATCTTCCTCTGGCTCTGAAAGGGGGTCCCATTTCACGGACACACATGTGCACACAATGCATGCACACACACACACAAATAATACTACGTAATATTTATATATATAATATGTATTTATAACTATATATTTTTATTAAACAAACATTGAGTCTGGAGGCACAAGATATTTTTTCTTTCTAGATTCCATCAAATTCTCTCATCACAGAGAAGTTAGTGAATTTTCTAACACAGTTTTCGTAAATGTAGAATAGCATTACCTTATTTGAAGATTTTTGGGAAGTTGCATGTGTGCCCACACATTCCTTGCACACCTATTGGCGAATCAGTGGATGTTAAATATGCTTGTTTTTATTTGTGCCCCATTCCCCTCCTTCTTGAGGGTACGATAGGTACCATAATTAACTTTGTAGATGGGCACTGTTGATAAAGTATGGCAAACTCGGACATGTTGCCATAATGTGCTGTTGAGGATGACGCTGAAGTAAATATGCTAAGGAATCTAGAAAAGAAAGAATGCCAAAACAGTGTGGATCGAAATGTGACCTCAGGCCTACACTCTGAACAGAAAGAAAGGGAAAATAACATTAAGTAAAAGGCAAAGGAAGTTGCTCTATTCCTTTTGTTTCTGTCTGTACTATGCTCTTTCATATGCCTCCTGCTTCGAGGTCAAGACTAATAAAATTCACACTTTTAAACTACATTATACGTTAAAAGAATTGGCCTGAGAATGTATCTACCATTTTTAAATATATATATATATATATATATGTACATATATATATATGACTGTCTGCACTTATTATAAAATTCTAACCCTTTAAGTCCCTTTCTAGGTTTTTTTTTCTCCCAAAAATTTTATTGGGGGAAAACTATAAAACATTTACAGTACAATGTTTACAGTCACAATTTGTAGTGACCTAATTCCCCCAAATATATTACAACTCCAGTTGACCTATCTTGTTACATTCAAAAACCTACTTCTGTCAAAGTAGTCCAGCGTACATACGTACATAGTGCTCCAACTGTACCTACATACAAACAGACTAAAGCTACTGCTCATTCCTTTCTAGTGTTTTTTTTTTAATTTCTTGATGCCTTGACAGTATAATATGGATAATACAGAATATAGAATCACCAATCAATTCTGTTTTTCCTTTGCTCTTTGTAATATAGAGTGGTGATGTTATTTCAATAAGATTATTTCTTAGAATAAAATATTCCATCATCCAATTTAACTTGAAAAATCTCATTATAAAATGAATTGTTTTTTAAAAAATATATATATATATATTTTAAGATTTTAATTATTTATTTGACAGAGAGAGACACAGCGAGAGAGGGAACACAAGCAGGGGGAGTGGGAGAGGGAGAAGCAGGCTTCCCGCAGAGCAGGGAGCCCGATGTGGGGCTCGATCCCAGGACCCTGGGATCATGACCTGAGCCGAAGGCAGACGCTTAACGACTGAACCGCCCAGGCGCCCCGTATATATTTTAAGATTTTATTTATTTGAGAGAGAGAGAGAGAGATCACAAGAGGCGGGGAAGTTCAGAGAGAGAAGTAGACTCCCCGCTGAGCAGGGAGTCCAGTGTGGGACTCAGTCTTGGGACTCTGGGATCATGGCCTGAGTTGAAGGCAGATGCCTAACCAACTGAGCCACCCAGGCACCCTAAAATATATTTTAATATAATTTATCATTGGGCGCCTGGGTGGCTCAGTCGTTAAGCGTCTGCCTTTGGCTCAGGTCATGATCCCAGGGTCCTAGGATCGAGTCCCACATGGGGCTTCCTCCTCAAGGGGAAGCCTGCTTCTCCCTCTCCCACTCCCGCTGCTTGTGTTCCTGCTCTCGCTATCTCTGTCTCTGCCAAATAAATAAATAAAATCTTTAAAAAAAATAATTTATCATTAATATTTAATGCCTCTTACTTAACAATGTTATTCTGACTAGAGGGACTTTCCTAGTATATGGTTGTGTCTATTGTATTTGGTAGAATTGTGAATTTTCAAATATATGTATACACACACATACACACACACAATATTCTGCGCTCATCGAATCAGTGTGACTATATTTACCAGCAACATGCTGCATACGATTAGGGAACACACACACATATGATTAGGGATACTAAAATTTTTTTATTAAAATTTTTGAGTCCAACAGGGAAAGCACTATTTTAATTAAAAAAAACATAATAGCAGCTACGTCAGGCTAAATCTATATTAAATTCTTCAACAGATTCAGTTCAGTAACAGTTTAACTTGTAATCAACCTCCTTCTATGCTGACAGAAACCAGAGCAACCAACTACATCTTATCAAAGGCAACTTTTTCTAAGTTACCCTGATCATTTGCTTTCCTGAATGCATTTTCCCTATAAGTAGCTAAAACACCTCCCATCTGGTTTATTACTGAAAATGAATTCCTAGCTTCTTCTTTACCCAAGAATTTAGAGAAGTTATAAGAAATACCTATATAGATCATGTCCTATAAAAAAGAATAGCCATTATTATTTTCCTCCTGAGCTATATCAGGTAGAGGCACTGGTTTTGTTAGACAGATAATATTATAGATGCAAACATTTTATTATTTACTATATTTGTCAGTATAACAATAAACTACAGGGAATTTCTAAAGTGGAGAACAATGGATTTTAATGACCCCTAATATCAATCCTCTGCCATAGTATATAAAAGATAGTAGCCATGAGACTTTTCTAGGCATTTATACAAACATTGTCCTTTTGAAGCTTAGCTAATGTATAGAAGTTAAAGGTTTTGCCACTTGTGAAAATTATACCTGTTTGGTTTCTTCAATCCCAGTTTTTCCACTGAACTTCCTAATTTAAAAAATAGAAAACAGTATTTCTTATTGATTTTAAAGACACCTTCAAGGAAATATGAACTGGATCTCATAAAATAAATGGAATTTTAAAACTTCCCTAGAGAATCCAGAGATAAAGTTACAGTAGTTACATAATAACCATGTGATTTCTTTTCAAAAGATAATCCCGTAGCATTTTGCAAAGTGTTTCTTTTTCACTTTCTGTTGCCTCTTCCTTGGAAACCTTTTGTTTCCCTTTCTCTTACTGATGCCCTGTTGTTTCTTATCTGGAGGATCACTGACCTTCTCTTAGTCTCCTCCCTCTTTTTAATGTCACCTCTTCCAATTCATTGAATACTTACTTTCCCCAAAATTCGGATTTATTTTCTTACTTTCTTACCTGAGAGGAAGACTTTAGAAACTTCACTTTCTCCAGAAAAACACTGAGCCACTAGAATTTGTCATTGAAATATTTAGCAAAATGTACTACTTCCCCATCTGATCTTTTTTCCTGTGTGTGTCTGTTCAGCTATCCAGTTCAGGTCCACTGCCTTCCTTAAATATCACCAGTGTGTGAGGCAGTACTCATAGACAGGTTCTGGGGGATGTAGAGACGAGCAGGGCAAGAGCCTTGCTCTTGAGAAGCATGAAGTCTAGACCAGGGATCAGAGTGGAAAGAGAAGTGCAGACTCCTGCTGAAGCACAGAGGAAAGACAACATTTCTACAATAGATGCCTGCCATCAACATCCTTGTCAACCCTTATGGTGGACTTTTAATAAACCACTTACATCTTCTTATCCCTTCCAATCAAACAGTACCAGATCTCAGGAAAGGATCTGATGAGTTTGCTATGTGTGAGTGTGAATTTTGTGAAGGCAACCTGTCCTCTAATGTTTGCATCTTATACTTTTCCTGATTGCTGAGTAAATTGGCTCTACTAAACAAATTTTCTAACGAGTTTACCAGTGAAAGAAATATTTATAAAGAGAGAAAGACTGTGAGGGTCAACTACTATGTTTTACTACTTTTTATGTGGGCTTATGGAAATTCATAATGACCACACAAATGAGAACAAACAGAAGCTATAATTTCAGAGCTGATATAGCAAGGAACCAGACACAATCATTTGCATTTGGTAGAGACACAAAGTCGGCAAAGCATGGGAAAGCTTTATAGTAGAGAAAAGGGGAGGCTTCTGATTTGCTCTAATTGGAGGATGTTGCATCGGGATGTTGGAGGCAGGACCCCTGTCACTGATTTGAGGAGCATACTTAGCTTTCTCTGATTGGTCATGAGTTGGAAGCAGGGCAGGTAGGGGAACTGTCAACACAGAGAATTTGCTAGTCATTGACCAAATCTTGACCAAGTCCTGATCTCTTTGTGACAATTGCCACAAAATTGTAGTTAGATCTGTCAGGCCAGTTGCTACTAAAGTTGTGGGTCAAAGTTCTCTTTGCTATATATGGTCTGCCAATTGTCCACTTGTATATTCACGCTCCCAGGCTGGAGTTGGAGTACACTGGCAAGTCAAAAGTTAATTTTGTATTCCTGTCATCACATAGTGAAATTTTAACAAAAAAAAAATTACTTGGTGAACTAATTAATAAATAATTCTCCAACTATCTGACTTTGGCTCTATTAGCATGAGGTTCTGATCAAGCATGACACCCTTATTAACTGAGCTGTTTCAAGGAGGGATGCAAATTAATCTCTATTGAAGAGCAGTAGTACGTTGTCAAGTCAAATGTGGAAATGTTTTCAATTTCATAGAGAACATATGTGAAATCATAGTAATTCAAAGAACATTTTTGCAGTCTGGTCCTGGAAGTGCGACGCTAACGTAGAGTGAGTTATGTAATAGGTCTGTGATTGCACCTCAGCTGGATCATCTTAATGGCAGGTCTTCAATATGCTTCGTTCATTATCTCTCAGGTGCAGATTTATGTTATTAACACATAATTACAGGAATAATGAAAAAACTGAAGTGTAAATGTGTTTCAAACTGAGAAGTATTACTCTTTTCAATATTGATTGGACATTCATGTACCTACTTTGTGTATCCCCCTGTAAGAAATCACATTAGGTCAAAGCAAAATCAGAATTTGCTTTGAGAACATGTCAATATATCAGATATGTCCCAGATACCTATTTCCTAGAACAAAGATACTCTGATGAACCCATCTCTAAGTGGACAGTGGTATTCTTGGGCCAGAATAAATTTCCTCTTGGACTCTGCTTCTAAGTTCAACACTTGCTTAAATGATTTTTATTTTTTACAGATTCCTCCCATTACAAACTTTTTATTGTCAAAATCTTTCTTTTTATTAAACTTATTTTATTTATTTATTTATTATTTTTTTATTATGTTATGTTAGTCACCATACATTACATCATTAGTTTTTTTTTTTTTTAATTTTTACTTTTTATTTTTTTTGCGAGAGAGAGAATGAGAGAGAGCACGAGAGGGAGGAGGGTCAGAGGGAGAAGCAGACTCCCTGCTGAGCAGGGAGCCCGATGTGGGACTCGATCCCGGGACTCCAGGATCATGACCTGAGCCAAAGGCAGTCGCTTAACCAACTAAGCCACCCAGGCGCCCTACATCATTAGTTTTTGATGTAGTGTACCATGATTCATTGTTTGCGTATAACACCCAGTGCTCCATGCAGAACATGCCCCCTTTAATACCCATCACCAGGCTAACCCATCCTCCCACCCCCCTCCCCTCTAGAACCCTCAGTTTGTTTCTCAGAGTCCATAGTCTGCCATGGTTCATCTCCCCTCTGATTTCCTCTCCTTCATTCTTCCCCTCCTGCTATCTTCTTCATTTTTTTTTTAACATATAATGTATTATTTGCTTCAGAGGTACAGATCTGTGATTCAACAGTCTTGCACAATTCACAGCGCTCACCATAGCGCATACCCTCCCCAATGTCTATCACCCAGCCACCCCATCCCTCCCACCCCTCACCACTCCAGCAACCCTCAGTTTGGTTCCTGAGATTAAGAATTCCTCATATCAGTGAGGTCATATGATACATGTCTTTCTCTGATTGACTTATTTTGCTCAGCATAATACCCTCCAGTTTCATTCACATCGTTGCAAATGGCAAGATTTCATTCTTTTGATGGCTGCATAATATTCCATTGTATATATATACCACATCTTCTTTATCCATTCATCTGTCGATGGACATCTTGACTCTTTCCACAGTTTAGCTATTGTCCACATTGCTGCTATAAACATTGGGGTTCACGTACCCCTTCGGATCCCTACATTTGTATCTTTGGGGTAAATACCCAGTAGTGCAATTGGTGGATCGTATGGTAGCTCTATTTTCAACTTTTTGAAGAACCTCCATACTGTTTTGCAGAGTGGCTGCACCAGCTTGCATTCCCACCAACAGTGTAGGAGGGTTCCCCTTTCTCTGCATCCCCGCCAACATCTGTCGTTTCCTGACTTGTTACTTTTAGCCATTCTGACTGGTATGAGGTGATATCTCATTGAGGTTTTGATTTGGATTTCCCTGATGCCGAGCGATGTTGAGCACTTTTTCATGTGTCTGTTGGCCGTTTGGATGTCTCCTTTGGAAAAATGTCTGTTCATGTCTTCTGCCCATTTTTTGATTGGATCATTTGTTCTTTGGGTGTTGAGTTTAAGAAGCTCTTTATAGATTTTGGATACTAGCCCTTTATCTGATATGTCATTTGCAAATATCTTCTCCCATTCTGTCGGTTGTCTTTTGGTTTTGTTGGCTGTTGCCTTTGCTGTGCAAAAGCTTTTTATCTTGATGCAGTCCCAATAGTTCATTTTGCCCTTGCTTCCCTTGCCTTTGGTGATGTTTCTAGGAAGAAGTTGCTGCAGCTGAGGTCAAAGAGGCTGCTGCCTGTGTTCTCCTTTAGGATGTTGATGGACTCCTGTCTCACATTTAGGTCTTTCAACCATTTTGAGTCTATTTTTATGTGTGGTGTAAGGAAATGGTCCAGTTTCATTCTTCTGCATGTGGCTGTCCAACTTTCCCAACACCATTTGTTGAAGAGACTGTCTTTGTTCCATTGGACATTCTTTCCTGCTTTGCCAAAGATTAGTTGACCATAGAGTTGAGGGTCCGTTTCTGGGCTCTCTATTCTGTTCCATTGATCTATGTGCCTGTTTTTGTGCCAGTACCATACTGTCTTGATGATGACAGCTTTGTAATAGAGCTGGAAGTCCAGAATTGTGATGCCCACTATTTTCAATATTCCTCTGGCTATTCGGGGTCTTTTCTGGTTCCATACAAATTTTAAGATTATTTGTTCTAGTTCTTTGAAAAGAGTTGATGGTATTTTGATGGGGATTGCACTGAATGTGTAGATTGCTCTAGGTAGCATTGACATCTTCACAATATTTGTTCTTCCAATCCACGAGCATGGAACGTTTTTCCATTTCTTTGTGTCTTCCTCAATTTCTTTCATGAGTGTTTTATAGTTTTCTGAGTACAAATTCTTTGCCTCTTTGGTTAGATTTATTCCTAGGTATCTTATGGTTTTGGGTGCAGTTGTAAATGGGATTGACTCCTTAATTTCTCTTTCTTCTGTCTTGCTGTTGGTGTATAGGAATGCCACTGATTTCTGTGCATTGATTTTATATCCTGCCACATTACTGACTTCCTGTATGGGTTCTAGCAGTTTTGGGGTGGAGTTTTGGGTTTTCCACATAAAGTATCATATCATCTGCAGACAATGAGAGTTTGACTTCTTCTTTGCCAATTTGGATGCCTTTTATTTCTTTTTGTTGTCTGATTGCTGTGGCTAGGACTTCTAATACTATGTTGAATAGCAGTGGTGATAGTGGACATCCCTGCCATGTTCCTGACCTTAGGGGGAAAGCTCTCAGTTTTTCCCCATTGAGGATGATATTTGCTGTGGGTTTTTCGTAGATGGCTTTTATGATATTGAGGTATATATCCTCTATCCCTATACTCTGAAGAGTTTTGATCAAGAAAGGATGCTGTACTTTGTCAAATACTTTTTCTGCATCTATTGAGAGGATCATATGGTTCTTGTTCTTTCTTTTATTAATGTATTGTATCACACTGATTGATTTGTGGCTGTTGAACCAACCTTGCAGCCCAGGGATAAATCCCACTTGGTCATCTGAATAATCCTTTTAATGTACTGTTGGATCCTATAGACTAGTATTTTGGTGAGAATTTTTGTGTCCATCTTCATCAAGGATATTGGTCTGTAATTCTCCTTTTTGATGGGGTCTTTGTTTGGGGGATCAAGGTAATGGTGGCCTCATAAAATGAGTTTGGAAGTTTTCCTTCCATTTCTATTTTTTGGAACAGTTTCAGAAGAATAGGTATTAATTCTTCTTTAAATGTTTGGTAGAATTCCCCTGGGAAGCCATCTGGCCCTGGGCTTTTGTTTGTTGCGAGATTTTTGATGACTCCTTCAATTTCCTTAGTGGTTATAGGTCTGTTCAGGTTTTCTATTTATTCCTGGTTCAGTTTTGGTAGTTGGTACATCTCTAGGAATGCATCCATTTCTTCTAGGTTATCTAATTTGCTGGCATAGAGTTGCTCATAGTATGTTCTTATAATTGTTTGTATTTCTTTGGTGTTGGTTGTGATCTCTCCTCTTTCATTCATGATTTTGTTGATTTGGGTCATTTCTCTTTTCTTTTTGATAAATCTGGCCAGGGTTTTATCAATCTTGTTAATTCTTTCAAAGAACCAGCTCCTAGTTTCGTTGATCTGTTCTACTGTTCTTTTGGTTTCTATTTCATTGATTTCTGCTCTGATCTTTATTATTTCTCTTCTCCTGCTGGGTTTAGGCTTTATTTGCTGTTCTTTCTCCAGCTCCTTTAGGTGTAGGGTTAGGTTGTGTACTTGAGACCTTTCTTGTTTCTTGAGAAAGGCTTGTATTGCTATATACTTGCCTCTTAGGACTGCCTTTGCTGCATCCCAAAGATTTTGAACAGTTGTGTTTTCATTTTCATTGGTTTCCATGAATTTTTTAAGTTCTTTAGTTTCCTGGTTGACCCATTCATTCTTTAGTAGGATGCTCTTTAGCCTCCATGTATTTGAGTTCTTTCCGACTTTCCTCTTGTGATTGAGTTCAAGTTTCAAAGCATTGTGGTCTGAAAATATGCAGGGAATGATCCCAATCTTTTGCTACTGGTTGAGAACTGATTTGTCACCTAGGATGTGATCTATTCTGGAGACTGTTCCATGGGCACTAGAGAAGAATGTGTATTCTGTTGCTCTGGGTTGGAATGTTCTGAATATATCTGTGAAGTCCATTTGTTCCAGTGTGTCATTTAAAGTCTTTATTTCCCTGTTGACCTTTTGCTTAGATGATCTGTCCATTTCAGTGAGGGGGGTGTTAAAGTCCCCCACTATTGTATTGTTGTCGATGTGTTTCTTTGCTTTTGTTATTAATTGCCTTATATAATTGGCTGCTCCCATGTTAGGGGCATAGATATTTACAATTGTTAGATCTTCTTGCTGGATAGACCCTTTTAAGTATGATATAATGTCCTTCATCATCTCTTATTATAGTCTTTGTTTTAAAATCTAATTTGATATAAGGATTGCCACTCCAGCTTTCTTTTGGTGTCCATTAGCATGGTAAGTTGTTTTCCACCCCTTCACTTTCAATCTGGGGGTGTCTTTGGGTCTAAAATGAGTCTCTTGCAGACCGCATATTAATGGGTCTTGTTTTTTAATCCAATCTGATAGCCTGTGTCTTTTGATTGGGGCATTTAACCCATTTACATTCAGGGTAACTATTGAAAGCTATGAATTTAGTGCCATTGTATTGCCTGTAATGTGACTGTTACTGTTTATTGTCTGTGTTCCTTTCTGGTCTATGTTGCTTTTAGGCTCTCTCTTTGCTTAGAGGTCCCCTTTCAATATTTATTGTAGGGCTGGTTTCGTTTATTAAACTTATTTGAATTTATTTTTTTAAAGATTTCATTTATTTATTTGATCACTATCAAATAAATGAAATCTTAAAAAAATAAAATTTGTTTTAGATTACTATCATTCAGGTGGCAATGGAACACTTGTAGGTAAATTACATACATCTGCTTCGATTTTTTCACTTCTCTACCCTGTTTCCATGTTTCATTCTACCATTCTTAATACTTTTCCATAGTTTTAGAGATAAACTTCTTGAAAACTGTCTAAAATCACCTGTTTCTACTGCTGTCAGCCTTTGATTTGCCATTTGTCCCAAGTCTGATATATTTTATTGTTGTTAAAGTCACAGAGGAATTTTTCATGGGTATGTCTATGAGACAGATTTTGGTACTAATTTTGCTTGGCATTGCTGAACACTTGATTCCTCTGAAGACCTTTTATCTCACTCTATGCACAGCAGTAGCAGGTTTCATGTATGAGAAAGAGCCTTATTCTTTAAATTACAGGAACTGGAATGAATAAAGGAAGACTTTGTATATGGAATGTGGGCTATCCTGTCTCCAAAGCTCATTAACATTTGTAGCCCTGAGGGGCTGGAGGTAATATAACCAGACAAAAAGAGGGAAGGAAGGAAAGAAAGAAAGGGAGGGAGGGTGGGACGTTGGAAGGAAAGAAGGAAAGAGAAGAAGGGGAGATTCACAGAAGTTTCAGAATATTCCTCCTAGATTTTTTCTGGAAGATTAAGCTAAATAAGAAGACTGACTCTAGGGTTGGTGGCTCCAGCAGTGATTAGAAATGTTTCCCATAGACAGGTGTGGGGAAGAAATGGTAGAGGATTCCATAGTGGTTTCTTTCCAAGGACTAGAGATAGGAAATCTGATGGGGTGTTACAAAAATGCAGGAGGGCTGAATCCTATGAGTTGTATATTTAAATAAATACTTGAGTAATATACAAATTCCCGAGTAGTCAAGAAAATATAAGTTAAAATAACAATGAGACCATTTCCCACTTCTTTGACTGAGAATAATTAAAAAAGGAATATATTGCCAAAGGGGATGTCAGCACTATGGTGTTCTGATACATTATCTTGGAAATGTAAATTGTTACACTTTGTAAATAGTTCTTCAATAATACATTTTACAACTAAAAGTGTATTTATTTCAACCCAAAATTCCACTCCTGGGAATCTATCCTATATAAATATTAGCCTATGTACTTAAAGATCTGTGTGCCAAAACATTATTTATAGTGGCAAATAGAATCAAATTAATACCCATCATGGGAGAATAGCTGAATAAATGATGACACATCTATTGATAATATTCAAAATATAAAAACAAGTAAAGGAATATAAATTTATGTAAATATGTCAAAATTAAGTATATGTATTTTTATTAAATAAGAACTGTATGACAAAACTCCTTATCAGATGATATGTTAGTGCAAATTATTCACCAAATCATTTCAATAATCTCTAATATATTTATAGATTTAAAAGTTTTTTTAAAGATTTATTTATTTGAGAGAGAGAGCAGGTGTACGTGCAGGTGGGGATGGTAAGAGGGAGAGGGAGAGAGAGAATCTCAAGCTGACTCTGCACTGAGCTCAGAGCCCACCACAGGGTTTGATCTTAGGACCCTGAGAGCACGACCTGAGCCAAAACCCAAGAGTCAGATGCTTAACCGACTGCACGACCCAGTCGACCCTATTTGTAGATTTTTAAAAAATACATTGTTTGAATATTTATTTGAGGCGAATGTCCTTAATTAAATACTTCTCTATATTGGGCTACAATCTGATATATGAAACTGCACTCACTTTTTCCATGATGCGACAGTAAATTGGTTATCATTTGTTAGCCTCTCAAAATCAATGAAGATTCTTTCATCTTCTAACTTAACAATTGTATAAAAATAGTTTGACCCTTTGGTGATGTAACTTACATATTTATACATCCATTATTAACCTATTCACAAATAGTTAACAGGAGCGTCCATTTACCTGCATAAAGCATATATATGGTGAAATGTAAGAGTGCAGACTCTTGCCAAGCCACACTTCTACCCTTAACTTGAGTGAGCCCTCTGCTTCTATTTCTTTATATGCACAATGAAGATGACAGCCTACTTTCATGGTTTTCAAGATAATTTAACTTCAGCATGGTGCCTGGCTCAGGCCACATTAACTTGGTATTCATGCTTGTGTCGGGTGGGCTATCGGTATATTTTAATAACCTCTCCAAAGACCTCTTCTTTGGAGAATGGAATTTAATAGGGACACGTCATCTCTGGCTCCCGTGGCAACTTCCAAATACAGGAGAGTCTCCCATGCCCAGAAGGCTTACACCACCCACTCACTTGCTTTCGCATTCCCTTTTGTCTTTCTTAGAAGTCCAGCAGGCAGTTTCAGTGAAACACCCCATGAGGGGTAACTCCAGGGAGCACTGACCCATGGTGGGTGCCTCTGTTTTAGGGGGATACCTGGGCAATTGCCCACTGTGGTGCCAACACGCTGTTAGACTCACTGTCTCCGAACCTGAGACCTTGGTGCATTCTGTACAGAGGGAACTTGAGACCCAGGTGGCTGCGTGAGGCACATGGTGGGTTGATGGTCAGATATGGGATCTTGAAAGAGGGACTAAGTAAGCACTGGATGTGTGGGGGAAACTGAGGACCAGTCAGACTAAAAGTTTAAACATTGTAACTGACTTTTCAGCTGCCCTGAAATTCTCTGCTGGAAAAATCCATAGTATGGTAAAAAAGAATTTGGAAATTACATTTCCTGTCTGTCTATCTATCTATCTATCATCTCCTATCTACCTGTCTATCTATGTGTACCCTTATATAGGTGTATAAACAATACATGTGAAAAGAGCATCATTCATTCAGTATAATTAAATTTCAAGCAATTTTCATTTTCTTCATAATAAATTTCAGAAAATTTACTTTTTCCATAAGCACAGATGGTTTGTATGATATCAAAGAACACAACTGTTACGGAACTCAAAAGCCCAGTCCCTATTTTTCCTGGAGCGAATGAAGCTGCCCATCCTTAGATGGGCCATGGCTTCCTACGGTGAGTGCCTCAGAGGCATATTTAGCATTTATGAAGCAGTGACTTTGCCCAGACACTATTAAAAGGGCCTCATGCACATGTGTGGTCACTGAATTCTTAAAACATCCCTAATGCTCAGATGAAAGGCTTTATGTGCATCACCTCTTCTATCAGAAAGCGTGGAACCAAGTCATGTACTTAACAGAATTGTAGGAGCTCCCACCATTATTTTCATTTGAAATAAAACGATTAAAAGAAAAAAGCTGAGAAGACATTGACATCATTGTTTCAAAGTCAAGCACTTTATACAAAATTGACAGAAAAAAACAAGTTGAAAAATATATATAGCTAATAAGAAAATCAAAGATGTGATTTCTAATCTCTAATACCTTAAGTTAAAAAGAAAAAAAATCATTTATCTGATAGCAATAGAAATACAATCAATGGAAAGTAGTATGATATAGTAATTATATCTCTGGCCCCTGAGTTCACACTATTTTAAATTTTGGTCACTCAAAATGCAGATTTTACCATAGTTACTATAAATAAAAATTTGGATCCATAATAAAATGATCTAATTCACTAGATTATTTTGAAAGCTAAATAAAGCAGTCTACGTTTTAAAAATGTTTATTTTGCATTGCCTGAAATGAAATAGCTCATTAGTAAGTTTTTGTGGCCGATGATCATAATTATTAACCTACAATTCAAATAATGATTACTAAAAATACCATTAAGTGACTATCAAATGCATAAAAAGGAAGTTCATTGGATTTTTACTGTTATTTTTTCTATCAAATTGAAAAAGAGTAATACTAACAATAATAACACCTGACAGGGTTAATAATGGTTTTGTTTTAATTAAACTTTAGTACAAAATAATTTGATTCTTACACTTTAATATCTACAGATACAATAATACTATTTTTTTTTTTTAAGATTTTATTTATTTATTTGAGAGAGAGAATGAGAGACAGAGAGCATGAGAGGGAGGAGGGTCAGAGGGAGAAGCAGACTCCCTGTCGAGCAGGGAGACCGATGCGGGACTCGATCCCGGGACTCCAGGATCATGACCCGAGCCGAAGGCAGTCGCTTAACCAACTGAGCCACCCAGGCGCCCCACAATAACACTATTTTAAGTGAGTTATGATACATTCCAAATATTCAAGATGTTCTCTGTTGTTTCCCCTTAGGTCTAGAGATAAGTTGTCTAAAAATATCAATGGTGAGTTTTTATCTTGCCTTCTATTTTTGTAATTATTCCCAATTTTATTTAACTCTTAAGAGGTCATGATGCTGTATGTCTGCTGAGTGGAATTTACAATTGTTTTTTTCTCTTGGAGATAACACACATGCACACACACTACCTATTCTACATTTATATTCAGATATAGGTAACTGTGTATTTATATAGATAGATAAACATACCTGTCTCTCTGTATCTATCTCCATTTTGTTGTTTTTTGCTTTAGTGTCATCATTGCAA
This sequence comes from Mirounga angustirostris, assembly GCF_029215605.1. Lineage (NCBI taxonomy): Eukaryota > Metazoa > Chordata > Mammalia > Carnivora > Phocidae > Mirounga > Mirounga angustirostris. The sequence goes on along the minus strand of NW_026991722.1, from coordinate 6,635,177 downwards.
TGAGTGTGAGGAGAAACTACTTCCTAACATGACAACCCATGTTGCCAAGTGAACAGTGTTCATTATCTATTGAACTGTGCTTTCTGCCCTACCTATCCAAGTCTCTTGCGTATGTTTTGGTGTGGGCCTTTTATCTGATTGGGATTTAGTTCTGTATATATTATAGGCTCAGCCCTTCGTTAATTGTATGTGTTATAGATACTAACTTCCAATGTGCGGCCTGCTTTTTTACTCTTTAAATGATGATGGACAAAAATTCGAATTTAATACAGTCCAATTTATCTATATTACATTAATTGGTAAAGTTTTTTATGTGAGACTTAAGTAGTGCTTAAGAAACTCTAAGTTAATTTCTTAAATTCTCTATGTAATCCACATGATTTTCATGGTGAAACTAATGGTCTGTCTGGAAATAATTTTTGTAGAGTTTGATGTAATATACTGGTTTCTTTTTCATACCTTCTCCTTCTGAACTTGAACTTGCAGTTGAACAAGACCTTCCTTTCCACACTGCTTTGTGTCATGTCACATGACTATGCGTGAGTGCTTGCTTCTGGGGTCTCCTGTCTATCCTGGAGCCAATCTGACTCTGTCTATCCTGGAACCAATTCCTCACAGTATTAAAGATTGTGCATTTATGATGGTCTGTTGACATCTGGTGAAGCAAGATCTTTTTGTTTTCATGAGTGCCTTAGTTATCGTTGGCTACTCTTGGGGGAGATTACAGTATGCCTGCAATTAGCCCTTTTAAAACTCTTTAAACTCCTTTATTTTATTTTAAAACTCTTTATTAAATGGTATATTCACAATTTACCTGGCTTTAAGGCTAAAATTCCTTCGTGGTCCCTATTTTATGAAGCTGGCTGAAAAAAATCTCTGATGGTAATCAGATTATGTAGCTGGTCCAACCAGTACTTTTATTTGTAACAGTTAATCTTCGGGTTAAATTGCATCTGATTGCAGCTGCGATTCTATATTTTGATAGTAATTATCTTTATTTTAGAATATAAAATGTATTAAGGTTTAAGACTTTACTTGATTTTTTTTTTTTTTATTTGACAGAGAGAGGCAGTGAGAGAGGGAACACAAGTAGGGGGAGTGGGAGTGGGAGAAGCAGGCTTCCCGTGGAGCAGGGAGCCCATTGTGGGACTCGATCCCAGGACCCTGGGATCATGACCTGAGCCGAAGGCAGACGCTTAATGACTGAGCCACCCAGGCGCCCAAGACTTTACTTAAGAAACACTATATAGATAGTGTTTTTCATTTTTGATATTGCCACAAATACTGTTTTGTTCTAATTCATCAGGTAGCTTTGGGGCAGGGTGGGGTTTGTAAATGGTGTTTTACTCAAAAGAGGAGAAAGTATTTTAAAGTTCCACCATAGAAGAAGATTATTCCAGTTAAAACATTGTAAGATACAGAAATAAGGACAATTTATAGTAGATCGAGAATATTATTTATCTCAAACTACATTGAATGTACCAGAATACTCCAACATTAATATGAGCTAGAGCTCTGCACACCAGGTATGAGTAGTTCCACCTGGCTGGAAAGTCAAGGGCATGGATGTGGTTATTTGGTTTCTGAAAGAATAAGCTGAAACATCTCTTGTGCATTTCTTGGTAACTAACACAACCTCTTCATCTTTTCCCATTATGCTCATTCCTTAGGCAATGCCATATTTCCCTTCAAAATGTAAGTCAATGAAATAGTAATAATAATAAAATAGTAAATAATTACTAAGTAAATAAAACTAACAAATAAATAATAATAAATAAAACTACTTAATAGAGTAGTAAATAAAACCACTTAATTTCCCAAAGAAATAAACAATAAAATATGGGTAAACTAAGAAAAGTTTAAGAAAGAGGAAACATGTAGGGGTGCCTGGGTGGTTCAGTCAGTTAAGTGTCTGCCTTCAGCTCAGGTCATGATCCTGGGGTCCTGGAATCAAGCCCCCCATCAGGATTCCTGCTTAGCGGGGAGTCTGCTTCTCCCTCTCCTTCTGCCCCTCCCCCACATCCCCTCCACTCATGCTCTCTCTCCCAAATAAATAAATAAAATCTTTAAAAAAAAAAGAAAGGAAGGAAGGAAGAGGAACATGTTAAAGTGAAGCATAACTTAATTATGTTTCCAGGATTTTTATTTAATTGTGACACATATCTTCACTGAAATAGGTGCGGATCTTACGCATTTACAATATAACTATAATGCCAAATTTTCAAATATTATATATATGAAAGAAATGGTGAGATTATCTCATTTAATATGTTAAATCACTTATTTAAAATGGAAACCTGTGTTCTCCTCTCACCCCTGCTGCCAGGACCCTACATCCTCCACCTGTTTCACTGTATCTCCTCTCCACTGCCTGTTCTCATACTAACATTGCCTACAATTTATTTATTTACAATGTTTAATGCTTGTTGTCTACCAGATCACCACCTCCCCTCTGACTTCCAAGAAAGCAGGGATCCTAAACTGTTTCATTCATTCATGTTGCAAATGTCTAGGAGAGAGTATTTTAGTTACACTTTTAAACACCATGCTCAGGACAGGCCTTGCAGAGGTGATATTTGGAAATTATTTGAAAGAAACAAGAAACATTGGCGAGGATGCATAGAAAGGGGAACCCTCTTAACTGTTGTTGGGAATGCAAGCTGATACAGCCACTCTGGAAAACAATATGGAGCTTCCTCAAGAAGTTAAAAGTAGAACTACTCTTTGACCCAGCAATTGCATTACTAGGTGTTTACCCCAAAGATACAAGTGTAATGATCCAAAGAGGCACATGCATCCCAATGTGTATAGCAGCAGTGTCCACAATAGCCAAACTATGGAAAGAGCTGAGATGTCCATCAACAGATGAATGGATAACAAAGATGTACTGTATATACACAAGGGAATATTATTCAGCCATCAGAAAGGATGAATACTTACCATTTACATTGACATGGATGTAACTGGAGGGTATTATGCTGGGCAAAATAAAACAACCAGAGAGAGACAATTATCATATGGTTTCACTCATATGTGAAATATAAGAAACACCTAGAGGATTATAGGGGAAGGGAGGAAAAAGAATGGAAAGAAATCAGAGAGGAAGACAAACCATGAGATACTCTAACATATAAGAAACAAACTGAGGGTTGCTGGAGGGGAGATGAGTGGGGGATGGGATAATTGGGTGATGGGCATTAAGGAGGGTGATGAACACTGGTTGTTATATGCAACTGATGAAGTATTGAACTCTATATCCGAAATTAATGATGTACTCTATGTTGACTAATTGAAACTAAATTTAAAAAATTGTATTTGCCTTAAAAAAAAAGGAAATAAGGTTAATCATGCAAATATTGAGGATAGATAATAAGAACCAAAAAACACAGACTTTATGTGGGAGACTTGTATGTTGGAATGACAACAAGGATTCTAGGGACCCTGGGATACGGTTAGTTAGGGGCCAGGCAAAGAGAGAGAAGGCAGCATGGTGACACTGAGTCTCACAGGTTCATATCATAGTTTTGTTTTTTACCCTGAGTGAAATGAGAAATATTGACGCGTTTTGAACAGAGGAATGACATGAGCTGACTTACGCTTTAATGTAGGCACTCAGTAAATATCGAATGGAATTGAACTGAATTGATTTTGAGGGGGAAAACAGCTACAGCTCTTGCAAGTTCAGCAACTTATCAGACACTGATATATAGCAAAAATAAAAAAAGGATTATTGGGAATTATGTCTAGAACAATGGGAATAAAGCTAATTTATATGAAAGAGTGGCTGACGTTTAGAATGTTGACTTTCCTTAATGATCTAAAAGTAATTTCTCAAGAGAACTTCAGTAGAAAGTATACACACACACACACACACGTGGTGTGATCACAGCTTCCAATGGAAGATGGAAGTGGGCAGTGTTTTACGAAAGACATTTGTAATGGGGAGATCAACTACCAAAAACAGACCCACGTTTACAGTAGCACTTACGGAATTCTCCTTTTCTTTTGGATTATTTAAAAGTGGATACTATTAGATGCAAGCTTTTGTGGGCCATACAGAAAATGGTTTTTATTTTTTTAAAGATTTATTAATCCATTTCTGAGTGAGAGTGAGTGGAGGGAGGGGCAGAGGGAGAGGGAGAGACAGAATCTCAAGCATACTCCCCGCTGATCGTGGAACCGCACCGGTGGCTGGAACACCTAACCCTGCGATTGATCATGACCTGAGCAGAAAAGAAGAGTCAGGCGCTTAATCGATTGAGCCACCCAGGTGCCCCAATGTTTTTGTATTTTAAGGAAGTTACAAGAAGTCAAAATGTATGCTTTCCTTTTGTGCTAGAATTCTTACCACAAGATGATGTATCAGAATTACATGCATGCATTTAAACATTTAACAGATTTGCTCACAGGATATTTCTTTACTGATAAATACAAAATATATTTTAATTAATTGGAATACAATGTTGGAATTTTCCTATGATGGATAATTGTCATTTGGTCTATTACTTTTTTTGTCTTTTTTTTTTTTAATTTGATTGTTTTGGTTTTTTTTTGTTGCTTTTTAATTTTTTAACATTTATTTGAGAGAGAGAGTGAACATGAGTGGGGGGAGGGGCAGAGAGCAAGGTCAGAAGAAGACTCCCCACTGAGCAGGGAGCCCAAAAGGGGGCTCGATCCCAGGACCTTGAGAACATGACCTGAGCTGAAGCGGACACTTAACTGACTCAGGCACCCCGCTTTTTAATTTTTTAATTTGAGTCTAGTTGACACACAACGTTACATTAGTTTCAGGTGTACAACAGTGATTCAACTTCTCTATGTGCTGTGCTGTGCTCACCACAGGGGTAGCTACCATCTGTCATGATCCAACACTTTTAATGCCTACTTTTAATTCATCTTTAGGAAACAGCTTTTAGACTCTTACCAGTCCTCACTGCTGTTTGCAGTGGCAGCTGCTAGCTATTCCCAGAGCAGTACTGGAATTCACAAGGACGATAGTACAGTATATCAACAAGGAAATAAACAAAAAGAGAACATGCTTCTATTAGGGACACTACTGAGAAAAATCAATGTTTTCCTAAAGGAAAAAAAAAGACATGACAATGGAGGAAGAGTGTTTCCTTTTCAGGCTTCTCAGAGAGCATTTAGCCAGAAACTAAACCATGGATGCTCCTGACTTATGATGGTTTGACTTAAGATTTTTTGACATTACAATGGTTTGAAAGCAATCTATGTTCAGTACAAAGTGTACTTGAAATTTTGAATCTGGATCCTTTCCTGGCCTAGCAATATATGCACTAGGATCCTCTCTTTGATGCTGGGCACTACCACAGCCCCTAGTCAGCCAGCGATCACAAGGGTCAGCAACCAGTAGGCTGACAACCATTCTGCACCTACGTGACCATCTGTCTTGTACTTTCAGTACAGTGTTCAGTAAATCACATGAGATATTCAATACTTTATTTTCAAATGGGCTTTGTGTTAGATGGTTTTGCCCAACTGCAGACTAATATAAGTGTTCTGAACACGTTTAAGGTAGACTTGGTTAAGCTATGATGTTCAGTAGGTTTTGTGTATTAAATGCATTTTCAATTTACAGTAGTTTCAGCTTAGGGTGGGTTTTTCGAGACATCATCAATTGAAGAAGCAAAAGCTTAAGCATTTTAAGTGTAACCTGTGAAAGACCAGTAGAAGAAAGTAACAAAAAATAAACAGGAGAAATCTAAATTATCAGAGACAAATGGACATACTGTCTTATAAATTATTTTGAGGTTATAATTTTTTATAAATCCTAAAGGATTTCTTTAGGAAAATCAACAAATACTGATTTTAATAAAAGGGAATTTGAGAATAGTTAGAGAATTTTGTGATTTTGCTCATTTACTCAGAAATTCATATTAATAGGACATGTTGAAACTTTACTTCTATCAATACTCTATAAAGTAACCTGGAGCAACCCTCTGACCGAGGGCAACTAGAGATGTTTTACATATATATTTTTGACAAAAAACTGATAAATAATTCATCAATAGCATTCTCATATTAAAGGAAATTCTAGAGGCCCTCTTTAAGGCATGAGAAAAATAATACCATTTGTTAGGCTTTAAATATGTATATATATATATATATATATGAATAAATAGTGATGATTATGTATATGTTCATATATGTATATGTTATGTATATGTTCATATACATATGTATATGAACATATACATATGTATATGTATATGTATGTGTATATGTATATGTATATGTTATGTATATGTTCATATAAAGATAAATGCATTTATCTTTGCATATATGCAAAAAGACTACAGTCTTTTTCCTGGACAAGGATCGATAAGAGTAAAACTTTATTTTAGACTTTGACTACTAATGAAGTGTGTTGGAAAATCTGGGTAATCATTTAAATAATTGTAACTGTGTATGTAGGACAGGGAAATAGGACAACAAAACACACACAATCAGATCAGAAAGGAAAGCATGAAAGAAGATATTTAAAAAGTATAATACAAATGAAATCATAAAATAAAGAATAACAGAAATTTTTAAAAATCTATGAGTAATTACATTACATATAATTGGGATAATTCTCCAAACCAAGTCTTAAATGATCAGACTTGAGTACAAAAAAGAACCAAATGCTGGTTATTAGAGACACATAAAATATAAATTTTTGGACAGTTAGTCGATGACTAAAAAAAATAACATGCATATAATAACCAAAATATACCTCATATCATGGTATTAATGCCAATAAGTGTTTAATGGCAGATAGGATTACTAATGATAAGCAAGGTCATTATGATGTAAGTTTTAATTCACAGGAAATTTGTAGGATTACAGATCTACATGCAATTAATAACATCTCTATTGCATATCATAAAAAAGAAATAAAAAGAAAATTGTCAAATCCAAAATTTATAAGTAAATATCACCATAGTTCTTTCAAAAGCTGACTGAATATGAAAAAGAATTACACAGCAATGAAGCAACTCACATGCCATTTTTGATAGATTTGACATACATAAAACACCACAACAGCCCAAAATACACATTATTTTTAAGAACCTAAGGATTATATAAGAAACCTAATAATATGCTAGTGTCATGAAACAAACTTCAACAAATTTTAAATGACTGAGTTACACAGAAAATTTACTCTGACCATAATATAAATAGGTTGAAAATCAGTAATGGAAAATGAGATAATCTTATATGTTTAATAATTAAGAAACATACTTCTAAGTAATTTATGGGTCAGAGAAGAACATGTAATGGTAATTAAAATGTTTATTAATTTAAAAATAATAAAATATATTCTTTGTAGGAATATTTTAAAGCAGTCCCTAGAGGAACATATATAGCTTCAAAATCATCAAAGAAGAACAGCTAAAAATTAATGATCTTAGATTCCATCTAAGGAAAATAGAGAAAGAACGTAATTACACTCATAAGAAATAGAAGACAGGAAATTGTAAAGGTAACAAATTAATGAAATAGAAAATAACACTAAAAATGTGTTTCAATTTCCTCCTTGCCTGGGAGGAGTAGATAATGATTCTGGGTTCCCTGGCAGTTACGAGCTGGTTATTAGGTAAAACTAATAAAAGTCAATTTTAAATAAAAATTTAACATAATAAAATATGACGACTGAAAAAAAAAACAGGAGATAAGGTATATGTATAACAGGATGCCACTGAACAAAGTTGGGGTAATTTAAGCATCAAAAAGAAAAATAGCTGCAATTTGTTTAAACTTGCCAAACAGGATAGAATGCATGAGACTGTACTCCTACATGAAACTTAGAGGATGCTATGAAAGCTAATCATTGTATGAAAACCACAAAATGAAAATATTTTGTATTTTCTGCATAAACTGTACCCTAGGTCTACCAAACAGTAGATGAAGACTGCCAGAATTATAATGTCACTATTTTATAATGAACTGCTAAATAACATTTCAAGGCAATGATCGCAAACAACTATTGAAATCAATAGGTAACAAAAGAAAAAAAAATGATAGTGAATTTTTGGATGTGTTAGTCTCAAAATCCCTGAACACACTGATTTTCATATCAAAAAATAGTGACTACCAAACATTCTATGTTTACAATGTGTTATACCAGGAAGTATAGGACTTGCCAAAATAAGAAACTGAATCTGATGAAACCTCTAGATCTAAATAGCACTTTAACAGAAATATATGGGCCAGAAAAACATGTTAAGTAACACCAAGGAAACAATCAGCAAGATCCAAAATGTGTTGAAAGAAAGAAAGAAAGAGAGAGAGAGAGAGAAAGAAAGAAAGAAAGAAAAAAGGGAGGGAGGGAAGAAGGAAGGAGGGATGGAGGGAAGGAAGGAAGGAAGGAAGGAAGGAAGGAAGGAAGGAAGGAAGGAAGGAAGGGTTATAGACTGAAAGACTTCGATGTGTATGAACCAAACACACTGTGAAGGTGTTTGGATTAAAATTCGCATCAACTAATCATAAAATAAATAGGTATTATTTATTGGAGGACATATATTGAGGAACACTGAGGGGAACTGAAGATTAGTTTTTATGATATTAGATCATGATTATTAACTTTTGCAGGTATAAAAATGGAATTGGGGAGTACTGCAAATTAATCATTGGAAGATGGGGGAGGATAGATACAATAATATTGGCTATGTGTGGGTAGTTGTTCAATCAGGTGATGGTTCCACAGCAATACGTTGAACCATTATCTGTACTTTTATGGATGATGGAAATGTTCAGAAAAAAAGTTTAAAATCAATGTAATTCTCTAACAGAAAAAAAAAGAAAAATCATATAGTTGCAATAAACTTGTGATATGAAAATTCTAACAAATGAAAAAGGGGAATCATTAATCTGAAAAAATATAGACGAAAAACTATAGGAGATGGCATACTAAATGTTGAACTGTTAATGGAGATGCTTGGTTTTACTATCTGTGTTTAAGTTTATGGAGTTTCTAGAGGAAGTGATAAATCAAAAGAGTATAAAATGAACAAAAACAGCCAAAAAATAAAATGTCAATCTTTGTAGACATTTGGTTGTATAGAAAATTTAAAATATTGCACAAATTATTAGTAAGTGAGCTGAGTAAGGTTGTCAGATGCAAAATCATTGTACAAAAACAGTGTACAGAGTACTGATTTCTATACACTTTTATATTAGAATTAACTAATGAGAAAATATTTTACCATTTACAACACCATAAAAATCAAATTCCTAGTAATAAACACATAAATGATGTACAATTTTTTTTTGCTCAGAAATTTCAGTTATGTAGGGAGGAAAAAAATAAATGGGTGGATGGATTGTGCTGATGGATTGGAAGACGCCATGTTTTATTTAAACAGTCAATTCTCATGAAAATGTACTCCAGAAATTTAGTGTCATACCAAATAACAAATGTAAATTCCAGATGGTTATTTTCCCCCAAACAGAATGCAGTGTTTCCATGGCAGTGAAAGGAACCAACATTAGACAAGACAATTAAAGATGAAGACAAGACATGTTTTCTAGGTATCAAGAGTTTTGTACACCTGCATCGTTTAAGAGAGTCTGGTACTGACACAGGGATAGAGGGACATAAATAATGAGACAGAGTAAAGGCTCCAGAAGGAGGCACACATACATAGGAACTTTATCTTGACACACATGGCCCCACAGAACAATGAGGAAAGAACACTCTTTTCAGTACTTGGTACTGGTTGGTTGGAAAAAATAGAAATTTTGGTGCTGTCCTCCTACCATATGTAACATTAATTCCAAGTTGACTATAGATTTAAGTTATAAAAGACCTCTAGAAAAAAATATAGAAGAAAAACTTCTTGTCCTCAGGGTAAGATTTTTTAAATTGTACCTTCTAATATAAGGGAAATGATTGATAATTTGGAGTATATTGAAATTAAGTTTTGTTCATTAAAAGCAACTGTTAAGAGAGTGATAAAGCAAAACATTAGCTGTGAGAAGATATGTGCACACATGTATGCAATTAAAGTTGTGGCCCAGAATACATAAAGACTTCCTAAAACCCATTTTAAAAACACTGTTTAATAAATAAATAGATGCAAAACTTGAAGACGTACCTTGAAAAGGGAATGTGCACAACTTCATTAATAATGAAGTAAATTAAAATGAAAGTGAAAACTGGCACCAGTGAGAGCCATATAATGGGTAGTCCACAGTAGGATTATTTTTCCCCTATTAATGATCTGTGAATGTGCCCTATAGCATATGGGTTCATTGAAGTGTTTATAAACAGCCATATGATATTTTGCTTTTGGATGATTTATTCCACTGTAGTGAGTAGTATAGATTTTAAGATGATACAGTTAGAGGGGGTGCTGAATATCGTTACCTATAGTCTGGAAGATGAGGAAGGTCTTAACCAGGTAGGGAGGGCCATTTGGAATTAACAGAATGAATATTAAATTCAGGGCACACATCCTCCCTTTCTCCTTCCTGAACAGAAGCATGTGACACTTTCTCATCATTAGACAGAACCTTATCTTTTGGGAGAAAAAAGATGTCAGCCACATGGACCAAAAGACCCACAGGGCAAAAGTAAAACACTAGGACATTGGTGGATGGGTTACTTTTAATCCGGTTCAGGACTAGCTGGCTATAAATGGAAGTATATATTTGAAGGGAAGGGGGAAGGGTCAGAAACATTTCTCTAGATAAAGAACTGAAGAGTCTGTCCCAGCTTCATTTGTGTCAGTTTTATGTTTCCTGGTGACATTAACTTGTTAACCTCTTTCTATAGGATGTGTAGCCCTTTGTGGCCGTAGGATATGTGTTGTCTTTCTATGGATTTTCTGTCAGCAGTTTCTAAATTCTGTGCAGTTCCCACTTTCTCTTTCTCTCCTGACATGACGCCTTTCCACTAGGCTGGAAATTTTTTCAGAGTAATTAACTTTAAAGTTAAGGTTTAAGATAAAATAATAATAATAATAGTAATAATAATAATAATAATAATACATTTCTTCTGACAATCCCTGTAGTAGGATTGTCAAGCATTTGACTTCCGACTCATGTTGTGGCTCAAAGCTCTGTGTCCAGTTTCCTCACCTTCTCAAAGGTCCTAGACAGAAGCATTGAAGGAAGCAAGCACAGGGCAAACGGAGAAATTGCAAGAAGCTCAGTGTCTTTGGCACAGTGAGTGTGAGGAGCGCGAGCACAGAGAAGACTTCCACGCTTTGGGCTTGGGGTGGGGGGTGGGTGAATATTTGACCCGATCCCCTCCTGAACGCTGACAATGAAGTTTCTGTTCAATTTGGCAAACTTGTATGTTGTTATTCCATAGTTTTGTAATTGCAAACACATCCTTTCCTTATATACCACTAGGTTCTCTAGACTCATTTCTCTATGGTTTACATTTTATGACTTTAAACTATTTCGAGAATCACTTAGATATTCTTTTCTAAGATTCTGGCAGAGGGATAAATATCAATTTTTCACAGTCATCCAAAATTATGGAATTAAGGAAGACAATTTTTACTTCAGATTGGGTATCAAAATGATATAAAAATATCTTAGAATAGTGATGAGTAAGTATCATTGTATAGATGCTAACTATTCAATTTCTTCAAAATTGAATCATAAATTTTTAAAATCATAGATAAAGCTGTATCAATTTATGGCCTAAAGCATGCATAAAAGATAAGCAAAAATTATGCTGGCTTTTCATATTAAAAAGTCTGTATTTCACAGTCTCCACAGAGGTGTTTTTTTCTCATTTTATCTTCAGTTTAATTTAAATGGCAAGGTGAAACTTCTTCGATGTTCCTTTTTTACCTTCTACTTCATGAAAAGCACATTCTGTTTAAACCATCATTTCACTCTGGTTGTTTGTTTGCTTCTTAGTATATAGTTGGCATGTCTGTGCTTCCATTTCAGAGGAATGCAGAAACATTTTTTCAAAGAAGAGAAAGAAAACATTTTTTGTTTAAAAAAAAAAAAAGATATTGCTCATGGAGAAGGTAATTCTGAATTACTGATAGGCTCACCCATTCAAAAGGGTTGACCAGGGTGACCATGGTTGCTGTCTGCTTTCCTCTGGCTTCTGCCTTAGGCATCACTCCTGCCATTGCTCTGTACCCTGCCAGAAACACCAGCCTTTTTCGCTGCTCCTTTTTCCTGCAGGGTGATTTTTGAAGGCTTGACTAGTTTACGGGTACAAAGCAATAACCCAAACAAAACACAAAACCCTGTGAAAATATCCGCCTATGAGGGGATCTTGGCAATGGATGGATGCTGGTCACAATGATGACATGGACAAAAGAAAAGAAACCACTTACTAACAAGTCGTCACAGGAATAGCTACAAAACTAGTCTAAGAATTATTTTCCTGACATAGACAATGAATGAGATAGTTTTACCATAAACTGTTTTCATTTTCCACCAGATGATTAAGAAGTATTAAGAGACAGAGAGAGAGAGACAGAGAGAGAGGGGGTTTTTTATTTAAGGAATGAAGGATTTCCTTTATTTAAATTTGGCTGATGCTCTGCTTTGAGGGAGGAGAAGCAAGGAAGGGGTAAGCAGTGAGGGATACATAGGCACATAGCTTCATTTTTTAAAAAAGAGAATCTGGGGGCACCTGGGTGGCTCAGTCGTTAAGGGTCTGCCTTCGGCTTGGGTCATGATCCCAGGGTCCTGGGATCAAGCCCTGCATTGGGCTCCCTGCTCCGCGGGAAGCCTGCTTCTCCCTCTCACACTCCCCTTGCTTGTGTTTCCTCTCTGCTGTCTCTCTCTGTCAAATAAATAAATAAAATCTTTTTTAAAAAAAGAATATTCTAAAAAAATAAATTAAAAAATAAATTAAAAAAGAGAATCTGGCAGAAAATTTTCCCAAGATTATGGTCTATTTTTGCCTTATGGATGAAGTTAAAGATTAGGAGAGAATGAAACACTCTTGATCATTTTTTTATTTTCCCAAATGTTCATCAGTGTTCATATTTTTCCCTTGCCAGTCATGGAGAACAGAGGAAGGCATCATATCCCTATGTCAGAGAATGATGATATAGTGACCCAGAATCTTTCCTTTCTCTTAACCCATGAGGCTGAGGGTAAGAAAAATATGCCAGGATTCATATTTGCCAGATAGAGTCAAATGTAATTTATTCTTAGCGCATCTCCAGAGTACCTAGAACTGGTTCACCATCTCCATTGCTATGAAGTTTAGCCAATGACAACAACTTCTCCATTTGTTTTGCTAATATCATCTTATCCTTACCCACCTGAAGTATCTTCAACAAGTAGTTGTATTCTTGGAAAGTGAAAATATTGTTGTATTTGCTTTGCTGTTGTTGTATTCTTCTGTAGGATTTTTGTGTCAAGGTTAATGTATTAAATGTGACCGTATAAAACATACTGAAGTTTCAGCTTTCCCAAGGAATTCCAATTGTGTAAGTGTTAACTGAGCATAAACAAATATTGAACTCTAGTTTGTAGCATACATGATAAAGTATGAAAGGGTACGGGGTGACTATCTTAGAAATAAGAAGCATTAATGTATGAATATAGGATGGGATAGATATATATGCAGTAAACAAGATAAAGTGATTGTTGTAGAAATTCGGTAATGTTTGTATACATATTCACTATATTTTTCCTGCAGATTTTCTATTTCAAGGTTTTTATGATGAAATGTTGGGAAATTTAAAGTACAATGCATACCGAATAATGACACACTGCTCATTATAGATGCTTATACATGAAACACTCAGTAAATTTTACTGAATCCTCATAAATGAGTGACTTTCTATAACCTTCTTTATTTTTTTAAGTTTTTATTTAAATTCTAGGTAGTTAACATACAGTGTAATATTAGTTCCAGATGTACAATATAGTGATTCAACACTTGCATACATCACCTTATGCTCATCACAAGTGCCCTCCTTCATCCCCATCACCTATTTAACTCACCCGCCACTCCCCTCCCCTCTGATAACCATCAGTTTGTTCTCTATAGTTAAGAGTCTGCTTCTTGGTTTGTCTCTCTTTTTTTGTTCATTTTGTTTCTTAAATTCCACATAGGAGTGAAATCATATGGTATTTGTCTTTCTCCTATTATTTAACTTAGTATAAAACTCTCTAGCTCCATCCATATCACTGCAAAGGGCAAGATTTCATTCTTTTTAATGGCTGAGTAATATTCCATTATATATACATAAATGTGTATATATACCAGATCTTTTTTATCCATTCATCAGTCAGTGGACATTTGGGCTGTTTCCAACATTTGGCTATTGTAGATAATGCTTCTAAAAACATTGGGGTGCATGTACCATTTTAGGTTAGTATTTTTATATTCTTCAGGGAAATGCTGATCAGAACCACAAAGAGATACCACCTCACACCAGTCAGAATGGCTAAAATCAACAACACAAGAAACAACAAGTGTTGGCGAGGATGCGGAGAAAGGGGAACCCTCCTACACTGTTGGTGGGAATGCAAGCTGGTGCAGCCACTCTGGAAAACAGTATGGAGGTTCCTCAAAATATTGAAAATACAACTACCCTACAACCCAGCAATTGTACTACTAGGTATTTACCCAAAGAATACAAAATTTCTATAACCTTCTTTAATAATACGTCATCTAACAACTGGGAAACCTAGTAAGACTGTGGATTCCTTAGTGACTACTTTAGAAATGAAAAGAGGACTCCAGAATTTAGGGTGAGTTCTTAAAGAAAACATTTACTCTGTATGCAAACAGAAACTTAGTCATGTGGAAGTCCCTATTCTGAGGACATTTCCTGAGGGTATTTGGGAGTAAGGTACCTGCCTGGGCACTTGTGTACTCCGATTCATAAAATATTCCCTGGATTTATGGTCCCAACCCAGTTCGGCAACAAAAGTGGAAAACTCTTAAATGACCTCTCAGTGTGCTTTAGCATAGTTGCATTAGTGGTCTAAAAAGAGAATATTTCTTTCAAATAGTTCCTCCACATCCCACCTGTTAAAAATGGAGCTTTGACTTGATAGAATTTTATTTTCTTTTATTTTTTTAAAGATTTTTATTTATTTATCTTAGAGAGAGAGACAGAGAGAGTGAGGAGGGAGAGGAGCAGAGAGGGAGGGAGAAGAAGGGGGAAAGAATCTCATGCAGACCCTGTCCTGAGCGTGGAGCCCCACTCGGGGCTCGATCTCATGACCTTGAGATCATGACCTGAGCTGAAACCAAGTCTGATGCTTAACGAACTGAGCCACCCAGGCACCCCTCAATAGAATTTTAAACTATTCTAATTTGAATTGCCTGTGATTTCCAAAGAGTTTATGAGTAAACCTGTGGAAAATGTATATTCTGGTATCAGAAACAAGATACAATTAGGAAATTGTAACTTCTCAAATTTGGCTTAGGTTATATATGTTTTATTATTTTATACACCCACACAGGACCATTTACAAAAGAAATACGTAGAAGGAGCAATAAAAAAGTGAATGAACACAGTGACCAAGGTTTAAAGCACTTATCAGATATTAATTGCTAAGCAAAAGTACCCCACTCATGTTCTGTGACTGTATAAAGCGTCTTTCTGAAAGGCAGTATAGTAAACTGGTACTGTCTATGTGATCTTGGAGAATGCTAAAAAGAAATGTGCTGGCTTTGGTTGTTTGTGCTGTGTGAGATGCCCACAACAACTTGCATTGCTATTGCTGGGGGCTTTCAAGAGAAATGTCAGTCCTCACAGCAAGTGATGGGATTTGACATATGGGCTTCAAAGCATCATTAAAACCACACCTGCTGCAGAAGAGGCTATGTCTTTCAAGAGATTTTCTAGCAGTAAAGGTTACACTGAAATCCCAAAGGCTAAGGCTTATTTCTTTTCTTTGCAGACAATTAAATGCTCTAAAGAGAAAGTAATTGCACAAATATATTTAAGGAAAAAAGAAATCTACCTTCGCGGCATACTGGTTTTTAAAATACCTATGTATGTGCTATCCCTAGAACATACAATATAACCTAATACCACTTATTCACAACTATTGATTTCTGTGAGATAAGTTTTATAAGGTAACTGACCACACAGGGGCCTAAAAATGTCATGGTCTTGCTTTTTGGGCAAAATCTACTTTTTGGAACTTTTCACCTATGTTCTATATTATGTTTTCAATTATAAAAAGGAAGGCATATCATTTATTGAGCATTATGACAATGGCTTACATATTTTATCTTCTATTCTTATGTGGGGGTGCATTTAGATGAGGAAACTTGTCAGGGTGGTAAAATAATTGTTTCAGGCTTATATAACCCAAGTGGGCAGTATTGGAATTGAAGTCCAGGTAGGTCAGATGCAAACAGCGTACCCTTGTTTCTTCATGCTATGCTGTCTAGTGGGCTCCCAGTTAGAGTAGATCTCTCAGCTGAAATGCTTCATAATGTCGTTTGTGAGATAGGGCATGTTCATAAAAGGAAAAGAAACACGGTGATGCATGTGTTGAGCGTGAAGTGGCTAGCACTGGCAACATGGCCTGCCCCCATCACGTGGAGAGACAGCCCAGTGCTGAGATGCTCCAGAAAGTCTCCCGCGGGGCAGATGCGGCCCCACCTGGGTTAGACGAATAGCAAGGATTTAAGTAAAAAGCAGGAGGGACGCAATATTAATAGGAATGCTGTGTACAGTATATGTGGACATTTTTTTTAAAGATTTTATTTATTTATTTGACAGAGAGAGAAATAGTGAGAGCAGGAACACAGCAGGGGGAGTGGGAGAGGGAGAAGCAGGCTTCCCACCGAGCAGGGAGCCCGATGCGGGGCTCGATCCCAGGACCCTGAGATCATGACCTGAACCGAAGGCAGACGCTTAACGACTGAGCCACCCAGGCGCCCCTATGTGGACATTTTTATCTTTAAATATGAGCAATTGAGTAAGCCCCTGAGATGGATTCTGTTTCTGCTACAACAGACTGAAATATATTTACTCTTCTTGCCTCCAGCGCCAGCAGGTTGTCATGATATCAGCCAGATCTCTTATCACAACACATGACAGATAGAAATATTTAAATATTTTTATAGTAAAATTTTCATATTATAAAAATTTCTTCGTTGTTAAGATATGTCTCCTACAAATAGAAAATAGTACAATTTTCCATGTGAAATCAAATTTTAATTCTGTTCTCCTAGGAAGAATGAAGGATGCCTTTGAAGTTATGTCTGAAAGAGCAAATGATGGACTATGTCGTAAAAGGATAATTGAAATATCAGCCCAATGAAATGCATACCCTGAATCCTGCATTTCAGAACACATGTAAAGGAAACACTTCCACTGAATCATTTAAAGTAATCTGAGGACACACACAGTTCAATTTTACCAAGTATTTCATCATTTAAAAGTAAAATCAGAATATTTACTGTATGCCGGTAATGTGCTAACTACCAAGCATAAAATGAGGAGTGAAAACAGACAGACTGCCTACTTACTGGGTGAAAATGAAGGGGGGTGATGGATATTCTATGTTAATTTTCCATAAAGACATGCAAAATTTAAAGCTGTGAAATCCCTTAGAAGGATTATGAAAGCAATACAAGAGACCCATCAATGTGGGTCTGATGGGATTTAAATAAAGTAAAATTCAAGAGAAACTGGTTCAGGAAAGAGAAAACATACATCAGTTCCCTGATTCATGATGGAGACCTGGATATTTAAAGAAATGAAAGCCAATCTTCGTGGAAAAAGACACAGTGATGAGGAAGTAGAGCAAATGTGATTTGGCTCCCAAAGTGGGCAGGTTAAAAATGTTATAATTACGTTTTCTTTCAAATGGGTGGACAATACGATCACATTTTATTTTTTCCAGCAATCCCTCTGGCTCACGTATGGAGAATGAACTGGGGCATAGGGGTGGCAAAGGGTAATTTTGGTGCCGGACCTAAGAGGTGACAGCTCACTGACTGATTGGGGGATGGCGGGTGTGGGGAAGAGGTGTTGGGTTCAAGGGCTGGAAACAAGGGGCTCCCTTTCCCTGGGGATTTGGCAAAGCCATCACTGTGACTGGGAGGGAAGGGCATGGAACTGGGGCAGCAAATGTAGGGGAGCCCTGGGGCGACAGAGAGGAGGTGACCTGGTGTGGGAAGGACGTGATGGCAGCCTGAACAGAGAAGATCAGTGGCTCAGGGAAGAGATGGTTGTGAGGAGTGAGTCTGCCTGATTCGTATATTGTTCTTTCCTCTCCTCTGCACTGACCTGGATGGAACTTTGTCCTATCACCAAAGAGAACGGAAAAACACAGAGTGTGTGCCTGTCTTGGTTCTGCGAGAGCAGCAGCTCCCAGTGCTTACTGGAGAGCAGCGTGGATAGCCTCCCCCGCAGAGGCTGCTGCGTGCTCCTCCCTCTTAGCTGCCTCTCCACACTGCACAGGCCCTCAGGGAAAGACAGGGCTTGACGCACAGTACCCTGTTGTGTGTGTGCGTGCAGGAAGGGCACAATGGCGAGAGACAGACTCTAGGGGCAGTTTCACCTTTGCTGGAAGACAGAGGACCAGAAATCAATGCCACCAGACCTTGGCTATGGGGCTATACCCTTTCCTCCCTGGGACACCATTCCTAGACACTTAAATTCATATAAAATGACAAAAATCAAGACAATGAGATTTGTCTTTCCCTATTTCCCCAGCCTCTACCACTACCCCTGGGAATACATAAATAGCCAGTATGTCTGATTCCTAAGAGGGAAAAAATAAGATCACTACCTTATCTAGGGAAAGAACGAAAATAGGTAATTTTTCTGAAAAAAAATCATAGGAAAAATAAAATTCATAGCGCAAACTTGGCAGCACTCAGGGAGGAAGTCTTTAGAGATACTGGATCTGTCTGGTTGCTGAGATAAATTTATCTTCCTTGGAGTCAAATATACTTGGATATTTTATCTTGATGCCTGTAAATATTTAAATTGTGTGCTTACCCCTCCCCTGCCAACATTTCCCCATTCTGGGTTTAAAATCACTAAAGAGAATTCTGATAATTTGTTTACATAGGTAGATTTAATGGAGAGAATGTGCTGGAAAAATAGTATGACTGGTTTCTTGTTAAGTCTATTTATCTTTGTAACAGATTGAAAGGCATTTTCAATTTAGACATCAATCTCAGAGTCTTGGCTAATGTGACTCTCTCCTTAAGAGACGGGCACAAGTGCACATGCTGACTATCAAGTTCTCCTGCTCTCTGAAATAAGGCCAGGTTATGGCTCCCAGCAAATTAATTTAGGTGATTGCCTCATTGCAGACCTCCTGGGAGACAGCCATTCCTTTCCCCCAACCCTCTCACTGACATCCACTGGCATTGGAATACACAGCATATCTTCCCCATCTTCATGCAAGATGTAATGACTAAGCAATACTTAGGGAACAAATAACTTCTAAATAAGTTATTCACCCCAAATTATCTAGACTTTGTAGCCAACATCATTTGGGAAGAGTAATTAAAGGACAACGAGGTTGACTAACTTGATCAATCTCTTAAAAACTAATTGTTCTACTAGAAAGAAAACAGATTTGAGTTTACTAATAATTTTTTATCATTAAGAAATATGTTGGTGAAATATGCTTCTGGCCAAGATGGAGTAATAGAGCCTGGATCTACTGGTCTATCTGAAACAATGTAAAGCCATATAAAAATATATATAAAATAAATGCAATAACCATCTCCATCACACTGGACATCGGGCAACAAAGGACAGTTATCCCCAAGAAACAGAAAATGAAGAAGACGAACCCTAGATTTACCCCGGTCGATGGCCCTGAGAGGGTCTCCCACTGTAAGGAAATGAAGAAGACGATTTACCCCGGTCGATGGCCCTGAGAGGGTCTCCCGCTGTAAGGACAGGGAGTATATTAGTTTGCTGAGATAGCTGCAGCGCAGTGCCCCAGAATAAATGGCTGGGAACATTTCAAATGTACTATCCTACAGTTCAGTATGTTAGGAGGCCTCCATGGGTCATAATGAACTATATGAAGATGGCAGCAGATCTGCATTTCTTTCTGGAGGTTGTAGAGGAGAATTTGTGTTTTGCCTTTTCCAGCTTCTAGAAGCTTCCCACTTTCCTTAGCTCGTGTCCCTTTCTCCCCATCTTCAAAGTTGGTGCCAACAGGCAATTCCTTCTCACACTGCATATCTCTGGCTCTCTTTTCTGCCTTTATCTCCTTCTAAGGTCCTCGTTCTTACTTTGGTCCTACGCAGAAAATCCAGAATACTCTAACTATTATAAAGCCAGATGTTTGACAACCTTCCTTCCATATGCAATCCTAAATCTCCTTCTATGAATGATAGTAAATATATAGGTAAATAGATACATTTTCTTATTATTTAAATTCCTTTAAGAGGTAGTTGATTTCTTAAAACAAACATATTATTATGTGTAGAGTGTAGTGTAGTGTAGAGTGGGTTTTGTAACATGGAAAAGTGAAATGTGTGTCAATAATAGGATAAAGGCTGGGACAGCACACATGGAAGTTATCAGATTCTACTGTTAAGTTGTAAGTTCTGCTGTAGGATTCTTACACAGTGCATTAGTAGTAGAAACATTTGAAGGCAGACCGCTAAGTTAAAGATGCATGTTCTAATCTTTGCCTGCAAAGAGAAGAATGTCAGGCAATATGTTGCCCTTTTACTGTGAATTAATAAATTTAGTTTCACTTTTACACTAATGATTTTTTTTTTAGTTTATCCATCTTTCAGAGTAACATCTATTCTTGGTTGAATAAGACCATTAAAGTGAATTTATTAAGGGAACAGATGCTCGACTTGTGAAACATCTAGTAGAAGGCCTACAATCCTATAGCTTTATAATTTATACCTCCTTTTCTTTCCCTTCTTTTCCCTCTTCTCCATGTTATTAATCCCATTACTATCATGCAGAGCACATCTCCACTGGCATGACATCATCTAGGCAGGACCATGTGTCATTTGTTTACTGCTATGTACCCACAACCTGGCTTTTCACAGTTTTCCAGTAAATGTTTGAATTGGCTTTTATGCTTGCATTTTATTACTTCCAGAGTAATGACTTTGTAAACTCCTTTATTTCAAAAAATGAATATCTAATTCTTTTTTGACAATGTAGAAGTCAAGGTGATCAATTACATTTTTTCAGCCACTTAGCCCACATCTCTTCACTGCTGGAGGTGTTTCCCCCTTGCTTACGATGATGAAGTGTGGGGAAAGGGCTTTCCATTTTTTTATCAAGATATGCACATGATCGTTTTGGAGATTGTTTCATCACAGCTCAGCTGAGGACACCGGGTGGAAAGTAAATAATCATCCCTCTAGTTGAGCTGCTTTACAGCCACTCCACCAAAATCATCCCGTGATGCTCTGGAAGTTCCTTTTCCTAAGGTTCTTCTCTCCTATTGCCCCATGGTTCCTCTTTCTTTTTGATGCTTTACCTTCGCTAAGGTTCCTTTTTTGACTTGAGAACAGGAATTTGGTGTGGATCAAGGAAATCCTCTTTAGTTTCAAGCAGAATCACTCTGTAGAAGAGGTGGAAAACTGGAGTTTAAGAAATCTCCCATTCTGGGTATTAAATAATTTCATCTACATCTAAAGATTAGAGATGTATTTATAATTTGGTAGAATTATTGTCATGTCGAAGTTGCATGCCTGTTGTTCTCAGACATTATTTTCTGAAAACCACTTGCCCCACATTAGGCTCCAAATAAAATGACAAAGTCCATGTCCATTACCTTGCTAATTAAAGTTACGGGCTCCATTGGTCCTTCCCAATCTTGGGTTTGTCCTGTGGCGTAGGCTGTAAGATCAGAGAAGAGGGTTGCTATAGACAGGAGATAGCATTCTGGCCCCTTACTCCCCTCCATTCTATGATTTCCAATCTTTTTATAAGCATCACTGACAAGCATTTTTCCTTAATTTATCATAGCATTTCTCCCCTTTCCTACTCACAATATATAACTAGTTTATGCCACTTCATACATGCTCCCCAAATCTACTTTTTAAAGAATGATTTTTCCTTCTTACAATATAATTTCATCACAGTCTTCAAATCCCTGTGTATCTGCCCTTCCAGAAGACTTCTGAATTCTCTGTTCAACTTAGTAGTCTGTCCCTTTTGTAACCAATTGTCTTTTGAAGTCTCTTTATAAGAGATTCTTTCTTTATTAGTCTGTTTTCTTGGTGCACATGATTGAGCCACTACTTCAGATGCTCATTTGAAACAACAGGATTATCAATCCAGGTGCCATGTAGTCCTAAATGGATTTGTTTTTGTTTTTTCTTTTCTTTTTCTGGAATCTAACGTCCTTCTCTTAACCAACTTAACCATTCATCAAAAGATGTACTGAGAAAGAGAATGAGGCTTGTTAACAGCATTCCCATCAACCAAAGAAAAGAGTGGGAAAAAAACCCCAAAACTCGTATTTTTAGATTGTAGTTTATCATGCACATTATATAATGCATTTTAGCTCATGAAACATGTTTATCTGAATATATTATAATAAGAAATATTATTATGTATTTAAAATTCTCTCATTGTAAAGATAATAGATTCAAATGGCATGGATATAATGCCTCTATCTCAATCATGGCAGATATTTCATTTTTATGTAATTTCTTTCCCTTCAAGATTCCACAATTGAAAATAAAATGAGTGGGTGACAGGTGTTTCTCCTTTATTTTCCCATGCTCCTTTGCCACTCCAGCTGAGAGATCTCATAAAAATCTCAGCTCTCCCCTAGAAAAGCATGCTGCACCTGTTTGCCATGTGCTTAGTGACTACTAACATTTATGTATCGCTGTATTCCAAGTCAAATAAATTGATAGAATGCAACTCAAAAACGCAGCGCGTTGCATCTCTAATGCTTTTTATTTTTTTTTATTTTTTTAAAGATTTTATTTATTTGACAGAGAGAGATACAGCGAGAGAGGGAACACAAGCAGCAGGAGTGGGAGAGGGAGAAGCAGGCTTCCCGCGGAGCAGGGAGCCCGATTTGGGGCTCGATCCCAGGACTCTGGGATCATGACCTGAGCTGAAGGCAGACGCTTAATGACTGAGCCACCCAGGCGCACCTCTCTAATGCTTTTTAAATAGAAATGTTTTCTCTCCCAATCTTAATGCAAAAGAGCCGTTCCTTATTCCATTCAGTAAAAACATGGCCACTTTGATATTCAATTTAATTTGGAAAATGGTGCTGAAAAATATTAAAATAAGATATATGCACTTATCCAAAGTCTCTCTAATCTACTTCAGAATAGCTTACTAATGTCATGGAATATGGTAAGCCAGCTGAGATTTCATTCTCTACTAAGGCTTGCATGAATTAATAATTTGTCAATTTATGCAATTTCCATTAGAGATGTAAAACGCTGTAGGTGATGGCAGGAAGTACTATTAGTACACTGACGTGTGTAAGTGGTGCTTTGGCTCTGCCTGCCATTTTCATGAAAACTTTTACTTACTTGCCATCTGAGGTGAGTTTTTTGTGGGTTTTTGCCCCAGCTTGCTTTCACATAACAAATGTATGCTCAATTTATTAGAGTAATTTGAGAAAAAAAAAACTTCTAAATTGCCCTTTAGAAAAAATTATACTTTTCCGTAATAGTGATAAAGATAGATTTCTAAAAACTAATGAATGAGATGACAATGAGATGAATTTAGTGAAATCTATTTTTATTTATTATTTATTATTATTATTTTTTTAAGATTTTATTTATTTGCGAGAGAGAGAATGAGAGACAGAGAGCATGAGAGGGAGGAGGGTCAGAGGGAGAAGCAGACTCCCTGCTGAGCAGGGAGCCCGATGTGGGACTTGATCCCGGGACTCCAGGATCATGACCTGAGCCGAAGGCAGTCACTTAACCAACTGAGCCACCCAGGCGCCCCGTGAAATCTATTTTTAAATACATACTTTACACACATATTGTAAATCAATGCTTAATCTTTCTCATAGATCGCTGGAAACCTTTTCGCTTAAGGGATGGCATATCATTCCAGAGTAAGGCTGCTAACTGCATTTTGTATGTCTTGTCCCATATTTTTAAGTTAGGATGTGTGAGTTTCCTTTGTGGTCTTTTTTTTTGTTTTGTTTTTAACGAATCTTGAGACAGTATCTCCATGTCCATGTAGGCATCCTCACCAAGGTCTAGGCCAGAGAAACAGATGTAAAAGATCATAGTGGCCTGAAACATAAAATAAACAGAGAATGCTCATGAATGATCCTGCTGTCTCTAATGAGACACGTGCTAATTAACCTTTCCATGAAGGAATAAACACCCAGCATACACAAATTACATCTTGTACGCCAACAGGGATGTATGAATAATAACCTCCTGGAGATACACTTTGAGATGGATCCTGAGTCAAGTTCTGTATTCATGATAAGTGAAAACAATGCCAAGATCAGTTTACTAGCCTCTCAGACTGTATAGACTAAAGTAAAACAAATTTTGTTATATTTGATATATATATCAAATGATATATATATCAAAATGATATATGCATTATTAATATTTTTGTGATTAACAATTAGTAAATTGGATTTCTAGAAGAATTAGAAACTTCAGTTGCAAAGGAACTGCTTTGGATTATAAGAGCTACCCTTTAGTAGCACTTACACTTCAAAATTTAATTAACTGTTAAGATAGAGAAAATGACTTAAAAATCAAGTAAGTACACAAGATGCAACCATATTAATGCACACATGTTAAAGATGTATTTCATATATTTTTTGTTTTAAAATAAATTAATAATTGATATAACTCAGTGGTGTTTTTGAAATTATTAGATTTCTTCTAGTTAAAAATGTTTTTAGTGTTGAGAAGAAGACTCTTGACTCTAGAGATAATGAGTAATTGTTTTTTTTTTAAATAATTCTCTGTTGAGGTCTATATAAAGAGAAATTACCAGTATCAAGTGAAAGATGTATAATTGTTATGTGCTGAATGCACTTTATATTATTTCTTCCAGACAGCATGATTTGAAGGTCAAAATCAGCTATATTCCAAATAACTAAATAATTCTGGGCAACTAAGTTTAATATAAGCTTTGGGAGTAATTATGAGTTCTTCGTTAGACCACATCAAGGACATGCAGAAGCATAAGTACAATTCTTGGAGATTCTCGTACTCCAGTAAAATGAGGAAATTGCCTAGCCTAAATAGTTTGTAAGGTTTGGCTTGGGGTCTGCTTTATATCTTAACAAAGAGAATAATGAATTATCAACGTTCAGTATCAAGTTGTTTTGCTGTTTGTATTTTTTCTTTCAGGCTATCTTAGGACAAAAGTAGATTCAGGACATTTTCAAAAGCTTTCTCTTATTTACAAATGTCTTAATGTTATAGGTCCATTCTTAATGTATCAAAAGTTTATATGAGAACATTCATAGAGGTATAGTTAATTAGCTTAGATACATATAAAATTTAAATTCCAGTTACTCATTATTTTATGAGTCTGTGATAATTATCCGATCATTATATGGTTATTCCAAATATCTGCATTATATATGTCCACAGGAAGAAATAGAATATTCAAGTTTTGAACTGTAGCTATCTGTGGTGTTATAAAAATAATTATTTTTCACTCAGAATTTTTTAATCTTCTCTGGATAAAATGGATGATGTGGGATACCTAAGTTAGAAGAGACCACATAAAACTCCAGGTGTGTGTGTGTGTGTGTGTGTGTGTTTGTGGTTTTGGTAGATTAAATATAGGATAACATTCCTCTGCCACAAAAGCCTTTTACAGTATTTGGAAAATCAGGAGTGGACAATTTAATAGTGTTTTTTAATAGCAAACAAGCTCTGAAAGTTTAATTCAGAGGCATCTTGTATGCTCTCACATGCTCATCACCCTTTAAGGGTTATCTAAATAAACCTGTCATCTATTAATAATTCCTTGTACTCCATATAAAAATATATTACTTCTCACTTAGATGAACATCTGTATAATTTGCATTTTCTTTTGGGTTATTTGTTATACATGTTTATATCACTGTTAAAATGGCAAGACGAGGATCTAAATTACTATGTCTTCCACTGTTTTTACATAATGTCTCATATGAACATGGCAGTCAGAGATATTTACTCGATTAAATAGCATCTATTAATAGGATATGAAATCTTAAAAAATATTGTTTTCATGACTAGAAATGACTAATCATCAAAATGAAATCATTCATTCAGCAGGCAAAGAAGTGGGGTCTATATGCCAAGTGTGTTTTTTACTGTTTATTTCCCTATATACACAAGTGACTGACTTTAATTCTCTATGAATCAAATACCCATCTGTTAAAATATTTCAGATATAAGTTATATTGAAGCTTTCACTTTCAAGCAGATTATTTCAATTTAATATGGAAGCCCATACTTCCATTCAGGTGAAATAAATGCGCCAAATGTTGTGTAAAACCTTAAATTGGACCGTAGAATTCTTTTGGCAGTTAGAATAGTGACCCCACAGATAGCTACAGTTCAAAACTTGAATATTCTATTTCTTCCTGTGGACATATATAATGCAGATATTTGGAAAATCACAATGGTATGCTAGTATCCAAGCTTAATAAGTGAAAATAATGAGGTTTAATTGGTATATAAATTTCCCAAATGAAAATCCCTATTTACAGTCAGTTTTCTCAGAGGAAGGCTATAGTCTCTTTACAGAACCTTATTATCTTGGAAAAGGAATCTCATGGATGAGAAATCATATTTTCTTTCTACTAAGACATAGGTATTTTACATTTTTATTTTTGTTTTTGCAATATGTATTGCTTTAACAGAATGGACTCATAAGAGTAGGGGTAAGAGACCATGTTTGTGGGCTTGCCTCTGTTTAGGTGTGTACTCTTAAACATTCAAACTTTCTAAACCAGTTTTGTGATCTTTTGAATAAAGGGTTTGATCAGAAAAGGTACTATATACTGCAGTGATTAATATTGCTGACTCTGGACTCCAAAGTCTGGACCTGAAATTCCAGCCCTACTACTTATAATTAGTCAAACTCCTTAGTGTCACAATCATTGTTTTTATTTACTTTTATAATCGTGACAATAATACCTGCAGAATGTTTATTGCCAGCATCAATGAGGTTATATGAAAATTCAATAAATACTCCACAATTAAAGTCATCAAAATTAGTATTCTGTAGTAACTAATTCCTCTTGTAGCTGGATCACTGCATGAGAACAGACACACTCTGGATTATTATTACCGATGGACTGACTGGTCCAGGGGCTTGGTGATATTCACTGTAAGCTACCTTAAATACTGATCAAAACACACCAAAAAAGTGGCATGGCTGGAGAGTGACACATGGAAGAGGATTTAGGTCATCAGCAGCAGCATCAATTCAATCAGCTTTGCTTCCATTCATTGTGTTATTAATTATGCTGTTTCTTATGGCAAAACAACAACAACAACAACAACAACAAACCAAAACCCACAAAACTGATAATTGACAGCCCTGATGTGGCCAGGGGAGAGCACTGAATTTCAGGTTGCAAACATGATATCATCATCATAAACTGTGCATTAAACCTTGTGGTGATCCCCTGGGATTGACACAAGCAAACTGTGGTCCTTTCTTACCATATAAGCAATAGAATATAATAGAAATATAGGTGAACAACTGCCTGAATCTTCCTCCAGTATTAGGATTTGATAACTGGCCCAGGAATCTGTAACCATTTAAGGATAGCTCTAGGGTCAAACAAAGTTCTCAGATGAAAGATGATTTGTAGATGAATTCTATTTCCTTTTCCTGACTGTTTGCCTTCCATAGTGACAGAGCCAGGCTCTGAATGAATTGTAATGTCAAAATATCATGCATATGTATAGCATTTCCCTTCCTTAATGTTGCCCATTATTTTCCCATTAAACAGCAAATACTTGGCAGACTGTTTTTATTAATCATAACAGTAAATAATATTTTCTTGATCGGATGCTGGAAGAATACTGAAGGATTGCAGGTGGCTAATTGAGGTGCTTCTCTGATTTATTCCAAACAAGAAACTAGTTCTTGGCTTTCTCTGATCCTGCTGCTTTGAGTAACCTGTGTAAGAAGATAGCAAACAAAATTATTTGGCTTCATATTAAAAATGTTATCATCTGAAAACATGAAAAGGATGTGTTATTATACCATTTTTGTTATCAGATAAGAATACACTCACCCAATATGAAGCCTCTAAACCCAAGATTATATTGATTGCTCTGGAAATAACACTCCACTTTGAAGTACTATTTAAACAAATGTACAATGAAAGTGATTCCTATACTTCTTAAATACAGTTAAATTTTTTAAAAAATCTATTAGACAGTCACAGGGCAAATAAGTAGCTTGACCATTTTCACATTAATTATTAATAACATAAATCACGACATCTAGTTCTTAAGTTTTTCTTTCTCCCTCCCTCCCTCCTTCCCTCCCCTTCTCTCTCCCTCCCTCCCTCCTTTTCTTCCTCCCCCCTTCCTCCCTATCTCCTTCCTTCCCTCCCTCCCTTTCTCTCTCCCTTCCTTCTTCCCTCCCCTCCCTATCTCCCTCCCTCACTTTGTCTCTCCCTCTCTTTCCTCCTTTCCTCCCTCACTTCCTCCCTTCACTTTCCTTTTCTCCTTCTTACAACACATTTTGAATTGATACTCTGTGTATGTTATGTTTTTAACTGAAGATACATAGCAAGTCCCTTCAAGTGCCTTAAAGCATCAGGAAATTAATTGTCTGGAAGTCAGGGTTTGAGCAGGATTCAAGGGAGGCTAATCACAATGTTATAATATTATAAAACATGCGAACAGTAATTCCTTAGAGCTGCAATGTGGAAAAGGGTGTGGGGGACTCTAATATATTTAGCTTCCTTTCTCCCTAATGGAAGTAAGTCATGCTGTATAAATTCTAAATTATAAGTCAAATAAATTCACTAAAAAACAAGAATTAAAACAAACAGCTATGAGGCACTTTATTTTTTTTTTTTTTATTTTTTGCCAGAATCTAGGATTTGTATTTTAGCAAATGATGAAAGCAGGTTAGCAATTTTTTGATGGGAAATTGATATAAACCATGTCTTAGAATTGTGCCTTTGATCTTCATACCCAGAAGCGGGGGCCTACAGGCCTTCATTGCGACTCCTATTTAATTTAATGTGTACTGGTGTTTTCTTCTGCAGAATTTTAATAGCACAGATGAGATGACCAGGCCTCTGGAGCCACGAGGAAACTTTGCATGTATTTAACAATGCTTTTGAAAACTTAATGAAAAGATTGTTTTAAAAATAACAATGTTAAATAACATGTAGCTACCGAGTGTGTTTATGGAAATCCCCTAACAACTTACCTATTTCCTGAACACAAGACAATGCTGATTTAACACTCAAAAAGACAGACTTTTTGTGTGAGTCTTTCAGTTAGAAAATAAAATACACTTGAAACTAATGTAACATTGTATGTTAATTATACTTCAGTTAAAAAAATCCAGTGTTTGTTCTCAAGATGGTCTGTCTGCAGGATGGCTCTGTGATACAATATAATTATGGGTGTTGGGATTTGGGGTTTTATTCCTGGCTCAGTCGTTGATCTGTTTTGTTAATGTCTGCACCATTTGTCATTTTATTTTCCCCAGTGAGTGTCACCATAAATTAAATGTCTCATGTTTTTTTCTTCCTCCCAACCATATGTCTGTTCTGGTTTCCTTTCAAACATTTCTCGCTCTGTCATTGTCTTAGACGTTCTCAGATAATCCAGGCTCTTAACCTCAGTGCAACTTCTGACTTAATTCTGGCTATCCTTCATGTCTATTCACACCAAATTATATTGATTTGCCTTTTTTCCTCATCCTTTATTTTCTTTTCCTCCTCCTCCTCCTCCTCCTCCTCCTCCTCCTTCTTCTTCTTCTTCTTTCTTCTTCTTCTCCTTCTCCTTCTTCTTCTTCTTCTTCTTTTTTTTTTTTAAGTAATCTCTACACTCAAGGTAGGGCTTGAACTCACAACTCCGAGATCAAGAGTCCCATGCTCTACTGACTGAGCCAGCCAGGCGCCCCTTTCTTTTTCTTCTTATGGGTACTAATCTCACCAACTTAAATACAGATTATTGTATTTGGTATTACTGAATTTATTTTTTTTATTCAGTCCATCCAGGAACAGCACTGCCTACATACCTAACATGTTGAAAATATGCTGATCCTCTGCTTTGTAACAAATGACATTGCTTGTAGGGTCTTCGAGAATTAGATTCCGGTGTACCCTGTATAGAGATTTTTCTCATCTGATTGTTTTCTTATTTCTCATATTCTTTGGTACATCAAAAACTCATGCATCTAACATAACATACTCATTATTCCTTTCATCTTTCCAGTATTTAATTATTTTGGAAAATGAATAATAGAATAATATTTTTAAATAACTTCAATTAGATAATTTAATGCCTGCGTGGGATCTTGTGATCAAAAGGGTCAGATTGTCAAAACAGACTCACAGAGCACCTAATTCTTAACCAGCAGGACATTTCGTGGACATTAGCACTGAGGATGCAAGAGAGGAACAGGGGTGTATCCAGCATATAAATGCCAGACCTCCAGTCCTTATAAGACAGCTTCTGGAGGTCCTTTTGCACCCTGAGGCACGCTCTGGTTATCAGTGATGGCGGTCCCCCAAGACCCAGCCAAAGCTGTCAGGAAAGCTACTGAGGCTAAAGCCGAATTGACGTATTCTGCTAGTCACACAGCAGTCGTTTGTCTATGTAGACAAATTGCACATAGCATAGTAAAGGGAGGATGGGTAAGCCCAGTGAGCATTAGTATTTTATCAGTGAAATATTTTTGAATTGTCATTGCATGGTGCAATAAAAAGCAGCCTGGCTTTTACCACATTAAGGCCCACACCTGGTTGATCTGCTTCCACTGCAGTCTGTAATTTTCAGGATAATATCCACTGATCAATGTAGAAAACCAGTTAGAACCTACTAGAAACATTTCTAGATCATGATTTAGTACAGAGCAACACCAATGTACAGCAATGCTATCCCATCAGATGAAGTTGCAAAATATTCTACTTGAGGTGGGAGAAACTTTTAAAGGCTGCCTGTTTTCTTCCCAGAAGCATCATAATGAACCCAGAAGGATATTCTGTCATCTAGATGTGATTGCATTAATATAGATTTATTGTTTGAGCCCCAGATCAGAGTGGGACAGACCGGATGGATCAGTAACTATCACTGATTAACACAGACACAAGAGGGAATTTATTTAACTTGCCCATGCCACATTTGTGAATTAATAAAATTGGATAACAACTGCCTTTGGTATAGGTGCTTATAAAAATTAAATAATGGGGGGCGCCTGGGTGGCTCAGTCGTTAAGCGTCTGCCTTCGGCTCAGGTCATGATCCCAGGATCCTGGGATCGAGCCCCGCATGGGCTCCCTGCTCCGCAGGGAGTCTGCTTGTCCCTCTCCCACTCCCCCTGCTTGTGTTTCTGTTCTCACTCTCTCTCTCTCTGTCAAATAAATAAATAAAATCTTTAAAAAAAAATTAAATAATGGATAAAGTGAAGTAAAGGACAGTGGCACTTAATGAATCCTAGCCATTTAAAAAATATATTTCCATATTGTGGGGGCCAGGGTTTGGTGGCAATTAACTCATTCCTGAAGGCAATTAGAGTTGATTTATTTATATTTGTTATTTAATTTAGGTGAGGGATCTACTTTTACAAACATAAATTAGTTTGAATACCGGTATATAAACAGATAGAAAGTGGATCATTCTTTGCTTTGATTGAAGCATGGGGCATGTGTGGGGTGGTTTTGTGGATGGTGAAGAGGGACAGGAGTGCCCTTGTTCAGAAATCCTCGTTTTCCTACAGTCGGATCCCAAAGTGCCCCCTAGAGGTCTCTCGGCCTTGAGGAATGCATGGATGTTCTCCTTAGCTCTTGCTGGGAATGGTGGCTCCTGACTCATCTCCTATTACACACACTTAGCTTACTCTATTCAGGTATATTGGTTACCTTTCTGTTTTGTAAATACGACCTAACAATTCATATTCTTTACTAGGTATGTATATTAAAATATCCTTTGAAAAAATTCATTTAAAGTCAGTGCCTTTTAGTTAAATGATTTGTCTAATTAAAGCTGTGTAGATTTATCTGAATACTCACCACTGTTTATTTTTTCCCTTTTCATTGTGTGCAGCTAACACTGTCTTAATGGGAAAGGAAATAGTTGGCTTCCATCAAATGATTGCTCTTACATAGACAAGACCTTAGACATGCAGACACTCAGTCAAATATCAATTATAAAACACAGACCAAATATTTAGAGATCATTCTTTCTTAGTAAACTAAAAAGGTATGTTGCTAATAAAAATATTCAATCCATATATGAAAATTTTGCTCCCATAGGAGCATCTATAATAATCTGAGGGAAAAAAAATCTCACTTTATATTATTTGTTGTTTTCTCAATAGCATACACCTCCTGTCATCTCTCTGCCTTCCTTTAGGATTTATTGTTCTCTGCGCTAATTTTCTTTCTTTTTTTTTTTTTTTTATTTTTTTATTCTTATGTTAATCCCCATACATTACATCATTAGTTTTAGATGGAGTGTTCCGTGATTCATTGTTTGTGCACAACACCCAGTGCTCCATGCAGAACGTGCCCTCCTCAATACCCACCACCAGGCTAACCCATCCTCCCACCCCCCTCCCCTCTAGAACCCTCAGTTTGTTTTTCAGAGTCCATCGTCTCTCATGGTTCGTCTACCCCTCCGATTTCCCCCGCTTCTGTCTTCCCCTCCTGCTACCTTCTTCTTCTTCTTCTTTTTTTCTTAACATATATTGCATTATTTGTTTCAGAGGTACAGCTAATTTTCTACTTGATCATCTTGGTCACTTGATGGTTAGACTCTTTGAGGACAAGGAATATGTTTAATGACCTTTGAACCAGTGTCTGGTACTCAACTTGGCACACAGTATATTTTCAAATGTATTTTTAGTGAAAAAAATGATACTCATCTTGACATCCCATCTACCTCTTATGTCTAATAGTGAACTCTTGTGTTTATATTCTTCCTATCCTGTTATCGTGAAGATGGTTTATCTTGCCATCCCATTCTTCCATAGACTGAATCTGTCTCTAAATATAGAGAGAAGTAGCAATTTTCTTCTCAGAGGTTTAGGGTCCTGGCCTCCTCTTATGACACAATGGCAGACCTGATTTACATGGAAGGGGGTTAGTTTAGACATTCAGTTGGCAACATGGAACTTATCCAAGTTGAATTCAGGATGATAGAAATGGGAAATAGTGAGTAAGGCTTTGATATTTTTAAATTGGTGATTAATAGTGACTAGATAATACTGGGAAGACTTATTCCTTCTAAGTTGGAGT
The DNA here is from genome assembly GCF_029215605.1 of Mirounga angustirostris. NCBI lineage: Eukaryota > Metazoa > Chordata > Mammalia > Carnivora > Phocidae > Mirounga > Mirounga angustirostris. Next base: position 6,601,854 of record NW_026991722.1, on the reverse strand, counting down.
GGGATTGAAATATTGTCTGTATTTTTGTTTGGTTTTGTTTTCTTAGCTGGCAGTTGCAGAGGAAGAATTTCTTTATATAAGAGTTGAATTTGAAGTTTTTGTATTTTGAAAATAAACATGAACTGGATATGCTAATATTATTACTTTTCTCTGCAAGAGGATGTGTTTATGGAGTAGAATTTTAAATGACATGCATTTATGATTAATGTTTTAAATATATAATAGTGCTTGATTATTCAACTTCGGTAAGATATTATCAGAGTAAGTACGTTTGCTTATTGTCCAAATTAAAACTCATATCCTAGAAGGTAATTCATTAACTAGGGGTTTAAAATGTTACATCCTTGGATGCTTGGTCAATATCAAAGGGTCTCTGAAATCTTAAAGTTAGATGCAAATTGTCATGTGTGAATTTCTTGGGGGAGATAGTGGTCCTTCAGAATCTCAAAGGGTTCTATAATCCCCCAAATATTAACATACAAGCTTGGATACGGATCTACATAAACAAGACAAAATTGAGAGCTAGACAGATAACCTTTGGAAAAATATTTTGTTACTTATTTTTCTCTACATCAAGGTATTTTAAACTCAATATTGTACTTTAAGTTTTTCCCTAATGTGTACCAATAATAGTAGTTTACTATTTTAATCATTTATTTATTCATTCTTTCATCAGTTTCAGTTGCTCAGTGGTTTCTGTATGCCAAACACCCTTTCTGCCCAGAGGATACAAATGTCCATGACCTCACAGAATGCAGAACAGAGACAACTGTTAAACCAGTAACTGCTGTTCAGCGTGTATAAAATCATAGCTATGTTTACTGCAGGGTAAGGCAAGGTTGGTAAAATGTGAAATGTTTAAAGACAACCTTTTATGTGAGAGGTACAGTATAGTGGGTATCATGAGAAGTAAAGGAAGAAGGTTTTAGGCAGTGCATGGTATGTATTAAAGTGCATGTGATAGAGCTTTTAGATCGCCAGCCTTGGAAAAAATAAATAAATGATAACTCAATATTTATATTTTGAAGTAAAGAATTTTTGAAACTTATTTATCCAACATTTTATTTTAGTAGATTAAAATTAATTATGTAAAGTGAAATTCTAAACACAGAATTCTGAAATCCTTAGAATTATGTGTCCTGACTCAATAGCATGGTATAGAAGCCTATATGGGAGAAAGTGTATTCAGGGAACAAAACACGAACTACTTTGCCTGGACATGGTAAGGAATTTCCAGAGCATTAGAATGCACTCACTGTCTTTCCAACATTAAGATTTGTAGTTTTATTACTAAAATGAAAACAAAACAAAACAAAAATACATAGGAAATAGGAGATACATAGAAAAATTCATAGGAGATAAATAAAAAATAATTTTCCACACAATGTTAATGTTTTTCACCTTGAGAATACTGGGTACTGGGTTAAAAATAAGAGATTTGATTCTTATAATTGTAGTCTAACCTTTACTTATAACCTTTACTCTTTTACTATTGAATTACATAATTTTACTTATTTATTTGTCAAATAAGGTTCATCAGGAAAAATAATTTTAAAATATTGAAAAACATTTACATTTTAAGGTATCTAATATATTGTGTAAACTGTATGTGTGTGTGTATGAATAAAAACTATTGATTTGTTTCCCTAAATGAAAGACTTTATTATTATTTTTAATATCTTATTCACTTATTTGAGAGAGAGAGAGAGAGACAGAGCATGGTGGAGGGGGTAGGGAGAGGGAGAAGCAGACTCCCGGCTGAGCGAGGAGCCCAATGCAGAGCTCCATTCCAGGACCCTGAGATCATGAGCTGAGTCAAAGGTCGATGCTTAACCCTTAACTAACTGAGCCACCAAACACCCCTGAAAGACGTTAAAATAAGTATTAGTTTCTAGGGGGGAAAAACAGGAAAAGAAATAATTGACAAACTGAGGGGTGAAAAAAATACTAGTACCAACAAGTACAAATCAGTGTATCATTTGTATCTATGGTAATTTCAGGAGGTAAGAAGAATTGTGCTCTGATGAACATCATACATAGGGACGGAGAGATGCTTAAAATTGTTGACTTAGGAAATGTCTTCTGTTGAGTCCTGTCCAATGCTCTACCCATGTGAGTGGCTTCCTTCACTATTCAAGTGAACTCCCTTTCCATGTTCTTTATGCAAATCTGCTTGGAGAATACAAAACACTTAACAAAGAATGTATCATCAAGAAGATATATTTTTCTTTATGAATCTTTTTCAAAAGTCTTTCCCAAATTTCTGTTTTTCAATTTAGGACATATATTTTAATAATGTTATATGAATGAGAAAGAGAAGAGATAGAAATGCTTTTCCTTGCTGCCTTGAAAATGCAATATATTTTTTTGAACTACATACTGACAGATATTTTTACTCTGTTGTCCTGCATAAGCAGAACAAGTTTCACAAATGCACTGTCCCCCTCAGACATCAATCATCAGTAAATTCGGCAGCTAAAATCAGCCTGCATTGTACTTGTGCAGAAAAGAGAATAAATCAATTGAGAAATCTTGGGTTTTTCTTTAATATATACATATGCTGTTCTAAATTATAATACAGTTTTAAGTTTTAAATTCAATGCCTTTCCCAAAGCATACTATTATCTTCCATATTAAAATAATCACCGATTTTTAAATGTGACAAAAAGGGAACAGAGAAACTGGAATTTTACCATCAAAAATATTTTGGAATTATTGCAGATATTGTGTGATTTTGCTATTTTATTACTATAAATATTATTAATGTTCTTACATTTGTATTAAATCTTGATAGTCTGGGGTCAAATATTTTTGTGACAAGGAGAACTGTTAACAACATTGTTATCATGACTGTCTGTTTAGATCTTAACTAAGTCTATAAAGGAATTTATATATTATCTATTTTACTCTTTATGTCTCATGTTTACAAAAGGAAGTTTAAAAACTTTCTTTACATGTTTTAGTTACCCGGTTTATAAAACCACAATCTTTTTTTTTTTTTTTTTAATTTATTCATGAAAGACAGAGAGAGAGACAGAGACAGAGGGAGAAGCAGGCTTCCCGCGGAGCAGGGAGCCCGATGCGGGGCTCGATCCCAGGACCCTGGGATCATGACCTGAGCCGAAGGCAGACACTTAACCGACTGAGCCACCCAGCCGTCCCATAAAACCACAATCTTAAAGACTTGTTAAGTATGACAATATGGTAACTTATGATTTGTTTCAGAAGTTGATGTCACACAAACCCAATGGATCTTTCAGTAACATTTTTAGGTTTTTGTCAGTAAGAATAGCTTTGGATAAAACATTTTGCAGAGTGCTGAATTTCTGTGATGGTTCAATTCAGGTTGTCAGTGGAAATATTTACTTACCTATAGGATTTCTATAGAATCGGGTTGTTAATGGCCCAGTTTGTGTTTAGACTCATCCAGCAATCTATACACTGAGCTCTGTAGTCTTTTCTGTAATGTTTTCTTTTCTTTTCTTTTTTTTTTTTTTGTAATGTTTTCATTTGGATTTCAAGAGTAAACTTTCTTAAGTATTTGTAATGAGGAATTACTTTGAGAATAACTAATGATCAACATTGGGATCTTTTTGTTTGTTTTGCTCTGCAGCCTTTTTCTCCCACATTATACATTTTCTGTCATTTTAAATGGCATTCCTCATTTTCAAAGCCACACTTACTCCAATAATAACATCATCTTCATACCCTATGTATATAGATGTTTTTTCTACATCTGCTGACCCAACATTCTCAATACTTACCTTTAATTTCTTCACTTGCATTGCTTTAGCAGTGTTAAGTACATTCTGGGATCCTGGAAATTCTTACTGCATCTAATATACTTTCAATTTGCTTTACTTGCTATCCAGATATACCATTTATGTAATTTCCTTACTCAAAATGCCCAAAGACTTGTCAATGCCTTCACAAATATTTCAGCATAGGATTTAAGCTGTCTACAATCTACTTTTGATCTATTTTTTTTCCAGCCTAGTTTTAAAGTATAGGCCCTTGCTTAACTTGAACAAACTAAAATATAATGATTTTATCTGTTCTCCAAATATGTCCTATGAGTTATATTTACTGTGATATCCACTCTACTTGGCAAAAATCTCTTCAATATCTAACTGTAAAAAATTGAACTAATCTATCCAAGGCCATTCAAATATGAAATTCTCCAAAAACATTTTTCCCCAATCATACATTCAGATTTTCTTCTTATTCTGTGATCCATATTGTTTTTCTTCGAATCTTATGTAAATAAATGCCCTCTCTGAGGTTTTATTCCCTTAGAAGATAAAGTAATTTAGAAAACAAGAAGAGAAACTCTCTTAGAATGAAAGAGAGCACCTTGACATCCTTGGAAGTAGATTGTTAATAGGATAGATTCATAGGAAATACCTCTGATGATAATGATAGAGACCATGCTCTCTATTTTGGATTCTTTTCTTTTTCTTTCTTTCTTTTTTTTTTTTTTTTTTTACTATTCATTGTAAAAAAAGTGACACAGAACAAAGGAAACTTGCCTCTGAGGCCTTGACATGACAGCGGACGTTGATGCCTTCTTTAACCTGGGCTCTAGGAGATACCCAGGTCTGTGGCTGGGTGTGTGCACTTCTGTTTTTCTCCTATAAACCTGAAATCACACATCCATGAATATACTCTGAAAAGTGGCCTAAGGAGTGATGTCATCTCTTTCTTGAAAAACCACAGTAGACTGCAGTGGGTTGAGAAACTTGCATCCACCATAATGTGAACAAGAACCCATGTTATTGCCCAGGTCTAATCCATAACAGCAGATCTGTGGGCAGGAAAAATATCAACAAGGGACTGCCTGGATGCCGGTTCTTTCTAGTATCTTGTCAGATGGTGACTTACGTCCTCTGGATTTACTAATACCCTTAAATCTTTAGATAATTGAGGGGGAAAAGATACTTCAGGAAAGGAATCTGGACTTTCTGCTAAGAAGCAGGAGGATAAATGAATGTTTCTTTGCAAAAGTTCACAATGTCACTAGTTATTGGCACACAGTTATTTTTCTTCTCATTCATTCATTAAAAAAAATAGTTGTTTGTCTGCAGCAGGCAATGTCCTAAGTTTCAATGATGCATATGATCAAGATGGGCAAGCGCGTGTTCTCCTGTGGGATATAGAATCTGAACTCAGAGCCAGCCAGCGAAAAACAAACAAACAAACAAACAAATGAACAAAAAACCCACAAAGCAACACACACACACACAAATTACACACATAATTAAAATCAAAATACTTATGAAAATGCAGCAAGTATCATGCAGGTCACATATTTTACCCATTCTTTCCACACAATGGGCAGTTGTTCTGTCTCAAGTGTACGTCAAGCTCAGAGCTCTCCTCTCAACTTCAGACCCAAATAATTCATTTCCACTTGGTTATAAGTACCTTAAGTATGGCACATCCAGGTATTTCCTCCAACCTTAACCTTACTTTCATGAATATCTATAATTAAAGGGAAAACAATCTATTCTGTTGCAATACCAGAATCCTGGAAACATTTTGGCGTCTCCCACTGCAACATACTTCACAAGCGAAGAACTTGAGGTCTTACTGATTCTCCCTCATAGCTGTTAAGTGGTTCTCTGGCCCCCACTGCTACCATGTTAGTTGGAAACGTCAATATCTAGCTCATCTTATTCCCTCCATAAGTCAATCTGCACTTATTTCTTCTTGCTTTTGGTAAATTCACATTGCATTCAGGGACCATTTTTTTTAATCAACATGTCTTAAGAAACCAAAAATGCTGAGATTTCTCTGCACTTACAATGCTATAGAAGAGCATGCATACCATTTGTATAAAATGTATACCATTTTATAATGTTTATCTTTTCAATATTATAACATATATACTACTCTTGTATACGGTAGCAATAAAAGTAATAAACTAAGTATAATATCTGATGTTTAACAGTAGCATCATGATCATTCATTCTCATATTTCAGATGAATGTTGCATTTGTTATTCATCATCTACTTACATTTAGAAGTAGACAATTCAGGATAATTTTGGAGGGTGATGGGTAGAAGTTCTTAAGCAATGATATTTGAATGAGATCTTGGCGGTGGGTAAAGAAGGAAAGGCGAATACTCCATTCATTCCTTTTAGCCCATAACTCAAAGATTCCTCTCATTATCTGCCACGAGTAGAGAAAATATTCAACCATAACAGTGGATAAATAATGGGTAAGAGTTTAAATTTTCCTCTCAGGGCTATGGGAATTTTATTAAATAACAGTGGATTCACGTTATGGTAAAAATTTCATGTATCAGCATGTAGTTGGAACAGGTGCAACCACTAGACTCTCAAGCATCATAAAATTATGCTAAAATTACATTAAAATTCTAGTAAAATCATACAAAAAATATAACTTTGTATAACTAAGTCCAACTTAGAAACATCTAATTCAAGCAAACTCTGCTATTAAAACAAGAATAGATATACAGGAATCTTGAGGGAATTATGTATACTTGCAATCTTTCTTAATTATTTCAACTATCCCCTGTAATTGCTTTTCTTACTATTTGCTAAATAGAAAATCAGTTGAAAATCAAGTCTGGGGGCACCTGAGTGGCACAGTTGGTTTAGGGTCTGACTCTTGGTTTCAGCTCAGGTCATGATCTCAGGGTCGTGAGACTGAGCCCCGCATCAGGCTCCGCAGCTCAGCACAGAGTCTGCTTAGAGTTTCTCTCTCCCTCTGCCCCTCCCCCTGTGCGCTCGCTCTCTCTGTCTCTCTCAAATAAATAAGTAAATCTTTAATAGAAAAGGAAAGAAAATCATGTTTGGCATAATTCAAAGCAGGATATGTTCTTATAGAACCACCATCTCTTACTGAAGGCAACATTATGTGATGAAGTATCCTCAGAATTCAGTCTTTGGCCAATACTGAGCTGTTGATGCACTTTTCAGGACACTGCATATACTGTGATGTGTAACGTTTCAAGCTGATAAAGGATTATTTTAAATTGTGGATTTGATGCTACCCAGGAGATAGCAGTAAGGGTAGTTTTAAGCACTATTTTGTTAAATAGCACTTTGTTTGTAAGAATGTCTAACACCAACAAAAATGGGAATTGGACAATTCTTACAAATTTTTTTTCTGAACAATGAGTTCTTAATTTAATAGCTACTTGAAACTATGATGATTTAAATTACATTCAGTGGATTTATTTTAAATGGCTTCCAGACAGCACATCAGAACACCAGGTGTCATAACTATTTTAAAATAATGCTTTTTCAAAATGTAAGACAGCTGGATTATTTGAAATTTAAAATATACTCAGGGGGCGCCTGGGTGGCTCAGTTGGTTGAGCGACTGCCTTCGGCTCAGGTCATGATCCTGGAGTCCCGGGATCGAGTCCCACATCGGGCTCCCTGCTCGGCGGGGGGTCTGCTTCTCCCTCTGCCCTCTTCCCTCTCGTGCTCTCTGTCTCTCATTCTCTCTCTCTCAAATAAATAAAATCTTTAAAAAATAAAATAAAATAAAATATACTCAGGTTTTAAACTTATTTTTCTAGGTCATGAAATAATACATATACCTGTATCCACATATAAGTGAACATTTTTTTTTCATGCTGACCTACTGTCTTGAAGTATCATTGTTAGAATTTCAGTATGTCTTTATAGAGGTGTATTTAAAACAAAACAAAACAAAACAAAACAAAACAAAACAAAACAAAACAAAACACACTGGTAAGGCTGATGAAAAGGTTGGCTATGTTAAATAGGACCCAGAGGGAGCACAATACAAAGTCGCATTTCCAAGTTCAGCCAGTGAAGAAGTTTCTGTTGTTGTTGTTTTTGTAGCTATGTATTTTTTAATTTATCTGAAATACTTACTTTACAAATTAGCTTACAAAATAGACCTTCACAATGTTGAAAGTATATTTTGAGGAAAAAGCATCCAATGGCATATAAACAAATATGGTTTGCATTTGCCTCTATCTATTTGATATTGCTTTATGTTTGTAAAAACAAGTGAACTGAATTACAGATACTGTTTTATCTTAAAGATTTCAGTTTGCCCCCAACAATGAATTAAACATCCTCGTGATATGCATTGTGCAAACAACCATCAAAATCTGACCGATGCCTAATTTCTGCGTGTTGCTATTTTTTAATAGCTATTTAGCATTGCCCACTGTAATCCTGATTTAACAATCAAGCTGGCATTTCAGATGGGGTCACGGGAGAGGAGCTTCTGTTGTTACACCATTGCCTCATCTACACTTGGACTTCTCAGTCTTGATTCTGTTGACATTTTGGGCCAAATCATTCATTGTTACAGATGCTGTCCTTTGTGCTCCGTGGGGCTTCTGTGCATTGGATGACACTAGCAACACTGTTAGCAGGTGTGATACCTGAAAAATCTGCAGACATTGCTCAAAATCTCCTTGGGAACAGATTTAAATAGTGAGCACTAAATGATCCAGGAGAGGGAAGTATAATACCTGCTTCATTTTTGTTTTTAAATTTATATTGCTTCTTTTTCGTGGAAGATCTATGTATTACATTAATTGTTGAAATTTGAAGATGCATGCATTGGCAGAAATGCTGTCTGGATATTTCTTTTAGATCATCTGTTCCTATTTTTAATGCACTCTATGCAACAGAGAATGGAGAGATTGCAAATGTAAAATAATTTTCAAAATCAGGAAAGTGTTGGAAAAAGTACAATATAATGGAGTGTTCTGAGGATAATAGTGAATAATAATGCATGTTAACTAGACTTACTGTGGTGATCATTTTCCAATACATAAAAATATCATATCATTATGTTGCACACCTGAAACTAATATGCTATATGTCAAATATACTTCAAAAAAAAGAATATATCAGTATGAATATATATATTATATATAGTTCACATTAGCAAGTAATTTAATTTCTCATGTCCTACCTACATTACAGGGTTGTTGAGAGATACAAACAGGCATAGTATTTTTAAAATGCAGGCAGATAATGAAGGAGATTATTTTTTTCAAAGATTGAATATAAGAAACAAATTATAACAACAAAAACAAAATATTTTTATTATCTTCTGTGAATGAGCTCTCTCTCAATTGGCTTCTTTCTCTCTTCCTTTCTTTCTGGAACTCATTAGCTATATAGCTTCACAAATATTACTATAGAATTAAGTTTTTCTTAAACAAAAACTTTTTTGGCATTTGATCTGAAATATTAGGAAGTATTAGATCACTTAGCATTCAAAATATTAAAGGAATAGACTTACTCTAGATGACTTTGAAGTATAGTCTCCTTCTATAGATGGATGACATGACTCTTTTAAAATAGATATTTTGATTTTGCTTTGACATTATAGGAAAGGATTACATTTAAAAATGTGTAGCAAAGCATTTCCTTCAAATTCTAATGTTGCATGTTAATTATTTGCTGAACAACATAAATTCATGTTCAACTGTACTTAATAATATAATTATATATCCCAAGTGTCCAACCCCCCCAAAATAATAAAATAATTATACAAAACAAGGGTGTAAAAGCTCTTGTATTTGAATATGATTATTGCTTAAGTTACTACTTGAATTATTCTGAACACATCCTGTAGCTTCATGAAATTTTAGACCTCATAGACACATTGCTCTTCTTTATAAAGTCATACAGAGTTAAAAAGAAGTTGTATAGCAAACAATATGCTACATAGTACACCTTTCTTATATGATATGAATAAAAAAGACTGCATAGCTTATATACTTTCTACCATTCACTTTTCAATTCTGATTTATTTTCAGATCTTGTTATGAGTAAAAGTTATTTTTCTACTCTCATTTTATTTTTAAATCAATTTCATATTCTTTCAACTATCATTTACCGTCACACAGAAAATTTTACACTCTTTTTTTTTTTTTTAAGATTTTATTTATTTATTTGAGAGAGAGAGACTGAGAGAGAGAGAGCATGAGAGGGGGGAGGGTCGGGAGGGTCAGAGGGAGAAGCAGACTCCCTGCCGAGCAGGGAGCCTGATGCGGGACTCGATCCAGGGACTCCAGGATCATGACCTGAGCCGAAGGCAGTCGCTTAACCAACTGAGCCACCCAGGCGTCCCAGAAAATTTTACACTCTTAAACACAACCTCCTCCATACTACTCTTTACTTCTTGTGATGTAAACTTAAGCAAATTATTTGTTTATATTTCATCTAGGATATCAGTCATTAAAAAAGGGCCATTCTCTCTGAGGCCACACAAAATAGCAATACATATGTCATACTTTTGTGCCTCTTTATTGTTGCCATTGTAAACGTAGCAATGCTCTAACTCAAGAAAGCTCTCCAGTCAGCAGTCGTCATCATTCATGACGTCAGTACAAGGTTTGAATGTCTGACTGGCTTAACTATTTGTAAAGAAATTATGTGTTTGTGCAAAAATAAGAGAGAGGTAACTCATGTCTCCTCCCAGAAGGAAATTGCTGGAGTTTTCCTTCTTCCATTCTTAGCAAAGACACATTTTTAGTGTCTGTGGTAAAATAGGAATGTGAAAAATAACAATGTCCCTAATAATCTAAAGCAAATCACAAGTCCTATGACAGGTCACCTCCAGTCATAGTTTTTGATTCAAATTCTAGATGGCGTTTTTAGTTTTACATGGTGTTTCAATTGTCTATTTCTTCCTTAACATAGAAAGTCAGTGTTTTAAAATACTAAAAAATGTAATTATTTTGTAAGAAATAATGTAAGATTCAGCAAGGTGGTTGTAGCTTTTTAACAAAATTGCATAATATCAAAAGAATTTTTGAAATCTGTGAAGATGGAATGCACTTAGTAACATTTGTCAAATTGGATAATTGCATTCATAGTTTTTAAACATACTAGAGGATCAGGCTTAGACAGAGTCCCTAGATTTCTAGGCAGTTGAAATATTTTATAACATTTGACCATTATATTTATTGTCTCAATTATTTAAATATATTAAATTCATATTAAGAATGGTCCCTGTCAAAATGTCCTCTTAGATAAGGTTGCATACTTGGAGACAAGCTTTATCTTTAACTGTTTTGCTGGCAAAACTGCTATGTTGATATCACACAGAGCTGGGTTTTCAATCATGTCCAGAGAAAGCTCTATGTATCTTTCATATATATGAATATATGCATGTGCACGTATATATGAAAGAATATATATATATATATTTACACACATATATACATATGCATATACATATACAAAATGTGTATGTTACAGTTTATTAACCACTTTTTTCAACATGGCATATTTATTTGTGTATATGATCATTTACAGCACTCTGCACACCCTGAGGAGCAGATTTGTGCTCATTTAGTCTTGCATATCACATTTTGTTGATTGAGTACTTTGCATTTAATACAAAGAAAATATAATTTTAGTGAATGTGCCCTAAGTTCACTACAATTGAATTCATTTGTTATGTGAAATCAGATGATTATCCAGTGTATTTAAGTCATTTATGATTTCTATATGTTTATTTATAATAGACTTTGAACTTCTATATTATAAACTCATTAGGTTTAACATTTTTAATGTGTCATTTGTTCACTAGTATATTATTATAGAAAATAAGTGTTTCTCTATTATGGCTTATTGAATGTGTGAATAAATGAACTACATTGATAACTTACATTAAATATTTTTATTTAATATAAGTCATACATTTGTGTGCAATCTCTCCATCTTTCTATGCACCCACACATCTATCCATCCATTTACCTAATTGTTAAAATTATTCTAAAATGATATGTCTTATTTTACATTCATACCCAACAAGTTCATTAAATTCAATGGAACCTACAATTAATAGATAATAGCTTTTTATTATTATTTTATTATTTTTATTATTATTTTATTATATTATAACTATATTATTATAGTAAGATAAATGAACTTAAACTTTCACTTAGTTACAGTTAAATGAAATTTCAAGAATGTTTTATAGATAAAAGCATAAAAATAAATTTTCCTGGTTTCTTTTGTAACTCTTTATAGTTGTAGAGTTGAAGTCTTTGAGAGAAGTTCAATCAGATTAATGATCAGACTGGTTTTAATAATAGTAGTGTTGGGCGCCTGGGTGGCTCAGTTGGTTAAGTGACTGCCTTCGGCTCAGGTCATGATCCTGGAGTCCCGGGGTCAAGTCCCGCATCGGGCTCCCTGCTCGGCGGGGAGTCTGCTTCTCCCTCTGACCCTGTTCCCTCTCGTGCTCTCTGTCTCTCATTCTCTCTCTCAAATAAATAAATAAAATCTTTAAAAAAAAATAATAGTAGTGTTGAACTGATGAATCCAAAAACTCATCCCCAATCCTGACAAGTACTCTTCTGACTAGAAGAGTTGTGGTCTGTTTTCCAACACTATCTACATAAGGATACTACTAGAAAATTTTGTCATATATCACAGATCTATTTTCCTTTAGAATAATAACTTCAGTAAATTGGAGTTCTGGTGCTAATTGATGGATATCACTCATTTTCTTATGTTTTTCCCCATGTCCAGTATCTCCTTCTGCTGGAGATTTGAATGAGATATGGAAACGCCTTTCAGTAATTCAAAAATGAGTATTGTCTAAGACATTTTCATTCATGCATTATGTATATTACAATATCTACTGACTATTCTGTGCAGTAACACATGGCATTGTATATGGTATAGTGTGGCTTTATAATCAAGCCACAGATAAAATATTATGAGAATTTCAAGAGGAAATGATTATTTGATTAAAAATTATGAAGGGTTCCGATGATGATGTAGTATTTGAGGTGAGTCTTTTAAATCTAGACAGTATGTGACATGGACGACCCTCCGAAACCACCACTCTGACCACCGCTATTCCATCACCACCATAAATTCAATGGAACCTACAATTAAGAGATAATAGTGTCACCCCTGTCCCCACTACCATGACATCAGCATCCATTTGAATACTGAGGGCCATTTCCAGATCTGGCTTCATACTGAGAAGACATCTAATCTGGCTCCCAGAATCTTAAGAGGCATTACAGATACATATTGTATCTCATGATTGGTGGTTAAAGGATTATCAAAATATATGAACAGAAAGAGCATACCAATGTAATCATCTTCCCCATTTAGCATTGGAGAGAATTGGCTATCTTCAGAGGCATTTGGCATCTTCAGATACAGTAGCTGTCTGTGATAAGAAAGAAGTCTCCATTTTGTTCCGTACTGCTCAATATCCAAGCATGAAATCGTTACCCAAATTGTTACCTTTGTATCAGAATTAATGGATTTTATGGGACAAAATCAGACACATTGTACATGTGTGGGAAGAAAAGAAAGATCACAGTGGCAGTAAGATAAAGAGATTGAAAGATATAATCAATTTGCTTCTTTAATAAACATTGTTGAGTAGCACCTGAAGTAAATCAATGGGACAGTAAAAGTGGTGGAGTTTAATTAGTTGCTTAGAATAGAAATATTAGCAAATTCTAATATGAAGGAAAAACTTCAAAACAGGGGCCTTCAAGAAATCTCAGCCTGAAATATTCAGAAATCCTAATTAGCCATCCCATATCAGAGACACGGTAGTGCAGAAATCATAACATATATGTGAATGGATTATTTTCCTAGTATCCATAATAAAAATCATTATAGTAAGTGAGTAACAGTTAGTAATAAAATATTTAATCAAGAATTTATTGTTATGCATAAAAAGGTCATCAGAAGATCTGCTAATTAAATTTAAAACTTGCTTAGAGACACTCAAACAAAAGAAACTCAAAAGAGAAGCAGGATTTTACTAATCAATTAACAAAGGTACAGTTGGTCTGTGAGGAAAGTTGTTTGTAAACAGAAATCTAATTTGGTTTCATTGATTGTATTTTTATTCCATCCTTAAGGTCATTCTAGGCATGCTATAATTTTCCTGAGGCTCTTTGGAAAATAAACTACAGCTCTAGAAGAGGAAAGCTTTATAGTGAAATACAGACCTCCTGAGGAAACAAAGCAGAGTAATTGTGTAATGCAATCATTCCAGAAAACAGACTACAACCTTAGGAGAGGTTACTTTACTTAATCCTAATTGATATATCTCAGCTGCAATGACAGCAGATTGTTTTAACAGAGTGTTACTGTTCCACCTTTTATGTTGTAACTTCAATAAAATGCCCTATGCATTTGACTGTTTGACTTTTTAAACTCTAGTAATTATTTTTAGAAGAGTTTAAATGAAAAATAAGCTAGCACAGAGGTACAGAGGGAAGGACACACAACTAACAGTGGAAATTAAGGTTCTATCTAATCTTAGCTCTTCCGTGGACAAAATCTTTTACTCTTACCAACTCAATTTTTTTCCTAATGACTTTGGATAGTTTCAGAAAATAAGAATAAAACAAACAGGCGAAACTTAAAATAGTAGAGTCATTCTATCCCTTATATCTAGCATTTACTAGTGTCAAAACCAAATGAGATGCTATTGTTCATCTTTTTTTAAATTTATGTGCTATTCTTTCTAAGGTAATATTCTCCATCTTTTCACTGCAGTAAATTTTTATCCAATACCCAGGCTTTTTCAAATTTGCCTAATTAATTTAAATATGTTCTTCTTTAATTGAAGAATAATTGATATACAATATTGTATTAGTTACAGATATACAGCAGAGAAATTCAATAGTGATCTAAATATATTTTAAGTGATGGCTTACCCAGTCTGTACTTGTATTTTATTTACTTTTTCTCAAGTTTCTTAATTTATCAAAGATGTATGTTTTTGGCACTAGTTGTTGTTGTTGTTGTTGTTATTGTTGTTACTGAATTACTCCTTCCCTGTATTTGTAGGTTTTCTCCAGTCTTACTGAGGTTTGATTGACATCTGTATATATTTAAGTTGTACAATGTGGCATGTATATAGATTGTGAAGTGATTACCACAGTCAAGCCATTTAACATATCCAGTAACTCACATAATTACCATTTTGTTGTGTGTGTGTGCTGAGAACACTTAAGATTTATTCTCTTAGCACATTTCATGATATGACACAGTATGATTAACTGTAGTCGCCATGCTGTACATCAGAACTACAGACTTTATTCATACTGAATAACTGAAAATTTGTACCCTTGGATCAACATCTCCCCATTAACCCGAAACCCCAGCCTCTAGTAGCCAATATTCTACTCTCTGCTTTTATGGGTTCAAGGTTTTTTTGTTGGTTTGTTTTGTTTTGCTTTGTTTTAGATTCCATATATAATTGAGTTCATGAAGTATTTTTCTTCCTGTGCTTGGCTTGTTTCATTTAGCATAATACCTTCCAGTTTCATCCATATGTCATAAATGTCAGTATTTCCTTTTTGAAGTAAGTTCCAGCGTATATAGATCTATACACCATGCTTTCTTTATCCATTTAGCTGTCGATGGACACTTACGTTGTTCCCATATCCTGGCCACTGTGAATAATGTTGCAATGAACATACAAACAGATCCTTTTGAGATCTTGATTTTGTTTCCCTGAAATATATAAGCTGAAGTAAGATTGCTGGATCATTTGGTAGTTCTATTTTTAATTTTTTGAGGAACCTCTAAACTGATCTAAAGCTCTGTTTTCCATGATGGTTATACCAATTTATATTCCCACTAATGCACAAGGGCTCTCTTTTAGCAACACCCTCGCCAACTCATCTCCTGTAAAGATGACATTAATGTATAAACTCCTTCCTAATTTCCTATTTTTAAATGATAGTTTGTTTGAATATCTTCCTCAAATATTATAGTGAGGTTTTTTCTTATCTGAATATCATTATGAACTTAAAGATTTTACTTGATTCAATGCTTTTAATACACTAGAATTTTTATTCTTTTGAACTTTCCTGGTGGCACTCCCTTTAGGTGGGCAGAATCTGTTAATCGTTGAGAAGTGCCTTCCTGTGCTGCACATTAAAAGGTGCTTTATTTTTTACTTCCTTGTCTCAGGGTCAACTTGTTCCTTCTAGGCTGCCGACTAGAACTCGGCCATTTCTTCAGACTCAGTTCAGTAACACAGGGAGATGACACTAGAAGCTAAAACTTGAGCTCTTGAAGCTATCATTGCTACTGGGGTAATATTTGTTTCCAGACCATTTCAATGAATTTTTTTAAAAATTGTGAATTCATGGGCGCCTGGGTGGCTCAGTTGGTTAAGCGACTGCCTTCGGCTCAGGTTATGATCCTGGAGTCCCGGGATCGAGTCCCGCATCGGGCTCCCTGCTCGGCGGGGAGTCTGCTTCTCCCTCTGACCCTCCTCCCTCTCATGCTCTCTGCCTCTCATTCTCTCTGTCTCAAATAAATAAATAAAATCTTTAAAAAAAAATTGTGAATTCATATCAATAGCTTTAATTCAGTTTCATGGCACTTAACTTCATTGTATTGTTTAACTGTTTCCCCTTTTATAATTTGGCATATTAGATAGCAGTGGCTAATAGCAAATGTACTATCTAAATGGCTCTAAAACAAATATTTATTTTTTACTAATGTTATCAGAGGCAGCAGGTCAGCTGAGGCTCTGCTGTGCTTGGCGCAGCTTGGCTCCAAATGCTTTCTTTTTATAAAAAGCTGACGGAAGAAGCTGTCCTGTATCTAGGATATGGCCAAAGAATATCACATTGCCAATCCCCAAATCAAAGAGGCAGCCTAATGTGCTTTTCCTACAGGACGTTCGAACAAGACACATGACAAGTGGAGGGATGATATATAATCCTATTATAAGGAGGGTCAAATAATTGGTAGCAATAATCCAATTTGCTACAGCCTTCCTTCTTTGTCACAAATATTGATTTCATCTGCACACAATATAAACTGAAATCCTTCCCCAAAACTCTCCAAGAATTGCATGCAAAACTGGAGTAAAGCTTAAATTCCAGGTTCCTCTAATCCTAATCCAAATTATGCTATGATGTGGTTGTTGTTGTTGTTGTTATTTAATCTGGAGTGAAAAAGACAACTTTCCTTATCAGAGATTTCCTTAGATATGTTTAAAAGGGCCACTGCCCTGGTCTTATTCTTTCGAGGAACGTGTTCTGAACTTCCTCTGGCTGTACCTCTAAAAACAAGGTCAGATTCTGATTCTATTACACACTTCAATTGCTAGGACCTTTGAATTCCCCATGCAGATGGCCTTGAGCATATATCCATAAGGGAAGGGCTTACACAGCTCTTTATCTGTCCTATTGAGAACGTACTATCCTAGCAGCGTGTCCCTCCCTAAACCCAAAGGGTGGCCAATTGGCAACTGTGTGTGAAAAGAAGAAAAATATGGATCATTGATTGTGATGTCCTTATACATGTACCCAAGGACCCCCCATGTCAGGACTGATCTGGAGTTGAAAAGAAGGGCATAGAGCAAGAACAAAGGGATTCTCCTACATTAGCCCATTGGCGAGGGTTTGTAAGAAATTAATGCTGAATTCTGTCTTTACCTTCTAGGTCTACACACACACACACACACACACACACACACACCCCAAGTTGTTTTTTTTTTTCAAGCTGACATGGGGAATTTATTTTGTAGAAAAGTAGCATGTGGAGAATGCCACAAAAAGTCCTAGGATGTCTAAAGTACTATACATAAAAACAACAGCTGCTCATAATGACAACACTGGAAGCTACACTGAAAGATTATATGATACATCCTTTCAAACAATTAGCTCAGTTTATAAAATTTAATTAGTATGCTTATAATATGTGAGGCACTATTTTTCTCTTTCTCTGTCTTGCACAATTTAGTAGCAGCCCTGTCTGCTCTGCATCCAGCATACAGTGATCAGACATGAATAGGAAAACTGAAATAATGTCTGCAGGAGAAGATGAAAAGTGGGAGGCGCATACCACTCACTGGTCTGGAGCAAATCTGAAATTCCACTGGGAAAATGTGGCAAGGTTTTTCTATTGTGATGGTTAATTTTATGTGTCAGCTTGCCTGGACTAATATCCAGATACCTGGTCCAGGTGTATCTATGAGATGTCTAAAACAAACCCATAACATTAACCGATGCTGTTTATGAGTACTAAATAACATGGAAATGAGAGATGTGTGGACAATGTAGAAAATTGCATACATGATTTAAAATACATGCAATGTGTTTGAAATCAGGAAATGTTAATGATACTGTCAATTCTATGAAAGATACACAGATACTAATACTTAGAGCCAATTTATATTTTTAATCTTTGAGCTTATCATACAAGCCTGGAAATAGAAACAAACTAGAACTTGGATTGAAAGAGAGTATATCATTAGTAAGGAGAAAACTTGCTGAAAATCCAATTTGGCAATAATGTAATGTGTATTTCCAGAAAGTACAGGTAAACTAGGAAGTATGCTGGAATGAAAGTGATTTTTTAGATCTAAAGTTCTTAGATCTAAAGTTTAAGGAGCAGTCTGACTACACAAAGAAGAAAACATTGAACAGAAAATCCTTCTTGAGAATTCTGTTGACTATCGTTTTTTGAGTTCACATTTATAAATATTTATCCACATCTTTTAATCTCTGCAGTTTCTGAAATTTTTGACTATTTTCTGTCATGGAAATTCACCGTTCATCCTTTACCTGTGTGCCTGTATACCTTTTGTGCTTTCAATAAAACAGGAGAGTTGGCAGTTTTAGGATACTCAGGAATAGTCACGATGTAAGAAAAAATAAGACTTTTTTTCTCTCTGTTATTGTTCATAAATCTCTAACAGAATATTACCATTAGGGCAACAGTACTGATCACTCACAGTGCTTTCTAAGTATCATTTGAGAGTGAACGGGACAAATAGGCCATGCTAGGCTGCATAGTTTCCTAAGAAAAAGTGATGATGCAAAAAAAAAAACCATGAGTATCTTAAAAAGCATTAGCTTTATTAAACTGTATTTTGTTCACTCCACCTGTGAAGATATTGAATGACATTCAAAAACCTGTTTCTAGAATTCTCTCCACATGAATAGTCTTCTAAAGTGTCCCAAATTTTATGCCATTTATTTAATAAATATATGATGAGTGGGCACCAAGGCCCAGGTGCTAGGATGTGCAGTGAAGCTACAGTTGGAAGGAAAGCAGTTACTAAACTTCTAGCACTTATGAGAAAGTGAAAACAGAGAAATAAACACTAATCAAAATATAATGTGGAACGCGCTGTCATTTGTAGAAAATACTTCATGTCTATAGAAATTGCTTAAAGCTCTATAAGTATAGCAATAATTTAATTACTTTCTCTCTGGAAAAAATGTGCATGTATATGTCAGCTTATTACAAATTTTACGGATATGAACACAGTTTACCAAAAATGCTAAAAATATAAAGTAATATTGATTGTAAATTTCAAATGCTCAAATGGAGTCTCACAGTATATTTTTGTTGATTTTGGCCAAGTCCTAGTATGTACAGCAGCCTAGCTAGGTTTGCCATTCAGCTTTGACAAATCCACTCGCATCCTATTTCATGAAATTTTATCAATAAATTTATTGTTATTAAATCTGATACTGAATCTACTGTTAAACTCTTCCTTCCCCTAATGCAAATTTTACTCATAAAATGAAACTGCCTTCAGCCTCAGCTCTCCATTTGTTGGATTTCTCTGGTTCATCAGTAATATGAACCACTTCTTGGCTGAACTGGCTAATAGTTTTAAACACTAGAAGAATAATCTCTCATTTTTCTTTGTGGTGCTATTCACAGTGTAGCAATTACAGACACTGCCGATTTTAAGTGTGTCCTGCCTTCCTAACATTTTCTCCATCATTTAAAACTAAACAACAAATCAAAAAGTAAGTCAAGCCCTGGTTTGTAGCATTTACCAATTCCCATGGTATAAATATTCCCACCATGGCTAATTCCGAGCCACCAATGGCTGACTCACAACTGGACCTTGTGAAGCAGTTTGAGCCACCTCTAGTCTATTACAAATACATTTGTAGAACAGGTCTTTTTGGCTGTCCCGGCATTTCTAATTCAGCGGAATGAGGCCTGACAAGAGTTCTTTGTCTCATTCCATCAGTGCTCACCTTCCTTCAATATCTCTAAACCTTTGCAGGAAAGCAATCTTATTGCACTGAGTCACAGGACTCACTTAGTGAGATTTGCCTTCTTGCCCAGGATATGCCCTTTCTGGGTCTGTGACCATGAACAAATTATCCCTCTCCCATCTGTTCCTCTTGCTCCCTGATGACGGCATCCCCTGGCACTCCTGGGGCTTCCCCCATGGGTTCTGGGTTCGGGCAAGGAGAGGCACTGACAAGGAATCAAAGAGCCGGAAGAGCGGGAGACAGGGGTCCCTCTTCCAACCACATGTCTGCTTTGAGGTTTGTTTTGTTCTGGGTTTGACAGTGGCTGTCTCTTTTGGTGACAACTCCAGGAGGTTGGTACCTCTTTTTTGAGTCCAGAAGTCACAGGGCCCCCATAAAACTGTTTTCTCTCCAGGCCCTGTCCCATATATGATAGAATGGCTTCTCACTTTGCATCTCTGGGGGCCTTCACATCCCGATGTGGTTTCCCTAACCCTGACTGTGTATCTATAAATACCCTGTTAACATCTTCTGGACCTCTATGCCAGATTGTGTTTTTGTCAGGACAGTGACTGGCACACTATAAAATGTGAGGTTTGGATTAGGTCATTTAGAAGGTCCTTTCTAGCTCCATAATTACAGAGTCTAGGATTCATTAAGGTCAATTTTCCAGAAAGCATTTTTTTTTTATTATTAACTTAATTAAAAATTTAAAATGGTGAACCCTTATCTAAGCAAAGCAGAACTAGAAAAAGGATATTGAATCAAAGATAGACTGTATTTCAAAATATGTGATGAAATGAAGACAAATAAATGTAAGTAATTATGACACAGTAAGCCATGACATAAGTAGAAATGCAGCTTGAGAAGCTAAGTGAATTGCTCGTTGCTATTAGATGTCTAAAGGAGATGGTTTGGTCCTTATTGTACGATCTATATGTACAATTATTTTTTGTTCATCTATGAATCTGAATTTCTTCATATTGGCACTATTAACATTTTGGGCAGGATAATTTTGTTGTTGTTGTTGTGGGGGTTGTCCTATAAAACATAGACAATTTACTAGTATTCCTGGCTTCCCTCCATTAGATTCCAGTAACTCTTCTGCCACTCGTGACCAGCAAGTGTTTCCAGGTTTATCAAATGTCCTCAGGGGGCAAAACTGCCCTTGGTTAAGAACACTGATTATATCTGATTATATGATTTCACACACACACACACACACACACACACAACATGCATGCGTGTGCACAGACATTATAGGTAGATATAGGTATGGATATAGATAAATGCCAAAGAAGACTTCAGCAATAATTTCTTTAGTCTTGTATTCCATATTACTCTATGTTGTTATTATTTTGCATATTAATACATATTCTAACAGTTTTAAGTTATGATCAGAAATGTGGTGATGATTTATGATTTTTTTTTCCCTTTTCATTCCGTGTCCTCACCTTCTGTACTTTAATCTGATGGGTATTTATCTCTGGAGTAAATACACAGATAGAGGTGCTGCCAAAGCCAAAATTGCAGGAAGTAGACGTGCTGAGCTGTTGTTCCCGAGCATTCCTGCCACCACATGAGAACGTGAGGTGCAACAGGTGGTAGATCTCTCTCTCTCTCAGAGAGGCAACTCTAAAAAATCAAGTGAGAAATAAAGAGTAACAGAGGTGCCATTTCCTGCTGCGTCATCTTAAATGAAAGATGGTCATTTCCATGGTCATTTTCCGCAGCACTTCCCACCCTGGAAGTGCCACTGTCTAAAATTTTACTGACGTTGACATTTCTTGATCTACTCCACCACTGGTTCTAAGCACACCTGTGGCTTATGAATAGTCTTGGCTCTGGACCTTGTCCTCTCTTTGCAGTAGAATCTGATCACCACCGTAATGTGGGAGCTAGCTCTGTGCTAAACTTAATATTTCTCAACATTTTAACATGATTGTGTAGCACAGTATTTCTGCCTGTGCTATGATACATTCACCATATAGTCTGACAAATTAATTAACCAAAATTTCCTCTCGATATCATGACTATTTTCCTCTCCCATCTCCACTGTTCTGTGTTTCTCACACAGACAAAATTATTCCCACGTAGAGATTTTCCTGCTGCTGCCGTAAAAACTCTGCGTTCCCAAGGATTCTAAATGAGATCCCTAGATGTATTTATAGAGAAATATACATACTACATAGGTTCCTCCCCTTACCTAAATGGTAGTAAATAAAATAACATTTATTGTTAGGTAACCTTAAATTTGAAATGAATGTTTTACTTACATTATTAATTTTTTTTTTTTTTTTACAGAAGGCCTACATTTGTTGTAAAAAAATAGAACAATGAAAAGTACATAAATTACAAAATCCAACTCTCTAGGGGTAAATTTTATTAATAGACACACGTGTTTCTTCAGACCTTCTATAACATACACACACACACACACACACGTGTACATTTTACAAAAATAGATGCAGAATACACATATTGTAATGCAAGTTGGTGTTTAAAAACTCAACAATAGGGGCGCCTGGGTGGCTCAGTCATTAAGCGTCTGCCTTCGGCTCAGGTCATGATCCCAGGGTCCTGGGATCGAGCCCCTCGTCGGGCTCCCTGCTCAGTGGGAAGCCCGCTTCCCCTCTCACACTCCCCTTGCTTGTGTTCCCTCTCGCTGTCTCTCTCTCTCTGTCAAATAAATTAATAAAATCTTAAAAAAAATAAAATAAAAATGCAACAATATAATATAGTCACCTTTCTATACCAGGCATACAGGATTAGCCCCTTATTTTTTTAATAGCTTTATAAATATTACATGTTGTGATTTCATTTTACTCCTAACATATGGGGAAAAAGAAAACAATAAAAAAATTGGTCACAAACAGTTCTAAATATTCTTTACTGTGCCTACATTACTAAAAACTTCTTAGGTCAAGGTTGATTGTAGAGCTTTTTTCAAAAGATTCTTTTCTGATGTATAGCACCCCAGTGACATGGAAGAAAGATGGTTTGGCTGAAGTGGTAGCTGTCTTCTTTAACTCGTAGTTGATGAATGAGCTCATGCCCTGGGACACCCTATGAGAATGGTAGAACGTCAAGGAGAGTAGCCATTATTTTTTGCTTTTGTGACTGTCTTCTCTTAGTATTAAAAACATTTCAAACATATTTAGTTATTCAAACATTTCACAGAGTATATTTGACTCAATATTTAGATAAATATATGCTAGATCCTCTGTAAATTCCCATCAATGAAAATGATATAATTTACATACGTGGAAACTCAAGAATGAGAATTAATAATGTCACATGTAATCTTCTGTGTTTTCCTTTTTTAATTCCATAAGTATCTTATTTGTAGTTCAAGATCTAGTAGTTAAATCAGTAGAAGTTGCCATATAACCGAAGATCATGTCTCACTTCAGATTTCTACCCCTCATACCATAAGAGGATAATCATATTTTTTTGACTGCAGGATGCTTTAATATTTTTTTGTTTTATGGAGATTTAAACATAGCCACTGTTTTGCACTGAACTATGTCACTTTTCATTTCTTTACACTCTTTTCAAATTTAATTCTTTGGGATGGTAAATGTTATGAAAAAATATATGCATTACTTGAGTTTAAAAGTGTGGCTAAACTACAGTCATAAGAGGAACAATTTATGACTATCATGTACCTAATTGTTACCACAATTGCTATGACAACTCATACATAAAGCAAAAGCAAAAAAAGGAACAAAAATTTTAGAAACGTGACATGTGGTGCCCGAGAGCTCTAAGGAGCTCCAGTTAAGGGTAGAAGCTGCAGCGGCTTCCCAAAAGTGTCAGGGGGAAAAAGGATGAAACCAGGCCCCAAATTCTGCCTCACTTGTTTGGTCAACTTGTTCTCATCCGGCTTGAGTCAAACCTGAGTTAACCCCACTGGTGCCACAGGAAAAGGGAAGGATGGTGCCAAACAGAGGCAAAGTGGCCGCCTAGAACCTGGATGTGCCCTAATACTTAGATGACTGCATCCTTTGAGGCAGAGGAATGGGGGGGATTTCCTTGTTGTGGGGTTTCAGTGAGTATTTCGACAATGTGGACAGATTTTAGAAGATAGCCTATACCAGAACATTTGAACAGCAGAAGGATGAAAACAGCAAATAATAATAATAAGTAGTAGTAGTAGTAGTAATGAATTTTTAGGGAGCAAGAATTACACACAGAACAGTACTCAGTCCGCCCTGGCCCTGCCCCCACCTAACACGGCCTTTCCCCTGGCTGGGTCCCCAGTTAGCTTGTGTGTTGACACCAAGAATGGGCAAGGAAGAACAGGTGATTGGAGGTGAAGGACTCAGTCACACAGGCGAGGTATGTCTACATAATTCATAGTGGAAAAGGGGGAATGGGTCTGACAATCTGGGATAAGGAATAAGAGTTTTCTCTGGTGTTTTGGCAGGTGAGAGGCTAAAGCGTGGTGTGGAAAGAAATGGAATACAGTTATTCTGAAATTAATGTTTTAACTCTACTTACTGTCCTTCTAGGGACTAGAATCAAGAACCCTAACAATTCTCAATTAATTTTCGTCATTTTGCAGGGTGCTTTTAGTTTTAATTTTTATTTATTTATTTATTTATTTTATTTTTTTAAAGATTTTATTTATTTATTTGACAGAGAGAGACACAGCGAGAGAGAGAACACAAGCAGGGGGAGTGGGAAAGGGAGAAGCAGGCTTCCCGCGGAGCAGGGAGCCCGATGTGGGGCTCGATCCCAGGGCCCTGGGATCATGACCTGAGCCGAAGGCAGACGCTTAACGACTGAGCCACCCAGGCGCCCCCTTAATTTTTATTTTTTATGGAGATATAATTGACATTGTATAAGCTGAAGGAGTTGATTTGACGCATTCCTCTGTTGCATGTGATTACTAACATAGCATTAGCTGACGCCTTCATCACGTCACATAATTATTTTTTGTGGGGAGAACATTTAAGATCTAGTTTCTCAGCAACTTTGAAGTATATACTTCAGTATTGTTAACTCTAATCACAGCGCTGTGCATGAAATCTCCAGAAGGTATCCATCTCCTCTAACTACAAGTTTGTACCCTTTGACCATTTTAAAAACATGACCTAGCCTCTGTAGTAAACCACAGGGGCTGAGCTTCAGTGAAGTTATCTTCTTAAACAATGACACTAATGTGCTAGAAATGCTTTCAGTCTCCAGATTTCTTACTATGCAGCCTGTGTGCTCTGCATATGTCCTGGGAGGCTGAGAATTCATGTCAGGTTTAATTACAGGAGAAGAGGATTTCATTCTCTCTGCAACTTCGAACTATTGAAAATGAATTAAAACACAAGCAAAGGAATTCATTCTCAGAGGGAATCTGCAGATGCATTTCTTTAAGATTGCTTATGGAGATGAGGAATCAAAAGAGCTTGCAGGATTGGCTTTCCTCCGCTGCTGGAGCTAATGTCCCAGAAAGACCCAAGCCAGCAACCAGGAGAGAAAGAAAGTGCTACCAGCCTCAGGACTGGGAAGAGAAAGGCTATGGGAAAGTTCCTGGTTTTCAAAGATCCAGAAATGTTAGTTGAAACATGGAGAGAAAGCTGGCAGGGGGAAGAAGGGAGAGCCTGGAGTCGGTGGGTTTGCAGATGCAGGATTCAGAGGTGGTGACAGGGACAGTGTGGATGCCGGTACTGAATGGCAGCCCCTAAGGACTTCCTTGGGAATGGTCCTTCCCTCTCGCAACTTCAGTGAAGATGACAGGAAGGATGGAAGCAGAGACGCTTGTAGATCTGATTTGGTACAATACTGCTAAGCAATAATCCAGGTGGCTGGAGGGAGAAAAAGAAAATATAGGAGGATAAGAAAATGAGAAAAATAGAGAAAAGAATAGTAGGATCCTTGACACAAACACACAAGAACATATCTGTTGATCACATCAATGGTTTTGTAGATTTATTTGGCTTTTTTCAGAGCAACCTGACTCAGAACACACCACTTTCCAGGGAAAGTCCCAGACTAGGAAAACCCAGAAGGATGAAACTCTCTTGGGGTCCGTTACCCCCAGGAACACAAGTGTAAACAAGTCTGGGCATAGGAAAGGAAGGGGAATTTCAGTCTTACCTACTTGTCTCTAGCTTAATAAGTCATGTTTCTTTTTGGATTTATTAATAAAATCTATGTGTGTTCGTTTTCTGTTGCTGCCATAATAAATTACCACACTTGGTAGCTCGAAAAACACAAATTGACTCTTACATTGCCATTGATCAAAAGAAGTCTGACATAGGGCTCAGGGGCCCCAAATCACCGTGTCAGCAGGGCTGGTTCCTTTCTGGAGTCTCTTGGAAAGTATCTGTTTCCTTGCCTTTTCCAGCTTCTGGGGGCCTCGGACATTCTTTGACCCATGACTCCCTTCTTTCCAAGCCAGCAACACTGTGTCTCTCTGACTCTTCTTTCATGGTAATATCTGCCTCTGACCTGACCTCTGCAGGGACAGGTTCCTTAAATGTGATTAAATTGAGCTCCCCCTGGATAATTTAGGCTCATCTCCCCATCTCAGAGTCTTTACCCTTAATCACACGGGCAATGCCTCTTTCTTGGCACAATGTAACATACTTACCATTGCCTGAGAACAAGACTAGGGGGGCAGGTGTTCTGCCTTCCACACTTTATAAGAAGAACTTTTACTCCCACTTGTTCAATGAATGAGAAAATGATGCTATTACATATTGTTCTAGCTTAAAAGTATCTTGATGCATGAAAGACTTTATTAAAACATTCAGATTTTATAACAAGCATGCAAGCAGACTGGGAATCACAGGACACAATAATATGATCAAGAATAAATGGCCTCTACAGTCACAAATATGTATTTCATGCACAATTAGGTGAATACATTTCTTCTCTGAGTCTATCAGATACGCAACCCAGAAATGGAAGTCAGTGGTGACTTTCATTTCCATAAATTTCATAAAATGCATTGACCCTTCTTGCCTTGGACACATTTCTAGGTGAGCAGCCACCAGATTCCGATTGTGCTCATTCTGACCACCCACACCAGACAAGTAAGCCTCAGATGAGAATTTAAAACTAAATACCATCCCTTTTATACTGTCCTTATTCTCTGTTCAGGATGTTTAGATATATAGAATGAACTATTTTCTTGGTAGCATGGCATCTATCTTATTTTCAGATAAAATAATGATTTGGGGACTACTACATTTAGAGAGTTCAGTGGGACATTGAGCATTTCTATAGCTGAGTGTCACGGCTAACGTGTTAATGTCGTGCAGTGGAGAAGACACAGATTTCTGAGAGGTCAGGCAAATTATGTGATAAAATCTTTATTGTAATAACAACAACGGGAAAACATATGACTCTTGACAGCTTTAGTAAAGCTCATGATTTGGCGTATAAAATTTAAAGTGCCACCAAGAACCTGAATTTAAGAACTTGGGATAAAATGGAGGTTACAATTCTCCCTTTGGACTGATGGCAACTTTGTGTGTGTGTAGGTGTGCATGTGTTCTTGACAAAAGAAATGAATTAATCAAATTGATTCAACAAAAGTAACAAAACTTTTCTTCCTCATTAGCAATTAAAAGATGCATATTTTGGGCTCCTGGGTGGCTCAGTCGTTAAGCGTCTGCCTTCTGCTCAGGTCATGATCCCAGGGTCCTGGGATCGAGTCCCACATCGGGCTCCCTGCTCAGCGGGAAGCCTGCTTCTCCCTCTCCCACTCCCCCTGCTTGTGTTCCCTCTCTCACTGTCTCTCTCTCTCTGTCAAATAAATAAATAAAAAATCTTTAAAAAAAAAAAGATGCATATTTTAGCAAACATGTTGTCACCAGATCTGTAGCGACGATACAATTATGGTTCCATTGTTGGTTCAGCAGCTCTATAAAATAGGAAGGCATTGCATACGATAATGCAAGCAGGTATACCAAGGAAGTGTGAAAATAAATGTGAGCCTATTTAATTAAACAATGCTATTTAAAAAAATAGAAACAAAGTTCTTTTTCTTTAGGATTCAGAACAATTCACCTGGGTTTTATAGAAATAAAGTAGAACTCACCTTTGTAGGAGTAGGAAAACAGTGACCTCCATTTAGCTAACAAGAAGATACTCAGAGTAAAAAGAGATTGACAGTCACCCCTTCTCATTTCTTTTTTTTTTTTAAGGTTTAACTTATTTATTTGAGAGAAACAGTGAGAGAGAGTATGAGCGGGGGAGTGGCAGGCAGAGGGAGAGGGAGAAGCAGACTCCCCGCTGAGCAGGGAGCCCGACACAGGGCTCAATCATGGGACGCTGGGATCATGACCTGAGCGGAAGGAAAACGCTTAACGACTGAGCCACCCAGGTGCCCTTCTTCTCATTTCTAACTGAAAAATCCCATAGTTTGTTCCATAGAGCTAGTGGTTTTGGACACTGATTTAATTCCCAGTTTTTCTGGAAAAGAACCCATGTGAGCTGCTGTATTTGGGAGTGTGTACCAACAAGAATAATGGGAGGCAACATCTTTCAGTCAAGTTTGAATCGGTTGAGACTATGGGTATTAAAAAGAAATCTGAGAAGCAAGGAAGAAGGCATCAAGGGAAAAGGAGAGAAATGACAATTTATTCATCTTAATATCCCCTACATTGTATTTTATAATTAATTTATATTTTTAACAGAAGGTGTCAAAAAGATAAAGTTTGGAGCAATGAGCACTAATAGTTCACCTTTCACAATTTCAGGAAAGTTGTGGTGGAACTTGAATTGCAAAACCCTTCACATATAATTATATTTATGTTATGTTACATATTTAAGTGATTGAGTAAATTCATTTGAATATTTTATGTTCTCCAACACAATGCACTGCTTATATTTATAACATTGCAAAATAGAGTCATGCAGAAAATGAGCTTTAGAGATATTCAGTCCTAGAATCCAGCATGGCCTCATTCTTTCCCCAGGTTTGTGGCCACGAGGGATTTGTTATTGTCTCAGAGTCTCAGTATGCTTCTCTGTGGAAAAAATAATATGTATACATATGTGGTGATTAAATAAACTCATGAACATGAAAATGCCTGGAAAATAGGCAAAAAGTCACTTATTTTCAAAATTGAATTTCATTAAAATAGCAATGAGCTATTACTACTTATTAGAATGCCCCAAATCCTGCACATGGACAACAGCAAATGTTGGTGAGGATGTAGAGCAAAATAACTCTCATTCCTTGCTGGTGAGAATGCAGAATAGGACAGCCACTCTGGAAGACAGTTTGGCAGTTTTGTATAAAACTAAATATACTCTTTCCATTTGATCCAGCAGTCATGCTCCTTGGTTTTTACCCAAAAGAGTTGAAAACTTCTGTGTCCATACAAACACCTGCACACTGGTGTTCACAGCAGCTTTATTCATAGTTGCAAAAACTTGGGAGCAACCAAGATGTCTTTTTGTAGGTGAATGGATAAATAAGCCACGGTCTATCCAGACAATGGAATATCACTCAGTGCTAAAAGAAATGAGTTATCAAGCCATGAGAAGGCATGGAAGAAGTTTAAATACATATTATTAAGTGAATGAAGTTGATCTGAAATGGCTGTGTACTGTATGATTCCAACTATTCTGTATAAGGCAAAACTATGGAGACAGTAAAGAGATCAGCGATTTTCAAGTCTGGGGGGAGGTGGAGGACAGAGGACATTTAGGGCACTGAAAATAATCCCTATGATACTATAATGATGGATGCATGGCTTTATACATTTGTCCAAACCCATAGATTATCTAACCCAAAGAATGAAACCTAAGATAAATTATGGATTTGGGGTGACAATGATGTGTCATTATAGGTTCAACAGTTGTAACAAATGTGCCACTCAGGTTGGGGATGTTCATAATGGTGAGGGGGTTATGCATATGTCGGAGCAGGGGATATAAAGGAAATCTCTGTACCTTCCTCTCAATTTTGCAGTGAACTTCCTACAGCTCCAAAAAATTGTCTTAAAAAATTAAATGTCACAAGAACTACTCCCTCTGTAGAATTTCAAAATCAGATGATAGGATATTTTTGGTGAGACCATATATACATACTTATAAATACATGCAAATGCCACTGACCTAAATTTTTTTTTTTTTAAAGATTTTATTTATTTATTTGACAGAGAGAGACACAGCGAGAGAGGGAACACAAGCGGGGGGAGTGGGAGAGGGAGAAGCAGGCTTCCCGCTGAGCAGGGAGCCCGATGCGGGGCTCGATCCCAGGACCCTGGGACCATGACCTGAGCTGAAGGCAGTTGCTTAACCAACTGAGCCACCCAGGCGCCCCTGACCTAAAATTTAATGAAGAATTCATGTTAAGCCGGATAACTTGTCAATGTTGATTTGCTTTACTTTAATGAATATCTCAAATGATCTATATGCCTTTCCTTGAAACATTTTCTATTACTGGTAAAATATTACAATAAAACATAATTATTGTGCTAGATTACATAGATGGGTTTTAATGTTCATATGTTAAATGTGAATTAATTCATATTTTTCAATTATGCATACCAAAAGAATGTGTGTATTTCTCCATTCCACTGGTATATTATGACCAGTCGTGTTTTTACAATGTGTTTACTGTGGCTTAAGGTATGCATTAACATGCTATTTTATCCTTTCCCTCTTCTGTTCTTTCCTTTTCCCAGTGAAACACTGAATTCTAAATAACCATCTGTCTAAAGAGCTTGTGTTGTAAAAAAAATTGATTTATTTACAAGGCACATCTTGGCAAATAGTCTTAGATCTTATCTAAAGTCTCAGGAAAACCAGAAACTCTTTCATCATTCGTAGGACCAAATGAAAGGACTTCACATCACTTTGTGTCATCAACAAGGAGCACATAAAATATTTAAACGATATGATAGAGCCTAAAACCCAGGTTTGTCAAATTCTTTGGGCAGTTGCATATGGCCACAGTACAATATTAGAACAGTTCTATGTGCCCCCCCCAAAAAAAACCAGTCACCACAATCTTAATTAAGGCCATTGCTTTCTGCAGCATACATAGACACATTAGCACACAGACACAGTGCCAAACAATCAAATGGCCAGCGAGTGAAATCACATGAAGAACACCCTGAATTCACTTCTGCGGAATAAACATCTTCTTTAAAGGAAAGTAACTATACACTGATGTTAATTATACAAAGGATAGTTAAAAACTATTATTCTATTAAACATTTGGACTCAGATAAAAAGGAAATCGACAGCAATAGTGGGTTTGTGTTTTGGATCATTTCAGATAGGGCACCCATACTTTCTTTTTTTTTTTTAAAGATTTTATTTATTCATTTGAGAGAGAGAGGGAGAGTACAAGCAGGGGGAGAGGCAGAGGGAGAGGGAGAAGCAGACTCCCCACGGAGCTGGGAGCCCAGCATGGGGCTCGATCCCCGGACCTGGAGATCATGACCTGAGCTGAAGGCAGACGCTTAACCATCTGAGCCACCCAGGTGCCCCCACCCATACTTTCTTTTACAAAGAAACACAGACCGTGACAATATTCTGATACTAAATATATCTTGGTTTAAAATATGTACTGTTTTAAGGTGGTTCTGTAATATTCAGTGACATCAGTATTGCCAAATACCCAGCTCTGCCCTGTAGATTAGCCAATAAAGGGAAAATAACTCAGCTTCTCATCTCTGTTCTGATCTGAAGGCTTCCAGTAGTGAGAGACCAGAAGTAAGGAAGTTCTTGTGTGATGGTCAGATCTGGAGAAGGAGATTATCAGAGGGCTGGACGGGTACTGAGATGCACATGGCATCAGATGATACTTCAGCCCTCAGTGTGCAATCACATAAAAACGAATCAATTGACCAAAAGCATTTAGGCAGCAATACCTGAGTCTTCAACCAAAAGGATTGATTGATTGGCAATACATTTGTTATCAGTCTTATCTTAATGGAGGAAGAAAGTTCAAATCAAAGTAACTTCTCCCTTGGGGCAACAAGAGGTAAATTAAAAGAGGAACAAATCACATTTCTATCTTTTCCTCTATATTCATTGCACTTAGTAAATAGTACTTTAGAAAGAAAATATATCTATATACACTAGCCTCTGTATTCACAAAAGTCTTGTACTGCCGTGAATTAAATCATGCCTAGGGATAATTAAAATATGCTCTTCATTAGTCAAATTTTCCAGAAGCCATTTTCTAATAATCGATTATTAGGGGACTAATTTAACAAAATTAGTTTTCTTCAGTTAGGACACCAACTTGGGAAAACTGAACAACCATCAGAAACTGGTAATAGATCTTGGAATTGCAAAGAACAAGAAACTGCTCTCTTTTGCTTTTGCTTTGTTTTTGGCCTTATTGAACTTCTCAGAAATGAAAATATTAATCACTCTTATTTTTTTATTTTTGTCTTTATGAAAATCATTTCCAAATTCTCATCTCCATTCTTACTGGCACATCTCATATGTATTCTTAATACATTAATCTTAGATAATTTAACCCCTCCAGGACATTTTAACTGAAATGCTCTATTCTACCATCAAAGTCAATGTGTCAGAAAGCCAATTTTCTTAATTCTGTGGGAATTATAATAATAATAAAAAGGATTAATAAATTTATATGTCATTTTATTATCTACATAAGACTATTTTGAGTATTGGCCATAAGGCAAAACACACATTAATAATTTGGCAAAGACCACATAGTGACACAACTAAAATATAAAACTTCATCTCTTTTCAACATATATATTTATATATTTCATCTCATTCAACATATATTTACTGAGCACTAGGAAGTTTTATTGGCTCTGGGGATATAAGCATGACCATTTCCTTCCTTTGTAGGATTTATGTGACTTTTTTTTTTTAAGATTTTATTTATTTATTTGACAGAGAGAGACACAGCGAGAGAGGGAACACAAGCAGGGGGAGTGGGAGAGGGAGAAGCAGGCTTCCTGCAGAGCAGGGAGCCCGATGCGGGGCTCGATCCCAGGACCCTGGGATCATGACCTGAGCCGAAGGCAGACGCTTAACGACTGAGCCACCCAGGCACCCCGGATTTATGTGACATTTTTTGATATTGATATTGAATTAGGTTTTGATATTGAATTAGCTTCCTAATTGGTCTCCTTGTTCTTTGTTCCCTTCATACATCCTTTTACACCATATTGACAGAATTGAATTTGTAAGGCTATCATAGAACACGTGTTCCCCCACAATCCAATAGTATAAATGACTGTTATTAACCACACATTGAAATTCACTTATCTTAGCTCAACACGTATGACCTATGTTGATTTGTCTTCTATATTTCCAACAACCTTCTTGTCTATTAAAACTAGTGCATTCATTATTGTACCAAACTATCTTGTAGAATGTTCCATGCATGTCTTGGTTGATGTCAATCATCTTCATTAGCTTTATCCATTTACCAGTGAAAGACCTATCACCAAAGCCTGAGCTGAGTCTTAGACATCTACAGCCTCGGTGAACATCTAATTTTCTGATATATCATAGCAATTATGAGTTGTATGATTGCTGGTACTTACCATAGTTTTATAATTATTTTTCTTTTCTTTGAGTATGTGTCTCCTCAAATAGATAATTCAAAAAAGAGTTTTTGCTATATTTTTAACACAATTTGTTATAAAATATGATTTACTAATTAACAGTATAACAATACTTTGTTTAATTGAATATTTTACTGATTTGTCAATTCTATTATTCATTGTGGCATGTGCCATATTAGGTGCTAGCAGCTAGGTACAAATGGAGAATAGAACAAATGACTACTAACAATAATAAAAGTAACACTCAAATAAATGATATAATGTTCACATTGCATGTGACATTGAATTTTGCCAATATATATTTATTTTAAAATAATCTGATAGTAACCTAAATAAATCTTTTAATAAATATAATTGTCTTTAAATCATATTATATGATTTTAGTCAATAATTCATGTAATTCTTTTTGAAGAAACATAACCATTAATGTAATAATGTATTAATAGTTATTCTTTTAAAAGAATTTTTTATTGATAGTTATTCTTGTTCTGTTCTAGCCAAAATCTATCTTTATTCTCTCTCTGTATCCATCAACAATTTGCCTAAAGTGAGAAAATATCAAAATGTAGAAGGAAGATATGAAGTTATATACTCAGGAGAAATTCAGGATATGACAGACAAAACAATGCAATTATGAAAAGGAAAATAATTTAGCAGAAATCCAATAAAACCTCAGTAGTCATTTTTGAATTAACCTGGGAATGTTATCAGGTAGAGAAAGAAACATTAGTATTTAGTAGTTATATTAAAATTCATTCAGTAATAAAAAGAACATGCCTTAAGCAAATCAAAAAGAGAAAACTAATAACTTTGAGTCAATTAGAGTAACTGGATGACACTAGGAAGACAATAGAGGAGTTTAAATGGCCTACCTTCCCCCCAGACTGAACAAACTCAACTCCATATTTTTGTCTATAAAACTGTTCTTTCCTTTATGTTATCTATTCATCTCTTTTCCTTAAATTTAAAAATATTATATAGTTGTAAATTACAACTTAGTATTTCTTTTCATTGATGTTCCCTGACGTATTTATTAGATCAGTTTATTACATATGTCTCAGTACAGCTCAAGTAAAAGGGGAAAACACATCATCACACTTTTGTTGAATGCCTCCTACATGAAGAATACTGTGACTACTAGAGTCTTGCATGCAATTCAAAGATCATAACTCAAGTAATGGAAGTTTATCATATAATATCAACATTTGACAAATAGAAAAGCAAAAACTCTGTATGCATCTGTAAAATTATTTAAGTACAATGCAAATAAAACAAAGACTAATAGCAAACAATGAATTTATGCATTAAAATTAATAGACCAAACATGGAATAAGATGACAAATCAAGTTATAAAAATGTGATAAAATCAACCCCCCAAAACAGAAAAAGAGTGAGTTATTGATTACATAATAGGGAAATCCAACATTTGTCCTTTCTAATATAATGGATCTTTTAAAAAGCTAATAAATAATTTGGAAGTAAAAGGATTAGGAGACATCTACCAAGCAAATGGACAAACAGCAAGTAGGAGACATTGTATGACCCTGAAACAGGAGAGAAGCCAATACTTTATAATGAGGAGCATGCAGTCTAAAAGATCCAGCACTTATTTCTTTTTTTTTTTTTTAAGATTTTATTTATTTATTTGACACACAGAGAGAAAGCACAAGTAGGCAGAGAGGCAGGCAGAGAGAAAGGCAGAAGCAGGCTCTCTACTGAGCAGGGAGCCTGATGCGGGACTCTATCCCGGGACTCCAGGATCATGACCTGAGCCGAAGGCAGTCGCTTAACCAACTGAGCCACCCAGGCGCCCCAGCACTTATTTCATAAAGCAAATAATATAAAACTATGAATCAAAAATCAAAGAAACTATAGGAGAAATAGGGTGACATACTCTAAGAATAAAAGGCTTTAAATGTCTTATCTCAGGGCACAATTCATAGAAGTAATAAAGTGGTCCACCTCCAAAATAGAGAATACACTTGTCAGCTGCTTGAGGATATTGAAAAATTGAATATTTTGAAATCACAGGGATAATAATGGGAAAAAGCAATAGGTATATGGGAGATTAAGAAGAAGTAAATATTTAGTTAAGTAATATAAACATTCAGTTTAGAAATCTGGACAAAATGAATGTTTTTCTTTGAAAATACATATTTTTGTTATTCACCACCAACTCACCACAGGAATTATTAAAAATGAACTGTAAGCAAGACTTACCATATATGTCTTATGAAATTTATCAAACAAGTATCCAGGCCAAATATCTTAAGAAGAAATTATTTCAAATTCTCAGAGTGTTTTAATTCGCAAATTTATTTAACTCATATAAAGTGCTGAGAGAGTGACCAGTGGTCCCATTGTTTTTAACAAAGCCAACACTACAATAATAAAACAATAAATATAATAAAACTCAAATACCTTAGAATATTCACAATTAGGAATATAAAGATTTTCCTAGATAATACATGAACAATAAAAATTTCAGATTATTTTGAGGTCAACTAGGTATTTTCTCAGACATAAGACAAGAAATAGACACTAAAACGTACGCTTTCAGTACCTGAACTCATGAGGGGCAGATGGGTTATTTAACTAGTATCTACGGCAAGATCTGGTACTTTTAGAAAAAAAAAATGCTACCCAATTCCTTGAAGTAGATAAATTCCAGATTTAGTAGAAATTATTTTACTTTTTAATGTATTCATACCTGTATCTAGAAACATTTACATAAAGTACTAAATTTAACAAATACACTTTTTTTTTCTGCAAATACATCCCCGCCCCCCCTTTTTTTTTGGCTCTGCTCTCCTTGTTTTTCATCTATTCTATATAGAAAAGCTGTCTTCACATGTTTCCTGGATTAATACACTAGGATGGATTTTTCCATATTTTCTCCCTGTTTATATAAACTTATGTAGACAAATATGCATATCATATGTATGGACTATTTTCAGTCATAGTTTGTTTTACAAAAAAAAAAGGGGGGATGATTTTTGTACCCTGTCATGCTCCTTATTGTGGTTTTCTTTGAATTTATACAATTTAGGATTTGGAGAGTTTTTGCATATGTTATTTGATGTCTCTTACCAATTTTGTAAATTCTAATTTTTCTTCAAATAATACGAATTTTCTATTACTTTTCTCCTCTCCTTCTTGAATTTCATGCTCCTTAAAAGAGATCTTTATTTTTTTTTCCTTTTAAGTGCTTCAATTTGGTTATTTTCTCTTTACCTGTCTTTTATTTCACTAGTCTTGTCATTCTTCTTGGTAATGAGCCTTGTTTTTTAAGAAGTTTGCCTGATAACAAAGCCAATTATATAGAACCCCATGGGGCATTTCCTCATATCAGAGTTTTTCTTCCTTAATTTTCTCTCATTTTGTCTTGTATTGGCATGCCTTGTTGTTTTTGAATGAATGCCAACTACTTTGTGTGTAAAACATGGAGATTCTCAGTGAGATTACCTGCTGCCAGAAAAGCATCACTGTTTTGCCTTCCCTCATGACTGCTCTAGGATTAAGATACTTAACATCCTGGTGAACTATACAGCTCTTCAATGTATCCCATTCGATTATTTATTCCTTTATTTGATTCTTTTATAAGAAAATTTCTCCTTGTTGTCTACTTTTCTAGTTGTTTTCAGAGGGACATTAATCTTTCACAAGCAAATGCATCATCACCAATAGTAGATGATCCTTAATTTTGTAAAATACTATTCTTATCTGTTAGATTAGCAGATAATAAATAATGTGAAAATGTGTAACCAAAACTTTCTCTTTATTCCTGATGATATAGTATGTAAATTGGTTAAGAACCTTGTCTGTATATTTTGATAATATATTTAAAGTTCAGAATTATACATAATTTTTACCTAACATCTGCCTTCTTTTTCTGTGGAAATCTATACTTAAAAAATACTCATACAGTGCTACAAAGATAATATGTAAAGGATTTTATGTGGCTATTGGCATAAATATTGATTGATAGATGCCTGTGTAATCACACAATAGATTGTTAGAAAGACTAATATATAATACAAAGTATAAAGTTAAATCTTTGGCTTGTTTTGACAGTATCCAACTTACACAAAATACATTTAATTGGGGAGAATATATTGAGATTATTTTCATAAATAACTATAAAAGATCTAAAAAACTTTTTTTTCAAATAGGCTATGCAATTTAACAAATTACATTTAATATTATGAATTCAAAAACATGAATTTGATTATGCTAGGTGGAGTTTTGACACTCTGTTATAAAAGTCTGAAGCAAAAAGGCATAGTTAACATTTAAAGGTTCCTCAACATTGAGCTTTCCTTCTCCTTTAAAATATTACTACTACTATATATGCTCAATAATTCTCTAACAGAAGTTCAGATTTCCCTGTCTCTTATGTATTGCCAGTCGTTGATTAAGCAAAACTATCAATTCTAAAGATTTGAATGAACTAAGGAAATGGTTTAAAATGAACAGCTCAGTCACATATTGCATTTTCAGTTTTTCTCTTCTTTTGTTGTTATTAATTGTAAAATATTAGCACTTTGTTTTGAGGTCATAAAAGTCAAGGCTAACACCAGAGAGAAGCTTCCAGCAGGGATGATGAGCCAATCAGATGCCTCTCTGCTCAGCATGAGGCTTCTTCAGCTGCAAAAGTAAAATGAATCAACCATGGAATTTACCCAACAAGCTAATAGCTACACTGTAGTGGCTAGATCATGATATCTCTGTGTCATTAAATTTTGACTGTTAAAACTTTATAAAATAGGTAGATACTAAAATTACAAATATAAAATCAAATGTCATAGTAATAAGAAAGACAATTAAAAATGAGGTTGCCTAATTTGGTAATTTGCAGTTTACTTTGAGTTTTTAAGATTATATTATATATCATGGATAAGGAGGTATTTATGCACGGGCTTTTTTGGGGGGGGAATGCATCTTATTCTAAAAAGGGTTAGAAGCATATATATCACTTTAATTGCTCTTATAAAGCACTTCCATGCCTTCTTATGAAAAATTTATCTGGGGTGCCTGGGTGGCTCAGTTGGTTAAGCGACTGCCTTTGGCTCAGGTCATGATCCTGGAGTCCTGGGATTGAGTCCCGCATTGGGCTCCCTGCTCTGCAGGGAGTCTGCTCCTCCCTCTGACCCTCCCCCCTCTCATGTGCTCTCTCTCATTCTCTCTCAAATAAATAAATAAAATCTTTGAAAAAAAAAGTTTATCTGTGGAAGTTCATCAATTTTACAGGTCCATGTTAAATTGAGGTAGTTTTCACTTGGAATAAATCATCAATACTGATTTAAAATTAAGACATTTTTGAATTTCCCATTAGTATAGATGCATTTATTTTCTTACAAAGCCTTTTTTACTTTCAATCACCCTGAATGTTTCATTTTAATTTCAACCAAATTAACAAATCAGAAAAAAATATTAAGTGCCAATAAAATTAGATTATCAGAAAAAAATAAGCTACATGATTATATATTGTATGTGCTATAGTTGGGTGTCTATACCTTATTATACTGTGTTTTTTGAATTGGATTGAATAGTTGATTCAATTGGATTCAAACTGAATTTGAATAGTTGTTTTTCACATAAAAATTTAGATGTTTTACATAGGAATTTCTCATCAACATTGAATTTAAATAATTATTTGTTCCTTTAATCAAAGTATTGGTTAGAGTGAATTCATACATACTCAGGCACACAATCTGACAACCCTTTTCTAGAACACACAATATGAAGTTCTTTTAAGAATAAAAAAGGTAAAACAAACCAGCCAAAAGTAATGTAAATCTTTTTTTTTTAAAGATTTTATTTATTTATTCATGAGAGACAGAGAGAGAGAGAGAAGCAGAGGGAGAAACAGGCTCCCAAGGAGCAGGGAGCCCGATGCGGGACTCGATCCCAGGACCCTGGGATCATGACCT
Organism: Mirounga angustirostris; assembly: GCF_029215605.1. Taxonomy (NCBI): domain Eukaryota; kingdom Metazoa; phylum Chordata; class Mammalia; order Carnivora; family Phocidae; genus Mirounga; species Mirounga angustirostris. The sequence goes on along the minus strand of NW_026991722.1, from coordinate 6,562,397 downwards.
GAGCCGAAGGCAGACACTTAACCATCTGAGCCACCCAGGCGCCCCAGTAATGTAAATCTTATACTTAAAATTTTAATGCAAGTTGATAAATTGTTAGTTTAAAATTAAGGCTGATTAATGATGGGGGCATGCCAAAGAGATATAGGGGCCAATCGAAAGATCTCCCAATGGGCAAAGCTGGAAAATTGAGCCGGTAGTATTGGTTGACAACTCAAAGTATGAAATAAAGAGTCGTGAGTTCATACTGATATAAGTAAATGGTTGAATAAATAAATAAGTGAGAGAGAATGAACAAATCTGTGTAGAAGAAATCCAAAGAATTTGGATAGATATTCCTTTGTTAAGAAGGTAGAGCGATACCTTTCATTCCTTAAATGTGAGCTGTACCTGGTGACCTCCTTCCAAGGAGTATGGTGTAGGAAGTGAGAAAAAAATAGAGTAATTTTATAGTGGAGAAATCTGATCAATACTACCTCAGTCAGGTGATCAAATTTAACTTCAACAAGGATGTTGATGCATACGTACATGTTGATTGCATGTATGTTCCCTCAGTACAATGTAGAGATTGGTACTTTCCTTCTTGTCATCTTCTGCAAACCCCATTATGCCAATCTAATCATGAGGCAAACCAGACCAGTTCTAACTGAGGTACATTCTGCAAAATGCTTGACTGCTACTCCTCAAGATAGTCAAGGTTTTCAAAGGCAAGGGAATTTTGAGAAACTGTCACAGTCAAGAAACATGACAAGTCAATGTAACATGGTGTCTTGTGCAGGTTCCTGAAACAGGAGACGGGCATTAGATAAAAACCAAGGAAACCAAGATATAGTAGGAACATTAGTTAATAATAATGTATCAGTAGTGGTTCCTAAAATGTGACAAATACACCATAATAACATTAAGATGTTTGTGTGGTGTGCAAGAGCACAGCTTTTCTTTAAATCATTGTGTGGTAGGTTTGTTTAGAAAGTGTTTTCCTGTCTATTAATGCATTTAATCATCACAAGAATTCTATGGTATAGATATTATTCAATTATCCTTTGGGCAGAAAACTAAGCCTTAGAAAAGTTTTACATCTTTCTTAACATCGCACAAGTATTATGTTGCAGAAAAGGGACTTGAGTCCATATGAGTTTTGTAAATCTTTGCTGCAATAACCTAAATCATAAAACGCCCCTACCGTTGGGTCATTGGATTACTCAACAATATCTTTGAAACATTTGTTAAAGTTCCCCAGTGATATGTGCAGCATTATATATTGGAATGAGTCTTAACACAATGTAATTGGGTTTCTGAAGATGAAAATGTGGTTTAGAGGTTAAGTGGGTATCAAAGCAAATTTTCTAGATTCAAATACCACTGTAACACTTAGTAGCTGAATGACCTGGCCAGGTTCTCTGTGGCTTTTTTACTCTCTTCTTTAAAACTGGAATCATGCTACAGCATATATTTCAAAGGGCTGCTGTGAGAATTAAATGTTATATATATAAAGTGTTTACAATTCCAAGCCCATAATAAATATCCAATGATTGGTATCTTTTATAAAAATGCTTTAAATAAGACACCAACCAGTCATCAAACAATTAATTTGGACACATTTAAGACTATCAATCTGAAAATCTTGTTAAAGGATGGTTTAGACAATATAACAGATAAAATAAATGTGATGGAAAAAACACAATTGTGAAATTAAACAGTCCAAAATATAGTGTGACGATATATGCCAGGTTTTGCCTCATGAATCAAACATAGCTCTCGCTATCCTATGGGGAGTGACCAAGAGCCCTTTGATTTCTTAATGAAGTAAATATCCTTGTTGAAGTTTCAGAATAACTCTATAGAGTAAAATTTTGGTTGTGATCTTCTTTCTTTCAAAATTATTTAATATTCAATATTGCCTTAGATTATAGTTGACCATCTGTTATTTTCAATAAAATGGTTTCCAAAAGATTTTAAGACTCTCACAGATGGTTTTCATTTACTTCATTAAATTCTCCTGGTATCTGCACTCTTTATTCCAGCTCTTAATGTGTCATTACATAGGGGCTTTGGGCAAAAAAAATTGTTAGGCATTTAGTGGATATACTCTGTCTACAACAGGATCCAGGCATCCTTACTGAGATGTTTCCATCATAATGAGGTGTACACACTCATGTACAAGTGCTTTTTTTTTTTCTGTGAAATAGACTTCCAAATTAGGACTTACAGAGCAAATCTAACATGAATTTATAACTTTGATAAAACTATGCCTGATTACTTTACAAACATGACAGTTATTCATACTTTTATCAACAGTTTATAAGACAGTTTTTCTTTTCTCCTGTTGGGTTCTTCTATTTCTACCCCTCCCACCCTACTATGCAAATACAAGGGGTGGAAATGATAATTTACACTCTTACTCGAATCTGTATGTTACGGATTACTAACCAGGTTAGTACTTTCTCTTATTTTATGAACCCTTCAAATTGCCTGTTTTCTGGTTGACACTATATTTCTTATTTTTCTTATTTTGTTTAAATTTTCTCTTCTTCTCTTCCTTCTTTTTTTCCTTTTTAAAGATTTGTGTGAGAAAGAGAAAGAGAGAGAGAGCATGCAAGAGAGTGGGGGGAGGGGCATAGGGAGAGAATCTTAAGCAGACTTCCCGTTGAGTGGGGAGCCAGATTGTGGCTTGATTACTCTCAGAGCACAACCTGAGCCAAACCAAGAGTCAGAAGCTCAACTGACTGAGCCACCCAGGTGCCCCTTCTCTTCTTACTGCCTTATTCTTATCAGCTTATTGAAATATATATATATATATAACATATATATATATGTTATAAATAGTAAACCTTATTCTTATCAGCTTATTGAAATATATATATATATATATAACATATATATATGTTATAAATAGTAAACCATTTGTCTACAGCTTTTTTCATACATTTTTGCCTGGTGTAAATTTTCCGTTTGATTTCAAATATAGTATCTTCCATAAAGCTGAGCTATTTACTGCTTATATCCACAAATCTGTAAATTTGAATTTTCTTTCCTGCTGAAAAAATATTCTGTAGACTTGGAAGTGTTTTATTTTTATCATATTCCACCTTGAATTTACTTTGATATATGCTCTGAAGTTAGAGTTTTACTTTATTTTCCTCTGGGAAGCTGATTTTATCTGCAATATTTATTAAATAAACTATGATTTAATCCCATTTAATAACATCTTATATAAAATCATCATATAATAATTGGGTAAATTTCTACATTCTGTCATGTTTTTTCAGTGGCTTGAAATATAGTTTAATCTACTAGAATGAAACCTTCCTTATATTTACTCATTGGTTTGGGTAGGATTGTAATTCTTATAGTAATTTACTTAAGTTCTCTGCTTCAGTGGGCTTTGTAAAATGCGAGTAGTAATAGCAGTTACCTCATAGGGTTATTTTGAGGATTAAATAAAACAATACATCAAAGTGATGTTAATAGGACCCAACACCAGTTAAGTACTAATTACTTAAAAATACATGATTGAAGCTTTGGCTTCCACCCTTTTATCGGTAATTATCAGTGAATTTTGTGTAGCTTTTCACTACTTAACCATTTTATGCTTATGTTCTTATAAATTTGGGAAAGAAGATTAAATATTATTTGTTCAATCAAAATATCTACTTATATTTATTTTACTATCTGTTTATTTTTTTCTAAATTAAATATTGAAAACCATAATATTTCCCCTGAGTACCAATTGGGTTACCTTCCACATTTTTAAACAAAATTTGGACACATTTTCTTTGTATCCAAAAATATGGCTAATATTTTGTTTTGCAATTTTCTCCTATGTTTTAGTTAAATTATGTATCTGCTTGTAGGGCAAAGAGGCTTTTACTGTAAGATGCAAAACACTACATACACACATCTCTCCCATTAACAGCTAGCAGAGGTAACACAAACACCTCCCCTACCCACAGCTGTTTAAATGTCCAAAGATCTGTATCAAAAGCTATTTGAAAACAGTAAAATGTTTTATGCCACTGAAGGGATAGAGAATGAAAGTGTTCTAAATCTTCTTTTTCTATTGTTAGAGTACTATTCTGTTTTATATATAAAGCTTTCCTTTAACAAATGTGAGACAGAACATAGAGTGCTGTGTTGGGAATACTACCCATACTAGTGATGAAAACCAATTATACCAGTTAAACACTTAGCTATTAAAGGTTAGGTGTGTGTGCAAAGATATTATATAATACAGGTTATGAGAACATTGATATGCTTAAGAGGATGATTTTACTTTATGTGTATGTGTGTGAGTGTGTGTGTGAGAGAGAGCATTTCACACATTCCTTGCATTAATTACAGGGCTTTGAGAAGGTGACAATGTTAGAATCCATAGCAATTAAGTTGACTGGATAAGCTCCCAGTTAAAAGGAATAAGAATAAAATAGCACATTGAAAACAATTTAGAAACAGTCAAATTAACTATAAATTTGCACATGAAAAGGAACACATATCTATGTGAAGTATTTAAAGCAATATGTTTTATCCTCATTTCAATAAAAGTATAATAGTTACATGTGATATCCGTGAATATGTCAAGACTAAGGGATCTCTCAGAAATATTGCTTTAAAATATCAGTTACTCAACAGAACAAGATTCAGAGTACTAGCTTATACCATTACCACTAAAAAAACAAAGAACAAAAAGCTATATACCAAATCATGAAATAACCCATGGACCAGGAAAAGGATCTCCTGGGAAGAGTTATCCTCTAAATAGCTCAGTGATGGTAAATATTTGGAGCCTACAACAGAGAGACTTGGAGAAAAATCCCGTTCTAGATTTTTACCTGACTAGTCTCATATTCTTCATGCAGAGAGGACGTAAAGCAAAGTATGGCCCAGCGATCCCACTACTCTGGGCTGGATTTTTATTGTTGTCATTCTTTGGTGGACTCCAGGTTGAACATAAATCATGAAGGGGACTCAATGAGTTGGTGAGAAAACAGATTTTCCAGCAGTATTTATTGTCATTCCGGTACTATGGAAATTGTGTGTGCATCATAGCAGATGGAATGGCTCAGCAGAGGTTAGAAGAAACAGGAAAGTTATATATAATAAATTTTATAGGCATTTCCTTCTATAGATTTGAGACTCACTTTTGAGATTCATTTGATTTCTTCCATAACATTTTGCCTTAACAAACATTATTTTTTTAGGAAAATGCAAAATAAATAGAAATTAAGCTGTCACAGATTCATAACTTTTCAGAATTCCATACAGTTGAATACATCTAGATTCATGGGTCGTCTCCAGCCTATTGTTAAGTCACCTTTACCTCTATCCAAAGGATTTCCGAATCTTAGCCTATATTTTGCCTATATTTTGTCTTTATTGGTTTTGCAGTTTGGGTTCCTATTTGAAATCCCGTGCTTTAACATGATGCATCTTTGGACCATCTTGTGATACACAATCACTGTCCGAAGAAAGGGGTTAGGAAAAGTCAAGCAAGTGCTGAACAGAAGATGAAAGGGAGCAGACAAGTTAAAATTAAGCTTAATTTTTATTTTCAGGCATACTTGAAAACCAAAGATACAGGCAGCAACACATCAATGATGACTCTGTGTCAGCCTCATCTATATAAAGACCAGCTATAACACATAGGTCATGGCACCTACTTTACATAAGGTTCATTAATGGCCATAATATACTGCTTAAAAAAATGAGCAACGAAACTAATTAGATGTTTGGAAAATTGAGCCTGTAGGTATACTTGTAATTCATAGTTCTGCAAATGATTTATAGGATGTAAATGAAGTATAACAAATCTTATAGAACTTCATTTTATTAATAAAAAATGAGTCATTTTCATAAAGTTTTGAGCATTGTATTGGTTTTCTATTGCTTGTGTATCAAATTACACACTAGGGAGTTTAAATAACAGATATTTCAAGGACTTACAGTACCCGTGGGAGAAATGCCTACAACAGGTCTGTGGTGGCTTAAGGGTGAGAGGGAGTGCAGTTGGCGGGACTGGTAAGAGGAAGGGAATAGATGAGACCTGGTAGAAAATAGTTAGTCAAGATGGCAAAAAAAGGGAAAGGACATTTTCTAGAAAAAAGGATGTGTGTGTGTGTGTGTGTGTGTGTGTGTGTGTGAGAGAGAGAGAGAGAGAGAGAATGAGGGATCTTGTCAAGAACAGTTAGAGGGGAGTACTTGAGTGAGTGAGTAATGATTTGTGAGCTCCACAGGATGTGGACCTCAATCCTGACTAGTGGTCAATACATCTGGTGTCTAGATCCTCCATCAAGCTGGCTTGGCACATTTTGGACTCTAACCATGGGTAGTGATAATGTTAATAGTATTTTATTCTAATGGATATTCAGGCTGAAAAGCACTTTGAATTTCCAGAGACTTCTCAATTCTATCCAAGTATTGTAGAAAACTAATGAAGGATTTTAAAGGGTCCAGATACGACAGTTAAATTTCTACTTTAGAAAGATAAATATGGTGAGTGCTGGACGCTATGTTGGATTACCAAGATCAGAAACATGAAGAATGAGAAAGAATCTGTTATTTTAAATCAGTAATTGCAAGGCCTGACTTAAGGTAATGGCATTTTCATCCCTAAATGGGTTGAAATGCATGGGTAAATGAGGGTTAATGGATAAAAATAAATTTTGAGTGATACTTTGGGAGTGAACTTACAGGAAATAACATTTCCCATATGTAATAATTTTTACATTTATATACTCAGCCCTGCCTTCCCAGTAAATCTATATATCTATATGTCTTCAGCAGTTGGATGTCATATAGATATTTTAAATTTCACAAAGTGAAAATAAAAATCTTGATTAATTACTACTCTTTTCCCACTATCTATCTCACCCATTGCATTTATGGCAAATTTCTTCTTCCATGTGTTCTGGGAGAATATTTTGGAATTATCCTTATCACACTTCCTTTCCTTTCACCGCACAACTAAACCAGCAACAAATCCTGGACTCTCCATCTCCATACTATTTTCAGAACATCATCACTCCTCAAAACTTTCACCATGACCACCCTGGTTCACACCACTAATGGGTCTTAGTTGACCTGTTAAAATAGATCCTTAATAGATATTTAAGCACTAGACTTTGCCTTTCTTCCCTAAGATTCAGAGATTCTTCTAAAATCTAAGTAAAGTCTTGTCACTTTCCTGCTCAAAATACTCCAGTGGCCACTCATTCTTCTCAGAGTAGAAGCCAGGTCCTTATCAACTAATGCCACTTTTATGTTTCCCTGAAACCAAAGTCCATAATTGTATCCACAAACATGTTTGTTAATTTAATCAAATGTAAGGAAAAATAAGTAGGATTTCTGTGATCTTCGTATCTCTAAAGCATGATGATTATAAAGGTGCCTTGAGGCCTATAGGATATTTATGGATTTAAGTATTAGCTGACATTTGGGCATGTATACAGTTTAATAGATAATAGAAACACATTCACTTATAGTTGGTAAGTCTTCAAATTGGTAAGAATAAAAAATAATTACCCATCATGTAGAATTTAAGTCTTATAAAATGATAAATGGAAATACATTTTACTGTGAATCATAGCAATTTACTACCAAGCAATTACTAATAAACAATCATAGTAATTACTACTAAGATGTAATATTTAGAATCAGGACTTCACGTTATTCTAAATTCGAATCAACGAACACTTTACAATTTTATCGTATTAATTATCTTAACATCTAGTGATATTTTATGGAGTAAGATGGAGACATTAAAAAATTATTTGAGTACTTTGTCCATTAAGTCATTCTTTTATTTACAGCCATAAAATCATTGATTTAATGTTAGATCACTCAATCTCTCAAGTACAAAGATGCTATAAAATATCGAACTCTGACAAATGTCTAAAAATGTTGACTAAAGAAGGCAAAAGGTTTACTGAAAATGATTCTTTGTTTATAGTCAAGGGAAACATACATTTTGTACTTTCTATTTTGTGTTTTTCTAGGGATAAAATATTTAGTGTAGCAGTGTAAACTATATTCTTAGAGAGCTAGGCCTAACGTGGCTAAAATGGCTGAGAGCTCTAAATACTTTAGGGTGTGCTTAAAGGGAGTAATTTGGAGTAGTTTTCCTCCCTGTTGTAAAATATTATTAGACAGCTGAAAAGTAGGACAGAAATGACAAACAATTTTGAGAAGAAAAATTGCACATGGATGTGAGAACTAAAAACAGCTGATAAATTCCTCTTCCATACAATTAATACAAATGATTATATTGATTAATACATTCACTGTTTCAATTCCTAAATGAAATAATGGGACACTCCAGGGTAGGTTCTGCGCTATAAGCTGCTGACAAAATATTAATATGGTTTACATAGCTCTGCATTCATACGAATTACAGCAGAGGATGAGAGAGAAAATTTGTAGTGTGCAATGTGGGGGTTCTAACTATAAATTAACAAAAAAGGAGAAACAAGGAAAAGTTCAGGTAGAAGGGTCAATATCCAAGGCCTTGATATTGAGGCCTTGATTTGAGGACTCAGAACTAACATTTAACCTGCATAGAGTGTAGAGAATGAATGGTAAGTCAGGACCAAGGCTATAGGTTAAGGTGGATTATGAAGGTTCTAGTACATAGTGCTAGGAATCTTGATTATTTTTTCAGAATAATGGGAAACCAATGAAATATTTTATGATTCATAGTTTTAGAAGATTTTCTATTTTGGCAAGGACGCTATGGTGGGCTATGGGGGCCAGGATGGAGAAGAGGCAGGGCTAAGGCATGGGAGGAATTTACTGGGCTGAAATTGGCCTGGGAAAAATCTGATAGTAAGTGGGATGGAGAGAGGTAAGAGGATTTGAACTGCGTCTTACATTACATCAGCAAGCATATGTGGAAATGATTAATCCAGTCTTTCTCCAAAGAGCTCTATGATGTTTTAACCATATAACAGTCTGCTGAGGAAAGTAAAATACACACATATTTTGAGGGCCATAGTATATAAAACATTGATCTCTATGGACACAAATTATTTATGAGCCTCCTGTTAGGGGATACATGGTAGGGGCAAATGAGGATTAGGTAATAAATGGAGTCCTTGTCTTGATCTAATGATGAACAGACATGCCTATCCATCTGACAGTGTTCTAATGTAATGGTTCATAGAGACTTTGTCTCAATATATTAGTAAACACCAAAAACTGCTGCTGAAAGAAGTCTCATTCAGAGGTGGTCCTGAAAGACAGAGTTAAGGGGAAATTTTCCTGTTAGGTAGAGATTCAGGCCGTGTACCTGATCACCCATTTTGGATGGGCAAAGATGAATGGCTTGTCCAGTTCGTCAGGGGCCTGGAAGGAGCAAGCTTAGAATGTTCTAATCTTAATACCGACCATGTACATGGTGGCTTATAAAGATTCAATAAATTAACTCCTGTCTATTTATTCAGGTAGTGGCTTTTAGAGATCACACTGGAACTGCATCACTTTGGATACACATAAACACTCTCCAAGGGTACACAGGCATGTATAGCTTTAAGTATCACTGGACAAACTTTTGATTTCCTTAGCACAGTTTCTTAAAACTGGTCTGCCTGGAAATATTCAAAGGCATCACGGTCATTCTGCTTTTCCACCCTGCTTTTCATAAGCATCCTTCTCCTACTTTAAATTAGACAGGCATATTCCTCATCCATCCATCCAACTTCTATTATGGAACATTGACAGAGGGTGGAAAAACTTCTGGAGACTCAGAGAACAGCTGGAAACACTGATCTTTTCAAAGTCTCCACTAATTCATAAACTGAATGAGGAAAATCTTTAGTCTTAAAGTTTTACAGAAATACAGTTAAAGCTCATGAAAAGGGGTGTGTGGGTGGCTCAGTTGGATGAGTGTCCAACTCTTGGTTTCAGCTCAGATCATGATCTCAGGGTCATGAGATCCAGTCCCGCGTTGGGGTCCGTGCTCAACCCAGAGTCTGCTTGTGATTCTTTCCCTCTCCCTCCCCTCTCCCCCACCCCTCCCCCTGCTTGTGCTCTCTCTCTAAAATAAATAAATAAATAAAAACTTAAAAAATAAAGCTCATGAAAAGATACAAACATTTTACCAATAACAGCAAACTAATAATATTTTTATTGTCTCCACCAGTTCTGAGTATATTGGGATAAATATTTCTAAATAAAACAGTAAATGTAAAATTGATAATAATTTGATAATTCTTTGTAAAAATTATTGGACATATTTCCCAGAATGTGAAGAAAAGTACTCTAATGACTAGATAAGAAATCTTATGGCAAATATAATGCTTTAAAATCTTTGTTTTCAATAATATTGAAGCAATAGCTAAATGATTCATCAGTAGTCAGATATCACTGAGCAGTTTCATATACAAACTAAAAAGAATTTCAAAATAAAGTTATATTGCTATAAGGTATTCCTTCAATTCTAATATATTTATTTATGTAAATAAATTTTCTAAACTTTCAGAACAATATATGAAATTAGAGAATTGGTACTGATACCTGTCTCGTTCTCAGAGCAATAAAAAAATGAGGCAAAACCCTCCATCTCATTAAGAAATGCATTTCAAATAAAAGTTATTTTTTACATTTCATAATTAACTAACCAAATTTATAATAAATCTTGGGGGAGGATATTAAATGTAAATAGAAGTTGAAAGAGAAGATGGATTAACATAAAAGTTTGACTGTTAAACATGGTATGTGTGGTGTGTGTGTGTAAACATATAATGGATAGCGGCAGTGATCAAATTGCTGTCGTACAAGGAGCATCCAGTTAGATAAAGTTAGAAGAATGTCAGATTGTTTTGATTTATATATGTCAATATTTATTATATTGAGCAATTATATCATATGAGCATATCAACTATTTAAAATGAAAATTCAGGTTTCCAATAAAAATATTTGAGGCCTTCTATCATTTTTCAAAAAATTAAATGTTAAGAGAATTAAATAGGCTGAAGTCAATAGCTCTAGGTGGTTGGTTGAGTTTTCCAGGCTCAAGTATTTCTGATTCAGTGTTATCTGAAAATTTCCTTTATAATGACTCTAGAAAAAAATAGTTCACATGAATGAAATAACATAAAGAAATTATTATGAACTTTTACTAAAATATGTACTTAAACTTTGAATTCCTATGGAAGGCTGTTTCTAAAAGAAATGGCATGGGTCATGGACATGTGGGTACAGTAAGTTTCAACCACCTGGTCAATGTGGGCTTTTAATTGTCACAGTAGATATATTTATTCCCTTCTGCACATATTACCTGGAACAAAAATATTAAACTGCCTCTATACAATGCAAATTTTTTTTTCAAGATTTATTTATTTATTTTAGAGAGAGAGTGAGAGAGCATGAGCAGGGGGAGGGGCAAAGGAAGAGGAGGAGAGAGAGAGAAGCAGACTCCCCACTGAATGCAGAGCATGATGCAGGCTCGACCTCAGGACCCTGAAGTCATGACTTGAGCTGAAATCAAGAGTTGGATGCTTAACCAACTGAGCCACCCAGGCCACAATCAAATTAACTTTAATTATATATATATATATATATATATATATATATATATATATATATATATATATATATACAATCTCTAATGGCAGAATCCTAATAGGATCATTATGGGATTGATTTGAAATTTCTAGTTGAATTGTTTCAGCTATAAATTTGGAGGAAACTCGTGAGTCTTTGTTTTCAATAAAAATTGTATATCATCTGCTCAATTTCAATGAAGTTGGAAAAATTCAGTAATATATGTGTATTTAATCAGTACCTGAAAATTGGGTTTTATTTCTCATACAGTTGAAATTCTAATTAGTACCTGTCATTCTGTTGAAAAAAAAATTCTAAAATCTATACCATGGAGAAGAATTGTATTATATTATTTAAGTTTTCACTAGGTATTTTATAGAGATTACTCATTGATTAGTTTTTATTCAACTTTAATCCCACATTTCAGTTTTCAGATAATGATAGGATTGTTGTAGCCAATGTGAATGCTTTATAAGTGAAATGCATGTTTAAAAATTTTAGTTTAACAATGATCACTATTAGCCTTGGCAATAAAAGTCAGATTCATAATTTATTTTCTTCTGTTTTAGGCATTGACCTAGAGTCATATCTTTTCATGTCAAATGGAAAGATACTGATAACACTTTTCTTAAAACTGAAGCAATGAAAATAACAGTCCTTTGGTTAGGTAACTGAAGGTCAAGACTCCCAACTCCCAAATCTCAAGTTATATTACAAGAAGTATGAATAATGTATTCTTTAGAAAATATCCTTTTATTCTTCATGCCACTTTTTTGCATGTAGTGCATCACTAAAGTATTGGATTAGATGGTTGTTAAATGACCAATTATGTTGTTGTCAACCAACATTCTGAGTTTGAGTATTTAATAACACTATTTGGTCACTTTTAGTTTTATTATATGATTTTTTAAGGAAATAGTACTCTTAATATTCCTAGCCTAGAGGTTTTAATTTTTTCTAAGCTTGAGTGCTTTTCCTTGGTGCCATATATAGAACCTGCAAACATAATGTGTATTATGATGTTCTTGGCAGGAAATAGATGAATAATTTCCTGAAGGAGTAATTGAAGAGGCTGTTTAAAGGGATTATTTTAAGAGTTTGGATAGGGAGAAGGGAAACAGAAGGGTTGGCTAAGGACTCGGGGACGAGTAACAGAAGAAAGCCCTGAATATACCTTGCTCTGAAGGCACAGGGGCCAGGAGTACAGGGACGTCAAGGGGAGCTATTGTGGAGGGACAGGGACCACCAGCTGTTAAAGAAGAATAAGATCACTGCCCAAACTGCCCCGAACAGAGTAGAAGAGATCTGAAATATCCACAATTCTCACTCCTCCTGATCTGTAATCCCTTGCAATTTCTTCCCGTTGACTGAAAAGCCATATATTATATATATTTTCTAGAGATAGGCAAAATAACATTTTTATTCACTTTTTCTGAAAAATACCTTTGCCAAACTCTCCAATCATTACCAACACTCTTAATGAACATAAATTGCCCTAGACCATTTCCTAATAATTAGTACTAAGACAGTGATGGTTATAGTATGCTAAAATATTTTGAGATTGGCACTACTAATTTTAAATCTCCAGGAACCACAAAATAGCCTATTTCCTATAGATACGGAAAAAGTGATTCATTCTTTTCTTTGAATGTGCATTTCCTGTTTTGTGTGTGTGTGTGTGAGAGAGAGAGAGAGAGAGAGAGAGAGAGAGATTAAATGCTCTTCCCAGTGTACCTTAAACTCAAGAAACTTGCAAAATTTTGAAGCTACTTATATAAGGACTTCCAAGGGCTTAAAAGCCTAGCAAAGAAATATTTCAAACCAGTGAGTTTTTAACATTTTACAGATTATTTTACATAAAGTAAAATAATATCAAAGTAGGAGAATGTGATTCTGTAGACAGAGAGATATAATCCCCAAGGCAATCCTGCTCATTCCAAATATTCTAAGCAATTTTGTGTTTGGAAAATGGAGAAAGCGTTTCCCACAGGTTTAATCTACTTGACATTGGTAAACTGAAGGAAAGGATGAAGGTGCAACTGACAGTCTTCTTTTATGTGTTTGTCATATATTCTCATAAATCTGTGTCATTTTAGGGGTAATGTGTTTTTGTTTGTTTTTGAACAAGAGAATTTAAAATGCTCTATCATAGGTACTGAATATAACAATGTCAATTACAAATTTGTAAAATTTGTAAAAATAAGTAGCCGTGAAAGATGAAACCTGATATAAATACAAAGATTCTTTGCAGTTTGGAAAAATGTTATATATACTCAGTATTCTTCCCTGCTTTCTAAAATCTTAAATTACTATGTTCAGAGACAGAAAGTTGTCTAATATGCCAAGAGATCTGTGTTTTATGTGAGAATTCATTTCAGCATTTAAAGGAACAGCAAATAAAGTCACAGTTTAAATAATACCTACCTAAGTCTATACAAACACAAAATATTCCTGAGAAAGAGCAAACAAGTGTTTGGGTATAACCAATTAACTTCTTTCAGTGCAAGATTATTTTTTCTATTTAACTCTAGTATAAGGAAGTATAAAATAAACTATAAAGCATAAAGCAGCTTATGTCTCAATGTTGGGAAAATGATGAAATTATTTAAATGTATGAATTAACTCATTTTTTGTTATAAAACAATTAACATATTAACAAATATACACTTTAAGAAAATGTTATGGTCTTTTATACCATATTAATCTTTCAAAAGAAAAAGAAATATGCATTTTCTCCAGAGAATAACTGCAATTCCAGAGAGTATATTTGTGTTAAAACAACCCCAGTGATGGAAATATATGATTCCTTTATGTTTAAATTAATGCCATGCTAGAGTCATTTATAAACAATGAATATTTTCACAGAGTATCAACTCTTTTATTCTTCAAAATAGGTGACCGTGAAATTTTTGTTGTTACAACTTATTTCCCAAAGCCTTATGAGTAATTGGGCATACCTTAGAAAGACTAAATTCAAGTAGCAGAAATTCACAATCCTTTCCTTAGGCTTACATGACTTTAAACACAGTGTAAAAAACATATATGACTTGTCATGATGAACATAGGTTATTTATGGCTATTTAAATATAGATAGATACAGATATATACACACATATGCTTGCACGTATTATAACTAGAGTATATTGTATATCTTACAAACCTGTGGGAGTGTGTGTGTTCCCACACACATAACTCTTCCTCTGGGTGAGGGGACGAAGGAAGGAACACAGGCTTGTGGAAATAGAAGCTTGTGGGGATGGAGAAGAGAACAAGAGAAAGACATCATTAAAGAAGAAATCGTGAGGGGGTCTATGGAAACCTCTTATTCTTGAGGCATGATAAAAAGATACACATGAAGTCTCAATTTTGCATCCCCCAGCAGCTGACCCAGAGCCACGGAGGAGTTTGTCTGGGAGGCGTAGTGAACACTGGCAGAGTAGGGGGAACTGGGGTACACGTGTTTTTGTAGCCAGGTACCACTGGGATGCTTGGAATTGCATACTGGGTGGCGGGGGGAGGGGGGAGGATTATGAGATTTGTCTAAAACCAATGGCTCTGAATTATGTCACTAAAGGTGCAAGAAGGCTGAGGTATTTATACACCAGCTTCCTGGAGTTATTGTTGGAGGACAGCTCCTGAGATGTGTTAGCTCCCTAGTGTTTAGGCCTTCAGGACCTGCGACATGGTGGGGTTCATGACAGTCGCAAAAACGCAGAGCATGGCAGCTGGAAGTCTGTGGGACAGGCTGCTAGGTCCAAGGACAAGGAAGGGCCCCACAACATCTACAGTCACTCACATAGACATTTATGTGTTTGTCAAAAGTCAAGTCCCAATGTTCATACATGCAACATTTATATGTAAATCATAAATACATTTACATATGTTTATTGACTAAGCATGACAACAGCAAATATCCCCTCAAAAGGACTTTTTTTTGGTGTAATAGAGCAAAACTTTCAAGATAAAATGTGTTGTATGATGTTCTGCATGAGTAAAAGGTTAGCATAAAGAAGAACCGGGATTTATTTTGAAAAATCATGGCTAAAATGAACAGTGTCCTTTCCTCCCACAGCATACGATGCTCTGTGGAATTTCAGTGCACAAATATTCAATTTTAGAACCTTTATCACAAAAGGGCAAAATCCTTTTGGAGAATATATGCACATTTTATCTGTCACTTCTGAATATTATTAATGAGCAATAAATGGTATTTTAAAGTTGTTCTTTTAAGGATAAAAAAAAGTCAGATGCATAATTTATAGAATTGTACTCTCTCATCCTAAGTTTCACGGAAACCTAACAGTGGTGAAATTAAAAATAATAATAATAAAAGAATTTTCCTATATTCTTTATACACTATATTTTTTTATTTTTACTTAAGAGAAAACAAAATGTTAATCTCTCTTGTTATAGGCTTGTTAGAGGGTATGCCTTAGTCATGAGGAATAATTTGTACAGAGAAAAATGCCTGTTTTTCTCTCTGAGTCATGTTCCTTTTTTCAAAGAAAATTGTTTCTCAAAAGAAGTCATTGTCTTATCAAGCCATTTAATATAATACCTTCCCAAGCCATCTATTTATAAATATTTATAAATAAATCACTTCCAGTGTATAAGTTTTTAGAAATTAAATTCTATAATACTGATAGTTCTTGACAGTAATTTCTTGTTTGAATATGGACCATTTTGAAAATACTAAATGTTAATACTTTTATATTCTATAGAGAAATCAGAATACACATATACACATATGCACACAATCATTAAAAATATAGAAATTAATATAATAGGTTGTGACTTTTAAAATCAAATACACTCCATAGGTCAAAACATTTCAGTTCAAGTACAGAAATCAATTTTGAATTAAAAAATCAAAGGACACATATTGAATGGACCACTGGGAATTATACACAAACAGCGAATCATGGAACACTACATCAAAAACTAATGATGTAATATATGGTGATTAACATAACAATAAAATAAAATTTTAGAAAATCAAAGAAAAAACAAATGGGCAAGAAAAATAATTTGGGAGAGAGGCATGATCATATATTATTTTTCTTTATTACCCAATTCCTATGCCATAACATAATAGTACTTTCATAAGAAAATATTAAAATGAATATTAAAATGAGTAAAGAAAAATAATTTGGGAGAGAGGCATGAGCATATAATATTTTCCTTTATTACCCAATTTCTTTGCCATAACATAATAGTACTTTCATAACAAAATATTAAAATGAATATTAGGGATATGCCACATGTCATCAAACAAGTTTTAAATCTAATGACAAAATTTCATGAAACAGAAAACATTGTTTCTTATTATTTACTCATTTGGCTTGAAAATTTCTGCTTCTGAAACATAAGTCCATGTTTTCATAACAACCAAATAAAGTTTCATCTTTTTTCTCTTCCCTAAAGTTTCTAGGGATAAAAAAGTTGAATACTAATTGCCAATCTGGTTTCCAGTTCCCCTCAGGCATAGCCACTGGGACGGTTGGTAGAATGACAGTACTGATGTCTCTGGGTAGGAGTGAGCATTGATGGTGGAAGAAATTGACTGAATTATGAGAACACACGATGGAGAGAAAGTGGAGGATCTCAGCTAAAGAGAGCAAGTTTATTGTTATCATAGATTGTCATTTCTTGGCATTTGTATCTATTATTCTGTTCCTATTTATCCCATCTACCACCTCAATTCCTCCCATGATCTACACTTCAGAGAATGTGAGTAACACTCAGCCCCTGGGCATGCCAAGTTCTCTGTCCCTCCTGCTTGTGCACATAGAGCTCCACATCCAAGAAATCTCTTCCTGTTGCTGTCCCTTCCTCTGCCACATTGACCAACTTCTAATCACCCCTGTCATCCTTTAGGTGTGAGCTGAAGCTTCATTTCCCCAATAATTCTTCTCACAACAACTTGACATTCCCCACATTTACCTTATGGTACTCTAAGGTACCACTTACCTTAAGGTACCTTAGAATACCTTACCTTTACTCTAATTTCTTGTTTTAATTGTTTACATTTCCTCTAAGTGAGTAGGCACCATGAGACTAAGCCCAGTAAATGATATGTCTACTGTTCAGCAGTTAGCTTCGGCTCACATCATAACAAATGAGAAAGTCAGAAAGATATCTATCTCTGTCTCCACATCTATCTGTCTATCTATCTATCTATCTATCTATCTATCTATGTATCTATCTATCATCTATCTATTGAGAGATGGGAGGAAAAAAATGAGTGATAAGAGGAAGACAGAAAGAGGGATGAGAGAAAACCCAAGTTGCCTGATGTCAAAGCCTCTAATTGTTTATATTTAAAAAAAAATTAAGAAAGAGAGAGGAAGGAAGGAAGGAAGGGTGGAAGAAAGAAAAAGAAAAAGGAAGGAAGGAAGGAAGGAAAGAAAGAAGAAAGAAAGAAAGAAAGAAAGAGAAAGAAAGAAAGAGAAAGAAAGAAAGAAAAAGAAAGAAAGAAAGAAAGAAAGAAAGAAAGAAAGAAAGAAAGAAAGAAAGAAAGAAATATAGATAGATGTTCACAGTGATTATATACTTTGGAGAAGACCTAAGAAACTGGGAATATATCACTGATACCACTGATGTCAAAATCAGTCATATTTTTTTCTGTCTGCATTTGATATTTTTCTATGTATATGCTATAAAGCTAAACAGATATATTGCCTGTTGTTTAACTCATGTGTTTGATAATTTATGTTATCTTCAGGATACTCCTAGGTCTGGAGAGCAGGAATTTGAGGACATATTGACTGATGTGAGGGACAGAGTAGAGGGTTAAATCTTCAAGTTTTGTTTTATTTTTCTTGATTTTCTGACTGATCTTCTAAATAATTGTAATAAAATTCTATCATTAAAAAAACCATAGTATAAGCAATATGCAAATAAAGCACAAATGATGGTTTTATTACAAACCAATTGAAAAACAGAGTGTGACATCTATGCAGAATAGTATGGGATATATCTTGCTATTCAGTTGTGCTGAACTGGGGAACAAATAACTAGCTCTTTCACATCCTTACTACATAACCAAGCGCACCATATTGTGAGAAAAAATAAGAGCACTGTATCTCTTTCTGGGTCTGTTAGGCTTGCTCTTCTATATCCTAAAAATCTGAGGTATGGAGACTCATACAGTAGTTGTCTTGTTTTCTAATGCTGCAGAATGTCCAGAAGAGAAGTGAGTTTTCAAAGATTATGCAGTGACTATATCTTTAAGCAAAACAAAAAATCAAAACTTCTAAATTCTCCAGGTAGTGCTTTTTCATTAGGCCATGATTATCGGACTCTCTGGTACTATACAGAGCAATAACTCACTTAAAGTAAAAGTCAAGTCATACTTAATAGTGTGGATTATGAGAGCAGGGCTTGTTTATCGTGTGACTGCAAAATTCTGCTCTATGCTTTTTTCCAAAGAGGATTTCTTAGAATGCATGTGCAATGTATCACTTATCAGTAATATATTAAAATTAAACCAATAAGAAAAGCACAAGTGATGATATTTATCTCTACCTTTCTATATTAGAATAAGGATGTATAAGCAGTGGCAAATAATGACCACCACCACAACAAATCCAGGAAATTGTGTGTTTTCAGTGACCATATATTTGACATGAATTAACTTAATAAATGAGCTGAGCTATTCTATTCTACATCAAATTTTAATTTTCTAGTGATGGTCTACTAAGAGAAAAATTGTATTAAATTCCTCTGGTTGTTGTAACAAATTACCACAAATTTAGTGGCTTACAACAGCAGAAATGTATTCTTCTATAGTCCTGGAAGCTAAAATTCTGACAAGGTATCTCCAAGCTAAAATCAGAGTGTCAGCAGGGTGACATTTCTTCTGGAGGTTCTAGGGGATAATACATTTCCTTGCCCTTTCCAACTTCTGGAAGCCTCATGCATTCCTTGGCTCTTGGCCCCTTGCTCTGTCTTCAAGCGAACAGTATAGCATCTTCCAATACCAATCGCTCTAACTGTGACCTCTGATTCCATAATCATGGCACTTCCCTCGTATGGCATCTTGGTGATTACAGTAGGCCTCCCAGATATCCAGAATAATCCCCCAAAGTCAGGATTCTTAAAATCACATCTGGAAGTCCCCCTTTCCATGTAAGGTAACATACTTCAGAGACTCTTTTGGACATCTTTTTGTCTATTACATGGACATCTTTTGGAAGGAGACATTATTTAGCCTACCACAGAATCTGTTGGTACACATGGTGTCTTTTTGGGAGAAAAAGTGGACTGGACAGGTACTGCTTTGGTATGTTTAGTGTTTGTTGTTGGTAAGTCAATCCATTTATCAGTTAACAGTCTTGCTACAATTTTTTCTGCAGATTTCTAGTTTTCTTCCATGCACATTAACAAGAAATAAATTTCCTATTATACATAAGATTAGAAACCATCAGAAAATGGTTATTTGAAATCTTGTGAAACTATTTCTTAATAGCATTTGGTTTCAAATGGCAGAGTTTTGTTTGTTTGTTTTTATTCATTGCTTCTAGGAAGTCCAGGAAAAGAGATTTTTTTTTTTTCTCACTTCTATTAAGGTGCTAATTTTATCGGCAGTTCATGAGCAAGATTTATTTTTCTATATATATATATCAGAAATGAAGAGAGGCTATGAACATATCCTGCTTAGATATATTGGATTACCTCTGGTAGGTGTCTCAGTTTAAATTGAAGTAATTCATTGTAGTATACTAATATTTATGAAGTTATTTCACCAAATATGACAACAAAACATGTAGAGTAGGCATTTTGTGATAACAGCTATATTGTGGAATGTAGCAACAATTTAATAAAATTGATGTATATTGTGAACTTGCTTCACATATTGGAGTAGAAATTCTTTAGACAACATGGACAGTAGAATGGCCATATATGCATTGGGGAGACTTATAATTTCCAATAAAACTTTCCCTATATAGGGCATGGTGTCATATCAATCACATTTTTATCATATGCTATTTTACTGAAGCACAAATAATAGCTCTATTGTTTGTGCACAATTTGTGCATGGAAATAGTGAATAATTTCTATGCTTAATAAATTGTCTTACTGAATGACTTGGACAGTGAGATAAGATGCAAATCTCTCCCTTATTAATTCTGAAGTTAAGCATTCTTAATTGGGGTATGGTGCACTGGAGGAGAAAGTTGTACATACTGTCTTTTGAATTCTAATGCATTTTTGGTGTAATGACCTTGTAACAGAACATTAAAATTTGTCTTATATATCATGAAATTGCTTAAAGGTTATTTTTTATTATACACATTTTTAGGTCATGATTTTAGTATGCAAAAATTCCTTAAATTTAAATTTCTCTTTTTATAACAATGGACAGATGAATGTCACATCTGTGTATAGAATTTTGATAGTGATATTCAAAGTACATCCACCCTCAGTTATGGTAATTTTAAATAACTCTTTTATCTACCAAGCCATTGTATGCAGTGAAGGTTCATAAAAATGTTGGACTCGATTCAAATGTAACGAAAATGTGTAAAAACATACGAATCTAACACTTTGTATCCTGAGGCAAGTTGCTATTTAATATACAGTATGTGTTGCTTGAGTATTATATTCAGGAAATTCAAAACACAGCAATATATAAAAATGTTTTTCCTTAAGTGATCAGGGCTTAATTGAATAATTCACTGTTTTTTAAAGTCACTATTTTATGGGTCTAAAAAATTGTCCAGTCTCATAAATCAAATGGAAATCTCAAGCGCCCTTATATACACACAAACGCACACCATAGACACTCAAGGACTATCTGAGCTCTCATTAATTCTTGGAATGTGCAATAAATCTGGAGAAGCCCAGTATCCATATACTTTGAAGATTAAAAGTAAATAAATTCTACTAAAGCAGATGGGAAGAGATTATAATCATAAAAACAAGAAACTTGTTTCCTGTTGAGGACAAGATTACAGCAAATTAACCAGGCTATTTCTTTGTCTAGTCATCACATTGTCGCAACCACATTAATTAAAAATATATCTACAGTGATCAAAAATTTTTATCAATTCTACAATAATCTCTAATGGGGGAATTTGAGTATATATAACATTATGGGGCTATGGGTAGAGACTATCCATGATGATACCTATCTGGCAGCTGGAAATATGGAGCAAGAGTTTAAAAATAAGGTCAGGACGTGGATAAAACTTTAGAGATATTCTTATAGAGGTGGTATAATAATAAATTACAGAATTAAATAAGATTACCAAAGGGGTGAATATATATGGCAATAATTCTCAATCTGTGGGTGCATAATAACCACCAAGAGTGTTTGTTAGAAACTGAGACTTTTGGTTACTGCTCCAGGTTTTCTGATTTGGTAGATCTGGATCAGAGCTGGAGAATTTACAGGTGCATAAAATTTCCTTGGTTATCCTAAAGCAGATGATTACAAGATTATGAGAAAAATGCCAGAGAGTTGTGACTAATAAAGACAGGTGGAGCTTTCTAATGCATTTACATTCAGAGATAAAGAGTGGGAAGAAAAGTAGAAGACAATGGTGGAAAAACAGAACAAAACGAAACAACACAAGTTTCTAAAATATACTGTGGAAAACTAGAGAGTCTTAATGTCATGAAAACTAAGGAAGAAGAGTGATGGAAGGGTTCATCAATGTTTTTCAATATTAGAGAAAGTTACAAGGAAATTATTGTAAACATATGAATTTGTGATGATCCGTGGTGACATCATGTGTACAACATGGTAAGCAGAAGAGAATTATTAGGACTTACAGAATAAAAAAAGCCATCAACATAGAGGATTATTTAATGTATGATGACAAAGGGTAGCAGAAGGTAAGGTAACGTTAGTTTTAGAAGATGTTACTTTTTTCATTGTTGTAATGTTGGGAGGAAAGATAGGAATTTTAGCAAAAGATGGGCCCAGTAAAGAGGAAGGAGTAAAAATATGAGAAGAAATAATGAGTGCAGCTTTGAAGTAAAGGCAGGAACTGAAATGCTCAATTGCAGAGCTCTCTGGAAAATAGGAGTTACATGTATGTGTGTATACATGCATTCATGCATATGTGTGTTTACATGGGTGGTATGCATATATATAATGTTATATATGTAATTGTATATATAATATATATTATATGTGTAGTTTTATTTCCTCCTTATGCCTTTTCTGCTCCTCCTCTTCCTGCTCCCTCTTCTTCACACAGAAAAAAACAGTGAAAGAAATGGTGAAATCACAAAGACATACTGCAAGAGATACAATTAAAAATGAGTGAAAAAAATAACAAAATAAAATTGAGGGAGAGCACATTGAATGGTCTTGATCTTCTCAGGAAAGTGTGCAGAAAGGACACTTGAAAGGGGAAGAGGAAAACACACCTCAGGGCTTAACAGAGCTGAAGAGATTTGGAAGCAGCTCTTAGATAAGATTTGGAAGTGGTACACTGGAAAATAAGAACGAGAGTTAATTTGAAATAAATAGAAGAGTTGTAGGACATCACGTGTTCAGTCCATTAAAGTTGGACTAACCTATTAGGTTGTATTACTTTCTAGTAAGAAAAAAAGAAAGAAAGAAAAGAGTTTGTGTGGGAGGGGAGCATGTTCTCACAAATCCTGGCATTGTGGAAGCAGGAAAAAAAGAAGTGGAAATGGTGGTCTACTCATAGTCAAGAGCACAAAGACAGGTAGAGCAGAATGCCAAGAGGTGGGTTTTTAAGCACATGAAATTGTGCACCGTGAAAGGGTCTGAGCAGAGAAGTAGTGGAGGAGAGTGTTCTCCATTGACAGGAGAGACGAGAGCAGCTGACAGACCACAGGCTGGTGAATGTGAAGAAACGTGAGCACTGGGTAAGGGGGGAGTAATGAAATCAGACTTCTGATAATAGGGAGTAGTCTGCACTTGGTCTGCAGTATGAAATGCCATTTATCTGACCTTTCAAAGACTATGAAAAATGTCAGAGGTGGAGTTTCTATTTCAGAGTTAAAAAACAGGGATCTTATATGCTACAGCATTAAAAAAAATAATCTTAAAATTTTAGTTTTTCTTTCCTACATATGTTGATTTCTGACCAGGTGGATGTCTGTTAGATTTGTAATTCTTTCAGTGGATATGTTCTGACCGCTTTTCAGAAATATTCCAGTTTTTCTGCTGGGTATACATTTACATAGAAGAAATTGGAAATATTTTCTCAGTTCTTTTCATTGTCAAGGTTAGGGAATTTTGAACTTTTTTGCTCTTTATATCTGTCAAGTATTAGTTATGTGAAAGTGCATAATAAACACCATTTATCTGTGATTATAACATCGCCACGTTTAAGAGAAATATGGACTTCTTTCAGAAAAGGCCATTGGCACTCGATAGGTTATATACTACAAATGCGTGAAACAAATTCCAGGTCTGTTTGTACAAGCGTGCTTTTGTCCTTAGATGACTTTTCTTACAGAACACGATACAATGACAAGTATCAGTTATCTAATGAAAATGTTTAGTTTCCCAATTAAAACGCTATGCCTGGCCTACTTATAGTCCATATGCCATGAGACCTGTATCTTCAGAACAGAAGAAACACTGAAGGCTTCATTTGTACACACTCCCTACCTGTGCTAATGTGATAGATTTTATCAATTTTCCATTTGTCTTAGGCCCTGAGTTAATGGAGCAAAAGTCTTTAAGCTCTCCTAATTCATCTTCTAATTTCAAGTAACGATTGTAATAGCATTTAAAGCTCAATAAAAAAATATAAGCTAGAAATATAGAAAGATATATTTAAAGCACCACATTAAAAATCTATAGCACTTTAGAGTATGTCATGTGCTTTTATGCAGAAAACTTATTCTAAATTTATATATACATATGTAATATGTATACATATATAAGTATGCATGGGATAAATGTGATAAGAGATATGCAGATATATTGCATTTTTATTAAGTAATAATACACAGGTATTGATAGAGAAAATAAAAAATATTTAGATAGATATAGATGAAGCTCACATCTAGAGAGTATTCTTATTCACATTCTGAAAGATCATCCGCATCATGTTCTGGGTTAGTTGAGCTGAATTAAAAATATCATACCCATAACCAAGGAAGTATTCCATGGGCTGGAGTTGAGATTTGTTTAGTTTTTGCTAAATCAATAATAAGCACCAAAAAGGTAATAAATCTTGATAATGAAGTAACAATCCATATATGTAATAAGTAGAAAATAGTACATTTTATTACATAGTGAAAACATTCCTTAAATTGTTAAATTCTGGTATTTAAACAGTAGTGTTTACTGTATCTTTTGCTGGAACTGGATTTATTTTGCTTTCAACAACACACACACAAAAAAGTAGATCGATACTGGTAATAAATCTTTAAACGCTTTTTAACCTTACAAGTTCTTTATATGCTGAAGGATAATCAATAAGCTCGGCAGAAATACGGTATGTGATTCATCTTTTAAGGCAGTGTTATTCTATGACATAATGCCAATAACTCTGAATGTAAATGCCAAGATCAATTTTGTTTCTGAAAGATTATTCAAACAAATAAAGTAGTATGAAATAAGCACTTTTATTTACAAATATGCTAGATTAATTATAACTGTTTTATCTGTGATATTTTAGAAAAAAACAGTAACTTGAATCCACTACAATTTTCTTCTCTTGAGATATTAATAATCACCTGAATGTGTCTATAAAACTGATATCAATTCAAATATGGATTTTTTACCTACATAGATTCTAACTTAGTATTAGTGATCTAGTTCAATTAAAAAGAAGACCTTTATTTTTCAGACTCAAGGAAAAACATAAAGGCAATAAACCAAGATTTTTTGTATTTTTTCCCCAATGAACACATTTTATCTCACTTTGGCAACTTTTTTCAAATTAATTTTTATAATTATATTTGATTATACATATGTATGTGAAATTCATAACAATCTCTCAATGAATAGTTATTTTGAGACAAATAACAATTTTATTTTATCTTATCTTCCTATTATAACAATAATTTGGATAATAGAGCTAAGATTTCATATGCACTTGTATTATTTCCCAATAGATAAATTGTATGCACTTTTCAAAATTCATAAAATTTTACAGCATAAAAATCGAATCTTAAAGTCTGCAAATGAAAACATCTAAGAGGTTAGGGGATCATAGGACAGAATGCAGACTATGAGAAAATAATCTAATGTTTGCAAATATATTAAATTACCTCACTGAAAGGGGCGGGGGGGTTGTCAACCTAAGTAACTTTAGAAATGAGTGGATTTTGTTAACATTAAAGGTGAAAAGAATTGTACATTAGCACAGTACTCAAATAGATAACTTTTTTCCTGGAGGAGTATGAATTCTCAATCCATATACATGTTTACTTGAATTGAAAATTTACATAATGAATGACAAAAATGAAAGTCTGGTGTCTCTTTTTTTTTTTGGTCTTGTTTGGTTTTGGTAGGGGATTATTTCCTTTAATATCCAAATAAAGGTGTTTCGTTGTTGAGAGAGGTCACAGAGCAGCAAAGGGAATACGGTTAGAATAACATATAGTAGAGGATTAGATGTGATGTGATTAGATTAGCATGAACTCTTGTTACTTAATACAGTTGAAAATAGTACGTGTGATACAGGACATGATCCCAGATTCATTCTGCTAATAACTGCTACTAAAAGATGAAACAAAATATGTGGGAAAATAATATGTGGGAAAAAAATCCCCTTAGTTGTACAAACTGAAGAGAATCACAGCATACCAGGCAAATAAGTGGAAAGAACCTAAACAGGCTTTTTGAAAAAATTATGGTGCAAGGACAGAAAAGAAGAAACAAACTTAAAAGAATGTATTTGAAAAGCAAAAAACGGCTACCTATGAATGAGAATAAGGAAAAATATTTCTTTATAATGTTCAAAAGAATAAAATACCCCCCAAAAATGCAGATTGATGACTCTAGACTTATTCACTGGGTCCAGACATACTCAGATAACAAGGGTTAGAAAACAGTACTTAAAGACGTAACTAGATTTCTGAGAAATTTGTCAAAATAAAGAATTTAATTAAAAGGAGTCAAAATTGTGAAAGGTTCAAGAGCTAGTAATACTTAAAATTAGTTTAAGTTGTTCTGCTAGCTTAAGTGTACCATGCTGTCAAGGCTAAGATATTCTTGAAAAAGTAAATAATAAATGATGTAAAATACTTTTAATATATTATTCTGTTCTTTTAACTAATGCGATTCTTGTTCTTTTAGCAATCATGTAATGAATAGGGGAGAAAAAAACCTGTTGCTTTTCTCAGTTTATACAGTAGCAGCTAATAGTTTCTTTTAGTATTTATGATAAAGATAGAGATAAATTGATCTCTTTTAAATCATATTTTTATCATTGAATTATATGATTTTATGTATGTGTGCATATACCTAGGAAAATGTCTATAAACATACTGCCTTAATAGTGTTATTTCTAGGTTGTAAGATCTCAGTTAATATTTATTTATTGCATTATTCTAATTTGGTTTTCAATGGTACAGATATATGGCTTATCCAATTAAAAAGGAAAATAAATGTGACTGAATGTTAGCTCTTGAGTTCTAGATAGCTACTTTGAATAGTTCTGCAATATTTATCCACTGTACTACAGTAGAATCATAGAAACTGATTCTCTCTATTTTGTCTAAAACTGACTTCTAAACCAAATTATGTGAGAGGAAGTATTTTTGACATGGCCCAGTGATCCATATAAACTTATTAATTTTATTTTTTTCCATAATCATGATTTCAATCTTTTAAAGAAACTGCTAGTTTTGTTATGACCATGTAAACAGAGACACTCAATTCTCAAAATACCCTATTAAATGCAGTCAAAGAGTCAGCAAGGCAAATAATATATTCAGTAATCCTTACCTGAAATATTTTATGAAGATCTATGCTTATGTCAAAGCTTTCTTGAAAATAAAACTTGACCATATTTTAAAGTCCCCAGATTTAGTCTTAATGTGTGTTTGGGTGTATGTTCTATTGGTAATGAAGTATATTGTAATATGAAGATTTCATAGCAATTATGAGAAAAACTCATTGATCCATACGGTGTGTTTACATATATCTGGTCATTACAGTTTCAAATCATTTAGCTAGATAGCTGGAAAGTTGAATATTACATTACATGCAAATTAATGAAGATCTATAGATATACACCAAACAGCAATTTTCCAAACGAGCACAGACTGAAGTTTGAAAAATCAATACAATATCCTTGTTACAATGTGGCAAGTACTTATTGATTTTAGACATTGCTATTCTTTCCTGGAGCTCCATGCATTCTACATTTTTCATTTTTATATTACGCTGTACCAGCTAGATGCCACTGGTTTTCTCAAATTAAGTAATGTCTTTTTGCTTTTCCTTTTCTTTAATGTTTTGGTGATACTTTAATTAATGTATTTTTAGGCAACATTTAACCTTTTCTAAAATAAAACCAAAAATCAGATAAAATGTTACTCAGGACCTTATTTACCTATCACAATTTAATTTTTATTTATGAGTTTTATATAAAATTGAGTTCTGGTTACTCCCTTTCCTTAGGAAGAAATAGAGAAATTTGCACATTCATAAGGAGTTCTTTAAGGACCTTACAGTTCCCCTTCCTTACATGGGAAATAGATTTTCTACCTCTTAGGTAAGTGGCAGGGTAGTGTAGAAATTAAGCCACATATAAATATCCAAAAAAAATACATACTGTGGTAATTGCCAAAAATATTGAAAACTATAACATATAATGGATTTAAATTAAAGGAAGACTTTCAATCCCATATTAAAATATTTTTTATATTATTTCGGAGTGATAATACACTGAAATGATTTTCTAATATATTTGTGGCATGCCCGCATTATTCATCAGTCTTTAAAAGCTTGGTTATTTATCCTGAGAGATACTGACATTCACCTGTACATACGGTAGACATTCTCTTAAGGGTCATTACTGTAAGTGCTCTATATCTGAACCACCTCCAAGGCTCTTCTTGGTGCCCACACGCTGAATTCCTCCTGTCTTACCAGCTAGGCATGCTTGATTTTCACATGAAACTGTAGCCTCACTTTATTTTTTTTATTTATTTTTTATTTTCTTAAATCTAAAGATTTTATTTATTTATTTGACAGAGAGATAGAGAGAGAGAACAAGTAGGCAGAGAGGCAGGCAGAGGGAGAGGGAGAAACAGGCTCCCTGCTGAGCAGGGAGCCCGATGCGGGACTCGATCCCAGGACCCTGGGATCACGATCTGAGCCGAAGGCAGCCGCTTAACTGACTGAGCCACCCAGGCGCCCCTGTAGCCTCACTTTAAACCTCACTTTGCATAGTGAGGATTTAAGAAGGTTTGGCCTCATTATGTTATTCATCGTTACATTTTTGGATAATCTGATTTTGACCAAAATTTTGTCTCTGTTGTAAAAGCTGCCTTGCTCCTGAAACCCTGTGTGCATTTTGTGTCTTTTTAGAATTAGGGGCATGCACTTTCTTTGCAAGGTCTATCCATCCCTCCATCCTTCTACGCAACTTATTGATTCTCTGCTATTACTCCTTCCCTTCCATGAAAACTCTAACAGAAATAGATGTTGGTCTTGATTGCTATGGCTGTTATGATGAATTAAAATTCCTTCTAGCTTCATGCTTGTATTTCTTCACTCACCCCACCCCACATGTAATTCCACACACCATCCCCTTTTATTTGTTTGTTTGTTTGTCTGTTTGTTTGTTTTTAAATAGGCTCCACATCACGGACCTACACTCTACTGACTGAGCCGGCCAGGTGCTCTGCCTTTTTAACATCTTTTCTTTTTCTTTTGGGCACTTAGTATTTATAGACCAGACTTTATTTACAACCAGTTTTTGTTGCTGTTACTACTATTATTATCATTATTTTGCTTTGAGTAAGGTGATTTCAGTTAGAAATCACTTTTGAATTCAAGTCTGAGAAAAACAACATAATTTCTTAACTAATCAGATAATATATTATTATACACCTGCAGAAGAACAGAAGTAGGTACCTGTACATTTGCAGAGCTCAGTGATATCATTAAGACCCATACTATTTTTTTTTAAACTGTCAGTTATGCTGTTATATGTTGGCAATGTCTTCAGCCTAAATTTCTGCAAGATGGAAAGACAACTGTAGTGGCTCAGGGCACCGTATTCTGAAATAGCAAAATCCAGAAGAAAATAAATCATGTTGCTTTATCATCTCAGCAGTTGTAAAACTATTCCCATAAACACTAGCACACCTTTCTCACTTTCCAGAAATTGTCTCTTATGCCCTTGACCTTAACAAATTACTACCCAGTGTAGTGCCAGCACCTTACCTGGGTTAGGCCAGCCAATATTTAACCCCTGGGTATTGAGACCAGTCTGCCCCCGCCCCACCCCCAAGTACAAGGTTTCATAGAGAAAGGTCAATACCTGAACACATATCTGGTAGTATTGGGGAGAGGAATGAAGGAAAGTGGGGTTTGAACTTGGGTGTCAAACATCAATAGAATAGACTTGTAATGTCCGTACTAGAGGATGCCAAATATCCACTCATATTCTTCTTCCTGTTAATAAAGTTTATGCTTTTAGAAAAGGCCACACACTCTTCAGCAATGTGAGAAAAGTGTCATCCTGCTCCTACATTTAGTTCCAATTTCAGGAACTTTTTTTTTCAATTTCAGGGACTTTTTATGTACAAGTCCTCCCCCTTGCATCTTGATAGAGGTATTTATTGCATGTAGCTAAAAGATATGTCAGCCAATGTAGAAAAGAAGAAAGAGAATAGGAAAACTATGACAGTAAAGAAGTTGTAAAAATAGTCACTTAAAAAAAATCTCTCATTTTATCTAACTTTTGCAATGGGTTTTGCAGCTCTTCTCATCAAGAGTTGGAGTTTATTTTTCCAGCCCTCAAATATGGGCTACCCTTATAATTTGCTTTGACCAAAAGAATGTGGCCAACTTTTCATCATGCCATCTAAACCAGACATCAAGTGGTGTGCACACTTCTGTTCTATCTTATAAAAGCCCAGATGAGCCTTATGGAAAATGAGAGATCATAAAAAAGAGAATCCAGTGGATCCACTGACACCATGCTAGAACCATGTCTAATATATGAGAGAGTAGAGTCTGGAACAGGGGTAAGCTAATTATAGCCCACTGGGCCAAATTCTGCTTACGGTCTATTTTTGGTAATCCTAAAGCTAAGAATGTTTTCTAGATTTGTAAAAGGTGGTAAAAAAAAATACACAAAAGAGATTGGAAATGGCATGCAAAGCCTAAAATATTTACTATCTAGTCCTTCACAGAAAAGTTGCTGATCTCTGGCCTCTTAGAGACTAAGGGACACCAACTCAGCCCACATCTGCATGCTTGAGTTCTTCTGACAACAAAATAAAACTCAAATGAAATGCAAAACCATGAACAATAATTATTTTAAGCCACTGAATTTGAGGTGGTTTTGTTGATGATAATGGCTAACAAAATTTTAGTAGAAACTTCCATTCAGAAAAAAGAAAAAATTGGGTTGCTGGATGGCTCAGTTGGCTAGGCATCTGACTCTTAATTTTGGCTCAGGTCATGATCTCAGCGTCATGGGACAGAGCCACATGTTGGCTCCGTGCTCAGCAGAGAGTCTGCTTTAGAGTCTCTCCCTCTCCCTCTGCCCCTGCTTGCACCTCTCTCTCAAATAAATAAACAAATCCTAAAAAAAGAAAACAAATATATATATGATATATATATTTGTTTTATATATATAAATAATATATATATATAATACATAATACATATAATACATAATACAATACATATAATATATAATACATAAAATTCATGATCTATATAGCAGAAGTTGGCATAGTTTTTTCTGTAAAGGGCCAGATAGTTAGTTTAGGCTTGTGGGCTATAGGATCTCTGTCAGTACAATTTAACTTTGCCATTGTAGCATGAAAGCAACCATAAACAAGAAGTGAGTGAGGGGCGCCTGGATGGCTCAGTTGTTGAGTGTCTGCCTTTGGCTCAGGTCATGATCCCAGGGTCCTGGGATCAAGCCCCGCATCAGGCTCTCTGTTCGGCAGGGAGCCAGCTTCTCCCTCTCCCACTCTGCCTGCTTGTGTTCCCTCTCTCACTGTCTCTCTCTGTCAAATAAATAAATAAAATCTTTAAAAAAAAAAAAGTTAGTGAATGGGAGTGGCTGTGTTCTAATACAACTTTATTTATAAAACAGGAGACAGGCTATATTTTCCCAACCCCAAATCTGGAGCATATCATGAATTTTAAAGATAATTCAAAGGGATTGAAATAATGAAGATTCTGTGGAAAAGATATGAATTAGTTTGGTTTGGTTTTTTTCTTGACCAGCATATCTATTTATCTTCTGCTTTCTGGTTGAATTTCTTATTCCCTCAGCATCCATAGTACTTAGCTCTGTCATTGAGGGGATATTCCTTGCCTGTTGTCCTAAATGGTCATGTCTAAGACAGATATTGGAAAAATTATATTTTCTGGGAGTCAGCCCAGCTTAAAAAAATGCTGGTGAGAATCAGAAACCTAAGAATTCATTTTTGGTTAGGAGTTGTCTTCAGACAGGCTTAGAGTTTCTTTGGAAATAGAATTCACACAACATGTAAGAGATTTTTTTTTTTTTAATTTTTTATTTATTTGTGAGAGAGAGAATGAGAGACAGAGAGCATGAGAGGGAGGAGGGTCAGAAGCAGACTCCCTGCTGAGCAGGGAGCCTGACATGGGACTCGATCCTGGGACTCCAGGATCACGACCTGAGCCGAAGGCAGTCGCTTAACCAACTGAGCCACCCAGGCGCCCCATGTAAGAGATTTCTGCCCCATTTTTTTTTATCAGTCAATTCTCAGCTAATAGGTGCAAACAAAATGCTTATTATGACATGGGTTTTTGTTTAGAAATTCAGTATCCTGGCCACAGTCCTTTGTACCCCATAGCCTTAGCTTAATGATCTTGAGACACTGTGACATAGCAGTCTGAGTTGGGGGAGTTGTTGCCTCACAGTAGAGGCCGTGTCGTCTTGGGCCTTGGGCCAGTGTCATCTACCTGGCTATGAATGTCAAAAGGTACTCAAAGAAACTAGACCTTAGTTTTGTCCTAATCTTACCTCCCACTTACCATATTGTACTTTCTCTAACCAAACTGTCTTGTAAAACCTTACAAAGGGCTTCAAAAAATAGCCAGGTGATACCAAAATTCTGGTAGTCATCTGCATTTATAAAGTATATCCATAAACTCAGTATTAGTAGTTGAGAAGTAAAAGGTTATAATTTGCCCAATTATTTCATAACCTCATAAAATGTTTACCTAGCTTCTCATTTGGAAAAGATCTGATTTCAGTGCCCTCCCACTATTTCTTTGCTCAACCAATTCTGCCAGTTAGATGCCATTTTCACCCTACTCTTGGTACCAAATTATATGCCATCAGTATCCTCTCATCAGTAAGAGAAAGAAAACCTCATTCCAAATTTTCTTTCCTGGAAATTAGTATTCAGTATTCACCATGGAGGGGGAGCTAAGATGGTGACATAGTAGGAGAACCCTAGGCTTGCCTTGTCCCTCAAACACTACTGGATAACTGTCAAATCATTCTGAATACCCATAAAATTGACCTGAGGATTGAAAGAACAAACTGCACAACTAGAGGGAGAGACAAGCCCACATCACGAAGTTAGGAAGTGCAGAGACATGGTTTGGGGGAGAAATGGATCATGGGTGCTGTGGAGAGGGAGCCCTGGTTGCAGTGAGGTGAGAGAGAAAGAGAGGGAGAGGAGCACATAGGGGGTCACACAAGTTGCTGAGGGGAACTAGCCCCAGCACTGGCTGCCTAACCTGCTTGCTCCAAATCTCACACCCCAGCACCCTGGTGTAACTGCCCTTCCTGGTCAAACCTGCAACCATCCCAGCCCAGCAAGACCCTCCCCCAGAAGACCAGGACAGCTCCCCACCACAGCACATCCCTAATTTGGGGAATTTTAAAAGTCAGCAGGCTTGGGTAGAATGGAACCAAAGTGCACTATGCTGCTCCTAGCAGGCAAACAGCCTACAGACAGTGTGAAATAGTGATCTAAAAAAATGCTTGGGACACATGAGGGGAAAGCACTTCTGGGAGTGCCTCCTTGAGAGCAGCAAGCAGAAAGACCCCTCTCCAGAACAAAGGAGCTGGCTGGTACCATTTCCCTCCCCTGCCTCTGAGTATAAAGCAGTTCAGTAAACAGCACAATGCTGACACTGGCTGCCTGGCATGCTCACACCAAGTTACCCCTGCCCCCCATGCACTCTGCTGGTACTGCCCTTTTCAGTCAAGTTAGCCTCAGTCTCAGTGTGGCAGGCCCCATCCCCAGGAGACCATCAGAAACCCTTGCATACACCATATCTCCCGACCAGAGAGTTCTACAAGGCTTCAGTTCTAGTGGAAGTAGTGCCGGGTCTCATTTAACAAGCAGACCAGATCATGCCTAGTTAAAACTTGCCATACCTTGGCCATTGTCCAAACACTGCCCACTTCAGGCAAGGAGAAACTGTAGATGACCGGCCCAAAGGATAGAACAGTCACAGCAGCAGAGTGCATGCAACACATACCAGAGGCACTCCCTGAAACACCAGGCCCTGGACACTATATGACCTCTTCTTCATAAAGCCATTACTCTCAGGAGCAGGAAACATAACACGCTTCTCTAAAACACAGAAGAAGACAGAGACTTAGATAAAATGCCAAGATGAAGGAATTCATCCCAAAAGAAAGAACAAGGTCACAGCCAGATATCTAATTGAAACAGACATAAGTAATATGTCTGATGGGGAATTTAAAGCAACAATCATAAGAATACTTGCTGGGCTTAAGAAAAGAATGGAAAACTTCAGGGAGGACCTTACCAAGAGATAAAAGAGTTAAAACACAGATGTGAAAAATACAATAAGATTCAAAACAGACTGGATATAATGACCACAAGGATGGAAGAAACAGAGGCATGAATAAGGGATATAGAAGATAAAATAATAGAAAATACTGAAGCTGAACAAAAGAGAGAAAGAAGAATTATCATGAGAGTAGACTTAAGGAACTCAGTGATTCCATCCAAAGTAATAACAATCATATCATAGGAGCCCCAAAAGAAAAAGAGAGAAAAGGGAGCAGAAAATTAATTTGAGGAAATAATAGCAGAAAACTTCCCTAATCTGGAGAAGGAAACAGACATCCAAATCCAGCAGACACAGAGAACTCTCATAAAAATCAACAAAAGCAGACCAACACCAAGACATATTGTAATTAAATTTGTCAAATTCACTGATAAAGAAAAATATTAAAAGCAGCAAGACAAAGGAAGTCATTAACTTACAAGGGGAAACTAATAAGGCTTGTTGGAGATTTCTCAACAGAAACTTGGCAAGCCAGAGATAATGGCATGGTATCTTCAACATACTGAATGGGAAAATCTGTGGCCAAGAATACTCTATCCAGCAAGGGTATCATTCAGACTAGAAGGAGAGATAAAGAGTTTCCCAGACAAACAAAAACTAAGGGAGTTCATGACCACTAAACTAGCCCTGCAAGAAATATTAAAGGGGACTATTTGAGTGGTAAGGAAAGACCAAAAGACACAAAAACTAGAAAGGAACAGAGAAAATCCAGAAACAACAATAAAACAAGTAATAAAACAGCAGTAAGGGGGCACCTGAGTGGCTCAGTTGGTTGAGCATCTGACCTTTGATTTCAGCTCAGGTTATGATCTCAAGGTTGTGAGATCAAGCCCTGTGTCTGGCTCCATGCTCAGCATGTAGTTTCCTTGTCCTTCTTCCTCTGCTCCTCCCTCCACTTGTGTTCTCTCTCTCAAATAAATATATAAAATCTTTTTTAAAATGGCAGTAAGTATATATCTATCAATAATACACTGAATGCATATGGATTAAATGCTCCAATCAAAAGACATTCAGAATGGATAAAAAACAAGATCTATCTATATGGTGCCTATGAGAGACTCATTTTAGACCTAAAGACACCTACAGATTGAAGGTGAGGGGACGGAGAATCTCTTACCATGCAAATGGACTTCAAAAGAAAGCTGGAGTAGCAATACTTATATTAGACAAACTAGATTTTAAACCAAAGATTCTAACAAGATGAAGAAGAGTACTATATCATAATAAAGGGGACTATCTAACAAGAAGATCTAAAAATTGTAAGTATTTATACCCCCACTATGGGAACACCTAAATATATCAAACAATTAATAACAAACATAAAGGAACTCATTGATACTAATACAGTAATAATAGGGGACTTTAACACCCCACTTACATCAATGGACATATCCTCTAAGTAGAAAATCAAAGAGGAAACATCAGCTTTGAATAACAGACTGGACCAGATGGACTGAGATATATTCAGAACATTTCATCCTAAATCAGCAGAATACACATTCTTTTCAAGTGCACATGGAACATTCTCCAGAATAGATCACATACTGGGTCATAAATCAGGTCTCAATAAGTACAAAAAAGACTGAGATCATACCACACATATTTTCTGACCACAACACTATGAAACTTGAAGTTAATCACAAGAAAAAAATTGGAAAGAGCACAAATACATGGAAGCCAGAGAACATCCTACTAAAGAATGAATGGGTCAGCCAGGAAATCAAAGAAGAAATTAAAAAGACAAAATGCATAGAAACAAATGAAAATGAAAACATGATGGTCCAAAACCTTTGGGATGCAGCAAAAACAGTCATAAGAGGAAATATATAGCAATACAGGCTTTCCTCAAGGCCTGTAAAAAATCACATATAAACAACCTAATCTTATACCTAAAGGAACTAGAAAAAGAACAATAAGCAAAGAACCTAAGGCCAACAGAAAAGGGGAAGTAATAAAGATTAAAGTGGAAATAAATGATATAGAATCTAAAAAACTAATAGAACAGAACAATGAAACCAGGACCTGGTTCTTTGAAAAGATTAGTAAAATTGATAACCCCCTAGTCAGATGTATCAAGAAGAAAAGAGAAAGGACCCAAGTAAATAAAATCACAAATGAGAGAAAAGAAATAACAACCAACACCACAGAAATACAAACAATTTTAAGAGAATATTATGAAAAACTGTATGCCAACAAATTGGACAAGCTGGGAGAAATGGATACATTTCTAGAAACATGTAAACTACCAAAACTAAAACACGAAGTGATAGAAGAAAGAGACCAATAACCAGCAAATAAGTTGAATCAACAATAAAAAAAAATCTCCCAACAAGCAAGGGTCCAGAGTCAGGTGGCTTCACAGGAGAATTCTACCAAACATTTAAAGAACAGTTAGTACCTATTTTTCTCAAACCTATTCCAAAAAAACAGAAAAGGACATAAAACTTCCAAATTCAACTATGAGGCCAGCATTACCCTGATATCAAAGCCAGAGGAAGACTCCACTAAAAAAGAGAACTACAGGCCAATATCCCTGATGAACCTGGATGAAAAAATTCTCAATAAAATACTAGCAAATTGAAGCCAACAGTAAATTAAAAGAATCATTCACCACAATCAAGTAGGACTTATTCTTGGGGTGCAAGGGTGGTTCAGTATTCACAAATCAGTGTGATATACCACATTAATAAAAGAAAGGATAAGAACCATGCGATCCTGTCAATAGATGCAGAAAAATCATTTGACAAAGTACAACATCCATTCATGATAAAAACCCTCAACAAAGTAGGGTTGGAGGGAACATTCCTCAACATAATAAAGGCCATATATGAAAAACCCACAGGTAATAATCCTCCATGGGGAAAAACTGAGAGATTTTCCTCGATGGTCAGGAACAAAACAGGGATGTCCATTCTTACCACTGATGTTCAACATAGTACTGGAAGTCCTACCCTCTGCAATCAGACAACAAAAAGAAATAAAAGGCATCCAGATCTGTAAGGAAGAAGTCAAGCTTTCACTAACTTTTGCAGACAGCATGATACTCTATATAGAAAGCCGGGAAGACTCCACCAAAAAATTACTGAACTGATACACGAATTCAGCAAAGTTGCAGGATATAGAATCAATGTACAGAAATCTGTTGCATTTCTATATACCAATAATGAAGCAACACAAAGAGAAATCAAGGAATTGATCCCATTTACAATTGCACCAAAACCCATAAGATGCCTAGGAATAAACCTAACCAAAGAGGTAAAAAAAAATCTGTACTCTGAAACTATAGAACAGTTATGAAAGAAATTGAAGAGGACATAAAGAAATGGAAAATGTTTACTCCATGCTCATGGACTGGAAGAACAAATATTGCTAAAATGTCTATAATACCCAAAGCAATCTACACATTTAATACAATCCCTATCAAATACCACAAGCATTTTTCACAGAGCTAAAACAAGCAATTCTAAAATCTGTATGGAAACGCAAAAGACCCTGAATAGCCAAAGCAATCTTGAAAAAGAAAAGCGAAGCTGGAAGCATCACAATTCTGGACTACAAGCTGCATTACAAAGCTGTAGCCATCAAGATTGTATGGCGTTGGTACAAAAACAGACACACAGATCAATGGAACAGAATAGAGAGCCCAGAAATGGACCCTCAACTCTATGGTCAACTAATCTTCGACAAAGCAGGAAAGACTATCCAATGGAAAAAAGCCAGTCTCTTCAACAAATGGTGTTGGGAAAACTTGGACAGCCACATGTAGAAAAATGAAACTGGATCATTTTCTTAAACCATACAGAAAAATACACTGAAAAGGGATAAAAGACCTAAATGTGGGAGGGGAATCCATCTAAATCCTAGAGGAGAACACAGGCAGCAACCTCTTTGGCATTGGCCATAGCAACTTCTTACTAGACATGTCTCCTGAGGCAAGGGAAACAAAAGCAAAAATACACTATTAGGACCTCATCAAAATAAAAAGCTTCTGCACAGTGAGGGAAAAAATATCAACAAAACTAAAAGGCAACCTGTGGAATGGGAGATGATATTTGCAAACGACATAACTGATAAAGGCTTAGTATCCAAAATATATAAAGGACTACTCAACACCCAAAAAACAAATAATCTAGTTAAAAATTGGACAGAAGACATGAATAGACATTTTTCCAAAGAAGATATCCAGGTGGCTAACAGACACATGAAAAGATTTTCAACATCACTCATCATCAGGGAAATACAAATCAACACTACCATGAGATACCACTTCAGACCTGTCAGAATGGCTAAAATTAACAACACAGAAACAATAGGTTTTAGCAAGGCTGCAGAGAAAGCGGAACCCTCTTATCTGTTGGTGGGAAAGCAAACTGGTGCAGCTACTGTGGAAGACGGTATGGAGGTTCCTCAAAAAGTTAAAAATAGAGCTATTATATATACAGCAATTGTACTACTAGGTATTTACCCAAAGGATACAAAAATACTGATTTGAAGGAGCACAATGTTTATAACAGTATTATCAACAATAGCCAAATTATAGAAAAAGCCCAAATGTCCAACTGATAAATGGATAAAGGAGATGTGTTATATAAAGGAGATATGTTCTATATATGTATATATTGAAATATTATTCAGCCATTAAAAATAAGGAAATTTTGCCATTTGAAATGATGTGGATAGAGCTAGAGAATATTATGCTAAGTGAAATAAATCAATCAGAGAAAGACAAATAGCACATGATTTCACTCATATGTGGAATTTAAGAAACAAAACAAATGAACAAAGGGGAAATAAAAAGAGAAAGGCAAACCAAGAAACAGACTCTTAACTATAGAGAACAAACTGAGGGTTACCAGAGGGGAGGTCGGTGTGGGATGGGTTAAATAGGTGATGGGTATTAAGGAGGGCACTTGTGATGAGCACTGGTTGCTATATGTAAGTGATGAATCACTAAATTCTACACCTGTAACTAATATTACACTGTATGTTAGCTGGAATTTAAATAAAAATTCAGAAAAAAAAATATTCACCCTAAGTACTACTCATAGAAGTGGCTTATTGAATGTGTGGGTGAAATGAAGTTTAATACTTCCATTGAGTATGTGTAACCTAAAGACAATTTTATTTTTAGAAACACAAATAGAGACATGGATAGATAGATATCCATCTTTTGTAAAAATCAATTATATGGAAATTAGGACTAATATACTTAGACTTACAATTGTCTCATTGTTAACATGGAGAATAGAATATTTTCTCCTGAAATCTTTTTTCTTTCCCAGTTTTATTTCTTCTTCTTTAAGGAAGGCTACACAAGATAGAATATTATTTTGTACATCTACATAACTATATATGTGAATGCATTTATGTTCAAATGATCTGAAGATTTATTGATATACCCCAGTAATTCTTTCCAGTAATGACAACCACAACATACTTTCTTATTGAATATCAAAACTTTCATAGGTGGGAATGACCTTTTTGGGAAGAAAGTTTTCATAAACATAAAACACTTAATTTTCTTTGACTTCTATGTAATGTATTACATCTGAGAAGCAGAAAGAATAAAGTGTTCTCAGGATATCATTATGTTTTAATGAAAACAAACAGGGGCACCTGGGTGGCTCAGTCATTAAGCATCTGCCTTCGGCTCAGGTCATGATCCTGGGGTCCTGGGATCGAGCCCCGCATCGGGCTCCCTGCTTGGCGGGAAGCCTGCCTCTCCCTCTCCTACTCCCCCTGCTGTGTTCCCTCTCTCACTCTCTCTCTCTGTGTCAAATAAATAAATAAAATCTTTAAAAAAAAAAAAGAAAGAAAACAATTTGATTTCTTGAATTTTAATCATTTTCCTTTCTCTTTTCAGAGAGAAAGGAAAATAAAAAGAAATCTAATTAAAATTTCTCTAAATCTTTGAAATCCATGGTAGCACACTTCAGAAGAAAGCAAAGCTATTTATTTTTTCTTTCAGACCATGAAATGAGCACTACACACTTGAACTGCCAGCAACAGCACATGTTGCAAAAGAACCACTGTTTATCTTCACCAGAAGGAGAACATTTTCACTAGGCTTCTCAAAGATAGTCATTAATAGTTTAGGGATCATATAATTTTGTTGAAATGAATTAATAATACATTTATAAACACAAACAGGTAAAAATATTCATTAGCTACTCTAAGCAACTCACTTTGTGAACTGAGTCAGGTAGTTTAGAAGTGACTTGTTTATATTAATTAGCTTATAAGGCTTCAAGAAATAATTGTCAGAAGATACCAGAGTTGATTTTCTTGGGTCCTTGATTTTAAGCATGAATTAAAAAGAGAAGAGAAATAATTCTAGTTGATACATTCAAGCATAATTTCCATATGGTACAGCATGCAGTCTAAGTAAAGCTTAGGGTGACAATAAAAATGAAAATTAGTGTCATAGTCATACACATTATTGTCATTTGATTGCCCATAAATTTTCATCCCCAAGCCTGCCATTCTTTGGTGCTTGGTATGGTGGATCTTAAAATGCCATTGATAATCTGGTAACATTGTACAGTGACCAGTGAAATTTTGTTGAATACACCTAACTTGTATTTTGATATAAATGAAAAACTATAACAGAAAAGAAAAAAGGAATGAAAAAAATCTAAGATTATATCAATACTGTGACAATTTATTGATAATCACATAAAAATAGGGAGGTATATTTGTCAGTTATTTAGAAAGATTTTTCTTGTTACACAATTCCAAATTAAGCTGCTTGAGATAAAAGGATAGACTACAATAGATTGGAATATAAGGAGAATTATATAGGGGAATGACAGGGATGTGGCCCAGGACAGTAGTTTTATATTTGTATTTATATTTATTTTTTTATATTTATGTTTTTTATTACACCATTCATCCCCATAATCCAGAGTGTTTAGTAAGTAACTCAAAAGCATTAAAATAATACTTGTAATGAATCCATAGTTTGTGGAAACAGAAGTTCTACAATCTGAAGGAGCATTTTGAGATTTAGAGAAGTGTTGTTATGTAGGCCCATGTAGATATATTGCACATAATTTTGGTATTAATTCCTACAGATAGGGAATTTAGACCACATTCAATAATTTCTCTGAGGCAGGTGTGACCTGAAAGAAGTTCAATCTTCCAATCTATAATAGTTTGTTACTATTTCAAAAGAAGATCCAGATATATGCAGTATTTTGTGAATTATCCCTTAAATCCCCATGATTTTCATATGAATCAGCTAGCAATGGAGTTGTCATTTTTAACCAAGCCCATTTGGAAACACAAGCCCCTGTAGATCTTGGTTGCAGTTCACTGGGTTATCCTGACTTATTAATAACTTAGAGGATTCCAGAAAACAATACTAAAATTCTTATAAAATAATTTCACATGAGCTCTTAGAAAGAGGGAAGAAAATGTGTGTGGGTTCAGGAAACAAAGCATATAGTGTGCTCTGATTTTCACCTAAAACAAAGTAAATAATCCGTATAAAACATTTGCATATGTTGTAAAACTGCATTTGCCAGAATTTATTTCAGGCAGTACAAGGTGTTAGTGTGGGTTCATCCCTTGATAATCTCTGAAACCTGAATATGAACAGAACATTCTTCTGAAAGTCAGGAGAAGGGTAGGGTTGGTGAAGAGTATGGGTGTAGTTAAACAGGAGGATGGTAAGTATATACATGTAATATGCACATTTATATATATATATATACACACACACATTTTAATGCATATATATTTTCTAGAAATGTAAATAGTTATTCTGTGAATTATGCATTTTTTGTTTTAGTTATCACTTAAAATATTGAATAATAACTTGTGAAAATCTAGAAACAACATATTTGCGAAGAAAGCTGTTTCAGGAAAATGTTTTGTTTGTAATGTGTCAGGAAAAAAAAAAAAAAAGAGAGAAACTCCAGTCAGAAGGAATGTAAGTTAGTGGAAACTAGGGCCATGTAAAATGCTGAAATCAAAGACATGATAGGAAGGACATGACACTGTGCCAAGAAGTTTGAGTCAGAGTCTATCAAAAATTGAGTGAGTGGTTTCCTGCATGGCATCAGAGCATCTTGGCTGACTAGAGATGAACGAGGGCTAACACCTTGATTAATAGAGTACAATTAGTGGAGCGCATATTGATTTTCAAACAAATTCAGCCAGTTTGTTTTCACACATATTGCTGGAATTAATAAGGATTGTGTGGCCTCATAAAAACCACTGATGCCAATGCCAAGCTTTCCTTAGAGGACAGTCACCCAGGAGGGAGCTTCCCTCCTGCCCTTCTCATTCTGCTGCTCTTGCTGGGGCCAGTCTGGAGAGACCACAAAGAGAGAAGAGGAAGGGAGGGTAGACTACAATAAGACCTTACACTCTTTTGAGCTCAAGTGATAGAGGTCAAGAGATATGGGGAATCCACGGGGGACTTGGGTGGGACAGTCAGTTAAGCATCTGACTCTTGGTTTTGGCTCAGGTTGTGGTCTCTGGGTGGAGAGATCAAGCTCCACATTGGGCTCCATGCTCAGCATGGAGACTGCTTAGAGTATCTCTCTTCCTCTCCCACTGCCCCTTCCCCCTCTCTACAATAAACAAATCTATTAAAAAGAGAGAAAGAGAGATGGGGAATCCAGATGCACAGTATCACTGCAAACAAACTGTCCTTAATTATGAAGAGCTCTACTTGATAGCAGTGAAATGGAAATCATACAGTCATGATTTGAGGGCCTTTTCTTTAGTCACTTGTGTTTCATGATAATTTCACCTTTCCCTCAAATAACTTAGGTTAAATATATTTTACCCATTAGAGTGAGGATATGAGAGTATTTGAACGTTTTTGGGATTTCTCAAGAACGATTTATAAAAAATGACATTATTTGGTCAAAATCTTTCTAAATTTCTGAAGCAATAGTTTTAAAAGACAAAATTTTCCAAACACAGTAAAGCCTGAATGTAAAGAATGCAAACTTTGAAACCAGATACCTTATAGGAAAAGCAAAAGAATGAGACAGTCTAAATTTATATTTATAATATGACAAAATTTGATGCAGCCATATTTGCACATTTTTATTTTCAGTCTATGTAATAAAATATGCAATTTATCAAATATCTTCAAGGGATGTGAAGCCCTAAAGAATAAATTGAATGAGGGGCGCCTGGATGGGTCAGTCAGTTAAGCATCTGACTCTTGGTCATGATCTTGCGGTTGTGAGATCGAGCCCCACCTCAGGTTCTGTGCTCAGCACAGAGTCTGCTTCAGAATCTCTCTCCCTACAGCTCACATTCTCTTTCTCTCTCTCTCTCTCTCAAATAAATAGATAAAATCTTTTTTAAAAATAATAAAAAAGAAGAAGCCAAATGATATAACTGTTGGTACAATCTTCAAACATATAACCATTTCTCTTGGCCTGTGAAAGCGTAAGGTGACTGGAAAATTCTCACTGTGACTGCAGATCTATAAGATGTCATTTGACAATGAATTCACTATCAATTTATTCTAAACACAAATGAGTAATTATGTAAGCGTAAATAACTTTCATGATGGAAATATTTTCGAAAAGCTACTGTCATAAGAGATACTCAGATTAAGAGAAAGGAAAATTACATCATTACAAAGCTCATCAGATAATAGATTATTATAATTAATTTAAAAAAATCTCTGGAGAGATCAACTAAAGCAAAATTAAAAAGAATATAAGAATCTGTGGTTACAGATCTGAGTCTCATTCTGAGACATTTTAGGTCTAATGGTTGTCTTCCCAGGAGAAATTTGCTAGTGTTCTGCTCATCTGTTTACCAAGGATAAATGAATCACACCCAGAATCTTTTGCATGAATTGAATAAATCCACAGTGTTTTGAAAGTAGACTTCATGTCTTAGACAAAATTAGACTCAATTTACAAACCTTGGTTTTGTTTAGTACCTACCTATTGCATCACTCCTTTTTTTTACTAGGAGGTGCTATAGTATCAAATAACTCATAACATCCCAGTAGCTTAAAGAAACAGGTTTATTTTATTATTTATGTTATATATTGATCAAGGCCAGAATTCTTAACCTCTAAGGGTAGAAACATAAGACTGGTGGCAGACCTACCCACAGAGACCTGGAAGGCCAGAAAGGACTGGCATGATATATTCAGAGTGCTAAATGAGAAAAAATATGCAGCCAAGAATACTTTATCCAGCAGGTCTGTCATTCAGAATAGAAGGAGAGATAAAGAACTTGCAGGACAAACAGAAACTAAAAGAAAATTTGATCACTAAACCATCCTTGCAAGAAATATTAAAGGGGATCCTTTAAGTGAAGAGAGAGCCCAAAAGTAACACAGACCAGAAAGGATAGCAATAGTGACTGTAGAGGTAATACAG
This sequence comes from Mirounga angustirostris, assembly GCF_029215605.1. NCBI lineage: Eukaryota > Metazoa > Chordata > Mammalia > Carnivora > Phocidae > Mirounga > Mirounga angustirostris. The sequence continues at coordinate 6,517,547 of NW_026991722.1, read as the reverse complement.
TGGCTAAATTAATATCTTTCAATAGGTACTTCTGAAGCTCTTTCAAAAATAGAATGGAAGGAAAACTTCCAAACTCTTCAAATGGGGCCACCATTACCTTAATCCCAAAACCAGATAAAGACCCCACCAAAAAGGAGAATTACAGACCAATATCCCTGATGAACATGAATGCAAAAATTTTCACCAAGATACTAGCCAATAGGAGTCCTAGCCTCAGCAATCAGACAACAAAAAGAAATAAAAGGCATTCAAATCAGCAAAGAAGAAGTCAAACTCTCTTTGCAGATGACATGAAACCCTATGTGGAAAACCCAAAAGACTCCACCCCAAAATTGCTAGAACTCATACAGGAATTCAGCAAAGTGGCAGTATAAAAAATCAATGCACAAAAATCAGTTGCATATCTATACACTAACAATGAGACAGAAGAAAGAGAAATTAAGGAGTCGATCCCATTTACAATTGCACCAAAAACATAAGATACCTAGGAAAAAATCTAACGAAAGAGGTAAAGGATCTCTACTCAGAAAACTATAGAACACTCACGAAAGAAATTAAGGAAGACACAAAGAAATAGAACAATGTTCCATGCTCATGGATTGGAAGAAAAAATATTGTTAAAATGTCTATGCTACCTAGAGCAATCTACACATTTAATGCAATCCCTATGAAAATACCATCAACTTTTTTCACATAGCTGGAACAAAAAATCCTGTAATTTGTATGGAACAAGAAAAGACCCCGAATAGCCAAAAGAATGTTGAAAAGAAAATCAAAGCTGGTGGAATTACAATTCTGGACTTCAAGCTCTATTACAAATCTATAATCATCAAGACACTATGGTAATGGCACAAAAGCAGACACATAGACGAATGGAACAGAATATAGAGAACCCAGAAATGGACCCTCAATTCTATGATCAACTAATCTTCGACAAAGTAGGAAAGAATATCCAATGGAAAAAAGACAGTCTCTTCAACAAATGGTGTTGGGAAAATTGGACAACTGCAAGCAGAAGAATGAAACTGGACCATTTCCTTACACCATACACAAAAATAACTCAAGTTGGATGACAGACCTAAATGGGAGACAGGAATCCATCAAGATCTTAGAGGAGAACACAGGCAGCAACCTCTTTGACCTTGGCCACAGCAACTTCTTCCTAGATACATCGCCAAAGGCAAGGGAAACAAAGGCAAAAATGAACTATTGAGACTTCATCAAGATAAAAAGCTTTTGCACAGCAAAAGAAATGGTCGACAAAACCAAAAGACAACCTACAAATGGAAGAAGATATTTGCAAATGTCTTATCAGATTAAAAGCTAATATCCAAAATCTAGAAAGAACACCCAAAAAACAAATAATCCAGTCAAGAAATGGGCAGAAGACATGAACAAACATTTCTCCAAAGAACACATACAAATGGCCAACAGACACATGAATAAATGCTTAACATCACTCAGCATCAGGGAAATACAAATCAAAACCACATGAGATACCACCACACACCAGTCAAAAGGGCTAAAATTACTCCAACAACCCTGTTTGTTTCCTGAGATTAAGAATTCCTCATATCAGTGAGATCATATGGTGGGGGGTGGGAGGGATGGGGTGGCTGGGTGATAGACATTGGGGAGGGCATGTGCTATGGTGAGCACTGTGAATTGTGTAAGACTCTTGAATTACAGACCTGTACCTCTGAAACAAATAATACATTATATGTTAAAAAAAAAAAAGAAGAAAATAACAGGAAGGGAAAAATGAAGGGGGGGAAATTGGAGGGGGAGACGAACCATAAGAGACTATGGGCTCTGAGGAACAAACTGAGAGTTCTAGAGGGGAGGGGGGTGGAGGGATGGGTTAGCCCGGTGATGCATATTAAAGAGGGCACATACTAAATGGAGCACTGGATGTTATACGCAAACAATGAATCATGGAACACTACATCAAAAACTAATGATGTAATGTATGGTGATTAACAGAGCATAATAAAATTTTAAAAAATGGCTAAAATTAACAAGTCAGTAAATGATAGATGTTGGCAAGGATGCGGAGAAAGGGGAAATCTCTTACACTATTGGTGGGAATGCAAGCTGGTGCAGCCACCCTGGAAAACAGTATGGAGGCTTCTCAAAAAGTTAAAAATAGAACTACACTACTATACAGCAATTACACTACTAGGAATTTATCCCAAAGATACAAATATAATGATCCGAAGGGGCACCTGAACCCCAATGTCCACAATGGGCAAATATGGAAAGAACTCAGATGTCCATGGACAGATGAATGGATAAAGAAGATGTGGTGTGTATACACACACACACACACACAAACACATACACACACACCCACACACACACACGCAGGAATATTACTCAGCCATCAAAAATGAAATCTTGCCATTTACAATGACGTGGATGGAACTAGAGGGTATTATGCTAAGTGAAATAAATCAATCGTAGAAAGACAATTATCATATAATTTCACTCATATGTGGAATTTAAAAAATAAAACAGAAAAGCATAGAGGAAGGGAGGGGAAAATAAAACGAGATGAAATCAGAGAGGGAGACAAACCATAAGAGACTCTTAATTCTAGGAAACAAACTGAGGGTTGCTGGAGGGGAGGTGGGTAGGGGTTTGGGGTAACTGGGTGATGGGCATTAATGCAACTGATAAATCACTGAACTCTGCCTCTGAAACTAATAATACACTATGTTAATTAATTGAATTTAAAATAAAAAAATAGTATGTAGAAAAATAAAAAAATAGGGCGCCTGGGTGGCTCAGTTGGTTAAGCGACTGCCTTCGGCTCAGGTCATGATCCTGGAGTCCCGGGATCGAGTCCCACATCGGGCTCCCTGCTCAGTGGGGAGCCTGCTTCTCCCTCTGACCCTCCCCCATCTCGTGCTCTCTCTCTCTGTCTCATTCTCTCTCTCAAATAAATAAATAAAATCTTGAAAAAAAAAGAAAAATAAAAAAATAAAAGCTTCTGTACAGCAAAGAAAACAATCAATAGAATGAAAAGACAATCTTTGGAATAAGAGAAAATATTTGCAAGTTATATCTATAATATATTAATATATGATGTATAATATCATATACATATGATATATAGCATAATATATATATTAATTTCCTGACTATGTCGGAAACTCCTACCACTCAATAGCAAGAACAAATAATTAAAACGGTGAAGGACTTAGATAGACATTTCTCCAAAGAAGACATACAAATGGCTGCCAGGTATTAAAAAATGTTCTCAACATCATTAATTATCAGGGAAATGAAAATCAAAACTGCATCAGATATCATCTCACTTCTGTCAGGATGGCTATTACCAAAACCAAAACCAAAACAAGAACAAAAGATCACAAGTATTAGTGAGGATGTAGAGAAAGTAGAACACTTGTTCCCTGTTGGCAGGATTGTAAAATGGTACAGCAGCTATGGATAACAGTTTGATGATTTCAAAAAATCAGAAGTAGAACTACCATATAATCCAGAAATTCTGGATATCTACCTGAAGGAGTTGAAATTGGGATCTTAAAGAGATACCCTTCCCTATTCATAAGAGCATTATTCAGAATAACCTCAATGTCTATTAATGGATAAATGAGTAAAGAGAACATGGTATATCTATACAATTTTATATGATTCAACCTTAAAAAAGAGGCTGAAAAGTAAGTGCAGGGTTTGAAATGAGACCAGAAGGAAGACATAGATGTGAGAGCTGTTGCAAGGTTCCATGCTAGGAAGTAGCAATGAACTAGGTCTGGGTAGTGCAAAGGCTTAGTAAAAGATTGATAGGAGACTTTTGAAATTAAGTGTCTGATGAATGTTATCAACTTTAATAGAAAGTCAGAAGGAGCAGTTGATTTGGTGTTGGATAGATAAATGATTCTGATGTTTGTTTTCATTAATTTTGTCTCAAACACAATTTATTAAGAAAGTTTTTTCCTTAGAATTTCTTGTCACAGACTTTGAGACTTCGCGTTTACAAAGAGACCTATTACTGCTCAAGTCCAGTTATCAAAATTACAAGCATTTCTGAACAGTAGAAGCAAACAATCTTAGGATTGAGGATACTCTCTAACATTTATCCCAGGAAAACATCTTAAATGGCATCTCTTATACCCATGCTTTTCTATAAAGGAATCAAGTAATACAGGTTCATTTACAATAAGTTCATGCTGGGTAATGAGTGTAAAGAGGGAAAAAGTCAGCAATCCCACATACTTTGACTGATACAGTGACAGCATGTGATATGTTCAACTTCGTGTGAACTGCATGAAGGCACTTTCTTTTTATACATGTAAGTGTGGATAATAACATGGATCACATCCATCATATTGTATTATTATTGTATTACAGTGTCCTTAATATACTGTTAAAGCAATATGGGAAGTTTAGAGTCCATTCATCAAATAGTTTTAGTGTTGTGTTTTGTTATTATTATATTAGCCAATATAATACAGTTCTTAATATATTATCAAAGTCTACTGAACAGTAACATTAATATCAGGAATTTTCAAGTGGGTTTCCACACTGCTTGTGCATCTTTTATGTGCCAAGATGTAATAAGAGGCTTAGAAATGTCTGTTGAGACTGTAAGAATATTTTTGAAGAGACATTATGAATGTGTTATTTTTGGCATTCTGAAGGCATCCCCATGAAAACATGTCCCACAGGAGTCAGTAAATCTACTTTAAGAGTTAACAACATTTTCAATCTCAATTCTCATATAAGTAGGAATAATTCTACTTAAAAAAAAAAAAAGAAAAAAGAAAAAAAGTAGGGCATGCATTTATCCTCTCAGTGTCTGTTTGGTTTTGGTCACTGTACAAAATTAATATCCAGTTCAGTGGATAAGATATACACACATGCACTAGTTAGGTAGATGCTGAGTAATCTTAGGGCTAATTACCTGAAAATAAACTGTCCCAGATATAGTTAGAGCTAAAAAAGTACGATATTTAATAGCAAGGAGTCTGTAATTTTATGTGAAAGATATAAAATTAATCACCAAAATAATGGGGCAAATGAGTCATACTATAGAGATTCAAAGAAGTTTTCTTTCAGATGAGAAATGGGAAGTCACATGGGAGAACATTCTGGTAGAAAGGCAGAATAAGGAATTAGGACTGATTTTAGTATTTTTAGCTTGTAGTAAAGAGATCAACATTTTTCTAAAGAGGACTCATATTGTTATAAATGGGCATAATAGGGGAACAGGAAAAATAGAACCAGAAGTTATTTTATTTTAATTAATCATAGAAATCTGTGAAGCTGTGTGAAGATTGTTAGTATGATATAGAATGGATAAATTATAATTTCAGGATGATAAATACATCTGTGATCTTGTACGTAGGAAAAGAGATACAGATAGGGAAGAACAGATGAAAAATTGATAAGACTCTAACCTCAGATACATGACAGGACAGGGAGAGAGACAAGAAATGGCTAAGTAGTCATATTGGAATTAGGAGACAATTAAAAAATCACCTATTTTGAATTTCTTATTTATGTATAAGGCAGTGTTGGCAGAATTTGGGACTGTTTGTATATGGCCAATGACCAATATGAAAGACTAATTGCAAAAATATTGTATAAACTAATCAAGTCAGAAAGGAAAGGAGGGTTAAGGAAGGGAGCAAGGACTCTCCTTTGGAATATTAATTGAATCATTCCAAGCTGATTAGATGAAAATGAGTTTATGTGTTAAATTATGATTGTTAACATTGATTTTGAATCCAGTGATAACTATAGTCAAATGTTAGAATCAAGTCAATAAAAAATAATATAGGAAAAAGAGAGAAGGTCAAGGACACTTGCCTCACTTTTATAATTTAACAGTAACATTCTCTGAAACAAAATGGAAATCAAATGAAAGGACAACACTGTGCAAATTATACCTTTAACATGTAGAGTTAGACAAAGATTTTCTAAAGCAAGTACATAAAGAGCAAGGCCTAATTCCAATATCATAAAACTGCAAAGCTCCTGTAGCAGAGAAAAATCACCATATTTTACTTTCACCATTTTCAATATTGATCTGAACAGAAAAGAAAGAAAAGAAATCCCTATTTATAGCACCCATTTCTTTTGGTGGAGATTTTATTGCATTTTTGACACTTATTTAGATCAAGACTTTATATGAAATAGATTTTCCCCCCTACATGGTCCACTGGGTAGAATACCTCTTCTAATGTCAGAAAACATGATATATTTAATCAACTCTGCCTTCTGAAGAACATGTTCAGTCAAGTAGTAGTAGATTTCCATCTGGTTGAATGAATTTTGGGAGTAGATGGTTTTCTGCACAGCTGATTCAGACAGAGCTCTCACAAGATGACTCAAGTCGTTACAAGAGACATTCATCTGTACTTCTCTGTCATTTACACCTGGAAATATTACCCTAGCAGCAAAGGACTAAGAAGAAACCAATTTCTCTAGCATCTTTAGTGTGTGTGTATATCTGTGTGTGTGTGTGTGTGTGTGTTGTATACATGTATGTCAGATTCTAAAGTAGAAGTTTCCTGAAGAATTTGCAAATATGAAATTTGGTACTATTGGAGAAACAATTCATTGTATCTTTAGCCTTCATAGATGAGTGACCCCATGGAGGTGTAACTCCACAACCGACCATTGAGATTTGTCTTAAAAATCCAAATTAACTGAATTTTTATAATCTCCTTATTTTGTGAAAATTATGGGCATCTGAGGACTTAGGAATCATACAGTCTATTGTGCAAGATATTTTTCTAAGGGTAATTTGTGAATTATCATCTACATGAATACTGATTGTGTTAATTGTGCATTTGTGTGTAGGCATGGGTGATTTTAGAAGGCAATCTATTTCACAAGGAATATTGTGCATATTTTTTTTCTATCTGATTCTGGTCTTTATTTTTTTTTTACTACATTTTAACAAGTTTTTCATGACCCCTTCCATAGCAAGTTTGTTTTTCTATTGGTTGTTTTTAATACATGATACCCAAACACAGACACACATACACACACATTCAAACACTTCTATCCCAAATTTAATTTATAAGTAAAAATTAATGAAGCATTTATGCAGGAAATATTTTACTAAAATAAACGTTGCATATTTAGCTCTAGTTTATTCTTTTCCTGCTCTATTTTGTGTAAATCTGTAAGTATACTCAAGCAAGTGAATTGGTTATTATTCACTTTTTTTAAAACTTTTTATGCTGTCACGAAAATTACTACCCCATAGATTTCTGCCAATGATTATCTCACTTTATCAATCCTAAGATACAGCCAAACCTGATATGTATAGTGCATTCCCATAGACAGTTTGTTAATTCTAAGAAAAAAAATACCAAAAACTATAATTGGTTTTATCTTTTTTAATGCATTTTATGGTTATTTTAAAAGTTAATGGAAATGAAAATGTAACGGGTCCAGTTGCTGTAGAGAACAATTTCACAGTTCCTCTCCATGTTACACATGGAGTTACCATATGATTCAGCAATTCTACTTTTAGGTATTTACCCAAAATAAGTGAAAATGTGGACTCAAACAGATATATGTATGCCAGTATTCACAGCAGCATTATTCACAATAATCAATAGGAGGAAACAACTCAAGTGACCATCAATAAATGATTAAACAAAATGTGGTATATACATATAGCAGACGAATACTCAGCCACAAAAAGGAATGGATGTCTGACACATGCTGATAGTGGATGAACCTTGAAAACATTATGCTGACCGAAATAAGCCAGACACAGGAAGACAAACACTGTATGATTCCCCTTATATAAAATAATAATATGTAAATCCATAGAGACAAAAGCAGATTCAAGGTTATTAGGGGTTGAGGATGGGAGGAATCATTATTGCTTTCAAAGGGCACATGGTAGCTGGGGTGATGAAAATTTTTGGAAATAGAAAGCTGAACAATATTGTGAATATAATTAATGCCACTGAATTATAAACTTAAAAATGGGTAAAATGGCAAGTAGTATGTTATACATGTTTCACCATGATAATATGCTAAACAATAAAAAAAGAATTGATGGAAACAAATATTTTTATTGAATAATTGCTTTGTGATCTATTTTTGCTTACACATTCATCTATCTAAATGCTATCAGTCAGCAGAATTAGTAATTAAAAAAAATAAATTTACATTGTTACTCTTGCTTCTCATTTTTGAGAAAGGTGGGAAGGGTGAAGAAGTCCCCCTGCTGTCACTACATGTAGATCTCACTTGGCTGCCACCACCCCGACCCCTCCACCAGGGTTCAACTCTGAACCCTTTAGAACCACTTGGGCAGTAGTTTTGTGTGAGCTTCAATAAGCTTTGATGTATTAAACAAACTTCACTAAGTAATCACAATCACATTGCCTGAAAAATGGAAATAGTATTAGATAATTTTAGTAGTTAAAAAAAAAAATCATTACCACCCCAAAGTGTAGATCCCCAGAGTAAGTAGGGAAATGGTATCTAAAATAACTTCTACCTACCCCATTCTTATTAAGGTTAGCTGTACACTGAGATACTGTTTGGTTGGGGAACTGAGCGTCCTCAGTACAGCTGCAAACTTGGAGCCCTTTTTGCTGATACAGGATCATATTCCCTTGAGATGCTCTGCAGTTACACATGGACCCAGACCAGAGTTGCTCAGGGCCAACTATCAGCACTGCAGAAAAGAAACAACAGCGGTAGACTGATCAAACCTTTGCTTTCTCTCTAGTTGGGTGTAGGAGCTGTGCTAATACTCCCTTCTTTGGAATATAATGACCTGGGGATCCTGGAAACCTGTGTGAAAGGATGGAAATCCAGAGTCATAATAGACCTGTTGACAAGAAGGTAGTTATAGTATGTGAGATTATTTATGGAAAAATAACGAATAACGCATACTTGTATCATGAGATTCTGAGGATCTTCCTAACATCTGTTTAAGTATGACACTTTAGGGACGTTGTAAGAAATATCCAATTCTTGCTTTTCCTTAGGGAAAGTGGGAGTGGAGTAGAGAATATATATAACTGCAAACACAAGCTTTTTCATTTAGATCAATAACAGTAGCTAGTGAAGTGTTCTATCTGCATTGTCTATATTTTGGTGATATTTTTGTGTCATAATTTTTCTGCAGGTAAATATAATCCCAATTATATATAACATAGGTATGATTTATACAATTTTATATGATACATCATAATCTGTTTCTTACCTGTTTGGATTTCTATTATACCTATTATTTTTCAAGTTCCCCGAGGATAATGAAAAGTATGTTACTACTCTTTATCGCCAACATGCGCAAAACAAAAATTTTAGATTGGATGAATTTTTATTAGGAAATGTGTGAAGCTTACTCTTGACTTTTATTTCTGCTTCACTTATGGAAGAAAGGTGTTGGGAAGAGTGAGCAGTTTCACTGACCACACCCAGCATGACAGTCTTAGAGCCCTTACAGGAAGGTAGACCCATTTATCTAATACCATTGTTATTCTGTTTGTATATGTTCCTGTGGAGATGGAGGGAGATAGGATGCTTCCGTATATGTTTTCCCCTATCCAGATATTTATCCCTTCAATTCCTTTGTTCGTTATTTTGAAAAAGTTTGTATAATCTTGGTTCAACCAACTGACTTTAAAACAATATTTCTCCACACTGATTATTCTAAAAATGTCTCACAATATTTTCCCCTCTTTAGGGTGCAGTAAGATCAATGCTGCATTTGAAGTTAAATAGTTTAAACAAAATTGGATAGTGAACGTATTTATTGGCTTAAAAATGCTATCTAAACTAAGATGAATATATTGATATACATGTATATAAATTTAAAATAATTTTGCTTTTTTTCCCTGCACATTCTGAAACATTATAGTGATACGGGAAAAATAAAATACATTTATTTTGCTTAATTAATGAAGCATCTAATAGAGTCCTTTAAAAATTTTAAATACAAATTCATATATTAAGACATTTTCTACATTTTATTTCTGATTTATTTCTCAGCCATGATATCCTAAATGTATTACAGTCACTAACAAAATTAGACTGCTATAATATAGCATTTCTATTTTTTGGACTAAGATTATAATAAGAAAAGCTTCACTTGGTTTTTAATATTTTTGAGTTCATGAAATATAAACTGGAATTTTAAAAGACCTTTCTATTCATGTAGAATTCAAGACTGTTCTACTGCATGATTGTAGATCTCTTTACTTTAAAACAGACTATTTCTAGCTGTGGAAGCAGGGGGTGTGGTTTTGTTGTTTTATATATATACATATATATAATAGGTGTATTTCATCAAAGACTTTCTATCATGTTACTTATACATTAAAAAAAATTAAAGAGGACTATCTGGGTTTATGGTCAACTTGTGAGAGTGAACATAAACAAGAGTGAAAACCTAGCATCTGACTGTTTGATATGCCCACCTGGACAAAACAAGTACTGAACAGAAACATCAATTACATCCAGCAAATCTTTCCTTCTTCCAAACTTTCCTTCCCCCAAATACCCCCTGTCCCCTCAGTTGCCAAGCAATGGTCCTGAGTCCTCCTCCATCCCTCCCTCTCCTGCTTCCTCTCTGCTGTGTCTCCAGGCACCAGTGTCTCCACTTTGCTCATCTCAACTCACAGTTCATGTTACCACCCACCTTCCTCTTGGACATCTACTAAGACTTCTTCTAAATCATGTCACCTATCATCCATGCACTATATGTTGCTAAAAACTTGCCTGGCTCAAGAGCTGGCTTACAAGATGATGTATATGCTTCCTCCTCGTGGCCCATATGAGCCAATTTTCCTATTGATAGAACTCTTGGCTCTGCAAATCAAAGGGTGGAAGGGGGTAGCTCCTTTCATTACAGTAAGTTCTCATTTCCCATTTGCAAGATTTTCCTTTCATCTTTGGTATTTGCTGGTCTAGATGTCCTAGTGACCAAAGGATGTTTCCACTGGAGAGCCTGAAATAATACAATTGTACCGCAAGGTGAGACTGCTAACTTGCCATTAGGGTTCCCCATGCTGCTGTGTCAAAAGTAAAAATGAGAGGGATTACAATATAGATTGAAGTAATTGATTTGATTATCAAGGGGAGGGTTTGGAATATATCTGCAAACCAGAGTGTTGCATGATGGTACTCCTCATTGTATTCCTGTGCTCACTGATAAATCTTACTAGAAAGTAACAGACAACAAACACAGGCAGAAACATGAAAGATTTAGCCCATCAGAAACAAAAGTTTGGGGTCAGTCTGCCAGATAATGAAATATTGTATGCTGAGCCATTTGCTGAAACTAAAGGAAACATTGACTGGATAGAGAAAAATAAGTTATACAGACAAACTATGAGACTTGAATTGCAGTCATTACACATATTTTGTTTCTCTTTTTATACATACTCATGCATGCACATATGCATGTAAATATTTATTTATAGGTAGTATATTTTAGCAACTTTGTATTTTAATCTATTTTTCTTTTTTTTAATTTTTTTTTTAAGATTTTATTTATTTGTGAGAGAGAGAATGAGAGACAGAGAGCATGAGAGGGAGGAGGGTCAGAGGGAGAAGCAGACTCCCCGCCGAGCAGGGAGCCCGAAGTGGGACTCAATCCTGGGACTCCAGGATCATGACCTGAGCCGAAGGCAGTCGCTTAACCAACTGAGCCACCCAGGCGCCCTTAATCTATTTTTCTAATCACCTTCCTCTTCTCTTTCCTATATGGTACTGTGGAGATTAAATTTACTGCTGTATTTACATTCCTGGATATCCAAAGGCACGTTGTAACTGAGGGAGAAAAAGACTAAAGATGACTCCAACTAGGGGTAAAATGACTTATGGAAGTGAATCTTGATTTTTATGAGGAAGACTTACATCATAGTAGTCTAGTAGGCAGAAACAAAATGTATTTTTTAATTGTTTAGTAGTTTACACTTCTTTAAAAGATCATGTATGGATGCTGAGTTGACAAAGACATAGTTGAGCTGGGATTTTCATGGGTACCTGAGCCTCCCTAACATATCCATTGAGAATCTCTTTGGATCATCAGAGAAGAATCTAGGAAGGCCCTTTCTCTGATTTCCAGGAAGGTTCGAGTTCAGAATCGATTAGTGAGAGGGATTCACAGGAGATTTGTAACAGAAGAAATGGAGAAGTGTTATTTTCTGGTCTCATTTTTAGACAACTCATTTGCGAATAGGGAATGCTTGAAAATTGCCAGATTTGGTACTGCAGGGTGTGAAGTTTGATACCAGATAACTCCTCAACCCCCCATCAGTAAAATTCTTGGATTTCACAGAAGCATCTTTGTGAGCTCCTAAAAATATTCTACTTATCACGGTGGCTTTATTTGTACTCAAAGACATTCTAATGGTGTGTAATGTTTCCAATTACCTGTACTGAAACACTGCCCAAGTAGAATACCTGAGTGACTTTTGTTTTCCTTCCCAAACCCCAACTGAAGCATCTGTGAAGAGTATTACAGGGAGAGAAAAGTGCTTCCCAAACCTCTCTCGGGAGGAAGAAGACACAAATTAAGATTCCAGTTAATTTGCCTTCTACTTGAACTGAAATGAATTTTACAGTATCATAGCTTTCTTGACGATGTTTATAAAATAATTCCTTGGGCAGTGCACTTAAATGATGTTTAATAGTAGAGATTGTACAAGTATTTTTTCCCTCACATGAAATCATTCTGGTTTTTACCAAACCAGATTCCTGCAATGTCTGAACCATTTCCTATAACTTAAACAAGCTGATTCTCACACCCCAATGTGGTGACCAAATCCCTTGGTTCTAATTAATAGATGATTTCTTCTATGTTTTAATGATTCAGTTGGTCTGAAATATTGTAGTTTTGTAAAATAACACCATAAGCATCTGTATCAATATTTTGAGTAGATGAATTGTGCTACTGGATTTTTCCAGCACACTAAATTCCACTCTGTACTGAGAAATGAAGTTTAGTGTCATTATTGTGCAAGACTGTTGAATCACACATCTGTACCTCTGAAACAAATAATGCAATATATGTTAAGAAAAAAAAAAGAAGAAGAAGAAGATAGCAGGAGGGGAAGAATGAAGGGGGGGAAATTGGAAGGGGAGACGAACCATGAGAGATGATGGACTCTGAAAAACAAACTGGGGGTTCTAGGGGGGAGGGGAGTGGGAGGATGGGTAAGCCTGGTGATGGGTATTAAAGAGGGCACGTTCTGCATGGAGCACTGGGTGTTATGCACAAACAATGAATCATGGAACACTTCATCTAAAACTAATGATGTAATGTATGGTGATTAACATAAGAATAAAAATTAAAACAATAGTAATAGTAAAAGAAAAAGTTAGTGGGACATTAGTCAGTATCTGCATCTTAACTCAAATAATCATTGGGTTAAAGGAAACGTCTTGAGTGAACTGAATACCCAGAACCTCTTCTTAATCCTCCAATAGCAAGTGATTTCCATAACTTCATTACTGGCACTGCCAGTTGTGTATGAGTAGACACAAACCCAACACAATCACAGCAAATGACTTTCTTAATATGGAATATGTTACCTCAGAAGTCTCCAAAGGCTTGAGTCACAGAAGGCATCATCTGAATCCAAATGGTCTGTTTATGTGTCTTTGAGTCAAGAAACCACAAGATTCAAGTGTCCTTGTTTATAATTAGTGTAGTAGACCTTACTTATTATCTATTCATTGTTATGTGGTAGTCATGTTAAAATATGCTGTTTTAGTAAACTTAATGTTTGCCTTACAACCACTGTGTATGAAAAATCCCCGCATCCAGACTCACTAGGGATCAAATACATGGTACTTAAAATTGTAGTCCACTTAAAATTTTAGTCCACTTATTATTGTTCTTTACCTTAGGTAAAGAAAATGTAGGATAATTCTTAATAAATTCTTAATGAGCAATATTCTCTACAAATTAATGCTTCTAACACATCTCATTCTTAGGAAGAAATTTAATTAAATTCAGAGTCACTGAGGCAGAGACACACTAGTTCATCTGCTAAATTCCATTCATCTCTTAGAGCTCTAGCTCCAGATCTCTAGGGGACCATAGTTTACTTCATGATGTAGAGATCATATTTTATATACCTGTGCTTTATAGTGTACATTATTCTTATATTAGTTCAGGCCCAGCAACATATTTTGCAGGATCAAGAATAAAAAAAAATGCTGGACCCAGGTTAGGGCAAGGAAGTCATTGTTCCCAGCTCAGGATAGACACAGGATCCCATGGGATTGCAACCTTCACACCAGAAATGCTCTGTATCTGTGTTAGGGTAGATGGGGCTCCACTGCGTCATTTTCCTGAATATGATTGTGTTGCAATGTCAGCATCCTGGGGAAGGGAAAAGTATTGCCTTTTCCCACCCCACCACAAAGCATGCCTAGGACCTAACTCTGGACACCCCTGATGTCTCTGTCCAAGCCTCAGGAGAGGGGCAGAAGGCAATGGCAGAACTACTCCCAGCCCCTAGTGACCTGATTACCTCCCCAGGCATGGGGAGGTAGAGGTGGCCATGGGGCTTTAGCAGGGAAAAGGATGTCAGATGTCATCTGGGAAGTCAGGGGTCGGGGAGGAGACACCCATGAACCATTCTGGGGAGATTGCAGAAGGGGACACTATCCATGAACCAAGGATCCAAGGCCCAGGGAATGCTCCACTGTTCCATCAGATTTCACCTTCAAAACTCAAGATGGTGACCAAGAACATTAGACTCAAATCACTGGCTTTTCTGAGTATGGGGCCTCCTACTGTGAAACTGGTCCTGATCACATATGAATTCCGTTGTGGTTGTTTATGTAAGGTGTTTATGGGACTCAGCCTTATCCTAATCCCTAGTGAAATATAGACATTCAATTATTAAGATACCAAAATGTTTGCACTTGTTGAAATGGATCCATATTTCTATAGTTCCTAAACTTGAGTGTTACATAAAGAAGGATCATCTAAAATTGTTTCAGATGTCTTGGACTCAGATTCAGAATGTAAGCTGGACTGAAAAACATTATATTGAAATAGTAGCATAACCTTAGTAGTATATCATTTTAATAACACTGATACACAATGATAAAAATCAAATCTGGATTGGCAGACTTTGTAATGACAACAAGTGAAATTCTGTTGTAGAGCCTTAGAAAGTACTAATTCCCTTTAGCTATTAGTTGTCCAAGGCCTAAAAAAAAAAAAAAATCATGATTTTTTTTCACATGTTGAGAATGTAACCTGAAACAAAGTCACATCATGCAAAGAAGGCATAGACCCATCTGTAAATAATTCAGAAATGAGGATTTCTTCAAACAGGATCGATTTTGATGACAATCATTAAATTTTTAATAATTTATACTTTTGAATTATATTGATACATCATGTTTTCAATTCTACCTTTCAAACACTGTCCATTCTTTCTGCATAAAGAGCTTTGCTCTTACTAACTGAATTAACTGAATTATCAGGTATCAGCAATAATAGTGTATGTTTGTGGGCATCCATTCTTGTGAGTACTTACCTATACTAACTAAACACACACACTTGATGTAGATACACATCAAATAAAAGTGTAATTATAGGCACAAAATTAAATTTGTATCATATATATGGTGTATATGTATGTATGATATGTGTACATATACAAATACAGATATCAGATTTACCACATAAATTTCACTCTATATTTTGCATATACTTCATTGCCTAATTGGCTAAATAAATATGAATAAATATGGTCCATGTAGCACTTTGTTCTACCTTAATTACAAAGTGCTGTGAAACTATTAGTACTAATATTGTGATCATGTGGTTCTTATTCTCTGACATTTGTCTGTTTGCATAAAACTTTATTGTATAGTTTGTTGCATAAAACTTCATTGTATAGTTTGTTTGAACAAAACTTTATTGTATAGTTAAATGTGCTATTAGTTATCTTTTCTGTATCTATTAAAACTTTACATGTTTTATTATTTTAGCCTTTCACTCTAATAGACCTTTATAGTAACTTAGCTGTTTTTCAAAAACAATAATATTAAAGCTGTTAAACACTTATTATGTGGGACTGCTTTAGAATACAATGTTATTGGTATTATGAATTTGTGAATTATTGATGACCACTATATTCTTGAGAAGGTTAAAATGCAATTAAAGAATTTGTGAGAAAGCAAACTAACAGTTTATGCATAAATTTATGCATTTGTCATTGAGGGCTAATTGTTACATACTCCCTTTTCTCCTCTGAAAAGTGTAATTGATTTAAATTTGCCAGTTTGGATAATAAATTATCTGAAGAGCTTAATGCATAAAAATACCAATTAATTCACTCATTCAGTCATTCATTTAAAAAAGAAACATGCATTACTATGTGCCAAGAATGTGCTAGTTCCTGGAAATATAAAGTAAAACAAAAAACAAAAAGCCCAATTACCTGCTTCTAGGCAATTAAGAAAGATGGGCAAGTTATTTAGCAATCACAATTTATATGTATTAAATACCATGAGAGTTTCTTTCATATTTGAGCAGGACCACCTCAGGTGACTCAGGAAGGAAAAATACCTTATTAAAACTGAGATTGCAGTAGTTCACTAGATGAGGCAGGTGTTAGGTTTTCCTGATTGCTTTTTTTTCAAACTTAAAAGGAAACATATTTTAATATGTTTATATTCAGCCAGAAGGAGAAAAAGTAAATGAAAATACCAACATGCTAGTAAAAACAACTTTTCAATAGTTAGGAATCCACATCTCTATGGCTGAGAGTGAGTAAAATATGACATCAGATTTGTCTTTCTGCTGCAGGACAAGGTTGATTTAACCCAGCAACCAGCGAGGCAGCTGTAGAAAGTCAAAGTGGCTGGCTATGTATCTATTACATATTTTTAGTTTTCACAATGTAAGACATTTGTAAAAAGTTTGTCACATTTCTGTTTTTAGTAACACGGTCTCCCCACACAGTCTAGATTGTTTCAAGATTAGTTGAACCCTGAGGGCAGTATGTATTTTTATTTGATTGTGGATTAGGAAAGATGTGGATGGCATTCCACAGCTTGTTTAAAACTCTATCCAATATTTCACTGAAGAAAATGTTCTAAAAAGGAAAAACAAAAGTTACTAAAGGATTTGTACTTTTTAAAGATGCATTTATTGGTTTGCATCTCTTCCTAAAGAAACAGCATCCAGCTGGATTCCTCTAGGATTGAAGCCTAGAAGGTCTTTCTCGGGATGGATGCAAAATATCTAATCAGAAATAACATCACTGATAAACCACGTTGATTCCAAAAAGAGAGACTATCTCCTTAGGTTCAAAGACCCTCCCTCAGGTATTGGGAAACAGATAGTCCATAAAGCAAATAGAAATGTAATGCCCTCAGAAATATTTTTTGCTAAGGGATGAAAAACAAGGAAGCCTTGTTCCTTCGTTTTAACCAGAGACTTCTGATAAACTAGTAGTAATTCCTGGGATTTTTATTTGACGTGTTTTCCTGATACCCAGGCTTACTGTTTTATAACTACAGCTCCGTCTCCCCAGATTCATTAGACTGAGATGTTTGCAGACTGAAAAATGCAGACAATCTTGAGCAGAATTTAGCTTCTCTGCATTTAGCTATTTTTTATCTTTTTGTATTACACACGGAAGTGATACTAAACTAATAAGAATGCAGGTGAGAACATTTCTTTTTAATATATGCTAATGACTGCAGTTTGGCCCAAAATATGCTGCTATTTCTATGTAACACTGTGGTACTGCTGGGAAGATTTTCTCCCAAGTGGTTTTATGGTTAATTATTATCCTCTTCATGCCTTAATTTGGATTCTATACTACCATTCAACACCTTTTTCAGACTTCCAATACCTAGCAAACTATTTCATAGTTTTATTACCTTAACTGAAAAGATTTAGAAAATAAATTAAGAACAATTCCTTTTCAGATTTGATTTTTATGCCTTGAAAAACATTTCAGAGAACGTTAGAATTTCTGCTATCTTATTATATTACCTTGAAAATAAGGAATTTTAAGTAGAAGCCTGGAATTTGCATTAAATAGAGCGAATGTATTCTAAAAACCCAGTGATAGTTGGCTTAAATCTCAACCAATTTGAAGTAGATGAATATGGATTTCCAACATGAATAATGATCAGAACAACGTGAAATTATAGAACTTAAGGGTAGTGTTGCATATTTGCTTAATATCTATTGTTAGGCTTAAGATATATTTATAGAAGCCAAAGAAATATATATGAAAAGAGCATTTTCAGCTGATTTCTCCTGTCCCACTTTCTTTCCTGAGTGTTGGTTGCAATGAGGCAGGGAATAGATTCGGCCTAGAGAATCAGACACAGAAGAATTCTCTGTAACTGTCTCTGAGGCAGCTGTGGGATGGGGCCCCCAGTAGTCAGTAACCAATTTCTAGACCTATGTCGTAAGCCAGCTGTACCATTTACTGGTTTATCTGACTGTGAGAAGTCACTTAACTTCTTGGGTGTCCAGTTTCTCCTATTTCAGATGGAGAGAGCGAAGGAGGTGAAATGTGGAAGAAGGGAAGCATTTCCTTCCAAATACTGAAAGTTAGTGATTGAGTATACGTGATCATATTTGTGGCTTGGTACATTTTTTTCAGTACGCTATTGCATGGTACCTTCTAAAGAGAGCATGATCCCTTCTATGTATTTTCACCTCTAAGGCAACCTGTATTTTGAAGGTTTTTGTGTCTCCTGGAGAAACACTGAACTGATGTTTGCTTTTGAAATACAAAACATACTCAAGCTCTGGGGACTCCTGGGCTTTCCAGAAATGCCAGGATCCTCCCATCTGACCCGCTACGTAGTTTATATGATCACTAGCTTATGGCACCCTATCCTTGTTCCTTCGTCCTTGCAGTGCTTCCCCACACCAGGTTTTGTATTATTGCTTCTGCACTGGTAACCCAAGGATGAAAACCACAAGTGACAGGACCTGCTAAAATGGGTTGAACCACAGTCCCGCCACAAGTGAAGGACACAGAGGTTTTCAGCCATCGTGGCTCATCTCTTAGGGCTCCTGGGTTTTTTATCTCATCATCATAATAATATGGAATCAAAAATATCTCTTTACCCCCATGGTATTTGGCATTCAAAGGTAATTACAAACAAAGGCTGTGTTGTTCAGAGACACTTATGCTCAGTCCAGTCTCATGGAAACAGATAATGTGCTAAATAAAAGGAAATTACATATATTGGAAAAACGTTCAAAATATTTTTAAATTCCTAACAAGAGAAGAGTTTCTTCCTAAGTCTGTCTTTTATTTGTCACAAGATAAACCATGTTCCTTAGAAGGGAGAGGTCAGAAAGTAGTTCCTGCTGATTATATTATTAATACTTTCTCTCTGCCACTTTATCACCCATATGCAATCTCATACTACAGTGAGAAACATATTAGAAGATCTTAGTTACTTGAACTTTCAAATGTGAGGCTGGATTCCTGGATTTTTAACTTAATTCATCAATATCCTGAAAGATATTGTTATGGTTATTTTATTTTATTTTATTTTTAAGGATTTTGTTTATTTATTTGTTTGAGAAACAGAAAGTGTGCACTTGTGAGCTGGGGGAGGAGCAAGAGAGGAAAAAGCAGACTCCCCGCTGAGCAGGGAGCCTGATGCAGGGCTTGACCCCAGGATCCTGGGATCATGACCTGAGCCAAAGGCAGACGTTTAACTGATTGAGCCACTCAGGCGCCCCAAGAAATGGGTATTTTAAATAGAAAGGTTATTTTACGTAGAACTGGTCAAATTACATGAATGACAGTTCACTTGGGTTACCACTCAGCAAACTAAAGCCACTTCCCCAAGAAGGACAGTTGAAACATTTAACAACTTTTAAGGGGAACTCTTCAAAACAGCTCATTTTCCCCTGACAGTGGTGAATACTTCTGTCAGATATATGCTTGCAAATAAAATTTCAACTACATATTTGATTTGATTTTCTCAGGATGAACACACATACAAGTTTTTAGTAAAATTCTTTAAAAATGAATAAGGAGGGGCACCTGGGTGGTGTAGTGGGTTAAGCGTCCGACTCTTGGTTTGGGGCTTAGATCTTGGTCTCAGGGTCCTGGGATCAAGCCTTCATGTCTGGCTCCAAGCTTGGCGCAGTCTGCTTGAGATTCTCTCTCCCTCTCCCCCTACCTCTCCCGCTCATGCTCTCTTTCTCTAAAATAAATAAATAAATCTTTTAAAAAATGAGTAAAGAGCAAGTATACGAAACTATATAAAATAATATTTTTTCAATAAAAATTATAACTACATTGAAAACTATTCTTATAATACATAGGCCCTGAGTGACCTATGAAATTGTTTATGTAGGTACAAAATAAAAGCTATTTTATTTAGCTAACTAATCAAGTAAGTAACTTTTAATTTGTTGCAGCTGTATCTACAGTGACTATTCCACATCACTGAACAGTTAATGCTACCTTTTATCCTTTATCATTTTCTTTATGAGCTAAGGGATTGTTCATTCAGATTCTTCTAATCCTCATAATACCTGGGCCATTATTACAAATCCTTGCTGTTCGAATAGCATCCAATTTCTTATGAATCTCATGAGTATTAAAGAATCTTGTTAAATGAAACTGGAGGTATCACATCTTGCCTGGAATTTCATTTGCAATTCAATAGTTTTAAGTGCTAACATAAAGAGAGGGCTCACTTGAAACTCACACTAGCAGTTTTTTTTTTTTTTCCTCTCTATCTGTAGGTATGCCACATTTAGAAGCCTATCTCTCATTCAATATGCAACATTCAGAAAAAGATTACGTCTGAGCCCCTTTCTTTATCTCTGGTGAGACTGAATAAACTGGAGGGTGCAGGGACGTGGAGAGGGATTCATAGAGGTGGCAATTGTAGGAGATATACAAATCTGTAATAAAAAAACACGTAGTATTTTTAGTTAGGATAAATTTACTTAAAATATTGATTGTATCTGTTGTAGTCCGCAACTTGGTGTAACACATGTCCCTTGGTACCTAATCAAAGAGCTTAGAATATTTCTATACACATTCTTTAGATTTAGTGCCTCAGGGAACATTCTCAACTTGATAAAAGGCATTGCTGTGCACTGAATGTGCTCCCCCAAATTTCATATGTTGAAATCCTAACCCCCAATGTGGTGGTATGAGGAAGTGGAGACTTTGGGAGGTAATTAGGTCATGAGGGTGGAGCCCTCATGGTTGGTATTAGTATTCTTAGAAAAAGGACCCAGAGAGCTTACTTACCTCTTCTGCTATGTGAGGACACATGGGGAGACAGCGTCTCTAAACGGGGGAGCATCTCTCACCAGATACTGAATCAGATAATGGATTTTCTAGTCTCCAGAACTTTGAGAAATAAATGTTTCTCGTTTAAGCCACCCAGTGTGTGGTAGTTTATTATAGTGCCCCAAATGGACTAATACAAGAACTAGTACTCAGAGTGAGGTGTTGCTGGAACAAATACCTAAAAATGTGGAAATGGCTTGGGAACTGGGTAATGGGTAGGGGACAGAAGAATGCTATGGTGCCTGCTAGGAAAAACCCACATCATCCTGAACAGGCTGTTAAGGGTGATCCTGGTAAGATTCTGGTAAGAAAGAACAGAGGACACCTGTAGAGAAAGCTTCTTAGAGAATAAAGTATATCATAAGTAGAATATTGGTAGAAATATGGTTGGTAAAGGCCATTCGGATGAGGTCTCAGATGGAAACGGGAAGATAGGCCATCCTTGTTATAATTGTCAAAGAAGCTGGCTGAATTGTGTTCATGTTCTAGTGTTTTGTGAAAGGTAGAACTTGTAAGTGATGAAATTGATATTTAGCTGAAGAGATTTCTAACAAAGTATGGAAGGTGAGACTTGGTCCTCCTGACTACTTATAGTAAAATGTAAGAAGTGAGAAATTACTGAAAGATGAAATTGTTAAGCAAAGAGGAATCAGACCTTAAAGATTTGGAAAAATTTCAGTCTAACCATATTGCATAAAATGAGAACAAAAAGGGTGTGGCCAAGTGACCATTTGATAAGGAGATTAGTATGGATCAACCGAGTGGACAGAAGCCAGGTGCTATTCTTCAAGACAAAGAATGACCCGGAAGGTGACTCAGAGATCATCAGGGCTGCCACTCCCACTTCAGCCCAGAGGGCTGGGCTCCCAGAGGGCATGACGGTGTCTGCCTGTTTCAAAGGAGAGGGCAGCCCCAGAGAGTCACGGGTGTGACCTCCCCCACCACACAGAGCTCTGGGGCTCTGTCCATGGTATGGCTCTCTGGCCACAGATAATGTGGTGTGGGCAGCACTCCTCTAGCCATGGGGATGGTGTCGCCACCCTGGTAGGGCCAGAAGGCAGAGCACCAAGCCAAATGGGATCATTCTCAAGTTTTAATCTTTAATGTTGTCTGCCTTGTTAGGTTTTGGACTTACTTGGGACCCATTACCCCTTTCCTCTTCCCTATGTCTTCCTTTTGAGATGGATTTGTATACGTTATATATGTCCCACCAGTGTAGTTTGAAAGCCTGTAACTTTTTTGCTTCACAAGTTCACAGCTGGAGAATAATATGTCTTAGGATGAATCATATTGATTCAGAGTCTCACTCATACCTGATTTAGATGGTATTTAGATAAGACTTTGGACTTAGACTCTAGGTATTTGAGACTTTTGGGATGGAATGAATGTGAGAAGGACGTGAATTTTGGGGAGCCAGTGGCAGAATGCTATGGATTGAATATATATGACCCTGAAGTTTACATATTGAAATCCTAACCCCCAATGTGATGATATTAGGAGATGGAAATTTTGGGGGGCGATTAAGTGCCTTTATAAGTTAATGCACTTATAAAAGAGACCCAGAGAGTTACTGCTTGCCTGCTATGTGAGGAAACAGGGATAAGATGTCATCCATGAATGAGGAAGTGGGACTTCACCAAACATCAGATCTGTCACTCAGTCCATGGTGATTTGTTATGGCAGCCCTAACAGATCAAGGCAGATACCTATGAAAAGTGCACAGCTATCATCATACTTAAAATCTGAATGGTTTCCTTCTAAGGGCTGAGCAAGACAAGAATGTTTTCTCCACTTCTATTCAGCATTACATTGAAATATCTATGCAGGGAAATTCAGCAAGAAAAATAATAAAAGGCATACAGATTGGAAAGGGAGAGTAAAACTTCTTATTTACAGATGGCATAATCTACAGATTCCATGAAAAACTGTTACAACTAATAAACAGTTTTAGCAAGATTACAGGATACAAGATCAATATACAAAATAAATGTTCTATGAACTAACAATGAACAATTCATCAACAAAATTATGAAATCATTAAATTTATAATAGCATCACAAAGAACAAAATATTTAGGAATGAACTTAAGAAAATATGTGCAAATCTTGTACATTAAAAATACAACCATTGTTGAAATAATTTTTGAAAGACCAAAATAAAAGAAAATATATCTCATCTTCATGTATAGAAAGACTTAAAATGTTGAGATGGAGATATTCACCAAGTTGATCTATAGATTTAATGAAAACAGTATTATAATAACATATGGATCAAGTGATGCAGGTTTATCCACATGCAAAATAATAATAACAACTACAATAACAACGTTTGGATTCCTGCTTCTACCATGTCCCAAATATTTGTACAAAATAAATCATTACCCTAAATTTGAAAGCTAAAACTATAAAACTGTTAAAAGAAAATGTAGGACAGAGTCATTATAGTTTTAGGTTAGTCAAAGCCTTAGTAAACACAACACTAAAAGCACAAGCAAAAAATTTTAAAAGTAGATTAACTGGATTTCATCAAAGTTAAAAAATATGTTCTCTCTCTCTCTCTCTCTATATATATATATATAAACATATATATATACATGTGTGTGTATATATATATATATATATATGTTTCCTATTGCTGCTGTAACAAATTAACACAAGCTTAATGGGCTAAGATAACACAAATTTATTATCTTATTCTCCTGGAGGTTAGAAGTCCAAAATGAACTTCCTTGGGCTAAAATCAGGTTTTCAGTAGTCTGTATTCCTAGGGGTATATTGGAACATCCATTTCTTTATATTTTCCAGCTTACAGAGGCTGCTCACATTCCATGACTTATGATCATCTTCTAGCCAGAAATTATATAATTTAAACTCTGTTTCTGTCCCATCTCCTTCCTTTACTTTCCTGAATTCATCTTTGCTTATAAGTACCCTTGTGTTTAGATTGGTCCTGGGCAGATAATACAGGATAATTTCCCATCTCGATATCCTTAAGTGAATCACATTTCCAAAGTCTCCTTTCCACATAAGATAACATATTCATAGGTTCTAGGAATTATGATGTGGACATATTTGTGGGGAAGACATTTTTCTGTCCAGTACATCAGATAGCTAATTAGGGGTTTATACCCAGACTATATAAAGAACATTTGCAGCTTAAAAATTAAAAGACAATTAGTGTAATTAAAAATGGACAAAGAAATTGTACAGACATCTCTCTAACATCCAGATAGCAAACAGGTATATGAAACAATGCTCGACATAATTAGCTACTAGGGAAGTGTTCATCACCACCTGAGACACCACTTCATAATGATTATGATGGTTATAGTAAGAAAGAGTTAATTACAAATGTTGGCAAGCATGTGGAGAAATTAGAACCTTTGTTTTGTGTGAGGTTGTGTGAAATGGTGCAGCCACTTTGGAAAACAATCTAGCAGTTTCTAAAAATGAGTAAACAAAAAATAAAATAAAAATAAAAATGGGTAAATACACCATAATCAAATGACACAACAAATGCATTCCTAGGTAAATGCCCAAGATAAATGAAAGCATATGTGACAGAAAGTTATTCACAAATGTTTATAACATCATTATTTATAGTAGCCAAAAAATACAAACAACCCAAATATCCATCAACTGATAAGTAGATTAACAAAATGTGGTATATCCATATAATAGAATATTGGTTAGCAAAAATAAGAAACAAAATACGGACACATACCTCAGCATGGATTAACCTTGAAAAAAATTATCCAAGTTAAAGTAACCATTCACAAAAGACCACATATTGCATTCATATCAAACGTCCAGAATGGCAAATCTATAGAGGTAGTAAGTACACCAGTCACCATTGAGAGCCAGTGGTAGGGGTGGGGCAAAATGGAAATGACAGCAAATGGATATTGAGGTTCTTTGGGCATTTCTTTTTGAATATTGATCTTTTGGAATTTCTTTTTGGTTAGAGTTTCCTTTTCTTTCTTTTGGTATGAAAATATTCTGAAATTGTGTTGATGATTGTACAAATCTGTAAATATATTAAAATCATTGAGTTGTACAATTTAAATGGGTGAATGATTTGATATGTTGATATTTCAACAAAGCTGTTTAAAAATGCAGAAACACAAATGTTCTTAGACACAGTCAAGAGATTGCTGGATTGCGTAATGAAATTATAATGGATGCTAAGTAGAAGAGAATTGTGGCAACACAGTATTCATGTCTACAGTCATAAATTAAAGAGGCTAGGAGTAGTATCACAAGTACTTTTGTGTTCTTAAAACACCTTTGTGCCCTTAGATTCTGACACAAAAATTGTCAGAAACATTTTCTACATTCTCCAGAAAAATCTAGGAGAGATTTTTCAAAGGGTATTCAGTCATTTTAGTCACTGATGCCTTGATTCACTGATTAATTCAACATATAGATTTATTGGGCATGTGACTAAGTACTAATCATTATACTTGGGGCTGAGATAAAATCGTGAGCAAACAGATGCGGTCTTTGCCTCTTGGAGCATCTCATCAAGCCCTGATGGGAAACATTGGTCATTTAATAACATTGACAGAAGTATCATTTGAAATTTAATTTAGAACTTCTGTGGAAAAGCATGCAATTTAGGGACCTGACCTAATAGGGGCAATTTTTTTCTTAAAGAAAAATGTTTGCATTAGAAGATCAGCGGATATTAATCAGGTGAAGAGTGGGTATGTGTATGGCAGGTAGGGAGTGCATCGGTTGAACTGTAGGAGAAACCCTCCAGCTGGAGGCAGGAGTATGTGCGGAAAATCCTGTGCTAGAAGGAGCAGGGAACATTTAAAGAACTAAAGACCACTGAGGCTGCAGTACAGCCTGGGGGAGGAGCAAAGGACAAGACAAATCAGGAAAAGTAGGCAAAGATGAGGCCAGGTGGTGCCTACTCAGATATGCTAAAAATTTGCCGTATTTTAAGAATAACAGGAAGTTACTGAAGCATTTCTAGAAAGGAAAAAAATACATATATTTAATTGTATTTCCACTTTCACTTTTAGCCCTTTACCTCATTTTTGGCTCATCCTTTGTGTTTCTCAGAGAAGGAATGTAACACAGCCTATATATGTATAATATATTTTTATCTTTATATTTATATGTTTATAAATATTTAAATAAATATTAAATAAATGGGTAGTAAATATTAAAATATAAATTTTAAATATATAATATTTATTGTTACGTAATAGTTAACATTAAATATTAAACTTAAAATAAATATTAAATATATATCTTAGAAAAGTGTAATCATCTAAGAACAAAGGAAAGATTCATGAAAAGATTTGGAATACTACATTATAAAAAATGGCAAAAATTCCCTTCCCCAAACTAGAAAAATATTCTATCTTGGCAGTGTGGACAAATGAGTAAGGGGGAAATATTGAATAATTATTACATAGGATTAATGGGTCTTTGAGGAAGAGGCCATGAGCTTTAGGCTCCAGGCTTTGCCCATGTGTGTTCTATGGGATCAGAGAAGAGATACAATTTGCATTTCCTATGTTAGGTAGATCCTCAGGGAGTTAGCAACATCCCAGAATTTCATAACTATTTTACAGGGCATATGTATACCCTTGTGCTTACTATTTCTGGCAAAATGGATTATACAATAATGGGCTCATCCCAAAATCTTTGAAACTTATTCCAGATGTATATGCTCAGCATAGGAAACCCTAATGAAAAAATGGCATCCTGTTGTACAGCCCATTATTTAGGAGCTTTACATACTTCTGCAGCAGATGTCAAGAAGACATTGGGGCTTTCAATGTTGAATTTCCCAGCCTCATATTCTGGTTTTCTTCAGAAGATACAGATAGGGACATACAGACGAAATGCTTTTTGGTGTCTCCGAGTCTCCCAGATTGGATTGTCATGGGAGCTTAAAATTCAGTGAAAATGATAGCAAGTTTTCGATCAGCAGTCCGTTTGTTGAGAATCTCACAGAGAAGCGTTATTTGGGGGCTGCTAGAGACAAAGAACATTGACTCTGAGCCCAGAGAAAGCATGGCTGTGGGAGGTCTGGGGTTGTTGCCATGACACCGGTGGGAGGGTGAGGTGGTGACATGCACGGCATTGCACTGATGGAGGCGAGCGGAGCTCACACTGCCAGCCAAAGGCACTATTGCTCATCCAGAACTAACAGGAATGGAAAGTGACGTTGAGAGAACATGACCCTTATTCCCTCTTGCAATATTCCAGGAGCCTTCTATTGTCTACTGTTCGTGAAAAAGTCAAGAAAGCAGCTGAAAAAGGAGAATTGCAGTCTGTAGTATCGAAATTCTAGCATTTTAGAAGGATGAGTATAGACCTGAGGGGAAAAAAATAAGATTGAAAAATATCTCAACTTTAATATTGAGAGGTTTCATTCTAAGCCTTGGGACAAAGAGAGTGGAGTAAAGAATCCTAAAGGGGAATGAGATGCTCTGAAGGAGCCTGGGTGAACTCCCAGTCCTGGGTTGAGATAAGGTAACAGTAAAGACCACCATTATCTTCCTCCTGGGAGTCTTTCTAGGAGGAACTTCAGAAAATGGAGACAAGTAAATAAGTGGCTTTTTCCCTCTGTGTCCTGAGCTTTAGTGTGATTGGTCTTTAAGTTGGAGAGATGACTATCACAAAGTCTGCAATGCAATCCATGTAATGAGGTGGTTCCAAGTTGAGTAAATGGTTTAGGCTAGCCGTGGTAACAGGGATATCACTGCTGGTGGGATGTATATTCATATGAGCATGTTAAGGCATCATCCATTAACATAGCGTGGTTGAAGAGACAGCAGCTTTGAAGTGAGAGGGACGTGGTTGGCGACTTACTGGCTCTCTGCCCTGCAGCCAGTTACTTAAGCCCCTTGAATTTAGTCTTAGCTCTAAAATGGGGAAATTATGTCCAGTACTTTTGTGATTATTAACTTATATAATTTATATAGTACATTTAGAACCCTTTGAGAGTACTTAATAGGGATTATATATTTCAAAAATTATAGTTATTATTATTATAAATGTAAAATTTTTATATTAAACAAGTGGCGTTAAAGCATCTATGGGGGAGTAGGCCAACGGTAAGTTAATGTTAAGGTGTGGGTCAGAGAAAAAATTGCTATATAAAACAGGCGATAGTCAGCAGTATATCAAGTGGGGGCAGGAACTCAGGAGGTGGCATAAGTAACTGGAAACTAATTGATGGCAGAGATTAGATGCCTGATTAATTGAATTAATTCAGTCAATCAATCTAATGAAAAACAAGGAGATGGGACCACAGTCTTCAAAAGGAAACATATTCACTTAATTGGAAGTTTGGCTTATATTTTTAGCCAAAAATTGCCGCCTTTAATTTTGCGAAGAGTAACACCAAACTGAGACACCTAATGTCTTTCGAGCCAGCGAGCTAGCTACCATCTATCTATAAATAATCTGTCAATCATCTACTGTCTATCTAAAATAATTAAAATTATTCCTTGAGACCAATATACAGAAATTCTGGCTTTCTCACTTTGAACTTAGACTAAATGTTTGTTGAACAAAACCTATATATAACAATCCAAACTTTTCAGCAAAATTTTCAATTGGCATAATTTGAATGACTTTATCTACATTTTTTTCTTATATCATTATTTTAAAATAATATAAAATGGCAACCTAAGAGTTTGCTCATCAATATTATTATTGCTGTTTTTTATTATAATTATAAAATAAAATAGATACAGAAAAAAATCATACCACCATGTTGAGAAATAGAGTCCTACCACACAGTGCAAAATATCCCCCTTTGTATTCTCAAACATAATCCATTTTGTGCCACACAATTTTAATTTACACGTAACTATTATCCAGACTTTAATAGAATTCTTTCCTTAATTATTAAATTCATTGATAACCCAAATAGGCACTATTTATATTCTTGTCATTAAAGAAAAACAACAACAACAGACATTTGTAAATCTTTAAAAAACAAGTTTTCCAGCTTTATTAAGGTGGAAGTGGTATGCAAAAAGTGCACATATTTAATGTATACAATTTGATGAGTTTGAACATATACATAAATCCATGAAACTATCACTAAACAATTAACGTAATTGACTTAACCACCACTTCCAAATGTTTCTTTGCATCCCTTTGTTGTTGTTGCTTTGTTTGTTTGTTTTTTCAGGTTTGTGTATATATGTTTGTGGTAAGAACTCTCAACATGGGATTAAAATGAAAAGGAGATATCCCCTCACATCAATTAGGATGTCTATTATCAAAAAACAAACAAAAGAAATTAGAACCCTTATACACTGCTTGTGGGAATGTAAAATGGGGCAACTGCTATAGAAAACAGTATGGAGCTTCCATAAAAAATTAAAAATACAACTATCAGATGATCTAGCTATCCCATGTCTGGGTATATATCCAAAAGAATTGAAATCAGGATCTTGAAGAGATATGGGCACCTGGGTGGCTCAGTCAGTTAAGTGTCCAACTCTTGATTTTGGCTCAGGTTATGATCTCAGGGTCACGAGATCAAGCCCCATGTCAAGCTCTGTGTTGGCATGGAAACTGCTTGGGATTCTCTCTCTCCCTCTCCCTGTGCCCCCCCCCCCCACTCTCTCTCTCATCAAAAAAAAAGAAAACTAATTAAAAATAAAATAAAAATTACAATAAAAATACAATAAAAATACAATAAAAATTTTAAAAATAAAGAGATATCTACACCCCTTATTTATTGCAGCATTATTCTCAGTAGTCAGGAATAGAAAAAACCTGAACCCTTATTGATAGATGAAAACATGTGGTGTATACATATAAGGGAATACTATTCAGCCTTAAAAACAAAGGAAATCCTGCCAAGTACAACAATGATGAAACTTAAGGGCATTATGCTAAGTGAAATAATCCAGTCTTGGAAAGACAAGTATTGTATGATTCCATTGTATGAGGTGTCTAAAATAGTCAAACTCATAGAAGAGAGTAGAATGTTGGCTGCTGGGTCTTAACTGATTTGTTTCCCTATAATCCTATCTCTTTCTTATAATTCTCTTATTAAAAATCTGTGTTGTTTGAGTTATAGGGTTTCCTAGTGTCTTGATTTTGTCGACTGCATATCATGGTACAGATGAAGGACATTCTCTGTTTCCTACCAATTTCTGCTCAACCCAGAGAGTCTGTCAGACTCACATGTAATTTCATTATTGGCATTATATATGAATGGAGTGGTATCTTTAAAGCATGAAAAGAAAAAAAGAAAAAAAAAAAACACTGTTTAACCTAGAATTCTTTCCCAAGACAAAATATATTTCAAATATAAAGGTAAAAAAAGAACTTATCAGGCAATAAGAAAACAAAGGAATCTTTGCTAGTATAATTTCATTTAAAAAATACTAAAGTATAAAGTATATGTTTTTGCATACAGGAGAGAAATGGTACTAGGTAGAAATTTGGATTTACGCAGGGAATAAAAACTGATGGTAATTGTAAATAAAGGGTAAAACAAGATATTTTCCTTATTTTTAATTATTCAAAAATGTTGACTATTTAAAACATACAGAATTATAATATTTTAGGGAGTTTATAGCATATTTAGAAGTAACATAACAACAATAGTACAAATGAAGTGGTATAATATTATTTGTAGACTGTGTTAAGTTAGAGATGCATATTGTAAAATGTATGCTAATAAGCCATTAGTGGATATTAAAAAAATAACTAGTTGAACTCTTTCCAAAATGAAGTAGGAATAAAGAAAAAAATGAAACAAGAGTCATACAGGACAATTGTAAGACGAAAGAAAAGAGTGTTGAAGTTTAATGCTTTGATAATTATGTTAAATTTAAATAGTTTATACCTATCAAATCAAAGGTGATGGTTATCAGATTGTACAAGTATATGAGATCCCTCTACTCACTAGAGGAAACCATTTCAAATATGAAAGTACACATAGATTAAAAGTAAGAGGGTGGAAAGTAGATAATAGCATAAAAACAAATAAACAAAAAAAAATTAAGTGGATATATTAATACAAACTGAACTTCAGAATAAGGAGCAGGGATAAAAGGCTCATTCCATAATGATAAAAAGATTAATTCATCAAGAAGTCATAACAATCCTAAATATGTGTGCATCTACTAACAAAGTATGAAAATAGGCGAGTAAAACCAACAAATAGTAAAGGAAAGAGACAAATCCAAACTACTTGGACACTTTTTAAAATGTTAATTTTCTCCACTTTATCTACAAATCAGTGCAACCCTTAATCAAAATCACAGAAAACATTTTTTACAGAAAGTGGAAAGTGGATTTTAAAATGTAGACAGATGGTGTTGGGATAATTGGACAGCTACATGTAGAAGAATGAAACTGGACCACTCTCTTAAACCATACACAAAAATAGAGTCAAAATGGATGAAAGACCTAAGTGTGAGACAGGAATCCATCAAAATCTTAGAGGAAAACAGAGGCAGCAATCTCTTTGACCTCAGCCACAATAACTTGTTGCTAGACACATCTCCAAAGGCAAGGGAAGCAAAAGCAAAAATGAACTATTGGGACTTCATCAAGATAAAAAGCTATTTTGCACAGCAAAAGAAACAGTCAACAAAACCAAAAGACAACCTACAGAAAGGGAGAAGACAACTGCAAATGTCTTATCAGATTAAGAGCTAATATCCAAAATCTAGAAAGAACTTATCAAACTTAACACCCAAAAAACAAATAATCCAGTCAAGAAATGGGCAGAAGACATGAACAAACATTTCTCCAAAGAACACATACAAATGGCCAACAGACACGTGAATAAATGCTCACCATTACTGGGCAGTCAGGAAAATACAAATCAAAACCATGAGATACCACTGCACACTGGTCAGAATGGCTAAAATTAACCACTCAGGAAAGGACAGATGTTGGCAAGGATGTGGAGAAAGGGGAACCCTCCTACACTGTTGGTGGGAATGCAAGCTGGTGCAGCCACTCTGGAGAACAGTATGGAGGTTCCTCAAAAAGTTGAAAATGGAGCTACCCTATGACCCAGCACTTGCCCTACTAGGTGTTTATCCAAAGGATATAAACATAGTGATCCAAAGAGCACCTGCACCCCAGTGTTTATAGCAGCAATGTCTACTATGGGCAAATATGGAAAGAACCCAGATGTCCATCGACAGATGAATGGATAACAAAGATGTGGTATATAAATATATATATATATATATATATATATATATATATATATATATATATATTCCACTATACACACACACACACACACACACAAAAGAATATTACTCAGACATCAAAAAATGAAATCTTACCATTTTCAATGACGTGGATGGAACTAGAGAGTATTATGCTAAGTGAAATAAGTCAATCAGAGAAAGACAATTATCATATGATCTTACTCATATGTGGAATTTGAGAAACAAAACAGAGGGTCATAGGGGAAGGGAGGGAAAATAAAATAAGACAAAATCAGAGAGGGAGGCAAACCCTAAGAGACTCTTAACTCTAGGAAACAAACTGAGGGTTGCTGGAGGGGTGGTGGGGGGGGATGGGGTAACTGGGTGAAGGGCATTAAGGAGAGCATGTGATATAATGAGCACTGGGTGTTATATGCAACTGATGAATCACTAAACTCTACCCCTGAAATGCATAATATGCTATATGTTAATTAATTGAATTTAAATAAAATTAAAAAATAAAGTAAAAATAAGAATGTATACAGAAAGCAAAGAATCGAAAAGTGAAATCAATTTTGATACAAGAAAATGAAAAATTCTGAAAAAGGAAAATGCTTTAACCTAACTAATTTCATATATATTCTAAACTTGCAGTAAACCAAGATATTTGAAATTGGCATAAGGTTAAATTTATAAAAGTACAAAAATGCAGATATCTTTTTCTGCTATTCAGTATATTGCCTTTTTGTTTTGTTGATGGTTTCCTTTGCTGTGCATTTCCTTTGCTTTTTATTTTGATGTAATCCCGATAGTTCATTTTTGCTTTTGTTTCCCTTGCCTTAGGAAACATGTCCAGAGCAATGTTGCTATGACCAATGTCAGAGTATTGCTGCCCATGTTCTTTTCTAGTATTTGTTATGGTTTCAGGTCTCACATTTAAGTCTTTAATCCATTTTTTTTTTAAAGATTTTATTTATTTATTTGACAGAGACAGTGAGAGCAGGAACACAAGCAGGGGGAGTGGGAGAGGGAGAAGCAGGCTTCCCGCTGAGCAGAGAGCCCGATGTGGGACTCGATCCCAGGACTCTGGGATCATGACCTGAGCCAAAGGCAGATGCTTAACGACTGAGCCACCCAGGCGCCCCAAGTCTTTAATCCATTTTGAATATATTTTTGTGTATGGTGTTAGAAGTGGTCCAGCTTCATTCTTTTGCATGTAACTCTCCAGTTTTGGGTTTTTTTTTTTTTAAAGATTTTATTTACCTATTTGAGAGAGAGAGCATGAGCGGGGAGGAGAGAGGAAGAGGGAGAAGCAGACTCCCTGCTGAGCAGGGAGCCTGATGCAGGGCTCAATCCTAGGACCCATGAGATCATGACCTGAGCCGGAAGGCAGATGCTTAATGGACTGAACCACCCAGCGCCCGTAACTGTCCAGTTTTCTTAGCACCATTTATTAAAGAGACTGTCTTTTCTCCATTGTGTATTCTTGTCTCCTTTGTCATAGATTAACTGACCATATAAGTGTATGTTTATTTCTGGGCTCTCTATTCTGTTCCATTGATCTATGTGTCTACTTTTGTGCTAATACCATACAGTTTGATTACTACAGCTTTGTGGTATGTCTTGAAATCTGGAATTGCAATACCCCTAGTTTTGTCCTTCTTAAGATTGCTTTGACTAAAGGCAACCTATGAAATGAGAGAAGATATTTGCAAATGGCATATCCAATAAAGGGTTAGTATCCAAAATATATAAAGAACCTATACAACTCAACACTAAAAAAACAAACAATCTGATGAAAAAAAATGGGCAGAGAACCTGAATAGACATTTTCCCAAAGAAGACATACAGCTGACTAACATACATATGAAAAGACGCTCAACATCACTCATCATCATGGAAATGCAAGTCAAAACCACAATGAAATATCAGCTAACACCTGTTAGGCTAAAATCAAGAAGATGAAAAACAAGTGTTGGTGAGGATGTGAAAAAAAAAACAAAACACTTGTGCATTGTTGGTGGGAATGTAAATTGGTATAACCACTATTGCAAATGGTAGAAGTTTCTTAATAAAACTAAAAATAAAAATACCGTATGATCCAATAATTCCACTACTGGCTATTTACCCAAAGAAAGTAAAAACACTAATTTGAAAAGATATATGCACCCTTATGTTTATTGCAGCATTATTTACAATAACGAAGATATACCCATTGATAGATGAAAGGATAAAGAATAGGTAGTGTATATATATATATATATATATATATATATATATATATATATATCTTCATAAAAAGGATGACATATTGCCATTTGCAAAAACATGGATGGGCCTAGAGGATATTGTGCTAAGTGAAATAAGTTAAACTGAGAAAGACAAATATCATATGATTTTACTTATTTGTGGAATCCAAAAAAAAAAAGAATAAGCAAACAAAAAGTACAGTCAGACCTATAAATACAGAGAAGAAGCTGATGGCTTCCAGAAGGGAGGGGAATGGGGGATGGGCAAAGTGGGTGAAGGGAACTGGGAGATAGAGGCTATGGGTTATGGAATGAATAAGTCACGGGAATAAAAGGTACAGCATAGTGGATATAGTAAATGATATTGTAATAGTGTAGCATGATGACTGAGGTAACTACACTTGTGGGCATTGCATAACATATAGAGAGTTGAATCACTATATGAAACTAATGTAACATTGTGTGTCAACTATACTCAACTAAAAGAAGAAATTTTAATAGTACAAGAATGTAGATTCCAAAAATTGCCCCACACCTGTATGATCATTTGATGTTTGATAAAAAGACTAAGGTAACTCGAATGGAAACAATTGTTTTTTCAACAAATGTCTTAAAATGTCCCCCTTTGCCTTATCACCTGCAGTTTTCTATCCAAGATCCTCTTGTTCCACTTTTCTCAAAAGTGGGTGTTCTCTAAGTTTGCATGAACTCTGGAGGCTCTAGTCTCCTTTAATGTATGCAATAACCACTTTTATGGTGAATCTTAAATCCTGAATTCTGGCCTCAAGATTCTCTTCTGAATTCTAGACTTTATAATTAATTGTCTGATTTTTTTAGTCCCTCCAATGATAAATTGATTTATTGGGAACTCATTTAAAATGGAAATATTTTATTCAAGGCTCATTGTGCATATATTGAATACTTTTATCAGTGCAAGGGAAAACACTGATGAACAAAGCAGCAGGGTTGATAAACAAATAAATACGTAATTGCAACAAAAGTTAGGCCTTCCACTCAATGCACTGTAAATACTGGTTCATTAACAACAAAAAAAATGCTTCATTTTATTTCAGATGAAGTGTTCTTGCTTAATTTGAGAATAGCTTGATGTGCTTCCCTCACTGGCCAAGCCTCAGTCTTATCAGTGACCCAGGTTTTGAATCTGAATATCTGAAGTTTGTAAACTCATCACATTAAATAAACTAATTATAGCATAAGTGATTTTCTCTTTCCATTTAGTATGGATTGTGGATTGATCTAATATATGATTTTGTTTTACTATATTTCTAGAAAATTTTGCTATTGTGTTTATAGAGAAGTGTTCCATTGACGACTTTGTGAGGCTTTCTACCTCAGGGTTCCCAATTATCTTTGTGTTAGATTATCTTTGCCTGTCTTGTTATTCTAGGGTTTTCTCTCTAATTGGCCCAAGAGCTTTGTTATTTTCATGTGGATTCAGTTGTGGTTATTTCAAGCCATTCTTTTATGTCGTTAATGAGGTTTTCAGCTGTGCTTATTCTGTTTTGTAATTCTATTTTTTCCTTTTCCTTTTGTAATGCTATTCATTTTGCACTAGTATGTTTCCCTCCTCTGCAATTTCTGTATCATTAAATTCTACCCTTTTTTTCTTTAAGATTTTATTTATTTGTTTGACAGAGAGAGACACAGCGAGAGAGGGAACACAAGCGGGGGGGTGGGAGAAGGAGAAGCAGGCTCCCCGCCCAGCAGGGAGTCCAATGCGGGACTTGATCCCAGGACCCCCGGATCATGGCCTGAGCCGAAGGCAGACGCTTAACGACTGAGCCACCCAGGCACCCCTCTACCCTTTATTTATCTCATAGTTAAACTTAGATTTTATTAAATTATTCAGAATTTTAAAAGTTTTCTTTAGTATGAAACACAGATGGAAAATGCTCATTTTTGGCACAGTGTATTTTGTTCTTAGTTTATGTGCCTTGTGCTCCCCCTTCGTTCCTTCGTTCCTTCGTTCCTTCGTTCCTTCCTTCCTTCTTTTCTCTTGTGATATGTTTGCATAAATGCCAAATCAGCCATGTCCTTACCTTTCTAAGATGTACATTGCTTTGCATGCTATTTAGTTGTGCTGACAGATTAAAGGTGAATTGTCCTTAATTCTTCCAATTTAGCCTATATTGTTTCCTCTATTTTTTTGTGACTGCTACAGCCTAAGGATTGTGTGGGTTTTTTTTTGTTTTTTTTTTTTAATTTTTCCAGTGGAGTTATGGAAATCGGGCAGCTCACAGCTTTGTGTTTCAAAAACAGGGCTTAAATTCCAAAGTTGCATGCCAAGTTGTGCATAATTTAATTTACTCATGTCTTTTCTTTTTCTGCCAACATTATCTAATGCCTACTAGTAATCCTTTTTTGACTGCCCCCTTTCCTTTTATTAAATAATCTGTTTCCCCCTACCTAGTAATCTTTTGTTATTTATCTATTTGAAAACATGTATAGAAAAGTATATGTTTCAATTAGAGTGAAGGCATTTTAGGAACTGGTTTTACTCTACTGTTTACATCTAAATTGTTCTTTTTAATTTCAAATTATCTAAAACATAAAAACATGCAAAGCATCTTAACACATTCTAGATCATTAGTATAATCATTTCCAAACAACAGACGATGTTTGGGTTAAACAAGAGAGATGATTGTTTTATGACTACGTAGAGTTACTCTTCAGAATGCAAGGTGATTGAATAAGGAAACATTTAATGTTCTTAACTATTTTTAAAACACAGGCAACCACAAACACTTTCATAATTGCTGGAAATTCATTTACTGAAGGTAACACTCATTCTTGAATTAAAATAAGAAACAATTATTTTTCGAGATAGTACTATCCTTAACTTGATAAAATCTGTCTACCAGTTATATATATATACCATGATGACCTATCACAAATATTCAAGTTAATCTACTGAAAAATTATAAGAACTAATATTTCAATAACATTCAATTCAATATATTCAACAACCATAATTTGACATATGTATAATACACTGAAATTGTTAGGTTGGATATAAAGCAACAGTTATCAATTAAGCATGTCATGGGCCTTAAGTGTAAAACTTTCCAGAAATTCTCAGTAACTATGTGTAAAAAACAAAATAAAACAAAAAAATGTAATAAACCACTGCTTATTCTATCTGTTCCTGAGATAAGTTAAAAACCTCACATATGATTGTGAACTTCTGTGTTTGTTTTTAAAATTTTAACTTTATCTTTTGTCATTTAATGACATCTCAATTTTAAATTTTAACTTCTTGTACTGAGCACTTTGTCATAATGAAATATTCTTCTTTAAATCTCATAATTCTTACAGCCTGACTTGTCTACTAAAAATATAGCACCATTGACATTTTTTTGTTGGTGTGTTCATTGTACATCTTTCACTCTTTTTAAAAACTTTCTTGTATGTTTATATTTAATATCCACTTCTTATAAGCAGCTTTTAGTTGCTGATTGAAAAAAAAAAAGATTTCCCTATCCTGTCTAAACATTTTTGGCCTTTTTTACTGAAATACATACTCTACTTATATTTAATGTCATTACTAATGTTATTTGGATTGAAATATCTGATCTTACTCTACTCTGATGCCCTTATTCTGTATTACTTTCCTTTAATTTTTGGCTTCTTACATTTGATTGAGAATTGTTTTAATTTGTTTCCTTCTAAGAAAGTGTGTTATACTTTTACTTTCTCTTACTTTGTTTACTGTGATTTCAATATATTTGATTCTTCTTTGTGCTTTTTTCACTAAAGACTATTCTTACTAGGTATTATTTTTCCAATCATTACCGCTGCCCCCTGTGGACTCCTCAGCTCTGCCTTCTCTCGCGGGACTATTATATTTCCACTTTGAACACGTTGCTACTTTAAGACCTTTGAGTACATTCCATTATTTGAATCTGACAATTTGTGGCATTTTCCCCAGTAAATTCTTCATTTCTTTTTTTTTTTTTTCAGAGCCTAACTTACTATATAATTTGATGGATTCACTCTTTCTTTTTTTGAAAAAGATGATCCCTTTATCTGAGAAAGATGGGCATAGTTGTATACTCAGCTAACAGAAATTCTTTCCATGTCACAGTGAAGCATCTACTGGTATCTTATGGGGTTTGTGTGTGTATGTGTGTGTGCATGTTATGTTCATATCTATCTCAGCCAAGACAAACCGGCTGCTACAAGATTTCTCACAATTAAATCTCTACGTCTTTTATTATTTCCTGAAAGTCTTCTGCCAAGTATAAAGGACTATGCATTTTCTCAATCAGCTCTATGTTCCCTTTTAGCTCATGGTATCTAGTGGTGCCAAGTGCAGTCCCAGGAACCATTCTATCTCAGGAAGCCCCTTGCTTCAGAGTCTGTTGGCTTTGCCCGTGGGATACCACCTATTTTTAAGAACCGCATTTCTCTGCTTGAGAGTTACAACTACAATCTTCCCTCGCTGACAGGCTTTTTCCTCTGACTGAGTCTCCGTGACTCTGAAAGGTGCTTTTCACAAATAACAATTCAAGGTTACTACTATCAATTTGTTTTATTGCAAATGAAATTTTTTATATCTCTTGTTTGATTTCCTAGCAAATGAATGCTCTAATTCTAATATCTTATACCTGGAAAGCTTAGACTTACTTTTTTATTAAGTTATATTTCTATCTATTTCTATCTAAAATTTTCAATTTTAAGTTGTCATTAAAACTGTATTTTCCTCTGGGGCAGCTTTCTCCGCAAAGTGCAAATTGATGGGTGTACACTACTTGTCGTTATAATTACCTAAACTAATAATCAAGTATATCCCTCTCAGTCCCTGGGAGCAATTGATGGGAATCAGCCTTCTCCCTGATGCTGGGCTACAGATACTCGATGTAATCACATGAATGTGCCCCTTGGGCCAAAAATACTGAACGGGGCATGAGTGGAGACATGAAAGATACATGCTTTGCACGTAGTGGCCACCTGGGAATCATGTGTTTAATCCCATGTGGTTGCAGCCTTTCTGACGTGTTTTCCTGGGATACTAGGGTGGGGGTGATGAGCTCCCCTCCTGTGAGACTGCGTGGGCATGGGCATCGCTGGGTGCAGCAGGAGAATGCTCTGTCAGAAACAGCGTGCACATACTGCACGCAGCCTCAACGTGGGCACTGACTGGGTGGGGAATGCTTCTCTTTGCAAAGAACAAATGAGGTTTGCCGGTGAGTTGAGTGAGAAATGAGAAATGTAAAACAGTTTGCTGTACTTTGGCAAAGAGCCTGTCTATGAGGTGAAGTGTAGTTCTGATTTACAAGAAAATGTCAAAATAACAGGTTTTAACAGAAAGAAGTAAGCTCCTGAGAGCTACAAGAGAAAGAGGCAGCTTTGGAAGTTCGGCTGAGACTCCGGTGAAGATAAAATAACCTCTTGGACCTGTATAGTGGTTTTGTAACATACAAAATATAGGGCATGAAGTAATTAAATATTAATGCCCTTTAGCTGATGTTTCCAGGAGAATATTTAATTATAAAAGCAGTGTTATTGTGCAGCACAGTTGGGGACAGCCTTCAGGGAGACAGAAATATTTGGCAGGAATTAGGATACAGATCATTTGTACATGGTAATGAGTGGACCTTAACTGAGCAAGCACAATGCTTTATGAAGATTTTCAAGTGCGTTATTTTGAGCAATATAAGAACACTCCAAAATAACACATATGTTTCCATTATGGAATGCCAA
This sequence comes from Mirounga angustirostris, assembly GCF_029215605.1. Lineage (NCBI taxonomy): Eukaryota > Metazoa > Chordata > Mammalia > Carnivora > Phocidae > Mirounga > Mirounga angustirostris. The sequence goes on along the minus strand of NW_026991722.1, from coordinate 6,477,120 downwards.
CAGTAGGACTGGCATCAGGTCCAGCTCTCACCATAGAAATAAGCTGAAGATTTGTGAGTTAAAAGTGTAAGATATTAGGGGGGCGCCTGGGTGGCTCAGTTGGTTAAGCGACTGCCTTTGGCTCAGGTCATGATCCTGGAGTCCCGGGATCGAGTCCCGCATCGGGCTCCCTGCTCGGCGGGGAGTCTGCTTCTCCCTCTGACCCTCCTCCCTCTCATGCTCTCTGTCTCTCATTCTCTCTCTCTCAAATAAATAAATAAAATCTTTAAAAAAATAAAAAAATAAAAAATAAAAGTGTAAGATATTAGGAAGAGAGCACATTTAAATACATACAATATGATACTAGGTCAGTAATCTGGTTAGTTTCTCAATCGCCAGTGAGTCTTTTGGGCTCCATGCAGTTGATCATTATAGCAGCTCTGGTTTATTGCTCAGTGGTTTATTGTTTGGTGCTACTGATGACCTTCAAAGGAGACAGAAGTCATCAGCTTGCAGGCACCAGAAAGGAGACTTCATCCTTTGCTAAAAAGATGGCAATTGGACACTGAGGATTTACCGAGGAAGACCACTCCATCGAGGGTCACAGTGCTGTGACAGCTGGGACCACAGGCACAACAGAACTTGCTCCTTGTCCCTGTGTCCTCTGGGCTTCTTGCGGAATGACCCAAATGCACCTGACCTTCACACTCCTCACGTCCTCATTTCTCCTCGTGCTGCTTCAGATAATACGCCGTGCACCCACACTTATGATCTTCTGCTAGAATATACCAAAGCCAACTCCAAGTGAATTAATAATTGTGGAAAGTGAACCTTTAACATTTTAAGGAGACATAGGTGTTAAATCAAGTTCACAAAATAGAAAAAATAAAAAAAGATTGATAGTTTCAACTATAATGAGAGTAAGAACTTCTGTTAATCAAAATATACTACCAAAATAATCGAAGAAATATTTTCAATATGTATGAGCATGAAAATCTAGCTAACCTAAAATGTAAAGCAGGAAGAAAGAGTCAACATCAGGCCCATGATATCTTCTTTTCCTTGTGGGACACAAAGAATGGTAAGGCTAGACCAGATATTCTCCGAAACATGTGAATGTAATATTTACTAGCAGAATGATAGCACTTGGCAAATTTTATGTAAAAAGAAAAACAAAACCAACCGACAAACAAAAAACCAATTCCTTTTTATACTGTGACTCCTGGTCTGACTGGATTGTCTATTATAAAAAACAATTTATGGATTCGGGAGGAAAGTTTTATGGAATTTATGGATTTGGATGTATGGAGAATGGATGTTTAGTCACATATATATTTTCTGTCTGTTGGATTGATGTTGTGTAAAAGGAAGCTGCCCAAACCAAACAAGATTTCTTTGAAAACATTTTGCCATAGTATTCAGCACTCATGTGTCACTCGAAAATAAAAGGTATCACAGCATGAGAGAAACAGACATTATTTGGAAGTTGTGCCTGATGGATTGGTGCCCCTTTGGTGAGGGATGCTCGGTCCATATTTGCTTCTGGCTTGTATCCCATGACTCATTAGTAATTTTATGTTGAGTAAGATCTATGTTTCTGAGTGTGTTTTGACAATTCATCCATTGAGGCACTGGAATAAACATTTCCTATAAATCAATCAGAATAAAAAGGGTCCCCATAAAAACAAAGAAAAAAATAAGAACTAATATTTCAAAACCAAAAAGTACAGATTGAACAGATGTTCATTCTTTATTAGCCAACATAGTACAACTTCTACTAAATATGCAAAAATAATCAGTATGGGCTAATTTGTCAAACATATTGATGAGAGTTTAATGAATGATAATGACAAGTCATGGAAGAAAACATATAATAATATTTGCATAAAGTTAAAAAACATAAAGCCAGGCAAAATCAGACAGTATATTGCATGAAGAAATACACATAGAGTTAAACTATTAGGAGAAGCAAGAGAATAACAAACACAAAATAGAGATTATTTCTGCGATGAAAGAGCATATGATTACAGAATGCTACACAACTAGCTAATGTATGGTAATGTCCTATTCTTTAGCTTGGTAAATGGTTCAAAAGTTTTTTTTTTTTTTTAAAGATTTTATTTATTTATTTATTTGAGACAGAATGAGAGAGAGAGAGAGCTCATGAGAGGGGGGAAGGTCAGAGGGAGAAGCAGGCTCCCCGCCAAGCAGGGAGCCCGATGTGGGACTCGATCCCGGGACTCCAGGATCATGACCTGAGCCGAAGGCAGTTGCTTAACCAACTGAGCCACCCAGGCGCCTTCAAAAGTTTTTATAATGTTATTTTTCATACCTTACATTTATGTTATATGTGTATTACTTTAATTTTTTTTAATTATATTTTGAGTACATCTAAAAGTGGCTTCCATCAGGTAAAGTCACCAAAAGAGAGGACATTTGGCAAATTCGGTATTTACTTATAGAAAAGACCCTTTCTTACTCCTAACTGCTTTTCCCTTTTTGAGTATACACTTTTTACTTTCAAGAAATATTTTGTGCCCTTTCTAAAATTTATGGACAAAATGTCAAACTTTTCACTTTTTATAAATCTCATAAAAAATATTTCTGACAAGTCTGATGAAGTGTTTTTCCTTTTTCTCGCTGCCACAACTAGACATTTTTGAGTCACCGAACATACTATTCCAATATGTCAGCTCAGCGTAATTGTGTAGGAATCACATAATATAATTTTAAAATGTTCACCATAGTGTTTATAATGGGTAGAAGATACATATTATATGGTTACTTGCAAAATATATATCTGTATGCACATGATCTGATAGAATTTTTAGGTTTAAATGACATTCTGGAAAGTGAAACCAATGTTGACATTAACAAATAGTGTTTAACCATATTTTTAAATTTTTATCCATTTATTTTTATGATTAAGCATAAAGTTGATTTTTCTACAAATTGAGAATTTATTTTTTTTTAATTTTCTCTGAATAGAAACATATGTACAGGTTTGCTACTAAAGTAAATTTTATAATAAAATTAAAATGGGCATACCTTCCATAATAGTTTACAAATATCTTCAATAGACATTTAGTCTAGAGGTAATTGATTTTTCATTAGTATTTGCTAAATAAGATAATTTTTACTCAGTCACTAGTATTTGCTAAATGAGATTTTTAAGAACAGTTTTTACAGTCATAAAGCTGATTCATGTTTTTGTATTGTGACTGAACTTCTGACTTGTGGGTTGTACTCATCACTAAACATTGTTTTGACAACACGATATTCAAATAGTAACTTTTAGAAAAAAATTTTGCAGATATTTCCTATTTATTTATTTATTTATTTATTTATTTATTTATTTATTTATTTATTGTGGGGGAGGTGGGCCTTCTGCTCATATTTACATATTTCTGCATTGAGTGGTTACTTGCTGATCAATTTGAATAAGAGATTTCATCAATTCAAAACACCAAGTTAAACTGCATTCAACCTTCTATGGAGGGATCCTTTGGCAACTGTGCCCTTTTCATAGTCATGGGTTCATGAGGATCCATCCAAAAGATTGATCTTACTCTATTTGTGGTGATGGTTGTAGTAAAAGGGGCGACTCAGGTGCCCATATTTGTTGGGATAAGTAATTAAAATGAGTTACATATACACTGTGGGATACTATTCAGAGGTTAGAAGTATCAGATTAGATATACACTAAGAAGCACAAATAGATTTTAAAAAGTAGTTGATCAAAAATTACACTATTTACCCAGTAGATAACTTCACTGATACATACCAAATGCATTAAATCAGTCACTATGGTGAATAGGTAATTAGAAATTGGGTATGAGGGTAATGAGGGGATTCCAATCAATCAATTAACCAGTCGATCAGATGGACCTCACACAGGCATAATGTTATTCAGTGTGTTGGGAAACACAAAAATGCAAGGCATGGAATCAGATTTAAACAACAACAAAAAGCAAGAATAAAACTACTGATGAAATAAAAGCTTTGAGCAGAAGCAGAACTGTAGCGAAAAATATAATCCTCCTTCTTTAGACTTGTATAGAAGAGAAGATTATAGCCTGTAACCAAACTTCTTTTTTTAAACATATTATCATCAGGTAGAGGTTTCAGATAATATGCAAAGTTGTAGTCATGTTTGAGGGAATGTTCAAGAAAAGAGAGGAACATTTTCTCCAAAGGACAAGTCCAAAGAGGTAACTAGAAGATGATAGTAAAATTCAGTTTAAACGGACCTGAGTGAGTTTAACTAAGAAATTCATGAGTGGAGGGCAGGGTATGCTAGGAAGCTATTCCATCATGGAATGGGATGATAGATAGCAGGTGCCTACTGGGAAATAGATACCTCAGGTAAAAATATTGTATGTCTGCCTTTAAAATTATAATGGGATATAGGAGATGGAAAAATTCAGATCAAATTAATTTTGAGCTATAATTTAAATTCAAGTGTTTGCATATAACATACAAAATTCGATAATTTTATGTCAAATGTATAGTATTCAGAAACTGCTCATACTCGTCAGTAGGGACACTCTATGAGTGGGGACTCTGGAGTGACCTTTGAGTTATCTAACAAATACTGTATCATGCAACTCAGTAGGTCTGAAACTTTGGAGTCCTCCTTTTTCCTGAGTGATCTACTAAAATAACAAGTTTGCTGATTTGGAAAGATACATAGTTACAGATAAAAATATCAATTTACAACTTTTGGCATAATTGTAATTCTTCTGTGAGAGCATATGCAAAAGTCACTTAAAAAACATTTTGTAACGTTTTATGTTCAAAGAATTTTAAACCAACAGTAGAGTTGCAAGAATAAGAATAGAAGAGGCATAAACACTTTACTCAGATTCAACAATTATAATCTTACTGTTTGCTTTATTACCTGTAATCTCCTCCATTTATATGCATGTATATATGTCTGCATGTATAGATAGATAGATATAGCTATAGATAGATATAGATGTAGATATAGATATATAGATATAATTTTACAAACACATACATTTTTTTCTGAACCACTCTGGATTAAGTTGCATGCATCCTGGCCTTTACCTCTAAGGGTTTGAGTGTGTACTTAGCATAGGGGAATTTTGTTACATAACTACAGTACATGTATCAACTTCAATAACTGTATTATTGGTACAGTATTTGATTTAATCTATCATCCACATTTCCTTTTTTCCCAGTTGGACCTATGATTTCCTTGTAGCATTTTTTTCCTCCAAGACAGGATCTAGGGTAGGATCGCGTGTAGCATTGAACTGCCATCTGTCTGCAGTGTTCTTAGTCTCAACCATTTCCAATGTGCTTCTTTGTCTCTTCTAATATTGTTACTTAAAATCTTATCATTCTTCTTTTATTTTTTCAATAAAATGTTATGGGGAGTTTGGCTGATGTTTCCTCATACGTTACACATTCATATACTCCCTAAGCCATATTGTGTTCTTTTCAGAATAGCGCTGTGGGAGGCATCTGATGCCCATGTATTCATCGTCGATGATGCTACTTTTGATCATCTATCAAGATGTTAGATTTATCCACTGTAGAGTTTTGAATTTTTTTCCATATAACGAACAGTCTGAGGAAAGACACTTTAAGGTTATCCACATATCCGCATCAACATTTTCCTTTGAATTTAGCATTCATTTGGCTTCAGCAAACCCAACCTTCAAAATGATGTCACCAAATAATGTTCTTCTAGTTCAAATATTCCCCATGAATTTACTTGTTGGCAGTCACATTCAACTGTTAATAAAAGTTGTCCTTAAATCTCTTTTTAATTAATTTTATTTAAAAATTTATTATAGCTTGGGGAGCCTGGTGCCTCAGTCGGTTAAGCGTCTGATTTATGATCTCAGCTCAGGTCTTGATCTCAGGGTTGTGAGTTCAGGCCCTGCGTTGAACTTCAAAAAAATTATTATAGCTTTAGACTCGTGGATTTCAAAATTTTAAATAGTTTACAATCTATTTTGTAGCTATTCTTTCTATTGTTTAAACTGACCCAGATTTGGCTGGATCCTTTTGGCATAGCACCTTCCTTCTGGGGTGGGGGGAGACACCAAATTATTTTTTGGCATAACGGAATACCCAGTTTCGTCTTGTATCTGCTCAAGCCAATTAAACAGGCATTTCTTCCAAGGAGTCCTGGTCAAAACGTGTTATTTAATTTTAGAAAATCAGAAAATTGTTTAGAAATAGTTATAGATCATTATTTATAATTTAATAAAAGACCCAGCCACTACATCTGAAGAAGAGGATAATCAAGTGTGCTGTTTATATTTTGTATCATCACCATTCATAAGGAGCAATTGTGATTAAGTTAATATGCCATCAGAAGTTTATAGCAGAAGATAACATCCAGTGCCTAATCTTAGACTGGTAACAATTTTGAAAATTTCATTTTTCAAGAAATACGGCAAATCACAAAAATTGCAGAGACCAGCACCATCTAAACTTATAAAATTATTTCAAATGTCAGGTGTAGTTTGTGTCTTTTTGCATTAAAATATGCTATCAAATTGTATAAATATTCCTTTTCATTATCACATTTTATGCAGTGATTTTGAAAGCAGTTGAATTTTGTCATTTGGCTGTATTAGCAATTAATTAATTAGCAATAAATCAGAGGTATTACAGGGACTTTAGCCCAGACCCTTGAGACAGTCATGCTTATTGGAACAAACTCTCAGATAAGAAAATCAGTTTCTCTGGAAACACTCCCAGTTTTTTTGTTTATGTGTTTGATTTTTTAGTAAGTAGACATTGGCCTACTCAATGCCAGGTGACTGTTATGGGGGAAACAGTGTGAGCGTCTAAAAGTAAAAATACCTGGGAAATCTCCAGTAAACCCGCAGAGTATTGGGGTAACTGGTACAGAGGCAACCATAGCCTGTCATTTCTCCCATGTATGTCCAGCAGATTGTGGAGAACAACCAACTGCACATCATGGGTAAAACTCTCTTCGGGAGTTGCTAAGGAACGTGATATTCCCAGTCAAATTAGGAAGAGCACAGGCTGAAACTGTATTCATGTGTTGTTACTGAAGTTGAAACATTTTGTCCCTCATAGCTAAATATATTTACGTTTTATGATACTTACAGGTTAATTAGCTTACGTTTTAAAATGTCCTATTACAGAAAGATAAAATGATACAATACCTAGAAAATTCAGTATGACACTGGAAGGAAAGACTATTTTAAAGATGTCAGTTCTTTCTAAAGTATATTTGTAATTTTCCCACATGTCATATATACTGACATTTAGGTATGTAGATTTTAAAAATATATATATTAAAACTGACAAATTCTAAGTTTCTGAATCTAAGAAGAATGAGTAGTGGTAGCAAGTAAAAATGTGAAAACCTAGAAATAATGAAGTGATTTGTGCACTCCATAATTCTATAAGCAGCAGTCAAGTAGAAGTCCTAGAAATGTACCTGCTTTAGGAAACACTTTACCTGCCACTTGTCCCCTGAGTACACACAGCTGCTCTGCCATCTTCCAGGGGACCACAGAACCGAGGTCATCATTTTCTGCTCATGTCCATTACCCTAGGAAGCCCAGGGTCCCCACTCAGCCCTTAATTCACAGACCCTAAACTCCACATGTCTCCATATTGCCCACCCTTCGCACTTCCTAAGCTTCTGAAACCTTTTCATGCTTTTTTCCCTTCAGGAGCTCAATTCCCCACAACCACTTTGGTGAACTTGCAGTTCTTGCTGTAACTTAGAAGGACTTTTACCCACTGATGCTATTTTTTTTCCCCACGCAACCTTCTTAACTGGGCCTGAGGAGGATAAGCGTTCTCTTTACCCCTCTGAGTAAAGACAGTGAATTTCAACTACACTATGTAACATTGGTCAGTCCCAAGCTCCCAGCCATGTGTATGAGCATGCATGTTCCATATCTACTTAGATAAGCCTTCCAAAGGTTTCTCATGTCCTTCACCTCTTCTCCACTGATGAGTGTGTCCTCCACACCACCTCAGACATTCATGTCCATGATCACGCTCCAGCTTCTCCCTAGTAATGGGGACCCCAGCGTAACCTGTTTCAAACATTTTACTCTCTATTCATCTTCTGCTAAACTTCCAATAAACTTTCTCTGGTAGCTCACCTTCATAAATTCAAGTCCATCAGAACTTCTGTTTTGTTTTTCATACTCTATCATCCCAGCGATCCTAAATCCCCTTCATATTCTAAATTCCCCAGATTTCCAAGCTTAAAACCATGGTGCATCATTATAATCACTCCCTTGCAAACAACTTAAGTTGGTTGATTTCTTTATTCCTCTACCATGTTCTCCTGAAGAAGCCACACATCTTTTTTAAGTGTAACCCTTTGCTTATTGTCTGTGGCCTCATAAATGAACTCAATGAACTTGGGTGCAAAAAAAAAAAAAAAAGGGAAACCATGGTGGCAGCTCTCTGTTTTAATTCATGGTCAATAACTTCAAGTAGGCACTTGATGTTCCCTGGCAATCCCATGATCTTTCCATAGCACTTACACTCTCTCGAGCTACCAGACAGCACTTTAACAATGCTAGCTTTCTTTCAGACTTCTCTACTCCTAGCTTCAGATGGCAGTCATGTTTCCTGCTTCACTCAAAATTTGAAGGCAGTTAAAGAAAACTTTGAGACGCAATTAATCACCTGATTCTGAACCCACGTTTTCCATATTCTCTCCTGGATAAATTTTTCTTGCATCCAGCTCGTATCTACATCTCTTCTTCTTTTATATTTTTTAAGATCTATTTATTTTAGAGAGGGGGAGGGACAGAAGGAGAGAGAAAATCTCAAGCAGACTCCCCACTGAGTATGGAGCCCAACACAGGGCTTGATCTCACGACTCGACTCTGAGATCATGACCTGAGCCAAAATCAAGAGTCAGTTGCTTAGCCAACGGAGCCACCCAGGCACCCCAGATTTACATCTGTTCTTATGCATAGATCCACCCTCTCTTGTTCTAGAAAACCTCCTTTTTCTCTGGCTTTATCAGTTTATCTCTCGCTGAATTATTTAAGTCAGCATACAAAATGTTGTTATTCTGTTTTTTAATAAAAATTGCATATACTTAAGAAGTACATGATTTAATATATACAGTGAAATGATTACTACAATCAAACTAATTAACATATCCACCTCCTCACATAGTTATTATTTTGGAGAGTGGTGTGGGAGCCTCTGAAATCTAATTTTAGCAAATTTCCAGTATTCAATACAGTATCATTAAATATAGTCACCCTCTATACATTAGATCTCCAGGACTCAACTCTTCTGTTTCCCTCATATCTCCACATACAGTTTATTTGACTATGCCCTCACAATGTATCCAGAATCCGAAAATATCTCTATCAACATTGCCTACACCCTGTCCAAGTCACCACTAGCTCTTGCCTGGAATACTGCAAAACCTCCCTACAGAGTATTCCAGCTTTTAATACCTGTTTCCCTTCTGTATTTCTTCAAGACAGCATTAAAAGCGGTCATTTCAAAACATATACTAAATCATGTCCTGTCTTGGTTCAAAACTCCTAAATTCATTCAGAAAAGATGAAAACCGAAGTTACTGATAAAACTACATGATCTCCCATGTCTGTGTTTATTATGATGTTTTCCTTCTTTTACTTTACTCTGGCAAAGTAATTTTCTCCTTATTACTTTACTGTTTATTCCACATGTAAAAGATTTCTTGAACCCAGTGTCTTGGCAATCTTCCTTCTGCCTGGAAAGCTATCTAGCATCATTCAGCTCTATACACCTGTCACCTTCTCAGGGAAGACTGCCTAAAATTTCAGTACTTGCTAATTCCCTACTCTGATTTTGTTGTCGTTAGCTCTTCACACTGATATATCATAAATGTTCTTTCATTTATTGCTGCTAATAGGCATTTCCCATTAGAATATAAGCTCAACAAGGGCAGAAAAAGTTGACTATTTTTTTTCACTTCTCTATCCCAGCCCTACATATTTGTTTGTTTATTCAATTGATTAAAATTAAATTGATAGGGCGCCTGGGTGGCTCAGTTGGTTAAGCGACTGCCTTCAGCTCAGGTCATGATCCTGGAGTCCCAGGATCGAGTCCTGCATTGGGCTCCCTGCTCGGCAGGAAGTCTGCTTCTCCCTCTGACCCTCCCCTGTCTCATGCTCTCTCTCTCTAGCTCATTCTCTCTCTCAAATAAATAAATAAAATCTTTTAAAAAAATAAAAATAAAAAAATTTAAAAAATAAAAAATAAATTAAATTGATAACACTCACTTTATTGTTCTTCCATGTCAACATTTCGAGCAAAAAAGTCTCATCTGAATTTGCTACACAGTGTATCCCCTACCCAAAATTGAATGCCTCCACCTCAGATTCCATACCTGTCAGTTTGAGGAGCTCTGTGGACATTGTGAGGCTAAGCATTTACTTGAAACATTGCCTACGTGGTTTCCTCAGTCCGCCTTACACATAAGGAGCACATGAACTGTCAGCCTAGTTTCTAAACCCCACTCAATTATATTCGTGTTTGATAATTGTGTGGAGAAGACTATCATGAAGAATATTAGATTGTTATTGTTTTCAACCTTTCCACAACCTTTGATTTTATGAATGAAAATTGCTTACAGGCTAAGCTCAACTAGCTAAATATAGGCTCCCACAAACTTTATCATGAACCCTGAAATGCTACTGCAACATTTTCAAGTGGGGCAGGGGACGGAGTGTGTCTGGGTGGCTCAGTCGGTTAAAGAAATGCCTTCAGCTCAGGTCATGATCCCAGGGTTCTGGGATCGAGCCCCATGTTGGGCTCCCTGCTCAGTGGGTAGCCTGCTTCTCCCTCTCTCTCAGCCCTGCCCCCTGTTTGTGCTCACACTCTCTCTCTCTGTGTCTCTCAGTCAGATATATATATATAAAAAAAACATCCTCAAGGGAAAAATACTGTGCAATACATTTTAGAACATCTAGGGGTCAGTAGTCTGTCCTTATGTACCTTCTTCTGCCCCATGTTATTTAATGCTTTTTGCCCTTGGTACCTGCATTGTACTTTCTCTTTCCAATTCCCCCATAAAGACACACACACAAACATTATTATTTTATCATCCTCACAAGTGACAGACATGTAAGTTTTAACTAGCTATGACTAAGAGGAACTGCCAACCAATCTGAGTAGCCATGAGCAATCAGGAAAAATGATTAAAGGTCGACCATTCTGAAGATTGATAAGTATTTTTAGATCCTGGTAATTTACAAAGTCTAAGACTCTACAATATTACACTGTAAACTTTTTTTTTTGCTAAAGGTTTTTTTTGGGGGGGGTGGGGAATCAGGCAGGAAGTTGCACTGTCCAAAGCTAAGTAATCTCTGGTTTATTTGGCATGTGATCTTACTATTTACTTTGGATGTGACAGATGTCTGGTTCCACTTTCTCGGGATTAGGTTGACAGAAATTTGTGGAACAGATGCAGAATAACCTAATTCTGCTATATACATATGCAATAATGAGTAATAAATATGTAATAAAATACATATTCACCAATTTCAAGTATGTAAAGTACTTTCACAAGCATTAGATCATTTTTTTTCTCATAGCCATACAATTTGTAGGGCTAAAATTATTGCTCTCTTAAAGGTTAGAGATGAAAGAAGGCAGCAGGCAGAACTTTGGCCCATGTTACACAGATGGCAATCCTTGTTCATTTAAAAATCTGCTTACTTTTGTATAGTGATTCTAAAATTACTTTTAGCAGACATAAGGAACATATTTTATTTGCATTGTAATACTAGAAAATACATCAAAGGACACATAATTTATGTAAAATATTGCCAAAAATGACCTGGCAGAAAAGCTTTCTTGTGGATAGATTCTTTCGATTGCCCATTTCCCTTAAATAATTCTGTATCACTTCCTCCTTTCCACAGCAACTGTTTCAGAGGAAAACTGTAGAAACTAACATTTCCTTTTGGAAGTTTATGAACTAAGTCGTTTTAAAGTGATTTAGAAGGTCTGTTTTTGAACCAACATGTTGAATTCCTCTGAATCTTTTAGTGAGACATCATAGCATAAAAACCTTTGTCCATTTGCAATCTGTGTTGGTTTATTAATTATCGTGGATTTCTTCTAAAGTGTCTCACTAACACTTAGGGGACTTTAATTCTCAACTCATTTACGAGATGCCTGCATTAATTACACTGTTGGGAGGTTTATATATGCTTTGTCACTCTAGTCTTCCTAGTTTAAAACATCTTTGAATTAATCCTCACCTCTTTATTAGGTATAGGCATGTGAATTTCTGAGCTTTCTTTAAAATATGACAAAGAACATTAGATAAAACATTTTCATTTTGAATGCTGAGTAAACTTCTCAAACTCATTTTTTGCACTTTATAATATAAGCTTATTAATTAATTTTTAATGCATGTAAAGAAAGAAATGTTCTTAAAGGCAAAATTCACAGTCTTTATTGAGGTAAGTTGTTTAATAACAGAAATATTAAATAAGGCAAGAAAAGTATACTGTTGACAAATGCAAGTCACAGTGACTGAAAAGAGTTAATATGCATGTTTTATGTGAAAAATATATGATAAAACTCTGAGTGCCTAATTTATTTCTCTAAGATCCAGCATTTATACCACAGAAAGCATTCATGTGAGAATCTTGAATGACAGCCAGAATCTAATCTGAATACTGATTTGAGAAAATCAAAAGAAAAAGCAATCAATCCTATTTTCTTACATATTTGGGAATTGTGGTGTTAGCTACTTGTCCATAGGAAGATAATTTGAATTATTTTACCAAGACGTTACATTTCCTACATTTATCAACTTGTTTTTTCTTTTTTTTTTTTTTAAAGATTTTATTTATTTATTTGAGAGAGAGAATGAGATAGAGAGAGCATGAGGGGGGGTAAGGTCAGAGAGAGAAGCAGACTCCCTGCTGAGCAGGGAGCCCGATGTGGGACTCGATCCCGGGACTCTGGGATCATGACCTGAGCCGAAGGCAGTCACTTAACCAACTGAGCCACCCAGGTGCCCTATCAACTTGTTTTTATATCTTTCAGTAACATGCAAATTACTCACAGGTAGTTTTGGCTTTTCTGTCACCAAAAATTGTTATACTTTTACTTATTTATATGCAATGGACTCATATTTTGGTTCCCTGGGGAGTATTTTTTTTTTTCTATACATTAAACACTAATAAAAAAAGTTTCATATGAAATGCATGTTAGGGGTGCCTGGGTGGCTCAGTCGGTTAAGCGCCCAACTCTTGGTTTCCGCTGAGGTCACAACCTCAGGGTCCTGGGATAGAGCCCCACGTCGGGTGCTCCCCCCCACACTGGCACACGCTCTCTCTCTCCCAAATAAATAAATAAGTAAAATCTTAAAAAAACAGAAAAAAAATGCATGTTATTCAGACTCAGAAAATTCTCCATTCTAAAATTATACAAGTTTTAATAACTTGTTTTGAAACCTTAAAACAGATTACTGTTTTAAAACTTTCTCATGGTGTATTTTTTTCAGGATTATCAATTACATATAGTTTTCTTTTTTATTCAAAGTTATTTTTTAAGTAAGGTTCACAATTTGACCATGTTTCCTTTCTGCTTTCCCTGGTACCAACACCCTAAATTCCCTGGCATACTTCTATTTCAGCTTACTTTCCACCCAGCAATTATTTCAACAAAAAGAAAAAAAAAAAAAAAACAACAACACAGAAACTATATCTCTTTTCTTTGAAAGCCAGTATAAATTAATTCACTTAAAAATGATTTAGAAATTGTATTTTTTAAAGCAACATGTTGAATACATCACATGGTATTGTAAAAACAAACAGGTATGAATGATTCTATAGTAGTACAATACAATATTCAACACTGACAGCTTACAGCTATATTTTCAAAGACAAATTATTCCTTTTTTCAGCAAATTCCATGATAATTATGTTTGGTAAACATGCCATGATGAGCTATTTTAGAATATTTTCGGTAACACGTTCAAATGTCAAATTTTGGCCACTTGTAGAATTACATACTGACCAGTGATTCTCAACTTTGGGGGTTATTTGAATCGTTTAGGGACCTTTTCCAAACTCAGATTCGGATTTCAGATGGGGTCAGTGATTCTGCGTTTCCAACCATCTTCCACCCCAGGAGTACTGATGATGCAGGACTCCGGGCCATGCTTGCAGTAACATGGTGCTCGGCAAACTGTTTGGGGGGCTTTGGTCTTCTTTGGATTTTACGAAATATATTGAGCTTCTATCATTAAGTTCATGCGGATAATCAGATAATTTCAATCTTTTGTAGTTTAGAGAAACCCACTGGAACTAAACTGCCCATTTACCCTTTATTTTCTATCCATATATTTTTCAGCTTGTCTTATTTTTATTTTTTTATTTTTTATAGATTTTATTTATTTATTTGACAGAGAGAGACACAGCGATAGAGGGAACACAAGCAGGGGGAGTGGGAGAGGGAGAAGCAGGCTTCCTGCAGAGCAGGGAGCCCGATGCGGGGCTCGATCCCAGGACCCTGGGATCATGACTTGAGCCGAAGGCAGACGCTTAACGACTGAGCCAACCAGGCGCCCCAGCTTGTCTTATTTTTTATATCAATTTGTTTATCACAAGTAGTTGAATTTTTTAAAAATTCTATTAGCCCTAGCTTTACATCTCAGTTTTCAGCCCATAAAATAAAAATCAACTTTTGAACTAATAAGGATTATTAGAATTTTATAAATGTATACAGGCTAATAACTTGAAACACATGAAATCACAGGTTACTAATGGCCTATAAACTTGAAAGAGATTTACCTTATTCCATGCCAAACTAAGAGGTGTATATAGCTATGTAGTTTTAAGTAATATTTTATTATATTAAGCTGTATTTTGAAATGCTTTCTTTTCATTTGGAAATCGTAACACCCTATTCAACCAAGAGAAGGATATAAATTGTCATTAAAATGTACAGCTAAAAGTGACCTGTTTATTTTATTAATGGAGAAACTAAGGAGTTTATCATTTAGCAAATGTCTTCCTACATCATGTAGCAAGCACTGTAAGATATTAATTTGTGGATCTAGTTGCTGCTATTTGATTATGACGTTACTGCCATTATTACAAGTTGAGATGAAGTAGACCAAACACAACTATATAAATATCAAACACTGTAATAGCTTCTTTTAATTTAGTAATTTATAATAAATGAACTAATCAACTATTTCATAAAAGGTAGACAATTAATGCTTTCCCATATCTTTTTATGGTAGAAAATACAATATTCAATAATTTATATGTTCATATATTAAAAGGTTGACTTATTAGCTGTTCATTAAATTAACATAGTTGATTATGAACACTGAAAGAGAACTTTTAAAATTATTGTGTTGTGTTATTTCTAAAATAAAATCCCCTATTAATATGATATATTTCTCTATTAGTTAATTATCCTCTATGAAGCACATTTTATTTTCTTAAAATAACAGCTCAAGTCGGAGTTTGACCTTTCATATAAACTATTTAAACATCCTAACAATGCTTCTGGATACTGACTCTTTGATGGTTCTTGAAAAGGAGTTTTCCTTCTTTCATTTAAAATTTATTTGTCTCCTTTGTCATATCCTGTAAACTTTCTTGTAGTGAAATCCACAAAATGTCATCTGGATTTGCTTGTTAAACATTCTTGGATTCATTTAATATTTCTAAAAATATATCTTTCCTATATTCCAAATGTCCTAATGTAATTTGTATGGTTACTCTAAACCAAGACACTACATTCAGTTATGGTGGATTATTCACGAGTCAACAACAGCGTGATTTGTGATTCCCATTAAAAATATCAGACAGTACATGTGAAATTACCATTTAATTTACTAAATGAATAAATCTATCAACATGCAATTTCATTGCTACATGGTAATGAAACTTCTCACCATGAATGATTCAGCAAAATGTACACTCAAATGTAAATCAGAAAAGAATCGATTTTATTAAGTACTTAGATTAGAAGAATCCTTTAACTTCTATCAGCTGATTTATAGGAATAGAAGTTATTCTTTATTTTATTTTATTTTATTTATTTATTTGACAGAGAGAGACACAGCTAGAGAGGGAACACAAGCAGGGGGAGTGGGAGAGGGAGAAGCAGGCTTCCTGCGGAGCAGGGAGCCCGATGTGGGGCTCGATCCCAGGACCCTGGGATCATGACCTGAGCCGAAGGCAGACACTTAACGACTGAGCCACCCAGGCACCCCTGACGTTATTCTTTTTTTAAAATAGCAAAACCAGAGAAAAAATTTCAAAATAATATAAAAGGAAAAAAAAAAATCCTTCATATGATGATAATGATATGGATGATCACAAAATCAAATTCTTAGTTTATATACACATTACTCTTCGATGGATTGAAATTTGTTTTAGGTTTGGAAATAAAGCATGAAATATTACAATTGGAATTATAGTGTAACTCTAGGGATAAATTTCAGAATAACAAGAAAAATTAAAACAACTCTAGAATATAAAACATACAATGTAAAAAATTCAAGCTATTTTATTCTAATGTAAGCTATATCAAAATAATGTTTGACAAATTTAATATTTCATTTTCTCTCCAAAATTTCTACAAGCAAGGCTCTCAACATCCTTTCTACCATTATTAGGCAGTTAAAAATCATTCTTTACTCCTCTGCCTGAAAGTACCCTTCAGGAATTATGCCAAGCAAGTTTTTTATTAAATATTAAATGTAAATGATTTTGTTTGTCCTAAAAGCAACATCAGTAAGTGCTTTGTGGACTCTAATGATTACTTGCTACTAAGAAGATGCTTAAATATTGTCACCAAGAGTTCAATGAAAAGTGTATCTCTGTCTTATCATCACTATAGTACTTCAAAAACATATCCTAACTCAAGCCTTCTAAATCACATCCTCCTCATTATTTCTCCATATTCAAGGAGGTTCGTGTTCTTAAAGATGATTCTGGATAGGAATTCGGTCTTCATCTTGATTCTCAATGTCATTTTTATCTCATCCATGATGGAAGCTTCTTATCATCTTTCTTCTATCAACTTGAATGTAGAACTTACATGTCTTTTCTTTTGATGATCTCCCACAAGAGGTTAACAACAATGAACAAACAACTGTGTCAGTTAAAACTGAGTATTAGATCTCACTGCCCCTTCAAACCCTGGAGGCAGTCCAAAGTGTAATTTTTTTCTTGGAGTAACAGCAAAAATATTCCTGCCACATAATTTGTCATAGCAATTCAGCTCCTTCCATTATTTACCTCCAAATTCAAGTTCAGGATTACCTCTTTCTGTGCACTGACTTATGAATACCTCTGTCAAAAGAAGGGCCACCTATGGGCCCAGACTCTTCTGCATGATCACTAATTGTTCTCTTTCTTTTCTCGATAGTGATCTTGTCCTTCTGATGCTTTTCTTGGGAAACCAAGAACCAACAGTGTGGCTGTTTGCATTAAGATGTGACTTCAAAGAGGGAATGTAGGTCTTGCTCGGGGTGCCAGTTGTCTTTTATTTGTTCCTGGACTCACTATACAACCTCTGTTTTCTGAGTGACAGTGTGTCCCTGTGGTCATCGTGGAGAATGGTTGTTGTCTACAGAGGGTCACATGGAGGAGTAAGGAGTGAGTTGTCTCCCGTTCAGCAGCACCTCGTCTGTATGTACACATTACATACTTTTACAAGCCCATTTACATATCTGGGTGTGTGTGTGTTTATATAGTTACAGTGACAGTTACAGTTACATAATGTTTATGGTGTTGATTGTCAGTGAGGGAGGTGTCATTGGGAAAGAAGACTTGAGCGTCAGTTGTAATAATTTCCATGTTTATAAAGTTTTGTTAGAGCTACACCCCCTGTGTTAACTTTGGACTGGTAGTTTGATCCAAGTTACTGCTGTTTGGTAAGTGGCTTTTAAACTATTCTTTTTCTGCCTTTCAAATGTCCTCTGATTAGTGGAGGCTAGCCCCAGGTCTTAATAGGATTAGCTGTTTGGATAAGGATTTATTACTGATCATAATCTTTAAAGTGATGGTAAGAGGGAAATGAGTGTGAATAAAGTATAAATGAGCTTCTCTATTAACCTACTGATTAGAAATAGTAAGTACATAAATGAACAATTTAATTTTCTATGTTAAATGCTACCACATGTTGATTTTAGCCTTGATAATTTTACCCTATTATTATTTTAAAATTTGACATAAAATAAAAGTCAACATTTTAAAATATACAATTAAATGAGTTCTGCCAATATAAGACAGAGTATTTCCATAACTTATTAAGTCCCCGTGCACCTTTGCAGTCCGTCACTTCTCCCTCCCTGGCATCTGTGTTGCTTTCTGTCACTGTCATTTTACATTTTCTAATTCTAAAATTAGAATTTTACTTTTTTCTAGAATTTATTTTTGTTGTGAATCTATCAACTTACTGATGGTATTAGTTGGCCTTTTAAATCTCATTTTATTTTTGGCTGCCATAAATAAAGCTGCAAAACTATTTGAGCACATGACTTTGTGTGAACATACATATTTTTTATTATTCTTGAATAATTATCCAGGAATGAAATTGCTGGATCTTATGGAAACTATCTTTATAAAAATCAATGCCAAGAGTTTTAAAGTAATTATACTATTTTGCATTCCCGTAAGTAATATTTGAGAATTTTAGTCAAACAATATCCACACAAACACTTGATTTTGCCAGTCTTCAATGTTTTCGAGTATATGAATATTTGTGTCATACTGTGATTAATGTACATTTGCCTTATGACTAAAGAAGTAAGATATATTTTCATGGGCTTATACACGTGTTTTTGATGAGGTGTCTCCTAAAATGTTTCACCCACTTTTTGAAAACTGGCAATCAGTCTTGGTTAAGTCAGAGAAATTCCATTCTAGTGAGATAGGATTCAACATCCTAACTACATCCTAAATGATTATTTAAAGTTCTACTAAATTACATAAGGTGCATGTTAATAGGTTTTGAAATTATGCTTGTTTAAAACCCCAGCAGTGGATTGACATGAGCTCTCCAGTGGTCAGTGATTGATTAGTGCCCACTGGGTCTCCAATGAGCCAGAAGAATATAAAGGTATAGAGAGGAGACCAGTAGAGAGGTAATATCATCTGGTTAGCTTCCCCTGCATGGCCCATCTCCCCAATGCCATTTGCTCTAAAGTATTTACCCTTTTCACTGATTTTAATATATAAAACATGATTTAGCATTGTTTTAACAATAAACTGAGTTTAGAAATTTCCTTTCTTTCTTAGACCATCCAATGATGAATTCATTCTCTGTACATACCCCTTTTCCCAAAGTCACTACTCAAATCCAGACAGCCATTGCCTATAACAAAATTATTATGGCCATTTTTAGGCTAAATTTCTGTCTCTTAAACACTCTGTGCTTGATGTCATATCCTGTTTTTCCAGTGCCACCATACACATATGGCATTCATCCATTTAAATCTTATAACGAAGTGGTTGCCATTTAACATAAATTCTTTTCTTTTTTTAAGATTTTATTTATTTATTTGACAGAGAGAGACAGCAAGAGAGAGAACACAAGCAGGGTAAGTGGGAGAGAGAAGCAGGCTTCCCGCCAAGCAGGGAGCCCAATGAGGGTCTCGATCCCAGGACCCTGGGATCATGACCTGAGCCGAAGGTAGACGCTTAATGACTGAGCCACCCAGGCACCCCTAACATAAATTCTGAGACTCCTTGCCTGTGGCAGAATCCTGGTCTTTGTGGTTGTAGGACTGGGGCCCAGAGCTCCCCAAAACCACAGACCACTCGAGTTTAACATGAGCTTCTTTTTTTTTTATTATGTTATGTTAATCACCATACATCACATCATTAGTTTTGATGTAGTGTTCCATGATTCATTGTTTGTGCATAACACCCAGTGCTCCATGCAGAACGTGCCCTCTTTAATGCCCATCACCAGGCTAACCCATCCTCCCACCCCCCTCCCCTCTAGAACCCTCAGTTTGTTTCTCAGAGTCCATAGTCTCTCATGGTTTGTCTCCCCCTCTGATTTCCTCCCCTTCATTTTTCCCTTCCTACTATCTTCTTCTTCTTTTTTTTTTTTTTTTTTAACATATAATGTATTATTTGTTTCAGAGGTACAGGTCTGTGTAAGTAGAGTTTTAGTTGTTACATTTTGGTCTGTGCTCTTCCTCCAGTTGATTTTTTCCCCCTATGGTATAAATAGAGGTTCCTTTTTTTTTCCCCATACAGATATAATTTTATTTTTCTATATTTTGAAATGATACTCACTTTCCAATTGTAATGCACGGACCCTTTTTCTGAAAATCAAGGAAGACTATATGTTTAGGTCTATTTATGTTTTGACATTTTGTATTATGCTTTCTTCAACCTTACTCATCTATTTAGAAAACGTTCTACGATTATGTGTATATGACATTTCCAAATGCATTCCAGAATCATTTTGTCAAATGTTCTATATAAATCTACTGACATTTTATAAGAATGGTATTGAATCTATAGTACAAATTGATAAGTGGCATCTTAATGATATCAAGACTTCCAATCCATGAACATAGTGTATCTCTTCATTTTTCGGTCCTTAATTCTTATTAACAAAGTTTCACTTGCCTTTTTAAGATACATTTATATTTATTTAGCTAATTTTTGAAACAAATTGCTGAAGATTAAGTGTGATAGTTTGAGAGTATAGAGCCTCTGGAATCTACAAACACAGAGGGAGCTGGTACACTCTTCTCCACAGTAGGGGGGATGCATTTCCAAGAAAGACTGCAGAAAGGGCAAGAGACTGCTGGGCGACAAGCCTGAGTGAGGTGATCAGCCACTGCTAAAAAAAGAGCATAGATCTCTTTCCAGAACAGTTTAGAACTTTCTTAGATATTTAAGCATATACTTACCACATGACCCAGTAATTGCAATCCCTAATATTTACCCAAGGGAAGTTCAAACATATGTTCACACACAAAAACCATAGTTTTATATTTTAGCTCTCCATACATAATCTCCGACAAATAGAAACAACCTAAATGCTCTTCTATTTGTAATATTAACTAACTGTGATCCATCTTTATGATGCAATACTACTTACCAATGAAAAGATTCAAGCTACTCATAAAACATAAATACTGGATGCAATATGCTGAGTAAAACACACCAGAATAAAATGATCACAGACCGTATGATTCATTTGTATTATGTTTTGAAAAGGCAAAACTATATGGATGGAAAATAGATCAATGTTTTTCGGGTTCTGGGGACAGAGAGGATTAACGAAAAAAGGGTATGAAGTAACTTGATTATGATAATGTCCATATATTGACTGCATTGGTGGTTATGATGCTGAATGAATTTGTTACTGTTGGGGTTAATGTAGAGCATGAAATCAGCCATAATCCTGGCTTGCTAAAATGTAACATGGAGGCCGCTGGGGGCAAAGGAGAGTTTTGGAGAAGGGTGTGGGCCTTTGGAATGCTGAGGCCCGCGTGACCCCTCTGCCATTGGAATGCTGCCGGGAGTTGCCTTCCCTGAAGCTTTCTTAGCCCCAACAGCCACCCTGTGATCTAAGATGTATTTATTGTTCCTTAGGCTATGTTTAGTAGGACATGCAGATTAGCATATCGTATCCCGAAAACAGATCCTCCTAGTTTCAGTAAGACCTCTTGTCACACACATCACGTGCTTGAGAAACAGTGATAAAGGATTTGCGATTATCCTGAAGGACCAATAAAAGTGGGAGCAAAGAAGAGCAAAGGGTCTTTGTCTCTGAGCATTGACTCCCTTGCCTTCTCCTCTCTTTCACAGCAAAGTTTGGAGTCAACTTTCATCTGTCAGTACAGAGATTGCTGGCCATTCCTGGCATGTTACAACCTAGGGACCTAGACATTCAAAAATGAATTTTAATGTATGGAAGTTATTACCTTAATTAAGAAAAAATCAATCACAAAAAAAGCAACTTTACCCCTTGGACGCCCCAGTCCCCCACCCCATTTCTCCTTTGTAGTTAGAAAAAGATAGTCAGAATTTCAGACCAGGAAAACTATTTCATCACTAAATATAGACTCTTGGTTGTCTTTGTTTATCTGTGTGTTTATTCATACATATATACATGCATTATTTGATAATGGATTCTCAAAATATAATGTGCCAAGAATGAAGCCTTGCACCAGGCATAAATGAAAAGGTTTTAACTGCTAAAGGCACCGGACAATTCCTTTCACTAAAATCAACTGTAAAACTAAACAAAATAGATGATGTACTGGGTTTTAGCCAGTGGCTAATATTAGCTCATGTCAGCACTACTTGGAAGAATTTCACTCAGTTCTGTGCCTCAGAACCACTTCTGATCCAGGGTGAAGAGAGAACAGAAAACTGAAATATGAACAGAGCACAGGAATCTTGCTGAGCTGAGGAGGCAGAGATCAAAGTTTAGGTCAGCTGAAGCAGTGGGAGTATGTGTGATGGGTACTGGAGAGGAGTTAGCTGTGTAGAAAAGGAAGCTGAGTGGGGGGATTACCCATTAGTTCTTCGCTGCAGGCTGGGTTCTAAATGAGTGGGCACAACCTCCTAGGGCTTATCAGGTAGCACCTAATACAAGGATCAGAACATAATGGGGATATTTTAAATTGAGCAAGGCTGGCTGAACACCTTGTCAGTGGATGGTTTTCATAGTGAAGGGATGCTCATTAACACATCATTAACACCTCAGCATACACCTGAGACCATAAAGAGTTGCCATATTCAAAATTAAAACTGAAAAATTTCAAAAATGTTTACTTATTAACCCATTTAAAATAGCAATAATAATACACTAAACGGAAATGTTAACAATATAATTTTAGGAAAATAATTATATTTTCCAAACCAAACCAAACTGTAATGAGTAGTATTGTTTTACATTTTTGCTAATGACTTAAATGATTAGCCTAATAGAAGTCAGCTGGATTCTTATGTAGGCCTTCTTTATTCAGTCTGACTTGATCTGTTGTTTGGTAGAAGTATATGAAGGAAAATATGGCTTCACACAGATGTGTGGTTTTAAAAGGAAAAATATTATACTTTTCTGATAATTTTGGATATTTTTTGTTTCTACATTTCAAATAAAAAATTCATTTTTTCTTAGTAATAACTGCAAAGGGGAAGCTGGGATCATAACAATGAATGGATCTTTTCCATATATAGGATTTTGTAACATCAAGTAAGCATTGTCCACTTGGGTTCAATGAATTATGGAGATCTTTCAAATGTTGACACATTTCATTATACACTGTAAAAACTGACAGTCCTAATATCTGTATGGATCTCATGAGAAACATTTTAAGTTTTGTCAAACCTCTGGTTGAAGATAAAAGGTTTCCAAAATTCTCTCTCTCCCTTTTCTTCAAATATCTCAAATAATAAAAGTAAAAAAAAGAAAAATAAATACTGTCAAATATTTTCTTTGTGACAGCACAGGCTCACTTTGTTAATTTTTGAGAAACTCTGCAAAATACTTGTCTGAATAAATATAATTTGTCTTTCAGTCATTTTAAGTCATAATGATGTTGCATTAAAAAATTAAAAAGTGATTGGATCACCTTCAAAATCTGTATCCAATGGATTTTCTCCAAAAACCTGTCATTCTTCAGTATTCAGCACAATACTTCCTTTATATTTTCTCATACTGAATATTCAAAAGTATGCTCAAAGGTACAGGATTTAATAAATCCGTAATTTGTACTGCTTGCTCCAGGGTATTCATAAGTAAAAGTGGCTTTTTTTTTTTTTTAATGTAGATTTGTAAAGTTGAAGAATACATACTTACTAGTACACTTTGGTGCCACTGGTTTGATTTCTGTGAAGACATCAGCAGATTTATCAGCCAGTGCTTAAGCACTATCTTTATAAATGTCAACATGGTAAAAGGCCAAAAAAGAAAAATACCACACATTATAATTATGAAAATGAGCTTAAATTAACAGAGATCTTGGAAGCATATTAGAGCGCAGCAGACTGCACTTTGAGAATTGCTACACTAAATTATACTTACTCTAGAACCATTCTAACTTAGATTAGAGAATCTCTGTCAAATCCTGCAGGGTGCCACCATATGATTTATGTCTTGCTGAGTTAGAGATGCTTGGGAAATATCTATGGGTTTCCCTGGATTTACCCTCCACCTTTACAAATTTCAAATTGTTCAAACACTAACTGAATTCCTGAAAAGCAAAAATTATCTCTTTGAAGATGAAACACAATGTGAAGATATCTATGAAATATAATTTAAAATGCTCAGTGTTTCAGATAACATCACTAGACATATACATTTAAAACGTGCAATTTATACTAACCCAGTGATCAATAGAACTCATGCTCACTATGCCTCAGATGGTGAACTTAGAAGACTACAAGTTTTAAATAGATATATTTTAAAAATCAAGAAAATTAAATGATTTTATGAATGAACAGAGAAACCAGATAAATATAAAATAAAAATAAAATAACAAACCAAATGGAAATTCTAGAACTGGGAAGTAAAATAATTGAGTAAAAATTTACCTGAGTGGATAGGGCATAAAAGAAAACCTGTAAATTCAAAGGCAGATGAGTAGAAATTATGCAATCTGAGTAATAGGGGTGATGGGTGGAGGCGTAGGAGGGGTACAGATCCCAGAATAAAAATAATCAGTGACTTAGAGACCTATATATAAGACTTACATATGAGATGAATAAAGGAAAAATAGTTTAGAACAAATATACACACACATACACATATGTATTTGCCTATATTTATATACAAACAAAAATAAATTGGTAAAAAAGTAGGCATATATATATAAAACCTATGTATTCCTTTTAAAATTTGTGGAAAAGGCA
This sequence comes from Mirounga angustirostris, assembly GCF_029215605.1. Lineage (NCBI taxonomy): Eukaryota > Metazoa > Chordata > Mammalia > Carnivora > Phocidae > Mirounga > Mirounga angustirostris. Next base: position 6,452,275 of record NW_026991722.1, on the reverse strand, counting down.
AAAGACTTCAATGAAAACTGATGAAACTGTAAGATGAAATTTATAACATATGTTGATATAAACTATAGTAACAGTTACCAAAAAAATGGGAGGACAGGTAAATAGATTTATGTCATACTAAGGTTATTGTGTTTAGAAAGTGGGAATGTTAAAGAGAAAATTAGGAAATTTCAAGTAGGAAATAAAAATGCCAATTATAAAGAATGAAGGCGGAGGTTGAAATCAGAATTTTTGTAATATTTAATGTGAAATTTGATAGATACAAAAATGACTCAAAATAGACCCTGATAAACAAAGAACCCATATTGTTAGCCTAGAGCAACCATTACTGGAACAATAAAATATAGATTAAAAAGCCATAGAGGAAATAAAATTGGACCCTAAAAATATTTAATTAACCAAAAAGACAAGATAAAGGAAGAACAAGAGAACAAAAACAAAAGAGAAGAAAACAAATAGCAATATGGTAAATTTAATAACAAAAACTTTAATGGAACATAAATTGAATGAACATTCAAATTAAAAGGCAACGTTTTTCAGCCTGTCTAAAGGAGGAAAGCCAAAATATACTCTGTTAATTAGAGTAATATGAAACAAGAGATGATATGCTTTAAAAAGACCTGGGGATGGGGAAGGGGTGAATACTTTGCACATGGTAATCATTAGGAAAGTGGTGTGGTTATAACACTAGATAAAGTAGACTTTAAGACAAAGACCATTTTCACAGAGAAAGAGGATGGTATAACAATGAAATGAGCAATGTCCTCTGAATATGTAACAGTCTTAAACATATATGCAGCAGATAACAGAGCACCAAAAATCATGAAGCAAAAGCCTAGCAGAAGTAACACAGAAATACATAAATCTACAATCACAGATATTTTAACAGTATTCTCTTAGGAAATGATAGATAAAGGATATAGAAATTCCATAAGGCAACAGGAGACATAAACATAACTAACAACAAAATTATCTGATTGACATGGGAAACAACACCCGATGAAATAGTATACACTATTTTCAAGCACACATAGAATATTCATCAACACAGATCATATAATAATGGTCAATCAAAAGTTTCAATGAATTTTATATGACTGAAATATTACTTGTTTCTTAATCTGAATACCATGGAATGCTTTAGACACTTGTCTCAATCATTCTAATGAAATTAAGAATTATATTGTTAAAAAAATGACAATTCACTTTTTTCATATCTGTCCATCCTTTCCCCATTAGTCATTGTTGCTATAAATTTACAGTACAGTTATTAGTAATAACTATATAGTGGCTATAGGAAGATGAAGATTTAGTATAAACCATGCAGTGATTTTTCTGCATGTCTGCAATTATTATATCACAAATATCAATATTTATTAATAATTTTCTTGTGTAAAGAGTATTTAATTCCCCTGTGGTTATACCACTGTTTCCTTTCAAGTAGAATCCTCAAATACCATCATTACTTTAACCACTCTTTCCCTTCACTGTTATTACTTTATATTTCTTAATTCTAGTATTGCAAACTTTGTGGAATATAAACATTTTCCATCCATGGAACTAGAAACATACTGTTTTAATTTTTTTTACCTAATATTCTGAGGTTTCAGTCTTCTTTATCTTCGGCTCCTGAATCCCATTTTGTTTATTGCTTAATGAAAATCTCTGGACTTCTCCCACAATGTATACTTCACCATAGCAGATTTCCTTTTGATTTACTTAATAACTTCTTACATCTTTCTGTTAAATCCAGTATCACACCCCAAGTCGCTTGATGACATATGATTACATTTTCCAAATAATTTACAAACACTAATTATTATGCCAGAGGCTTATATATTTAGTGGCTTCTTGCTAATTAGAGACCTGTCTAAGCACCAACAAAGAACTTGCTTTTTCTCTACAACATGATTTATTTTTATTATCAAAAGTTTATGTTGGGAAACATGATGCTTTGTTGATCAAGGGATGTGTTTTATATCACATACCTAGAGTGTGGCAGAGTAAACACTTTACAGGAGCAGCTTTCTCATTTTAACTAGTCCAACATACCCCTCCTAGTAGCATCTTTAGTAAAGTTGTAAGGAAAAATAACCTTTCTGAAAATTAAAATAAAATGATCTGAATTAATGTGCACTTATAACTTGATGATTGATGAAATAAAAAAGAATGAATCATGCATCTCTTTTTCAGTTCCCATTGGCTAAGTTATGTACTTCTGGAAACAACATTAATAAAAAGTCACAAACCAATTCATTTGAACTATTTCTTTGCAATATTGACTTGTTCACATTTTCACAGTAACTATGTGTCAGCACTAAGACACACCAAGGGACTCTTGAATGAGATACAATATTAGTATTGTTCCTACATTTAAACACCTCACATTTTTTTTTAAAGATTTTATTTATTTATTTGAGACAGAGAGAATGAGAGAGAGCACATGGTTCGTCTCCCCCTCCGATTTTCCCCCCTTCATTTCTCCCTTCCTACTATCTTCTTTTTTTTTTTTTTAACATATAATGTATTATTTGTTTAAGAGGTACAGGTCTGTGATTCAACAGTCTCACACAATTCACAGCGCTCACCATAGCACATACCCTCCCCAGTGTCTATCACCCAGCCACCCCATCCCTCCAGCAACCCTCAGTTTGTTTCCTGAGATTAAGAATTCCTCATATCAGTGAGATCATATGATACATGTCTTTCTCTGATTGACTTATTTCGCTTTGCATAATACCCTCCAGTTCCATCTACATCATTGCAGATGGCAAGATTTCATTCCTTTTGATGGCTGCATAATATTCCATTGTATATATACACCAAGTCTTCTTTATCCATTCATCTGTCGATGGACATCTTGGCTCTTTCCATAGTTTGGCTATTGTAGAAATTGCTGCTATAAACATCGGGATGCACGTACCCCTTCGGATCACTACATTTGTATCTTTGGGGTAAATACCCAGTAGTGTAATTGCTGGGTCATAGGGCAGCTCTCTTTTCAACTTTTTGAGGAACCTCCATACTGTTTCCCTGAGTGGCTGCACCAGCTTGCATTCTCACCAACACTGTAGGAGGGTTCCCCTTTCTCTGCATCCCTGCCAACATCTGTCATTTCCTGACTTGTTAATTTTAGCCATTCTGACTGGTGTGAGGTGGTATCTCATTGAGGTTTTGATTTGGATTTCCCTGATGCCAAGCGACGTTGAGCACTTTTTCATGTGTCTGTTGGCCATTTGGATGTTTTCTTTGGAAAAATGTCTGTTTATGTCTTCTGCCCATTTCTTGATTGGATTCTTTGTTCTTTGGGTGTTGAGTTTGATAAGTTATTTATAGATTTTGGATACTAGCCCTTTATCTGATATGTCATTTGCAAATATCTTGTCCCATTCTGTCAGTTGTCTTTTGGCCCTTGCTTGCCTTGCCTTTGGTGGTGTTTCTAGGAAGAAGTTGCTGTGGCTGAGGTCAAAGAGGTGTTCTCCTTTAGGATTTTGATGGACTCCTGTCTCACATTCAGGTCTTTCAACCATTTTGAGTCTATTTTTGTGTGTGGTGTAAGGAAATGGTCTGGTTTCATTCTTCTGCATGTGCCTGTCCAATTTTCCCAGCACCATTTGTTGAAGAGACTGTCTTTCCTCCATTGGACATTCTTTCCTGCTTTGTTGAAGATTAGTGACCATAGAGTTGAGGGTCCATATCTGGGCTCTCTATTTTGTTCCATTGATCTATGTGTCTGTTTTTGTGCCAGTACCATGCTGTCTTGATGATGACAGCTTTGTAATACAGTTTGAAGTCTGGAATTGTGATGCCACCAGCTTTGCTTTTCTTTTTCAACATTCTTCTGCCTATTCGGGGTCTTTTCTGGTTCCATACAAATTTTAGGATTATTTGTTCCATTTCTTTGAAAAAAGTTGATGGTATTTGGATAGGGATTGCATTAAATGTGTAGATTGCTCTAGGTAGCATTGACTTTTAAAATTGATTCCTAGTTTATTTGGTCTACATATAACTAATCCTTTGAAGCCTGTAACAATTTCTATTATTATTCATTATAAAAGTGTGTATAGATGGCTATGATATTGTATGTGTATACAGTATATCAAATGTGTTACTTTTGCATTTTATATTTCTATAGCTTTGCTTCCATTTTGTGTTTGATCACATAATTACTAAAATTACTAAAAAGGTTATGTTCATATAACATATACTATATAAGGGACATATAAGTTTAAAACTGCTGTAACTTTCCTATGAATTTAATTTTTCATTATGAAGTGGTAAGTCCACTTTAGTAATACTCTTCGCTTAAATGCTATTTTGCTTGATAATTCACTCACATTTGGTAGATCTACAAGTTAATCTCTGTCAGAAGTGAGTAACAGTTGGTGAAGGGACAGAACAACATTAATACATATTGATTTAATATACAGTTCCTGATTAACTATTAAAAGAGACAATCATTGTATTATGGGATAGGACTTAAAGACATTTTACAGAGACCAACTTTACATAGACTAACTTGCTAGGTAGTCTGTAATTTTCCCCTCAAGTATATTTCCATTCTCATCTTTGTGCTGTTGAATTCGTATTTTTTGTAAACATTAAATACTCTAAATCATGGGAAGTAAATTTTTATTTATTTAAATATCAATTGGACTTTATACAATTTTTTTCTTTTACAGAGCATATTATTTTCCTAAATTTGTTTCTTTCCAGCATTATGTCCTCAGTGTATTATATATCTTCTGAGGCCTGCAAATAGATAATTTTCCAGCTTCCTATTCACTATTTTACATGGTCCTCAAACTTCAAACCCATTTATAATGAAGATGTATTCCATTTCCACTCCTTATTTAAATAGAGGCTGTGGCATAGAGTGGTGTGTTACACAGCCAGAATCCCTGGCTAGAAGGAACTGAGAGTCTGGGAACATAATTCACCTCCTCAGGTGGGAAACCAATGTATACGCATAGCAATTATCATCATCCGTTGTCTGCAGACTATCGTCTTGATGTTAGCTTCCCTTTAGCTCTTTTCCCCCACTGCATTTTTGTAGATTCTATCAGACAACAGCAGCTATCATTGCTGGAAATAAAATTTCTATGTTAAGGATTCTATAGAAAATATATATTTCACAGCAAGTAGTTCTCAGTCTCAGTTTAGGGAACTCATAAAATTGCACATATTTTGTTACAAATTAAATAATTTTAAAATAAAATGTGATGAAAACTAAAAAAATTAAACATTCTTTTGGTGAGAGCATGAAGTTTTCTGAAACAGAAAATAGCTACACTTATTTGTTCTCCAAGAAATGTACTAATTCATATAAAAGCTTTCTTTCAGAAATAAATAAATTTGTATATGGAAATATGGAAGCACTTTTCCTCCCAACAGCTCTCAGTAAAGTAAGTTAAGTTCTAACAATAAGCTTCTAAGTTTTGTGACATTGACTATGACTCATGAAACCCATGCTTACCTTTTGCTGGAAAGGGAAGCTTACTGTGAAACTTAGTGTTTCAGCTTGGTATATTTTCTGCCAGAAATTACTGATTTGTGAATCTTTATGAGACATTAGTTTCTGCCCAGTGCTTCTCTTGGTGTTAAAATATCTTTCTCTGAACGAACTCGTCCTATTTGTTGTCTCTTCACTCCTGAGCAGGTAGGATACATTTATAAATCTGAAGCACAGACAAATCTCTGCTACAAGGACTTCACATCTTCATGCTGACACACTCTCCAGCCCCTTCTTGCTGTCCTCAACCATGTGTGTTTGGCATTTACATTTATTGTTTGTACCTACCTCCCTTTGTGCTGTTTGGTTGAGAATGTCTTTTCCTTTTAGGATCCCTGAGCCCACTTTTCACCAAGACACGTTTTAAGTTTTATGTTTTTACACCCCATTTACCATTTGGAAGCCCAACGTATGTGGGCATTGACTCCTATTTCACCCTCTAGTCAGATTTCTGACTCCTGCTAGGGACTTTGCAACACACGATTTTGTAGGTAAATAGTAATATTCTGAGTGTAATTCAGAGATCTAATGTTTAAACGTAACAATATGGGTGTGTGCAGGGAGGGTGGGGTGTTACTCAGTGTACCTTTCCTGGTGTCTGAGAAAAACAGATGAAAATAATTTGCCCTCGGGTTCCAAGACTGTAGCACAATTTTTGAAGGCTTATAGGAAAATACCGATCAGTCAACACCAGTTATTTCTCACTCAAAGATACCCTGATTTTTCAGGGAGAAAAGTAGAACTGTAAACAAATGAAAAGAGCAAGGAAGAGGAGACAAAATTAGATTAAAAAATAGGAAAGAATGAAATCATTATTGAACAAATAGATACAGTTGGATGAAATTATCATTAAATATCAAGAGAGGATATCTGTGATAACACAGTAATTCAAAGGGGTTGACTCTTCATTAATAAACTGAACTAGGATGATAGAGAAACACATACCTACCATGTCAATTTGCTTCAGGAAACATTTTCTTCTTCTCTCTGCCTCTGCCTCGTTCTCTCTCTCCCATTTTGGTTGTAAGCCTTTAATTTCGTGTATAGAAAAAACATCTCTCCATTTTGTTTTTCAGTTTTTAAAGATTTTGTAGCATGTGTTCCCAAGGGAACACCCTCCATCCATAATACCTTCTTCCTGTGATAAATATTTTATCACACGTAAGATAGAAGCATTAGTTCACCTCAAAGTACATAAAGATTTAATTCAAACATTTGGGCCAGGATAGGCAACTCAAAATGAATATCCACTGACCAAGAAGGCCTTAATGTTTCCCAAAGGCTTGACTGGCTTTACACAGGCTTCTTGCCTGCAGGATCCTGACCTCCCTCTCACACTGGCCCTCACAGAATCCCAACGACCTGATCAGAAGCGCCTCTCCATTTTCTTTATAGAAAAGTTTTACTTTCATTTTCTTTATTTCTAAAGTATAGAGACTATGCATTAGAAAACTTGTAACTGTGAATCCTCTCTCCATCCTTTTCTGATGTAAATCTGTTTTAAAAGCCTCTTGCTAGTTTCACAACCCAGGGACATTGTTCTCAAGGGCCTGGGAACCATCCCTTTGAAACCTATCATTAAAGAAGACAGTTCCCCATCTCCCAATTTCTGTGGGTAGGTAGGGGCCTAACTTCCTTGAGAGCCTTGTTCCAAGCTTCAAAGCTACCTCCTGTCATGAGAAAGTTTGCTTTACCTTTGGGTAAAGCCAATTAGAAAACACAATTAGAAAACACAAATGTCCAAAAAGCCAATTAGAAAACACAAATGGCCAATGATCACCCAGATTTTTTCCCCCACTTCTCTCCCATTTTCCTGTCATGCACAGATATAATTTTGAGGAATTTAGCAGCTATCTGTTCTCTAATAACTACACTGGTCTTAATTTTCAGAAATTTCACTATGCACTATTTCAGTTAGCTATTGCAGTATAATTAACCATATCTGAGCTCAGCATTTTCCCACAGTGCTATTTATTTCTCATTAATTTATATTTTTGCTCTGTGCTTCTTCTAATTTCATCTGAAATCATCCATGTGCCTGTGGGCAGCTGCCCATTGTCCAGGCAGCCCTACTGATATGGATGAATTCTTTCACACCATTCAGTGGCTTGGGACTAGTTTGCAGTCAGTTACTATAGGATGGGGATGACTCAGCAGTTCTCCACGCACTTTCTCATTCCTATCCATAGTTGAGCCAAGACAAGTTTGCCAGCTAAACCGGAGGTGTTCTCAGGGACACAGAATAGAAGCAAGAAAAAGTAAGCCACCATGCACTCATGCAAAAAGGGTAACATGTGTGTGTGTGTTTCAGATGTATCTAAACAATTTGAAATATTGCTTTGGTCAGAGTAATTTAAATAATAATCACAAGTCAGAGTGCAGTGGACTAGGGCATAATGGGGAAAAACCATGCATCCTCAATTGGTAGATTATCCTTCCAACATCACAATTCTCCACTTTCTTGAACTGCCCCCTTTGTCTTCATCCTACTCCTAGTAACTATAGTCAAGATCATATCTTAGATCTTCTCATAACCACTAAGGACAACTTATCCAATTATCTCAATTCCATGTGTTCCAGTTCTCTTGTGCTGGTACCAAAATTCCAAGATTCTTTCTTTTCTTTTCTTTTCTTTTCTTCTTTTTTTTTTTTTTTTTAGCACATTGGAATCTTCAATTCTATTAACTTTTTGCTGTGCCTGTCCAGTCGATGCACTCACCCCTGTCCTTATCCTGTTTAAACTTCATGGTCAGGCATTATAATCACTTCATCATGTATGTGCTGGAGTCTTTGCATCTCTCTCTTTTTGATTTATTATTTGGCAAAAAGTTGCATTTCTGGTTAAATCCATCTCTATACAATAGAATACGGCTGGAAGAATCTATTGGCACACTGATTGGTTTCATTTAAAATATGCAATCACAAAAATCAAGAGGGCCCTTAATAATGCCAGCCATCTTGTATTTCCTTGGTCCATTTGCAATGGCATTGTCCCAGAATCTAAGGCCGAGATGTTCACACCACACTGTGCTCTCTCCTCAATCCGTCCTACAGTCCTCCCTTCTTCTCCAACCTCAGGGGACAGTCATTATGTCCTAGTTCAAGCTGTACACTTCACATTGGCTTGATTCTTTATCTTTCTAGTCTGACATCCAATTTTTTAGAACACGCTGTTTGCTCTACATGAAGTATGTCCTCCATCTGACCATTTCTCACTTCTCCTGTTGGTCCTGGTCTGAGCCACAATCATCTCTCACCTATATTACTGCAATTACCTGCTAACAGATCGCCCTACCTATGCTTATTCTTTAATCTGTTTTCTCACAAAAGGCCACTTGTGTTAAAGTATTTCATTGTATCCAAACACTCACTGTCACTCTCTGTAAAAGGATTATACTTCCTATCCCGTTAGCAGGAAATTTGACCAAAAGACCTGGATTGGTAAATAACCTGTGAGAAGTGATTTATTCCTTATCCAAGAAGAAAGTTTATGCGTTAATCCTCCTTTCATCCCACCAGGGGAATGGCAAACCTCACATAACAATTGCCTACTTATCCCATACCCTGGAAAGAATAAAACAAAGGGGAAAAGAAGAGCTGACCTACAAAGACCATGTGACATGAGTGAAAGAAAAATATTTGTTATTGGAAGGCAAATGAGATTCTAGGGTAGTTAGATCACTGCAACCAAATATAAGAAAATGGACTAATAGAGAAATTGGTACATAGAACAGGGGTGTTGCCACAGAAAAAGAAGCTAAAATTATGTGGCATTGGTCCTGCAGCTGGGTAGTAGGCAGGCCAGAAAATGCTATTGAAATCTGCCAACATGGTGCTCAGTGAAGCATTTAGTAAAACCAACATGTGATAACCTGGAAGTGAGATAATGTTCTTAATGAGTCTTCAGTCTTAGGTGAAGAGGTTTGGAAACAGAATGTTATTCATGTTTCTTTGTTATTTTTATTTTTATTTGACGTGAAATTACATGAGCTAAGAAATGATTGCCAGGTTTGTAAGCAGGAGTTAAAAGATTCATTTGTTTCCCAGCTAAATAGCTAAAGGAGAATATTGAAAAGTGTTTTAAGATACAATCACTGATTAACACTTGCCTTTATGATAAGAGCTTTGTTCAAACATCTTAATTCATTAAGCTAACACCTATTAAATTCTTTCCATAACTTGGGGAGGGAGGAAAGGAGTGGTGAATGCAGCTTTCCCAGGAAAGCCTGAGGAGCTCAAGGTGATTAAAATGAAATCTGGAAGGGGAAGAATGCCTTGTAAAGAATTGTGACTATGGACATTATGTATGAAACAGACGGAAAAGAATGTAGGTATGTCAGTTGATATGGGTATGTTATGATTATTTTACAAATGTCCTGAATAGGCAGTACAGCAAAACTAATTAAGCTTTTATAAGGCTATGACTACTTTTCCCCATCTCTTAACTAAACTAATTATATAGATCTATATTGTGGAGCAACTATGGCAACAGTAAAACAAACACAAATTATTCTGTTATATCAAGTTTCAGTGAAGATAATATAGGACAGCCTTCCCAGAGGCTAAACTGGCCCTCAAATAGCCTCTGATTGGCTACTGTAAAGTTCTTATTCATTGCTTGAATTTTAATGATTGTAGGAAGGACGTAATCTTTCCATTTTGCTACAATGTCTCCTCTCCATTTCCTGTTACACCTCCACTTTCACACCTTTGCCCAGAACCATGGGTATTTGATGTTTTCACCCCTACCTTAGACTATCTAAATGTAATTAGATATTAAAACATAAAACTAGCCTTAGTATATCAGATCAGTAAACTCTTTAATATATTGGTTTTTCCCTACTTAAAGCAACTATATTATTAATATGTCATCAACTCTATCAGTTTACAATTTAGAGAACAAGATTTTATTATACCATAATCAGCACCGGTTAATGGCTTAATAAACACCAAATAAATGAAAACATATACCTAGAAATATTGGTGAAATTGCTTTTTAGAAAATTTGGTGGTAAAAAGTCTAACTACACACAGGGATGTAAATAAACAGACACAAATTTGACCCTTAATTTCGACAATCACCAATATGTGTGCAATTTGCTAAGTTCTATGGTATATACTTAGATTTCTTACAATGTTCATGAAATATGTTTATTCACAAGCATCATAAAAATATTTTCAGAGAAGAGGTAGATATTAAAGTTGTACAAATCATGAAAACAGACTAGCCTCAGTGAACAGTGACGGCCTTAAAATTGAAGCAAACACTGAATGAAGAAAAACTGTTGAAAATTATAATAGTTAAGCATATCATATTTATATACTCCAAAGTAAATATGAGATCATTCATATAAATTGCTACTGGAAAATTAGATTTTTCTTAAAGGAGTCAACTGTATATCATATAGTTCATGAAACTAGAAAAATCAGTGCCAACAGAAAGAGAATTTAGATAATCTAAAGCAATTAATTCCTAGGAATGATGTTATTTAACATTTTTATGAAGTAGTAAGAATGCATTTGTAGTGATATGAGATTGTGAACTTGGTTAGTTGTATCTTAAAAAGTAATACCTGAAGTAAAGAAATCCTAATTACATTTTAGTGCTCAGTTGCAAATAGTATGAATTTCAAAGAATACATTTCCTTGGCAGGAAAATTGTTAACAAAAGCACAAAACACGATGCAGTTTCCAGGAAAATAAAATCAAATTTAGGAAGCATTTGTAGAAGTAAAGTGTCCAGACAAATAGTAACATTCTGCTATTCTATTTTGTATTTATTTGTTATATTACACTTGTTTCTCTTAAGTAGATCTTCAATATCCTAACGTAAAAACACAGAGTAATTGATTTTATCTTTAAAGATACCACATCCAAAAACTTGCTTAAGTTAGAAACCAATGAACGAGGCTTTACTGACTTCTACCCTGTACCTAAGCAATCCCCACTCCTGGGCAGTTGGCGCTTCTCACCTGCATCATGTTCTTCCTATATTGACGTCAAACATAGCGTCTAATCCGCTGTCATCTTTCACCTGGATTAAGTGAAAGCCTCCTGTTTGATCTGCGCACATTCAATCATCCACCCTACTTCCAATTTATTCTCCAGAGTATGACCTGAATTACCTTGAACATTCCAAGCACAGTCCTCCCTCCTGAAAAGCTTCCATTTCCTGCCCTCTCTGGGGTTTTCCAATCACAGGAGTCTTATTGTAGGCACTCACGTGTGTTTTGCTCCTTCCTGCTTCTGTTGGGGCTCCATTACCCAACTTTGACCAGAAAGTGGGTAAGATATATGATCTCGACTGTTATATTTTGAATATTAACTGTCTATAAATACTCATCTTAAAGCAGATACCCTTGGGGCCCCTGGGTGGCTCAGTTGGTTGGGCGTCTGCCTTTGGCTTAGGTCCTGATCTCCAGGTCCTGGGATCAAGCCTTGAATCCTGCTCTCTGCTCAGGGGGGAGTCTGCATCCCCCCTCCCTCTGTGTGCACTCCCTTTCTGTCTCTCAAATAAGTAAATAAAATCTTTTAAAAAAAGCGGGAAGACTCATTTTTTTTTTTTTAACTGATATAATTAGTTGTTTTACCCCTGGAGTTAGTAACAACACAAGGTAACCTTGCTTTTTGAAATAAAATATAACATTGTCAGGTCTAAGACTTTTCTTCCACAGAGAGTCTCCAGATAGCCCTTCACTCTCCTCTGGGGGCTGAGGTGTGTCATTGATAATTAGAAACTGCAGCTCCTTTCATCAACCTACCTCTGTTTTCTGCACTGTTTACAACCAAACACACAGAACGTATGGGGCTTTCTCACTTGTAAGAACAATCATTATTACAGGGACAATAAAAACCATGAGTAGGAGACTATGGCATCTCCTTAAATCAAACATTGAAAGAGTTGTGGACTTTTAAAATAATTGTATTAGATACACAAAACTTCGGCCTTTTGGCTAAGATCAAGTGTAGATACATAAAACTAATCCTACTTTTTTTTTTCATGTTTACCTAATCAAAGAGTTGGTCTAGTCTTTTCCGATCAACATGGAGGATTGTTCCCAGATTCAGAACAATTCTGTGATCTTTCTTATTTCAGAAAAAAAAAAAAAAAAAAAAAGAAACGTTAACCATCCATTGAACTGAAAAAAAAAAAAAAGGTTTCTTGTTACTCCACAGCATACATATGCATTACTACCTTACTACTGCATTATCACTTGCAGGCGTAGGCAGCAAACTCATGAGATCTGTAAGAAGAGGTCAGAATGGTTTTCATTTCAGACAGTGAAGTACTTGAATTTCTCTGATGGTCGGGAGAGGTGCAGGGAGCAGTTTGAAGAAGGCAGAACTGAACGCCATCACTGGGTGTAGGTTCTCTGGCATCTGTGGGCTGAACCCAGCATGGCACACTTTCCTGGAGTGAAGGTCTAAGATATAAATTGGATACAGCAAAGTTTTTCTACCTTCTGTTTGCTTTGATTGCAGTTTGCTCTCCTTTTCCCAATATTTTAGAGTAAACAGCTGTATTATGTATCTGAGCTATTTTAATATAGATGTTTGCATCTATTAATTTCTCTCTGTACACTGCTTTAGCTTGAGAAATGTTTTCAGGTCTTCCCATGTCCTTCTCTGCTTCCTCCTTGAGTGGAAGCCCCCAGTACTTGTGCATTACCCTCCTAATCCCCAGGGTTGACTGTCATTCGGGGCGGTGCATGGTTGGGGTGTCCTTCACCATCTGTTTCTCTGTTCTCTTTGTTAAACTTCTGACTGCTCTGTCATTTTTTTTCTTGTTGCTACTTGATCTTGGACCTGTGAGCACCACCCTCTTAATTGCTGTCCAGCAAGATCTCCATAGTTTTTGATGATGTCCCACCTGAGGAATTCTTCCTGCTCTATTTCCAATAAGTCAGTGGCTCAGGAGTAGAGCTCTTGCTCTTTAAGGTCTGCCTCTCCCCCTCAACAGAAACTTCATGCCACTTCACAAGACCTGGGGATGAGGACAGCTGCCGGCTTCTCCCAGAGTGACAACCCTACTCTATGAGTAGGTGCTGGGGGGAGGGGTGGGTGGTGACTCTTGTCTTCTTGGTTTGCCCTTCCCAGGATGAAAACTCTGCCCCGTGGACCAAGAGTCTCAGTTTTGGTGCACTGCACCTGGTTAGCATTCTACCCTGAGGGAGGGATCAGTTAGGAAATGGAGCCTCAAACTCTGGATGTGCTTGCCTTGAATAGAGCTTCTGCAACAGGAAGCTGGGTCAGAGGAAATGCTCCTGGCCTGGTCCTCTGTCTCCCCACAACTGCCCTAGACTGTGAGCTTTGGGAGAGGGAACCCCGATCTTACTGGGCTGTGGAGAGGGAAGGAGAAGACGAGACCCGCTGCCAGGTTCACATCCTCTCACTGAGATCTAGTCAATTTTTTTTCTAGTCGATTTTTAAATTTGTGTTTTTCCATTTGCTATATGCCTTGAGAAACTTTTCTTTTATTCTTGTTTTTGATCAAATAATTTCCTCCAGTTCAATAATTATTTGAGGGAGAGTCCACTGCTCCTTACCTTTCTGTTTCAGAAGTCAGGCTCCAATTTTCCTGTTTTCTAGGTGAGCTTTTTGCATTTTTCACGAGTATCTACTGAAAGTGAACTAGTATATTTAATCTATATTAAAATCTAAGTATCTTTGAATTAAAGTTGGATGAATTGGGTTCAGATTCAAATCGAAAGCAAGAAGTATTTTGATATTTTGCTTGCGACACCAAGCAGAATTTTGAACACACACATTATTTAAGAATAACTGGTCTATCAAAGTGATTTTTGGGGGGGTGGGGAGATGTAAGGCAGAATTGTTATTACTAGTTCATGCACAAACTTTCAAAGACTCCATGTGTATATGTTAAATAAAAATTGAGGTCAGGGAAAATGAAAAGATGAATTAATATTATTTTCTGGTGAACACTGAAGTGCATGGAGCTCATTACATCTCCCCCTCCCCCCTCCCATGTCCCCAGGCACATTAGAAGAGTCCCTCTCTGCTGGATGAGAGTGCCAAGAACACAATAATGCACACTAAAACTTTTTGCTGAATTAAATTGTCAAGGCACATTTTAGACATTTGCTATTGGCAGCAAACTGACTAAAATCTGGCCCTTCAGTGTGGGGAGCTGAAGTGGATAGCTGATAGAAAAGTTTTGCTGATGCTTCAGCCATGAGATTAAAACTCATCCCATGCCTCCTATCAAAATTGCTTTTGTTAATAAAAAGACAAAAGTCATAAGGTATGGATTAATCTCAGAGTACTTGAGTATTCTGTAGCCATATGTATATTTATTGATAGCAAACCAAGGACCATACTACTGTACATACATGAGTTTATTTAATTCTCACAAAACCTTATGAGGTTATTCATATTCCTCTTACCATTTTATAGAAGAGGAAATTAAGTTAATTGACCAAAATCCTCAGCTAGCAAACATTAAACCTGAGACTTGAACAAAGAAAGTCTACCTTCATAGATAACATACTCTAATAATATTCTACACTAGTGAAGTCACACTTTATTGATAACCTACAGAATCACTCATTTCCAGTACAATGATAATTAGAGGATGGGCACATGCTCCCCCCTCCACTTTGATGGAGGGTCATAGAGGTCTTGCCCCATTTTTAAAACTAATGTAAATTTATTGCATTATTTAGATATTTCACTATGCATAAATACTAATGACCACTGACATGGGATTGCTCAAGTACTAATATGAATGTTTGAAATGAGGTTTACTATTTGTATTGAAAGGAAAATTATATTTATCATTGTATTAAATATATATAAAATTTTATATATATAATTATTTTGAGATATCCTTTGGTGTGTGTTTGTGTGTGGTTATGTGTAACTCTTGCAGAAAATATTTTATCCGTTTCAACAAAAAAATCTAGTTTTCAAAATTCAGGACAACAGTCATGGCAATCTTTGACTAACATATGGAAACATGCAAAAATGAAGGCATATTTACTTGTTTTGTATGTTATCATTTTTATAAATATTTTAATAAATTTTGCAATCAACTTTGAGCCTTTACCTTGGAGTAATTCTATGATTTGCCATGGCATTCCAATACTCCTCTTATGAGACCCCATGTAGCTAAATAGTTGTTGAGTTCCTTGTGGGCAGGTATATTACCTGTTATTATCATAAATAATTGAAAAGGGCAGCTCAAAGTTGTTAAAATGCCTGCTGATGATATTATATGTCCTTTACTCATATCCAGAGTACCTTATTACCTTACACTTGGGGATCAGAAAGTAAAAACTATTTGCTGTTGTAAAACAAAATGTGAGTAAATCAAATGTTGATTATGTTTAAAGATGCTGACCATCTTCATTCATGTTACCATTTTAGCTTTCTCATGTTGTCTCTAATTTCATTTGAAATAGTTTAGTTATTGATATTTCTGCACGTGCTTTATTCACAATGCCATGGCGTGTGAGTGTGTGTGTGTGTGTGTGCGCGCACGCGCGTGTGATTTTTGTTTGCTTGCTTTAGATTTTAGGACTGTCCACTGATATTTAGGCAAGTATATTATACAGTTAATATTCAGAGCTATTTGAACAATCACCTGAATCAAGGTATTTGAGGAACTACAATAGTGAGTCATCAATCAGAAACCCCTGTATAGAAAACAGATGGAAGCAGTAGTATAAAAGCAGATTGCCTTAGCAAGATTTACAGCATTATAAACGCCAGGAAACTTTACGTCTTCAGATTTCTGTGACCTCCTGGCAAAGGTGTTATAGATTGGCACTAAACCACATTTTCACCTTGTCCCTAGACTGCTGCAAACAATATTCTGATTGATGACATCTTCTGAGTCATCTATAATCCTAAGGCCCGTAGTTTTATCAGAGCCCATTAGCAAGGCAAAGGCACATATATAGATTCTGAAATTTACAGAATGGTTAGGTTATATCCTTATTATTCACTTAGTCATGAAAGCTTGGCAATTCAGAAGGATGACAAATATTATCTCATCAGATGGGAGTAAAGTAAGGAAATGCCCAACTGAAAACCTGTGCTTGAGAATTACAATGTCATTTATTTTAAAACTTAGACTCACCATAACTGAAGAATATAAAAAATATTGGTGTTTGAGAGAGAAAAATTAAATTGCACACTCATAGTTGGCCTGCCAGAAAATGAGATTAAAACAATTCCTGTTGTATAGATCTGTCTAGAAACAAAAATACAAGAAAAAAAAAATGCCCCAGTAGAATCTATAAAAATTTCAGTTAAACTGTAAATCTAATAGGTATTGATTAAATGAAAATTTAGAATTCACATGTGTTCTAAAAACCTGTTTTCTATTTTTAACTGGGCATTAAGACTTCAGGAGATTAAAACAGATATGAAATCAGCATTGATTTCTTTTCATGATAAAACTCAGTCCCTTAAAAAATATTCATTAGAATGTGGCTTTTTTGCTTCTTTTCTCTAGTTGTTTGCTCTGACAATTCTTATGACAAAATTTGCACCATTTTAAACCCCAAATTATGAGTTAGCTCTTATTTTCCATCAGTACCCTCAGCACTTCTGCAGGGGAATAAAAAGACATTTGTTGGAATATTAGCATGTAATTCCAGTTTTTCTTCTAATTGACACACAATTTCCATGTATTGAAACAGATTATGTTAGCCTAGTAGAAAATCTGTTTTATCATCATATGTTATTATTTTATAAATAATAATTTGGAATTGATGACATAGAGATATATTTAAAGCACATCTTTTTTCTTTATGTAATCTTTCAATACATTCCATATGTATTGAGGATGATAACATTTTAAATTTAGAGGGTTAGAGGAAATCATTCACATAGGTATGCTATGTACACTTAGTGCACAAATACTTTTATCCAAATATTTTAATGTAATCTATATAACAAAATGCTTTCGAGCACAAGAAAATAATTCATGGGTGATGTGTGTGTGTGTAGGGGTGTGTGTGTGTGTGTGTGTGTGTGTGTGATCAGATTCAGCTGGCTCTTGTTCTTAATAGAATTCATGACACTTGGGAGAAAATCTTTGTAGCTTAGGTGTTAGAGCTTATTTAGGATAGATATCTTTCACAAGAAGAATCCCTGGTGGATTTACTGCATATGCAATTAATGTGTGGTTTTGAGCAAAAAAGGAACACAAAATATTAGCAGTTGAGAGGAATTTTTTTTTCTGCTTTCATGGTATTGAATCATTCACTTTTTATTTTCTTCACTAGGACAGTTTACTGTATTGTTAAACACAATTTTCAACAGTTGGTTTGAATGACAATAATTATTGAAGGAAGTCATTGAGTAAAAGTAATTCTATGAGAGCACTTGAAACTAAACAAAACACAGGGAAATGTGGGAAATAGTAAAATGGGATATGTATAAAAGACATTTTTTTCCTTTTTAAAATGTATTTCACAATTAACTATTGAGGCAAAAAATAACAGTGTTTTGCTGAATTTATAGTATATCTAGAAATAAATATCTGACACAAAATCACAAAGGCAAGCAATCAAAGCATGATATTATACTTGAAATGGTGTTACTATCATTTTTAAAGGTGGACTGTATTCAGGGGAACACTCTGTTTTAAACCCTAGAGGCCCCACTAAAAACACAAAAAGAAACAAGGTATAATTAATTATACATCATGGGCAATAATTGATATAAAAATATTCTAATAATAAGAAATCCTAAGAGAGAAATACAGAAGTAATAAATGTCAAGGTTAATGAAATTCTATCCATAATTATATAGAAGAGTAAATTGCTCTAACAACACAGTTGAAAAATAGAGATAATAGGTGTATATAAAACAATTCCCAACTACATGCTTTCCATGAAAAAGAATCCATAAAAAGACACACACAGGTATGATGGGCAGAATTCTGAGGAAGCTTTCCCCAAGATTCCCCTCTCTTGGGTGTTAAATTAATCAGGATTCTACGTTCTGCTGAAGGAAGTTTGTGGATCTAATTAAATTTCTACACCTTATAATAGGGAGAATATTCTGTGTTTTTCAAAGGTGGGCCAATCTAATCACCTGGACTCTGAAAAGCAGAGAATTTTCTCCAGCTGGAGTCAGAGAGATATGGCAGGTGGGAAGGCAACAGAAAGATCAAAATGTGAGGAAGACTTGGTCTGCATGGCTAGCTTTAAAGTTGGAAGAAGGGGACCATGGGCTGAGTGGTGTAACTAAACTGTAGAAGCTGAAAATGACCCCATATCAAAACCAGCAAGGAAATGAGGACTTTGGTCTCACAGCCTTGTGGAACTGAGTTCTGCCAAAAAATGGAATGAGTTTGGAAACAGTTTTATCCACCAAGCCTCCAGAAAAGGATGCAGCCCTGCTGACCCATGTGTTCAACCACATGAAACCTGGAGTAGAGAAGGCTGAGCTACCCTCTGTCCAAACTCCGATCCACATAAACTGTGAGCAAATACATCTGTCTTGCTTGAAGACAAAGATCTGTGATAATTGGCTACAACAGCAATTGATAAATAATACACTCTTTAAAGGATAAAAATATATACACCGTAGAATACCAATCATAAGAAAACTGAAGTGGCTATATTAATATCAGACGAAGCAGATTTGAGACAAGTAATGTTGATAAGGAAAATCTTTGTCCTAAGATGGCCAACCGAGCCAGCGAGAGAGTCCTAGTCCGTGCCCCGGGGGCTCTTCTGGGTTCTTCTCCCTGCTCTGCTTCACGCATGCTCCAAAAGTGCCAAGTATGCAGAAGTAGAAGTGTATAAATTGCCCCCTTTGTGCCCGGGGCTCAGACCTTTGGAGACTACTCTCCTCTGAGCCCACCAGTGTTAAATAAACCTCCTATCCTCCAAGATCTGCGGGTGCCGCTTGGTTCTTCCATCAGGCGATCCAGTCCAGGTTCCATAACAATGGTACCACAAATAGCAGTTTTTCACATTGATAAAAGGATTGACTCATTGAGAGGAGTCATCTTAAGCATCTATATACCCCATAACAGTCATTTAAAGTAAAATAGCAGAAACTGACAAAAATTAAAGATAAATAAGCAAACCTATAATTCATTTGGAGATTTTAACATCCCAATCTCAGTAATTGGAAAGTATACACAAAATAGACACAAATGTCAATGATGATGCAGAAGGCATGACTACCCAGTGATTTAACTTAATGGACATTATGAACCACTGCACCTACCAATAGCATTACATGCATTCTTTTCAGAGAACAGAGAATAATCACTGTGATAAATCATATGCCAGGCCATGAGATGAATCTCAACAAACCAAAAGGATACTTAAAATCATATATGGCATATTCTTTATCCATTAACACATTAAATTTTATATCAGTAACATAGAGATACCTGAGAACTCTCCAAATGTGTTTAAAACAAGGAACATACTTCTAAGTTAAATTGGGTCAAAAGAGAAATTACAAGAAGCATGAGAGGATGATGTGAACTGAAAGATATATAAATAAATAAAAATAAAACACTCAACATTGCTCGATGCAGGCAAAACGAAGCTGTTCTTTCCTCCGTTTCTGTGCTGTTATTCTCTGGTTTTCCTGTTCCATTCTCTTGCTGCAGTTTCTTAAGCGGACCCCTGAGCTCTCTCAGAGGACCTTTTGCTCATGGGTAGCTGCCTGATTTTGATGGGGAGCCAGAGGCTGGGGTCTCCTACTTTGCCATCTTCCTGACATCTGAAAAAACCAAGGGGTATATTTGAAAGCAAAAGAAAAAACACTTCAGGGGCGCCTGGGTGGCTCAGTTGTTAAGCGTCTGCCTTCGGCTCAGGTCATGATCCCAGGGTCCTGGGATCGAGCCCCGCATCAGGCTCCCTGCTCAGCGGGAAGCCCGCTTCTCCCTCTCCCACTCCCCCTGCTTGTGTCCCCTCTCTCTCTGTCTCTCTCTGTCAAATAAATAAATAGAATCCTTAAAAAAAAAAAAAAAAGAAAAAACCACTTCACATGTTGAATTGAAAGGATAATAAGTGACCATTTTAGGGTATATTTTTAAATCTGTCTATTATGGGGAGCACCTGGATGGCTCAGTCAGTTAAGCGCAGACTCTTGGTTTAGGTTCAGGTTATGATCTCAGGGTCCTGAGATTGAGCCTGCCTTGGGCTCTGCACTCAGCTCGGAGTCTGAGATTCTTTCCCCTTCCCCTTCCCTCCAGCTCTGCTCCTCCCCTGCTCTCTCTCTCTCTCCCTTCCCCCTCTCTTGATCTCAAATAAATAAATAAAATCCTCAAAAGAAGCTATCTATTGTAACTTCCTAGTTTTTTTCAGCTTATGGATGAAGTAGGGTTTCATTATGATAACCGCAGCACTTGAAAAAACACAGCACTCGGGTAATTTCAGTTAAATTGGGTTTTGTGTCTGGAAGCCCTGACTACCTATTGCAACATCGTGTTTAATCTGGAGGCAATAAACCAAAATCCACACAGGCTTTTTCTCTTTCTCAGGTTCCCCAGTAAACCCAGTACACAATAATTGTTTTATAAATCATTTCCAGTTATGGTTTTACCAGAAATACGGTGCATCTGGTTATCTTGTAAAGATAATTTGAATGGTTTCATTATCCTATATATGCAACTTATCAAACCTGTCTTGTAAATCAGTATACGCTTCATCAACACCAGCAAAGCTTGCATAAACAACAGCCTTATGAGTCTTAAATGATAATTACTGCAATCTAATGAATTGCATAAATCACTTATAATGAAGGGAAATAAACAAGTACGCTGAGATGAGCACATTAATAACTTAGGTTTTTCAAAAGCAATGAGTAATTTATATGGTATGTCCACAGACAGTAACAACTTGAATTTTATTTGTGAAATAATTAGCTGTTAATCTAAAGGGATATGACTTATCTACTAGCAGTACTTTAAACTGAAAAATAAAGATTAATTTTATCTTTGATGAAAATTATTCTGATAATACCCTATGATTTGAAAGTCAACATAAAGTGGGAAAAATGAAAATTGATTTAAGTTCATACTGACAAACCTAGAATTTATTCCAAAATATGAATTAGTATGCTTCACAATTCCAAGTAATTTGTGATGTGCTATAATTTTTAGTGATCCACTTACTCAAGTGCTAATTGGATTTTATTTTTTATATATTTATGAAGGAAGGGAGGGAATTTATAACTTTTATCTTTAACATTTTAATTTGGATCATGAAAAATACATAATTCATTCATGAGATTCACTTTCATTGGCTAAAAGAATATTCTCCCAGGTAACAAAAACCTCAAATATAATTAGTAAAACTGCTTCCTCCCACCCAAGTAGCATGAATATTATCCAGACTAATATATTTTATGTATTTTATTTCTTTTGACTTGCCTAACCATCATCTTCTTGTCTGCAAGTAAATTTGAAAACAGTATTTTGTTTCCAATCCAGTAAGCTTTCAGTTAATTCCTCCATTGAAAGGTAAATATATCACAATAGGACTGTCTCATATTTGAAATCCATACATTTACTCACCTATTGGTTTATTCAACTATGCACCAAGGTCTGTGTTAAGATTGGTATATTGAAATGACCAACAAATAACCTTAACTCCAAGGAGTTCTTAGCTAATGGTGAAAAGTCATATCAATAAATAAGCACAATTTAATGTAAATGTCATTTTTGCATGGTTTATGCCTAGGACTCAGTATTGAAGGAAGCCATGCCCTGGCTAGGTTATTGGGATTTTTTTCACTGTGGAGTTTCCCAAACAAGTGATTGGAAATTGTTATAAATGAAACCTGGCGCTGTCTTAGAAATCAATAATACCATGTCCCATCACAATGCATGTACACAGGGCACCTGGGTGGCTCAGTTGGTTAGGCAACTGCCTTCGGCTGAGGTCATGATCCTGGAGTCCCGGGATCGAGTCCCGCATCGGGCTCCCTGCTCGGCAGGGAGTCTGCTTCTCCCTCTGACCTTCCTCCCTCTCATGCTCTCTGTCTCTCATTCTCTCTCTCTCAAATAAATAAATAAAATCTTAAAAAAAAAAAAACAACAATGCATGTACATAGACAAAATTCCAACAACAAAACAAGAATGCAGGGACTCAATGGCCACCAGAAATAAGTCTGAATAGTACAGTAGAGTGGCAAGAAACTGATACCTGAGAAAGAGCTAGTATATGGACAGGAAACTCAAAAGGTGAGGAGTAATTACCCTTACTCACCTTAAAAAACAATGCTGCTATTCAAGGCTTCCCTTCTCAAGCTGACCCACTTATAGAGGTGAACCAGTTAGACCTAAAGAACTAAGGCAGAATAGACAAATGTTAATACTTGGAATCCATAAAGAAATGTCTTTTATTACTATGGTTTTTAACAAATATTTCTTATAATACATTATATCTGGACAGCAGATTATTGACTGCCATTTCATTCAGGCTGAAATAGATAAAAGTGCATATTATTTTATTTCATGTTTTTGTTATTTTCCCATTAAATAATTTACCGATTTGAAAGGATAGTTGCCTTTATTGATGCCTTTTAGGTGTGCAGTACATTTTTATTTAATCCTATGAGGAGAGCTCAAGGACAACATCTCTCTGACTACCTTTCCTCCAGATGTGTTGAAATCTATACATATCTCCCCAAATTTATAAAACTAGTATATTCCAGGAAACATGGAATAAGTCTCTAAGGAACTGTGATACAGTAAACAAATGTAGATTTCGGTCTTTGTTGCCAGTTCTTGGCACAGAGCTCCTAAACCCTTGGAATGTCTGATTGATAGGAGTGTCTTTTGTTATACATAATGAGCCCTTTCTGACTATCTCTGTGTTTATGCTAACATGATGACTCTTGGTGGGCCCCTAGATAGCTTCAAGATGGGAGCTGGTCACTAGAGACTACCAAGGGATTAGAGGCTTGGAAATTTCAGCCCTATCCCCAACCTCTGAGGAGGGGAGGGGGCCAGAAATTGAGTTCAATCACAAATGGCCAGTGCTTTAATTAATCATGACTATATAATGAAACTTAGATTAAAAACTCTGAAGTAATGAGGGGAAGGAAGGTTCTGGACTGGTCAACACATCCATGTGCCAGGGGGATGACATATCCCACTTTCAGGGAACAGAGGCCCCTGTGGTTGGGACCCTTCTGGACCTGCCTGTTCATTTTTATTCTTTATAATAAACTTTAATAGTAGGGATCGCATTTTCCTGAGCTCTGTGAGTCAATCTAGCAAATTATTAAAACTGAGAGGAAGTTATGGGAAGCCCTGAAATTAGAATTGTCCAGACAGAAGTATGGTAGCCTAGGTAGTCATCTGAAGTGAGGAAGGTGACACTGAACCCTTAGTGGGTCTACATCAACTGTGGATAGTTAGTGTCAGAATTTAATTGAATTCTAGGATATCTGGTGGGTGTCAGAGAATTGGAGGATTATTGCTTGGAAAATCATAGAGGAGCATAACAAAAAGATTGGGATGCAGTAATAGACCAAAAGAAGAGATTACCTTAGAGAGATAAGGCCCTTAATAGTGGCAATGTTTATTTGGAAAAAAAATAGTTAATTTTATCAGAATCAGAAATGTTAATTTCATAGGTTCATAAGGAGTTTCACTGGGCTCAATTTGGAAGGGTATGTAAGAAAACAAATGAAAGCAGAGATAGCAGTTTTATCCCTACATGTGGTAAAGAAGAAAAGGAAACCATTCAGTGAGCAGTTCAAGGTTTGCAAAATGCAGCAGTGTCTACATCAAAGAAGAGAAGAATGGAAATGGAACATCAGAGGAAGCAGCATTGGGGGCTCACTGCTGCGGGACTACAGATGGTAGAGAGGAATTTCTTTGGCAATTACAGTCCTGGGAAATTCAAAAGTAGAGGAAAACAAAGTTTTAGGCAAGAAGGAGCAAAAATACTCTAGACATGGAGGATTCTGAGGACACAGATTTTGGAAGTTTCACCAACATCCCTCAATCAGAAATACCCAAATGTGATTCTCCAACTAGGACAAGTAGACATAAGGGACTATTCCATCCGGAGGAAGGAAGGCACAGACTCTTGGAGTTCTTGCAAAAAGACCAATTTGTTATGTTGAAATATTAAATAAGCCTTGGTTCTTTGTGAGGTTGGGGAGATATGGAAGTAATATAAAACAGTCAAGATTGGTTCAAGAACAAAATTTAAGGTCCTACTATCAAGAGAGAGTAGATGCTGTATTCTAACAATGAGATTTCATTCAACTTAGCAGCATGGCACAAGAAATGAGGACTTTGAGGGGACATAAATACAAAAGATCTTTAATACACAGATTGGTCACTAAGAAAAAACTAAGACCTCCTGAAAGATCAGTTGCCAGGGAAAATATGAGCTTTCAAGCTGACTGGACTACATAAGATACTATTCTCTGAAAATGAAAATGTTTGTTTTGATGGTTGTTTCCACCAGATATGGTAACCACTATAATAAAAGCTTCTTAGTGGAAGATTTCTCCCTATAGGATTTTAAATGACTATCTTAGGATATTCTAAGCATTAACAAGTCACCATCCTGGCAAAAGTGGAAACAAAAATTCACAATTTGTCTTTTGTTTTCTCTTGTGATCCTCCAGGGGAAAAAAATACATAGAAAAATAACATACATACATAACAACATCAAATAAATTTCAGTTAAAATCTGAATAAGATCAGAAGACAGAATCCCAACCAAGCAAATGTCTGAGTGAGATACATCTTTGTAGGAGTAATTAGACAAAGAAAGAAATGAAAAAAAAGGGGTATTTTTTAGAAGGTATATTACTCAAATGAGTGTGTTGGATGATGCTGAGATTTGAGAAGCAGAGAATGGAGCTGGGTGTTTAGCAAATCTTCAAAAATTGTTGTATCTTATGCATGTGTTTCAGAGAAGAGATGAGTATAAGTCATTTTATGTCATTGGAAAATCAGCTGAAAAACCAGTCTAGCAAGGCTCCCCCAGTTCTATTATGAATTACTTTGAGTTTCATCCTACTGACAAGTTTTCCTCGGATTTGGAAGTTGCATCGATTATTTATTTATTTATTTATTTATTTATTTAGCATCAGTTATATTTTTACTTACATATATATACATATTTAATATTTATAAAAGCATTCAGTATGAAAAAGAGATATATTTTTCTTTTTTATAAAAGTCTGTTAATGAAAAATTTGGCCAAACCATGAGTAGAACTCCTACTTCCCAGATGAAAGGTTGAGACACTGCATGGGGATTTGGATAACTAATGGAAATTTATTCTAAAGACTGATTCCCAGCCCCAATCCTTTGCACTACAAATAGTTAATTTGACCTTAGGTACCTTGAATGTATTCAGATTAGCAGTCTTTAAATACTTTGGACACAGTATACAGGAAGTATCATTTGCTTCCCATTTTAGCTTTGCTGTTGAAAGGGAAACCTCCTGTCTGTTCTTTGCTTAAGGGGAATGGGTTAGCAGCTCAGTACGGATCAGTCAGTGTGGGGAGCAGTGCCTATGAAGACAAAAAATAAAAACCACCAGTTGGCCTCATCCAGTCCTCCAATCCATATTCCCCTTCTTATTTTCTCTGCAGTATTTTGAAAAAAATGTGATATTCTTTGACATTTAAATAGTAAGATTGTGTTTTATTAAAGCTTCTTTTCTTCACATAGCATCATATTTTTTGTTCTACTCTAGGGCTATAATAGATGAAATAGAGCTGAAAAAAAAAAAATTGCAGGAGAAAGGAAACCAGACACACAGACACACACGTCCATGCAATGAGATCCTTCCATCTGTAGGCTCATTATACAATTGACATAAAGTGAATCTTCTGAATAGATTTTGCAGTTGTTTCGTACAAGATGATTCCAGGGGTTTGATTTTTGTGAGTTTCATTATGCTGGATGTTCTTACTCAGTTTTGTAGTAAATTAACATGAAATCTCAAGTTAACCATGGTAAAAACTAGCATATGGAAGAGTCTTACAGGATTCCTTAACCAATACAGTTTCAAGCTAGCCTTGGTAGAATGTAATGCATGAAAATGAAATTTTTATTGGGATGCTGAGAGAAACAGAGACTCATGTTATTTTATGATCAGCTTTTCACCACCAAAAATTATTCTACTAACTGGTAGTCTTTTCCATAGCAAGTTTTTGAGAATATTATAAGTATCCTTTTTGTTTCTTCTCTCATGCATGACTAGCAAAAGAAAAAGATCTGTCTGCATTCAACCAAGATGAGCATATGGCTCCCTGTCAATTACAGATCTATTTTCTTTGAGTTGCTCACAAAACAATTAGTTTGGAATCATGCACATTTATATATTAAAAATAAACAAAACAAAGTTAAACACTAAGGTTAGCAATGCAAAGAATGATAGAGAGCTGTAGATGGCTTGTGCAAATATGACTCAGTTGCTCCCCAATAATGGGGTCTCTCCCCGATTAATCTTTCCACATTTATGCTGATCTCAGTAGGAGTCCACTCTTGCATAAAAAGATGTGACGCTTTTTTTTAATCTTTTACATTTGCTAAGTCAAGGTAAAGTCATTCAAATAGGCACATCAAATAACTAGGGAAAACAAATAGTATTTAACTGAGCATACACCTCTAAAATATTTCCCGTAGTTCTATTTGTCTTGCCCTAACTGTTGTCTTCGCTACTCAGTATTTATCATAATTTTGGTATTTATTAATTTACCACCCCTGACTCCTACCTCTCTATATTTTGTTCACTGTATTAACTCAATGGTCATACTATTTTTAATGAAAGTTTAATTTAACTAAATTAAGAAGTGTTCAGAGAGCTTGTTAATTAGTGCTATTTTTGCAGTTTGGAGACCAGAAATGTAGCCTAGATACTTCCCTTATTCTCCAAGATATTGCAATATAGTTAAAATATAAGCTGTATATATATGTATGTATATATATGTGTGTGTGTATATATATATATATATATATATATATATATAACCTGTATTGTGAGTAATGAATGCTAAAAAAAAATGTTCATATAAATTAATAGGGTAGCATAGAAATTGGAGAACTTGTTTTGACCTACAATCACAAACAACATTTAATATGCTTTAATGAGTCTTGTCAAGGGTTATTAAATACATGGCTACATTAATTTAATAAATATGGGATATGCAAAGACCATAAAAATATAGATCAACAACAATTTGTTAAAAAAAAAAATTGCCTATTGGCGCCTGGGTGGCTCAGTTGTTGGGTGTCTGCCTTCGGTTCAGGTTATGTTCCCAGGGTCCTGGGATCGAGCCCCGCATCGGGCTCCCTGCTCCGCGGGAAGCCTGCTTCTCCCTCTCCCACTCCTGCTTGTGTTCCCTCTCTCGCTGTGTCTCTCTCTGTCAAATAAATAAATAAAAATCTTAAAAAAAAAAAAAAAAAACATTGTCTATATTTGACAAATAAGAAGTACTCTGGTGTTTGGCATATGATATATGTACAGTGAGTGTAATAGTAGTTGCTAGGAATGCTTTAACCAACAATGACCTTGAAAACTATGAGCATTAATTTTTCTATTTTGTTATTGGAGATTTTGGTGATGGTAAATTGCATTTGAACACTGCATTTTCTGTATTAGTAAATTTCATTTGGTAGAATGTGTCGGATAGTGGTATTATTTATATATGCCAATTGTTATCATGAAAAGCAGAGGGGGATAAGATGGAATTGGATCTAAATTATTAAAAACAAGCCCAAATAGAGACGTGAGCTAGAACTAAGCCAAAGAGAATAATTGCTATCAAAATGACAAACTAAGAGACTATAGGAAAATGATGGTTATTTCATAGAAAGCAATCAGAGCTGTTAAAGCTGAGTTAGGGTCCAGATAACTGCCAGGGGCACTTGTGGAAGCATCCCTGCGCGTGGGGCACCCACTCCCATCTGCTGCGATCGTCCTGGACTGATAACAAATCATCTCTTCTCCAGACAGGCACTTGGCAGAAGGGGGCAACCTCACCCCATAGACTACAGCCCCTCGGGGGTGGGGGAGGGAAATGCTTCTCTAGTAACTGACTGACAGGGAGGTTAGAGCCTCACTCTCGTTGGAAACTGAGATGCAGTGTATCTGCACACCTCGGGAGGACCACACCACAGCTCTCCTTCACTGAGACCATATTCCTGGCTTAGCTTTCTCTCCTTTGCCCTATCGTCTTTCACTCCACTTCTGTGAGAACCCCTAAAAATCACCTGAAGAACAAATCTCCATTTCAGCATCTGCTTCCTGTGAACACACCAACACTTCACTGAGTCTGAATTTTTCAGGGCATACATGAAGACTTCCCTTCTTTTCACTATGAAGCTTTCTCGGGCTATCTGCCAAATGCAAGGGATAGTACTGACTCTCTTGTCATGGCAAGCTCGGAATAAATAGTTTCTGTATGTTCTTATTTGGGTTTGGTCTGTTTATTTCCACACCGCAAATGAAAGCAAAGGAGTCCCTGAAAGTCACAGCAATGTCAAAGTCGATGAGGAGAACGTAGTCCTTATGTAGACAACAGTTTTGAGAGAAAGGTTGAAGTAATTATAAGATCATGAGTAGATGGAAGATCTTACCACACCTTCTGAGTATGGAGTTCCCCAGCAGGTTTTGTTTTTTTTTAAAGCGGTAGGTTTATATGCTACTGTTGATTAAGCCTAAACTTTACTTAATAGTCTCAAATATAATTCTTTGAATGTGAACTTGATGTTTTCCCTAATTCAAATAGTCTAATATTTAATTTAAAATGTGTTCATTAGAGATATCATAGACTTTGATCTTTTCTATTTTTCTTTCTTTTTTTTTTTTAAGATTTTATTTATTTATTTGAGAGAGAGAGAATGAGAGAGAGCACATGGGAGGGGGGAGGGTCAGAGGGAGAAGCAGACTCCCTGCCGAGCAGGGAGCCCGATGCGGGACTCGATCCAGGGACTCCAGGATCATGACCTGAGCCGAAGGCAGTCGCTTAAACAACTGAGCCACCCAGGCGCCTGATCTTTTCTATTTTTCACCTACTCCGTATGATTTAAGTGTGAACTGATAAAAACACAACCTCCCTCCCTCATTGCTGTGTTAGTTCTCCTACTATGGGACTCTGAGTCGTAAATGTTACATTGGGCACAGACTCAACTGCTGCATTTAAATCTAGAGAAACTTAATTTTGTGCACAACAGACTTATCGTGGTAGATAAAAAGTCAAATATTAGGATTTGCTTTTACCTATCTGAAAATTTTTTCTTCTAAAAAATGCTCACATTGAAAAAAAATCCATATTGCCTTTCAGAAGAAATTCATGATAATGATAACATATGGCAGCTGGTATCACGTGTGGAGATGGACACATTTCTGTTACTGGAGCTCTGTAAAGCTGCATGAGAATGACTAGTTTAGCAAATAGATGTTTAGAATTTCTAGCTGTGATATTGACCAAGTGTTCTGCCGACGCCTGGGATTACATCCTCCTGACGGTGGAGAAAGGACCACATGGAGTTACCATGTTTGCTTCCCAAGCCTCTTTGGACATGATTGCTTCTTGTGATTCTTTTCCTCTTTCATCAGGTGCGTGACTTATACGCTAACACACATATGAAATCTCTGTGGTCTAACTCTGTGCTCATCTGGGTCCTTTTATGAACATCTGGCAAGAATCCAAAAGCACTGGGAAATCTTTCTGAAAATATTACTTCACAATTGGGGCTCCTTTTAGATATATATGGAAGTTATAAATCATTGAATATAATGATTAAAATGTTATGAATTTGAAGATAATTTATAACCTATAAAACTGCATATGCTTTCTGAGTCTTTCCATCTAAAAATTATCACTATATACAAACTCGTCCTGCAGTGGAAAATAATAATGTAGTTTTTGAAAATAATTTGCATGCTCCAAAAAATGTGCATGTAGGGGCTCCTGGGTGACTCAGCCGGTGAAGTGTCTGCCTTTGGCTCAGGTCCTGATAACAGGGTCCTGGGATCGAGTTCCACATAGGGTTCCTTGCTTAGCAGGGAGTCTGCTTCTCGCTCTGCCTCTGTCCCTGCTTGTGCTCTCTCTCTCTCTGACAAATAAATAAAATCTTAAAAAAAATAAAAATAAAAAATGTGTATGTAAATAAATTTTATTTTTAGGACATTTTATTCAAAAAGTTTCTTAATATTTTGATGGCTTTTAAAAGCCAATATCATGGGGATAGACCATTACTAATGTATATTCTATTGAGGAATTTATATGTACTGCTTCTGAATTAAGCAAAATGCTTGAGTTTAATATACGTGACAACTAAGGAAAATGTGCAGTGCATTCAATGTTCTCAATTCCCATGTATTACTTGGGGGGTTTTACCAAGGATTATGAGATATGTAAGTCCCTAGATGATTTTCCTGTCATTTAAAAACTATTAATACTACAGTTATTCAAATATCATTTTAAAACTCATTCATTTAAATAGTTCTTTGTAGCACAAATAAATTGTTCTGTGCAATGAGGCAACACTTTTAAACATAATTCATCTTTGCTCTATTGACTCAGAATCAAGTTGGTACACTATATTTTCCTGGCAAAATGTTGATTTGCAATACTCCAATAAATGTGTCCTATTTTTATGTTCAAAAAGCTTTAGAAATATAGTCACTACATAATACACAAATGTGAATCTATCGTGAATCCACAGATCTCTTAGTAAATTTTATCTGAAATAAATGTATAATCTATTTGGTTAAAATCTGTTTGAAATGAAATCTAGATTCCTGATTCTGTACAACCCCAAACTAATTATTTTGTGATGTTTTCTTCATTTAAAAAAAAATGCTGCAAGCACATAGTCTGAGATTTATGATATTTCAACTGGCAATACCAAAAACCTATGACAGGAAGAAATTATCTGTATTAGAAATTAGACTTCTGTATATTTTATCTCTCGATAGATAGATAGATAGATAGATAGATAGATAGATAGATAGATGATAGATAGGTATTTCAGTGAAAAGGATGCAGAACTTAAACATTAATGTCTACTTCTTAATTGCTGTGTTATTTAACCCAGCCTTGATTTCCATAAAAATTTTCGTGGATACATCAGACTTTGGCAATCCCCCAGTCCATAGTTCTAGCCTCCACTGCTTCTCTAATAGTTCAAGTATTTTTTTTTACAGGTAAACATATGACTTCCAAGTCATATTCCTAGGATAGCATGCCCAAAGAAATTTCTTTTTGAATTTTAATGGCAAATATTATTATTACCACAACATGTGGACCCTTAGTAGCTGAGGAAAGGTTGATCTTACCCTCATTCTTCCAATTGTATTCCTCGTATAACATGTATAGGAGTTGCCTTCTTATCCTTTTCTTCTTAAATATATTTTTACAAATTCTGATATATGCTATATAATATTAATTTTTAATATTATTAATGCTGTTTGGAATTTTCCTGCATAGAATATTTTTCTCTTTTCTATTTATTAATTCAATTATTCATTTATATCAAAATGGACAAATGAATATTAATTTTATACTTTGGGTTTATAAACCAATACTACTTTATTTAATCTATCCTCCAATTATTCCAGATATGGCTGGAAAGTCTTCCAGTTAGCCCTTGTGCCTTTGACGAACTTAGTCCTGTGTGTGTGTGTGTGTGTGTGTGTGTGTGTGTGTGTGTTAGGAGTTCCTCACTTTCTGGCACTACAAGATGCTTCAGGCTCATCCTGTATATTCCCTGCCCAAGTGCTAGAATTAGCACTTTCTCCAAAGGCCCTGGGGCCTTATTTTGGAGAATGGCATGGGAATTAAGATACGGGCTCTCTTGTGCTCATTGCTACGCACGTTGTTCCTCATAGGCCCTCAGCTGACAAGGTAAAGAAATATGTGTGTATACTAACCTATTTACACTCATATATATATAAACATTTTTATATGTTGCCATTTTTATCTGTGTTAAGTTAAACATGAATTTATCAAATTTATGAGCATAGTGTTCATAGACTTTCTTGGCTGTTTTTGTTGTTGTTTTATTTATTTCTTATTATCCTTTTAACATCCATGAGATCACTAGCAATTGTCCCTCTTTCATTTCTGATATTAGTAACTCCTGCCTTTTCTGTTTTTTTTCTTGACAAGCCTGAATATAGGTTTATCAATTTCATTGATCTTTTCAGGAACCTACCTTTGGCTTGGATGCTTTTTCTCTTATTACTTTTTCGATTACACTGATTTTGGCTCTAATTTTTATTTTCTTCCTTATGCTCAATTTAGGCTTCAATTGCTATTCTTTCTCTAGTTTGCTCAGGTAGAAACGTAAATGTTTTATTTTGATACCTCATTTCCTCATATATTTACTTAATGATTTACATTCCCCTCCCCTGCCAGAGCCATGCGGGAATCATTCTTGGTTCTCCATAGTGAGAATCTGCGTGAGGGTGGGAGGTGTCATGGAAGTAAAACCCATGACAGTGTGGAGGCTGCCTTAAGACTGGGTGGGATCCCTACCAGCCCACTGCCCAAATTCATTAATTAAAGCTGCCTGCATGCTTCCACATCTGTCCATACCTGATACCATCAGTGCCATAACTAAGTCTGGCTGAGATTTTCCCAGATCTCCCCTGATTTGTGGTCCTTCTCCAGGTGTGTGGTCCTTCTCATTATTGTATGAGCCAAAATACGTATATGATGTTGTCTCTATCATAACCAAAAAGTCAACCATCAGTATGGACATTCCATGCCCACACTAGTTCCACCTGCTGCTTGATGAGTAGATTTTATTTTTTGCTGCTTTTCTTTCTCCTTTTTCAAGTTAAAAATGATCAATCGTGGCTCTGTTTTGTGCCATTATGTGCTTTTGGACAACATGTAAGGCTCCTGTTTATCCTCTCAAGAGTTTTGCGTTTGTCTAAATGAGTAAATTGTTGGCAGCAATACTTCGTTAGGTTTGTTTTTTTTCTTTCTTTCATGTTGTGTAGTGTATATGAAGCTCAGCCATGTACTTTTCATTATCATGCTGACTGTATTAGCAACAATGATATGGATAACAGATTCAAGACTATCTGTTCATTTTATGCTTCATTTAGTAGGTAATGGGCTTGTTGATAGATTTGTGCTGCTTAAAAATCCTCCCATGGTTTCTGAGCTTGTACTATACAACAGTGTATCATGAGAGATGCCTTGTTGAAAGAATAGTAACTGAACTTCTATCCAATTACTTTTCTTGGGAAGTGGATAAGTTAAAAGCAAATATTCACACCTATTTTGAAGCTGAAAACACAATTTTCAGCTAATATTCGGAGGCTGAAAAGTAATTAAAGATAATAGCAGAATTGTGGATTGTAAATGATGGCTAACTCTATCACACATGTGATTAAATCCTAGATGGTTTTGGAATGAAACATTTCAAAAAATATTCCCTATTCCATAGATGTACAGTCTTAAATGTCTAGGAAGCATCACGCAAATATACTACAAAGAAATATCAGATGTATAGGGCATAATATATCA
Source organism: Mirounga angustirostris (assembly GCF_029215605.1). Classification (NCBI taxonomy): domain Eukaryota; kingdom Metazoa; phylum Chordata; class Mammalia; order Carnivora; family Phocidae; genus Mirounga; species Mirounga angustirostris. Next base: position 6,418,287 of record NW_026991722.1, on the reverse strand, counting down.
AATCAAGATGCCAAACTCACTTACTCTTTTATATTACTCTGAGAAGGCCCTCAGATGTGAAAAACATGTATCACCAGGTGGAAAATGTGCTTGTGACTCATCTCATACCACTAGTTAGAATTTACAAGTTTTTAGGGCAAGCAGTTGAATGCACTTTTAATTTGTAATTTATATACATATATACATAAATTTATAAATATGTATGAATTTATATACATTTATATGCATTATATACCTATACATAAACTGAAAAATACAGCAGTTTCAAAATGATGGCATTTTGCTATAATCAAAGAGAATGCAAAGCAAAATGTTAACTTTCTTTCATTGTTCTTTGTTGTCTTTATTTACTTATTGTATTACTGTATTAATCAGGAAAACCTAGGTTCCACTGCAAAACCAAATAGTGCCAAAATCTCATTAGCTTAACACAAAAATGTATTCTTTTTTCTTTCTATTTTCAGAGAACTAAGCTGTAGAAGTTCTATCTTGACAGATGCTTTTATGTTTATGAGGACAGGGAAGAGTACATGGTGAGTTAGTGTTGACTCTTAATTTCCTCCACCTAAATGTGATATCTGCCATTTCTGCTCATATTTCATTGGCCAAGGTAATTGAGGCCTCCCCTAAGTTCAATGATCCGATGGGGCAATCCAATCCTACTATGTCTCTGAAAGGAGAGAAGCTAAGAACAGCTGCCTTTGGGTAAGGGAAAAGAAAGCAATGAACACACCCGGGTTATCTTTTCAATTATCATGACTTCTCTAATGAAGAAGAAAATTAGAAAGAATACAGTGTTATCACTAGAAAGACCTACCACCATTCCTAAGTGCCCCTTGAACCAATGGCCTCAGAGGTTTAGAAGAGAGATTTTAGACTTAATGCACTTGTCAGTGTGCACATAACTGCATGGTTGCCAACAAGACAGAGTTCTGTCCAAGCTCCTCCTTCCCAACATGAACCGGCAGGCATATGTAGTTATCCCCACCTTCTCTGAAAACTGCCAAGACTTCATCTCTAGACTCTTCCACCTAAGGGAGAACCATTTCAACTTTGCTTTTCCCAGTATCTTAGCAGAAGTTCTTAATGATCTATATTCATTCTCCTCATGTGCAACTATTCAGTATTTCATGAATAAGCAAAGCCTCTTTGTGCAATTACCTTTCTTTTTTTTTTTTTTTTTCTTGGTAAGCCTTTTGTCCACAATTGAAATTTTCTTGATTTACTTTGTGACATACCTGTCTCATATAATTTCCCTATTTATGGTAGATGACTACTTTATTCAATAAATAAACCCAAAAACAATCTTAAATATTTCAACTATCAATGTGGTAATGACTTAAAATTTGAAATTCTCCTATGCCCAATAAATGGCAAATATCTGAAAAAAGAGTGTTCAAAATTCTGTCTTCCATTATGTAATGGTTGAGATGAATTAATTCCTTAGTCTGTTTTCTTAGTTTGATAGAAATTTAAAATTTATAAAATAATTTAAATTTTACTCCCATTAGGGGTGATCAGAGGCAAGATGCATACTTTATTAAAAAATAACATGAGTTTTACAATTGAAAAACTTTAGATTGAATTCCCAGTTGACAATTCTTACTCTCATGAACAAATGTACTCTCTGTAACCTTCAGCAAATTAAATAACCTTTCCGAATCTCAGTTTCTCATATGAAAACTAAAACCGTGATTTCTAACACAGAGAGTAAGGGAGAACGCTTAACCTGATTCCACATGGAAAGAACAAACACATCTGAAACATAATAGATGGTCAATAAATGTTACTTTTATTTTCATTATTCTCTTTCTGGCATTTTAATAAAAACAATTGGATATTATGAAAAGAAAATTTGAGAATGCTGCACTAGGTTGTATTAAGAGAAGCCCTTGTTCTCATGTTCTTCCCAGAAAGCAACGCCCCCCCCATAGTTTAGACCTCTCTGAGTTCATTCCTTTTGAGTTCTTAAAAAAAAAAAAAAGGTAACATATACAAGAGTTAAATTTCAATAGACAGTGCAGTGTCCCATTCTTATTTTTAAAGGGATTAGGAAACCTGCTTGATGGTCCATGCTTTCTAAATATAGGGTGGTTATTATTGTTTTTGATAATTATATAGTAGTCTTTAGTTCATCAGGTACCAAAAAATTAGAGTCAACTTAAATTCATTTCTCTATCTCTCCATGTTTTTTTTTCTGAGTTTTGAAGGCCAGAAACAACAGCTGGAGTATTCATTAGTGCTTTAAGCAGAGTTGGAATTATATGAATTTGGGATAGCAGTAAGTGAAAAAAGATCCGGTTGTCCTAGTGGGTCTTAATGGTAACTCAAACAAATTAAAATCAGCTCTATTCCAGATGAGCCATCCAGAAGAACCTGATTTTCACAGTTCATGCTGTTAATAAATCATTGTTCTATAGATATCATTACTATTTATTTATTGTGTTGTTCTTGTCACTTCCATGTAGGCAAAATAGTCAAGGACTCAAGAAACAATTTTGGTAATTACCCAGGTGATTTAGGCTGGTATCTTGATTTTGGAATTAGATCATCATTATAGTTTTCCTAATGCTTTTGTTTAATACCTGAATTTACTTGAGCCTACCAATTAGTAACTTTCAGGGTGCTTAGCACTTTTTCTTAATTGAATAATTTGACTCATAGCATTGTGTAAATTTAAAGTGTGCAGAATGTTACTGTGATACATTTATATACTGTAATAGGATTGCCAATATAGCAGTAGTCATATGACATAATTATATTACAATATCATTTTCTATATTCATTATACTATTCCTTAGATCTCTGTGCCTTTTTTACTCCTCATAGCAAGCTTGTGCCCTTAACACCATCATGCTTATCCCCCATCCATCTTCTGGCAATCATTTTACTCTCTGTTTTTTACAGATTTTTTAGATTCCGCATATAAATGATACACAGTATTTGTCTTTCTCTGACTTACCTCGCTCAGCTCAGAGTCCATCTATGTTGTCACAAGTGGCAGAATAGCTTCCTGTCTCCTGGCTGAATAATATTCCATTGTGTATACCTACCACATCCTCTTTATCCATTCATCCACTGATGGGCGCTTAGGTTATTTCCATCTCTTGGCTACGGTGAATAATGCTGCAATAAACAGGAGAGTTCATATATCTTGTGGGGTTTCTGCTCATCGCCTACAGGGGTTGCTGTATAGTTTACTGTCTTTTTTCCCCTGGCTGCCTTTAAAATTCTTCCTTTACCATTGACTTTTGATAGTTTTAATAGAAATCCAATTTCTTCCCCAGGTTTGGGAAGTTCTCAGCTATTATGTCTTTAAATATGCTCTTTGTTCCTTTCTGGGATGCCTATTATTCCTGTGTTGGCTTTTCTAACAGCATCTGATATTTCTCATAGGGCTTCTTCACTTTTTATTAAATTTGTGTTCTCTTCTCTTATACCTGAATCATTTCTATATTTCTATCCTTGAGCTTGCTAATTCTCTCTTCCATATGATCTGCTCTATTTCCAATGCTTTATTTATCTTATTGTTGCATTCTTCAGCTACAGAATTTGTTTGGTTCTTTTTTAGAATTTCAACCTCTTTCGTAAAGTACTCCTTCTGTTCTTTAATTTTATTTCTGAGATTATTGTATTGCATTTCTGAGTGTTTGTTTTTGCAGCTCCTTGAATTTTTTCATGACAGGTATTTTAAATTCTTTTTCAGTTAGATTGGTTTTCCATGTCTTTGGGTTCAATTGCTGGAAAATTGTCATTTTCTTTTTGTAATAGTGTATTACCATGATTTTTCATGGTATTTGATGAAAAGTGCCTCTGGTTTCACTTAGGGGAGCTGATTCACCGCTAGGGCTGGGAGTGGGCATTTAAAAAAAAAAAAAAAGGCAAAGGATGGCCACAGGCAGGAAGAGGAATGTACTTAGCACTTTGGATGCACCCACAGCCAAGTAGGGGGATTTGCAAGTTGGGTGGAGGCACGTTCCAGAGATCTGTGGTGTTTCCTCTTGCTTCCTGGGGCAGAGAGCAGGAGACACTTCCCTTACAGTTCTCTTTGCTACTTTGTATTTCCTTTCCTTCACCCCAGTCACTGAGGTCTTTCTTCAGTGAGAGCAGGTGGTCTCTGCAGCTGCCGGGGGCATGGCCGGGCAGACCCCCACTCAGCCTGTCACCTGCTACCCCCTCTGCCATAAAGGTTATTCCAGTTTGCTGCCACCAGTCCTGCCCTCACTCCCTTCCTGCACCGCCTCCTTTAAAGTCCAGTATGCCCACTTTTGGGGGCACAGATGGATGGATCTCTTGGCTATCCTGATACACTGTGCAGCGGCACCTTTCTTTTCTTCATCATTTATGGTTGCCAATTAATTTATTTTTTTAATGTTTTTTATTTTTTTAAATTTAAATCAAAAGAGGAAAAAAGGAATGACTCACACTGTCATGATGCTGACGTCACTCTGTTCTTAGCACATTTTTGTATGACACTTAATATTTTTAAAGCATTTAAAATTGAAGCTTCCTTGGGTGCCTGGGTGGCTCAGTTGGTTGGGCATCTGCCTTTGGCTCAGGTCATGATCCCAGAGTCCTGGATTGAGCCCCACATCGGGCTCCCTGCTCTGCAGGAAGCCTGCTTCTCCCTCTCCCTCTGCCTCTCCCCCTACGTGTGCTCTCTCTGTGTATCTCTGTGTCTCAAATGAATAAATAAAATCTTTAAAAAAAAAAGGGGGGGGGAGGGAGGGCACCTGGGTGGTTCAGTCGTTAAGCATCTGCCTTCAGCTCAGGTCATGATCCCAGAGTCCTGGATTGAGCCCCACATCAGGCTCCCTGATCAGAGGGGAGTCTGCTTCTCCCTCTTTCTCTGCCCCTCCCCCTGCTCCTCCTCTCTCTCTCGCTGTCTCTCAAATAAATAAATAAAATCTTTAAAAAAATTAAAATAAAATAAAATTGAAGCTTCCTTGCAAAAACTCTCTCTGAAATGTCGGTACAAAATTATGTACCCTTTTCAAGTAAGGCAAATTGGAACTCATTATTCAAATAGCTTCCACGAGGACTCCCTCAATCTATACAACTAGGTTTAAAAGCCGTAATTTTAGTCTAGTGGTATCTTCACTGAAATAAACCTCCTTTTTAGTATAAGTTGTATATGTTATTTGAATTTATATAGAAATAATAATGGAAATAATGATTTTGATAATTCTTTCATATTTCATGTTAAGTCCCGTGGCTCTGAAACTTTCAAGTATATTTTTTGAAAAAAAAGTCAGTCAAAAAAGAAGTTGGTGCTTTTGCCCTTGTTTTTCAGTTATTTATTCTTAAATAATTATATGGAGAACATAGGAAAAGACCCAGAGAATATTGAAATTTGGAAAAAATATATAACATATTTATTGAGTACCTATTTTGTATTAAGCACTTTGCTAAGGGGATGGTGAATCAAAAGCAATCACAATCCAACATATGGAACCATATATTCCAGAAGAAAGTATATACTATGATTACGTATTGGATCCAGACCAAAAGGAGATTAAAGCACCTTGCACATTACAGGATTCAATAACACTTTGCAGTGCGTGTTCTTTAGCAATAAAGTATTGTCATTGTTGGAACAACACTGGTTTAAACAAGCATATATGGTTGTCTTTCTTGCAGAATGTCTACAAATTTATGTTGCTAGTAATTTTAATTATGAATACCTGAAAAACACACATGATTCCTCAAACTTATTTTCCTATGTAGTTATTTCATGATAGTGTTCTGAGGAACAAAAGTGGGGAAAGTCCAACTGATAAAATTTGTTTTACCAAAATTGTTTGATCTAATATTATGTAGTCCTGGGTCCCTCATTCCAATTCTGCTGGATTCTTACAACCAGTTATTATCTATCCAAAATTTATTTTTCCCAAAGCTCACCTAATTTTTTATGTACTTGATTAAAAAATATTCTTTCAGAATCCAAACAGTGACTGGTTTTCTTTTAACTTTTTTATAGATATAAACTTATTACACCAGAGTATTTTTTGGTGTGTCAATTATTTGCCAGTGACAGTCAACTTTCAAATCTAGAAATTTTCTTCTAAACTCTAGAACTGATTTTTTTAAAATTTTCACATGTCAAAAATATGGAGAATAAGGTACATACTAACCATAAAGTAACCACAGAGTTGAGAATGAAATTCACATTCTGCAAATTGTTAAAACATGGCAGGGGAGATAGGCAGAATTCTGGTAGTTAACAACAGAACATATAATATCCCATTTAATGTTAGTATTTTTATAGTAACATTTTGATCTGCATTCAGCAAATACAACCTAGCATTTTGCCAAATCTCTAGATTGGACTTTTGAGACATTTTAAATTAAAGTGATACAGGAGGGGAATAAGGTTTTCACAATATAAAGTAAATAACTTTTAGCAGAATCTATGTATTATGTAACATATATTATAATTATAAAGGTATTAATAATAACTTTATTCATCACATTCTATAACATATTCAGTTTTATTAATACATAAAGTGTTAGCGGTAGCAACTAAATTAGCCACTGCTCAGTTGTCAGTCTCTCCTATATGAAAAAAAGGTATTGACCTCATTATTGAAGGATTATAATTAATTACCACCTTAGCACCAACAAAATAACATACTACTTTACAAACCATGGCATGCTTATAAAATCAAATTAAAAGCAAATTCACAAAGCATATTACTAGATTACATATTTGACATAAAATCTCCAGGGGATAATTGAGACTGGAAAAAAAAATTAAAATAAACCGAGTTTAAATTGGAATTTCACCATTTTTGGCTGATGTTGTGTCATTTATTTAGCTAAGCTTCAATTTTCTCATTAATAATATAAGCATAATAATACCTAGGAAAGATTGTTAAAATAAGATGATTTCACCTAAATGCATTATATAACCATCCGGCACATAGGAAATGCAATATAATGTTAAATTCATAATATTGTTAGTGGTCAATAAATATCAAATAGTTAATAACTGCATGAAGGATGAATTTTGCTATAAACATAGGTTAAAATTGGCTAAAAGGCATGTGCTAACTTATGGAAGAAAAGAAGATCTCAAAAATGTTATCTTAGCATTCAAGTAACATTCTGTGAAATGTCCAAGGAAGTTAGATAAAGAGTAGTAAATCATCTAGATTCTGAAAGTGACAATGCCATAGTAAGAGATGATGAATGATTCACTAATAACACAGAACTCTATTTTAATGTATAAAACAATCAGTTGAACAGATGAGAAATTGTTAGCAATATGGTCATTATATATAATTTTTCTGTGATTCTTTAACAAAAAGGAAAGGTATCAAATATCAGATAAGTATTGTTTTACTCCCTCTTCATCTGTCCCATTATGTAATTTCTCTATTTGTTTAAAAAACTGCCAAAACAGGGCGCCTGGGTGGCTCAGTTGGTTAAGCGACTGCCTTCGGCTCAGGTCATGATCCTGGAGTCCCTGGATCGAGTCCCGCATCGGGCTCCCTGCTCGGCAGGGAGTCTGCTTCTCCCTCTGGCCCTCTCCCCTCTCATGTGCTCTCTCTCTCTCATTCTCTCTGTCTCAAATAAATAAATAAAATCTTTAAAAAAAACCCTGCCAAAACAATATACAAAATATGACAATATAAACGCAAAGCCAATATTTGGCTATGTTTCCATATGTAAAAGTAACTAATATTTACATAAGGCTCATCGTTAGTGTGATCTTTATTTAACATTCAAAGCATTTATGAATGCCATTTCTAAAAGGGCAAGGTGATAAAAAATTATATAGCATTTTCAAAACAGATTAATATTATTTAACATATTTTATATTCATTCAATAAGAATGATTCCAAATCAATGCTGATTAGCCTCTTTGTTTCTATTATGGCTTTGTTGAATTAAAGAAACTTTTACTTTGGCATTGTTTATTTCATTATATCCTGCAACTATAAAATTGGATAAAAAATACATAGCAGTTTATTTAAATATACCTTAGTATTTTTCAGATTCAAATATTTACATGAGTCTTATAATCTCAGAGCAAATTTTTAGATACTGATTTTTTTTTTTTTAAGATTTTACTTATTTATTTGACAAAGAGAAACACAGCAAGAAAGGGAACACAAGCAGGGGGAGTGAGGGAGGGAGAAGCAGGCTTTCCGCAGAGCAGGGAGCTAGATGTGGGGCTCGATCCCAGGATCCCGGGATCATGACCTGAGCTGAAGGTAGACAACTAACGACTGAGCCACTCAGGTGCCCCAATACTGATTTCTTTTTTAAATTTTATTTGTACTAACTCCTAACAAATCTTGAATTATTAAAGCATAATTTCACTTTGCCAATGAAGCCACCATGAATAAAAATAGCATAAAATGTGTCACTAAATATCTTAATCTGTGTACCCCAGGAACAGAATCTGGGACAAGGCTTATGCCTGATTACCTTATGGTGAATAAAGAGAGCTGGGAGAGAGAACCAATAATAAACTTTAAATTGTTTGTCCTATTCTATCTACTGAACTTCTGAAATAATTCAAGCATGGATCTTGTGTTCTCCCAGTATGTTACTCTCAATATAGCCTCCTATTTGTTTCTCTGTCAGGTTTCTCATTTCATCAATTTATCTTCTGTAACATTGCTCCAAAATCATCTCAAAATAAAATTAAAAAAAAAAAAAAAGGAATAGAACTTTTGGTTCCTGACAAGATGGAGTAACACAAACCAGTTGTATACTTCTACTGGAACTACTTGGGGGGAGGGGGGAAAGGAAAGAAAAGGAAAGGAAAAACCTAAAAACTATAAGAAGCAATTAAAATGATGCTGAACAGGAAGGCAATTTTCTGAGAAATCACTACAAAGAGGTAATTCCTACCATTGTCCACCTTACTGCCCACACTAGCTTCCAGACTCCTACATAGGCATGAAGAAACCTAGTGAGACCCTACGGTCTCTCATGGTTGAGGAGTGGAAACTATTAGTATACAAGGGCCATAGATGGCAATAATTTGCAGGGCAGAGTACCACAGAGGAGGTAACTGCAGAGACAGAGAACAGGAACACTAGACATCTGCTGAGGTCTTTCTTGGGCCGTCAGTCAAGAACCAATCAGCACATGGATGTGAAGGAACTACCTGGGTCTGAAAAATAACCACTGAAAATAATTAGTGCTAAAACCAAAGGACCAGAGTGGAAAACTTCACAATACATAGGATGTAGGTAAAGCACTATAGAGGTTACTGATTACCAGGCGTTCTAAAGGCAGGAAAACACAAGCCACCGTAAGAACAAAAGCAATCACTAGAGACAGAACTGTAAATTACACAGGTGATAGAATTACCAGACAGGGTCTTAAAAACTTCTAAGTACATTGCTCATGTTAAAAAAGGTAGAGAAATGATTTTACAATGTGAAAAAAGAGAAAATGTAACATCTAAGGATGACCTTTACAATAGCTAGGATGAAAAATGCACCACATGCAAATTAAATACCATGGAAGATAACATTAGTGACCTTGAGGAGACAAAAATATCAATAAATATAGAAAGAAAGTGACATTAAAAGAAAACTAGGAGTGGAAAACTTCAAAAAAAAAAAGTTAACAAAATGTGAAAAAAACATGGGACAACTTTAAGTGATTAAATGCATGCGAAACTGGAATCCACAAAATGTGAAGAAGGAGAGAACAGAGTAAATGAAAATACTTGAAAAATAATAGATAAAATTTTGTGACTTTCAGGAATAATATGAACTCTCAGAACAAAGCTCCATCAAATTCAACATAAGACTTGAAGAGAGCTTATATCATATATCATATATCATAACCAAGTTGCATATATCATATATCATATATATGCTATATCATAACCAAGCATATATCATAACCAAGTTGCATAAAAACCATGATTTAAAAAAAGCAGATTAAAAGTGGACAGAGGGAAAACATTTTACACGGATGAAGAAAGATGAGAGGGAGAGCAGATGTCTGTTCTGGAACAACACAGCCCAGACAACAGTGGGCTAGCCTCTGTAAAGTAGGGACAAACAGCAATAGCCACAGTAACAACAAAACAAAACCATCAAATTAGAAAGCTACATCTTTTTTTTTTTTTTTTTTTTTTTTCAGAAACAAAGGCAAAATATTTTCTCTGATACACAAAAGCTAAAGCAATTACTCACAAGAAGTTCTGTGCTACAGTCGCTATGAGAGGACCTCCTCCTCCTGGAAGATGGAAAAAAAACTGGGAATTAAAAACACCTTAAATTGTAAATGTGTGGGTAATTATCACTTCTTTCTCTTTTTATTATCTTTAAATTCATTTACCTGTTTCAATCAAAATCAATAATAATGATAATCACATTAAATGTGCAGGGTATAAACACACCACCTAAGAGTGTCAGATTGGATAAAAAGGCAAGAACCAAATTCATGCTGCCTAAGAAAACCTACCTTCAGTGTAAATCCACAAACAGTTTAAATGTTAATATATGGAGAAACTACCATGCTATGACCAAGCCAAAGAACATTTAGTGATTAAATTAATATCAGACTAAGTAGATTTCATATCAAAGACTATAACCAGGGATAAAGAGGGCATTTTCAGAACGATTAAGGGTTAATTCATCAAAAGGATATAATAATCCCAAATATTTATGCACCCAATAACAGAGCTTCATAAGAACTAAGGCAAAAACTGATAGAAGTATAAGGAGAAATAGACAAATCCACAATTATAGTCAGAATAGTTAATAGAAGAAAGTCAACAGGCCATCAGTAAGGACATAGTTGACTTGAACAACAGTCAACATGAACTAATTAACATTTGCAGAACACTTCCCCAAAAGAGCTGAATACACATTCTCTTCTATTTCTACCTCGAATTGGATTACCACTTTACCAGTTTTCCAAAATACACCTATCAAGTGCTTGGCAAAGATTGAATTCAATCAATGTTGAATAAATGAATAGTTGATGAATGAGTATATCTGTATATCTTCCTACTATCAGATGACCATTAATATAATAAAGTTAAAATAAGCAATGTGATCATGAGGCTAATAATAGGAAATATGGCAATATATTTGCTGAATGAAGATTATATGCAGAGGAATACAAAAAAATATCTATTGTATTTAGGAACGATTCAACTTTAGGTATATATTCCAATATTTAACAAGAGAGGGTTTTGTTTCATGAAATATCATTGATGTTTATGTGTAATCATTGTATAACATGGACATTGAGGTCTTCGGCTCCAGAATGAAGAAGGCTCTTCACAATTGACAATTTATCTCACACTCCAATTTAACCAACTTGGTAAAATCTGATTAATCTTCCTGAAATAGATGTTCCACTAAATGCAAAGAGGTTAAGCAGCTTGCCCAAGCAAGTGGGCAGAAAGTCTGGGATTTGCATCTAAATAGTCAGATTCCATTGTATACATTTTCAACAACTGTGCTATTCTGCCTCTCCCAAGGCAGTCCTATATAAGAAAGTGTTAGAAGTGCTATAATAGGGGATAGCAGGAACACAAAGGAGGGATGTCCTCTCCTTGGGCCTGGTGCCCTTACTCAAGGGCATGACAGGAACGTACAAAGCAATGTTGAGAGCCAGCACCCAGGACTAAGGCCCCAGGTCACACCTCGCAGATACATTCCCATAGGCAATACTTGTGGGGGCCAAGGTGGGCCTTGTGAGAAAGCTGCTTTTTCTCCTCTTCCTCTTTCTTGAGGGTTTTCTCATTCTTCCCCCAGATTGTGTGTGCAATCTCTCTTGTGCAAAACGTTAGTCGCAAAATATTACATATGTTCTTAAAATATGTTTATTTTTGGAACTGAGGTGATCCTTGGACCTATACATTTTTTTTCCTTACTCATCACTTTTCATCACAATTTACCAAATTAAGAAAAACAAACTGTTTATTGTGTTTAAGTATAATTATTATAATTCCCATCTCTTATATATGCATATTATTTAAAAAAAAACTAAGACAATCAATCAAACAATAACACTAAGACATGGAATTTGACGTCAGGCAGAACTAGTTTTCATTTTGCACAGTCTGTTATTTGTATGAGCCTCTGAAGTTTCTTTTCACCTGAAGGGCACAAAGAACATTATTGCATCCTGCAACCTTCTTAAATGCGGTAGGCACTACGTGTCTCCATTAGTCAGGGGATAACACAGGAAATAGAAACCGCTATAGGTATTTTAATCAGTAAGAGATTTAATACAGGGGCTTAAGAGCTTACAAAATCATTGGAACTGCTGAAAACACAAAAAGCCCTCCAGGTGAATGATTGTAGCAACACTGGCCCGATATTTTCTAGTTGCTGCAGGAAATCATAATGATGCAAGATAGCAGCAACAGATACTCCTGCAGAAAGATCACCCCTGCCTAACTCCTGCTGGCAGAAACCCACACAAAATCATCTAGAAGCCAGGGTCAGTTATTCATCTAGAAACCATAGAGAGGGAATCTGCCATATATCCAGCTATAACTCCAGTACTATGGAAGACAGACAGACAGACAGACAGACACACACACACACACACACACACACACACACATCCAAAAAAAGCAATTTGGGGGCATTGGTAAGAAGTCTATCACAATTTCTTTTTTTGTTTTTTGTTTTTTGTTTTTTTTTTTTCACAAAAATATTCATGGAGCTTTTACAATTTATCTTAATTTAATTTAATTAATTATTTTGAATCAAACTGAATCAGGCTTTCAGCCAGAACTACATTTAAATTGGTGTGGCCACTGTCATTAATAATGACCAAGTGCACAATCCTTAGTTTTCATTGCACTGGATGTCATAGGACTGACAAAGTAGCTTTCTCTTCTTTTGGATTAAAACTAGTAATTAGTAACTTGACTTCAGTAACCCCGTACTTTCAAGTTTGTCTTCCTATTTTATAGCCTTTCCCAGTTTCCTTCTTTAAATATTCAGTATTTGCCCTCTCTATGCTGAAAGGTACAGTACTTCAGCTTCTCTTCGGTAACTCCACACACTCCTTAAGCAAACACCCTGTCTCCTGACTCTAACTGCCATCCTTTCCAAATTTAACCTCCACACTATTCCTCTTTCTTGGATGCCAGGCTGATAGAACCCAGCTGCCTACACAGCATCTTCCCTGGGATGTCTAATAATTACCACTAGGTTCACATGGCCCAACTCAACTCTTGATCAAATCTCAGCCCCCTAGATGGCTCTCACATCCACAGCCAGACATTCAGAAAATTCTACAAACTCTGTTTTCAAATTATTTCTGACATTATTTCAAATTATTTCAGACATCTGTTCACCACCTCCACCATCACTTTCCTGATCCAAGTTACCGTCATATCTTGTTTGCATCTCAAGGCCTCTCCTTTCTATCATGCCAACCTTGGCATGTTTCCGAAGTCCAAACACCTGCACATTTACCTCCAAGAGATTACATTTCACCTTGTAATTATAAAGACAGTTTCTTTGAAAATTCATATAGGTTAAAAATGCAGTCAAAGAGAGAAAACGACTTACAGGAGTACAATCAGAAGGGGAATGCAGATTGATACCTTGTGGCATAAACAAAAAATCCATCATTTCTGAATTACTCAGCCTCTTAGCGCTCTTACTGCTTCCACTCCTTCCCAGTGGTTACACAGTGACTACTTTCAGCTATAATTAAATTCAGTTATGTTATGTTCATCTTCTTCAAAATTTCCAATGGCTCTCTACCCTAACTCAGCGAAATCCTTCACCTCAACACACCTCATGATCTGGTCCCATTTCCACCTTTCCGCCATTTTCCCATCTCATCACTGTATGTCTTGGATGTCCATTAGCTAAGCCAAGTGCATCCTTTTTAAGTCTTTGCTCTTGCTCTTCTCCTTGTTTGGAACACATTTCCTTTATGTAGACACATGGATGTTTCTTTGTTTTCTCAGGTCTGTATTCAAATGCCACAGTTTTAGGAGGGTTCTTCCAATGCATTCTCAGTAAAATATCAAGACACATGATTCTCTAGTTGAATAGAACTCTCTATCTTTATTCATAACACTTATTATAGCTTCGTTTCTTACATCACTTTTGTTAAGATTGTATGATTCAGAAGTTCTGCCACTTCACAGTTGCATGAAAGTAGGATGATTTTGACTAATATTTATAAGCCTTAATCTCAATCTGTATGATGAAGGTTATAACATTTTCAACTTGATAGGATTATTATAAAGATTAAATGAGTTACTAAGTACACAAAATCAGGACAATGACTGGCACATTGTAAATGTTAACGCTCATAATATATTTGTCCCTCCTTTCTAATCCCTATTAGAATCTAAGCTCCCTGCAGACTTTATATGTTCTGTTTACTGTTTGTTACATTACCATGCCCTAGAATAGCATAGCAAGCATTCAGCAAATATTTGCTGACTGAACTGAATCAATGCAATTAGGTAATAACAGGTAACTGAATTCCACTGAGAGAATAGGAGTTTTCATTTTAAAGCCAAACACAAATTTAACTATCTGCTAAAAGAAAGGACATCTTAGTTATTTGGCAAACACAATGAAATAAACTCAAATTCGTGAACTTCACCTACTTGCTCAGATATGTCATCAATAGACAGGGCCACTTTTCCATGAACAGGGGTAAAGGAAATGGCAGCAACAGAAAGGAACACCGGGATGTATGTATGGCTGGACATTCGTTTTAATAAATTATGTGTGCATCTGTGAAGGCTGGACTGCCCAGCTGAACATCATTTCACTTATTGATGCCTGTCTTCTTTTTGATCTAAAACGAAAGGACAAAACAGAGAACCACAGAGCAATAGCTAACTGGCCACATTGACTAAATAAGAATGTGTCTGACCCTCCTGTGTTATTTTAGTGAGACACCAGGAGAGTTCTATATATGAGAGTTGGATAATGAATAGACCAGCTCTTACTAAAAAACCTAAAAATATTTCAGGAAAAACTGACATTGTGATCAGCAGGCCGCCTCTAAGATATAACCTTGACAATCAATAAACATAGGTGTTCATATAACATCAAACTGTAGTGAATTAAGGTTATCAGCTTAAGTTCAAAATGACCAGTTTTGATAAAGGAATGCCCTTTGTTATAGATAGGTTAGGTTCCGGAAAAGCAGTTTTGATTCTATTTCTATCCAATCCCATAGTAGCACAATACAAATGACAGAAAATACCATCTTTTTTTTTTTTTTTTTTTTTTTTTTTGGTGGGCACAGTTGAGACTTTGTTCTGATGTATAATTTTGCTTCTATCAATGAAGTTTCATAAGAAAATTAGTTTCTATAATTTCTTACACACTAAGGACACTAGTAAGACTCACTGAGCTTCATGCTAAAAGAATCAAAAGACTTGAAGGTGAGTTTTAAAGTAAAAATTTTTGTCCTGGCTGTTAATGTCATGTCTTCTGACTAAAAGTTCTCCCTGCCTTAAGCACTTGACACCAGACATCCCAAGCTATCTGATTACTAAGAACATTACAGTATGTTCTTAGAAACTATTTTTGCATTGAACTTGGACCTAGCTACATGAAAATGCTCCAGAACTTCAAAATGTATTGTGGTCCTCTCCAAAGCAAAACAATAAAAACCTTTGCTTTTGCAAACTTTGCCATCTGAAATTGAGATAATTGCACGAGAATTAGGTTCTTGCTGGGGAAAATGACGCCATGCCTGGTGATTCAGTGCTCTGCTTGCTTCCGATAGAGTAAGTAGGGAAAGAAAAAATAAAATAACATACGAACATTTTGAGTGAGCATGAAGGAAAATTATTTGTAAAGTAATCTCTTCTTTGAAGATTTTTGTAAAGGTTTTATTTCTTTGAGAGACAGAGAGTACGAGTGGGGTAAGGGGCAGAGATAGAGGGAGAAGCAGGCTCCCGCTGAGCTGGGAGCCCTACGTGGGACTTGATCCCAGGACCCCAAGATCATGACCTGAGTAGAAGGCAGACACTTAACTGACTAAGCCATCCAGGCACCCCTCTTCTTTGAAGATTTTGAGGGATATGTGGTATCAGTGGCATGTTAAATATATACTCTAAACACAACATATATGTATATTTTAAGCTTTTTGTGTTTATGATTACCCAGTAAAGTCCACATGGGATAGCCTTACTAAGTTCCTAACCATCATCCTTTCTTGGGCTGCCGGGCAATCCCTAAACACTGGAGTTGATGGATGCACCTGAATCTCCTTTACCCTGCTTAAATGTCACTCCACCCTGTTTTTGAGCTTTATTGTGGCTCCAGTGTGGGGAAGGCCAAAGGGATAGGTCACCATCTATCTTGGTTTGTGGATCAGGGATGTTCTTATATGACTGGTATACAGTGATATATATATATATATATATATATATATATATACTGATATATATATATACACACACACATAGTATAGTATAGATATTATATATATATATATATACCTGATATTATAAAATAGGGTTTTTATAAAGTAGTCATTTTAATAATCAATTTTCTATTTTAGGGAGATGTAGATTTACAGAAAAAAACTGAGAAAAGAGCACAGAGATTTACCATACTATATAACTCATACTGTTTCTCCTATTAACATCTTAAATCAGCATGGCACACTTGTTACAATTAATGGTGCAATATTGATATATTATTATAAACCAAAGTCCATAGTTTATTCACTTTCCTTAATTTTTACCTAATGTTCTTTTTCTCTTTCCTATGCAGGATCCCACTCAAGATACCACATAACATTTATTCATCTTGTCTCTTTAGGCTTCTCTTGGTTGTGAAAGTTTGTAAGATTTTTTCTTGTTTTTTCTAACATTGACAGTTTTGAGGAGTACTGGTCTGGTATTTTGTAGGATGTCCATCCCCTGAAATTTGTTTTTTTCATGATGAGATTGGGGTGATGGACTTTGGGAGGGAGAGCAAAGTGCCAATTTCATCACATTATATCAAAGGTACATGCTGTTGACGTGAGTTGTTGCCATGCATGTTGACCTTGATTACCTGGCTGAGTCATATTTGCCAAGTTTCTCCACTTTTTGTTACTTTCCCCCATCTTTTGCCTTTCTATACCATATTCTTTGGTCCACTGTCTTGAGGACAGAATCTATAGGGATTATTTTGGAATTTTGTTTGCACAGGAAGTTTGTTCTTCATTAACTAATCTAGTCAGTCACTTATTTATGTCATTTTAATCTCATAGAAAATTTTGTATACTTGGGGTTATTACCCAAAACTATTTTATTTACTTTTTAGTTAAAATTGTTCCAGTTTTGGCCATTGGGATCTTTTCAGTTGGCTCTGGTGACCTTTGATATGTATCCATTAGTGTGTGTGTGTGTGTGTGTGTGTTTGCTTTCTGGCAGTAGGAGATGCTTCAGGTTAACCACTCAAATTTTCTGCCCCTGGCCTAGAATCAAAAATTTATCCAAGGAACCCTTGTCATTTTTTTGTTTTGTTGTTTGTCCATGCACCTAGGATAACCATCTTGTTGCTTGACTTTTTTGTGTGTGTGATTATGAATAAGGTACTATATGCATATCTATGCAGGTATTTTGTGGACACAAGTTATCACATCATTTGGGCAAATACCCTAGGAACATGTTTGCTGGATCATAGGCTAAGACTATGTTTAGTTCTGTAAGAAAGTGCCCAACTGTCTTCCAAAGTTCATGTATCATTTTGCATTTCCACCAGTGATGAATGAGATTTTGCGTTTCTCTGTATACTTGCTAGCAATTTATATTATCAGTTTCTTAGATTTTAGTCATTCTAATAAGTGTGTGGCAGTATCTTTTTTTTTTTTAAAAAGATTTTATTTATTTATTTGAGAGTCAGAGAGTGTAAGCAAGAGAGCAGAGAGAGAGGGAGAAGCAGACTCCCCAACTAGCAGGGAGCCCAACGTGGGGCTCGGTTCCAGGACCTCGGGATTATACCTGAGCTGAAGGCAGCCGCTTAACTGACTGAGCCACACAGGCGCCTGGTCTGTGGCAGTATCTTGTCTTTATTTTTGATAAGTATTAAGATAGTGTAGGGGCCCAGGGCAGGCTGCCCCAAGATGGGTCACATTGACACAAAGATTATTTGGAGTTAAAAGTAATCAAAACTCAGAAATTGCAGGAAAAGCTCTCTGTCTCCCCTGACAACTGCCTATGTTTTTATATTGGAAAGGAGAGTCTGTAAGAGGAGGAGAGCCATTAACAGAGACTCCCCTTCACCTAAGGAACCTACCTGCCTAATAGGGCAATCTTCTTTTCCCAAACATCTCTTTCCACCTTCTTGCTAATGGCTTTCTCCCTTTTGTATCCTCAGACCCTTTCCCTCTACCTAGCTCTTATGAGCTTCTTGTTGCCTCATTGTCTTTGAAATTTCCAGTGTGTGGATTCCATGTACCTATGTTATTAAATTTGATTTTCTCCTGTTAATCTGTCTCATGTCAATTTGATTCTAGAAGGACCATAGGGCAGAGAAAGATCTTCCTCCCTGACAGTAACATTTTGTTCTCTTATTATTGAATTTAGAAAAACAAATTCCTTGGAAATCAACTCATTTGTATCAATAGGCAAGAAAAAGTGACATATAAGAAGTGTAAAGAATTTGGTTTTTCATCTATGAGGGTGTGTCTGTTCACAACATACACCACGTATTGCCTTGGCCAAAGTCTTAAAAATTAAAGAAGAAAGTATATGAATGGTGAGCAGTGTTTGTAGGTATGTTCTATAAAGTAGTTTCAAGATCTCCATTTTCTGAGGTAACAGTTTTTGCTGCAGAGTGATTCAAAGCACAAAAAAGTAATGATAATGATAATACAGGAAACATATTTTTAATCTCAAGTATCTGATCACTCCATGCTCTTATAATCATCTATACAATTTACTGTTTGCTTCGTGGTTTCTTATGTTGACAGGGACAGGTGAATTCAAGGTATTTAAAGTATTTTTCATTAAATGACTACAAATTAATACAGGATAATTTCCCTAAATGATAGATACTTAGAATACCAGGTAAGTTTAAAAAAAAACAGTTATTTTCTTCCATGGGATAGGAAGTGGAATATATTTTACTTGATCTGTTCTTTTTTTTTTTTTTTTAAAGATTTTATTTATTTATTCATGAGATAGAGCAAGAGAGAAAGGCAGAGGGAGAAGCAGGCTCCCAAGGAGCAGGGAACCCGATGCGGGACTCGATCCTAGGACCCTGAGATCATGACCTGAGCCGAAGGCAGACGCTTAACCATCTGAGCCACCCAGGTGCCCTTGATCTGTTCTTAATATGGATGCCAGTAGACCTTTGGTCTCATTACTTCTCAGATTTTCAAAGATGTGTGATTTCAATTTGATTCTGGTCTTGTATAGGCTACAAATGATGAAGATCATTCTAAAAATCTTGCCTATAGTTAATGAAGTGAGCATAAAAAGAGTTCACCTTTTCTTCTTTGGAAAGGAATAAATAATTTAGGAAAGAGGATATTTTGCTAAGTACCAATACATTTTTTCTAATAGATTTCATTATATTAGAAATCCTTTGACTATATTCTATCTCTCTGTCTACTCACCTGGAGAGACAAATGTAAGGGAATGAATATACTAAATATAATATCAAGCAAAAGATTGGTTCTCTTGGTCCAATAGATTTGGGGTGAAGGTAAAAATAACTAGGGTAAAAAACAAGAGATGACTTTTGCATGAATACTACCAATTGAACAAAAAGAATAGAATTTTTAAATTATAGTCTTTGACAAAATGAGAATGCAACAACTCTGTGTGTTATCATTGCCATAACATAATCAAGCAATTTAAACTTTCTTAATATAACACAATGGTTCTCCCTGTTTTAGGCTCTCCATACACCTGCTTTTTACCTTAATCTAATATAGTATTTATCATATGGTGTATTTACTGGTGAATTTCTTCCTAACTAGATGTGCGATACTTTGAGAACAGGAGTTCTGTCATATTATTGTTTTTATTTCAAGTATTCAGCATGAAGTGTAGCATAAATTATACACACAATACATGTTTGTTGGGTTTGGGTTTTAAATTGAATCTAAAAAGAAATATATTGTGAAAGTCAGATTTATATGGAATTGAAAATGTTGGTTTTTGAACACATTGATAATATAATAGCCATATTTATATTTGACATTTACTAAAATGCAACCATATTATTATAGAGGGAGTTTTATTATATAAAAAAATATGAGTCAATACAAAGCTTTCATACAGAGATCAAAAAAAAAAAAAAAAAGAAATTCCAAATTCCCAGAATAAGTTGGTTTCTAGGAGGTAATAGAGAACTATTCATACTATTGCTTTTATTTTTTTTTTGTATTAAATATATCATAAACCACACTATTTCCAATCTCAATAGTTTATTTAATTGGCAGATTTCCGGAAAAGTTTCCTAAGTCTCCACAAACTTTCAATTCTATCCTGAAAATAAAGACAGTAGGGCTTAGCAAAATGTCAAACTAAGAAAAGGCAACAGAGCTAACAGTTCTTAGAGAACAGTGTTACAGAATATCCAATTATTATTCTCAGAACTCTCTTCCTGGAGAATGTCAGTCAAAGTCTACATTTTGACTGCAGCAGCAATAAAGAAGACCCATAGGCTTGATGATAAAAAGAATGTCAGCAGTATTTTTTAAAACTGTGTATCTAAATGGCTTGTATAATAACAATTTTATAATCACTTAACAAAAATAAGGACTCAGAACTGTCTTCTGTGATCCTACATCTCAGAAAATTTATGATTAATGAAAATAAAACTTCCAGTTGGAGCATATCTGAGTCTTCACCTACAGGGCAAACAGTATGGATCTGGGGGAAGACCTAGGAAAACAATTCTCACGTTTATTCATTTTGTATAATAATAGTTTACTTCTATATTTTAGGGCACATGGATTATATCTATTTGCCAAAATCTATTTTTAACCAACATCTGTATAATATGATATGGGAAAGTTTGATAAGAGTATTTAATTGTATTATTTATTTTGACTATAATGTCAAATTATCTAAAAATGAAAGTGTAATGCTAAGTTATGATTCCATCCTTCAGATCTAACATATAGCTAGAAAAAACATTTTGAGTACAACTTGGAATACTCTGATTAAGATTCTTCTATTGTCTTTTATTTAATACATGTTACATATTTGTCCTAGGTAGGATGTTATGTTTATATAGGTTGCTTGGGATGTGGTGAATTCATAAATGAATTAGAATGAAAAGTGAAGAAAAAAAATAGAGAGAGAGAAAGAGAGAGAGAAATGTGATTATTTGCTCAAGGCAGTTCCAACATATGCTGGATTATGGTCAGATCTGAGAGGCTGGGTTCACCAAACGTGGTTTTCAGCATAACCAGAAATATTTTGACCACAGTATTTGAGATATACTTTTGACTGACATTTATGAATCATATTTTAGTATTTTAGTAAAATACAATTTTTGTATCTTACACTAAAAAGATTATGAAGAAAATCACACCCTATCTCTACTTATAAAACTAAACCTTCTTCTGTTCATACTGTTTTAAAATGTTAAGTTCTGAAGGTAAAATTTAAAATTAATATATTTTAAATATGGCTGTTGACAACTGGATTAATAAATATCTATTTTCTCACTAGTAAATAGGACAAAGAGATCCAGTTTCCTATTTGGAGTTGCAGTGTCTAGCTTTAGGGATCCCCAGGTGCATAGCTATCCCTCAGGCTAAATACCAAAGCCAACTTCTTATTTCAGTGTGTGAAGAAATAATGGATAACAATTTTATAAATTGGTCAAAATAAGTTTTAACTTCATAACTATAAATTAAAAACAAATTCAAGAAAGTACAAAGTGAAATGACAACATAAGTACTATTTCCAAAATTTTTATCAATAAAGCATAGATTTCTTAATTTCAAAACACATTACTTAAAAACAATGTATCTCTTTGTAAATGTTTGTAAATGTAAACATAACAAGAATATTTCTCTGCATATTAAAAGTTAATTTTTCTTCTGCCATAAAACAAGATTCCTTTATTAGTGAATGAAGCAAAAATATTATTTTACCTAGATTCCAAATCCTAAACATAATATTTAACCATTGGTTTATTTGGTAATCTCTGTGGTATTTTTAAATTAAAATACCACAATCAGTGTTTGATGGTAAATATGCCTGGAAGTTCAAAATATCCCTTATTGAGTCGTATAAATTTAATATAAGCCAGATTATAAACATGTGAAGATAAAATTAACTTATCTCCTTACTATAAAATAAGTAAATTAAGTCGATTAAGTAATAATACCTCAATTACAATTTTGGGAAATATTTTCCCAAGGGCTTATACTAGTGATATATAATTAAAATAAGATTATTCATAATCCTCTTTCATAGCTTCATTTTAAGTTTGTTTCTTTATTCCAAATCAATATTCTGTTTTAATCACCCATACACAAGAATGAGCATTCAACCCCTCAGTGCTATTGTTGTCGTGGGAGCCATTCTTACTCTGATTTCTAGGCAGATTTTATGAGAATTCAGAAAGTAGAATTGCATAGGCCTAGAAGTTTTAAAGTCAGGATTTATGCATAGAGAGCATCTATATCTCCCCCAAAGAGACTATGATACTATTTGACTTCATTTTTACAATGCCATTTTGATCAGTTAATTGTTCATCAGCTAAAATTTACTAAGCACCTAAAATCTGATTGAAATTCCTCTAATCCCTTGCTATTCAAGGCAGAATGGTATTCCTTCTTTTGGAGTCTGAGTCAGGAAGAGAGATGTGAGAAATTATTAAATATTTTATTTAAAAACCTGATTATACATTTGTTGTATTATTTCAGTGAAAATATCTGTAGAAAAGGCATCTTATAATGCATTGCTTTGGGGAAACAGGTGAGGCTTGGCACATTCATCTGTAGTTACCTCAGAAAAGTGTATTTTATCTTCTCTACCTAAAATGTTAACTGACACTCCGATGATGATGGAGTCTTGGAAATGTCATTTTCCCAGCCCCTATTCCTTATAATATGAGGAAAAGGAATATAAAGTGTGTAGGAATTATGAGGTGCTCATGTGGACACCCTCCATCTAGGGACACATACTCAACAATCACCAAACCATTGACAGCAAGCAGCATGCATTGTGACATATTCTCAGTGGCTTAACTTACTATTTCTTGAATCCTCCCAGTTCTGCAGAGTAGTTATTATTTTAAGTTTGAATAGGAAGAAACTCAGACACTCAACTGAGGACACGTGGCTCAGTCTAACTTTAAAATACAATCTGTTTGCCACATGATGCTTCTTCCTGCGTTCAGACATGGCTAACTTACATACACTTGGTGCATCATCTCTTAATATTGAATGGCTGGAAATTTTCTCTTTTCCATTCTCTCTTACACAAATCCCAATAATTATCACTACTTTTTTTTTTTTATTTGAGAATAGTTGACACACATATAATTTCTTTGTAACTTCAGAGAAACAATTTTGTAATCATTAGCAATTGAATTGATACATCAAGTGTTTCATAATTTGAAATTTTATATTTCAAATTAAGGTACTAAGTGTAAGAAACACTTTATCCAATTTTACTAATGCTATTAATTCGTCAATTTTCCTCCAATAGTTCAGCGTAGGAATGAAAGTAAGAATTACTGTTTTCAATGTAAAATATTCTCGATAATTATGTTTGTGAATTTGTTTCTACTCATTTGCTGTTTTTGAACATGATTGTGGGAGAGATTGTGCCTATGATAAACATAGATAAATGTCAAACATATATAAACCCCAAAATTAAATTCTTACTCAAACAACAGAACCATTATGCCTATTATTAACTTGTTTTAAGGAGAGTAGCCAGTTATGACAATAAACATCAGTGGTCCATGGACGTAACAAAATAAGTTTGTTGAAGCTACTTTTACTTCAAATTGTATTTTAAATATAAGAATCGATGAGGATAGTTTACAGGTAGATTCTCTTCGAATTTCTCAGTGCAGACAAATGTGCAGTATGATGTTGCAAACGTGTTCTCTGTCATTCTCCCAGCTGCTTACACAATGGAGAACATGCTCAAAATCTCTGTGGGTCATTACTGATGTCACTGGTGACCATAGAGGATTTAGCTCACATTATAAGCACTACCACCTTCCTGCAGAGAATTCAGATATCAGCTAAGTTCATTTAACAAAATTTTCTCTTTGGTAAAACTTATTTTTTAATAAAAATATGGATGGTCCTTACTTATGGAGGTTTCTTTTTTCTTTTTTTTAGTAAGTCTATTTACAGTGCCTTATTATCATTCCCATTGCTTTTAAGCACTTTTACTTTTTGCACATTCAAATGAAAGTGCACACAATATATTTCTATGACCTATACTAGGTTGAATAATTTCTCCCCAAAATTGATGTCCACCTGGAGCCTCAGAATGTGACATTATTTGGAAATATAATTAGCCGATGCATATGTAATTAGTTAAGATGAGGTCACTTGCAAGTTGGGTGGATCCTATTGCTATTGACTGAATGTTTGTGTCCCCCCAGATTTCATATGTTGAAATCCTAACCCCCCAGTGTGATGGTATTAGGAGGTGGGGTCTATGGCAGGTGATTAAGTCATGAGGGTAGAGCCCTTATGAATGGGATTATAAAACAGACCCCAAAGAGCTCCCTTGTCCCTCTGCCATGTGGGGACACAGAGAGAAGGCAGCCATCTGTGAACTAGGAAGGGGGTCCTCACCAGAGAGGAAAGCTGCCAGCCCCTTGATCTTAGACTTACAGTCTCCAGAACTGTGTTCTCTCACACATTGTTGTGTTTAAGCCACCCAGTCTGTGGTATTTTGTCACAGCAACCCACACAAACAAAGACACTAACCCAGTTATTGGTGTCCTTGTAAGGAGAGAAAACAGAGACACACAGGGAAAACACCACGTGAAGATAGAGGCAGGGATAGAGTTAATGCTGCCACGAGCCAAGGGCACTAAGCATTGCCAGCAACCCTCAGAAGCCACAATAAGAAGAGAAAGGGGGACTTACGGTGAGCCTTCATGAAACGTGGCCCTGCCAACACCTTGATTTCAACCTTCTGGCCTCAAGAACTGTGAAAGAATAAGTTTCTGTTGTTTTAAACCACCCAATTTGTGTGAATTCCTTAAGGCAGTTCTTGGAATCTAATACATGACCCTATTCTCTTTTCATACCATTTTTTCCCCCATTTTAAGAAATGGGACTTATGCTTAGTCTTGAAGTGTTACCTACGCTTTAAGTTATTCTAATTATACAATCTCTCCTGGTTAGGTTGATTGGTTTTTGTCTTTTTAATTTACAGACTTTGTTCATAAATTTAAGGTCAGTAATGAGTTGTGTTTTTTTTTTATTAAAGATTTTATTTATTTATTTGACACACAGAGAGATAGAGAACACAAGCAGGGGGGGAGAGGGAGAAGCAGGCTCCCTGCTGAGCGGGGAGCCCAATGTGGGACTTGATCCCAGGACCCTGAGATCATGACCTGAGCTGAAGGCAGACGCTTAACCAACTGAGCCACCCATGTGTCCCAGTAATGAGTTTTTAATACAAAACCAACAGCATAATACATGAAAGAAAATAAATGACTAATTGGCTTCATTAAAATTAATAACCTCTGCCCTGTAAGAGACACAAAAAATGAAAAGACAAGCTACGGATTGGTAGAAAACATTTATAAAATACATTATCTGATAAATAACTTGTATTCAGGGGCACCTGGGTGGCTCAGTCAGTTAAACATCTGCCTTCGGCTCAGGTCATGATCCTAGGGTACTGGGATTGATGGAGCCCCAAGTCCAGCTCCCTGCTCAGTGGGAAGCCTGCTTCTCCTTCTCCCTCTGTCCCTCTCCCCCTCTTGTGCTCTCTCTCTCTTGCTCTCTCTCTCAAATAAATAAAATCTTTTAAAAAATAAGAACTTGTATTCAAAATATAAAAAAACTCTTAACCTCAGCAATAAGAAATCAACCACCCCAATTTAAAATGTGTAAAAGATTCAAACCGAACCAGAAATAAAGAAGATATATAAAACAGAAAAATAAACATAAAATTCCCAGCATTATAAAAATTGCAAGCTAAACCACATGTGATTCCACTTTGTGTCTGTTAGAATGAATAAAATAAAAAGAAAAGAAAAATGGGTGATATCAAATACTGGTGATCATTTAGAGCACCAGGAGTTCTCATTCACCATGATGGGAATGCAAATTGCATAGTCACATTGGAAGAGAGTTTGGCCAGTTTTTTCCAAAGCAAAACATAGTCTTACCCTGAGATCTAGTAATTGTGCTCCTGCATATTTACCTGAATGAGTTGAAAACTTAGATCCACATAAAAACCCACACTTGAATGTTTATAGCAGCTTTATTTATAGTTTCCCCAAACTGGATGCAGCCAAGATATCCTTCAAAAGGCGAATGGATAAAGAAACTGTGATGCATCTGTATGATGCAATATAATCAGCAATAAAAATTATTAAGCTATAAAGCCAAAAAGTACATAGAAAAAACTGAAAGTTCAGCATATTGCTTAATGAAAGAAGATTGTATGAAAAAGCTGCATACTATATGATTTCAAATTTATGATATTTCAGTAAAGGCAAAACTGCAGCAACACAGAAATGATTAGTGAATGCCAAGGGCATGGGGACAGCGGGAAAGGTGGATCACAGGAAATTTTTAATTTAAAAATTTAGGGCTTAAAACGATAATGTTATGCATTTCTCAAAACTGTATATTGCAAAGAGCAAATCCTGATGTAAACTATAGATTTCAGTTCATAATGATGAATCATTATTGGTTTATTAATTATAACAAATGTAGCACACTAATGCAACATTTTAATAACAAGGGAAACAGTGACCAGCAGAGGTGGGGGTATATGGGAACATTCCGTTCTATCTGCCCAATTCTCTGCAAACATAAAACTGCTCTGTTGACAAATACTAATGGCTGGATTACCTGAAGTAAGGAAATTATATTAATCGTATCTAGAGTTTCACTTTAAACTCTAAAATTCTGTAAGTTTTGTTACTGGACGTTATGGAATTAAATGTATTATTTCACTACATTAATGCCCTTTAAAACCTCTTGGTTTAACATGAAATATCCTTTTCCTTGGCTTCATGTCTCCGTAAAAAGGGTATCCGTTGGAGTCACACCCCTCATGTCTTCACGTATTTCTCCTCAACAAAGTCTGCTTGGTGTGTTTAAAGAACAGCGTGGTGAGCAGACATACGGGAGCCAAATGACCAAGGGAGGAAGTAACTGGCAGAGCCAGATGGTGTAGGATGTTAGAGCCCATGGTGAGGTTGCCTAACTTACTTCTAAGGTGAAGGGAGATCATTGTGAGGCTTGTGGTAGGGCAGTGATATCATCTGATTTATGTTGTAAAAGGGGCATACTGTTAAAGTAGGCGTCAAGGTAGAGAGAGAGAGAAGCTAAAAGTAAATTCCAGTAGTCTATGAGACAGGAGGACAGATCAGAATGTTGCACAGTGGAGGTCTTAAAAGGGAGGCAGACGTGGGAAACTGCTGAAGGATCAGGTGTGCGGAGTAAGAAAAAGACACGAATTAAGGTTCTTTTAAAGGTTGAAGGCCTGAGAAAATAATGGTGTTATTTATTGATTTGGGCAAAACTGGGTTATAGCAGAGATAAGACTTAAATTAACAGAGCAGACCAAGGATGGATGACCTAAATTAATAAGTTAATCTAATGGAAACTTACATTTGTGGAGTATAAGTAAGCAAGTAGAAAAAGAAGGAAAGGAAGACTAAAAGGTAGGTTGTTTCTGCTTTATTATTTTCCCTAAGGCAAGCATTGCTTTCGTTGGGTTGAAGAATAAAAACAAGAATCAATACTCAATGATTTTCTCTCTAAATATATGTATAAGTAAGAAATGTGTTTAACTGCAAGTAATAGAAAACCTGACTAGAAGTAGAATAAACACGTAAGTGTTTCTTTTTCCTCCACTTATCAATACCCAAGGGCTAGGCAGTTTCAGACTGGTTCAGCTACTCAATATGATCATGAGAAGACCAGGCTTTTTCATCGGCTTTATCCAACTGACAGCATGTTTTTTTTTTTTTTTTTCCTCTTGTTTATTGCATTATGGTTGCAAGTAGGTTGCTGCATCTCTGGGCTCCTGCACACATTCTGGGCAGGAAAAAGTGGAAACATATATGTGGAATGTAAACGAAATAAAACAAACAGAAAACAGAAACAGACTCCCAAATACAGAGAACAAACTGGTGGTTGCCAAAGAGAAGAGGGTGGAGAATGGGCAAAATAGGTGGAGAAAGGAAGAGGCACACACTTCCAGTTATCAAACAAACAAGTCATGGGGATGAAGAGTACAGCATAGAGAACATAGTCAATGTTTTGTAATAACATCATATGGTGACAAATGGTAACCACACTTTTATTGGTGAACATTACATAATATAAAGAATTGTCGAATCACTATGTTGGACACCTGAAACTAATACATTATGTGTCAACAAAACTTCAATTAAAAAAAAAATAAAGAGGAAATGTAAAGACACACATTCTTTTCTTTACATTAGAAAAGTAAAAAATTTTGTAGAAACGTTCATAGCAACCTTATGTTGTATCTCACTGACAAAAAGTGTTCATATTGCTTCCTTTGATGAAAATAAGATGGAGCAACCTGAAACATAGGTTTGATGCTCTGTAGTGGATAAAGGCAAGGAGAAAAGCCTTATCCATCATTACTGGGTTCTGGTTACCTGTGTTCATGTGACTATGACTCTCTATTTCTGTCTCTCTTTCTGCCCCCCCCCACTTTTTCATTTGTTTTAATTAATGTAGTATAGTCAGTTTTCCCATTACTGCCAAGATTAGCTAAAATATAGGACAAGCATTCCTTGAATCTTTACGACCCCGAGAAGTAAGCTAAAAACACAATGTGACAAGAATATGAAATAAAAATGGCATATGATACTTAGAATTTCAAGAAAAAAAATTTACCTAAACTTTTTGTGTTGTATGTATTTTAATCTGTGAATAAAAGCGAAGGACTTACAACATGTACTTCCTAGGAACTTACCACATTCTCTTCATCTTAGAAATGTCCAAGATGTGGATGAGGTTCCTGTTTCAGTGAGATCTGAACAAAATACCAAGTTCTCTGCCTCGGACGACAGAGGCAGGGATAGAAAAAAATGGCCACAAATGCTTTCCTTCAAAGGATAAATTAGAGGAACACACCAGTCACTAACCCATAGCAATTTTGAAATGTAACTAGGCACCTGCTTCCAGAATTCAGTATTCTGGGTGAGATAGTGTTCTCCTGAAGGGCTCGATTTTACTCCTGGGGAGTAAATCCAGGCTGAAGTTCTTTGTCACTGCATAGGTGTGGCTTCCAGGGTCAGAGTTCAATAAATATTTTCTGTAAAGATTCCAATAGTAAATATTTTAGGCTTGGTAGGTTCTCAGAGTTCTATTGCATATTCTTTTTTAGAATTTTTTTAAAAATACAAAATCATTTTTTTTCTTGAGCAGAAAGTGGCCACTCACTCCCTCAGATCTTTAATCTGCTGAGATCTTAGAGCATAGATCCCAGAGGGCATAGACCTCTGGCTCATTCTTCTTTTTACATAATAAAACTCCCATCAGTGCTAGCATCTGAGTAAATAATTCAGCTTGCTTAATCCCCATAAAAATATCACTGTCCCAGAGGACATTATTTGAGGTCTCAGTTTGCCAGTATAGCCAACCTAAAAACCTTTTTCAGCTTTGTATGAATCTGAATTGGATTCACTCCACACTTCATGCCCCCAAATACACATCCATAATTCTTTTCAAGATTGGCAGGCCTGTAACTAACTGCTTTTATCATGCCTGGTCTCTGCAGATAAGACCCTGAAAAATCTGAGCAGTCTCTCTGCCTAGCTGAACAGGTCAACCAGGTTCTGCTTAAATCTTTCAAGAATCTTAGAAAAGAATCTTTGAGCCACATACCACATATCTTATTTGATCTGTACGTCCAGGTTATACTTGACTTTGAGGGTCTTTTGCTGATAGAGAGATTGAAGATGTGAAAAAGTTTTTTTTTTTTTTTTTTCATTCCCCAGCTGAACAAACCTCATTACTTTTGTATTTTCTTTCTATTTGGCTTGCAAATAGAAGAGTTTATTTTTGATCTCTCTTTTCCTTTACCTTATGATATAGAGCTACACTAAATGAACAACACTTCCAATATTTACCAGGAGATATCTACAGGCAAATCAGCAAGTTCATTAGTTATTCTTCCCAAATTGCTGGGGGGAACAACTGGGTCAATCATGTGGCTAGTAGATTATAAGATTACCTTTTATTCCCTGCAAAGGTAAATTTCTGACTATTTTTCTGGGCTTTGCTCATGATTTATTCACCCCTTTACCAGCCTCTGCCATTGTCTGGTCCCAGAGCTGATGCCACGTATCTGTCTGTTGTTTTGTCAGCACGTTGGTGTGGATCAATTTTCATGACATAAAAAAGAGCACTTATTTAGTGGTCAATTTGGAGTAGGACAAATGGTTCTCATCCTGACAGAGCTTCACTGTTGTCTGTTGAGCTCAGACACTAGGTCTAAATATTAAATCTGTGAGGTCATTAAAGCTACTACTCTAGCTGGTAAAATGTACTGAGGAACTGATGTTGGATAATGACCACAGCATATTGTCTGGGTATCTTAAGGAGAGGAGAAACGGTGAGCTCAAGAACCACAGAAACAAAGCTAAACTCCATGATCGACCTCACTTGGCATGCTGGATTGTCTTGTTACGGTGTTTTACCATCACAACTCACCTCCAAGGCTGAAGATTGCACTTCCAGAATCCAGTTCTTGGTATGGTTCCAGAGTTTACCAGTGGGAGGAACTTGCAGAAAATGTGAAGTATCAAATTGAAGTGCAGACTTTACTCTTTGGAGGTCATGAGTCCAGTAGGCGTTTTTGTCAGATATGATATCTTCTTCAGGTGTGCTGAAGTCACAGAATGTCCCATGAGATCTTCCACCTAGTAGTATCATGGTTGTAGTAGCAGGTTTATATATGTAGGCGCTTTTTTCTTTTTTCTTTCTTTCTTTTTTTTGGTCTCACTGATACTGGAGTGACTATTGGATATTAAGTCCTCAACATTTTTGCACATTCATTCCTCTAACATTTGAATAGACTCTTTGTATTTGAGTGTTGCTGATTCATGTGTTCTCAGTTGGGTTCTTTTTTTACTTGAGAAGCTTGGCATTTATTAGCATCTTGATTTGTTGGTTGAATGCTATCTCAGACCCTTGCCAGAGCCACATCCCTATCCCCACAGCACTCCAATCCCTGCAAAAGAGACAGCTTTCTGAGGAAGCCACTGCCAACTCACCACCCAAAGCTTTCTTTGTGTTCTTATTTTCCCTAAGCTGCTCACACAGCAGGGGGTAAGCTAGAGAATTAACAACCTTGGGAGCAATTCATCAGCAGCCAGTGAGCAGGAGATGGGGGGTAAATACTTCAGCCTTATACTCACTTGTATGAGACCATGCTAGATTGCACTCTGAGTGCTAGGAGCCCCCAAATCCCGCTACTTGTTCTTTAAGTACAATTGTGTTAGGACACAGCCATACTCATTTTTACACCTGGTCTATGGCTGCTTTCCCACTCCAACAGAACTGAGTACAAAACAGAGACCGTATGATTCACAAAGTTTAACCTATTTACTGGCTGACTCTACAGAAAAGTTTGCTACCCCTAATCCATGCCATCCCCAAAGGCCCCCAGCCAGCTAGAGTTCTTGTATCCATAGTGGGAACTTGCTCCCTAAGGCACGCGGTACTGGCTCCCTTTGCTTTCCTATCTTGCATTTCCATTCCTCTTTAAGAGTTTCTTGGGATCAACTCAAAATTTAAAGAAAACAAAAAAGAAGTTAATTGATTTACTTGTGGTTGACATCTGGCGAAGCCAATCTGAGATTATTATATATATATATATATTTTTTTTTTTTTGAGAACATGCAGGTGTAGGAAGGGAGAGGGAGAAGGAATCTCAAGCAGGGTCCACGCCCACACGGTCTTGATCTCAGAACCCTGAGATCATGACCTGAGCTGAAATCAAGTGTCTGACGCTTAACCAACTGAGCCACCCAAGTGCCCCGGCAATCTGAGATTTTTAAAATCAATTTTGAAAATAGTTTTAGCCATCAGTTCTTCAAATATTGTCTTTTCCCCCATTTTATTTTTTTCTCTTTCCAGAACTCAAAATCTTTCAAATCCACTGCACTTATTTACTTCTTTAAACCTCTGTATTTCCTGTAAGTGCTCATGTTTACAACTCTGCCTCTCAGAACTGCATTCTGATGATGATGATGATGATGATGATGGTGGTGGTGGTGATATTTGTTTTATCTTCCAACTCACAATTTTCCTCTCAGGTGTGTCTGGCTTTCTAAACTTGCTTGCTGATTTTCTTAAATTTCAAAATATTTTATTTTTAGCCCTAAAGATTTTATTTTTAAAGAACTTATTATTTGAGTTTGTTTGTTTGTTTATTTATTTATTTATTTATTTTTAAGATTTTATTTATTTGACAGAGAGAGAGATAGTGAGAGCAGGAGCACAAGCAGGGGGAGTGGGAGAGGGAGAAGCAAGCTTCCTGCTGAGCAGGGAGCCCGACATGGGACTTGATCCCAGGACCCTGGGGTCATGACCCGAGCCGAAGGCAGGCGCTTAAGGACTGAGCCACCCAGGCGCCCTATTTGAGTATATTTAAACTGTTCAGTTTACTTATGGAAACACATCACTTACGTTAGTTTCTCTCGTGTCCAGTAATTCTGATCGACAAAGGCTTTGTGAATATGGTTCTGTTTTCTGTTGTTTCTACTGGTGTTTACATATGGTGGTTTCTTGTATATTTTGTCAGTTTTTTAGCTATGCATTTCTCACTTTTCTTTGAGGTGTGGGAATTCTTTGTATTAAAATGGATTTCTCTAGAGAGAACCTGTAATTGGTTTTCCTCAGCAGCCTGGGGTCACTATGACTTGGAATTATTTTAAATTAAATTACTGATCTGAGTTTTAAAAATCCACTTAAGAGGATTTCATTCATCTGTCAAACACCTGAGAGAGTTGGCCGGCTTTGTTAACAATTTCTCAAATGCACATAATTTTCTCCTCCTTCTCCTCTTCTTCCTTCTTCTTTCAACTTATTTCTCTTCATTTTTCTTCTCTCTCTTCCTCCTCTTCTTTTTCCTTCACTTCCTCCCTCTTTCTGTCTTTTTTTTTTTTTTTTTTTTTTTTACTAATGTTACTATTAGTAGTAGTACCCTTCCACTCATCACCATGCTTTGATGAAGGCTATTTCTTGGCATTCCTCTGGGGGGTGGGGGGGAGGGTGTTTATTTCTAGTTTACCCTTACACTGAGATTTTACATTTAGGGCACTATTCTATGATGCCTATCACTTAGGAAGAGCCTAGGCTTTTCCCCTCAGTTCAAAACCCTCAGGACTTACAAACTGAAGCTCAAAATCCCACTGTGTTGGAATCACCCTCTAGGAGAATGCATGCTTCAGTGATCTAGTTATCTCTCCGTATCTGCCATCACTTTGTTTTTGGCAGTATATTCTTTATTTTCTTGTCGGATCATGAACACAGTCAAGAAGGCTTAAAACGGGGCGCCTGGGTGGCTCAGTTGGTTAAGCGACTGCCTTCGGCTCAGGTCATGACCCCAGGGTCCTGGGATCGAGTCCCGCATCGGGCTGCCTGCTCGGCAGGAAGCCTGCTTCTCCCTCTCCCACTCCCCGTTTGTGTTCCCTCTCTCGCTGTGTCTTTCTCTGTCAAATAAATAAATAAAATCTTTAAAAAAAAAAAAAAAAAAAAAAAGAAGGCTTAAAACGTTTTAGCAAGTATGGTTTACTGTTTTCAGGGGAAGGCTAGACCAGGTCTGAATATAGCCAAACAACAAGGAATGGAAAACTTCTTTCTCTGTGCCAAATGTTTTTACAAACCAGATTCAGAATCATTTGGTCCATCAGTGCACTTTCTGTATACTATTTTCAATAACTATTTAGAATAATTCCTAGTTTACAGACAATTTAACTATAAACTTATATTAGCACCACTTTTATACTGTGCATTAGTTTTAGATTGGGAGTAAAAAAAAATTGGTTCCATCTATCTCTATCTAGTTTTAATCAGAAAATTAAAATCTTATTTTACTATATAATGCCCCCTGTATCTGCCCATTTAAAAGGCATATTGTGTAGAGATGGATTACAAATAGACATATTGATAGAAAGTTAGCTAGCTTTTTTTTTTTTTTTTTTAAGATTTATTTATTTGAAAGAGAGAGAGAGAGAGCATGGTGGGGGGGCAGAGGGAGAGAGAGAATCTCAAGCAGACTCCCAACTGAGTGTGCAGCCTGATGCAGGGCTTGATCTCACAACCCCCCAAAGACCATAACCTAAGCAAATCAAGAGTCCAATGCTTAACCAACTGAGCCACCCCAGTGCCCCTAAAGTTAGCTAGCTTAGAAGAAGGATGTAATGTAAACTTTCTCAAGATTACAGGCTACATCTTTCAATTCAAGCCCTAAAGTCTCTTAAATTGATAGTTAAAAATTCAAATTCCTCTTAAGATTTTTCTGAGTGATAATAAAGTTATTTTCTCTCCAATATATTTTGGAAACCTTTATAGACTGGTCTATAGGATCTACCATATACAT
Organism: Mirounga angustirostris; assembly: GCF_029215605.1. Lineage (NCBI taxonomy): Eukaryota > Metazoa > Chordata > Mammalia > Carnivora > Phocidae > Mirounga > Mirounga angustirostris. The sequence continues at coordinate 6,383,576 of NW_026991722.1, read as the reverse complement.
AGCTTCATATTCTTACACTGATGTATTTAATATGTACAACATATGCACAACATCAAGCACATGCTATTTGAGAGTAAACTGGATAATTTCTATTCTAACAATAAATAGTTAGACATGAGTTAATGGCTTAAAAATACTTACTTGATTGGAATGACTTGAGTTGAATCAAATTGAATTACCAGCAATAAAGACATATCTTTTTTTTTATATGAGGGATATTTATTTTCAATCACAGACTCACTCACACTTTGCTAAATTAATAAGATAAGACCAATTTGATTTCTTGTTAGATAAGCAACTTTTGTTTCTAAAGCATGGTACACATGAATTATTATTCTCTTCTAAGTACAAAGCTAAAGAGAAATTGTCACTTTTTGACCTTTTAAGACACATGGATCTGGGGCACCTGGATGGATCAGTCGGTTAAGTGTTGGACTCTTGATTTTGGCTCTGGTCATGATCTTAGGGTTGTGATATCGAGCCCCACATCAAGCCCCACCTTGGGCTCCATGCTGGGCATGTAGCCTGCTTAAGATTCTCTCTCTCCCTCTCCCTCTATCCCTCCCCAATCCCTCTCTCTCTCTAAAAACACAAACAAAAAAAAGACACATTGTTCCAGAGTTTTGTGTAGTTGGAATGATACAGTATGTCTTCATTTGTGTCTGTCTTCTTTCAGTCAACATACTTTTTTGAATTTCACCCATGTTTTTACATGTATTAATAGTTCATTGCATTTTATTGCTGAGTGGTAATCCAGGGCATGGATATACTACATTTGTTTATCCATTCACCTGTTGATGGGCTTTTTAGTTGTTGGCAGTTGTTGGCTATTATAAATAAAGTTACTGTGAATATTCATGTAAAAAATAAATCCAGTTATCTTAACAGAGACAAGGCTAACCTAACTGGTATTTTACAGTATTTCTCAAAGATATGAAATGAATAAGAGCCAAAATGATGTAAAGTTGACTTTGGACCAATATGATCAATAATAGTGCCTAACATACAAGAGGAATATAATGCATTTTATATTAACATTAAGTCTTCCATTGTATCAGCATTAGTTTTTAACTATAAATATAGCAGTAGATGGGTATGCCACTGCGGCTTGGTATAAAAAATATCTTTATTTCTGATTGACTTTCAAATGGCAATTATTTAATTATTTTCCATAGCATTTGCATATAACTGTGCATTTATTTTCTTCTATTTACTATACATAGAAGTATTTGGTTGAAAGTATTTCTATTGTTTAATAATTTGTTAGTTTTTAATTTACTCTAACAAATCCAAAACAATGTCAATTAGTTTGCTTACTTTGCACATAAACTTTTATTGTACTTGTAATCTGAGAAAACAAAACTTTTTACAGTAATTTGGTAGTCAGGGCTTTGGGCAATAAAACTGTCTTTGTAATTTAAATGATACACTATAAAGTTAATAAATAGAAGACATATTATATAACAATTTTATTAGGATTCTTTTATTGCTCAGTGTAACTATACACAACTTTGGCCTGTAACATATGACATTGATTTAACGTTAGGACAATGTGTAGCATTTGGGCATCTGTCATTATAATTATGTAATTTTAGAACACATGTAGTGATTTCTGAGTGCCAAGTTTAAGCCATTTGTAGATATTGAAGGAAGTTTTGTAGATAAATTCAAATTATATGCATTATTATAATTGTTAAAGGGTGGTATTTGAGGATGTATTTTATTCAAGCCTTGTTTTTTAACATGATTGTATTATTATTTATGAATAGTTTTTCATTCTAATAATTGTTGGAGGGCATTGTCTTAATTTCAGGAGTTGCTATAACAAAGTACCACAGACTGGTTGACTTAAAACAGCAGAAATTTATTTTCTTACAGTTCTGGAGGCTGTTTGAAATCCATTTGTCATTTGGGCCGTGCTCTCTCTGAAGCCTCTATCGGAGAACCTGTTCCATGACTTTCTCCTGACTAACTGTATTGCCGTCAATCCTTAGCCTACCGTGGCTAGTAACTGTGTCACTTCAGTCTCTATGTCCTTTATCACGTGGTGTTCTCCCTGTGCCTGTCTCTGTCCCTTCTTCTCTACTTACAAGGACAGCAGTCCTATTGGATGAATCTCTCTAGTAAGAGCTCAACCTAACTAATTACATCCGCAGCAACACTATTTCCAAATATGGTCACATTCTTAGATTCCAGGGGTGAGAACACCCTATCTTTGTGTGTGCATGCATGCACATGCATGTGTGTAGTACAATTCAACCTACAGCAAGCAGATATGTGCCCCTCCAGCCGCCAGCCCTCCTGGGACACCACCTCTCAGCCTGCAGAAATGGTTGGAAATCCCAAATCAGAGTCAGTCGAGTATTAAATCAGGCCCAGAGATGAAGGAGAGGACACTCTCCTCCCCTGTTTTATTGGATGCCAAAGAGCAGATGGTCAGTGGTTTCAGGAACAGTGTGGGCAATTCACACACTGTCTGGGGAAGGGACAGGCCCTAGCCGTGTGACTTGGGAAATTAACTTCTCTTAGTACATGTTCACATCAATAGCGTTGGATTATTATATGGTGTCTACTTAATAAATTTACTGGAATGATTAAATAAGTTAGTTAATATAAAGTGCTCAGGAGAATAGGGACCATAAAAAGTATTCCGTAAATATGAACAACAATGATGATGATGTCATGAGTAATACTTCCCTTGACTATGCTTGCAAAGTCCATTTTCATACAGGTTAAGGTCATTTTTAGATGAATTAAAGAAATGTGTTACTTCTGGGGTGCCTGGGTGGCTCAGTCATTAAGCATCTGCCTTCGGCTCAGGTCATGATCCCAGGGTCCTGGGATCGAGCCCCGCATCGGGCTCCCTGCTTGGTGGGAAGCCTGCTTCTCCCTCCCCCACTCCCCCTGCTTGTGTTCCCTCTCTTGCAGTGTCTCTGTCTGTCAAGTAAATAAATAAAATCTTAAAAAAAAAGAAATGTGTTACTTCTGATGATACTGAAGACAGGTTTCACAGCTGGTATGCATATTATTTTGGTTATTAATAAATATAAACATAAAAGTCCAAAATTTCAGGAAGTTGCAGCCACTGTTCAAAGAAAACTTAAGATATTCATGGAAAATATTTTGGAAGATTATAGCATCAGAAGACTTCTCTGTGAATCATCAAGAAGAATTTGGGGTGGGGCACCTGGTGGCTCAGTCAGTTAAGCATCTGCCTCTTGATTTTGGCTCAGGTCATGATCTCAGGGTTGTGAGATCCAGCGTGGGCATAGAGCTTGCTTAAGATTCCCTCTCTCCTTCTCCCTCTGCCCCTCTTCTAAAAAAAAAAAAAAAAGATTTTGGGAGAAGTTCTGAAATCATAAACAACCAAACGTCTTTGAACATGTAAACCTAGGCAAAAAAACTACTTACAGAAAATCTACAAAATGAATGTGTATTTTTCTAGTGCTTAACATCTAATAACTTATGTAACAGGAAAGGGGTGGGAGGGTAAATAGAAATTTCAAAAGTTCTTAAAATTTTGCCTGTTACGGCATAAATAACAAACCTCATGTAAGGAGTCTAGATATCATTAGTGCATAAATCAGTAGTGTAAAGAAAACTAAAGACATTTTTCTAGTAAACTTGGTTGCATGTATGTTTGCAAAGTAGCACATTATAAGTAATAAATAATGAGAAAAAAGGATACTTATGAAAATCATTCCTTATGCCAGCAAATCATGGAATACTGCCTCCTGAATGTAAATAATATTCCAGAGGAACTTGACTAGATCACAGATGTTTCTAAAATTGCACAGTAGGACTTGAGGCAGTGCTGTCAAATCAATCTGTGGGCTGAACTGTCCATATGCAGAATTTAGAAAATATTTGAGAATTCTTGGCTTCTGTATCTGCTTGTCATCTGTCTGTTGTGGTTTTTTTTTTGTTTTTTTTTTTCTGTCTCTCCACTGAAAGAGGTTTTCTTTTTTCTTATACATTGTGTAAGTTTGGATTGTATCCTGTACTATGTGAGTGTCATATTGTGGAGCTGGGGATAACCCAGACATGAGCAGGGCATTCTTCCTTTCCTTGAGGAGGTAAATAGTTTTTTAAACTATTATCAATATATAATAACTGTTTCTGAAATGCAGTGAATGTATTTACTCACTGAAAGCCCAGAGAAAGGATAATTTAATCTGTTACGAAGGAGAGGTAAATTAGGATCTCCTCCATACATCTAGCCTTGCTTAATTCATTTTAATGTACTCTACACATTTTTTTCTAACAGTTATTTTAATGTAAATGTACATATGATCGTGCTTTTCTAAACATTTGCCTCTGTCAGCGTGAAAAGTCTATGAATTACAGATTTACGGATTGCCACCCGAAGTGAAAGCAGAAAGCAGCTTAACTAAAGCAACAGTCCACTCTCAAGGTGGGAGAGTTGGCAGGCCCAGTGGTGGCAGCTGCCTGAGACTTCTGGGGTCCTTTCCTTGTATGTGGGTGGGGTGTTGCATCATGGACAGGGTGCTCTCTAACGGAGGCGGCTTCCAATCATTTGGGGGACTTCTCCCACAGGTTGAGAGGGGGTTTTAGACCCTGCAAGGTTTGTCCCAGAACTGTCATGACAGCCTTCTCCTTTTGGGGGCGCTATAACCTGAAGGCAAATTCATTATAATGAGTCTAGGGGTTACCCTGGAGCAGAGGTGGAAGAGGAGAGCTCATATTCTGCACCTGTGGCTCTTGATTTTCTAGCCCCAGGGTCTGGGAAGCCACAAGATCAGGATGTTGTGCCCTGGGGCTTCTAATGCTTAATCTGTTTATCAGCATCCTCGCCTCCAGCTCATGTCTTTATCATTCCCCACCCCCCACCTCCAGGACTTGGGACTCTGCCCCCTGGGCGGTTCTTCCATTGTTCCTGTCTAGCTTCTTCTACCTAACACCCCCACAATCAGACTATAAGTTTTAATAAAAAGACCATGCCTTATCTGCCCACTATTGAACATAGAGTAATCACTCAATAAATGTTTGATTCATGGCATAAATTGGATTTGGATCATGGAATCTCAGTGGCGGTCTTGATACTAATAACAGTTTTTGTGTGAAGAGAAGAAAAAAAAAATCTATGCACAGAAGTTGGTAAGTACAGATAAAACTTGCAAGAGATTAGGACATGAAGGAGAGAAGAGAAACAGATTATCTCCAATGGGAGACTGGGCCAAGGAGAGTTTGTTTGAAGTCATGCAAACTGTAATATATTGGCAGGCTGAGTTAGCCTTGTGTAAGTGGCTTGGTTTAGGATTCCAGAGTGTGTCTTTATTTGGAAATGCATAGAATTGTCTTCTGAGGGCAACTGAAGGAGTTAAGCGTGTGTGATAGGCAGTGATGTTACAAGTAGAGGAGGTTAACTTGCCTCCACTGCTTTAATAACATGGAGAATTTGCTGACCCGCCGATGACTGATGACTGGGGTGCAGGGGAGGGCTTGGAGTTTCAGAAGAATGATGCACTCTTGCGTTAATCAGCGTGGCGCCCTCTGTTGACTCTTGCTGATTCTTCTAAAATAATGAGCATGCACAATGTTCAAATACGCGGAGGGCAATAAAGCAATGGAAGAAATGAAGCGTTTTTATGGAAGAGACAAGACTAAAATGTTAATAGAAGGACAGATACGATTAGGAGGGAGAAAGAAAAGCCATGCAGTGCAGGGGCAGGGCAGTCCCATGTTTCTTTTTTTTTTTTAATTAATTAATTTATTTATTTATTTATTTTTTATTCTTATGTTAATCCCCTACATTACATCATTAGTTTTAGATGTAGTGTTCCATGATTCATTGTTTGTGCATAACACCCAGTGCTCCATGCAGAACGTGCCCTCTTTAATACCCATCACCAGGCTAACCCATCCTCCCACCCCCCTCCCCTCCAGAACCCTCAGTTTGTTTTTCAGAGTCTATCGTCTCTCATGGTTCGTCTACCCCTCCGATTTCCCCCACTTCATTCTTCCCCTCCTGCTACCTTCTTCTTCTTCTTTTTTTTTCTTAACATATATTGCATTATTTGTTTCAGAGGTACAGATCTGAGATTCAACAGTCTTGCACAATTCACAGCGCTTACCAGAGCACATACCCTCCCCAGTGTCTATCACCCAGTCACCCCATCCCTCCCACCCCACCCCCCCACTCCAGCAACCCTCAGTTTGTTTCCTGCAATTAAGAATTCCTCATATCAATGAGATCATATGATACATGTCTTTCTCTGTTTGACTTATTTCGCTCAACATAATACCCTCCAGTTCCATCCATGTCGTTGTAAATGGCAAGATCTCATTTCTTTTGATGGCTGCATAATATTCCATTGTGTATATATACCACATCTTCTTTATCCATTCATCTGTCGATGGACATCTTGGCTCTTTCCACAGTTTGGCTATTGTGGACATTGCAGTCCCATGTTTCTAAAACAGAGTTAAAAAAAAAATAGGGAACCATTGAGAAAGACATAGAGACAGGCAGAAAGAAAAAAATATTTAGGGAGGTTTTTAAAAGACTATTATTTTTTATTATCAAATACCTAGCACTGAAAAATAAGGCTAACATTAAAAATAAATCTTGTATTGAAGCTAATTTTAATTTCACATTTTATTGAAAGGAACATCTAAAAGAAAGATTCCTGCTTCTCACATTAATAAATTTATATATTTGAATGTTGTTTTGAACTCCAAATAAGTACCTTAGGTTTTGCTATAAAAGAACATGTGCTCTCTAGAAGAGTTATTAAAAGTTGTGATTTTATTATAGTTTGGAATCAAGCCACACCAGTAAGTAAACTACCTGCAAAATGATTCAGTAAGGAGTCTGAGAAGTTTCTGCGTAGATGCCATTTCCACAACATTCTCCTCCACCATGAAAGACCATTCTGACTCGGATGTTGATACACCATTATCTATCCCATTTTCATCAATATCCCACATCTGCAGACCTAAAGGACGTTTACTCAGGCCTCCTTTCTTTATTGATTTGAGCTCATAAGCAACTCTGCATAGTTGATCTTCGCAAATAGATTTTATCTATTTCTTCACGTACATTAATAATTTGTGTAAGTATTTTTTTTAAGATTTCATTTATTTATTTGACAAAGAGAAACACAGCGAGAGAGGGAACACAAGCAGGGGAAGCAGAAGAGGGAGAAGCAGACTCCCCACAGAGCAGGGATCCCCATGTGGGGCTCAATCCCAGGACCTTGGGATCAAGACCTGAGCCTAAGGCAGACGCTTAACGACTGAGCCACCCAGGCACCCCCATTTGTATAACTTTCAAAATCCTATTTCCAAGAGGAAATCTGACCAGATCAAAATAATATATGCGAGCTACTGTGTTTTTTATTTTTAAGTTATTCTGAGGCTATACATGTAAGTTAGTATATATTATCATAATTGACAGAAGTTATTCCTTCTCGTGAACTACCAGAATTACATATAAAATTACTTTTAAAATAGTGCTATGGGGGCGCCTGGGTGGCTCAGTCGGTTAAGTGTCTGCCTTTGGCTCAGTTCATGATCCTAAGGTCCTAGGATGGAGCCCTGCATCAGCTCCCTGCTCAGCGGGGAGCCTGCTTCTCCCTCTCCCTCTGCCTACCACTCTGCCTGCTGTGCTCTCTCTCTCTGTCAAACAAATAAAATCTTTAAAAAATAAGTAAAGTAAAATAAAATAAAATAAAATAGTGCTATGATTATAAAAATAAGCAATTTGCGTGGAACAGCTACTTTTCTATCATGTGATAAACACATTGTGCTTTGAAATTATGTATTATCTTCACTTCCACGAGTGCAAAATATTTTATACTTAGAATTTCTTTGAGACAAGAGGATACGGATAGCATTATTTGCCCTTTGGTTCAAATACTGGGAAGTAAATCAATTATTACAAGTAACTATAACGAGGAAAGAACTAGAGTGACTATTCTTATCTTTTAACCCAACACACCACATTAATTTCAGTTCCTTTTCACAAAATCCAAACATCTTTTTCTTCGAAGAAATACATTACTAGATTCTATCAGAGTTCATTTGGCATATTCTGTGATTGAGCTTATTTACATATGAGCCATATTTGAAAGTTAATAATATTTACGTGTCTTTCTAAATGTCTCTAAGAAGGCTCTAGCCAGTGGACAGTGCTACTGAGCTTTTTCCTTTTGTCCTCTCCAAATAGTTTGCTCACAGGCAACATCAGATGGAAACTTGCCACAGCTCTGTTGTGGGAAAACATCAGTGGTGTAGAGATTTAGAAATACGTTCTGGTGCAATGAAAATGTACAGTGAAGATTAAGCAGCTGAAGGTATATCCAAAATATCACTTTTTGTTTGTTTGTTTTGGTTTATTTATTTAATTAGGTTATGTTAATCACCATTCATTACATCATTAGTTTTTGATGTAATGTTCCATGATTCATTGTTTGCGTATAACACCCAGTGCTCCACGCAGAACGGGCCCTCTTTAATACCCATCACCAGGCTAACCCATCCCCCCACCCCCCTCCCCTCTAGAACCCTCAGTTTGTTTCTCAGAGTCCATAGTCTCTCATGGTTCGTCTCCCCCTCCAATTTCCCCCCCTTCATTTTTCCCTTCCTGCTATCTTCTTCTTCCTTTTTTTTTTTTTTTTTAAACATATAATGTATTATCCGTTTCAGAGGTACAGGTCTGTAATTCAAGTCTTACACTTTAATACCTTCAAAAAAGCAAATTGGATGATGCCAGAAAAAGTGGCAGACTAAGTACCTCTGAGAAGTCACCCCCCCATAAAAGGAACAGCAAATAGCACAGATTGTCAGCATCGACTTTTTCAGAACTCTAGAAATCAACTAAAGATATGCAACAACCTGAGAACATTTATTCAAGAAATGATGGGGAATCTCATTAAAACAGCAAGTTTTGAGCCATTTTCACTTGCCTTAGTCCCATGCTCCTGTCCCAGCTCAGTAGGGTTCTTGTAAAATTGCATACACTCTTCTAGAAGCTGGGGAGAAAAATGGAGCTGGTGCTCTTAGAAAGCCTCACATGTCTGATGGTTCCCTGGAAGATTCTCTCTGGGGAGGGGGCATGCTAAACAGAGGTACAGACATACTTTAAAAAAGTCTAAAAAGGGGCGCCTGGGTGGCTCAGTTGGTTAAGCAACTGCCTTCGGCTCAGGTCATGATCCCAGAGTCCCGGGATCGAGTCCCACATCGGGCTCCCTGCTCAGCAGGGAGTCTGCTTCTCCCTCTGACCCTCTCCCCTCTCATGCTCTCTCTCTCTATCTCCTTCTCTCTCAAATAAATAAATAAAATCTTAAAAAAAAAAAGTCTAAAAAGAAAGATGAGAAATGAGATAAAGGTACTGAAATACTCAAATGCTCAAATGTAGATATTTTCCTGGGCTGGGGACCTGCTGAAGCCAACCGTGAACCCTCTCTGCTGGTTTGCTGGTTTGCAGGCTCTGGGCTAGTCCGTGAAGGCTCAGGCAGAGCAGTAAAGGGCCAGCCTCAGTTTCACAACTGGCACACCGCTACCCTGCACACACAAAGAGGCCCTCAGTGCGCACAGATTTGTGGTTTCTAAGTATTTAAGGGGACTCTTCCATTATTGGCTGACCATGAAGTTAACTGATCAGAGACTTCAGAGGCCATACATGACAATGAATATAGATTTTACAGAACTAGTTCTAAAAGTGAATTTAACAACTGCTGTGAGAAACAGCAACTACAGATTCAATTTTAAATAGGTATGTTGCTTTTTGTTATCATTTTTTAAAAAAATATGCTTTGTTAGTCATTCAAGAAAGTTGTCCAATTACATAAGTTGTTGACTCTATTAGCTTAAAGTTAGTTGCTCATAGTATTCACTTATTTTTCAGATCTATAGTACATAAAATATTATTTCCATGTTCTGTTCTGATAGTGGTGATTTGTATTTCTCTTTCTCTCTCTCTGTCTCTTTTTTTTTTTTGTAATCAGTCTGGCCAAATGAGTATTAGTTTTATTAGCCTTGACAAGATTCAACTTTTAATTTTGTGGATTTTCTTTACTTTTAATATTATTATTTCATTGATTTTCTTCTCTCCCTTTTTTTTTTTAGTTTGCTTTCTGTTTATTTCAATTTTTCTAGTCTCTCAAGCGAATGCTTTGATCATAGATTTCAGACATTTTTTTTTCCTCATACAAATATTTAATGCTATAAATTGTCCCCTGACCATTGCTTTGGTTTCATCTCACAAATTTGAACATGTTCTTTTGATTTATATTCAATTAAAAATATATTCTGTGATAACCTTTTTTGTCCTACACATTATTTAGATTGGGTTCTTTAGCATCCACTCAGGTAGGCTTTGCCAGGTGTCTGAGTGTTTTCTAGATTATTTGGTGGTCAGAGAACATAGTTACATTTATCAAGAGGATATGCTCTTGATAAATTCACCATTTTATTATTTTAACATGTATCTCTTTTTCTTTTGTAATGTTTTGTTTTCTCATTATTTATTTGCCAGATATTAATAGAATCATTCCAGCTGTTTTTTGCTCATTTATGACATTGTGTATTTTTATCATTCATTTAATTTTAGTGAATCTATGCTTTTATATTTAAGGCAGGATTTTGTATACAGCATATAGTTGGATATTTTGCTTTTATTTTTCTAACCTGACAATCTGCCTTTTAATTAGAATGCTTCAACCATTTCCTCCTAAAGTAATGAACAATATAGTTGATTTCAAATCTACCATCATCATATCTATTTTCTATTTGTCCTAACTCTATTTTTTGTCCTTTTTCTTCCTTTTCTGCCTTTTTTTCAATGAACAGAGTATTATTTTTGTATTTAATTTAGTATTTTTTCTTTTGGATTATCATCTTTAGCCCTTCTCTTTAAATTTTGGTGGTTGCTCTAAGGTCTGCAAAATGTATCTTTAATTTAATACAGTATATGTAGAAATCCAATTAGACCATTTAACCAAGAATTTAAGAACCTCCAACAATATGTGTTCATTTCCCACCTCCCACCCATCCTTTGTGATATTGTTTCCATGCATTTCACTTATTTTTATGCTATTACTCACCCCAAATGTTGTTGTTACTTTGGTCATAAAATGTTAATTATATTTTCAATAAATTATCAAATGAGAGAATTTTCTGTGTTTCCCAATCTATTTTCTATTTCTAGTCCTCTCTAATCTTCTGTGTAGATTGAAATGTGCATTTTCCTTCTTCCTCAAGAATTTGCTTTTTTTATTAAGCAAGTCTCCTAACAATGAATCCTCTCAGCACTTTTTGGTCTGAAAAGTCTTTATTTCATCTACATTTCTAAAAGGTGTTTTTCACTGTGTGTGGAAATTTGGGTTCAAAGTTTTTATTGTTTGTTTTTGTTTTGTTTTGTTTCTGTGTCAGTGATTTAACTGACATACTGATTTTTTTTCTATGTCAGTGATTTAACTTCTCTATTGTCTTTAGTCTCACTCATTTTATGGCAAATAAATTGTGGCTGTTCTTACCTCTATCACTCTGTACCTAATTTTGAGGTTTTTGTTGTTGTTGTTGTTGTTGGTATGGTTTACAACAATCTGTGTATAATGTAGGTTTATGTAGTTTTCTTTATCTTTTTTGCTTGGCTTTGGTGGACTTCATTGAGTTTGGATCTGTGGACTTACAATTTTCATAAAATCTGAAAAAAATGGCTACTCTTTCTCCATGACATACATATATATATATTACTTCTTCTGGTTCTCCTAAAGTCTAGTCACACAGAGGTAAGATGGCTTGATATTTTCTACAAATCAATCATTCCTGCCTATTTTATTTTTCAGGCTTTTGTTCTCTGTGCTTCATTTTGGATAGTTTATGTTGTTTTCTTATTTCTTCAGTAGTATCTACCTGTGGGTAATCTCATCAGCTATATTATTTATTTCAGATATTGTTATAATTTCTAGAAGTCCCATTGTATTTTTTATAGACTCCTTTTTTTTTTCTCTTTTTATATTAATGTCTTATAGAATTGGGGGCATATAGACCATGTTTATAATAGGTATTTTGACATAATTTTTTGTTGTTTGGTTGGTTGGTAATTCATTCATCCATGTCATTTCTGTCTATTCCTACTAATTGAAATTTCTCCTGTTACGTGTCAGATTTTCCTGCTTCTTTGCACGCCTGACAGTTTTTTTTTAATTGAATGTCAGACATCATGTGTGGGTTGGGTGCTAGATTTTCTTGTGTTCCTTTAAGCATTTGGACTTTGTTTTGGCTCACACTTGTTACATTAAATCAGTTTTACCCTTTCAAATTTCACTTTATGCTTTACTAGGTAGGATTCAGAGCAGACTTTATTCAAAGGCCCAATTTAGCTCTATGGCTAAAATGATCTACTTGGAGAACTCTGCCTGATATTCCATGAATTGCATGTTTTTTACATTCTGAATGGTCAGAACGGGAACTATTTGTAGCTACGTGTGAACTCCAAAAATAATTCAGACTGTTGAATTCCAGTTGTTATTTCCACAGCCTCAGTATTTTTCTCTCATTCAAGTATACATAAATATTTCTTCAAACAATAAGGGCACCCCTCTGTAGACCTCTGTCTTTCTCTGTCTCTGTCTCTCTCTCTTCAGCTCCCTTCTCTCTGATACTCTGTCCCACAAATTCTAGCCAATTTGACCTCTTCCAACTCCAAGTTTTGTCTGCTAAACTAGAAATTACTGCCTGGGAGTGTTCATATGTCCATTCCCTGGCTGATCTTTGGACACCACCTCTAAACATAAAGTTGGGGCAACCATACAATTCATCTTACGTGTTTCCTATCAAGGACCATGGTCCCAACCAGTGCCCAATGTCTGAAAAGAGTCGTTTTATATTTTCTGTCATGTGTTCTCTTTTTTTAAGTCAAGAAGATAATTTGTTTGATCAGTCAATATTAAATATGAAAATGATTGTTATTTTTTTAAAATTCAGTTTAAATCACTGTACTGATCTTGTGTTATTTTCACATCACCGTTCAAATTTTCTGATTCGTGCAGCCTTATGTTGTCTGTATTTTGGAGAATTAAAGGAGACAGCTTCCATGTACATGTGGGGAAAGTATCTGGAGGCAGAACTATAGCATTTGTTTTGGAACAGACACAGTATGCAGAAAACACAGAAAAACTTTGTTCTTTCTTTTTCAAGTTTTTATTTAAATTCCAGTTAGTTAACATACAGTGTAATATTAGTTTACATATAACACCCAATGCTCATCACAAGTGCCCTCCTTAATACCCATCACCCCATTTAATGCATCCCCCTGTCCACCTCCCCTCCAGCAACCCTCAGTTTGTTCTCTATGGTTAAGAGTATGTGTTATGGTTTGCCTCTCTCTTTTGCCCCCCTATGTTCATCTGTTTTGTTTCTCAAATTCCACATATGAGTGAAATCATATGGTATTTTTTTTTTCTGACTTGACTTATTTCACTTAGCGTAATACATTCTAATTCCATCCATGTCATTGCAAATGGCAAGATGTCATTCTTTTTCATAGCTGAGTAATATTCCATTGTGACACATGATATATATCACATCTTCTTTATCCATTCATCAGTCGATGGACATTTGGGCTCTTTCCATAATTTGGCTATTGTGGACATTGCCGCTATAAACATCAGAGTGCAGGCGCCCCTTCTGATCACTACATTTGTATCTTTGGGTAAATACCTAGTAGTGTAATTCTGTATTATAGGGTGGCTCTATTTTTGAATTTTTGAGGAACCTCCATACTGTTTTCCAGAGTGGCTGCACTAGTTTGCTTTTCCACCAACAGTGCACAATGGTTCCCCTTTCTCCACATCTTTGTCAACATCTGTTGTTAGTTTTAACCATTCTGACAGGTGTGAGGTGATCTCTCACTGTAGTTTTGATTTGTATTTCCCTGATGATGAGTGATGTTAAGCATCTTCTCATGTGTCTGTTAGCCATCTGGATGTCTTCTTAGGAAAAATGTCTATTCATGTCTTCTGCCCATGTTTTTAACTGGATTGTTTTTTGGGTGTTGAGTTTCATAAGTTCTTTTTAAATTTTGGATAGATACTAACCCTTTATCAGGTATGTCATTTGCAAATATTTTCTCCCATTCTGAAGGTTGCCTTTTAGTTTTTTTGATTGTTTTCTTTGCTGTGCAGAAGATTTTTTTTTTTTAATTGGTAATTTGTGTGATTTATTTTTTAACTTTCAATACATATTATGTCACATATTAATTTAATATTCATTTTTTTTCATTTAAAAAAACCCAAGTGCAGAAGCTTTTTATCTTGATGAAGTCCCAATAGTTTATTTTTGCTTTTGTTTCTCTTGCCTCAGGAGAAGTATCTAGTAAGAAGTTGCTACAGCTGATGTCAAAGAGGTTACTACCTGTGTTCTCCTCTGGGATTTTTTTTTTTTTTTTTTATGTTTAAAAATGTTTATTGAAAGTTTTTTATTTTATTTTTTTAATTTAATTTTATTATGTTAATCACCATACATTACAACATCAGTTTTTGATGTAGTGTTCCATGATTCATTGTTTGCATATAACACCCAGTGCTCCATTCAATACGTGCCCTCCTTAATACCCATCACCAGGCTAACCCATCCCCCGACCCCCCTCTTTTGATGGTCTCCTGTCTCACATTTAGGTCTTTCATCCATTTTGAATTTATTTTTGTCCACAATTGCACCAAAAACCATAAGATACCTAGGAATGAGCCTAAACAAAGATGCAGAAAAAGTATTTTAAATTAAAGGTGACAGGAGACAACCAATGTGGATTTGTAGAAGAACTCTCCAGCATTTTCAAAAATATTCAGGTTGGGGAATGATTCAGTAAGGAACACTAATTTCTTGTGGTCAGACGGTAAGGTTTTGGACTATATTCATTATATATAACCCCCCCCAAAAAAAACAAACAAAAAATAACTCTTAGGGATAGAACAATTGGGAATTTCAGGTTATATGTATTTTTTAAATCTTAAATAAACAGTAAGACCAAGAGAAAATTTCAATTTAATACTGTAGTTAATCTTCTTTTTTTTTTAAATCATTTTCTTATTAAAGATTCAATTTTTTTTCCCAGGTTACTTTCTGTATATTTGATCAAAAAGATTGAGTAATGGGAATTTGACATGCAGTTTGACCAACTTATGATTTATTTGATTTAATTGATTCTAAATAAATTTACACCAGGATTAGATTTACATGGACATATTACTTCTTTACATATGGGATTATTCAATGGGAAAATTGTTCATTTATCTGAAGAACTAATTTGCATTTTGCAACAATATCCCACAAATGTTAGCTCAGTGTCAACCTCTAACTTTAGTGTCAAATTATGTGTCTGGTACACTTGATTACTAGGCTTACTCCCTCAATTTTATGTTTTTAATAGCTGGTGCATTTTATTTTGTTGGATTAGATGTTGAATAAAAAATAAAGAACTCCAGAACTTCAAAACTAACCTGATATTATATAAGTCTTTACATAGTAATAAAAGAAAAACCTTTGGTTTACTTCTGGATAAGGATTAGTTGCTTACTCTCTTTCTCTAAATGACATGACTTAATGAGTGTGGGCTAGTTTTATTCATCAGCACTCTGAATATAATCTACAGATGGCCAGCCAATATATTCTTTCTACAGAAGACAAAATTTTCAGTGATAACTTATTTTCAGGTTGCTTTTGGTAGCTCTGGCATTTGCTTTCTTGAGCAAGCCTAGCATTATGCAGCTACCATGTGACAAGAATTAATCTTGCATTGTATTCTTCGAAAAAAAAAAAAAAAAAAAACCCTGAGTAGAAGACAGTAAATTCTTCTTTGTATAATGACTGAAAATTTTTCTCTCCTTTACTTCCCTTTCTTCATTTATCTCTTCCTTCCTTCCTTCCTTCCTTCCTTCCTTCCTTCCTTCCTTCCTTCCTTCCTTCCTTCCTTCCTTCTTCTCCTTTAGGAGATCACAGAAACATGTGCCTCCAGTGACCAGGAAAATGATAAAGGTGTTTAATTGCCTAACATGCAGAATAAATCTAGCACCAACCATAGATTGTTCTACCACTATGCTTACATATCTGATCATTTTTGCAATGTGGGGCAATTTGCTTGGGAAACTAGTGAGTTTCTTCCTATAGAAGAAAAGCCCCCAAATCTCCAAACTTCAGAATTAAAACAAAGTTATAAAAAAAAGGAGAGGAGAAAGTAATGTAGACTCATTTTTTATTGGCTTTCTAAGAATACATTAGCATTTTAAAAATATTTTGGCTATATACACAGATATTAAGGGAATAGTGTTGGCTAAATTAAAGGGGTTGCTGGAGTGGTGGAGGGTGGGAGGGATGGGGTGGCTGGGTGATAGACATTGGGGAGGGTATGTGCTATGGTGAGCACTGTGAATTTTTGAAGACTGATGAATCACAGACCTGTATCTCTGAAACAAATAATACATTATATGTTAAAAAAAAAAAAAAGAAGAAGAAGATAGTAGGAAGGGAAAAATGAAGGGAGCAGAAATCAGAGGGGGAGGCAAACCATGAGAGACTATGGATTCTGAGAAACTGAGGGTTCTAGAGGGGAGGGGGGTGGGGGGATGGGTTAGCCTGGTGATGAGTGTTAAAGTGGGCATGTATTGAATGGAGCACTGTGTGTTACATGCAACAATGAATCATCGAACACTACATCAAAAACTAATGATGTAATATATGGTGATTAACATAACATAATAAAATAAAATTTAAAAAAAGTATGCCAGACAGAAATTAAAATTATGAGGTGGTTCAATTTTTTTTACTTTGATAATTTCCATTTTTCCCTAATGTACTTATCAATCAAACTGATTCATAACCAACAAAAATGCATTCCTAGTATTTCATATTGGGACAGCATGGACTTGGTACAGGGAAACCAAAATATGAACCTTTGAGTGAATTTAACTGGGAGTGTTTCAATCTCCACATTTAAATATAGAGTTGGTCATTGCTGACTCTCAGAAATTGAGGATTAAATATATAGAGTCTGAACCATAACAGGTATGAAATGCCTGGGCATGATTTTCCTCTACCAACCACACTATTTTTTTTTTTTAGGCTTTGTCAAGGAACTAACAAATGACTTCATTTAAAACATTAAGCCTTCTACACTAATGGAAAAAAAAGGAAGTAGTAATACCTCTTAGGGTTCTTTTGGAGATTAAATGAGTCAATATATGACAAGCCTTTAGCACTGTACTTAGCAAAGAACAGCTCAATAAATCAGAGTTCTTTTCATACAGGACTTTTAAGTAAACATTAATTTGAAAAATAGTAAAAACAAATAAGACATTTGTCTCATGCCCTCCATTGTTGTAGGCAGCAAGGATTTTCCTTCACTTGTTTGCCTTTATTGGCCAAATGATCTCAGTGAAGGTAACAACCTCGTGCTTGAAGGTTTTTATATTACTGGGCTTTCACATCTGTGTACAGATGAAGATAGCTGAAGTTGTACTTCATACACATTTGTGATGAAGATTATAGAGAATGCAATGGATTAAATCATTCTAGTATGATTGGACTGCTAACCCACCTTAGGTCCTCTGCAATTGTTGCTGGCCCTGTCTTTCTAATATTCTCAAACCCAGCTTTACGTAAAGGTAGAAGTGAACTACAAATGACTCAATTTTCCCTTGTACTGTAAGTTTTCCTTCAAGTAAATTGTGATAAATTTTCTTCTTTTTCTTTCATGTCACTTTATTTTAGAATTGAAATAACTGTCTCTAAAGTAATCATTCCATGCCATTGTTTTATATGTAGTCTTTCCCTAATATAGTTCAGAGATTTCATTTGTGCCTCTTCCTTCAAAAATAAATATTTCTCATGCTACTCTGTTATTTTTTTTCTTTTAGGCTGAGGAAATCACTAAAAAATCAGAACTTGTAAAAATAATTGGTCTCTCTCATGGCAGGGATTTTATTATATCATAATAGAAAATGAGCATCTGAAACCATACTATGCTGTGACATATTATCATTTATTCTTAAATAAGCTGTTTTATGGGTTGTATATTATAAATTCTCTGTAGTCACTGCAAATTATTCTATAAACTCATCAAAGAGGAATGGTTATAAAAAATATGCATCTCTTGGGCGCCTGGGTGGCTCAGTTGGTTAAGCGACTGCCTTTGGCTCAGGTCATGATCCCAGAGTCCTGGGATCGAGTCCCGCATCGGGCTCCTGGCTC
The DNA here is from genome assembly GCF_029215605.1 of Mirounga angustirostris. Lineage (NCBI taxonomy): Eukaryota > Metazoa > Chordata > Mammalia > Carnivora > Phocidae > Mirounga > Mirounga angustirostris. The sequence goes on along the minus strand of NW_026991722.1, from coordinate 6,365,363 downwards.
GGCGGGGAGCCTGCTTCTCCCTCTGACCCTATCCCCTCTCATGCTGTTTCTCTCTCTCTCTCTCTCTCTCAAATAAATAAATAAATAAATATGCATCTCAATTAGATGATCCCAACTGCAAGTTTGTTGTGCTCAAATAATTAATTTAAAGTAGCATATAAAAAATACTGCCTTTTCAGAGCCATAAATGATTACTAAAGCGTCTTATAAGTTGTGTAATTTAGATCTGGGATGGTTTTCAAACAATCCTTCTCCACGTGCAAACATCCATAATATTAGAGGACAGGAGTTGGCTTCCGTGCCATATAACTTGCAGAGTCAGAGAGTTGGTCCTCTACTCTGTGTTTGTATTTATTAGGCCTTTTCTTTTCTTTTCTTTTCTTTTTTTCTTTTCTTTTCTTTTCTTTTCTTCTCTTTTCTACTATACACAACAAATTATATCTGCATTTATTATTATGCTTTTATTCATGTGATTTTTGTCATTCTCTCACCTTAGAAAGAAAAGTTAATGAAGACCTATGATTTTTTTTTTCTGCACAGAATCTAACACTTAAAAAAAAGGGTTAGTAAATATATGTAGTGAACCTCAGATGATCTACCAAGTTAAAGCATTTGTTTAAACTCATCACAGTACTAGGAAGTAGGATAGAGTTTGAAGATGATGTGTTCATGGCAGTGGGAAGGTTTTATTGAAAGTGAAAGCAGTTTTACAAAATGTTGATTCATTCCTGTGTTATGGCAGATTGCTTCATTCCAACACAGCTCCTTAACTGAACTGGAGATTTTAGTTTAGCATTGTTATTGATAAGAAAGTTTTAAATTTTACAATCCTTGAATACATAGGGTGAATAAAGGCTACCACTTAACCTTGAGATTTTTAAATCTTAAGGGAGTAAAGGAATGAGAAAAATAAAAGGAAAAGAAAAAATTAAATAAGACAGGAATATAACTTGAGATACAAGTGAATGTAAATCATGAAAGAAATGACCAAAGAAAATAAGTATGCATTGTGTAGTGGTACATTCAATACAACATCTAAGAACGATTCCCATTTAGGTACATCCAGGAGAGGTTTCCAGTATAGAAGACTCATTTATAGAGTGCGCTGCCCTTTCTGTGGAGGATGAAAAGTAATATTGCATGTATGGTAAAGTTCCTGCAAATCAATACATACACTTTTCTAAAATCCCCAGTGACTATTTATGAATGTCATTATGTTAACGTACCAAATCTCTGGTGAATGTAGACTATCTCTTTATGTCGAAAGGTGGGTTTTTTTTTTTTTTTTGGTTGTTTTATTTTAGTTTAGTTTATTTTGTCAAAAGATGATTATTGTTGGATCAGCTGTCACATCCTGATAGCCAATTGCTCACTAAAATATTCTCACCAAAGCCCTTTAGCCCTTCACCAGTGTGAATAATTGACAACAACATTTAAAAATCCACTGGAAAAAAATGTTTTGACTGTTCATTGAGTATTTCAATGAACTCAGATTATGTCTTGTCTTTGTGAATTCAATTATTAATTGATCAATCACTACACTCTAAAATAACCTATAGTTTAGGATTTTCTGTTCCTCCAAGGAAATTAAATGCAAATCTGTGTCAGTCATCTGTTAACAAAGGCTCCTTCAAGGAATCCTCGGGAATACAAATGGGATACCCTGCAGCAGTTTTGGTCAAATGCAACTCACTCTCTTTTGTTTTTTTTCCTTAATCACCCCTTATTTAAGGTGCCCACTTGATTCTTCTCTGATTTCTCTCCCTTAAAAAGGAAATCTGATTTGAAGGTAATATATCAAAGTACTTAACAGTGATACAAATTAGAGTTCTGTCTTTTTTCTTTTTATAAAAGTTTCTAGTGGATATAGGCTTTGAGAAGCCTGAGGACACAATAAACACCAAAGTCTCAGCTATTTGGGACTTCAAGGAGAGAAATGATTCTTCCTTTCATTTTTTTTTTTTTTTAAATCATAGGCAGAGCAGCATAGTCATTTTCTGAAAAACTTAGGTAAAAAGTGTTGGGGTTTTTTTTTTCCAGTTTTTTTGAGAAATAATTGACACACATCACTGTATAAATTTAAGGTGTACAGCATGATGCTTTGTTTTATATTGTTGTGACATGATTATCACAATAGGCTCAGCTAACATCCAGCATCTCATATAGATACAATACAAAGAAAAGAAAGAAGTAAAGAAAAAAAAGGTCTTTGTGATGAGAACCCTTAGCGGTTTATCATCATAAGGACCTTCCTGTATGTCATACAGCAGTGCTGACTGTAGTTACCCTCTTGTACGTTAGTCCCCACTAATTTATCTTATAACTGCAAGTTTGTACCTTTTGACCGCCTTCTTCCATTTTCTCTTTCCAGCATCCCACAGCTGGTAACCACGAATCTGATCTCTTTGTCTATGAGGTTTTTTGTTTTGTTTTGGTTTTTTTAGATTTTACAAGTAAGTGATGTAATAGAGTATTTGCCTTTCCCTGACTTACTTCACTTAGTTTATGTCTTCAAGTTCCATCCATGTTGTTGCAAATGGCAGGAGTTCCTCATTTCTCATGGGTGAATAATTTTCCATCATATATTGTTGCTAGTGTGCTATGAAAGCACACACATGAGTTGGGTCTTCCTACAATGCCAGCTTTATTTGATCGTAAAGCAAGATGAACGTCATTGTAAAGCAGGTTCAGGATTCCAAACTCAATGACATCTCACTGTGAATTTACCCTGGCTCCATGCGCCCCACACAAAGTGAAGTATAAAACAGTCTCACAACAAACAGTACCCAACAAGGGGTAGGCAGCTAGCGAACCATACTGGAAGTCAGTCCGTGAGTGTGCAGTTAAGATGAGGACTTGGTCCCCTCGGGGTCGGCTCTCGGCATGGGCTGTCTGTCCTGTTCAACCGCTGGAGGATCTCTGTTATGTTCAGAGGTCAGCTGGGCAGAGCCTTAGGCAGCAGTTGCTTCTTTGATGTGGTTCGATGTGGAAGGGTCAGCGTCTGGAGAGTCTGACAGTTTGCTGCAAAAGTCCTGCCTTTTTTAAAAAAAAGTGCTGCTAAACAAAAATAATTTAAAAAAAAAGAAAAATCATATAACTGAGCTGAATATATCAACTATTAATCCATGGTTGCCACCTCATCCTCACCCTCACTAGATGAATTACAAAATGACATCACCAATGAAATAGAAACATGGGTAGGAATTTGCCAATTTGGGAACTTGCTATTACTCAATGGAGCTTCCCAACATATTTGTTCTTTCCTACAGTCCTGTCCCTGTGAATGATGTGTGTCTATGGCCAGTCTCTCCACCTGCTTTTTGAATACAGTATTGCCTAAATGTTGGGGAGTTAGCATAGATTTCGATCATGGATCTGCTACTTAAGGCTGTCTGATTTTAAGTAGTACTAACTGTCCAGTACCTCACTTTCTCATCTTTAATTGAAGATGAGTGATAAATACTATTGTTATTGCTGTGGTCACCATTCCTGAAGGTCATGATGACTCCTGATGAAAGCAAACACATTTCAAGTATCTTTTTCCTTCCTAATTCTCCTTGTCTTCCCCACACCATCTGACTACTATGACTGCTATTCAGATTAAGAGACGTTAATCTCTTTCCCATACAACCTCAGTGCCAATTTCTGGACTATTGATTTGTACTTTTGGCTACAATGACCTGTGTGGTTTTGTTGAGACTGTTGTAAATCATGCTCTCCCTTGAGCACTAACAAGCATTTTCTCTAAGACTTTAACATAGCTTATAAACTGTTTCCCATTTTGGACAGTTTCAAAAAGTATTTATTCAAATAAAATATAAATGAACTAAATCCTTTTTCAGAAAATTAGAGTTGCAAAAGACAACTGGCAAAATCACTTTCATTATGTCAGCTGAGATTATATAGGGAATTTAGTTTCTCATAACATTGGAGCTTATCTCAGTTACCTTATCATGATGGGGAAAATATTTGGACAGAAAAGTCACTTTGGATTGCTCTTTGAATGAAGGATGAACTCCCTTCCTATACTCCTTTTGCTGTGGTAGTCTTTATGGGGCTATACCATTAACTAACAAGATACACGGTTCAACTGACAAAGATGCTATTTTTTTAAAATAATATTTTAATCTCTCTTCTCTCTTATTCTATTTCTGTATCATCCTTTAATTTACATCTAATCATATTAATAGTCTTCTACATCCATTTCAAGATTTTTCAAACTATAGTTTATTTCTGAATATCACCTTAATGACTACAAAGTAAAAGTATTCTAAGGAAGTGGGATACGGAAAATAGAAAAGAGTCACATTTAGAAGTGTACTTCCTGCACCTTATCTGATACATGTGCAGACCTCAAAATGTGTGCTCATTTACTTCCCAGGCCAATTTCCTTTGTGATAAGCTAAATGCCATTGTTCAGAGGGTCTGTTAACGTCTGGTAAATATACCATTTCTCCCTTCTGATAAGTTCACCCTGGTTTACAAATATTTCCATAATATTCTGCTCCTGAGGGATGCCTGGGTGGCTCAGTTGGTTAAGCGTCTTCCTTTAGCTCAGGTCATGATTCCAGGGTTCTGGGACTGAGTCCCCAATTGGGCTCCTTGCTCAGCGGGGAGCCTGCTTTTCCCTCTGCCTGCCACTCCCCCTGCTTGTTCTCTCTCTCTCTCTCTCTTTCCCTGACAAATAAATAAATAAATAAAATCTTTAAAAAAATTCTGTTCCTGAAAAAGATACATATTTTACATGTTATTTAGTATAATATATGGTACTTACTAATTAGTCAGCTTAATTCTAAGGTGACTTAGAAATTATAAATTCTAATTTATAAATATTATATTCTAAGGTGACTTATAAATTATAAATTCTAATTTATAAATATTAACTAATTTAAGCATCACCACCAGTCTACATGGTAGGAACTATTCATTTATTTTCTTTTCATGAGTAAGAGATTGGAATCCAGAAATATTAATGAATTTCCTCAGGGGCCACACGTCATCCATAGATGTCTCCAGAATTACTAGCGAGTGCTCTTTAAAGCTGTTCCACCCATGAATCACCAGTCACCCTCCAAGACCTGTTGCACCACTTATGAATGATGCTTTGTCATATGGTATTTCAAGTATAGATTTTAATTTAAATGTTGTCATCTCAACCTCAACAGATTGTCAGACATGGTTCAATTGTCAACCATCTCTATTGACCTCCTGAATGTCATGTTTATAATGAATGATCACCAGAGGTACATGCAGGTTTAATTGTGGGTCTCTACCATCTGTAGACAGATTACTGTCAGCCACTGTACTTTTTAGAGAGTGAAGTGTTAATTTGAGGATGACACTCTCTTCTAATCCTTTGTAAAAAAAATAATGCAAATGTTAAAAACATAACCATTTTGTCACCTTTCAGATGCTATCCTATTTCATCAACCCAAGTTTGAAACCAAATGAACTGCAGCAATGAATGGCACCATCTGGCAAACATATGACATTATGACAATTAACATTAATAAATATACTAAATAATAAATGAAAGTAAGAATATGTAGAAAGTGTCTTGAGTAGTCCACAGAGTGGGTATCCCTATATACTACAGATATGTACCATTTTGATTTCATAAAATGAATTAAAATTAAGTGCTTAAAGAGAACTCATACTTTTGTATTTTAATATATTGCATTTTAATTATTGGATTCAACGCATACTTAACAAGAAACTCCAGGTACTATGTTCAGAACTGAATACACAGTGCTTACTTGGAATTTACACAAGTAGGGAAACAGACATTAAACAAAGTGAAAAGCTAATGCTTATTTACAATAAAGAGAAGTACAGGAAAGTATTAGTTTCTATCGACGGCATGAGCAGGTTTGTCAGAAATCTTCCCTGAGTTGAAACCAAAATGAGGAGTAGTAATTACCATGTGTGGTGGGAGTGTGGTTGGAGAAAGGGTTCAGAGCAGAGTAAACTTCATGTATGAAGAAGGTCCTGAGCCAAAGTAACAATTAAGAAATGGAAATAAACATATAACTTTTAAAATGCATTAAGTTTAATAAGTACATAGTTAAATTTCTTGACACCAAAATCTTCACAGTTTAATAATTATTATTTTAAACAGATAAAAAAACCATCACTAATTATAAATTAACAGAAGTGTTTAAATTTTCAACATGTAGTGAATGAAAAAGATCACTAGCATTTCATCTTCTATTCTCAACTCTGGAACTCATCAAGAACAGTGTTTCCACCACAATGGGAAACTGTAATCATCTTCCTGGGCCCAAACGAACAGGAAGGATGAAATAAAGGAGAACTTGGAAGACTAGTGAAGATAGTAGAGGACTAGTTTACTGCTCACCAAACAGCAGATTTTTCCCTGGAATTGAAGTGAGATTTAAGAGCAAGGATCCAACAACCTGGATTCAATTTTAATTTAGCCTAGATGCTAACCTGACCCCATCTCAACTGAATCCAAAATCTCTTACACCCACTTCACATCCTTGTTAAGCCAAGTGACTCCACTGTTGCTATGGCAACCAGCTACGGATGGACTGAATTGGGGCTGCTGGGGCTAACCTGACAGCACCTCAGGTTAGCCCCAGCAGCATTCAGCTCACTTCCTTGGCCTCCAGCTGGAGTTTTGCCTGCTGGAATCTACTCATCCACTCTACCGTGGTCAAATCTGTGAAGGTGAGGGAGTTGAATAGTGACATGGGAACTCGGGAATAAGTACCTGCTCTTGCACCCCAGAAGACCCCAGTGAGGATTAAACCCAGTTGTCCACAGCGATGACTATTTTGATAATGACTCCTTGGATTTATTTCTTTCCTTCCATGACATTATCCCCTGGCCTACAAACCTTTCCCCCTGGCATCATCTCTCAAATAAGCACCCAGCAAACATGCTCAACACATGTACATACAAACAGACTCTTAACTCTAGAGAACAATCTGATGGTCACCAGAGGGGAGGTGGGTGGAGGGATGGGTGAAATAGGTGTTGGGGATTAAGGAGTGCACTTGTCCTGATCAACACGAGGTGATGACTAGAACTGTTGAATCACTGTATTTGTACAGCTGAAACTAATATAACACAGTGTGTTTAACTATACTGGAATTAAAAATTTTTAAGAAGAGGAAAAAAATACCTTTACATACAGTTAATTAAGGATTAAATAAATTATCATTGGTAACATTATTAATATGTCTTAGGAGGAAAAATTGTAATTCTCTGTATATGCGAAATCTGAACCTGATACAGTCTTCAATAGAGAAATGAATACATATTAAAATGTTCTGTTTAATGACAGTCTAGTCATCATGCACTGTAATAATATTTCAATTATCTTAAAAATTTTAAGATCACATCACTATTACATGATAGTCACAAATATAATTTGTGACTCCAAATCCCATTTGTTCTTTCTTTTTTTTTTTTAAGATTTTATTTATTTATTTGAGAGAGAGAATGAGAGAGAAAGAGCATGAGAGGGAGGAGGGTCAGAGGGAGAAGCAGACTCCCTGCCGAGCAGGGAGCCTGATGCGGGACTCGATCCCGGGACTCCAGGATCATGACCTGAGCCAAAGGCAGTCGCTTAACCAACTGAGCTACCCAGGCGCCCCTCATTTGTTCTTTCTGAATATAGACTAATGTGTATAAAGCAATTGATAATTTTATAGGAAACTAAGAGCCAGAACCATTAAATATATTAATGGATACAAAAGTAGAATGCGGTGGAGCTTTCTCTTCTCCAAATCTTTGCTTTTTCATCTGTGCAGTTTAGCCCACCGTGAGCCTTTGTGTCAGATAAAGGTTTTAATCCAAGATACAAAACTAGCTAGTTATAAAAGTAAAAATATGAGCCTTGTCCCAAGGAAATCACAGATAGGAATGGGTAAAAAAAATAACATGAATAATAGAGCAGAATATTAGCAGAAAAGTGGACAACAAAACGTGGAATAGAGATAGACAAAGAGCAAATATCTGGCTAAGGCTTACTATCATCTTTCTCATAAATAAGAATTCAAAATTGAGAGTGGGGCCTCCTTAAATTTTATTTACAACCTGGTATATAAAATAATGTTTAAATGGTCTATAAAGTGAAATTCTAGTCATCCCAGAGTATGTCTCAGAGCCCGTCACCACTCTAATAATTATATAGTTATTTTTATGATTATTAGCTTAATATCTGTCTCTTCAACTAGAGTATGTTTTGTGAAGTCAAGGGTTTATTGCTTTTGCTCACCAGTAAATCTTCAGAATATCTATCATCTATCTATCATCTATCTATCTATCATCTATCTATCTATCTATCTATCTATCTATCTATCATCTATATTGTATAATAGACACTCAACGGCAAATATATATTTACAGAAGGATGGGTGTTGCCCTCACAAATAAATCTTTTATAGTTTTATAAATTTCTGATAAAGCAATAAGAATTGTAGGATATTTTTTCCTAAACTGATATCCAGGATTGAGTGTCTGGTACTAAGATTAGGCAAAACCAGATGCATAGGTTCTAGTAGCAATTTTAATACGGCAGGAGTGGCTTCCTACACCAATGAGTAATTCTCAGGACACCAGCTGGGTGTGCTACAATTCCGCTCTATCCTGACACTATCTACCTGGAGATAGCATCAGATCCCCCAGGTTAGGGAGTCAGGTCTACAAGACTGCTCGTCCTTCAGACACTCATCACAAGTCTAAGTTGTCTCCTGTGCTTCTGACCTACGGGCTATAAATCAGAGGTTCCCAAGGCCCTTCATTGGGTTCAATTAATTTGCTACAGCAGCTCACAGAATCAAAGAAATACTTTATTTACTAGATTACTGGTTTATTATAAAAGGATTATGAAATAATAGAAAATATATATTGGTCTCTGCCCCTGGTTCCTGGCACAGAGCTTCTAAAGCCCTTATAATTCCCTAAGTGATGAGAGTGCTAAGAGCATCTTTTGTTTAAATATTTGGCCCTTGACCTTGGTTCCTGACACAGGGCTCTTGAAGCCCTTGTAATTTTCTGGGTGAAAGGACTGTCCTTTGTTCTAAGGAGCTCTGGGTGCATTCCTGCATGGCTCCTGGAGGAGGGAGACCAAGCCCTGCTGAGAAGTTTGGGACTTTCAGTCCCACCCCCCATTCTCTTCAGAAGAGAAGACATGAAAATAGCGTTAGTAACTGATCATGCCTGTGTGAGGAAGCCTCCCCCAAATCCCCTAAGTATGGGGTTTGGGAAGTTTCTAGGTTGATGAACACATGGTGTTACTGGGAGAGAAGTGCATTTGTAGAGGGCATGAAAGCTCCACACTCTTTCTGCACATCCCTTCTGTCTGGCAGCTCCTGAGTTATATTCCATTAAGAGAAAAACTATAGTTTTTTTCTCCCTTTGTAAGGTAAAACTCAGTTCATCCCTACTGTGTGTTTCTTCTGTGTGGAGACCCCACTCACTGCTCTGACTGATAAGTGTAATCAGCTTATTTTATTTTATTATTTAATTTTATTTTTAAACCTCAAATTTGAAAAAAAAACATGATGCAATCTATCTTTGTGGGGTGGTTTTATTTTAATTTTTTTTTTTTAAAGATTTTATTTATTTATTTGACAGAGAAAGACACAGCGAGAGAGGGAATACAAGCAGGGGGAGTGGGAGAGGGAGAAGCAGGCTCCCCGCTGAGCAGGGAGCCCGATGCGGGGCTTGATCCCTGGACCTGGAATCATGACCTGAGCCGAAGGCAGACACTTAACGACTGAGCCACCCAGGCGCCCCGGGGTGGTTTTATTTTAATTTTTAAAATTTTAAATATAGGAAACATGAAGAGATATAATCTATACAAACAAAAGCTCTGCAGTAGCGATCTAAAAGAATTTTCAATATTGTAAAAGAGCGTGAGACCAAAATTTTGAGATCATCTTTGCTACCGTTGGAAACACTCATGTAGACCAGTGATGCAGCTCTGAGTAGTGAACACCCTGTGGGTGAGCAGAAGCATCATGACAGAAACGGTACTGTGACTTGATTAGTTGAACTCTCCATTTATTACTTGACTTCCTTGCTCTGGAATAGACTTCATGTTGTTCCCTCATCAGTGGTTCTTCTCTAGGGAACTCTCTGAATTCTTCCAGAAGGCGGATGCCTTGATAACCTGTAGTACTCCTGTCCCCAATATTTTAAACTGTGATAAGTTGCATTATAGTAAACAGAATGTTATAAGAACACATGAGCTATATTTAAATATCCAATAGTAAATCCTTTGTTTTGTCACTTCATTTTAGGTAATTATACACAGGAAAATGTATCAAAAGTCTCAAAGTCATCACTGACGCCTCTTTTCTCCCTCTACCTACATAATCTATTGATTATTGAATCCTATTGATTCTGTCTCCTCAATAGAATAGGGCATCCTGCCCATCACTCTCAATCCACTGGGGATGGACTCAGAGACACTGATTCTGACATTCCCTGTAGCATCTGTTCTCCTTGAAATATTGTTAAAAGTATCGTCATCTTATGCTTTACCCCTTTCACGAGTAGACAGAGCTCTCGATGAATCATGACATTGAACACTGCTTGGGATGGGTTCTTCAGTGGTGCAAAGAAGTTGCCTGATGGCTGAGTGTATCAGCCCAGATCCTTGCAGTCAGTGCCTTTCACCCAATTTGCATATATCTAGATAAAATGAACCTGTCAGTCTACTATGGTAATGAAATGATGGGACTAGGAAAAGATGAACTGAGGCTCTGACCAGGTGAATAGCTGTCTACCAGGGTAGAGAAAGCTGTCACGGATGCAGGAAATCTCAGAATATTCCAATTCTGAATCCTAATAAATGTAGGTAAAGAAAGATTAGATAAAAAACTATTTATTTGCCAGATAGATTTTGGAGCTAATACTTGGAACTAAAGTATTTGCATCTTAAGTATGATAGACTGAATAAAGGAATGTCTTAAAAATATTATCAATTTTCCTATCAGTAAGAACTGCACTTATAAATATTTATTATATTTCTGAATAAATGAGTATGAATGAGGCAATATACTCTATTTCTATATACTAAATTAATAATGTGTAAATTATAAGCAGTGGCTTAAAATATGTCACATTTTCAATGGATACATAATGGAAATGATTTTAAAAGGTGAATTAGTTACTTACACAAATAATTATAGTAATGGATTTATGCACTCATTAGAAAAATTGCTTCTGAGGCTTTTATGAATTTCTGAAATACATACGTAAATCAAGAAAGTGAAGGTTGTATTATTCAACCACGAACTAGTAGTAGTAAGACACCTGTTATGCATTGTGCATTGTTAATGTCAGTGATAAAACAATCCATTAGACACAGCCTTGCTTTCAAAAGGAACTTAGTGTTCCTTAGCAGAACACTAGACAATTAACACCATTTAATGGGAAGAACCATATTAACACAAAATAAAACTCTGATGCAAAGAGCTATCCTGACCTTTGAGATAGGTGCTTCCTAGCATTTGCAGCATTGCTGGTAAGAGCTCAGTAACATGGAAACGTGTGAGGGTTCAACCTCATGGAGTTACAAATACGGAATTATTTTCTAAACCAAATATTTCTGAAAATAAAACTTCAAATGTAAAGGAGTATAACTTGGTCTTATTTTTTAGCATATTTGGAACAGAGCTGTTAGTTCAAGGCTTGAATCTAGATAATTTCTTTATAGGATTTAATCTGTCAAGATTTAGGCCTATATATAAAAACTTCAGAGTGTCAGTAGCTGTGACAACACATTTAAATTAAATAAAATCTGTAACAAACCACTTTATTAAAAAAAGTCTCCTCTTTTGAACTTTGGTTTGCTTATCAAAGCAGGTCAATATACTTTAAAAAAAAAATCTTCTATTTCTTCAATTCCAAGGTCTCCTGAGGTCTCCTAATGCAACTCTAGATTTACGATGTTTTTAAAATGGCTTCTTCCTTAGTAACTGGGCAGCAAATGTCCTGTTTGATTCTATCTGAATAGAAGTGAATATAACAAAGAGGCAACAAAGTCATGAAAAGACTCAATAATGTCTTTTTCTCCTCTTGTAATCAATCGTCAGTCACATATCTAAATAGATCATTTATATGGTAAAGGAAATATAATAAACAGTCTTACCTTGAACATATCAGACAATGCCATAGTATTTGTAACAATACGCAATATTAAAAAATTCCTATAGAAAGACATACCAAAGTGTAAGCTGATGTCTTAATGTTAACCCAAAATGCTGATGTTCTGTAAAATTATAGCAGATTAATTTTCCCAACATAAATGCTACTTTCATTCTTCCTTTTTTGAGATACAGACCACATCAACAGGGAATAAATAATGAAAAGGTTATTTGTAGTAAAACCACTTATTTTAGTGTCAATGAAAGCCATAAGAAAACTTGAAGAAAGATGGATTCCCACGGCAATTATCTTTTCTGTAATGAAACCCATGTTTTTCATTTTATTTTCTGTATCTTTTTTTGCATGATCAGTTCTCATCCTACAATAAATGCAGAGAGTTAAAAAATAGATTCTAAAGAGCAAGCGGACCAGTTGAGGGAAATTTTCATGCTGCTTCCATCACACTGATACACTTCTTTTCTTTGTTTTTAAATTTTTTTTCACACTGATACACTTCTTTCCAAAATTCTATTTTATTGTATTTTCCCTTTCAGTCCTTGTCATTCTAGCTGCTGTTCTTTGTGTCAGAAAAATAACCATAACTAACATATTTGAAGAAATTTCTTTGGCCACAATGAAGAATAAAGAATCATAAATCTCAGGAAAAAGAAGTCATAAATAAACAAAATTTGGGGTGTGTCTACTCCCTTAAGGACTTCTCCAAAATTCCTATAAGTAGGATCACAGTTTGCCAAGTCACCTGCTGCACCTGAAATTTCAACAACTAGTGTTTTTCTTTCAGGTTAATAACATATAGACAACAACTTTTAAAATATATAAAATTTTATATAGAGCTAACTCTAAACCTCAGAAAGACCCAACAGTCTGAATAACAAGCAACATTATACATAACTTAAAAGCCCCTAACTGCATGGGCTGGCTCTACATTTGATCTGTACCAGATATAGTTTGGCTACCATTGTTAAGATTATTCATAATTTTATATTCTTTTTGGTATAATATTAAAACTTGATGTCTATAAAGAACGTCCAAAAATCATCAGTGATCCTGTTATTTTCTACTTTAAAAACCATCAATATATTCTTATTAAGTATAGCAAACCCCCTAAATTCTTATTATGGCATCTGATACTTTCCATGCTCTGGCTTTTGCTCATACTTTTAAACTTGTTCACATGATGTTTGCCACATAACTGTTACTCTAATCTATACCCATAATCATGAATTCCATATGCAACATATGAAAGTTTCATTGCTATAAAAACTCTGTGAAGATGTCACCTTTCCCTCCAATCTCTCCCGTACTCTGCTGCCTGCAGACTGCCTCATATTCTTCAGTGTGTTAGCAGGTCACTTTGTTGTAAATCCTTTCTGGATCCTGATCCATGAAAACTGACCATGGCCTTTAAATAATGCTCTCTTGGGCGCCTGGGTGGCTCAGTTGGTTGGGCGACTGCCTTTGGCTCAGGTCATGATCCTGGAGTCCCGGGATCGAGTCCCACATCGGGCTCCCTGCTCAGCAGAGAGTCTGCTTCTCCCTCTGACCCTCCCCCCTCTCATGCTCTATCTCATTCTCTCTCTCAAATAAATAAAATCTTTAAATATATATATATAAATAATGCTCTCTCCACCCCTGACATCCATTGTGAGGCCAACCATATTCAATTTCACTTAACTGTTTAAATTAAGTGTTTCTGTTTAGTAACCTGCAACGAAGGCAGAGATAATATCATGTCTAGCTATGTGAGTCCACTCTATAGTGCTGTGTTGGATAGAAATGAGGTCCTCAGGAGCCAATGGATGAATTAAAAATAATAGATAAAGCAGTAAACACGTTGACAGTAGAACTGTGAGTGGTTGAGAGCTGGGACTCCGGGTTCAGAGATACGTGTTCAAGCAAGGAAAGTTACACGCTCTCAAACATACATGGTAGAAGTAATAGAATTATGCGTGCAAAATGGTTGGCAGGGAGGAACAGCATATAGTAAGCATCAAGTAATGTGCTGTACCATTATAACATTTCAGGAATGAATAGGTTTAATAATCTGCAATACTCCTATAAATTAGATTGCCAAAATTGCAACTTAGGTCTAGGAATATGAGCTTTGGAAAAAAAAATTAATTTTTTTAGTAATCTCTGCATCCAATGTGGGACTCAAACTCACAACCCTGAGATCAAGGGCCGCATGCTTCTCTGACCGAGCCAGCCAGGTGCCCCTAGAAATAGGAACTTTTTAAGATTCTTGATATGTATTGGAAACAGCAGTTGTCTAGCATCTGTATTGGATGTGGCTGCCAGGGCACTGCTAAGACTGAAGGGTGAATTACCCTACCCTCTACCCATAAGCCATTTCCTCACAATGCAGGGTCCTGGGAGACAGCGTGTGTTGGGCAGAACTGTGGTCTCATGTCCACCACTCACTTTATCAGGAATGGAGGAGAGGAAGAATCTGGTGTTCCGGTGATTCCATAGAGGAAGGAGATCAAGTGGGATAAATATTCCCTAAAGGCCACACAAAATCGGAGAAAAATAATTTCACTCCCAAATGAAACTTGGTATCATTGTGAAATGTGAATGCATGCTAGACAACACATAATAAAGGCAAATATCTACTATATTGACTAAATAATGAAACTAATTGGAGAATTTTTTATCCTGTCATTTCAAAATGAACTATTAAATTAGAATTCTTCTTACTGTTCTGTTCATATCCATTTTTGATGACTCTCGGATACACTGTAAGAAAATTCATTTGTGGCATTATTCTGTGTTTATTTACAAAATGCTTTAGCAAATGGAAGCATGTCATTTTTAAATTAAAAAAAAAGAATAAAAAAAATCCATGAAGCAAAAAAAAAGGTGGCCTGAGCCACCCAGGCGCCCAAGAAACCATATATTTTAAAGAATAAACTCCATCTGACAGTCAAGGAGCCACAATGTCCAACCTCAGGCTGTGCCTAAAATCATAGGCTTTTCCACTAACGAGAGTGTGATCAGAGGAACACAAGTGGCAAAAGGGATAACGTTTTATATATTAGAAATTTTCTTCTGGACCCTGTTACATAAATGGAGATGAAAAGGGACGATATGATTTTAGTCATTCAGCTAATGTTGGATATCAGATATCGACTCAGCAAGATATTTCTTTTGCCATTAAGCTTTACTTAAAATTTATTTTACTTAAGTGTAGTGATATGTCTTAGATTTTTCCCCCCCAACAGAATCTAATATCCAACAAGAAGAAATTTACTAAATAATTTATGGGGCATTCAAAAACGGAAATATTATCATTGATATATGTTTACAAACCAGTTACATGAGCACATGCCAGTTTAAACTATTTAAAATAAACATTACACAATAACATCTATATTATAGTCCAAAGTGTGTGTATTGTGTAAACACCCTTACTTTAGAAACGTTTATATCTCTAGTACTTGACAAAGGAAAGTACAACTAAACTTTTATATTTAAAAGTTAATTTTGGGATGCCTGGGTGGCTCAGTCGGTTAAGCAACTGACTTGATTTTGGGTCAGGTCACCATCTCAGGGTTGTGAGATGGAGCCCCGCATTGGGCTCTGCGCTCCTTGAGGGGTCTGCTTGAGATTCTGTCTCTCCCTCTGCCTCTCCCCACACTCATGTGTATGCTCTCTCTCTCTAAATAAATACATAAGCAAAATCTTAAAAAAATAATAAAAGTTAATTTTCATGAGAGAAAAAAGTGAAAATAGAGATGCTTGCCTCATTACTGTTGATAAGGGAAAGCTCATAAACATAACATTTAATTCAGTGTAATGAAACTGGAAAGGATCAATTCTTCAGGACTGAAAAATGTCACTGAGATATACACAAAAGATAGAGTACTTCCATTAAGTCTATTTGTTTCAATAAGAGGAGATTATACAGTGACCTTTTCTTTAGCTGCCTTGGTTTCTCCATTTTTAATCATTATGCAAGATTTGGTAAGAATCCTTACTGACACCTTGCTCCTCAGGGGGCAATTAAAAGAGTGGTGAATTCACTGGAAACTGAAAATCATTTCACTTTACTACTAAAAATGACAGGAGAGAGGCCAACATATCGGGACCAGCAAAACACTCCTCCAATGTTAATAACACAAGAATCCATAAAGTTGTGCTTAAGGAAAATTACACATCCAAAAGAAAACTGTAAAATCCACATCACAAACAGATTGGTTACAATTAATGCTCTATTGCACAAAATTTAGAGCTATAGTCCTACACTTATCATTTTGTACATATAAAATAAATTTGTTCCCGGAAAAAGTGCTATTTTGGTCTTTGTCCATCTTGCTTTTTTAATTTTCTATTTCCCCATCATGTTACTTTGCTAAGGATTTTATTTTTCAAAGTTGAGAAACAAGGTATCAACATTTTTTTTTATCCAAAGCAAATTAAACAATTATGTTGATTGAGAAATATTTGTATATATTTTAGGGAAAAATACTCAGAGTAAAATGTAGCATAAGAGGTTTATTAGTCGGGGCGTGTACCACTAGGTGCTTTAACAAGCAAACCCCCACATCCTAGCAGCTTCACACAACAGAAGTTCATTTTTCCTCTCGTGTCAATGTCCATAAATGATGACAAGTAGGCTTACTTTCCATCCTGTGGTTTCTTTGTCTCTTCCTTAGATCCCCTAATTTTTCCATTCGAACCTCTGCGTGGCGGGAGAGGGAAGGAATGACGTGAGGGCACAACGAATACAGGTAGACCCACTTTTTGAAAGTTCGAGTTATGCCACTTTGCTTTTACGAAAGACCTGTATTATTGTAGTATCGGCTTTCACGAACCAAAAGGGGATTTGCTCTTTTACCAAATAAGGTGAAAAGCAAAAGTAGCCTCCAGTGTTGGTTTTGCAGAGAGCAGAACCTTTGTAAAGGCCGCTCAGGGAGCGCGGCGCCCCCCAGCGCCGTCTCCGGGAACTGCACGCAGCAACTCGGCATCCAGGCCCCAGAGCTTTGAACGGTGCCTGTGAGCATGTGTGCTTTCTCTGCGTTTGTTCTGTGCATCCTTTAGCCAGATGGATCCTGGGGTGTCAGAAAAAACTAAGAGTGCTTATTTTGGGGGTCTGGAAATGCTCAAAACTTTTTTCCATTTAAGTGAATGTTACTTGCCTCTTTGCTTCACACCATTTTGCTTTACTGGGGGTTTCATGGGAATGGACTATTTTTGGATGGTGGGAAAGGTCTGTAGTTTTTGAGGCCAGGCCTCGTTGTTACCCATGTCCTTACTCCCCATATTCCCCTGTCCAGATATCAGATCTGTAGTTCCACATAATTATCGTGGGTGATAACTGGTCTTGACATCTTTCTGAAGAAGGAGATGAAGAACAGAGGTATTGGTGATCATTAGCATTTTCTGTAAAAATAAGTTTCATTTGAAAGTTGTTTTTAATAGGTAGCAACTTGAGTTCTGTATCTTCTTTGAAGTATTTATTATTTAAAGGTGTGATCACTGTGGCCATATCTTTCTTAACTAAGATTTTAAGAGGGGACAAAAATGAAATAAAATTATATTTATGAACTCTCTATATAAATACATAACTATATAGAAATATATTTAAATATATGTATCTCCGAAATTTACATTACCAGCGTAGATCTTTACTTTGAACTCCAGAGCTGTGAGACTAATTACCTATTGGAATATGTGCTTTCAGGTCCAATTCCATTTAATGGGCAGTCCATTCTGTTGGATGTTTGAGTCTACTCATTCCTTAACATCCTACTTCTATCAACATAACTTGACAACATTATCCTGAAAAGAGAAGCAGAATTGGACCCCTGTCACTGATATTTCTCTGGCCCAACCCACTATTACTTCTTTACCCGCTGGCAAAATACCCTTCCCACTGTTCTCTTCCTCTAGCTTAACAATTGTGTTGGGTTTTTTTGTTTTTGTTTTTTTTCACCAAGCAGCCTGTGGTTAAGGGAAAAAAAAAAGTTAAATGCCTTAAATTGATTTACAAAACCACATCGATCTGCCTCACACAGCTCAGCTCTGACCTCTGACTTCACCTCTTCTTATCCTTCCCTCCCGTTCTCACTGACTTCCAGGCTAGGCCTCCGCTTGAGGGTGTCTCTTCACTTCACAACCTCATCTCATCAGGCCTTTGCTCTAATGCTGCTCAGTGAGGCCCCCTCTGAGTCGTCTACGTAATGTTCAGTATCACAACTTCCAACTCCTGGCAAGGCTCGTGGCAAGGCTCAGCCCCATTTTCTGTTTCCCGTAACTACATGTGAGCAAGGAAGTATAATTTCTCAGCCACTGAGATTTCTTCCTCTTCTTCTTCTTTGATTTGTTTTTGTTTGTTTGTTTATGATTGTTGTTCCTGAAACATAATCTGCCAAAACAGGCTAATATGTTTTAAACAACCTTTCTTGTAAGTACTTTTTAAATTGCCCATTTCTCTGCACTAGGATATATTATTCATGATAGTGATGCCAGGCAGGCCAGGTCCCAGGACCCAGAGAGGGTCCAGCAGGACCAGCCAATAGGGTCCTTGGCTTCGTGCAGGATGGAAATCAAACATGAGTCAGTAGGAAGTGAGAGTTTATTGAAAATGTATATAGAGCGATACAGACTGAGCATCTGGGAGACTTGGAAAGGAAAAGGAGCATGAGTTTCATCTCTTTGCTTGGGACCTGGGGTTTTTATTGATGACATGTGGCACACATGTCCTCTCAGGCATCCAGGAACTGATCAGAACAAGGACAGGGTCCAGTGTCCATCATAAGTCACTTATTTCCTAGAGCCAGGCGGTCTTGGTGTCCAGATGGCTAGCTCCAGTGATCTGGAATATGCACATGATGACCTCACTCGGTCACTTCTTAGATATTATCTGTTGTGCGGAGAGACTCCAAACAAATCATTAACTCCTTGTCCCTTATGAGGAGGATATACATTAAGGTGTGTGTAGGGCAGGGAGCAAGTCCTAGCGTTACAGCGTTCTTGTCTCACAGAGTCGAAGAATGAATCTCACGGACACAAAGGGTGAAGTGAATTGAAGTTCGTTAAGTGAAGTGAGAACAGAAAGGAAAGAAAAAAAGCTCTCTAGAGTGAGAGGGGTCCTGAATGGGTTGCCACTGAGGGCTTTTTAGTGGCAGTCTTTTATTGAGAACTGACCAGGGAACTTAAATCTTCTTAACATTTCTACCACTGATAGGGCTGTGTTTACTTTTTCTTTGAAGTTGGGCAACTTTCAGTGGTCCAGCATAACTGTTGTAGAGATATCTAGTCTCTGACATTTAAGACGAACGAGGTAGTCTCATTAGTCTCCTTATAATTTTTAAATTGCTCAAGTGAATAAGGATCCTTTCAGGAATCTTGCTGTCCTCTGAGAAGAATTATCTCCCTATAATTGTATGAAAGTAGTGACCAAATATTCTCTGCAGAAATAGAATGTTCTAGAAATGCATCCATGGAACTCTTCATCTTATATAATTATTTCAGTGTTGTATGAGATGAGCAAAACGATGTCTTATGAATATTGCTTAATGGGGTGAGGTATTTTAATACATGTTTTAAAAATATGAAAAAGGGGGAAGGAGCTCTTTATACACTCTAGGACATGATAATCACACTAACCTGAGTAGGTGTCTTTCTGAGAATGTACAGAATTTTGACCTTCTGGGTTGTTTATCATTTAATAGATTAGAACATAGATTTCTCATACAAATATGTTTTAAATAAATAATGATGGACAATATCAAAATGCCACAAATATTGCATCTAGAATTAGAAGCTAAATTAGAAGACTTGATACCCCTGAGAAACTTGTGGGATCAAAAAGGGAAATGGATTTCAATGCTGCATGGAAGCTTTTGCAGAAAAACCATCCCAACACAATCTAAATTGTTTCCACAGAACGTGCTGGATGCAGGTCAAGGGGGGCCATACTCAGCAGAAAGGACAGAGAAGTGACAGGACTTCTCACTTTCTGAAAAAAAAAAAAAAAAATCATTGACAAATTAGTGATTTATTTTCTGCTCCTCTCACTTGATTTAAGCTAATTGAGATTCTCTAACATCCTGTTGAGTTCCATATTCTCAATTTCTAAGACAATATTTGTAATATAGTAGTTACTCAATAAATGTTTATTGAGGACAAGCATGAATTGATTAGTTGAAGAGAAGAGCCTCAGGGAAGGTTGACTAAGTCTAGTTATGAAAGGTCTGAGAAACATATACTAGACTCTTAAAATTCATTGAAAAAATAATGTAAAATTTCAGGGCTATGACTAAATTTCTTTCTAAACAATTCCTAAACTGTTTTGTAAAGACAACCTTTTTTTTTTTTTTTTGACCTTTAAAAGAGAATTGAAGGAATATTAAATCAATGTATATAAAATGGCTCTGTTTGGTGGTATAAATTGGGACAACTTCCTAGGAACGGGATTGAAAAGATGAACTAATATAGCTCCCATTTATAATTTCTCTTATGTTGTCAATCTTTGACTATAAAAGTATACAAAGCTAATAGTCTCCTGATGTGAGTAGTTAAAATATATTAAATAGTAGAATTGATGTTGCCAATTAAAGCATAGGTTAAGTATTTTATAAAATATCAAACTTCAGATTTATAGTAAAATGTATTGTCCAAGTTGTGGTCGAAGTAAATTATTTAAATGAGTGCTAGTATTAACCTCTATGATCAGAATTTTATTGTTCTTGGATGGCACATGAATATTTTTATTAAATTGTTGTGCTTTAATTTGATGAATAACAATCAGAAGATTAAATCAGAAATCAGAAGAAATTACAATTCCAAATAATGGGCAAAATTTTACTTAAACTCATACATATATGTAGGCATATGTATATATATATATACACATACATATTATCATTTTCAATATTTTAATCTAAGTTAATTTCAATCATGCTTAAAATAGAGATGTTGTATCATTGTTTTATCACAAGTCAGAGGCTTTTCTGTGAGGTAAACTAAAATATTTCAGAATACTAAAAAGTACAATTTTCTGGAAATGGTTCAAAAGATGCAGCCCAAAAGTTGTTTAAATAATAGCTTACACAATTTCCAGTTGTGTAATATAGGGTAAATTATTTATCTCTTTGAAAATGTCTCAACATCAGGGTGCCTCAGGGTCATAAGAGCCCCCCCCCCCTCAGTTGGGCTCCCTCTGAATAGAGTCTGTTCAAGTTTCTCTCTTCCTCTGCTGCCCCTCCCCTGCCCTGTGCACCTGCTCTCTCTTTCAATCTCTCTCTGTCAAGTAAATAAATAAATTTAAAAAAAAGTTTCAACATTAATTCACTAAAAAATTAAAAATCAATGTAATTTACCACATCACAAAATAAAGATGAAATAATTCATAATCATCACAATAAATGGAAATTAAAGCATTAACAAAATCCAAAATCCATTTATGATATAAACTCTCAGGACTTTAGGAATGAAATGTGGCTTCTTCAACATCCCTCCCCCCAGAAAAACCATTCCATATAAAAACCTACTGACAGCATCCTATATCACACTTAATGGTGAAAGGCAATTTCTCCTCTAAGATCAGATTTAAAAAGAGGATGTACTCCTTTGCTACTCATGTTCAATATTACAGTGGAGGCTTAAGTGATGCAATAATGCAAGCAAAATAAATGAAAAGCAAAGAGATTGACAAAGAAGTACAATTTTCTTTATTTGCAAACAATGTGAATATTGACCTAGAAAACACAAATAATTTACAAACAAGGTACTAAAAATAAGTGAGTTAGGAAGTGTTACAGTGTTCAAGTTCAGTAAAAATCTTATTATATTTTACTATGTATCTTACTATATATTTTAGTAATGAATGTTTTAATTTAAATGAAGTGTAAATTAAAAATAACTTAAATATAAAGATAAAAATAAATTTAAATACAGTACCACTCAAAATAACACCAGTAAACATGAAATATTTGGGAATAAACGTACAGAATATATAGTGTGATATCTTATGCTGAAAACGATGACACACCGATGGAAAGAGTTAAAGAAGACCTCGTGTATGAGCAGGTGTAGATTGGTCATGCCATAGAGGCGTCAGTATGACTAAGAAATCAGTCCTTCCCAAATTGTCCTATAAATTAAATACAATCTTTACCAAAGTTCTATGAGGGTTTTTGTGTAAATAAACAAGCTTATTCTAAAATTTATAACAAAGTGTAAAGAAAATAGAATAGCTGAGACAATTTTGAAAAAGAAGAATAAAGTTACAGGAAAAATACTACTTATTACCAAGACATCCGTAATCCTAAATAATCAAGCAGGTATTGTCAATGGAACAGAAGAAGATAATAGAACGGAATAAAGTCTGTTAATAGACCCATGTATATAAGGTTGATTTTCAATGAAGCTGCAAAGGCAATTCGGTTGGCATTGTTTAGTGTTTTAACAAGAGGAGCTGGAACAATTTGGCATGTGTATAAAAATAAAACCTGAATGATATCTCCACAGTCCTTAATATATAACACCAAATTGATAGTAAGCTTTATTTTAAAACATAATTTTTAAAAAATTCTGGAAGAAAATACAGAAGAAAAAGATGTGTGAACTGGCGTAGGTTAACATCGCTTAGGTACAGATCCAAGGTCACATTGCTTAAAAACCGATGTGGGTCTTAAATGGAAATGAAGTTTTCACAGTGTCCAAGATACTTGTAAGAGAATGAAAAAACAAACCATCAACTTCGAGAAGATATTTTCAAAACCCGTATCTAATAAAGGATCTATAATCACAATATACAAATATCCCTCAACACTGATTAATAGGACTCCTGGCTTCCTTTAGAATGGAGAAAGCTGAAATAAGCATCATTTCCACACAGAGCAAAAGCAAAACCCTGAAAAATTACAAAGTTAGCAAGTTCCTTAAACCCATCTGAGAACTGATGTGGTGGGGAAATCCAAGGGAAGAGGATGCTTGCAGGGTCCATCAGGCAGGGGCACCCAGCCCACGTGAATAGACGCTGGGAGACACTGGGAGAGAGTTCAGATCATTTTCTCTAACAAATTGCTAGCAGTTGACTGTGGGCGAGTGAGAGAACCCAGAAAGTCTCGGGGCCTGGAGCCAGGGGGTTATTTTGTTCTTACTCGCAGGTTATTTTCTTGCACTATGCATGGCAAAACGTTGGGAGAGTGGCCCTTGTGGTGAGGGCCTTGGGAAGAGGAACAGCGCCCCTGCATGAGACTCCACCTGGACCCTTCTCTCATGTCTTCTAACAACAAAGGTCTTAAATCACTGGAGAAGAGCAATAAATGTGTTTTAAGTGCTTAAGGCACTGGAGAAAACCCCATGAAACTGGCGGAGGGGAACAAAAAAACCAAAGGCATCATAAAAAGAAAGAAGGAAGGAAGGAAGGAAGGAAGGAAGGAAGGAAGGAAGGAAGGAAGGGAGGAAGGAAAGAAGGAAAGAAGGAAGGAAGGAAGGAGGGAGAAGGAGAAGAAGAAAAAGGAAAGGAAAGAAAAAGAAAGAAGAAAGAAAGAAAGAAAGAAAGAAAGAAAGAAAGAAAGAAAGAAAGAAAGAAAGAAAGAAAGAAAGAAATAGAGAGAAGAAGGGAAGGAAGGAAGGAGGAAAGAAACCTTTACCTGTGGGCTAGGGGCAGGAATGTGCTGAGAATGGGGACACATCATTTCAAAAGCCAAACCTCTGAGATCCTAGAGCGAAGTGTCAGGCTGAGAGAGGGGCTTACTCAGAATGACGGAGAACAGAGATCCAGCGCGACCCACCTCAGCTACACAACATCCAGCAAGGCTTTAGCACTAGTCTGCAGTGAGAGAAGGACATGAGTAGGAAGGGATGCACACAGGGAAAACCCAGCGCCGAGGGCGACACAGCACTGGAAGAACAGCCTGACAGACAAGCCCACACCTTGAACACCTGTTAACGATGGCTGGAAGCCTCTGTTGCTAAGGATGACCTTTGTAACAACAAATCCCAAACCACACTGCTCCTGACCCCACTGAGCTGATCCCCCACACTAAAGACCTAGCAGAAGAAAAGGCACACTGATTTTCAGGCATAAAACTGTACTTTTGCACCTCCTGCCCTCCATGCCCTCCATAAAACATTGGATGTTCAATGCAAGGTGATGATGCATGCATAAAACAAGAAAAAACAATGACGACCAGAAAAGAAAATCTGAAAGCAACCAATCAACAGAAACGGACTGAAATAGGCCCAGGTTATTGGGATAATCAGAGAGAGAATTGAAAATATCTGTGAATTATATTTTAAAAGCTCTAGGGGAAATATGGACGTCATGAAGATCGGGTAGGTAAATTCAGCAGAGAGATGAAAACTCCCTGAAAAAAATCAAATGGAAAGGCAAGAAACGAAATGCATAGTAAAGGAGGCAATCAACACCTACCATGGGTTCATCAGTATATCTAAAATAGCTTAGAAAACATTCCGTTCACTTGAAGACAGGCTCATTCCAGCTGTGTAATCTCTGACAAACACACACAAATGAAAAGCAAAAGAAACAAAACACACGTTTGCATAGAACCAAGCGTCCAGGAGCTCGGGAACAGCCAATGTTCTAGCTCACTTGTAAATGAAAGCCTGGAAGTACAAAAGAGAAAATTGGGCAGACAATATATATGAAGAAATACTGGCCACAAATTATGGGAACAAAAGCCACCAAAGCACGTGTCTAAGAAACTCAAAAGATGACAGCATTTTTAAAGACGAGCCAAGAGAAGAGAGAGAACACATGTGGAGAAACAAAGATAGGAGTTAGAGCAGATGTCTCATCAAAAACTAAGAAAGCAAAACTCAGTTTCTCTGATGTTGGAAAATCAGAGTAAAAAAAAATCAACAAAACTAAGCAAGCAAGCAAGACATTGGAGTAATATCACGTCACAAAATTATCAGCCTGGAATTCTATACCAAGCAAAGATATTTCAAAAAAAAATTAAATTATTATCTGTAATTCTCACTATGTACATGTTACGTCCTTCATGGTTGTCTCACAGACCTTGACTATCCTGTTCTTTTTTCTTCAGTCCTTGTAATCCTTGCTTTTTGGTTTTCAAGGTCTCTGTTGATACATTCTCCAGCCAAGAGTCTCTCCTCAGCTGGGTCCAGCCTACTTATAAGCCCTTCAAAGGCATCCTTCATTTCGGTTACAGTGCTTTTTTATCTCTAGCGTTTCTTTTTGGTTCTTTCTTAGGATTTCCATCTTCCTGCTTGCATTGTCCATCTGTTCTTGCACGCTGTCTGCTTTATCCCTTAGATTGCCCGTTATTCGCATATTAATCAGAGTTGTTTTAAATTCCCAGTCTGATAATCCTGCTATTCCTGCCATGTCTGAAGCTTGCTCTGTCTCCTTAAACTTTATTTTTTTGCCTATTGGCATTCCTTGCCATTTTTTTCACAATAGCCAGATACAACGTTCTGGTTGAAGGAACTGCTAGAAACAGGCCTTCGGGGACGTGGTGGCTGGTGTGGGGCAAGGGGAGGCTTCTGCCATCCTGGGATTCAGGCTCAGTTGCTGGTGAGCCTGTGTCTCTGGACTGGACAGTTGATGGGGATTTCTCAGCTTTCTTTTTCTCTCCAGCTCAGGGGGGACAGGGAATCTGGAGCTGCCTGGGGCTGGGTATTTCCCTTCTGCCAGGTCAGTTAGGCTCAGATAATGCCCCAGCAGGTTAAGTTCTGGTTAACTGGTTTCTCCCGGGGGCAGGCCTTGTTAAGAACAGAGTGCTCTGGGTATTTCAAAGTGGTTCCTTTTCCTCGGCCCCTGTGGAGGCACCAGGGGATTTTTCTCAGACCTTTAATGTAGCAACACAGTTGAGTTCCTGGAGGTAAATCTCACAGTATTGTGGGGACCCCCTATTATTAGGTCTTCCTGGAGTGTTTGACTCTCAGGCTTGTCCATGTGGAGCCTCCAGCAAGTTAGCTGTGAAAGACGGGTTTTTCTCAGTGGTTCTGGTTCCCGGCGTGTCCAGCTCTTGAGTCTGCATGTGTACGGGTGTCTCACTAATATTGGGGGGGGGGGGCGCCGTTTGCCCTGTGCTCTCCCCCTTGGTATGGATTCAAGAAGAGTTGTTCATTATTCAGTCTCTTCAGCATTTCACTTGCTGTTAGGATTGACCGGCAGCTTCCACGCTCCTTACATGTGGAACCAGAAATGAGTGGTCTTGCTCAGGGGTTTCTTCATGGGTGACATTCCTCCTCTTAACAAAATCAATGGCAACTAGCTCCTCCTCTTCCCCAGGAAACTGAAGTGTAATATGTCTCTCATACGTCAAATTAGAAGGGAGAGGCCCTTCCCTTAAATGTCCTTATTCTGATTCAGTCATACTACAGACATTTTGGTTAGAATGTATTTCGGGGTCATGAGGAAATGTGTCAGGTTGAAAGCGTTGGAATCACAAAGCCACAGCCTCTCTGCCAACAAGATCTTAGAGTCTGATGTCTATAAGCATGTGCAATTCTGCAATTAAGCCCCAGTAATGCTCCTTCTATCAATTTATAGTCAGGACAACAAATGGAGGATATTAGAAAGGCTTATGTTGAGCTTTACTGATAAAAAGTTGTGCACACACTTTACCCTTATTGATTTCACAGTTGTACTGTAATGTTTTTATCATTATTATTCCCACATTACAGGTCATGCAACAGAGACTCAGAAAGAATAAATGCTCTGCATCAGAGCACGTAGACAATATAGCTTTAGAAGGGAACTTTGAACCCTCTATTTTGTTATCCTATATTTTTTACTTCAATTCACAATCATTCCATACAGAGATTACCCCCTAAAATATATTACAGTTTTATAGGACAGACTTGGAAAAACGGAGACCTCCTCCACACCAAAGTTGGTGAAAAATATCCCAGGCCTATTACTGTAAGTGTATAAAATCTCTCCTTTTTTAGAATCACTGTTCTTGACTTAACATTTGAGAGGTTGAATAATCAATCAATAACAAATTCGTGACCTTAACTGTAAATATAACCTGAGAGCAATGCAGATTTCAATTCGCAATTTATCAATAGCTTGATATATGATAGAAAACTTCTTCCAAAGAGCCTTGTTAACTGAGTGTTGCAGTGAAATATGATATTAATCATAGGTTTCAAACATGCCATGCTTGTAATTTCCCAGTGATCCATACTCTTCAACACTTGTCTTCAATTTTAATGTTTAAAGGGAGCATTTAATGAGAATTTCTTTTTGGTGGCAGCCAGAACTCCACATGAAGACACTGAGGTGTTTGCCTTTCTTTAAAAACTATTGATCTCATATTTTTAATTCTGCCAGCAGCATTTCCCTTATGGCCACCTAAAAATAAAGACAGTCTGACCCCGCACTAATGTACCTTTCTATTTTCAGTGAGTGACTGTTTTGTTTTGTTGATTGATTTAATTGAGTGCACAAAAAGTAAGCCTATTTACACTTGTTATGAAGAGAAGGAGGGAAGGGTTTCACAAACCCACAGAGGGACAACCCTGGTGTCCCTGGAAAGATACACAGAGAGGAAAAAGATGTTTTCAACTGTGAACCGGGAGAGACATGTGTGCCCTTAAAAAAACTGCTGCTGAAATTGAACAGTGTTGTACAGGATAACTCCTTGGCAATTCCAAGACCACATAAGTATGAAAAAGTAAATGAACACTTTGTGTATTGTATTTTCTTTTTTTTTTTAAACTGAAAAATTTCCAAGGACACCTCGAAGAATATACAATGGAGAATATTATTCCTTTTGTCTTTAGTCATAGATGCTCCTTCCTCAGTCTGGAAGAAAGAATTAAACAGATTTATGTTTGCTATTCCATGCTAACATCTTTGAGTCTGTCTCATACAGTTTATCATTTAAGAAAAATAGTAGACAGTATAACAGACTTGGTGACACGAACATCAAATAACAAACACAGGTTTGCTTACTCCTGGCCTGACCACCATTAGCTGGGGATGCAGACAAAAAACACAGCCTCCTCATTATCTCTGGAAATCAGTTTGACTATGCACTGGTCCAGTTTGAGTGTGGGCCCGCTCTCCACACCTCAGGATGCTTAGGAAAGTATTCCTTCCAAATGACCACATTGTTCTGCCTTAGAGGATGTGAAATGGATAAAATTCTCTCTAACTTTTACACCATGTGGAAATCACTGGCAAAATTACCCTGAAAATATATTTGTACTCATAAACACAACTTCTAGAGTGTGTGATTTGGTATCTAGTTTTGAAGATATTACAAATGCTCAAATGCACTGTAGATCATATTTCATTAATGTTTTTGTTCACTTCAGAGAAAATGACAAGAATTAACTCTTTAATGATCCAAATTAAAAACAACCTGTAGCAAACATAGGCCTGTGCTTTCATCAGGTTCTGTGTTTGAAATGGTTAAGTACAGTCGTTCTATGGTGTTTTAAGATGAATAATCCCATTAACTCTTCAATGGGATTGTAATTATTTCTTGCAAATTAAATATAGAGTTGAAAGAGATGATGTGAGGCTATATAATTTTTTTAAATTAAATGCATGATTCCTGGAAACCAGAAGTAATACATAGTTTAATATCTGGCTAAAAATAATGAACTAACTTTAAGGGAATGGGCATATCTCCTTCATGTACCAAATGCCTGGCATCTAATTTTTTCTTGAGGAATGAACATGGAAAAGAATGAAAGAGAGAGAGAGATTTCCTTACCTGATCCTCTACAAAAGCCGTCCAACTAGTAAGGAGCCGAGTAGCTCAGCTGAGAGATCATGGAAAGCCAGAGGCTAAAATTGTAGTGTATGTGGCAATAAGATTTTTAAGTGATACCTGGTTTTGTCGGACCCAATGACCTCATTATACCATTTACAAATATCGTTTTAAATATTACAGCCTCGGGCGCCTGGGTGGCTCAGTTGGTTAAGCGACTGCCTTCGGCTCAGGTCATGATCCTGGAGTCCCGGGATCGAGTCCCGCATGGGGCTCCCTGCTGTCAGCAGGGAGTCTGCTTCTCCCTCTGACCCTCCCCCCTCATGCTCTCTCTCTCTATCTCATTCTCTCTCTCAAATAAATAAATAAAATCTTTAAGAAAAAAAAATATTACAGCCTCATTTGCTGCTTCCTGAAATTAATAGGCTAGAACTGTTCTGTTAGCTTACTTTTGTTACACAGAAAAGTCGACACTGTTTTATAAGAACAATTAATAGAATCTGTCAAATGAAAGAAAACATTTCATTTACAAATATTTCTATTAGATTTTGAGTTCCCTGAGCTGAACTTTGATTTCTACATTGTGTAATATAAATGTATATATGACCCACTTCCAATAGATGCTCTATCACAATTATTTGCAAAATCAGGTTTTCGTCATTTTTGAACTTTCTGTGTGATCCCAGTTCTACAAAAATGTTACAAGGATAATTCAATTATGAGTACATTTGTTCCACAGAGTCAAATAACTCATGGAACCTACCTTTAAGGGCTTAAAATCTAACTGGATATAGACAAATGTACAGATACTTTCATATCTAGCAAAGTATGTTATGAAGGGTGAACAAGTAATAAATTTAACTAGAAGTTGTCTTCACATAAGAGGGTGCCATTTCTCTGAGTGATTCATAGAGTCTAGGCAAGAGGTAAACTGGAACAAAGCTACTCCAGATTAATAGAATGGTTTGAACAAAGTCTTAGAGACTAAAATATAAAGCATGTTTTCAGAACTGAGAACAGTCGATTTCGAATGACATGTATTGCGTGGTAATCATTATATAGGACATGAGAAGGAAGACAAAGAATGGAGACTAGTAAGAGAAGGCCAAGAGGTTTAAATTGTATATTTTATAATTAGGCTTTTTTCCACTCAAAACCAGACTCTAGAGATATGAGAACAGAGCAGGGTGGCTTTCATGACCTTTTAGAAGTACAAATATATAATTTTTAAGCATAGAGTAGAATCTTTAACACACATGAAAGTGCATACACCCATATATTTAACAAGTTTACACCCATTAAATAAGTTAATAAAAAGTAATTGAATAGAATCCAACATCACCAAGTTACCTTCAACTAAAAATGAGTTGGATTTTCTGGATTTCCTCATGCCATTTTCTTCTTTTTCCTTATTTGCTCTTGCCAACAATGACCTTAAGTGTTATCCACATTTTTTTTTTTTTTTGACTGAACATTACCTATCCTGAATTCTGTGATCTTTCCTCCTGACAAGCAAAATTGTATCCCTTGCATCCCTTCCCTTTAGCTTTGATGGTTGACTCTCTTTCTTGGGTATTGTCTTGTGACTAATTCCTGGTCTTATATCGGTATTTTTTAGATATTTGCTATATGGCATTAATTATTATAATGATGTCTCAGCTATTAATGAAGAAGAGTTTTCTGTGTCTACATGGTACAAGTGGGTGGGGGAGACTATGAGCTACAGAATCTCTAAGAACCAGATCTGAGTGTCGCCTGAGTGGCTCAGTCGTTAAGCATCTGCCTTCAGCTCAGGTCATGATCCCAGGGTCCTGGGATTGAGTCCCACATCGGGCTCCCTCCTTAGGGGAGGCCTGCTTCTCCCTCTCGCTCTCCCACTCCCGCTGCTTGTGTTCCTGCTCTTGCTATCTCTGTCTCTGTCAAATAAATAAATAAAATCTTAAAAAAAAAAAAAAAAGAAAGAAAGAAAGAAAGAAAGAACCAGATCTGAATTATGGTTCTGCCATTAACAAGCTAGAAATTTCTTCACTTAGACAGTGATAACAAAGCCGATCTATTAAGGTTTTGTGAAAACAGAATATAGTATACAGTTTCCAGAAGTTTACACCATAAATGTACAAACACAATCCAAACACAACCTTGCTGTTTGCATTAGTAATCATCATGCTTCACCCCATCCACATCACCTGCTCCTCCCTTTTCTGGCTTCATGGTCCCTCTTATTCTCATGGTAAAACATATCCCTGTCTACAGTTTTGAAATTAGCATAAATTCCATTAATAAAAAAATAATGTAATGTTTAGGAAGCCATCATATTGAGTGCATGTTGAATTTGGAGCAACTCCCCTCTTTCACGTTTTAGTCACAGCTGTCCATGATTCCTTGGAAGGCAGCTATGCTAACCGCCATGCCGCCAACGCTCTGGCAGGGTTCCTTGATGTATAACCATGTGCTCTCTGTCCCATCCAACTTTGGGAAGTGCTATCACCTCCAATGTCCAGTATCTGTCACTGCTCTTCCACATCCCACACAGACCTTTTCATCAATATACTCTCTTTCAGTAATTGCTCTGGGGTTTTTGCTTATCTTCAACAGAAGAAATCCAGCTTCCTAACACACTCACAGGCTCACAGTTTCTGACCCCTGACATGAATGGTTTGGCAAGATGATGCTCATACCACCCATCTTTTCTCCCTGATGTGATCATGTAAGTCATGATCAATGGACAACCTGAGGAATACATCTTTTCCAGGGAAAGACTTTTTCAATACCATGTGACCTTATTTTCTGTCAACAGAGTTAACTCTAGAGAGAGGCCAATCCTCCAGTCATGACAGGAGAGCCAGTTAATAAAGTGGGACTCTAGAAACAGGAATGCAGCTCTGCCCCTTTGTACATCAGCATGTTAATAGATTAATGTTTGCTATAATTTTCTCAGCCATGAGTAGAGTTGATAACAATACAAATGGGCATTGTGAGGAAAAATGCACAAGTCCGGTGTTTGAAAATAGATGTTAACTGTCATCATTATTACTACCACCATTTTAACCATAGCAGATCAAAGAGCAATCGCTCACGCTGTTTTGTGTGGAAAGTTGTTTTTTCTTTTCTTTCTTTCTTCCTTTCCTTTTTTTGGGGTAAGCATTCTTTTTTCCAGTAAAACACTGATATTAAATATAGTGTAATATAATTATTATACTTTATCAGGAATTAATTGGCTTTTTTCAGGGATTCTGTTCACCAGTATTTCTAACTTGCATGTGAAAATGCAGTCAAAGGTCTGTATATTTTCTCCTGTTCAGTGTGGAGCCTAAGTGGGTCATAAATTGGAGCTGTCTGCATTCTTGGGAGAAAGGCACCACAGTTACTTTCTTCATTTTAGAAGAAATGATTGTCATAAACAAGGCCATCACTTTTTTTTTTATCCATAGAGCTTATGCATTATTTTGATGTAACTATTTGAATTTTCTGCCCCAGAGAAAACATTTTAATGCTTTATATCAATATTTGGAAGGGAACTATTTACCATGCTATGCATTTTTGCTTTATATATCCCTCAGCACAAAAGAGAACTTTTATGATGTTTTTCCATTAATGTGTTTGTTTTAGGAAGACTGGGATTCAGCAACCATTCTTTTTCCTCTTTGATTCATAGATTCTCTAAGGCCCTTGCTTCTTAATGCAGGGTATATTGATATACTGATTTAATATAGTAGCAGCCCTTATTGAGATATACCTCCCTAATGCCATTGGGAGCCATGAACCAGATAAGACGCTTGCAATATTAAAATCAATTAAAATCCCCCCAAAATGTTAAATTGCATTCTTATGATGGGATCAATTTGTAGAGTTGGCTACTGAGCAATTAAGGGAGAAAATTCAGCTGGGAATTCTTGTTTCTCTTGCTTTTTTAGCCAAGGATATGGCTTTGATGAGTTAAGTACTACCAATGCCTACTACTGAAGGCCAAAGTAAACTTTTCTCTGGAAGTGATGGCTTCAACTTTCACATCTCTGTTTACTCCTCCTTACGATTCCCAAGTTTTAAGTTGTCTAAGCCAGTCCCTATTGCTAATTCAGTATCTTGGGAAGGCACATTGACATTTCAGGGAGCTAGGGTACAGTGAAATGCATTAGTGCAGGAGGAAAGGAGAAATGTTATCCTCTAAATTATTGAGAAATATTTAAAGATGAAAGAACTGTGGCATTGTGGCATAAGTTCCCATTTACTTCTATTTTCCTTTAAAAACATAAAATGCACTTTAAAATGCTGAGATTTCTCTGTCATATCTGTAAATCATTTCTTATTAGTATAATAGCAATCTATAAATCATATAATGGAGTACTAAATAAATCCATTAGGGGTGCCTAGCATGAGGTTGGGGGTGAAGGGAAATAAAAAATGAAAAGAAAGGACAGAATATCTAAAAATATATGGAAAACCTAAGAGTACCTGAGATTACTAGGATGAAAATGTCGAGAGGCTTAAGAACTAACTATAGAAGGGTAATTGAGTGTCACTGTGGGCTGGCACTGTTAGCAAACTCATCATAAGGAGTTTAGACCTCACCTAGGTTTCAGGTTGTGTACCATTTAAGTGATAGAACAAGGATGCAGAACGTTACTGAATGTTTCGCCATTTTAAAAGCAAACACTATAGGGGTGCCTGGGTGGCTCTGTCAGTTAAGCATCCAACTTGGTTAAGCATCCAACTCTTGAGCTCAGGTCTTGATCTCAGGGACGTGAGTTCAAGCCCCATGTTGGGCTCCATGCTAGGCATGGAGCCTACTTAAAAAAAAATTTTTTTTTTTAAAGCAAAGACTATAGGGCTGCCTGTGTGGCTCAGTCGCTTAAGCATCTGCCTTCTGCTAAAGTCATGATCCCAGGGTCCTGGGATGGAGTTTCGCATGAGGCTCCTTGCTCAGTGGGGAGTCTGCTTCTCCCTATCTCTCTGCCCCTACCCCCTGCTCATGCTCTCGCCCAAATAAATAAAGTCTTTAAAGAAAAAATGCAAAGACTATAGTTTACCAATAAATTGTTCAAGTTTCATGTAGGATGTATCATTAATAGGAACCGGTCCTAGTCAGCATATTCTAGATGTATA
The DNA here is from genome assembly GCF_029215605.1 of Mirounga angustirostris. Lineage (NCBI taxonomy): Eukaryota > Metazoa > Chordata > Mammalia > Carnivora > Phocidae > Mirounga > Mirounga angustirostris. The sequence continues at coordinate 6,331,440 of NW_026991722.1, read as the reverse complement.
AGTAATGATCCTCTGCCATGGCCATCCTAGTTGAAGTCCTTTTGGTTCTTATTGCTGAACTTATCATCCGAAGGTGGTTACTTCTCTTGAGGGTAGGGCTAAAAGACTAGATGGCTCTTGACCTTAAAATCCTCAGACCACTCCCTATAGAAACATACACAGAAGTTGTAGAGTGCTATTTATTCTATGTCTTGTACTGGGACAAAGTCAGGAAGGAACCATCTGAGTAGTGCACATGGATGATAGGAATCAGCTGGCTTACAATTTATCCAGAAGTTGATCAAGTTTCAGCTGGGAAGATAGAGAAAGGAGCTATCAGGAAAAAAAAATAGATTTTAAGTAATTATTGACAGATCCATTGAGAGGAGAGAAAATCTATGATAAAAGATTTAGAAATTTCAGCTCTGAAAGGAGGAAGGACAATGTCAATGATGGTCATGGATAGTTGTTGATAAGTATTGTCTTCATGTGGAAACTTAGGAGTTTATATTAAGGAGCAAAGGAGCTTACCAGATAAATATTAGGAAGTGTCCTCAAGAGAACTTAAAATATAAAAGTATAACTAAAAATAGACAGAATGAAGAGGAGAAAGTAGTATAATCACTAATATAAAGGTTATAGTCAAAAAGTAAGAAGTGTCTAATGGATTTGTGTAGATGAATAGCCAAATAGTAAGGACTGTGTTTGGAGAATTAAGAAGAACAAGATATTTGGAAAGTGTAGAAATATTAGGGAAGAAGAAGAAGAAGAAGAATTAATATAGATGATCCCAGAATATTAAGAAGAGTGGAAGAGATCGTGAGAGGAGAAATGTTTAGAAGGCACGTTGGTGCGCAGGGGTGGAGGCGGGGTGGGCATGAAAAGGTCAAAAAGAGCAGTATAGTTGAAACCTTGGTCCTGAAAAATACTCATTCATTATTAAAGGAAAAGGGAACTGAGTATCCTTCCTAAGACGATAAAAACTACTTAAATGTCAAAGAAATACTTGAATACTTTGGCTCTTTTTTCCTGTGCATCTCCTATTTCTGATCCTCCACCCCCACCCACATGCATACACAAAATATACCTCTAAATATATAGAAGTCAAAAAGCTCAGGAAAAAATTAACTAGTGTTGATTATGTAAAACCAGGATTAAAATTTAATGTGCAGAGATTTACAGTGGCATTCAAAAGTCAACCTATTTCATAGGGATGTAGATTAATGATGTTAATATCGTTCATTTTTCACAGAGAAGCTATTCTATATTTTCATCTTTAGACTATTTTTGAATGTAATTTTAGTACAGTTTTTTTTCTCATATGCCTTTACAGAATGATTTCAGCCTGTCGCTTTGGTAAGTAAATTCATTTTTATAGAATGAAGTAAATTATAATGGGGCCATGTAGTTTTAACTATTCTCAGATAATGGAAGTAATTTTCTTTTTATTTTGAATTTATTTTAATTTTGTACTAACACTGCTTTGTTTAAGTCTCTGACAACCTTGTCTTACATTTTAGGATTTTCTGAGGCAACAAAAATAATTTTAATATTCAAAGGGTTACAGACAGTAAATAAAATCTTTCAAGTACTTTTGTTGAGCAGGTTCTTGGATGGTTAAATTATATTTCTCCTGAAAGTCTTAAATCAGAAATATTATTTCAGTTATTGGTCATCCCTATACTATTCTAATATTTGCAATGAGCTCTAAAAATGTATCTCAATACCAATAATACTAAAGCAATGTTGAAATCACTTTGTATGAAAAATTTATTAAGTCAATAGAAAAAAATTTGTTTTCATATGGAAAGCAGATTTACCAACCTGAGTAAAGAAAGTCTATTTCTTTCTAGTCTTATTAAAAAATATGCTATTATATTTCACTTGTATGAAATTCTCTATCTTCACCTACATCTATCGCTCTCTCTCTCAGTCTATGTATATAGATGTACTTATATTTATATAGAGAAATGTATGTAGCTATGCTCATGTGAATATTCATGTGATATATATGTAAGAAATATATATTTCTCAAAACTTAGGTAAGTTTATTAAATAATTTTATTTTAGAAAACTAGTAAACACAGGCCGATGTGTTAATTTCTGTTTCTTTTTTAAAATATGAGAAACTATGTCTATAATGCAAAATTCTATAAAAGGCATTATTATGGAAATGTAAAAATATATAAAATTTTTAAAAAGCAAAAGCAGTCTGTGATATAGTTGAAGCAATATTGTCCACATAATAGAGGAAATTCTAATTGACATAGTGACCTAGGTTGTTTAAGAATGATCATGTAAAGTTATTAAAATTGAATAATACTTTCGGGCACCTGGGTGGCTCAGTTGGATGGGCATCTGTCTGGCTCAGGTCATGATCCCGCAGTCCTGGGATCAAGTCCTGCATTGGGCTCCCTGCTTAGTGGGGAGCCTGCTTCTCCTCCTCCTTCTGCCTCTCCCCCCCAACTCATGCTCTCTCTCTGTCTCTCTCTCTCTCTCTCTCAGAAAAATAAAATCGTTAAAAAAATGAATAATACTTCACTACATTTTACAGCAAACCAAGGTCAAAATATGTATTACAGAAACCGTAATGCATTCTATATGAAAGGGCTGTATTTTGTACTTCGAAAGAGGTCTAATACAGAGATAGGAAGGTTTCCTGAATCTGTCCCTCATCTTTGCTGTTCTATAGTAAAACAACAGTAAGAATAAACAATAAACATCTGTCCCTCATATTCTAAAATAACTTGTCATGTAATGTTCTATTTTATTTTGAAGTATCTCCAGTTTGCTGTGTACTTTTCAAGTAACTACACACTGCTCCATTAATCACATACTATAATTTATTTTCAAATCTTTACATATGTTCCAAATCATATTATAATTTACTTACAAATGATGTTCAAATGTTAAAATATGATTTATTTTCAAATATTTTCTCTTCGTTCTCTGTGCATTTTTTCAATATATTCTTATTGATCATCAACTCTTTATTTTTTGGGTTAAATTTAAAGTCGTATTGAAATTTAAATCAGGACTGAAAGATATATATATATATATATTTTAAGATTTTATTTATTTATTTGAGAGAGAGTGAGAGAGCACAAGCAGGGGGAGTGGCAGAAGGGCAGAGGGAGAAGGAGAAGCAGGCTCCCTGCTAAATTGAGAGACCTACATGGGGCTCCATCCCAGGACCCTGGGATCATGACCTGAGGCAAAACGCTTAACCAGCTGAGCCGCCCAGGTGCCCTGAAAGATCTTTATAAATTGTTTTGGGAAGAATTCATTTCTTTTTTTTTTTTAAAGATTTTATTTATTTATTCACGAGAGACAGAGAGAGAGAGAGAGAGAGAGAGAGAAGCAGAGGGAGAAACAGGCTCCCAAGGAGCAGGGAGCCCGATGTGGGACTCGATCCCAGGACCCTGGGATCACGACCCGAGCCGAAGGCAGACGCTTAACCATCTGAGCCACCCAGGCGCCCAGGAAGAATTCATTTCTTTAAATATTGAGTCTTTTAGTGAATAAACTTCATTAAATTTTTGTGTTGCTTTTATTCTATTTTTTCTATGTCTTAGTAAATTTGTGTAGATTACTTCACTAGCACTTGTATATTCGTGACAAAGATGTAAGTAGTTCCATATTACTATTCATATGTGCAAAGAAAATATAGCATGCTTATTTTCTATTGGGTGATTTGTCCTTGCTCATAAGCTCTTACCCCCAAAAGTGAGAGTGTCTTAAGTTGTCCCTTATATTTTCTCTTTAAAACAGTCATTTTTGGGGGCACCTGGGTGGCTCAGTTGGTTAAGCGACTGCCTTCGGCTCAGGTCATGATCCTGGAGTCCGGGGATCCAGTCCCGCATCGGGCTCCCTGCTCGGCAGGGAGTCTGCTTCTCCCTCTGGCCCTCCCCCCTCTCATGTGCTCTCTCTCATTCTCTCTCTCTCAAATAAATAAATAAAATCTTTTAAAAAAATAAAAAATAATAAAAAAATAAAACAGTCATTTTTTATGATGAACATATCATTTTTATGATGAATATATCATATTGTTGTATATCATATTGTTCTATAGCTATCTGAAATAGCTTACCTACCTACCTACTTGTATGCTTTGGGCTAACTCCATCTCTCTCGTATAAAATATTCAGTCTTCTGTAGTTTTTTTTTGTTTTCCCCTGATCTTCTTTGGATCTGTTACGGCTTCAGAGTATGAGGTCTGGCTTGACACCAAGGGAACAGTGATGCAGCTGGGGGGAGAGAGCCACAGATCTGCTTGGTGTCTTGACTCTGATTACGCTGTGACTGAGTTTCTGGATTCTCACTCTGTGCCTCTGTTCCCACTCACCCTCTTCAGCCACTGTGAGAACACATTACGTCTTGAAGCCCTGGATGCAGTCATTGCCTCCAGGAACAAATTACCCGCTACCTGGTGCTCTTCATGCAGACCCTAGGATTTGTCCTAGCGGCTGAGTCTATCAGCAACTCCGCCTCTTCTCTGGGACTCAGAGATCCCCTCATTTGATGAAATACATTAATTTACATATCTGAATAGGATAAACAGTCACATCCAAATACATCAAAGCTTACAGCCAGAGACAAAGTGGAAATACTGAAAGCAACAAAAGAAAAAAAACATTACTTGCCACGTGAGAGGGAATCCCAGTAAGATTAAAAGCTGACTTCTCATCAGAAATAAGGGTGGACAGAGGGCAGTGATAGGCAGCAAAACTATTTTCAAGAATGAAGGTGAAATAAAAGTTCCAGGGTAAAAAAAAAACAGAGCAATCCTTGCTAGCAGACCTGCCTTATAAGACATCATAAAGTAAGGTCTTGAGGCTGAAAGCGGAGAAAGCAGACAGTAATTTACTTACACATGAGAAGGCAAAGGTAACTCTGGCCATATCACTAGGCTGGGAAAGGCTACATTATATTTTAATTTATCTCGATCCACCTGCTTTCTGTATTAAGTGATAAGATTCATTTGTGCAGGTAGGACGTCTTATTCATTTTTCTCATGTGCCCCCATTAAAGACATGACTTAGCTAAAGAATTTTAAATGCTTATTTAAGGGAGAGAAGACAGGAGATATGGGGAATTGTAGAAAAATGGCTGAATGGGCAGACCTCAAGCCCCTAATTAACGTGTCCTGGTTCTTGAAGTTCAAGGAAAGAGATATCTATCTTGCATAAATTTCATTAATTACAAGCTTATGGCTTAACATAAAAGTCATCTTACTGCCCTTATTTTTTTTTAAAGATTTTATTTATTTATTTGACAGACAGAGACACAGCAAGAGAGGGAACACAAGCAGGGGGAGTGGGAGAGGGAGAAGCAGGCTCCCCGCTGAGCAGGGAGCCCGATGCGGGGCTCGATCCCAGGACCCCGGGATCATGACCCGAGCCGAAGGCAGTCGTTTAACCAACTGAGGCACCCAGGCGCCCTTTACTACCCTTATTTATCATTTATATTTCATAGAGTACAATTATTTTAATGCTTATTTTAAATTATTTTAAAATACTTTAGAAGAGCCCATTTCTATAAAACTAAAAACGAATACGTTAATTAATTAAAACTAAATCCTCTTGTTGAAAGCACATTGTTCATTGATGCCAAACAATGTCTATTACTTAATCAATCGTTGAAACTCTCAATAAACAGTCATTAATTTTCTTCTGCTCCCCTAATGTAAATACACTGTCATGGACTGTGTTTGTGAAAATGAAAACAGGAAGTAGCTACTCAAAAACTAAAGTTTTATAAAATTGTGTGTTAATAAGAGATTGGCAGATTTAAATATTCTATAATGCAGCAAATAATCTATTACAAAATTATTACATATAATAAAACTATTTCAAAATGCTTACGAAAACACTCAGCTTAAGAAACTTTAGAGTTTAATTTAAAACCTTCATAATTCCTCAGGCTTTTTATTATTTATGTAATCATTATACTCTAATGGCTTAGTATAATTAATGCAGTTTCCAAATGTCTAACTCTAGGATTTTTATCACTTTTTTTTTTGTACAAATCAACTTCAAGTTACTACATGCAAATATTTGCCAAGAACTTTATTTTTAAAATCAATGTAAGGAGGCTTCTGTGGCAATGTTAAGCTATCCCAGATTTTTCTCCCCTTACACTTAAATGGCATAACTAGAAAAAAAAGTATCAAAATATATTAGAGAAATCCATCAAGGAAAGGGAAAGTATAATGCCACACTCAAAACTTGGAGAACTAATGTGGAATTAGAGAAAAAAAAATAGTATATTTTAGTTTTTAAAATTATCAAACATTATTGATGAAAGGAGTGGGATATACCAAAAAAGAAATATTCAAACTAATAACTGATCTTCATCCCACACCAATTTGGCAGATAAAGACTCAGAAATCACTTAAAGCAAGATATTGATTCCATAATTAAGTCACAACCAAGACAGGGACATTCCACAGAATTCGATATTTTGCTTTTGTTTTATTTTTCCCAGCTGGAAAGAAAGCATGAAAGGGAAAATCAGATAAACATAATCATCAAGAATTAATTATCTTTAGACTTAAATAGAGATTAACTAGAACACAGATAAAGAGATAATAAATAAGATAAATACTCTGTAGGAGCTGGCTCTCCATGCGGGAGATTTTTCAGCATATTCCAGTTGTATTCCTGCTCATCTACATTTAGAACTAATAACAGCTTGGCCAAATATTTACATAATTTACCTCTTTTCCTCCTTTGACAGATAGAGGATGTAACTGCACCCACTATGTAGCCAAAATAATGGGGATTAGTGTTTCTATAAAAGTGATTTGGGGCGACAAAAATGAAGCCTGAATAGAATGCCCACAACACAAACAAACAAGCAAGCAAACTAATAATTCCTTGAATAGGTGGGCTAATATTTGATGAGGATTTTTAAAAAATGTGTAACAGGGAGTTCAAGAAACAAACAATGCCAAGAAACTACATCTTTCCACTTCCTGCGCCGTATCACTAGAATATCAGATAGACAGAGGGCCTCCAAACTATGGCATTGAAGGAGAGGTTAAAAACAGTTTTGAGATAAATGGAGCTAGAAAGGAAAAATAACGTAATGGTAAAAAAAAAAAAAAAAGTCTTGGAAAACCTGTTCATGTTCAATATGTGACCAAGGAATAGAAGAAGAGAGTGTACCCATAAAAGTTCAGCCACAAATATAATGAACAAAAAAAGTAAAATGTGCAGAAGATATCTTTTATCATGATAGAAAATTCCTTATAGAGATTGATTTGCTTGATATAATAAATTAATGACAACCTACTGTCAGTAACGTAAGCATCAAGGATCAGGTAGTAGACTACAACTTCTGCGATGAGAAAGGCACTGTCAAAAGGAGATGACTGGGGCGCCTGGGTGGCTCAGTTGGGTAAGCATCTGCCTTCAGCTCAGGTCATGATCCCAGGGTCCTGGGATCGAGCCCCGCGTCGGGCTCCCTGTTCAGCAGGGAGTCTGCTTCTCCCTCTGCCCTTCACCCCACTTGTGCTCTCTCTCTCTCTCTCTCAAATAAATAAATAAAATATTTAAAAAAAAAGAGAGCGAGAGAGAGAGAGAGAAGGAGAAGACAAGCCACAGATGGGGAGAACATATTTGCAAAAGCACATCTAATAAAGGGCAGTTATCCCAAATATACAAAGAACTCTGAAAACTCAACAAGAAAGCAAACAACATTATTTTTTTTTTTTTAGATTTTATTTATTTGACAGAGAGAGACACAGCGAGAGAGGGAACACAAGCAGGAGGAGTGGGAGAGGGAGAGGCAGGCTTTCCATGGAGCAGGGAGCCCAATGCGGGGCTCGATCTCAGGACCCCAAGATCATGACCCAAGCTGAAGGCAGACGCTTAATGACTGAGCCACCCAGGCGCCCCACAAACAACATCATTTAAAAAGCAGGCAAAATACTTAAGGAGCTACCTCACTGGAGAAGATATGCAGATGGCAAAAGAGCATATGAAAATATGTTCGCATCATAGGTCATTAAGGAATTGTATACTCAAACAACAAGATTCTAATAGTCGTCTAATACCACACGCCTATTAGAAGGCAGACAATCTGGGACACTGACAACACCAGGTGCTGATGAGGATGGGGAGCAACGGGAATTCTATTCATAGTGGGAATGCAAAATGGTGCTGTTACTTTGGAATATAGTCTGGCAGTCTCTTCCAAAACTGAACACCCTCCTGCCATATGATCCAGCAATTGTGCTCCTTCACATTTATCCAAAGGGATTGAAAACTTGTGTCCATATGAAAACCTGTACATGTATGTTTGTTTTTTTTTTAATTTTATTTATTTGACAGCGAGATATAGCGAGAGAGGAAACACAAGCAGGGGGAGTGGGAGAGGGAGAAGCAGGCTTCCCACGGAGCAGGGAGCCCAATGCGGGGCTCCATCCCAGGACTCTGGGATCATGACCTGAGCTGAAGGCAGATGCTTAACGACTGAGCCACCCAGGCGCCCCGTACATGTATGTTTACACATAGAATGTACACTTGAGATTCAGACTAAACTTCCAACTTTAAGATAAAATTGAGGAATATATTTGTGAGCATTAATTTCCTTAACTATTTTAGTGAGGAATGATATAATTTCTGATAATTTTGAATAATATATAAATATATTAGTACATTATTTAAAGTCTTAAGGTATAAATTTAAAAACCTAAGCCTGTAATACAACCTTCTCAATAAAGAGAAACCAGCAAAAAACAAAAATCAATAAAGCAAAAGATCTAAAAATATTATAAAGAGATTAAGTAAAGTTGGTGGGAGAAAAACCAATAATCAGTCTCATCTTTTATATCAGGAAGATTATAAACAGTCTTTAAATCATCAAAATAAAAAATAGAGAAATATATACTAAAAATTCAACCAAAGCAAATGCTACACAACTAAAATATTCTAAAAAATTCCCAAATTACCAGAAAGTTAAATAAAAGCATGATACATTATAAATTAAATATAATAAATGAATGAATGAATAAGGAAATCAGGAAACATATCTAACATAAACCATAGCCAAGACCAAACTTACATGTTATATCAATAAATGTAAATGAGATAAACTCAGATTAGAAGTCAAAATAGATCATAACAAATAATTACAATAAAAATATGATTTAATATATGCTGTTCATAAGAAGCATCTCTGAAAAAAAAAGAATGCCTCAGGTTTAAATTAAGTAGATGGATGATAGCATATCTGGGAATATCCAATAGAAGTGAAACTACATTTATGATAATAAGCATGTAGTCAAGCATAAATTTAAGGCAGAATTGTTTGAAGGAAAATAGAGGGAATTTTATCAGATGCAGTAGGCATAAACCAAAATCAGTGCCTTGCTCTAATGTAACTTTATCATATAAATAATCCAGCCTTAACATATGAAGTATAAACTGCAAGAAAACTGGCAAGTCTTTCACAATAATTCAATAACAGAAAGAGACTTTAATTTATGGTCCAGGTCAACAAACGGTAGACCACATAGCAATACCTGAGAAAGATGTCAATAATCCAATTAATGTAGTTAAGAATAAATTCCATTATGTTTAAATAGTGATAACCACTTTTTCAGACTATAACATAATTATAAGAAAATGATAGAACCAAAGACAAATAAGTAGGTATTTAAACAAGATAAAACAATAACAAACTTGAATATTCTTGGTGAAAAATAAGTAAACTAGATATAAATTGCCTAAATTCAACTCAAGAAGAGAAAGTTTGCTCTTCTCTCTTACATAGAAAAATGTTTGTAGATGGGTGTGAAATGTTATCAGAATAGATACTATCAGAATGGAATGATTCCATGGATTAAAATGAGACTCTCAAAATCCATGACATTGATCAGAATTTGCTGACTGGGAAGACTTTTAAAGTATATTAAATGAATTTATTTCAACTATGTTTACTTTTTAAAAAAAAGTATATTAGAAAACATTAAACAATACTTACCTGTGTAAAAGGTATCGACAGCTGGATTTAGTTGTCAGTTATCCGAGGTAATTTTTTAAAGATTAATTGATTTATTTTAGAGAGAGAGAGAGTGAGCAGGAGGAGGGGCAGGGGGAGAGGCAGAGAGAGAATCCACAAGCAGACTGCCCACCGAACGCAGAGCCGGAAGTGGGGCTCGATTCCAGGACCTTGAGATCATGACCTGAGCCAAAATCAAGAATCAGACGCCTAACTGACTGAGCCACCCAGGTGCCCCCATTTGGAAACCTCATTTAGTTCTTGTTGCTCATAAGTAGAAGCTGTCTGGATATGAAGCCCATGGTCTTTCTTCTGTATGAGTGATTGCTACATTAGTATCACCAGGAGATCCTTTGCCTGGATCCTGTTAGGACAAATTAAATCAGAACCTCTGTCTCCCTTTCTTTCTCCCTCCCTTTTCCTCCCTCCCTTCCTCTCTCTCTCTCTAGATGATTCAAATGAGCAGCCAGGTTTGATTGCCTCTTTTATACTTCCTTGCCTAGATCTCAAAGATTGTTTTTACACATGTATTTTCTATTAGTCTCTGTTTTGGAGAGATTAGCTAGATTTTCTCATTTGAGTCCATTTAAAAATCAATTCCTCGTTGTCTTTGTATAGTTCCTGATTAACAAAAATGAAAGCTTTATGCATTGTACTATATTAATTTATTGTTGATATTAATTTTACCTCTGCCTGAAATTCCAATTCAGTCCCCATTCAAAAAATGAATAAATAACTTATAACATTTAGCAACTATGTATACAATTCCTCAGAGTTCCTGAGGGACACCTTCTCTCATTTTTCCCACGTGTTAAAATAGATTAAGTTTCAGGGCACCTGGGTGGCTCAGTCGTAAAGCGTCTGCCTTCAGCTCGGGTCATGATCCCAGGGTCCTGGAATCGAGCCCCGCATTGGGCTCCCTGCTCCACGGGAAGCCTGCTTCTCCGTCTCCCACTCCCCCTGCTTGTGTTCCCTCTCTTGCAGTGTCTTTCTCTGATAAATAAATAAAATCTTTAAATAAATAAATAAAATAGATTAAGTTTATATACCCAGAAAATAATTGACTAATTTCAAATGTCATTGTTGTCAGCATTAGTTATTCAGAGGTTTTTCCTCTACATAGATGTATGCTCCACGAGGGCAGGAACCATCCCTGTCTTGTTTGCCTCAGTGTACCTGACAGAGGGTGGGAGATAGCATCGAACCTACATCCCATAATGAATGAACATAGTATTAAATGAGTGAACAAATATATGTAATTATCTTTGAAACTGTTGTGATGAAAATAAAGAGTGCTCTCTCATCTATGTTCAGGGATGTACATTCTGTTTGGTTCCTGTCCTGCCATAGACAGCATCTTCTTTCTAGGACTGTATCATTACCTTTACCTTTTTTTAAGATTTATTTATTTATTTGAGACAGGGGAGAATGGAAGAGGGAGATGGAGAGAGAATCCTCAAGAAGACTCCCCACTGAGTGCAGAGCCCAACATGGGGCTCGATCCCAGGACCTTTCAGCTCGAGATCATGACCCGAGCTGAAATCAAGGGTAGGACACAACTGACTGAGCCACCCAAGGTCTCCTGTGTTATTACCTTTAAAAGGGAAATTTTGTCCCAGATATTTTGTTACTAATTTTTGTCCCTCAGGGTCCCATTTTTGGTATTTGTTCCAAATATATATATTTGGAAACCAACAATATTAATATAAAATCTTATACAAAGCACAATATGATCTGATGCATCTGAAAATTCCTAAACTAATTTTGTGCCCTTCCTCCAGAACCACAGGCTCCATTCACTCTGAACTTATTCCCAGGACCACACCAAACTTGCTTTGGCTTTTTTTTTCTACCAGAAATCCTCTTTTGCAGGTATTATACACTTTTCAGTAGAGGCTTTTCCTCATCTTTCCATACTTACAGATCTCTCTCCAACACATCCCTCCATTCTAACATTCTGCACATCATTTCACTGTTACTTGTACTCATGCATTTATTTTATTTTATTTTTTTAAAGATTTTTTATTTGACAGAGAAAGACACAGCGAGAGAGGAAACCCAAACGGGGAGTGGGAGAGGGAGAAGCAGACTCCCTGCTGAGCAGGGAGCCCGATGCGGGACTCAATCCCGGGACTCCAGGATCATGACCTGAGCCGAAGGCAGTCGCTTAACCAACTGAGCCATCCAGGCTCCCTGTACTCATGCATTTAATGTCTGTGACTGTACACCTAAAAGCAGGCTTCTTGAGAGAGGGAAGAGCCATGTCTCCTTCTTCCAGAGACACATCTAGTGACCCTAGAGCAGAGAGCATGTGTTTTCATATGGTTGCAGCAAAAATGTACTCAGAGAATGGAAAAACAAAAGGATACAAGTCTAGATAAATAAATAAATGTTAGCCTACGTGACCTTATAATTCAGCTCCCAAACAAAGACACTAGAAGTTGAAAGGGAGGCATTGTTTAATAATTTCACCATGTAAAGAGATGTAAAATTGGGACTGTGATGGGCTAACCCAGTGGTTTTGAGAAACATAGTAAATATGATCATCCCACTTGTCAGCTCTAGAATCCTTGAACAGTGTGTAAGACATTAAATTCAGAATTCAGTCTTAAGCCTATGACAAAAATGGATGATTTTTTAAAGGGCTGGTTGTATGTATTCAGAGACAGTTGTGTGTGTTTATCTGAATTAATGCAAAAGACTATTTTGAGCCATCCAAACCCATCAGGGTTATCGGTTGAGGCGTAATACACAGAGATTTAACAATCTAGGTGTCAGACTAGGTGTCATATATACGCATGGACTCTTTGGTGGTTAAACTTTGTCCTCATTCAGAAGCCTTTCTGTCAGATAATTTTATAGCTCAGACAGTATCACCCAGTTCTAAATTCATACTTTTAAAAGGAGTCAGGAGTTCATTTCACTGATATTATGGCCTGAGAGGAAGATTGGAGACAAGTAATGAACACTGTCGTGTTTGGAAGTTCTTCAACATCATCTTCAATATATAGCCTCAACTGCGATTGAGATTTAGTTCAAAAAAAAGAAAAAGAAAAGAAATGATAGCAGGTAATTTACTGGCAGGGTACTCAGATTAAAAAAAAAAAAAAGAGAGAGAGAGAGAGAGAGAGAGAAAGGAAAGAAACCTGAAGATGTTTATATCTATAGAAGGTGGATTGGGAGCATCTGCTTCTAGTAGTTGCTCATCACAGACATACAGGCCAAAATTGGAAACACAATTGATATTGATAGGTGGTGGTGGTGGAAGGGAATTGTGCTGCTTGCAATCAGTGATGAAGAAATTAAGGGCACTGCCCTAAAAGTATGAACCGCATCCCCCTCCGTAGTGCTCTACAGGTGTACAGAGGAGTTACACTTTGACTCCACACAGCTCAGGACCTTTCACGTACACTGAATGGAAATTACAGATTTCCTATTTTCCATTTAAAAGTCTCAGGATGTGCATAAATTTCAAAGGAAATATATCCAGAAATATCACTCAGCAGATAGGCTATTGATAAGCAAAAAGGAATTATAATTAGGACAACAGGGAAAAAAGTGTACAGTTTGGTAAGTTTTAAAACATGTAGATAATCATAAAGCTATCACCACATCAAGGATGAACACATCCATCATTCCCATGAATTTTCCTGGGTCCCTTTATAAAATAATCCATGTTTCCACCCACCGCCTCTTCCACTCCAAACCACTGGTTTGAGTTTATTTTATGTATTTATTTTTTGTATTTCCTAGAGTTTTATATAAATAGAATCCTACAGTATACATTCTTTATTTGGGAGACAGGGTCTGGCCTCTTTATTTTGTAGTATAATTATTTTGGAGTTTACTCATATTTTATTATTTATCAATGATTTATTCTTAGGACTGAGTAGTATTCCATTGTGTAAAGCACAGATTGATTTAGCCATTCATCTGGACAGACATGGGTTGTTTCAAGGTTTTTGGCTATTACAAATAAATCTGCAAGAAGCATTTTTTTAAAGATTTATTTATTTATTTGAGAGAGAGAGTGAGAAAGAGCATGTGAGTGTGAGTAGGGGGAGGGGCAGAGGGAGAGAAGCTCAAGCAGACTCCTGCTGAGCACAGAGCCCAACACAGGGCTCCATCTCATGACCCATGAGGTCACGACCTGAGCCGAAACCAATAGTTGGATGTTTAACCGACTGAGCTACCCAGGTGCCTCTGAATTTGCAACAAACATTTAAGTGTAAGTCTTTATATAGACCTACATTGTCTTTTCTCTTTGGTAAATATCTAGAAGTAGAGTGGCTAGATGATATGTTAGATGTACGATTAACTTCTCAAGCAATCGGTAAGCTGTTTTCCAAAGTAGATGTACCATTTTAAATACCGTGAGTTTTGGTACTTCTACTTCTTTACCAATAATTCCTATGATCAATATTTTTACTTTTAGGCATTTCAGTATAAGTTTGTATTTGTATTATATTGTATCAATTTATATTTCTCTTATGATCAATAATGTTAAACAGCAAATCATGTGCTCATCTGCCACCCATTTACTGTCCAAATTGTCTATATTTAATTGGATTTTGTTATCTTAGTGACTTTTGAGGGGAAACACATATATATGTTTTCAAGGCACAAGCTCTTTATGTCTTTTTATACTCATGGTGTCTTTCACCAGGCAGAAGTTTCGAATTCTGGCAGAATCAATGTGTTAGTGTGTTAATTATTGCCATATTGAATAAATATTTGGCTAATCCAAATTTCAAAGAACTTTCCCTATGTTTTTCTACTGGAAGTTCTACAGTTATAGGTGTTTCATTTAAGTCTGTGATCCACTCCAAGTTAATTTTTGTATATGGTCTGCCATGGCTTCAGTGTTTGTGGGCCCCCCCACCCACAAATTTATATGTTGAAATCCTGTGATAGAATTAAGAGCTGAGGTCTTGGGAAGTGATTAGGTCAGAAGTGTGGACTCCTCAGGAATGGGGTTAGTGCTGTGAGGAAAGAGACGTCACAGAATTCTGGCCCCTTTGCCATTTGAGGATCCATGTTGAAAATGGCAGTCTGCAGGGACGCCTGGGTGGCTCAGTTGGTTAAGCGACTGCCTTCGGCTCAGGTCATGATCCTGGAGTCCCTGGATTGAGTCCCGCATCGGGCTCCCTGCTCGGCAGGGAGTCTGCTTCTCCCTCTGACCCTCCTCCCTCTCATGCTCTCTGTCTCTCATTCTCTCTCTCTCTCAAATAAATAAATAAAATCTTAAAAAAAAAAATGGCAGTCTGCAACCCAGAAGAGAGCCCTCAGAACAGAAGTGTGAGAAATAAGTTTCTACTGTTTATAAGCCACCTGGTCTGCGGTATTTTGTTACAGCAGCCCAATTGTGCTAAGGCATGGACCAAGGTATCAAATGAAGATCCTGTTTAACAATTGTCCCAGCAGCATCATTAAAAAGATACCCTTCTCCACTACACTCTTGTCAAAATCAATTATTCATATAACTGTGGGCCTGTTTCCGAATTTTCTGTTCTGTTCCATTGAACTAAACATATATATATATTTTTTTAAGATTTTATTTTATTTATTTATTTGACAGAGAGAGACACAGCGAGAGAGGGAATGCAAGCAGGGGGAGTGGGAGAGGGAGAAGCAGGCTTCCCGCGGAGAAGGGAGCCCGAACTAAACATGTATTTTGATACCAGTTTCTTACTGTCTTGATTACTATAGAATTATAAGTCTTGAAATCAGATAGTGTCATTCTTCAATTTTTTCTTATTTTTAAACTCCTTAAAAAAACTCATTTTGGCTATTCTTGGTCATCTGCATTTTTACATGATTTCATAGAATCAATTAGTCGGTATCTACAAAGACAAAAAAACCGGTGGAGAAAACGCTCTGCTGATTTTCGTTAAAGTATTGATTCTGATTCTTCAACTGATTTCGTTGAAGCATTGAAGTATAGATTAATGTGGAAAGGATTGACATCTTTATTATGGTGAATCTTATAAACCATATTCATTTTCTTTAATTTCTCTCCTCAGTCATACAAGTCTCCAAATTTGGGGGGGGGGAGATTTACCTCTATTTTCATATTTTTGATGCTATGCTGAATGTTAAATTTATTTTAATTTTTGGTTGAATGTTGTTGATATACAGAAATATAATTACTCTCCTGTATTCACAGAAATCTTGTCAAATTCACTTATTACATATAGTTTTATTATAAACTCCATCATTTTTTGATATATATGAACAAGTTGTCAGTGAACAAAAAGTCTCTTCTTCTTGAAATAGATGTCTTCTTTTATTCTTATTTCCTTATTGTTTGGCAACACAATGTGGAATAACAGTGATGATTGTGGATGTCTGTATCTTGTTCCTGACTTCAAGTGATTAACTCTGTCCTTAACCATTAGGTGTGACTTCCCTGTAAGGTTTTTACAAATACTCTATTAGTGGGGCACGTGGGTGGCTCAGTCGTTAAGCGTCTGCGTTCGGCTCAGGTCATGATCCCAGGGTCCTGGGATCGAGTCCCGCATCGGGCTCCCTGCTCCGCGGGAAGCCTGCTTCTCCCTCTCCCACTCCCCCTGCTTGTGTTCCCTCTCTCGCTGTGTCTCTGTCAACTAAATAAATAATATCTTTAAAAAAAAATTATTAGATTGAGGAAGACTTCTGCTATACCTAATTTTCTTAAAGGTTTTAGTAAGAATTAATATTGGATTTATTGAATTTCTTTTATCTATGTTGGCATTAAAATGGCATGTGTGTAAGGCACTGAGAGTTTGGAATTGTCTATTATATCAGAATAATCCAGCCTATTTTGATGAAGATATCAGGTGTTGTATGTATTTATTGTTTCAAAAATATTGCTCATAAATATTTTGCCATAATAGGTTCGGTGTATATCCCATTTCTTGCCCTGTGGACTAAAATTCAATTAGTACTGGTCTGTGTATGGCAGTAAGTTAGAGTGTTTTCTCTCTTAAACCAAATTGTTTTTTAAAGTATGGTTTTTCTACTGTGCCTTTTAATTCATGCTGTAATAGGTGCTGTTTGTTTTCCTTGATTTTCTTGAGCTTGTAGTTTTCAGGTTAGAAGTAGCTGAGGAAAATATCAAAATACTAATGTTAGTAATAATTCTAATAATGGCAATTATAAGAAACCTGAAGTGTACTAACTCAAAATGTATGGTCTGTCTACTTTGGCTGAATCCGCTAATCAATAATTCCTATAGGACATTCATAAACATATAGTTAATTTTTCCCTTGCAAGTAAGAAGGACAATTCAGCAAAATATTATTCTATAGATATTAAATAAAACTATAAAAGTTGAATTTAGATGCACAAAAGTCACCAAATCTATTGATGACGTAAGGTAGTAAAAGTGAATTATATTGATGCTGTCTGTTCTCAGGATTATAGATTATGTGCCCATAGAGAAAAGAAAACCTGACTTTATAAAGGGAACTCTCGGTCCTATTGAACAAAACAGCAGCTTCTCGTCTGATGCTGTACCAGTACCAACTTATCATTCCTGAAGGCTCCTACTTCTCCAGGAAAAGAAGATGATACGGAAAAAAACTGTTTGTTTAGGGCCTTCTGAAAATTGCAGATAAGGGTCAGAGAGTGCATTGTGCTGTCCAGTCAGACCCATCTTATGTATGTGCAGGTCGGGTGAGTCGACTACGCTCCCCCCCACACCCACCTCTACCCTTTTATCAGAAGCAAACAGACCTGGAGGAAAGCACCCACCACCTATTAGATGTCTATGAACAACCAATCACATCTTGTTAACATAATGTAAAATATTTGGTCTTTTAGTCAGAAGTGACACGATTTTAATAGCATCAAGCTTTGCTCTGGACACTTTGGTCTTTCTGTAATAAGACATTGTAAAAGATTGTAGTGAGTTAACTCTGCGTCTTTGGGAAATTGAGTGAAAAGCTGTTCACAGCTGCACTTCTATGCATAAAGACTCAGAGAAAGCAAAAGAGTTCACATATAACCTCATTAAATAAGACAGCAAGTCTAAGTGGCATCCAAAGCTATTAAACAAACTAGATTGGTCCATAATAATAAGAAACATATTTCACATCTGTTGCGCAGACAGGGCTTTTAACTAGTAATAGCCACAACATGCTGGAAACTAGTCGCTATTTCCCATCAGTATATCATTGTCAATGGTAGTGCTGTCTCGAAAGGAGCACTTATCTCATACACTTTATTGCTTGATAGCTTGCTGATTGCTTCGACAAAGCAATAAATTGATGGCCTGATTCAGTACTGACATTAGGTTATGTTCATTTTCAGTGATTGATGTCTTGAATTAGAACTCTTGTATTCTTCTCTGTTTAGGAATATGAAATTCTAAACGGGCTTGTCTGATGTCACAAATAAAGCCGTATAGCTGACGCCAAAAGAGCTATATTTATTCATTTAAATGACGAACTGGTTTTTCCCTTTAATAAAATTTTCATAATTTATGTTTTAATGTCTCTATTTCCAATTAAATTGTCTAGCCAAATTAAAAAAAAAGACACTTGAAAAAATAAGGTGGTGTAGTTTTTAAATTTGCGGGTTCAAAGGAGATTCGGGAAAGCATTCAAAATCAGGATATATGAATTATTAGTAAATCAATTAGAAAAATTTAATAATATACTTTTCTACAAATTTAAAAGAATTTATTTATTATTTTCTATTGACTGGAGTTATTTGATTTTGTAGTTTTAAAATCATAATGAAACTACAGGTGTAAAAATAAATAAAACAATAGAAAAGCAAAGCTATTGTTTGTTTTATATCATTCCCACTGTTTTTCGAAAATTCAATAGGGCAACCTTGATTAAAATAACAATATTAACCACATGCCTACAGATGCTAGCAAATCCAGTGTTAATATTTTTAATAGTTTAAACAAATCAAATTAAGTATATTTTCAACCCACTATGTCAAATGGCAATCTGATACATAATTAAGTAATCGCTCTAGACCAGTGCTTCTCAATTTGGCAGGATCTTACCCCCAGGGAACATTTAGAAACATTTGGAGACATATTTGATTGTTACAACTGGGTCATTACTGCTGACATTTAGTGGGTGGTGGCCAGGTATGGTACCAAACATATTACAATGCAGAGGACATTCCCCTACAACAAAGAATTTTCAGGCTCGATACATCCAGTGTGTTGGGGTGGAGGAGAAAACCTGCTCTAGATTCTTTAAGGAAGCAAGTATATATAGTGGGTCTCCCTGTTCTTCAGCTCCTTATCCTCTTAAAATAAAATATCTCAACAAGACAGATCTACATTGTCTGTCTAGCTGTGCTCTGAACTTTATATCTCAATCCTCTGCCCCTATTAATGGAATAAAACTGTAGCCTCTGACCATGGATATACGACAGGTAGGTGGAGTAGGGATGCATTAAGGTGGTTGGTCTCGGGGCGTCTGGGTGGCTCAGTCGTTAAGCGTCTGCCTTTGGCTCAGGTCATGATCCCAGGATCCTGGGATCTAGTCCCACATCGGGCTCCCTGCTCGGCGGGAAGCCTGCTTCTCCCTCCCCCACTCCCCCTGCTTATGTTCCCTCTCTCGCTGTGTCTCTCTCTGTCAAATAAATAAACAAAATCTTTAAAAAAAAAAAAAGTGGTTGGTCTCAGTCATGTAAACTCGAGCAAATTGGTATTGCTGACCAGCAAAATGGAATCAGATAAGTAAAAAATGCATGGTTTGGGGGAGCGGATGAAGAGTTATGTTATAGCAATGCCGATTTGATGATGAGAATTGGGCTATGTGGACAAGAGAAAGTATCTTATGCTTTAGGTCCATATTAAATATGTGTGTTAACCTGCAAGTCATTGCAAAGAAACTAATTGTAATGCCATCCTCAACATCTTTTATTGTATTATTTTTATTTCTCTACACTAGTATGGATATAGAATAATTTCTGTGCATGTGTGTGTGAGAGAGAGAATGTAACCAAACATATAACATTATGTATGCTAGATATGTATATATTTTATTATTTATGGAGGTAAAAAGTAGAATAGAACTAAAAAATTGAACAAACACTATTTCTAATACAGCAAAGTCAAATAACATTTTATTTTATCTTATTTTATTTATTTTTTATTATGTTCAATTAGCCAACATATAGTACATCATTAGTGTTTAATGTAGTGTTGAACAATTCATTAGTTGCGTATAACCTTTTATTTTAAATAAAGATTAAAATAGCAACTCAGTGGACACACGATGCAGATGAGGTCTTTATTACATATATGTGGCTGGAATTTCAATTATATAACAAGATGCAATGAAATGCTAAAAAAAATGCTCAGCCATAGCAAATTTGACAAAGTTACCTTTGAAATATCTAATATTTTGGGGTTGGATTCTCTCTTCATTTACATGGTTCCTAATTCTAGCTACATATGTATTTTATGTGCATATGTACACATTTTTTTGTACACATTTTTTAAAAATACATTCTGAGAAATTGAACTGAGAAAAAAATAGGAAATTTAAATTGTTGCTATAAGACCACTAAAATACCTTCAAAAAATCCATAGTAATTTTCATTCTTATTCATAAGGTTACAACTACATTTATATTGACAACATTTCAGGATAACTGATGAGCTGATTAGTTAATAAAAAGTCATTGATTATATAACTATTATTAATTTTAATTTGCTAATTTATATGTTTTGAACATTAATATGTTAAAAAGTCAGGCAATAAAGTTTTTTCTTGCTTCCCTGTCTTATTCCTCCAGCATCTGGAAAAAGTGGGTGTCCCATGAAATCTACTGTGGTTAAAGGCCAAGGAAGGTGTGTCTTAGTATGACTGCATTGTAATAGTGTGGAATACCTAAACAAAGAATGTTTCTTAGAGAAAATAAAACCAGAGGAGTGCTGTGAATTGTGTAAGACTGTTGAATCACAGACCTGTACCTCTGAAACAAATAATACATTATATGTTAAAAAAAAAAAAGAAGAAGATAGTAGGAAGGGAGTAATGAAGGGGGGAAAATCGGTGGGGGAGAGGAACCATGAGAGATGATGGACTCTGAGAAACAAACTGAGGGTTCTAGAGGGGAGGGGGGTGGGAGGATGGGTTAGCCTGGTGATGGGTATTGAGGAGGGCACATTCTGCATGGAGCACTGGGTGTTGTGCACAAACAATGAATCATGGAACACTCCATCTAAAACTAATGATGTAATGTATGGGGATTAACATAACCTAATAAAATTAAAAAAAAAACAGAGGGGCATTATCAATGGTTTGACATTTCTAGTTTTTATGAAATTGTTATTTATGTTTTCTAAGGCATAATACAGTATCAACAGTAGCAAAATCACCTCATTAAGAAACTCTGTTATATGCACAATAAAACACAATGTTAATATAAATTATGCAAATAAATGAGGAAAACTCAATCAAGTGAGTATGAGACTAGGCCCTGGAGTTATAGGCACACCAACATTGGCAGAGAAGAAAATGAAGGCCACACGTGGAAGTGAATCACCACCTCACACCACGGCCCCGTCTAAGGTTCGTGCCTGCCCCGCTCCGCTGATCAATACCACAGATGAACTTTAACATCGGCTCTAACACAGCTTCCCCCGAAGATGCACAGGCTAGGGATGACTGTTCATGCCTCTAAATTCTCTTATCACTTCTACCTCTCTTGTGTCACATATCACATCTGTCTTACAGTTGCTTTGTACATTTTTCTATCATCTTGCTTGGATTGCTATCTCTAGGAGGGCGGCCTCTGAATTTTTCATCATTTTATTCCCTCTGTCCTTAACAGAGCACTTTGACCACAGTGGGTTCTTAAACAGCACTGGCTGAATAAGTGAATGATAAGGAAGAATTGAAGAGACAGGATTTGCTCTCGAAGCATTTTAAGTGTTTGAAGAAACTAGAAAGCTTGCTTCACAGTCTTTGAGATCATATGCGGTGCGATATGCCTCTCCCTTTCCTTATCCCTCACAGATCAGCTTCACTCCATGTGTTAAGGAGATTATGAATTAGGTTTCTAAACATTTTTCAAAAACTAATGTTAATAACAGGGAAATAATCTATCTTACGTGCATGGTATATGTTTAAATCCAGTATTTTATAGACAGATAAATAATAAACACAATAAGGTGAGGGGAGTTGAGAGGCTGATTGGAAGTCTTTGAATCTCTCTATTCAGTGAGACTGATGAGACTATTAGCACTATGTTAATGCATTTAGAAAATATTTAATTGCTGTTCTATGTTAATAAATAAGCATAATTCCACATCTATTTAAGCTTTAAGATTGGTAATAGTCAAGAAATATGGTAGTGTTGTATTATTATGTATAGTATATGGAGTGAGCCAAATTTATAATAGTTTGGTGAGTGCGCTACAAATGTATTGAGAACATGGTGCAAACATTTTGATATTTAAAAAGCCAGTATCGGGTGCCTGGGTGGCTCAGTTGGTTAAGCGACTGCCTTTGGCTCAGGTCATGATCCTGGAGTCCCGGGATCAAGTCCCACATCGGGCTCCCGGCTCAGCGGGGAGCCTGCTTCTCCCTCTGACCCTCTCCCCTCTCATGCTGTTTCTCTCTCTCTCTCTCTCTCTCTCTCAAATAAAAAAAATAAATAATAAATAAATAAATAAATAAATAAAAATTTAAAAAAAAAAGCCAGTATCAAATGTGCATGAGAGCAAAATGGAACTGATTCTAGAAAGATCAGAGCTGTCATGTAAAATGCAAAGATTTGCCTCTTTAGGAAATATTTCTATCAAATATCTTTAAATTTTCACTTGAACTTATTTTACTCAGCAGATATTTGGAAAATATCACAAGCTGTTCCTTCTAATCATATTTGTCAAATTATTAGCAAAGAAAATGAAATATAATGTAATGGGTTTCCACTTTTTAGGGAACGATACTTGTTTATTCAATGATTTATGAATACCATTTTGTAACTCATGAAAGGATGTTTATATTAATAGCTCAAAACTAGCATAAATATGAATATACATTTTCTTTTACACAATGTAGTGTGTTCTAATCAAAGAAAGGGCATTGCATCTGAGTTCACTCCTTTATATGCAAATAATATGTTTATAATATGAGGTGTAGGCTTAAAATAATTAATCAGTAAAACTTAAATATCAAATTAAGTCAAGAGAATAAATTCAAAAAGGCACAAGTTTTTGACATAAATTGTTAGAACATGCTTATATCAAATGGAAAGAGGATGCTACTGAGATATACCTTTAATGAGGTTTATATTTCAATGTCCTCAATGAAGACAATTTTTAAAGGGAAGAGAAATCAGAGAAAATGTGATAAAAATTGAAATTGCCAGAGAACGTGACAAAAAATGGAAGTAGCCCTGTATTTTATAAGTTGGTAGTGTTTCTCATTTGGTACCCACAATGAGAATGATATCCAATAAATTCAGCACTTCATAAGCATTTGAGCTCCTGTTACTTTGTTATTTTTAAAAGTTTTTTCAAGTGTCCATTAATCTTCGACACCCAATCTTCTTCCTTCAAACTCATCCCTTCAGTCCCCTTTGAATTTTAACCTCTTAGTTGACTTCTGACCATTCATTTGTTCTGTTAAGGATAAAAGACAAGTTATCTTTGAGTTTATTGTTTTAATTTTTGGATTCGGTGCTTTTATTTCAGCCTACCTTTGACTACACACATATAAATGAGTGATTTTCATTTTGTAATTCATTTTGAAGGTGGGTTGTTGCAAGAAGTCCACATGGAAATTTTGGCTTGATGGCTTTCTATCTATTAAAACCTACTACATATACATCTGCTCTCCCTATTTTTGACTGTTTAATAAACTATTGAATAAGTAAAGGATATTTTGAGTACTTTTCTTCTATAATTAGGAAGAATATGCTAATCTTATTTCCTAAGTCCCTTTATGTTCCTTTGTCTTGTCCCCCCCACAAAACATGGACATGCACGCATGCATGTGCACACACACACACACACACTACATACAGAAGTTAGAATTTAAGGGCTTACGTGAACAATCCTTTAGCTCAGAGTGAAGGCTGAGAGACTAAATCATGCATTTGTCCGTGAAGCCACAATAAGAAATCATTAAAGAACTAGAAAGCATGCAAAAACTTAAGGAAGATATTTTAATTGGATTAGGAAGTAAGAATTCTGCCCTCTTTTTCCAAGTTTAAAAGAAATATTCATTTTCCACTGGGCTCTGGGCAACAACAAGAAATTTTATCTTACACCTCTATTTGTCAATATTTTTACAAATTCAATAAGATAAGAAGAGTAAATTGTATGTTTATAACAAGACAGATGTATAGGAGGCAAGAAAAATTCTCATTCAAAATATCACTAAAAATTATTTTTGTATTTTTAATACTGAATTATAATAGCTTTTTTTGACCTTCAAAAATGTGAATACATTTCATATACACAATTCTAAAAACCATCTTATCTTTATAAATGTTAAAAATGAAATACCTAGGGCGCCTGGGTGGCTCAGTTGGTTAAGCGACTGCCTTCGGCTCAGGTCATGATCCTGGAGTCCCGGAATCGAGTCCCACATCGGGCTCTGTGCTCAGCAGGGGGTCTGCTTCTCCCTCTGCCCTCTTCCCTCTCATGCTCTCTGTCTCTCATTCTCTCTCTCTCTCAAATAAATAAATAAAATCTTTTAAAAAAATGAAATATCTATCTTAGATATAAGGGATTAAATTACTTTCTATTTTGGACTTAAGAGTATATATGCAGGATCTATCTGAAGAGGAGATAATGTGCACCAAAAGAAATTCCAAAATCAAGAATTTTTTTGTCTTTTAAAATAAATTTTGTCCAGCCATTTTCTGAGACCCAATGTAGCAAGCTCTTTCACTTTAAGACTCTAATAATTGAGTTGGTTTTAAAGGGATAACTGCCAAAAACACCTACTAATATCCAAGGTGGGAACACAGGGTAGTAAAAAAAGTCAGATGTCTTTGCTCCATTTTCCCTTTTTAGGATTATAATGGCTGTATCACAAGTAGGTTGAGAGAACCAGACATGTAGGGGGGTGGTCTGTCATTTCTGTTGCTTAGTGGAATGGTTCAAACCAAAGGGCTTTTATTTTCTATGTTCTCACAAGGGTTTGGGTTCACAGTACTAGTTTCCATGCGGTAAAGGTAATAAAAAGCATTAGAAATGAAGACATTTTATAAACATCTACTTGTGGAACTTTATTTTTTCTCATTTCCTTTTTATTTTGGATATTTTGCAAAATACATCAATGGAAATGAAAAAAAGTTTGAGGTTATTTATAACACTCATGTTACAATTAGAAAAAAAATGAGGTTCAAAGTTCACAAGCTCCTCCAGGGATAAGAAATGATTTTAATAAATTCCCTAAGAATTGAAAATGTCTCCAAGGCATACAGTGTGTCCTACTTCTTCCAAATCCATTATTTTCTTTCTGATCAGCATATAAAACAATTAATGACTCATCTCACATCTAATAGAAATGCCCTGTTTCTGTATTTCACCATGCTAAAATACCAGACAAAATGAGATTCTGGGTTGAAGCAATAGGAACAACCAAGCAAATTCAATTCAATTATGCCTCTGCTTTCCATCTCCTAAATAACCACAAGTAAATAAATAAATAAAACACTCACCTCTGCCCTCTAAGAATGGGTAAAGAAATAGTATGCCTATTAGTCTCCTTGAAAACATTACCACTATAAACCCTATAGATCGATCCATTCTGAGCTTTCCCCTTGGGATAGGGATCTGATCATAAGAGTCCATTTAAAAACTCCCTTCTGTATATAATTCTTAAAATCTTGTCTCCCTTACCCCCTCCCCCACATACATACCCACAAACATTCAATGAGCTTGAGTCTCAATAGGCAAGCAAGAAATGAACATTTTAATATAATCTAACAAGATGCTTTCATAGAAAAGTTAAAAAAAAAGTTTCCTTCTGTTACAAATGTTTGCATTTCCTCAAAATACATTTATCAAAATGCACGCATTTTAAAATACCATAGGAGATCTATTAAAAGATGATTGATGAATTGTTTTGCAGTTGCATAGCTCAAAGCATTTCCTTTTATACAACTAAGACATTACCTAAAGGGCACTAGCTTTAGTAAAATAAAAAATTTTGAGTCTCTTGCCAGGTAGTGACAAATAATGCCTTCCTAGCTTATGAGCTTTAGTGCACCAATGATAGTAACTGTCATTCACCCACAGATTCTTCCCTCAACCTTCACCTCCACACACTCACCTCAAGGCTTATGATGAAAAGCTGCACTAAGTAAACCTGAAAATCCCCCCTAAGCTGGCAAGAAACTAAAAGCAACTAAAAGATGATTCATTGCTGAGAAACATTGTTTTTTTATTTTCAAGAGTGGAGAGCCATGGCTAAAACCATGGCTGTGTAAGAAAAAAAAGAGAAAGAGGGAGAAGCAGATTATATGAGATAGGAACACCCTCCCTTCCTTAGCAATTTTCCTAGGGGTAAATTTCTGATTATATCTTAGTGGAATAAAAGTCTCATTTCATCATTAGATGTCTGATTGCTGAAGGATTCTAAGCCTCGCCCCACCCCCTGCTCTCCGTGCCCACTTCCAGGCAGCAGAGGGCATAACCCTAGTGCTCTCTCTTTTGGTTTCATTGGGAGATTCAAACATTGGAAGATTCTCTTCCCATGGGAGAGAACTCTCATCCCCCAGAACCATCCCAGAACTGCAAGAAAATTTCTAAACCAGCTCTTCTTCTCTATTGCCTTTTTCAGACAAGCTTGGGAGGCCTGCCTTATTTTCCCCAGAAGCCTCATTATGTGAGTAACACCACTTTTTCTACTCTTGGTCTGTGTGTGGCTTCATCACTTTTTCCATCTTAACCAAATTTTGAGTGGGAGCCCAATCTGTTTCCTTAGGTTGTCTGCAAGATTTGGTCAGACAGTTTAAAATTTAGTACATTAGTTTTATCTAAATTATATAAAATACAAATTTAAGGATATCAATCAAATTTTAAATCAGTAAAATCCTGTCTATAGTATTCTCAGGAGCCTAAAACCTAATTCTAAAATGCTGCACAGAATGCTATATAATCTTATGCATAAACTGAAACAGTGCTATTCCAAGAGAACAGATATGACCTTATAAAATAGAAGCTACTCATAGTTATATATAAGCAGTGATTTTGAAATAGAAAGTTAGAAATAGACCAGGCTTCACAAAGTTTGCAAACCAGCCTTAAATCAGCTCAATCTATGATTGAGTCAAACCCCTGACAGAAAGAAAAAAAAATCTGCTCTGTAGGAAGACAACCTTTCCCAGAACCTAAATTGTGTGTACATTCTTTCATATACATAGTCTAATGTATAATCAAATAAAATAATTACCCACAGCATCAAATGACAAAATGTGATTAATAAAGATTAATTTTAAAAAATCAGTGGACATTCCAGCTAGTAGTTATTAGACACTGGACATTCCAGCTAGTAGTTATTAGATATAGGTTTTATATAAATTGAGGTAAATCTATTCAGGAAAGTAGAGAACAGAGTCTAACATTTCAGGTAGATTTTAGAATACAAGTCAAATGGAAATATTCAAACTAGAGAGTCCAATAAGTAAAATGAAAAACTCTATAAGTGGGATTAAAAAATATCATATCTAGCCAAAGAGAAAGTTCACAACTCAAAAGCAGATCCATAGAAATTATCCAGGTTGAAGAATAGAGAAGGAGAGGAAAAAAACTAGAACAATGTTGAAAGAATCATGGTGTAACAAATACGTACTTATAGAAGTCTTAGAAGGAAAAGAGAGAATGGGAAGGAACAGCATTTGGAAAGTTAGTTGCTAAAATTTTCTGAAAACTAATGAAAAACTTTAATCTTCAGACACAAAGCATCATAGGCTACATTAGGATAACTGTAAAGAAAAATTACATGTAAACACTTTCTGGTAAATGTTCTCAAAACTAGTGACAAGAAAAAAAAGAAAAGAAGTAGGGGAAAAGAAAAGCATTGTCTTCAAATGTGTGACAATAGAATGAAAGCTTAAAATTCCACCAAGAACTTTAGAAACTATAAAACAATGGAACATCATCTTCAAGGTGCTGAAAGTAAATCAGTGCAAAATTTAAAATGAGGCAGACCTATTTTTCAAAAATAAAGGGGAAAAAAATGAAGGCATAATAAATTAATTTTCAAAAAATAAGACACACAGGGTATTCTCTCCAGCAAAGCCATAGTAAGAGGAGTATAAAAGGGGATTCTTAAGACACAGTGAAAATCATCCATATGGCACTAAAGAAATGCATAAAGAAAAGAGGCACATCAAGATGATAAAAGTGTGAGGAAATCAAAATACATGTAAATAATAATAAGGATTCATTGTTAAATTTTATGTATCAACAGAATGAAAATGCATGAAAATAATAGAAGGGAAATTTAGAAGGTGATAAATGGAGTTGACATTACTTAAGGTCCATGCATTGTCAATAAAGTAAAAAATACCAAATTGTAACAATTTTTAGTATGCCAAAATGACTTCCGTTATGGGAAGAAAAGGACAAACTCTCTCCATTTTACTCTATTCTGTAAGTTACACCTAAAAAAAGACAAGACAAAATACATAAAACTGTCAGAACATTCTGAAAGGTAAAGGAGAGAAAAAAAACAAAAAAAATACACAAAGGAGAGAAAAAAAACAAGACAAAATACACAAAACTGTCAGAACATTCTGAAAGGTAAAGGAGAGAAAAAAAACAAAAAACAAAAACAAAACAGACTGGCCCTAAACCTCCGTATTTGAGGTATGGATCACTGGAGAACTGTTTTGTTTTGTTTCACCTCTTATAGATACTCTCCTGAGTAATAGAGTCTCCTACAACCTGCTAAATCATAGCAGGTAGAAGTTGTGTTCTCCCCATCAGTCCTGCAGTCACTGAGAACTTTGAAGTGGAGCTCTGTTGAGTATCCCCAGTCCAGACAGAGACCAAATGATCTTCACCCCTCCCTTTCTAAACTAGACAGTTGGTGAAGGATCACAGAGAGGAGGGAGTTGGGTAAATTGAAGTACTGGGCTCACTCAAATTCAGCCTACCAGTGAAACTAATCAGAATCAATACAGTCAAAACTTTGAGGCTGGAACTATATTGCGGAATGATGTCAAGGTCAAGGCTTCAGATAGGCCTCTGTGTATCATATAAGCTGTATACTCCAGAAAGCACTGAAAAGACTTAGAAAGCTGTATCAACATTCAAATCACAGTCCAAAGTGTTATGCACTCTGAACATAAATGGGTTGACTACCTGCTAGAGTAGAAAATTCAAATAAGAACTATTGTCTCAAAATATAATTTTGAAAATGTCTAGAATTCAAATAAAAAATATTGGCATAATAAGAACCAGGGAAACATAAAGTCCAAATGATAAGACAACCAACAGAAATCAACACCAAGAAGACAAAGATGTCATAAGTATTTGACAAGGTCTTTAAAGCAGTTGTCATAAAAAATGCTATAAGCAATTATCAACACTTTTCAAACAAGTGAAAGATTAAAAAAAAAAGAATCTTTGCAAAGCAAGGAAATGTAAAGAAGAATCACATGGAAACTTCAGATCTCACAAACACAAACTTCACTGGAGGTGAAGACATCTGAAAGAAGCAGTGAATTTAGAATGGATCCATAGATTTTTTCAACTCTGAACAACAGAGAAAGAAGTTAAGAAAAAAAAAAAAATCTTTAGGAGTCTATGGAATATATATATTTATCAAAGTCCCAGAAGGACTAGAAAGTTACTGGGGATTTGAAAACTTATTAAAAATTAATGATTGTACACGTACCAAATTTATCAAAAGACATAAATGTAGAGATTCAAGAAGCTCAGTTATCCTCAAAGGTGATAAACCTAAAAAAGTCTACACCCAGATACAACATACATTTGGATTTCTGACAAGTAAATTCAAAGAAAAATCTTTAGAGCAGCATGAATCACTTTCAGGGGAACAGTGATTCAAGTAGGAGAACAAAGATTCCAATATTCATATAAGAAGGTGGCACAGCATTTTTAAAATATGGAAAGAAAGGGACTGTCAATCCCAGATTCCATATACAATGAAAATGAGGGCATCCCATAAAGACATTTCCAATTGAAGGATAACTAAGATATTTCGTCACTAGCAGACTTGCTCCCAAAAGAATCAGTAAAAGTAATTCTTCATACATAAAGAAATTATAGCATAAGATAACTTGGAATATCAAGGATGAAATAAATTTCAAGTATATATAATTCTTCTTTTGTGATTTTAAATTATTTTTGATTGTTGAAGGCCAAAATTAAAATATCCACTGGGAGGGTTTATGTTGTAGGTAGAAGCATATTACCATGCCCACTTATATTAGCTGGATGGGGGATTATAAACTGGTAGTTCCCCCTGAAATGGTAAAATATTAATATTAGTAGACCAATATTTGTACTCTAAGTGTGTATACTATAAATCATTAAACTACTAAAAATTATCCAAAAATATACTTAAAACCATAATAGAAGAAGCAAAAGGAATATAAAAAGTGTTCAAATATCTCCAAACAAAACAAAGAAAGAGGAAACATTTCTTATCTGGACTTTTATTTTTTTTTTTAAGATTTTTATTTATTTGAGAGAGAGAGAGAGCACAAGCAGGGGGAGCAATAGAAGGAGAGGGAGAAGCAGGCTCCCCGCAGAGCAGGGAGCCTGATGTGGGGCTCAATCTCAGGACTCTGGGATCATGACCTGAGCCGAAGGCAGACGGTTAACCCACTGAGCCACCCAGGCACCCTTACCTGGCCTTTTAAATAAAAAGGTTGGTCCACCTTGATTTGGGTGTGGATCCACATCAAAACACCTGGATACATGATCCCACTCTGCCACTTCTCTGCTATGTGACTTGGGGCAAATTACTTCACCTTTCTGTACCTAGATTTTCTTCTCTGTAATGGGAGATTTTGTAACATCTTAAATGTAAATTGAGAAAGATGCTTAGAGTAGTGTCTGGCACATATTAAATGCTATAAAATGACCATGGTAGTAATGGTACTGCTGTTGTAAAGAGGAACAATCACAATGGGCAACACCACTCTCTCACCAGCTACCACCTGGTTTTGATCCCTTACTATATATAATGGCTGTCATTACAACAAAGCATGTTACTACAGCTTGGGGCAGATCTTTGCAGCTGTTTTTCTTCCCACTAGAAAAAAACATTGGCAGAACTTAACAAAATTTAAGTTTTTAGTTTAACCATCCCTCTTGAAATGTTGGTTTCCGTTTTTACAATGTTGATTTTATAGCATCCATGAATTTCCTGAATAAAGTCATAGAAAAAAGAAAACCAATGATCTTGATCAATATGATTTTTCTGAATATTTGTAACATTAACTCATATACAAGTATTGCTATAGGAAAATTCATCTCATTATAAGGACCTATGGCAAACTTTTCTTGTATATACACTCTTTCTGAAGCATCACAAATTTTAAAAGAAATGTTTTTGTGGACAAATGGGGCTTTAAAAAAAAGGTAAAAACAGATACATAGATCAATGAAACAGAATAGAGAGTCCAGAAATGGACCCTCAACTCTATGGTCAACTAATCTTTGACAAAGCAGGAAAGAATGTCCAATGGAAAAAAGACAGTCTCTTCAACAAATGGTGTTGGGAAAATTGGAGAGCCATATACAGAAGAATGAAAGTGGACCATTTCCTTACACCACACACAAAAATAGACTAAAAATGGCTGAAAGACCTAAATGTGAGACAGGAATCCATCAAAATCCTAGAGGAGAACACAGGCAGCAACCTCTTCAACCTCAGCTACAGCAACTTCTTCCTAGAAACATCGCCAAAGGCAAAGAAAACAAGGGCAAAAATGAACTATTGGGACTTCATCAAGATAAAAAGCTTTTGCACAGCAAAGGCAACAGCCAACAAAACCAAAGACAACCGACAGAATGGGAGAAGATAATTGCAAATGACATATCAGATAAAGGGCTAGTATCCAAAATCTATAAAGAACTTACCAAACTCAGCACCCAAAGAACAAATAATCCAATCAAGAAATGGGCAGGAGACATGAACAGACATTTTTCCAAAGAAGACATCCAAATGGCCAACAGACACATGAAAAAGTGCTCAGTATCGCTCGGCATCAGGGAAATCCAAATCAAAACCTCAATGAGATACCACCTCACACCAGTCAGAATGGCTAAAATTAACAAGTCAGGAAATGACAGATGCTGGCAAAGATGCGGAGAAAGGGGAACCCTCCTACACTGTTGGTGGGAATGCAATCTGATGCAGCTACTGTGGAAAACAGTATGGAGGTTCCTCAAAAAGTTGAAAATAGAGCTACCCTATGACCCAGCAATTGCACTACTGGGTATTTACCCCAAAGATACAAATGTAGTGATCCAAAGGGGTACGTGCACCCCAATGTTTATAGCAGCAATGTCCACAATAGCCAAACTATGGAAAGAGCCAAGATGTGCATCAACAGATGAATGGATAAAGAAGATGTGATATATATATATATATATATATATATATATATATATATATATATATATGTGTGTATATGTGTGTATATGTGTGTATATATATATATACACATATATATAACAATAGAAAAATAAAGTGGGATCATATATGATGCATATATGATATATATATATATACACACACACACATACACACAATGGAATATTATGCAGCCATCAAAAAAACTGAAATTTGCAACGACGTGGATGGAACTAGAGGGTATTATGCTAAGCAAAATAAGTCAATTAGAGAAAGACATGTATCATATGATCTCACTGGTATGAGGAATTCTTAATCTCAGGAAACAAACTGAGGGTTGCTGGAGTGATGGGGGTGGGAGGGATGGGGTAGCTGGGTGACAGACATTGGGGAGCGTATGTGCTATGGTGAGCGCTGTGAATTGTGTAAGACTGTTGAATCACAGACCTGTATCTCTGAAACAAATAATACATTATATGTTAACCAAAAAAAAAAAAAAAGAAGAAGAAGATAGTAAGAAGGGAAAAATGAAGGGGTTGGAAATCAGAGTGGGGAGAGGAACCGTGAGAGACTATGGACTCTGAGAAACAAACTGAGGGTTCTAGAGGGGAGGGGTTAGTCTGGTGATGGGTATTAAAGAGGGCACGTATTGAATGGAGCACTGGGTGTTGTATGTAAACAATGAATCATGGAACACTATCAAAAACTAATGATGTAATATATAGTGATTAACATAGCATAATAAAATAAAATTAAAAAAAATAAAAAAGGTAAAAAAGTCATTTTAGAATCATACATGATAAGACTTCAGATGAAGGGAATGGATTAAATTAAAGTGCAAAACAATGAGTAGAAAGCTAGGACCATTTTAACAGCCTTGTCATAGGAAAGGCATTTCTGACTGAAATATTTGGTGAGCATAATGAATGATTAATAAACTATACTGCTAATATTTAAATAATATAATACATTTACCAACTGGTAAAATATTACTTGTAATCTGATTGTGGATATAAATTGGTACCTATCACATTTCCAATCCTTTTCTGTTTGTCATACTTTTTATAAAAAATATTTTATTTATTTGACAGAGAGAGGGAGAGCACAAGCAGGGGGAGCCGCAGGCAGAGGGAGAAGGAGAAGCAGGCTCCTTGCTGAGCAGGGAGCCCGATGCAGGGCTCGATCCCAGGACCCTGGGATCATGACTTAGGCCGAAGGCAGACACTTAACCAACTGAGCCACCCAGGCACCCCTGTCATATTTTCTTTCTTTTACTTTCCCCCTTTCCTTTTCTCTCCTCTCTGGGTTAGTTGAGCATCACATATGATCCCATTTTATTTTTCTAGTGTTTTAATTATGCTTTATTTAAAAACAGTGATCGTATGACCTAGATTTTATAATGTACATTTTTAAGCAATTGAAGTCTAACTTCAAATAATGAGTTTACTTTGTTAGTAGTTCAGATCCCTTATAATCGAGAATTCCAATTACTCCTATGACATTGCTGTCATTGTCTCACCTACTTGTTCCATATAATCCCCCAATATCTTATGACCACTGTTGCTGGAAAGAGCAATTATCTTTTAGATCATTTAAGAGTAGGAAAGATAGATTTTACTCCCTCTTGATGTTTTTCATTTCTTTATGTATATCCAAGATAATGAACTATATCATTTTCCTTTTGCCTGAGACACTTCTTTAAACATTTTTGCAGGAAAAATTCTGCTGGTAACTAATTCTCTCAGTTTGCATTTGTCTGCAAGAGTCATTAGTTTTTGTTTGTTTTTCACTTTTGAAGAATAGTTTTGTAGGGTATATTATTCTAGATTTTTTCTTCCAACTCTTCATTTATTTAAGATTTATCCATTTATTTGAGAGAGAGAGAGAGAGGGAGAGAGAGCATGAGTGGGGGGAGAGTCATATGAAGAGGGAGATAGAGAATCACAAGCAGGCTCCATGCTGAGTGCACAGCCTGATGCAGGGTTCAATCTCATGAGCCATGAGATCATGACCTGACCTGAAATCATGAGCCAGGTGCTCAATTGACTGAGCTACCCAGGCGCCCCTCAACTCTTAGTATGTCATTCCAAGTGCTTTTTCTTGCTTCTGTAATTTCCAAGGATAAGTCTGGTAGAATTCCTAACCTCGTCTTCTATCCATAGTAGGTAAAACGTTTCACCTGCCCTGCAGACTTGCTTCTTTCAAGATTTTCTCTTTTTGGTTTTCTGTAGTTTGAATATGTTTGCCTAGGTACACCTTTGTTTGCTTGCTTTGCCTTATTTTATATTCAGTATTTATCTTGTTTGCTAAACTGAATTTTTTGGATCTATGGTTTGATCTTTGTCATTAATTTTGGAAAATGCTCAACTATTAATACTTCAAGTATTTCTTCTGTTTCATTCTCTTTTTCTTCTTCTATAATTCAATTTGTATATGTTATAATTTTTGATATTGTCACACAATTTCTGGATATTCTCTTCTGTTTGTTTTTCATTCTTTTATTTATTTGTATTTTCTCTTTGATTTCAGTTTGGGAAGTTTCTCTGAAACCGCACTCAAGTTCACTGATTATTTCCTTGCCTCTATCAGGACTATGAGAATCCTATCAAAGGAATTAATTTTTGTTACTCTTTTTTCAAATTCTATTATTTCCTTTCAATTTTTTTTCTGAGAGATTCCATCTATCTGCTGTCATTGTCCATCTATTTTCACGTCTATTCTCATCATTTTCCCATTAGAGCCCTCAACATATTATTCATAGTTATTTTAATTTTCCTGTCTAATAATCTCAAAATCTGTGTCATATCTGAGTTGGTTCTGGTGACTGCTTTCTGGCTTCAGACTGTTTTTGTTGTTGTTGTTGTTGTTGTTGTTTTTTCCCCTTTTGGCATGTCTTGCAATTTTCTTGTTGAATGCTTGGCGTATTACATTGAGTCACAGGAACGGAGTTAAATAGGCCTTTGGTGTGAGGATTTATATTAATCTATCTAGATGAGCCAAAGATGGCCTCTGTGCATTGGTTGTTTACTAAATTGCTTATTTACTTCTTCACAGTAAGCTGAGACCCATTAGGTCAAAAGCCCACAAGTGCCAATTTTTATTTTTTACAGTGTGTATTAGGGTTTTCTGGAGAAACAGAACTAAAGGAGTTAGAATCAATAAGATATATGGATCTCTCTCTCTCTCTCTCTATATATATATATATAGAGAGAGAGAGAGAGAAAGAGGGAGAGAGAGAGATAGAAAGGAAAATATATATATAGAGAGAGAGAGAGAGAAAGGGAAAGAGAAAGAGATTTAATAGGGATTGTCTCACATAGTTATGGAGGCTAAGAAGTCTCACAATCTGCCATCTACAAACTGGAAAACCAGGAGAGCTGGTGCCATAGTTTAGTCTGAGTCTAAAGTCTTGTGGATCTGGTTGCTGATGGTGTCAGACCTGATGTGAATCTGAAGGTCCAATAGCTGGGAGCAGCTGTGTTTGAGGGCAGGAAAAGACGGATGCCTCAGCTCAAGCAGAGAGTGTGAATTCACTCTTCCTCCATCTTTTTATTCTATTTGAGTGCTCAACAGATTGGAAGATGCCCACCCACACTGAGTAGGGCCATGGGATTTACTCAGGGCACCAATTCAAATACTAATCTCTTTTAGAAACATCCTCATAGATACAAGTAGAAATGACATTTTACCAGCTATCTGGATATCCATTGGCCCAGTGAAGTTGACATAGAATTAACCATCACAATATCCAAATATTTTTAAAATGGCCCAAACATCTGGATTTTTTAGCCATTTAGACTCTGCGTTGCATATCCCACAAAATCTTACCCAGCATCTGCTGGCCATTGACAAAATAAAGTGTAAGATGCCAAGGTGCTAGGCCTTTTGGACATGGAGACTCCCCACCATCCTACTGAGCAACATCACCTTGATGTGTAAGCCCCCTCTTCTATCCCCTTTTTTTCTAAGGTTTCCCTTGCTTTCCTCCCCTTCTGAAGGGTGGCTTCTTCTCCCATGTAACTGTGTCCAGGTGCTGCCCAATAAAACCTATTGTGTGTTATAACCCTGCCTTTTGTGGTCATATCTTTTTCATTGATCATCTCCAAAATCTCTTTAGCCCCCAGCAAGGGGTTGCACTATTTTCAGTGTTTAATGTAGCTATAAGTTCCAGAAGCTTCACCTTTGTTCAGAGTCCTTGTTTTTGTCTTCTTTCTTGAACTTGGGCTTCCCTAAATAATCCACCTCATAGAGAATCTTGCAACTATTTCAGCTTTAATCTGCTGAAGAACTTTTGGAGTGGACCTAAGTGTGGAGAAGTGGGATCTTTCTATAATTTCCTAAAGAAATCCTAGCCTTTTAGTGAGACTGTATCTTGGGAATGTGACTTTTACCTGTGTTTCTCTCTTGGTGAAACTTCATGTTCTCTGCCCTTATTTCCTTCTCGGTCTGTAGAATCCCAACCTATTACTTAAATTCCTTTTCTTATTGACTATATCCCCCACACTTTGGTGAAATAGGAAAATTAGAGAGGCCTGCAGTGAGAGAAATACCCCTCATCAACTGGAATCACACTTCAATGATGTATTTTCCCCTATGAAATAGGCTTTTTTTTTTTTAATGAGGAAGGCTCTGTGCATATTTCATAATGATTATTCCTTTATTCCACCTGCCATAGCCATGAGGGATCTGTCTTGGGTCTTCACAGTAAGGACAATTGGAGTCTTGGAGGTGGAGCCCCAGCATGTGTATAGCTCTTAAAGACTTGTCCTAGGAGTTTCCCCTCATATGCCAGTCTACACAGACTCTAGCTACTCATCAGACTTACTACCAAAGTGTTCCTTTTATTTCTGGCTCCAAAAGCTTCTGTTTCAGGTAAGCAGGTCTTGGCTGTGACTCTGGATATGCCTCTCTTTACAGAGTTTGGCAGTTTGCCTTACAAACTCAGTTCTTTGATGGGTCCAAGAAAAGTCATTGATTTTCAGTTCATCTGTTGTTTTTGTTTTTGTTTTTGTTTTTCTTGTTGTAATTACAGGAATAATACTTTGCAGCTTTTTACATGTGGGAGCTCAGGAAATCTGACTTTTAAAGTTACTTCTCGACTTGAACATTGTCATCTCTATTTCCTCGGAGGCAATTTTTGTTTTCTCTTTTCTCAGGAGCAATGATCTTCAAGGTCTGTTTTTAATAAAGAAAATGTATGCAAATTGAAGAATAGGAAGAAAACTACAGATTGTAAAAAAACAGATCAGATAATATATTATAATAACATAATTCTGCTTTCTAATATTACTACTCTCAGGAATTAACCTGATTGATAAGAGGTATGTAAGAATAAATATGTGTATGCAATAGTGTTTGCTACTCATGGTTGTCGTGATAAAGGGGATCCAGAACTCAGTTTGAGGTAGTCAGGAAAGGCTGAAAAATTTTGAGGCTTTTAAGATTTTATCATTACAATTCAAGAATTTATAATTAAAGTAAGAATTTTAATGATTTGATAAAGTGAGAGAGAAAATACATATCCCCTAATATTTAAATAGTATCAGTAGAGAGGTGATCATTTTAAGTCTTGGGTACATAAAATTATTCCATGGGCAGAAAACCTTTTTGATCAAATAATACATTTTGATATAAGAGGATGAGAACACATCTCATCAAAATACAACCTCTAACAAAGTTGCTTGGTAGAGGTTGCACTCAGAGTTTTTTGAATAAAGAAAAATCAAACAACCAGCATGTATAAAGAACAAGTGTCCCAAGAATCCAGCTATAAATTGCTAAAAAAACACAAACACAAAGCATAATTCTGACTCTTGCAGGGTTCAAACACGCTTTGTCACAACTCTTTTATTAATGTCGACTTTCAAGCAAGTATGTTTGGCAAAATCAAGGTAAGGGAATATGGGTATGGCTTAAACTAGATTATTAGGATAAAATCTGTATCCTTAAGGAATATTAATTCTACAGAGAAATAGCCAATGTGGGCATACACTCAAGATTAATAATCTTTTTTTTAATGTTATGTTAATCACCATACATTACATCATTAGTTTTTGACGTAGTGTTCCATGATTCCTTGTTTGCATATAACACCCGGTGCTCCATGCAGAATGTGCCCTCTTTAATACCCATCACCAGGCTAACCCATCCCCCAGTCCCTCCCTTCTAGAACCCTCAGTTTGTTTCTCAGAGTCCATAGTCTCTCATGGTTCATCTCCGCCTCTGATTCCCCCCCTTCATTTTTCCCTTCCTGCTATCTTCTTCTTCTTTTTTTTTTTTAACATATAATGTATTATTTGTTTCAGAGGTACAGATCTATGTTTCAACAGTCTTACACAATTCACAGTACTCACCAGAGCACATACCCTCCCCAATGTCTATCACGCAGCCACCCCATACCTCCCACCCCCCACCACTCCAGCAACCCTCAGTTTGTTTCCTGAGATCAAGATTAATAATCTTGATATGAATTAGTTTAAAGTTACTTTATGTAAAGAATTTAAAAGTAATTTCTTTATGGAAAATATAAACGTGTACAAAAGCTTCTGAAAGAAATAAAAAAAGTGGATACTTTGGGGATTATTTATGTATTAAATGTTTAGATTTTTATTTTTATATACTCTATCACCACTCTCTGGTTAAAAATATAATTTAGAAGTTTGAAGGCAGACACCCTCTAGAAGGTCTTCAAAAACTGTTAATAAAGAACAGTTATTAATAATAGCAATTTCTGTCATTTATATGTACTCAAGGAATACATGGACGACATTGTGCTTTAAATTCAGTATCTTATGTAGACATCATGACAGATTGACAAATTTATTATTCTCACTGAGAACAGGTGAGTCATCTGAAGTCAGTTAGCTAAGGAATACAAGATGTGAAGTTTAACATTTAAATATATCAAACTCCTGATTCATGTCGTTAACCAAAATGTTATGCTGCCCTTTGGCCAGAGTAGAAGGAAAAGCTTGGAGTTCGTCTAATTGTAATAATACAATGGAAGGAAAGGAAGACAAGTCAGTTCTGGAATGCTGGCCCTGTTCCTTCCCTCTTGCCTGATATTTTTCTTTTCTTTCATTCTTGGTTAAACTTGATATTAATTGCATAAGTAGTACAGGGATGCTTCTTTTTTTTTTTTTTTCTGTTCCCTTTTACTGCTTTCTTCATGCAGATGTTTTGGGCCTGTGATGACATCCATTCACGTATTTTTTACCTTATTTCCAATCCCTGAAGTCAGGTTTTTTTCTGAGGTTTTACAAGAGCATGCAAATAAGATTTTTAAACAGTGAAGCCTGTATCAGAAGAATTTCATATGCTATATGATATACTTTTTTTTTTGTTATAGGTGACAGAAACTTTGCAATAAAAATGTAGGCTATAAGCATAAATACACACCTTGTTTCGAAATGATACATACTAAGAATTGTGTGACTCCCATATGCTTCATCTGAGAGAGGAGAAAATGACATATGACAGCAGCAGAAATGTCCCAGGATTTTTCTTGGGAATTTCATCAAGATATTTTTCTTTTAAACTTCTTAATGTTTTGAAACATCTTAGCCTCAAGTGAGGATAGCATGTGGGGTCATCACTTATTTAGTTAAAGATGGGCAGTGGAAGCATGTTTTCTGTGCATGAGTAGCTAACATCCTCTGATGGAGAGCTTTTCCCATTTCTACTTACTGTCAACATCCAGGGTGTAACTCTTTCTCCAGACCAAGTCTGTGTACCTTCTGCTTCCACCTGGAGTCAAACGGTCTTGGTGGTTGATGCCTAACTGAAATGGATAGACTGTATGTAGGCTTTTTTGGGTGTCAGTTTCCTGATCTTTTTGTAACCTTGGCTCTGGGTCACTTTCTTTCCTGGAATCCACCATTTCTGGCCCTGAACACTCCTGTGTCTTCTACTTCTGATAGCAGTATCCCCTGTGTGTATTCTTGAGTCCTGGTTTTCTTCTTCAAGCTAACCCTGTCTTTCTTCTATCTTTCAGCAATTCTTCCTAACTTTGGTGTACCAGAGACTTCCCATTTATTCAGCATAGACCATGCATAATTACATAGGTATGCTATTATTCCAGGTTTGGAGCAGATGCTAGAGATGACCCCACCTTAACTTAACTATCAGCTCTTTTCCACCCGATTAATTCCCATGCCTCCTTTCAAGATTCACAGTAGCTGTTATGTATTTTGAAATCTGTTTAATTAATTTCTGATACTCAGTGTTCTTACTCTGTTTATCTCTATTAACTGTACTTATCACTTTATAATAAAACCACTAATGCCTGTCTGCTTTAAGTTCTGGTTCAAAGAATGCAATTGTTTATTTTCTTATCTAAAGCCCAGTCTTGAATACAAAACTGTTACTAATAAATATCTTTTGAACTTTTAACACAAAAAAGATTTAACGTGAAATATTGAAACACTTAACATTTATTCAGTTAAGAGATTAACAAATGTAAAATAATTGGTATCCGTAACACTTTTTGCATATTTCATATTCATATTCTATATGCTTTTCAGTTGAATAATTTAATTATAAAATAAGTAATGGTGGGTAAATAAAATTTGACTGTGTGCCCTGGAACTAATTGAAGTAAATGCCTAGAGTCCTTTAACGTTATAAAACTTTCAGTGAAAGCTCTTTTAGCTTGTGGTTTAGATTTACTCTTGTAAGGAAAGAAAAAACAAACTTACCAATCTCTCCCTTCCCAAAGGGACAGTTAAAGAGTAGTGTATTCAGTAATAGTGATAGGAAATATTTCCTTTACATGGATGCAGTGCAGGAAACACTGGTAATTACCAGTCTTGAGGTGAGTTAGAAAATCACTGATATAGTAAGATACAATTGAACTCTACCTATAGGAGAGACATTACTTCAGAACACAAAATCAAAAGCTCTCTGGGCAGAAATAAACAATCAAGTCACAGATACTGAGTTGGAATGTCACACTATCAGAATAAAACCCCGTGCACTGAGTACACCCTGAAGATAACATACTAGTTCTTGCTGTGTTTGCTTGTTTTTCCTTATTGAAGCTCTTCTTTTATTTACTTGGACACTTTCAGGAATTCAATAATTAGATTTTTTTTTTTTTTACCTCTAAGTCACATTAGAGTTCTTCCAGTCCTATCTTTTAATGAGTTGGAAAGCTAAGACCAAAGGTCAGAAATAGTGGTAAAGCTGGATTCCAGTCCAACGTCTTTTCTTCTAGCCCCATCCAGAAGTTTTTCCGTAATCATCTTGAAGAGAACCTTTAACAGCAACATCATCATCCTTACACATTTTTCTGTTTATTTTTTAAAATATGCTTAGAAAATAACCTTTTAACAAATACTAATCCAAACACCTGAAGTACTACTTTTCAAAAGAGACTGAAGAATAGAAGAGGAAGAGAATCCAGAATATACCCCCAAAGAGCAAGATGATGGTGGGGATTACTGGCCCAGAAAAGGAAGAGGTCAGGGTACTTTTTAACATGGCAGAGAGTACTTTAACTTTAAAAAAATCAGGTCACAGTCCAAAATGGACTTGTGACCAATGCCAAGAGAATGGGATTGTTGAAGATGAATAAAAGAACATGAGAGAAAAATGAGGAAAGGAAGGACAGACACAAAGAAGAAAAGGAATAGGGAATCACAAGTCAGATGACAGTGGAGAGCAGAAACTTACACTCACAATTATTTCTTTACCTCATTTTTATTCTCATTTAAGAATATAAGCATTTTACTTAAATTTGCAGCTTGCAAGTAATCCACAGAAGATTTGTTTTATGTCTTTAAATATTTTGAAAAATAGTAGGTTTTTTGTTAGAAATTGTGCTCAAATAGAGAAATGTTATTTAACAAAAATAAATAAATGAATAAAAATGTAAATCATTTTAGAGTCTCTAACTACATGAAAGTAATAAATATTAGACACCATGCTGTCTACCTCTTCATATCACTGCAATGAAATCACGGTGGCATATGAATATATAATACCTAGATTTACATTGTTCTATAAATGACCTGTATATGATGCATAGCTGCTTCTCTGGAAATGACTTTTATTTCTAGTGCTTTGAATCTAAGAGTATAGTCTTAGATTTAAATGGATACTTTTCCTCAGAACCATCAATGTAAGCAGAAAACTTCAGTATCACCCTTAGATATTAAATTGGATTTGTCTCGACAGTTTTGCAAAATGGTGAAGTAAAATCCACTGGGGATTAACTGACAGCTGAAACCAATATTTACTTCTACTGAGTGGGCCAGGAACAGAACAAGAGGCTAGTCCCCGTGTGTAGACACACATATGTTTTTAGTAAGGAGCAGGGAGGGAGACTAAGGGCAAATTGCAATAAACGGTCTGATGCTTAATGCTGTACCACTGGATTTTCTCTGCTCGACTATGATGGTATGCCAGCTATTTTAAAGTGGGTTGATATTTTCCAGTTATGATTAAGCTCACTGAACCTAATAAATGTTGAGCTTAAGATACCAGGAACTATATTTCATTCCATTTAATATCAAAACCTTCTAACTAAATCAAGCATGTAAGGATACATTCATAAGAAGTATCCAAATAATACTTACCACTGCATAGTTTTCTTGGCTAACAATACTTCTAAAATAGTAAGTCTACTTTTACTTTACTTGGGAAGAATCAGAGTATTAATTTAAGAAAGTCCAACATTTCCAAAAGTATTTGAACTTATTTGAAATTACTGTATTATTTATACTATTTTATTATTTATACTACAGTAATTTCAAATAAGTTCAAATATTTGAATGTCGGTTTCATGGGACTTCCTTCTTTGGCACAGACTAAACTTCAAATAAAAAAGTGTTATTGATATATGTATGTTTAATTATTTAGAAAAATCTCAAAAACTTTGTCCATTTTAACAAACATTACCTTCAGTGTTTCCTTAAACTAACAATAGCTCACTATGCAAAAAAATTGTTAAAACCTAAGTCTTGTGTATTTAGAAATTATGCCCCTTCATTTTTATCTCTTTTAATATTTCATTTGTATCATAGAAGGAATTTTATTAATATTTCACATTGTTTGAATAGAAATGTTCTGTGAATGTCAGGTATATTTGATGGACAAAATTCAATATAGTTTAAATTTTTTTTTAATTTAAGGAGTACCTGCATGGCTCAGTCAGTTAAGCATCTGCCTTCTGCTCAGGTCATGATCCCAGGGTCCTGGGATCCAGCCCCGCATCGGGCTCCCTACCCTGCAGCAGTCTGCTTCTCCCTCTCCCTCTGCCCCTCCCCTCCCCTCCTCATGTCTCTCTCTCTCTCTCAAATAAGTAAATAAAATCTTAATTTTTTTAACTTAACTCTAATATTATCAGGCAAAGTCTATCTAACTCATTTGTAAAATTCCAGTCTCTACAGTTTTGAGTGATGAATGTATGTATCCTTTGTTTTAGTTCTATATCCTGGTTTCCAAAAAAATATAATGGTTCTGACTCTACAGATTTAAATGTTCTGTACTGATTAGATTAGTTAAAGGCTAGCTCTCACTTAGGGACTAATTGCTGAAGAGGTTGCTATTAAGCTATTGATTAAAAATCTGGCTTAAAATATCAAGATTGAAAACATTATACTCTTATCTTTCTTAACAAAATGA
The DNA here is from genome assembly GCF_029215605.1 of Mirounga angustirostris. Lineage (NCBI taxonomy): Eukaryota > Metazoa > Chordata > Mammalia > Carnivora > Phocidae > Mirounga > Mirounga angustirostris. Next base: position 6,287,291 of record NW_026991722.1, on the reverse strand, counting down.
CTGGATATTTCTTCCAATAAAAAGATTGAAATTTTTTATATTAGTTTGATAATATGCTTATTGATAACCAAGGCACTACATCTATAAATCTTAGAAAAGTTACTAAAAGTTCTTTTATCCTCTTTTTAAAAGTCTTTTAGAATTAGTAGATGCAAACCATTTCTTGATGTACAAATTTATTCAATTAACTCTTCTAGCAAATAATTATCACATTGACAATCATAGAATAAGGTCCTGTGGTATTCATATACTACGTATTTCCTAGCCTATTAGAATGCCACTATTAAAATAATTGAGTGTATTTACATGAATTATTCATCTGAATAGTGAGGATCTCAATGCCGCAAATAAACAGTTTTCCCGCTTACATTGTCTTCTGTCTTCAGATAAGTGACCTTTGAAAAACAAACAAATCATTTATCTCAAAACTTATTTTCCCCAGCTAAAACATAACCTTTGTGTTGGAAAGATGTCATAATCAATGGGAGACTTTTAATTAATTAATTAATTAATTAATTTTATTTATTTTATTTTTTTAAGATTTTATTTATTTATTCATGAGAGACAGAGAAAGAGAGAGAGGCAGAGGGAGAAGCAGGCTTCCCGAGGAGCAGGGAGCCCGATGCGGGGCTCGATCCCAGGACTCTGGGATCATGACCTGAGCCAAAGGCAGACGCTTAACGACTGAGCCACCCAGGTGCCCCCATTCTTGGATTTTAAAACTGGTAAGAGGCTGGGAAGTTTACATCAAAAAAGCAAAGAAAGAATTTATAATTGCTCATTTTCTAATGTAAGTGAGCTAAGAAAAGGGAAGTCAGGGAACTAAAGATGATAGGAAGAAATCTATCTCAACTTCAGTCAAACTGAGGGGAACATTAAGGCCATCTTTGTCAATATCTGTATGTATTAATTATGACTGGAAATGTTTATTTCATCACAAGAAAGGCAGGAGTATTTGATATTATAGTTCACTGAGTATTTTTAACACTCAAAGTATTATTTGTTGCCAAAATGGAAATTTTTTTTGAAGCTGGGGTGTGTGATTTTCACTACCACTTCTCTGCTAATTTCCAAAATTATCTAAATTTCAAAATATCATTTGGACATGTCTGACTGATTGTTCTGTGATACTTCCCAGTCAGTATAGCCAGAAATAAGTTTGTTTTTACTACCAGTGTTTTGCTACTGTGGTTACTACATTGTTTACTATTTTGATTAATATCATCACCATCATTACATTAATAAGAATAAAATTGTTCATATTCATTACAGCACGTACATGCCCATCTTCCTTCTTCCCTCAATGCACTCAAGGACCACATTCTGTTAACTCTTTTTCCACAACATTGCTGATATCTGGCACAGGGCTTCTTGGATTCTATCTTTCCTTTCCTTCTTACGGGACATAGCTTTTTTCTATTATCTCCTCTGCATTGTTATTTTTTGTGTGTATTATATTTGCAGCTATTTTTTAAAACAATAAATAAATCTTATACACGGATGTCTTTTCTTTTATAAAGATTTTATTTATTTGACAGAGAGAGAGCCCAAGCAGGGGATGGGGGTGGTTACAGAGGGAAAGGGAGAAGCAGGCTCCCTGTTGAGCAGGGATCCTGACTCAGTCTCTATCCCAGGGCCCTGGAATCATGACCTGAGCTGGAAGCAGATGCTTCACCGACTGAGCCACCCAGGCACCCCTGGATATCTTTTCTTTTTAAAAATATCCCCTATACTATATATTTTACTTCAGTTCTAGTGCCATGTTTAGGCTTATGTTTATAGCAAAAGTTCTTGAAAATGTGTATTTATCACCAATATAGATTCCATTTTCTTAATTATACTTACTTCTCAGTCTATTCCAATTTGCCTTTTACTCTTCATATCAATGTTCAATTGAGACTGATCCTAACATAAGAATGAATCTTTCTTCCTGAATTGCACTTCTGCCTTAATTATAAAATGGCCCATTTTTCTATTCTACTCAGATTTCAAAAATATCATACATTTAGATAAAATTTTCCTAACAGTACAAGTATAAAATACCCACTTTATTTCAATTGTCTGCCACTGGGCAAAATTTAACATTGTGTGTCTGCTGAATACCTGTCTCCTCCTATCTTTATAAAAGCTCCAAAAAGAGGATTCTGATGATGGGGTTCATCATTGTATCCCTAGTGCCTAGAACATGCCCAGAAAGTAATCTCTCAACAAGTAGCCATTGGATGATGGAGGGAATAATGACCATTTTCATCTATTATCAGTAGTAAACAAATTACCTCTCTATTTCATGTCTGTTAGACATATTCTCATATCACAAATTAAGGGACTATGACATATCAAGTATTATTGAATGTTTACTCATATATGCGTTTCCTGGGAATGAGAGGAGGGAGATGAAAAAGAAGAAAGTCCTAGTATCTTCAACTGCTCATTGCATAAAGTTTTAGAAAGAGTTGTAATGACCAAACAATAAATTGGTACATTTTAGATCTTTAGAGTATATGGAAAAATAGGGGAAGCTCAATAGCTTTCCTGTTTCAGGTGTAGACACTTCTCTCTAATGGAACTCTGAATTGAGTTTACTGTCACCAGCTGCCTTTTGCTTGGTATGTTCTTTCTTCTTCTATAGATTTTATACGAATGATGTCTTCAGAGTCAGAGGTTTCGTTTTGTCTTCTTCATTATCATTCTTAGACATCCTCTTGTGATCTTTTTGGTAATATCAAGGGAAAGAACCTGCTTCTTGCTAACTTTGCTCTCATTTTCTGTATGAACTCTTAGAGATAAAGGGAAACAAGACAAACAGTAAGAGAAACAAAAAAGCTGCCATTTATCTGAGCACAGAGAATCAAATCCAATTATCATTGACTTTTTTCTTATGAGAACTTCTTTTTTTCTTAAGTCAAACATTGTCTGCTGTGACATTTTATGTGTCTGCAGGATTTCAGTGTCTTAAATTATTCTTTACTTTTTGTTAAAAAAGAACAATGTGATGAGCATGACCACACCCCCTATTCTTTACAAGAGGGTCATTATTCCAATTAAGAATAACACTATGAAAAACAAACTATTCAACAACATCTTTGGTTTAAATTAATTTATATAATAATTCTAATAATATTTTTATTGTTTCTTGTGTTCTTCTATGTGTTTTTATACTCTCCTCTAGCAAGATTTTTACTATTACTCATTTTATCCAACACCAAAGAGGAAGCTTTGTGTACCGAATGTCACTCCTGAAAGAATTATTTATATATTATTTGAATGTGAAAGTAAATTATTATTTTTTAGACAATAAGATCATTTGGCTCACCAAGAATAGGAATTCAATTTTCCTTATCCTTAGGCATCACTGGTCTACATAGTCGACTGCACAAAATTCTTTGACTATAAAAAATGAAAGATCATTGCCAAAAATATTTATCTTACTAGGGATTGCAGATAAACCATTATGGATTTTTTATAATCAGCATCTTTATTACAGTTTTTTTTAAAGATTTCATTTATTTATTTGTCAGAGAGAGAGAGACCGCGTGCACAAACAGGGGAAGGGGCAGGCAGAGCAGGCAGAGGGAGAAGCAGCTCCCGCTGAGCAGGGAGCCCGATGTTGGACTCGATCCCAGGACCCTGGGATCATGACCTGAGCCGAAGGCAAATGCTTAACCGACTGAGCCACCCAGGTGGCCCTTTATTATAATATTTGTTTTTCTAATGTAATTACTCCTAAAAATTGTTCTGCTTGCTCTTGCTTGATAAATTCCATCTCTAGTTTCAACATATTTTTTTTTTATTGTGGCCCCACATGGCCAAAAAATGCTAGACATGTTTAATTTATCCAGAAACACATAAAACATATTATCAAAGAACTTGGGTTTTGAGTTAGAATTCATGGATTTATTTCCCAGTTATTTAATCCAAATTTCCTGAATTATTTAATCCTTTTCTACTAGATTTCTTATCAATAAAATGTCAGTGATTATAATCTTTCCCAAGTCATAGGGTTGTTGTAAGGATAAAGATACATCTTACTTATATAAAATACACTTAGATAATGCTTTGAACACAGCACTCAATGAGTATTATCAATTATTAGTATAGGACTCTACTTAAAGCTCTAATATTTTGACAAATTTCTGAAACAATTTCATAGTTTGAATAAAATGTATAACTACAAGAATAATGGCATTAAACAAAACCCATAAATTAATATATAAGTTAGAGTGACCCAAATAATTACAAATATTATAATTTTGCTTATAATTCAGGTTTAATTAACCCTAGTATTTTTCCAGTCTTAATGTGAATGTTTTATTCTGAATTAGTCATAATCCTAGAAAATCTATCAAAGAAGAGGCCAGAACTATTTAGTCAAGAAAAAAGGAAAATTTGTGTTTGCAGTTTTCACTGAATCGAATCAGAAGCCTTTCTGGTGTGAACTTTAAAATGGAGGTTTATTGCTTGATCTGGTGAGAGAAATGGTCAAGATGTGAAAAAAAGCATATAGCTTATTTGGAAGGTGTAATAGAATATAAAGGTGTCAGTAATTTTAATTCAGTCTGAAAGCTAAATAATGCAATATTCTTGAACATATTTAGTGAAATGAGTCTTAAACTCAAGTATCTTCCGACTCTGGAATGGAAGGCCTTAAAAGCCTACATTTATCTCTTACATCCATGCCTTTTACTAGACCTACCTCCTACCTTTATTATAATATCATCTGAGGATAGGTGATATCCTCATCTGTCTCAGCTGCCTATGGTCAACAATTGGATCCCTATTACCTTCACATACAGTGAAAGAGTTACATTTCCACAACTCTCCAAGTTGGGGGAAGAGGAGGTATTTAAAGATTTTTATTTTATTTATTTGACAGAGAGAGAGACAGCTAGAGAGGGAACACAAGCAGGGGGAGTGGGAGAGGGAGAAGCAGGCTCCTGGCCGAGCAGGGAGCCCGATGCGGGGTTCGATCCCAGGACCCTGGGATCATGACCCGAGCCGAAGGCAGACGCTTAACGACTGAGCCACCCAGGCGCCCCGAAGAGGAGGTATTTAAACAAACATTTGATTCAGAATGACAGGGTCATTAAAATTAGCAATGACTTCATTTCCCAAGTATTTGGAATATGTTGGACTAGCCCATGGTGGTCACTTACCTTAGGGCCTGAATCTGCTCTCTCCTGTCCTGTGTTTGTTTAGGGGAACAGGGCTTTGCAAATGTGTCTCCTTTGTCAGCTGGTTTCTGGCTGATGTCTTCCACTAGGAGAACAAGTGATTCAAGGTTGGAGGAGGCAGCAGGGGGAAGCTACTTTGCTCCTTCTGCCTCCTGGACATCTCCCTCCAGCAACAGTTCAGGACCCATGGCTCAGAGGTCACTTTCAGTCCTGGGACAAACTTTAGTGCCCCCACAGCCCCTGCACTTTCCCCCCTCAGCCCTGACCAGGCTGTGCACCAGGTCTTCCAGCCCTAGTGGTGACACCCCCAGCTTCAGCAGGAGCACAGGCTTCTGAGCTGAGTTGGTGACAGTGTCCTGGTTTCAGAGGAACCACTTTTTCTTTTTCTTTCTCAAGAACACTTCTGTTTCATCCCCAGCACATCTGACATCTTTAAAAGAAATTCCCTACATTAAATACCCCTCTGTTTGATATCCTAGAATAGCCTCCATTTTCTTGCATAGACCCTTACTGATATATTCCCCTAGATGATAGAAGGACAGTTACTTTGAACATGATTTAAACAGTGCTTAAATAATTCATTGTCATTGAAATTCTATGAGAGAAATCACAATTTCTGTCATTCTGGTGGGAATAAGTTTACAAAGACTTTTTGATAAAATAAGTTAAGAATTCAGTCTTGGAGGAATATGGCATAACTCTACCTAAAATCACATTAAAATTCATAAGAAGACTTCATATATTTTATATTTTTATGTATAGAAAGTAAATTTTTATAAGTAGTTTTTTCAGTATAGCAAAATCATCTGCATGCATTCATGGTAATTTTTCCTTGTGCTTAGGCAGTAAATCAGCAAATAAATAATTATTTAATATTAACAATATGTCAAACACTGTTCTAGATATTGTTGCTGGACATTAGTAGCTTACCATTTAGCTGTGAAGAAAGGCCATAAAACATTAAGACAGTAATAGAATGACAATTTCAAATAGTGATGAGTGTTATAAAACAAATAGAATATACATAAATAACATATAAATACACTATGAAGTAAATTAAGATAGCTAGATAGAAAATGGCTATGGCCAGCATGTAGTTATCATGGTCATAAAAGTCTTTTTGGAGGGGCTGACATCTGAGCTGAAACTTGAGTATCAAAGAGGAGAGAACATGGTGGTTTCCACTGGACGTGTTAAGGAGCTAGAAATGGGAGGGCTTGGAATATGTCTTGCAAGTGGTGAATACAGTCTTGGAGGATTAAGATAGTGTGAGGATAATAGTCATTGTGAGGATTTGGGCCCAAGTAACTCTATGAACAAAGTTGCCATTTTCAAAATTCTTAGTGTCTAAGTATATTGGTAAATAGTAAAAAAAGTAAATTATAGATTACAGAGTAGAAATCTTACACATTGATCCTTTACTTCCCTATGATATTAGGGACAAAACTTCATGTGTATAAAGGAAAGTAATAGGCAGAGCACAAGGACAGAGGATAACATTATAACATTCAATCAAATGAGACATTTTGCAATAATGCTTATTTCTGAATAGTCTAAGAAACCTGGCTAGCCACTCTTGAACTATTCCCTCTGCCTCTTTTCCATGCTAGTAGAGACACCATCTGCATAACTTTAACTGGCACCACCCTTATATGACAAAGCATCTTTTCAGGGACAAATCAGGTGACATTTTTCTAGTCTGTAGAGAAAATCTCAAAATTGTCCCCAGGCCTTTGAGGGTAGAAAATAATTATGACAAACACACTACCTTTTAAAATCCAAGATTATGCAAACATTTAATAGTCAAAAGTATTTATTTTGCAGTTGGATTAACTGATACAGATAGAGATGATGAAAGTCACTTTATGTACCTATAATTATACATCTCTGCATCTCTAGCTATGGCATATTATATTACGTGTGTATATAATACCGCATCACTAATAACTGTACACATAACCTATTGTATGATAATCAATAGTCTTGATGCCATTTTGATATCAATATTTTATTAATAAAATAGCAGATCCATTCTTCTGCTAATAGTTTAACTGACCTGAGGAATTAAACATAAGCTAAAAGATCAGTCTGACTCATAAATAATTTTTCATTTATTTTTTACTAATTGCAAAATGAATATATTTAGGGAAAAATATACATAGCATTAAAATAATTCTTACCCTCTAGTCTTTTTAACTTATTGTTTCAACTTTTTTTTATTCTGGAGATTTTGCCTAAGATAGCTCTTTGTGGAGGTTTGCTTACAATTCATTTTGATGTTTATGTAACACAATAAAAGGAAGTAGAATTTTTGAATGATGATTTTATCTGCATCTCTTATATGTATTCTTGGAATTCCTAGACCCTTCTGTATACATTGAGTCCTGAGATATTGGAAAATTATATGACAAACCAGTTCCTACTGGTTAATACCAATTAATACCAATCAATAATTTATTAATTCTCTTTTTCCATCCTGAAAGTATAAGATGGTAAATAGTCCCATATGGGTTCTTTTAAGAAATTTTAACAGTTATGTAATTCAGATGAACATTGATATACAATTAAAATTTACATGAATGTGATTGAATCAGAGATCTTTACCCACTCATCTATTAATGAGCATTTGGGTTGCTTTCATAGCTTGGCTATTGTAAATAATACTGCAATAATCATAGGAGTATGTATATCTTTTCAAATTAGTGTTTTCATTTTCTTTGGGTAAATACCTAGTAGTGGAATTATTGGATTATGTGGGTATTTTTATTTTAAACTTTTTGAGGAAACTCCATTCTGTTTTCCATAGTGGCTGCACCAATTTACTTTCCCAATAACAGTGCACAGGGCTTTTCTCTACATCCTTGCCAACACGTGTTTACTCTTTCTTTCTTTCTTTCTTTCTTTCTTTCTTTCTTTCTTTCTTTCTTTCTTTCTTTCTTCTTTCTTTCTCTCTTTCTTCTAGCCATTCTGACAGGTGTAAGCTGATATCTTAATACAGTTTTGAAATGCATTTCCCTGATGCTGAAAATATGATTGAACATCTTTTCATGTTTCTGTTGGTCAACAGAACTTTCATTCACACATTTTGATGCACTTACAATGTGTCAAAACTTGGAAATACCAGTGTTAAAGAAGAAAAAAAAAAAGTCACTGTCCTTCTAGAGTACATGGCCTAGGTAGAAAGGAGACAGAAAATAAACTAGTTAACTGTGCCAGGCAGATTTAGAGAGGTAAATGCCATGGCGAAAAACACATAAGATAATGTGAGTAAGTCTAGAGAGAATGAAAGGAAAAAGCCTTTCTAAGGAGATATTTGAGTTGAGATAATGAACATTAAAAGTTAGGAATGTAGACTCAATGCAATTCCAATCAAAATCACAATGGGTTATTTTATGCATATCAACAAATGGATCCTAAAGTTGATGTAGAGAGACAAAAGATCCAGAATAGCCAACACAACATGGAAGAGGAAGAATTAAGTTGGAGGACTGACATTACCTTACTTCAAGACATACTATGGGGCTACAGTAATGGAGACAGTATGATATTGGTAAGAGAATAGATGAAGAGATCAATGGAACGGAGTCCAGAAATAAACCCTCATAAATATAGTCAACTGATCTTTGACAAAGGAGTGAAGGCAATGTAATGGAGCAAAGATAGGTCTTCAACAAACAGTGTTGAGGCAGCTGGATGCCCACATGTTGGTAAAGGTGGAGGCTGAGCATGTGTGGGGAAGGGGGTTGTACGAAAAATCTCTATACTGTCATCTCAATTTTATTGTAAGCTTAAACTGCTCTAAAAAATAATGTTTTTAAAAAGTATTGATGTGGTTATCTGAAGAAAGAATATTTTGAGTAGTGAGAAGAGCAAGAAGAACAACCATTAGGAGCAAATGAGCATTGCCACTTAAAAGACAGAAAGAAAGTCACTGTGGCTAGAGCATAGTAAGTGATGAGAAAGTGGTAAGTGTCAAGGTCATAGGGGATTTTGTAGGTCATTGTAATGCTTTGCATTCTATCCAAAGTTTGTTAAAAATCCATTGGCGTGTTTGAAGCAGTGAAACTATGATCTGTTTTACATTTTTAGTTTTATTTTTTTAAAGATTTATTTTATTTATTTATTTGAGAGAGAGAGAGAGAGCATGATCAGGGGGAGGGGCGGGGGGGGGGAATCCCAAGTAGGCGCCACACCCAGCCCAGCACAGAACCTGATATGGGGCTCATGACTCTGAGACCATAACCTGAGCTGAAATCAAGAGTTAGATACTTAACTGACTGAGCCACCCAGGCGCCCCCTGTTTTACGTTTTTATAGCACAAGATAAATACATATATAGAGGGAAGACTTTAGGAGACCAAGAGTGAAACCAGGAAAAATGTCCAGATAGACAGTTAAGGGAAGAGATACATAATATTTGAGAAATGAAATCTCAAGAAACCTAATGGTACAAAATACATTAGGGTGTTCAAGGCACAAACTAATAATATAATTATGAATATGAGCATGATTTCCCTCTGTCTCTCTTCCCACCCCCATGGCATTTCCTGTTTGCTACTTAGCTCCTTCTTTACTGATTTTTCCCTGAAAACTCCCTTCTGTAACAAGGCTCTTAGTTCTTGTCCTCACAAGGACTGATAATCTCATGTCTTTGTGATAACAGATTGTTCCAAGATCTGACTTTATAGTTGGAAAATACACTCTAATTCAATCTCTAGGTGTTGTAGGTCAACACTTGAGACAGAACGTAGAGTTGTGTTGTTGGGGCGCCTGGGTGGCTCAGTTGGTTGAGCGACTGCCTTCGGCTCAGGTCATGATCCTGGAGTCCCGGGATCGAGTCCCGCATCGGGCTCCCTGCTCGGTGGGGAGTCTGCTTCTCCCTCTGACCCTCCTCCCTCTCATGCTCTCTGTCTCTCATTCTCTCTGTCTCAAATAAATAAATAAAAAATAAAATCTTTAAAAAAAAAAAAAAAAAGAACGTAGAGTTGTGTTGTAATGATTCAGACTCTTCACTCCTGATCCAATCACATTTGGTTCAAAAAAGCAAAACTCCATAGTCTAAATATTAAACACTGAGGTGCAGACTAGTGACAGGATAATGGAGTCCTTCTGTATCTAGCACATATCTCTGATACAAATATTGCAGAGTCAAATGATTGCCAAAGTTCCTGCTGAAGCATTTCTGATCATAGTTTTGGATTTGGATAGGTAGGTGTGTTAGTTTTCTATAGCTGCTCTACCAAATTATCAGAAATGTAGCAAATCAAAACAATACCTATTTATTATCTCACTGTTCTCTAAGCCAAAAGCTAGGCATAATGAAGCTGGTTCTCTGCTTCGGGTTTAACAAGAGCAAAATCAAGGAGTTTGCAGGACTGCATTGCTTCCTGGGAGTTTGGAGGATAAATCTACTTTCAAACTCATTCAGGTTTTTTGCAAAATTTAGTTCCATACTATAAAAACAAAAGTGTCTTCACCTTCTTTCTTCCTTTTCTATTTTCCCTCTTCTATTTCTTCCTCTCTCCTTCCCTCCCTCTCTTCCTTCCTTCCTTCTTTCAGTTCATAATCTCAAGTAAAGTACATTTTTAACTCACTTAATGATTGATATACACTCTGAATATATTTGTGTCAAGTTCCTACTTATAATAGACTCTTGCTTCCTAACAATTGAAAAGTGGATCTTGAAGTAAACTAAAAACTGCAAAAGCACAATTTCTATTAGTCACTTGAAGGCATATATTACCTTTGTCATTTTAAAACAAGACACTTTAAGTATTATAATAAGTACACCCATTTTCTATATACATATTTTAAAATGTGTGTATGTATACAAGTTTCTGCACATATTAATGGCTAGTACCACCAGCTAACAGCAGCCAAAAGCAGAGTACACTGAATGTAGAAAGTGGTATAGAATTCAATAATGTATGTGAAACTCATTCTGCAGATGGGCCAGATGCTGCAACTTAGGGGTGTTAATCCAGAGGTTTCCCAAACTTGAAAAAAAAAAAAGACATTGAGGCAAAGCCATTTATCTTTGATCTTCTACAATTCATGCAAATACAACAATTGTCTTTTTGTCTGGAAATTCTTACTTAATTCCTAGACTTCAGTAACCTCAAATCTTCCTAATACCCGTTTTCATTACGATAGTCGCTCTGATGGATGGTAATACCACATTTTACCTTGCATATATGTATTTTTAAGTGTTTAAAATGTCTTTTAAAAATCTGTTACTAGTTTAACTAGAATCATGATTGATTTTGTTTTCTGTTAGTCAAACTATGGGTGTGTGAATGACTTCTCCCAATCTTATTTTTAATGTCTGCCCTTTATTTTACTATGAAATTTTATAAAATAGGGGATTTTTTAAAAATACAAATACTACACTATGACAGAAATAGAAAATCTATTTATCATACTGTTCTGGGTTCTTTATGAACTTAGCACTAAACCTTCTTAAATAAAAAAAGAAAAGAAGGAGGAGGAGGAAAAAATAGCCATACCCAGATCAACTCTACTGTAGTGGCTTTTTTAGGGGGAAAAATGACAGAGAGAAAGTTACATAAGTATACAGAAATAGAGTATAAATGAATTAGATAGGTAGATCTCTATGTACGTAATTATACATATTATATGTATTTCCAACATATATCTGTATGTTGTATATGTACATATATAAATTATGTTAAAGATATATAATTATAGAGAAAATTCCAGATAGACAATACATAATTTCTTTCTTCTCAAATACATATGTACCTCTGAGATGGAAACAGATATTGCAGTTTTATATAAAGGTGATATAAAATATTTAATAACAGTTTGATACAACAACAGCAAACACAAAAACAAGAACAAAATAAATGCCACTCACCTGGATGGATTTTAGCTGTCACAACTTGTTGCCTGCTGTATATTAGCCCTGCTTTTAGTGCAGATGATGTAGACATAATCTTGTAGACAAATCATTTGTATCAACTACTAAGGAGGGATCTATGGATATATAACTGATGACTATACATAACTGATAAAGTTTACATTCCAAAACAATAATCATAAATTTAGGGAGATAAGCTATATGAATAAAAAAAAAAAAAACAAATGCTACAAGTGACTGCTATTTAGAAATAAAATGTGTCTCAAAGAGGGGGGTATAAATTGAAGATTTCAGGAAGGAGAGAAAATTTGATCAACGTTAAATATTTCCACTAACATGAAAAATATCTTCATGAGTAAGTAAAAATAATGTTATTTATAGATGTAGTGTGTACTTAAATATTTACACCCTCCTTGGAATGAAATAATTTTTGAAAATGTCATTAACTGAATGTCTGGTGTTCCTTTATACAGATTTAAGCCCAATTATTTGGAAATTGCCATGTTACAGATAATCAGTTAGTTCAGGATGAAGGATCCTTACTTACTGACTGAATAATATTTTCAAACAAAATTGCAAGATGATTTCATCAGCACAGAAAAGAATGTTGACCCTCTTCTTCATTTTTGGCTGAAAATTACCTTTCCCTTTTACTTGAATGATGTCACATATTTCTTTCCATCGTAACTTGAAGGAGGAGCAGTAGAAAACCATGTTGAAGCTGGTGTCTGTGTTTCTTTAATCATTTAAGGAATATTGTGCTCCTTATACAATCAAAGACCTTCACAGAAGAACGGATACTGTTCAGTTGATTTGATCATTGTGTATAAACTGAAATGACACTTAAGCCCTTTCTAGTTCCTCTGGAGTAGGTAAATTAAAAGATACTTGTTTGCAATTTGATTAGGAAAAATAGAACATTGGATTTTGAGGAAACCTACAAATATTAGTTTCTAGCACTTACACTCTTCCCCACGTTTGTGTGTGTGTGTGTGTGTGCAATCCTCCCACATCATCAGCGCCTGTAGAAGGCAGTGCTACAATATACATCTGAATCCTCCTGCTTACTGAACTGCTCCCTGACCTTTGCAGCCCCGGGCTTTTTACAATGTTTCTATTAGTGTCATCTGATTTCTGGTGCTGTTTTGTCAGACTTCAAAGTGTTGCCTGGCCCAGAGTGGTGCTCAGATAGATTTACTAAACTTTATTTTGAAGCTATAAAAGATATCCCATTGTTTTAGAAGTTTTGCTAAATCTTTGCTAATATTTCAGCACTAGTGTTGCAAGCATTAGATCGGTAACTCAGAGAGGAATTTTAAGCTCTTCTTTTCCCCGTCATTTATTTTTTTTAATTTTATTATTTTTTTTAAGATTTTATTTATTTATTTGAGAGAGAGAGAATGAGAGAGAGAGAGAACACATGAGAGGGGATAGGGTCAGAGGACGAAGCAGACTCCCTGCCGAGCAGGGAGCCCAATGCGGGACTCGATCCCCGGACTCCAGGATCATGACCTGAGCCAAAGGCAGTCGCTTAACGAACTGAGCCACCCAGGCGTCCCTCCCCGTCATTTAACTTTCAAACTATTTTTGTCTTTGAATTTAAAGATTCAGTTTGTTTGCTTCAGTGATGTAGCTGGACTGGTTCAGTGCAGGCTCTGATGATATCCTTGCTCAAATTACTCCCCTGGGGTTGGACCATGAGGAGTCTGCCATTGATTGTGCTTAAGGCCCCCGGACCAGTGAGGTTTCTACCTTTAACACCAGATCTGTGTGTGCTCTGGTCTCAGTTCAGGGAGTTGATGCATCTGCCCCCTTTTCAGGCAGGCCTGGAGAACCAGAGGCTCTTTCCTCAGAGGACATGGCTCTGGGAATGTGCCCAGGCTCCACGGCGACAGTGGTTTTAGCTGCACTCCCTGAATATGTTCTCTGAGCTCCCCGGGGAGCTTCTGAGCCGTCTGAGTCTATTGGCATCACACACAGCTGTTAGCCTCCCCTGACTGTCAGCTGACTGACCTACTGTTTCAACAATACCCCAGGGACATATGTCGTCTCGCAGCCTGATCCAGACAGAGGTCAGCCACTTAGCAGAGTCCGAGCTGTGTGGCTTGCTTTAATCCTCCGATTTCCCTTGTAAAATCCTTTTCCCCAGTTCTGGGGCTCGTTTTGGTTCTTTGTTTGGTCATTTACATATTTGTTTAGTCACTTGGCTGTGAAATCTGTTTTCCTTACAGTTTGTACTTTCTGATGTCTCTGCTCAGATGTTTTCCTTTATTTTTATCTTTTATCCGGGTTTCTTAAATGCCATCCCTGGGTCAACATAAGCCACTTCTGGGTCAAGGGTTATGATTAAGCTCCCTTAGCCAGCTTGGTTTCTATTCTTGGACATTGGACACATGTGTGCTTTGGGGACTGCTTTCACAGTTCAGCATTGAACCCTGCATTCAGCCAGGGAAGCTCAGCTTTTCTATCTCTGGTCCCTTTTCCAAGGATGCAGGCATGGGCATGCCCAGCCTTCCAGCCCCCCAGGAATGAGTGTGATTTATTCACACACCTAGTTTCCCAGGCACTGCATTTGGCTCAGAGCAGTGTATAGTTCAGCGGGTGTTCTCCTCTTGGTTCTCTTTCTCTGGAAAACCCCCACTGATACAAGGGACATGAGCCAAGGACAGAGGGCAGCTGTAGAGCCTGCAAAAGTCAAGGGAATAAGTGGTCTAGAGCTTCCAGGGAGGAGCGCAGCCCCTCCAACACCAGACTTTCAGCCCAGTGTAACTTTCTTCAGTCTGATCAGCTATAGAACTGTGAGATAATACATATATACTGCTTTAAGCCACTAAATTTGTGTTAATTTATTATGGCAGCAAAAGAACACTAATACACGAGACCAAGCAGATCTATGCCATCCGTGATTTGGATTCCTGTTACCTTTGGGGTGAATGAATGAATCGTGATTGGGGAGTGCAGAATTGGACATTTTATTGTCATTGTCACTTTCTATGTATTTATGAGTTTAAGGTTACATGGGTATGTTCAATTGGTGATGAACCCTGAAGCTATAGGCTTATGATTTGGACAATTTTCAAATAATTGAATTAATGATGTGGAAAATAGCTTTAAGATAATCACAAGTATTAAAATCACATGTTTTTAAATGAAAGGGGAATCACATGGAAGATCTAAACTTGAAATCCACTGGAAGAAAAAAAAAGTTTTCTAAATAAAAGAACTGAACATAAACAGGAATCTAAGGTATGATGAAAGGTATGATGATAAAAGGAAAGGTATGATGATATAAAGGTATATGATATATGAAAGGTATGATGATGATATATGATGATATGTGAAAGATAGGATGACATAAGGAACATAAACAGGAATCTAAGGTATGATGAAAAAATAAATCGACCTAAATGAATTTGAAAAAAACCCACCATGAATTTTCATATTCAGGGTTTTTGAACATTTCCCATAAATATTCACATATCTGTGAATACTTTCCAATACATATTTCTAATGAATATTTATGCAAAACAAATTCTATTTCTAATGGAAGAAAATTAAAAATGGCCTCAGATATTCCTCTTCTGACAATTAATATTAGGAGACATTGAGAAAAATACCCAGAGATTAAAATGAACTTAGAAATGCAAACTATCAATACTAAATCATGTCCATCTTGTAACACATGTGTAATGATGTTCGTTTTTAGGTACACAAAAACTGGTAGAGTATACCACCTATTACCCATCTTGGGGGGAAAATACAAAGAACTGTCAAATATTCTTTTTTTTTTTTTAAAGATTTTATTTATTTATTTGACAGAGACAGAGACAGCGAGAGCAGGAACACAAGCAGGGGGAGTGGGAGAGGGAGAAGCAGGCTTCCCGCAGAGCAGGGAGCCCAATGCGGGACTCGATCCCAGGACCCTGGGATCATGACCTGAGCCGAAGGCAGTCGCTTAACCAACTGAGCCACCCAGGCGCCCTCAAATATTTATTCTTAATCTATAAAAATTCAATATAAATAAATACAATATTTGGAAATTTCCAGTACTTAATACTAATTTAGAGCAATGGAATCTAAGTATCTAATGAAATCAATTTGGGTACACAAATTATAGCATATCTGTAAGATAATATAACATGTATCAATTTTGAATTATCATATTCAGTTAATAATATGTACAATATATTGTTAGGTATAAAGCACACTTCAAATTGTGGTTTAATCTCAATTATAAATGTTTGGATATGTTCTTAAGCAGACTTAGGCATTTTCTTTATTTTTCATATTGTCTCTAAAGCATAGATATCGTTTTGTTAGGTATAATAAAATAAATATTCATGAAAAAGAGAATATGCAAAGAGATGAGTCAACTATACTCTGTTAGATACATTAGATTTGAGGGCACTTTCAGAAAAGAAACTAAGCAATCTATTTAATTTTCAAATATTTAAAGTGTTTTGTAAGATGAGGATGTTCACAGATTTACA
Source organism: Mirounga angustirostris (assembly GCF_029215605.1). Lineage (NCBI taxonomy): Eukaryota > Metazoa > Chordata > Mammalia > Carnivora > Phocidae > Mirounga > Mirounga angustirostris. Next base: position 6,270,751 of record NW_026991722.1, on the reverse strand, counting down.
TATTTTAATTTCCTATATATTGAATTCATCAACTTACTTGCCAAAATATACAGATGCCCTTACATTACATTGTGTTACTTTAAATTTTATTTCCTAAATTTGTATTGAATCACAAATCAAAAAGTTTGCAATGTAGTTTTGACTAAGACTCAGTAGAAGCTGTTTCCTGTTTTATGTTTGACAATAATTTAGCATAATATAAAGTGATGTGACATGAAGCAACATCCCGAACAGAATTCAGTTCCATTAACAAGCTCCATTATAGAAACACAGCTACCTACAAATCAACTATTTTGTGTCAGTTTCATTAATTACTCTTTGGACATAATTGGTGTAATGCTATACCTTGTCTTATGGTGTTTGAATTGTTTGGCTAGATAAGGCAAGGCACGATATTGAAAAAAGCATAACCTAAATGCAATTTTAAATTACTTGTATCAGTCCACCACTCTAAGAAGGAAGTGCTTTCATTTACTTTATGAAATTCATGACTGTTTTTTAAATTTTGAGTGAATATTTATTAACAGGTGATTCAGGGTAAATTCATAATTTTAAAAACACATAATAAGGGGCACCTGGGTGGCTCAGTCGTTAAGCGTCTGCCTTTGGCTCGGGTCATGATCCCGGGGTACTGGGATCGAGTCCCACATCATGCTCCCTGTTCCTCGGGAAGCCTTCTTCTCCCTCTCCCTCTGCACCCCCTGCTTGTGTTCCTGCTCTCACTAACTCTGTCAAATAAATAAAATCTTTAAAAAAACACCCACATATAATAAATATTAACAAGGATTTACCCTTTTTAAGATATGGTCTATTTCCATGTTATATGTAAAGATGGCCTATATGCCTCCTTTTAAAAGTGTGCACTTCCTGAAAATTAATTTAATACTGAAATTAACACAAATTAACTTTGAGGATTCTTTATACACAGGGAATAGTCATTTACTGCTAAATTTACTATTTATAAAATAAGATTCCTCAATGAGTATAATGCACATAAATAACTCCCTCTAATAATTTGACAGTACATTTTCCTTATTATTAATGCAATTATATTAAACAGAAGTATGATCGCCAATAAAATATTGCAAGCCTGATCCTTAAATATAAAAATAATAATAAAAATAGTTCATCAATATTTCATCAACACTTTATATATGTTAAGGGTTTTTCTTCCTCTCCCCACTCATGTTTTTGGCTAATTTCAATTAAGAAATAACTTCTGGTATGATTTATTTGTGGCTTTTGTCTAGAAAAAAAGAGTTAAAAAGTCACACATTGAAAAAAGCAATAATTTATCCATTTAAAATTCAAACATACCCTCTTTCCCTTTCAGTTTTACTATTTAAATAGCTATCTGCCAAAATTACTATGAATAAATTTGTTCCAGCATCATTTAAAAAAATAGTTTTTGTGTCAGTAATTGACTGTGCAAAATGGAATTAACTATGCTAAGAACTCGATTTCGTAAAACTGAAGTTACCATTAATTGAAGATGCATAATACTGTGTATAAAGGAAAACAAAAAAAATTGCTACTAATTAAAACATGATGTATCAGTAAGGTCTTGGAGAAAGACAGAAAACAGCAGTTACTTGAACAGAGAGAATTTAATATGTCAGAATTATTAAATAAGCACAACTTGGATTATCATTGAAGACAGATATAGATAGGAAGATAGAAAGATAGATAGAGGATACATGCAAAAAGAGCTGAGAAAAAATGGGGAGAAGTTGAAATTATTAAAATTTAGAAATCTAGAAGGTACTCACAGGAATGAGACTCACACCTCTGAGGAGAAGACACAGTTTGCTTTCTCTGAAGTAAGATCTTTGATCAGAAGAAATGTTGCATGTTATACCATGACTGTGCATAAAAGATCCCATGTGCCTCTGGATGCTGGATGCTGGAAGAAAGCATCATGGAATGGGAAGCAGCTCCATATACAAAATACTTGTCTATTTCAGTGAAGACAAATTCCTACCTCCACCAAGATGGAAGTGACCCAATGTAATTAACTGCCATCTGTTGGTTGCTGTCCTCCAAGATGTGATGTCTTATTGGGGGCTCAGTATGGACATCAGCTGTTGATAGATTAGGCACTCAGCACTAACAATATCCAGATAATCCTCAGCGGGGGAAGTTATTACTGTTGACCCCATGCAAAGTCTTCATTCCACCACCGTGGCCACTTTGCGCATGGACTCTGAGCAAACAATGAAGTGGCTGATAATAGAGGAGGCTGGCATATCTACAGAATATGCATCTTGCCAATCTGGTTGTTGAGAGCCTCCTCTGTAATGGATGTCTTTGGTGACATTCGCATTGCTTGCAAATGTTACCATGCTCTCTGCTCTCTGTCATGCTGATACAGCTATCCACACTAACACCACCCCAGATTTTCTGGTCACGAATCAATTCATCCTGATTATTTTTTCAAGTCAGAGACACTGAGCCTAAAAATTAACAACCTATGAGGATTCTATGTAGATTATTTCTTCTGCTCATTTCTAAGTCCAGAACAACTGGACACCCAACTATACCACCCAAAATACTTCCTACTTGGAGAATGCACTTTAACCACTGTCTTTCAGTGCCACTGTTGAATCATGCTATAAAGATCCAGCCATCTTTTTTTGGTTAATGTCAGTATATTTTGCTCAGCCATCTCTTAATTACTCCCCCAATTTTTTGTTTGTTTACCTCTTACATCAACTGTTTGTAAAGAATGGCTCATGAGGCCACAGATGAGTATTTAGAGGAGACAATGCATCAAGAGTCACTGTAGGAGTTTGAGCTACGTGGACACATAACTTGGACCTCTAATTGCTCTTGAGGCCAATTTATTATATATCACAGCCATGATAGTAGAATGCATGTTCTGCATATGCAGTATTATGATGTTGTGGGTCAGGTAAGCATAGGTCATGATATAAGATCAAGTTACTTAATGTCCTGTGCTGTCCACCAATATTTTTCAGCAAAAGTTATTGATCTTTTGAAGAGAGCATAGATTTGCTCCCAAACCCTAGAATCCTGTGCAGGGTTCCCCTTGGACACCCTACTGGCAAATTCTAACATGATGTGAGCTATGCAGCCATGGTGGAGTTTAGAGAGTCCCGGGTGGAATGCCTTAGAACAGGGCAAGAAGGTGGGTTTGGAGCTGACAGACACTGACTTAATGACCGGCCACATAGCATGTCATCTGTTGTAAGCCCACCCTGATTTCAGATATGTTAAATATGAAGTAAAATAAAGGTATGTATTTACTTACTTATTTGCTTACTTGTTTATTCAATTACTTATTTTAACATTTTTCTGAAGTAGAACATACAATAAACTCCATATATTGAAAGCACACAATTTCAAGTTTGACACATTTCTACACCTGCAACACCATCAAGAAATCAAAACAATGAATGTATCCACCATCTCAAAATTTTCCACCCTCCCTCGACCCCTGTCCCCAGCTCACCAATGATCTACTTCCTGACTAATATTGTGTATTATATTTCCTGGAATTTTATAAAAATGGCATCATGCAGTATGGAATCTATTTGCCTGGCCCCTTTCTCTAACAATATTTACTTTCATTCACGTTGTATCCTGTATAAATGCTAATTCTTTTCATTGCTATGTAGTATTGAATGTGTGGATGTGAAGCAGTGTACATGGATCGATTTTTTGAGTGGCATCCAGGTTTGACTAGTGCATGAGTTACTTTTATCAACTTGGGAAAATACGTAGGAATGTAATCCGTAAATGTTACATTTCGTTTTCATCCAGACAAAATATTTTAATAACTTTGCTTTAAACTTCCTCTTTGACCTATAGTTTACTTAAAAGTGTGTAATTTAATTTCCATATTTTTGGAGCTTTTCGGGCTCTCTTACAATCATTCATTTTTTGTTAAATGCCATTATGCTTTGAGGACATAATTTGCATTCTTTTTATTCTTTTGAATTTGTCTTTTTTTTTATGGTCAAAATATGTTTTATCTTGGTGGATGCTCCAAGCACACACGAGAGACTGTGTGTTCTCTCTTGCTTATTGGCTCATTAAATGACCATTATGGAAGTTTGCTGATAGGGTTTTCAGGTCATCACATACTTACACACTTTTGGCCTAATTGCTCTATGAGTTGTTGAGACTAGCATATTATAAACTAGAGCCAGAGCTGTGAATTTGCCTATTTCTTCTTCTGTTTTATGTGCTTCAGGTCTCTGTTGTTAGATGCATAGTTGGGACTATTATGTGTTCTTTGAGAGTCACCAGCTTTTTCGTTATAAAATATCTGCCTTTATCACTAATAATATTGCTTGTTCTGAAGGCTGTTTTGTCAAATATTAATGCAATGACTCCAGCCTTCTTTAAGTCAGTATTTTGTGTGTTTGATCTTTACCGTCCATGGACTTTTAATCTATATTGGAAGCATGCTTCTTAGACACGCCATATTAAAATCTACCACCTTGCCTGTTGTCTACTTTACCTTGGTGCCTTGTTTCTATTTTCTTCTTTTTCTGGTTTCTCCTGGTTAATTGAGCATTCTGCTGTTGTTAAGAGACAATTTTCTCTGTGTCTCTTACACTTCTGTATCTTTTCTGAACAAAGCCTTTGGCAACTTTTGCTCCATGCCACCCTTTCAAATATGTCTGTAGAGAGAATAGTCTTGGAAAAGTGGATAGATGGATAGATGGATAGATAGATATATGATAGATAGATAGATAGATCTCTTTCTGTGGGACACTTTATCCCAGATAATAAAAATATAGTCTCCTTCCAAAACAAAGTTTGTGCACTTTCGATGGCAGCCTTCTTGGGGTTTCTTCTCCTTACCGCAGCCCACAGTGTGAGCACGTGTTAAATGACACTTGACACATTGCCCTGTGGGGATCGGGGACTGAAGGCATGCATTATGGGTTGAATGATTGTGTCTCTCCAAAATCCATATGTTGAAACCCTAATCTCCAATGTGATAATGTTTAGAGATAGGGACTTTGGGAAGGCAATTAAGGTGGAGACCTTATGATGAGATTAATGTTCTTATAAAAAGAGACACCAGAAAATTAAAGAAAAAAGATTTGCTTGAGTACTCCTTAAGGTAAAATACTAAGATAAGAAAATCATTCCTCAAAAGATAGTTATTACAGTTACTAATCATAATTATTTTAAATAATCTTGTTTTAGAGAATATCGTGAAAAATGACTCAATATAGAGACAGGTAAGGTTTGGGCCAGTGGGTAATGGTTGGTTGTCAGCATTCATCTTCCTCACAGGTATTTTTCAACCACAAGGTGAATGGCAATTGCTCAAATTTGGCCCCTGGAAATGGATACATGAGGTCCTGCACAGTGGGCTCTGTAGGGTTTAATATCCTGCTCCCAAAAGGGGCACATTTAGGCTAGTGGTTGCTGTAAGGGTCTCAAAGTAAAGACTTAACTGCCACCGGGACACTTTTGACTCTCGATGCCCAGAGATTACCACACTGGCTGGAATAATCCACCATGACCAGCAGCAAGAGGTAGGGTTTCTTTTAAATAATAGGAGCAATGAAAGATAAACAGAATGAGTCTTCAATTTGGGTGATAGCTTTACTCCCATGCCCTGCTGTACTAGTGAACAGTCCCACATAGCAACACCGGGCTGAAAATAGCAAGGTTATCAAGAGCTCAGATTCCTCATGAATGAAGGGTTTGATCATACCACCAGGCAAGCCGCCAGGCATACTGAGCTGATAGTGAGGGACAAGAGGAGTTTAGAGGGGAGAGTGGAGAGGGAGGGGATGGAAACAGCTCCATGACCCCTGGAAGAAGGTTCTGTAGTTCAGACTAACTTCTATCTGCCGGGTGTCCCCTCAGCAAGAAAGGGCCATGGGGACCATGGAGGAGGTGTTTCCTGAACCTGTGTGGTGAGGACAATCTTTGTGCCATAATGGGTCATCTGTAGTGGCCATGGGATGTGCCTCAAAGACCTCCAGATCTTTGGACTGAGGCTTCAGCTACTGCCCTCTGAAGTCCACTGCTGAATTTTCACTGAGACTATCTTTCCCACAGGGCTGCTTCTTGCCAACAACTAAGTGTCATTAGTCAACAGATAAAGGAGATTCATCCTTGTCAGATAGGTCTGTTCCTCTAACGGGTGACCTTGGCTCAAAGATACTTCCTTGTGTCTCCTGAATTTTCCTTCTGCTACACTGTGATCCATGTTTCTGTAAAAAACTCCTCCCTCTTTCCAGCATTTGAGGTCAGACTTGAATCACAATATGACATTAGATCGCAAATAAAGTCCTTTTTCTCTTAATTTCCCCCCAACGTCTGATTTTCAGATTAATCTGCCGATAAACTCTTCAGTTATCTCTCCTACTATGCCACAGGCCACTCCTTATTCTTTATGATAATTTTTAATTTAATGAATAGCACTCTTAATGTCACAATTCTTTATGATATTAATGTCCTTATTGATAATCTTTGCAATAATCTAGTGTCTCAGATCCTTGAATTTCTCTTCTAATTATCTTACTGTGTAGTATACCTCAGTCACTAATTCTCATTGTCATGTACTAGAACTCTTTGTTACCTATAACTTTAATGCCTCCATACTTGCAGTTTCAGATTTCCTGCTCTCCCTCCCTCTGCTGTATTTCCATGTTACAACACTTGAACTCTACCAAGACACACATGGCCACTGGTGCTATCTCATTTTTCATGACTTCATGCATTTGGTATCTTCACTTCCCAATACAAATTCCATGAGCCTTTATTTTATTCAATCCCATGCTGAGACCTTCTTATCTTTGCCTGGTTAATTATAATTGGGATTAAACTGAACTTTCTATGTTGTTTGGCAATTGAACTTTGCTGGAAAAAAATATGACAACTACGTTGATTAACCTCACTTAAAATTAATTGTCATGAATCTAAAACATGCCTTTAGGGTAATGTGGACCTCTTGAGGACAAACTTAAATGACCACATCTGAGACAATCTAGCAAAAACCGAAGTGATAAAGTTCGTGTCTGTAACCAGAGAAAGGTATGAGTAGGAGAATGACAGTATTTTCAGTGGCTGCAATGCGCACTCTTGAGTGGAGCTTTAGGAGATGATGTGAGTGAAACTGGAAAGTAGGCTAGTTCTTCAGGAGGCGGTTGCAAGGACAAGGTTGTTAGGGGCCTGGACATCCTGAGAGTATATTCAATAATGGATCAGATCAAGTCAGAAAACAAACAAACAAGGGTAGGGCTTATAAGGGAAAACCAGAACTAAATTCACAGATGACCAAGGGTTAAATTCTTTTGAGGGAGGTCATTGTGAGCTGTGAGGAGGTCATCTGATGACCCTCAGGCTGGACTCCAGCAACTGAGGCTCTCCACCCCTGCCTTGTCCTTGGAATGTGCCCTCGCTTCCCTTCCCTGTTCCCATAAGCTGCCCCAAAGATGCAGTCTGGAGATAGAAATGTGGTGCTGAGACCATCTGGGTAGTATATGTGACTGAATCCACTAAGTCCTCTCTATATAATCTTTTAAGATTCTGGCTGGTGGGTTCAGGGATCTACTGGTCTTGTGTCTGCCCAAGAGCAGCTCCATACTTAAGCTCTTGCTCATTAGACCTGCCACCTACTAATCTGGAGTGGCCTCCCTCTTTCCTCTATCTCTTCCTCCCCTACGTGCATGAAGCCTGTTTCAGATTACTCACCAGAAGTTCCAGAGGAGCTTGCTAACTAACATTTCTTCTTCAAAATTTACTGTAAAGTTTGAACCCTGGACTCCTTTTCTACTGGAAAAATTCCTCATACACAGATGTTCAGTGCTCTATTGAGAAGTTTAAAGTTAACCCATGCAAATATTTGAATATCCGAACATTGGCAGCAAGGTGATGTTTGGATCCTAAACTGTAGGTAAAAACTAATTATTATTCATTCATTCACTCCCACATTCACTCATCTATTGCCTGTATAGTTATTGAATCTCTACCACATGTGTGGTGCTATGCTACTACCCCTTTGAATATCAACAGTAAAAAAGATTCCTACCCTATTCCTGAGGAGAACTGAGGCCCACAAGCATAAATTATGTTTCTTATTTTAAACTTTGTGACAATACAGCCATCCGTGTACGTCTTTGCTAAAAGCTAATTTTGCATAAGAGCAACACAAAAATGGGTTTTGATACACATACGCATACCATTTATCAACCTATAAATAAAGCCTTTAACATAAAACAAAAACCCTTTATTTGGATGTACACATTGCCAAAAATCTTACAGACTATTTTAAGATTTATGACAGCTTTCACAGCATTCTCTTTTCAGGGATCCACTTGAGTGCATTAACTTTGAAAAGAAACTGTTTGGCTTGAATTGTGAGTATGACTTCACACAGTAAAAGCAAAGGAACCGATAGTGCAGTTCCTTTCTTGTATATCAATACACAAATATATACATATTGAACCATGTCTTGGTGCTTTCAGGTAGCTGCAGGTTCACTTTAAGTTCAAGTAAAACACAAAGAGGCTTGCCTCTCAAATTTAGGTGTTAGTAAATTGTGAAATATTAGTTGACACAATGTCAAAAACTAGAACAAAGGACCCACTGTAGTATCTTTATTACACTAAAAAAAAAAAAAAAAAAAAAAAAAGGTATGAGTTCCAAATCTGGTGAGAATGATTTTGCAGAGTTCAAACAATTATATGGTGATGACTGGAAAGCTCAGTGTATGATTTTCAAAGAGATGATTAATACAGATATTCCAGAAATAACTAAAACATATTCAGGCAGGTTTAGCTGAAACAAATACTTGTGAAGTAGAGCTAAACACCCTGAAATGTCATTCAAGTTCTTCAACAACACTGCATCACACATGCCATTTAAACTCTACAGCTCATCCCACCACCCCCATCATCATAGGGCCGCCTGGGTGGCTCAGCCAATTGAGTGCCTGACTCTTGGCTTCAGCTCTTGGTCTCAAGGTCATGGGGTTGACCCCCGCTTCAGGACTCCACACTCAGCTGGGAGTCTGGGATTCTCTCTCCTTCTCCCTCTGCCTCTCCCTTGCTCGCACTTTCTCTCTAAAATAAATGTCTTTAGGGCGCCTGGGTGGCTCAGTTGGTTAAGCGACTGCCTTCAGCTCAGGTCATGATCCTGGAGTCCCAGGATCAAGTCCCATATCAGGCTCCCTGCTCAGCAGGGAGTCTGTTTCTCCCTCTGACCCTCCCCCCTCTCATGCTCTCTCTCTCTATCTCATTCTCTCTCTCAGATAAATAAATAAAATCTTAAAAATAAAATAAAATAAATGTCTTAAAAAAAAAAAAACTCTATGGCTCAAGTATAAGCATCTAAAAGTAGAAAATTATGGCATTTTCTTTGACTATTCCATAGGGTTATTTTGTCATTCAGTCAACAAATGTATGAGGAGGGAAAAAGAAAAATGGGCTTCTTTATCTACTACTTGAATAAATGGGCCTATTGTCAGAACCTGATGTTTAATCCTAAAATAATTAGGAGGTTTAGAAGAAATTATTTGGCCTAATTACTGCTCACTATTATAGTTGATCATCTACAACCCTAAGATATAATTATTAATCTCTATAATAACTCCATGAGGTAGGTTTCCCTATTTTTCAGATGTGAAAACCAAGTCTAGAGTTAAATACACCAATCAGGGTAATATTAACTTCCATGCCTGGCATTCTGGCATTAGGAATAAAATGTGGATCTGTTTGATATCCAAAAACATGGGCTGATATGTGGTTGTTCTTAAGTTAACAATTTTAAGATGATAAAAATCTTGAGGGGATTAGAAGAAAGAAAAGCTTTTCTTCCCTTACAGGTAGATCATTAAAATGTATTGAGGGTATTTTAGTGGAGAGCATTAACAAAGAACTTTGGAGGAAGATTTAAAAAATAACCTAGTCCCTGGGTTGATATTAAGAATATTCAGTTAAGGGGGGGGGTGCCTGGGTGGCTCAGTCAGTTAAGCATCTGCCTTCAGCTCAGGTCATGGTCCCAGAGTTTCTGGATTGAGTCCTGAATTAGGTTCCCTGCTCAGCGGGGAGTCTGCTTCTTCCTCTGACCCTCTCCCCTCTCGTGCTTTCTCTCTCTCACTCTCTCTCTCAAATAAATAAATAAAATCTTAAAAAAAAAAAAGAATATTTAGTTAAGGGGTGCTTGGGTGGCTCAGTTGCTTAAGCACTGACTCTTGATTTCAGCTCAAGTAATGATCTCAAGAGTCATGAGACCCAGCCCACTGTCAGGCTTTGTGCTCTGTAAGAAGTCTGCTTGGTATTCTGTCCCTCCCCCACTTGCTCTCTCTGTCTCTCTCTCTAAAATAATAAATAAAATTAAAAAAAAATATTTAGTTAATCTTGCTGAGGAAATTAAGTTATTTAATTAAACCTAATTTAACAAAATATAGCTCATGTTTCGATATCGCCTCTACTGAACTTAACACTTGATAGGACAATGTGGTCTTGCCTTCTCACATTAGAAGTTGTTCAGCGGACATAAATGCGGTATAGAGAGGCTGCCATACCACATTTATCTTCTTAGGTACATGGTCTTCTATAACTTCTGTAGCATAGTAGTTTCTCAACAAATGTTAAAATAAACCAAACTGATATCATACTCGAAGAATATTCCTGTACATAAAGATGTAAATTAATCATGTTTTGCTTACCCTCTTATTTGGCTATAACTTTAACGTATTTCCTCCTTAAGATAAAATTCATTGAGATATAATCATACATAAATATGCTCCTGATAAAATCTACCACATTGACACTATATAGTCAATGTTTGATAATGAATATCATTTTTATTTTGGGTTTTCCTATCAAATACACTTTACTGTATTAGATCTAGTACTTTAATAAGTAATAAGTTATGATGAAAGGAAATATGACAGTGCTATGAAACTGTATATGAATATTGTACTAAAATTGAATTCTGGGAAATTCAAACTAAATTCTGTTAATAAGGGAAGTCTAGAAAAGTACTTTCTAGAACCCAAACCTTACTTCTGTGATTCAATTAAATTAAATCACATGAAATTGGGGCTTTTAAGTAAAAATGGGTCACTATCATGAGAAAAACTTTTTGGGGGGACAAAGATGCTCTGAAGTGACATTAAGCAGTAATTCTTCCTTTAAAATCCGTACTAAAATGGAAGTATAAATATGGTGAACGGCCTTTTGAATTTAGTGTTGTTATTTTGTTTTTTACATGGAGCTCTGGGCTGAATAAAAGAAACTCAATAATGAAGTTCAACTATATCTCATAGCCACTGTAGGATGGTTATCATGGTTTTCTTACACCGCATAAAATACAAAATCAAATGTACCCAGGTGAGGTGGAAAGACTCACATTTTTTATGAAGTATATAAAATGTAAGTCATTTCCTTGGAAGTGCCTAAAATCAATAGTTTTAAATCTAAGATTAAAAAAAGCAGAGTACTTAATTTCCGTAAATATAATGTATTTTTCTGACATACTTTTTCTACTATACTATCCTTCTTGCCTCCTTCCTAACTGCTTAGGCCCACTGAACAATAACTATTGTGCTGTATTTTGAAAGGAAATGATTAGTGGTGTTTTACTAACTAAAAACACTAATCCATTTTCAATACCATTATTTAATAAAAGGAACCAGGCTCCAGAATCCTTGGAGAAATGGCCAATTATAGGAGGAGAGCTGCAAATATGCAAGATGAACCTGTAAGGAAATCAAAGGAACCTGTAAGGAAATGCAAAATGTAAGGAAGTATTCAAACAGAAAAAAAAAATCAAATCAAACAAATGAAAACAATGAGGAGGATATATCAGAGGATACAGGACCCAAATGAAAGAGCTTCCAATGACCAAAGCTGGAACAATTTGAGAAACAAAATAAAGTTATTTTGCATTATAACTTAAAGTATGACATAAATACCCATGAGTTCAACTAACATAAGTAAATGATGAAATAAATGAATGGAAGAGAGAGAAATCTGTGCAGAAGGATTTCAAGTGACTTATGTAGATACTCCTTAAGAAGATGGGGCATAACTTAAAATATCTCACTTCTTAACTATGAGTAGCACATACTGATTTCCTTGAAAAAAGCACAATATGGAAAGGAGAAACAAAGACCAACTTCACAGCAGAAAATGCTGACAAATACTACCTCAGGAGGTGAGCAAAGGTAACAGCAGCTGTGATAATTCATGTGGATACTACGTACTTCTAATTTGTAGTGATGAATGTGCACTTAGCCTCTGTGGTCTTTCTCCCCAAAACCCATATCCACTGTCTAAGCATGAGAAAAATCATCGGGCAAATCCCAGTTGGGGAGCATCCTACAGAATACTTCACTAGTTCTCAAAACTGTCAAGATCATCAAAAACAAGGAAAATCTGTAAAATTTTCAAAGCCAAAAGAGGGGCCTGAGGAGACATGACAACTAAATGTAATGTAGTGTCCTAGATGAGATTCTGGAACAGAAAAAGGAAAAGGGGTAAAAATCAAGGAAATCTGATTAGAACATGGACCTTGGGAGATAATAATAGATCAAATATTTATTCATTGATTGTGACAAATGTACCATACTACCATAAGGCATTAATGAGGGAAATTGGATGTGGAATATATGGGAATTCTATATTATCTCTGCAATTTTTCTATAAACTTAAGAACATTTTTAAAAAGTGTGCTTAAAAACCTAGTCATCCCAGCATGATTTTTATAGAGATACACAAGCTTATTCTAGAATTTCTATGTAGTGGCAAAGTATCTAGAACAGCTAAAACAATTTTGAAGAAAAAAGAAAGAATTAAGTGGGAGGAATCAGTCTATCTGATTTCAAGCCTTATTATACAGCCAGAGTAATCAAAAGAATTTCCACAGGGGACAGACACATAGATCAATGTGGCAGAACAGAAAACTCAGAAATAGAACCACAAAAATATGACCAATTGATTTTAGACAAAGTTGCAAAAGAAATTTAATGGAGGAAATATAGCCTTTTCAACAAATGGTGCTGGAGCAATTAGATATCCATAGCCAAAATAATAAATTTCTACCTAAGTTGTACACTTCATACAGAAATTAACACAAATGGGCCATGGATTTAAATATAAAGCAATAAGCTGTAAAACTTTTAGAAAAGAAAAACAGAAGAAAATCTCAGAATCTAAGGCTAGATGAAGAGTTATTAGATTTGACACCAAAAGCACAATTCATAAAGCAGTTGACATATTGGACATTAGTAAATTTTTTTAATTGTTCAGCAAAGACCTTCCTAAGAAGATGAAAATACCAGCTACAGAAAAGGAGAAAATATTCAAATAAACAAAGCCAATAAAGGACTAGTAACTAGAAAATGCAAAGAAATCTCAAAATTCAACAGTAAAAAAGCAAATAACCAAATTAGAAAATGAGTAAAAAACATGAGACATTCACTAAAGAGGATGTACAGATGGCAAATAAACACATGAAAAGATGCTCAACATCATTAACCACTATTCCTATATTCACTACATACCATTTTGTTTGAAAGAAGAAACACTTACTGCAAGTGATGGAGAGATGTATTTCTAAAATAATGATGAGCAGCATTCTGGCATATACTCATTAAGCTGAAATCTTTAAGATGTTTAATAAAGTTAGCAAAATTTTAATGTATTAATTTGCGTATTTGGAACAAAGTATAGCAAGATCATCTATGAGTTGATATCAATGTTCTGCTTAGGAATACCAAGAAGATAAACATGTTTCTGAATGAATGCATAGGATCAGATTGTCCAATGTGATACAAATCAGAGAACTTAGTATCAGGCTTTTCTAAATAGATTCAAAGACATAAGTCATTAGAGACCAGCCTTCCAAAGTCCAAGGTCTAAGGGAGAAAACTAATTAAGACTATAATGTAATTACTTTCATGTCTTAGTTTCTTGTTAATATATCTTATTACTTCTGTGTATCCTCTCTATAAATCTCCACTCCATCTGGAAAATGAATGACATAGATTTTTGCTGTTCCTCACCATGACTGTTTTATTCAAGATGAGAAACTCAGAACATTTGTTTATTTCTAGGGAATTGGCTTTCAAAATATAGCTTTATTCAGTAATAAACAAAAGTTTTAAAATAAGATTTTTAAAAGGCACACTAGGTAAAATTCCTGACATATTATTAATAGACTGGGCACTGTTTAGTATATCCATCAGAGACTACCTTGATATATTTATAAGTTGGACCTCATTTTATCCTCTTCTTCCCTTGTATGTAGCACCATAATAATTGATTATTGGTGGGTTAGTAACCAATGATGGAACAAACATTTGTTTCCTGCATATCTCAGTTGTGGTGCTAAAGTAGAAATGAAAATACTTATATACCATAGATTTAAAATGCTATTATAAACATAATGATGAATATATTTGCTTTAACTACTGACAGGCTTTTTTTAGTTTAAGATTGCTAAAACTTTATACTAAATACCAGAACTCCAACTGGCCAAGAAATTGACTCATATTGGAGAGTGTAAGTGACTTCTAGCCAAAACTGTAAAGGTTGCTGTGTTTCTTCAGAATGAAGCACTGGGAGATGATAACAGTTTTATTTTAATGCTTCTTAGTTTGCATAGTCATAATCTTGACCTACATTTGTGTAATAGACATGAGATGGAATTTGCAATTATAGAAGGGAAAAAGGAAAGAGAGAACAGAGGGAGAGGGTAGAGGAAATGAAAGGTTTTTGAATCAATAACATTTAAAACAAAACAACCACTGTTTAAACAATGAGAACCTCAGGAAAGGGCTTATAAAATTATTTAATATCTTGAAATCACTCTTGCCTGTGCCGACGTAATTTTGAGTTTAAAAGGAACACCAACTCACAATGATGGTGTTTCTAAACAACACGGCTGATGATGGAGTGTGAAAGAAGCACAAGGAAAATCACATGTAATGGACATTTTTTTGGGTAAGCAGGTGTGAAAAATGCCCCAGGGAACTGAGTGCCAGTGAGTAGAAATATCTCAGACTCTGAGCACTTGTAATTATGCAGTCTTTCCCTATGGGCTTACTTGTTTATTTGTCTGTTGGTGGTTGCCTGAACTTTTTAAATTAAAATTTTGATGAAAAGAAAGTTCCTGCCTTAAAACCATACTTTACAATCCTAAAAAGGACTCCAGAGAACAATTTTAAGGTTTTATGAAGATATTTTTAAAAATCAGTTTTATTTTTATTGTACATTTCATTTTTCTTTTTGCTGTGGTTAGGAGAAAATTAATTTAGAAAATAAAAGTAAGTGGCCCCATCGTCTTCCAAATTGTTTTCTTTGTACTTTATGCAAACTAAACCTGGTAAACTTGACTATGGTGGAAATTTAGTGGTGTTTAAAGACTGGTTAGGACTGGAATGATATATTAAATTTTTCTCTTTATAAAAGAGTAGCATATCATTTGTTTTAAGAATACCTTTTATTCTTTGAGATTTTTTTCATTTTTTTCATATAAATACAGTTTCTGTGAACAGGGAATTTGTAGAGATAAAGAGAAAAATAAGATTCTTTGCTAAGGTAACAATAAAAAGTAATATTTTTTTAAAATTTCATGTACATTAGAATCTATAAAAACAGGATAGAAAAATATATAGAAAAGAAAAATACAACTTACATAGAAAATGAAAAGAAACTCCATAAAAAAGGGAGATAGAGACGACTGTAAAAAAGCATTGTTAATATGATATTTTCATTTCCAATCTTGTCTGATGTATATTCAGTCTCTCTTGCTGCAAATATCCAAATATTTCTAAAATACCTACTTATCACTTTTCATGTACAGTTTTTTAATGCAACATTGAATTTTACCAGCAGAATTATAGAGATAATTATGTCTCTTAATTCACCACCCTAAAACAAATGAAAGGAAATTTTCCATAAGATCTTTAAGCTCTAGAACAACATGGACTCAATAAATTGAGAGATAAAAAAGTATAGTATTAAGAATACATGATGGCATTAAGAGGGAGGTTACAAATCTAAAGAAATGAAGCAAGTTCAAAAATGACCTTATTTCATTAATAATGTAAAATGCAGAAAAATGTAAGAAGAGAAAAAAGCTTAAATTAGCCACAGAGAATACAGAGGAATAAGACAAAGCAGGTAAAGCAATCTGAAAGAAGTTATACAGAATCCAAATAAAAATTATTTGAGATAAGGATAACTATTCCATTTATAATGTAGAAAACACATGTCAGCAAACTAGAGAGACAGGTCCTCAGTCTGATAAAACATATCCACAAAAAAGGACCTGCAGCTAATGCTATCTTTAATGGTGAAAGTTTGAATATGTTCCTCCTAAAGTGAATAACAAACCAAAGTTATCAGTTCTCCTTACTTCTATCAAAGTGATACTGAAGGAAAGAACCACATGAACAGAGTAGAGGAATTAAAAAAATAAATAAATAAAAGGCATAAGTATTGAAGAAGAAGAAGAAAAAAGTAACAACTGTCTTTATTTGCAAAAGACATGTGGGTGTAGGTAGAAAATAGCCAATAATCTGCAATAAAGCTAATGTAGCTGATCATGAGTTTAGCAACATTTCAGGAGAAAATATCCATATAAAACATTTGTGTTTCTCTATATTAGTAATGAACAATTGACAATTGAAATATATGCAGTACCATTTAAAATCAAGTTGAAACCATGAAATACCAAGGGATAAATCTACAAAATATATCAAATATATGTGCTTTAAAATTTTTTAAATAAAAATAAAATATATTCAAAAAGACCTAAGTTAATGGAGAAATATACTATGTTCAAGAATTTAAGACTTAATATTCTAAAGACATCAATTATCCTGAAACAATGTATAGAGTCAGTGTGATCCAAGTAAAAAATGTTTAGAGGTTTTTAAGCAGGTTTTACAATTTTTGTGGAAATACCAAGACCTACATAACAAAAATAATTTTGGAAAAAAAACAACTATGGAGGCCTTACACTGGTTAGTTTCAAGACTGGAATGAAGTTACAGTGATCACTGTAGTCATATAATATTGGTATTTAGGTAAGAAGAGTCACATAGATGAATAAAAATAAACAGAACACAGAAAGAAACCTACATAAATGGGATTAATTGGTTCTCAAGAAAGGTATTTCAATGTTGATGATAATATCTTCAACAAAATAGACTTTCAAATGCAAATAAGTAAAGCTCCATCCATACCTCATAGTATAAAAAAATCAACTTGAAATGGATCATGGACCAAAATCAAAACCTAACATGATAGATATTCTGTAAGAACACATAGGTAAAGTCTTTGTAAACTTAGGATATGCAAAAATTCTATCCAGCGTGTATAAAAAGCAGAGAACTTAAAAACTGGGTCATTGGACTTCATCAAAAGACACCAAAAGAAAATAAAAACACAAAGCACAGACTGGGAGCAAATGTTTGTAAACACGTATCTTATAAAAGATTTGTATAGGAGTGCCTGGTAGGCTCAGTCGGCTAAGTGTCTGACTCTTGGTTTTGGCCCAGATCATGATCCCATGGGTCCATGAAATCAAGCCCCGTGTCAGTCTCCCCACTCAGCAGAGGTTCTGCTTGAAGATTCTCTCCCTCCGCCCCTCCCCCCATTTGTGCCCCATCTCTCTCTCTCTCCCCTTCTCTCTCGCTGAAATAAATAAATAAATAAATCTTTAAAAAATAAATAAAAGATTTGTGTCAATAATATATATAAAGAACTAAAAACTCATTAAAATACTTGAACAGATGCATTATCAAAATATATTATTTGGATAGCAAACAAGCTAGACCACATAGAAAGATTTCCATCAGTACTCATTAGGAAAGTTCATATTAAAATCATCATAAGAAAGCACTACACAGCTACTAAGATAGCTAATATGAGACAAACAAGCAAAAATTGACAATAGCAAATGCTTAAAATTAGACAGAGCAACCGGAACATACATTGCTGATGGAACTGTAATGCAACAGTCACATTGAATATTCTTAGATATTTACCCAAGAGAAATGTAAAATATGTCCATACAGAGATCTGTAAATGAATGTTTATAACAGCTTTATTCACAATAGCCCAAACTAGAAACAAACTAAATATTCACCAATTTATGAAGGGATAAACAAACTGGGGCATATTGGATTAACGGAATATGTACTGGTAGTACAACGGACGGAACTGTCATATGAAACAACATGGATTAATCTCAAAAGTATTTTGGTATGTGGAAAAAAAAACCATACCATTTATAAGACATTCTAGAAAGCAAAACTATAGTGACAGAAGCAGAATTAGCAGTTGTCAGCGGCTGGTTGGGAAGGTGAGATCTACTGTCAGGAGCATGAGGGAAGTTTTTGGAGTTGCAGGAATATCTGTATCTCAGCTGTGGTGGCAATCATCCTTCATATTTGCCACTACTCATCAAGCTTTGCCCTCAGCCTGGGTGAATTTTACTGTTTGTAAATTTCACCTCATTCAAATGGACTTAAAATTTATTTATAGAAGAATCTATAACCATACTTTGTAGAGACATTCGGAAAATTATGAAATGCATTTTCCTGAGCTTGGATAAGTGTCTCGCATTGTTTCATTAATTTTCTCTTCATTCTTAGAAATTTCCTATTTCCATTATGCTTTCCTTATCTATAACTGAGGTTTGGGTCTTTCCATTTGCCATAAAATAAAAATAGTCTTTTCAGTGCTGGCCTTGGGTCTGAAAGGAAGTTACTGGGTCTCCATATCTGCAAGAATACAGCCAGTGTCTCCAATCTTCTTGCCACCGGAGGCCACGTTTGATGCCTCTTCCTCCCCACAGCAGGTATGAGCTGGAGAGGCTGACTGTGGAGTGCCGCCAAGTTCTAACAGCTGGACCTGCCACAAGGTAGCCTTTGAGGTCTGTGGTTGCCATGGTTACTGGCATGACCAAATTTGAGTACACTGCTGCTTTAAAACAAAGAATTTTTAAATAGGGTTGATCTTATTCCATCGGAACATGGATTATAGCAGTCTTGACATCAGAGAAGGTGTGACATGAATTTTATATGGCTAGAATAAATACATTTAAATTCACTACAATGTTTTTTTACTTGTCTTTCATTTACCTGAGGATAAAATGAAGAAATGTGGCCCTGAAAATGAAGCATTGACATTGACTCACAGAGACCCAAAGTGTCCATATGGTCACCCCATTAAAAGGAGGAGAGGGAGACCAGGAGAGGTCCTGACTAGAATGTGGCTCACTAGAGTTCCACATGGCCACAGAGCTACTCAGTGGTTATTTGTCTGGTACCCAACTGTACAGTGGGACTGATATATTTAGCAGTTGCATAACCCCATTTTGGTTTCCTGTTCTGTGGGTAAGACTCATCAGTGTAAGAAAGTGCTGAAATCACACCCGCGTCAAGATAGTAAATGAAAACCAATTATTGCATCCTAGGTCGAGAGTAGGAATTAGTGTCACCTTAGCAGAGTCGGTGGTCACCATCAACTCTCTGTTCAATTCTCCGGGCTGATCCCTGCAAAAATCAGACAAAGCCCAGAGAATGACTCTAGAAGACTGTACCATCCAGAACAGCTGGGCTCTCTGAGTGCTGGGGTGGACTTCTAAAGGCGTACTTAAATGGCCTGTCCAGAGGCAATACTCTGAATAGCTGTGGTTCTGTCCTTCAGAGTGTCATATTTGTAACCTATCCAAGATTCCTATATGGTGTTTTGTGTTCAGTAGAAGAAAATGTAGGTTGAAGAACCAAGGTGTGGACACACGAGTGGCTCTATTCACCACCGCTTCCAATGTCTCACTGAGGAATTTTGTGTTTCCTATCCCGGTATTGCTGGGCTTTACAGAATTGAAGTTCCCATGCCCTGAGGAGACACATCCTAAGGACCCCAGTGAATACAAGTTAGAGTTGCTGCCAGGGAACTTTGGAATTCTCATGTGCAGAGACCATGACTGGAGTAAGAAGTCACCCCAGACTGGCAGTAGTTCTTGACCCTGGTCAGAAGGAGCAGGTGGGGCTGATTTACACCATACACATAAGGAGGAGTCCATCTAGAATGGAGATGGTCCACCTGGGCCCTCCTGGTATTCCTTTTCTTACTGTAACTGTGAAAGTGGTAACCCCAGGCAGAGCTAAATTGTTCAAAGTTCAGAAAAGAAGTTCTTTTAAAAGCTGAGGTCAAGGTGCGCCTGGGTGGCTCAGTTGGTTAAGCGACTGTCTTCGGCTCAGGTCATGATCCTGGAGTCCCAGGATCGAGTCCCGCATCGGGCTCCCTGCTCGGCAGGGAGTCTGCTTCTCCCTCTGACCCTCCTCCCTGTGATGCTGTCTCTCATTCTCTCTCTCTCAAATAAATAAATAAAATCTTAAAAAAAAAAAGCTGAGGTCAAGAGAAAATCATGAATAAATAGGGAATGAGGGAGAGCATGA
Source organism: Mirounga angustirostris (assembly GCF_029215605.1). Classification (NCBI taxonomy): domain Eukaryota; kingdom Metazoa; phylum Chordata; class Mammalia; order Carnivora; family Phocidae; genus Mirounga; species Mirounga angustirostris. The sequence goes on along the minus strand of NW_026991722.1, from coordinate 6,250,329 downwards.
GTACCAAGTGTGGCCCCAAGGTCAACTTCAAAGTGATGACTGTAATGCTTCCCTTCTACCCTCCCTGCTCTCAGTTCCCCGCCAGGCAGGAGTTGCTTCCTGATCCTGTGTGGAGAAGCAGATATATGTGGTGCAGGAGGAAAGTGGCGACTGAGAACACGCTGCTCAGATCTCCTGCTTTATGAAGCATCACTGAGAGATGCCCCAGGTACTTTGCTCTGAGCCCACCACCATATTAACACAAAGCTCTGCTTCCTACAGGCTACGCTCAGCCAATGACTCAGGGTGGCAGAGATTCTAAAGCCAGCTCCCTCCTGCAGTACAAGGGACTCCACTGATGGGCATGTTAGTCTTGGACACACTGCATCAGATTGGTAGCCTCTTGGTGCTGAGCCCTTGTAGTTCTAAAGGAGCAAATCTCCTTCCTGTCTGCCTGCCTTCTCGGGGTTCAGAACGCACTGTCCTCTGAAGAGGCCTCGGTATCTCCCAACCTCTCCTCTTTCTCCCTCCCACATGTTCACCCCCAAAGTATCTCTTGCACACCTCATCACATCTTGGTGTCTGCATCTTGAAGGACCTGAAACAGTGCAATCTTTTTGAGCATCAAACGTGTGTTCCTTATTTTATTGTGTTACTTACGAATTATCATAGTGTTATTCCTACATGAGAACATGTTTTCAATCCCTATTCCATATAAAAACTGACATACCTCCAACTGCCCCATCCATGAAGAGGCTAAAAGCCAAGGGGAATAAAGGTTACAGACTTTAATTTAGAGGAAGGAACAAAAGCATTTCCCAGGTGGAGCAAATATCTGCTAAGCATATTTAAGGGTACATTTTAATTCATTTCCCCAATTTAATATAACCCTTTCCCTATTCAGACCCCAGTGGAGTTTGGAGAAGAGCAGATCAGCCTTCTCTCAGAGCAAACTTCCAAGAAAGTTTACACAAGAATATTTAACTTTTTTTGAAGCTCACAAAACTCTCAGTGAGTCAGGATACTGTTTGGGGGACTTCCTTTGAAATAAAAATTTAAAGAACAACATAAATCTATATTTCACGTCTTCCTTTGGGCTTCTTTAATTATGTGCTATTATTATATTTTTGACAGAGCTTTTGAAAGAATATACTTAATGTAGTCAATAACACACATTAATTATCCTTCAAAAAACAGGATTCCGTGGTATTTATGGATACTTAAAGCAAGCATGTTGTTCATGTTTTTTTTAACTATATCGTTTATATAGGAAATGTCTAGACCCTCTGGAATATTATGTTCAAATCATGAGCATCCTTTCTCTTTTTTTTTTCTTTTCAAACCTTAAGTCATATAAATATACCAGAAGGAAATACCTAAATCAAATTTTTTGAGACTTAATAATGCCCTTTTTCTTCTCACCGCATCCTATCATCGTCTGCGTGTATTGAGTCGATGCTCAAATAAACATGTGTGGCTGTTATTTTCAGAAGCTCTGGGATGCACACATTCAGGATTTTCCTAACTGCTTTCATGGTTTTAAGCCACTGACTTTAACAGTTTTTTTTTTTTTTTTTTAAGATTTTTATTTATTTATTTGACAGAGAGAGACACAGCGAGAGAAGGAACACAAGCAGGGGGCGAGGGAGAGGGAGAAGCAGACTCCCTGCTGAGCAGGGAGCCCAATGTGGGGCTTGATCCCAAGAACCCTGGGATCATGACCTGAGCCGAAGGCAGACTCTTAACAACTGAGCCACCCAGGTGCCCCTAAGCCACTGACTTTAATGTGACAGTCATAACGTTTGTGTTTGTAGGGTTATGAAGTTGCACTCATCTATAAACCACCACCAGAGAAGAAACTTTATTACATGCACAAAGTGATTATTACTGAAAGAGTGGAGAGGAGACTTATTACGTGTGTGATGTGATTGCCCTGCATGGAAATTCTGTGCATTTGTCGATGAAATTGGGATAGAAAATGCCAATTAGGCCATCCTCATCTATCCTAAGACATCACTAATTACAATTACTAATTTTAGAATTTTAGCCCATCATTCTAGTTTTAAAATAAATCCAATGTAATTGACAAAAATATATAAGCACAGTTTTTAGTAGCTCCAACTTGCCACACTCAGCCCGGTTATATTGCATTTTCCAGCCTTGCTCAGTGTCCTGAAATATAAGCTGGGTGTTAATTAAAACCACACATACCGAAGGATGGAAGAAAAGACCAGACCAATTTAATAAGGATAAAGTTAGGGGATTACATTTCAGCCTAATGATATCACATTCTCCAAATCTCTTTTAAGGACTGTTTGATGCCCCAAATTAACTGGTCATTAGTGACATCAATCCCCTGCTGGCTTTAATCAAGATTCAAACTTGCAGCCCGTGGAATACTAACTACGCTCCCAGGCACAAAAATTACCTCAAAATTCCCCTCTTCAGGTGGAGACTGTGAAAGCCACTTAACAGTCCATTTTCGTGCTACACCCAAGAGAATAAACGGAGAGGTGCTCTGATATCAAGAATTGCACTTCAGTACCTAGCAATTACCAAGGGATTTTTGTATCAGCTAAATTAAGTCAATTAAATTTAATGCAGACAATTCATTTTTATATATTGAGAAATTAAACTATGGCCAGAGGGGGTAAATACAGATGAAAAAATCACTGATCAGGTCATAGTGGAAAAAAACAAATACTAGTCCATCTTACATGTCAGTGTCTCTCAGTACGTGACAAGGAAAATGATAGATGTGTCACCAATGATGGGGGTTGTTCAGAAGGGACTCTCATTACATGCTTCTCATCACAGGATTTTATATTGTGTTCACAATTTTGAGCCTTTTCCTATTTATTTATATTCACCAAAATAGAGTTTTCATAGCAGGAAATGAAGGAAATTATGAATTCTGAAGCAATCGCTACGTATACATTTAAAAGTGTTGATTTTTCAGTCTCCCGCCTGGCATAAGAGCGTCCATTATGCATGGTTTTCCAGCCTTAAGCATTGATGGACCCCCTCTTACTCACCATCTCACTAACTGATCATTCTTGCAAAATTCACCAAAGTGAGAGACATTGTTTTACATCCATTTCTAGTTGTCAAGAACCGTGAAGGGTCCAAGATTTTACCTAGCTGCATGCTAACAGATAAGAATGCAATCGTCTTCTGGATGCTGGGAGAAGACACTCGACTCCTAGTTTAGAGATCGAAGACCTGATTATACACAGCAGAAGAAAAAGCTGCCGAAGTTTCCGGGTGGCCACATCAGTTCTCTGTATTCCAGTTACCACGTGGGCAATATAGGTGTGCCAGGATGCAGTCCTGCCGTGGGTTGCATTTCAGGAGAGTAACATGTAAGCCTTATCAGCAGCCTATAATATAATCAACCCTGCTCGTTGTGAGGGGGGAGAGGTCACCTCAGCCCTCAAGGGTGCTCACTGGAAAATGGCCTAAACATGGAGAGGCCATGTCTTTGCATTCTTGACGTGCCCAGCAAGACGTGGAGAAGTGCAAGGCCCCCATAGAGGGGCGTCTCCGGCACTAGCACCAGGCCAGTTGGGGAGATCCTTTCCAGATTCCTTTGGCAATCAACCTTTGTGTGGTATGCAAGCCTAAGGCTGCCTTCCAAAGAGGGATGACCAGCAGATACTTATCTGCCTTGAGATCACAGAAAGGCGTGAGAATTTTTGTTGCCGATTTTATATTAAGGAGTTTAACAACACTTTCTCATTTTCCATCAGCATTTCATAAATGTTGAATCTTTATATTCTGTACCTATAAGCTAGAGAGCAGTATTTTTCCATAAAAATAAGATATTGCAGATCACTTATAAAACTATTTATTTAAAGCATATTTTTTGTATTTGTCAAGCAATACAGGAAAATGAAGATTTAGGACCTGATTTAAAGCAGACTTATAAAGCTTCTGGGACCCATTGTAAGACCGAGAGCCAGCCAACAGTCCGCTTGCACAGCACTGATCAGCAGCTCCTGGGTTTGATGGAGCTGGGGGTGGGGCAGGGCTAGATATTCTTCAGGTGCTACTGATAGGGAAGGCACCTTCCCAAATACATCATTAACCTGCATCATCAGAGTCCCTAAGTGGACTCAGCATAATTGAAAATAAATTACATTATTTTATTAACCAGCATACTCATTTATTAACAAAATAGTTTAATAATTTTATTTCATGACCAGTGTTATACTATGATTATTAAAATAATTACCATTAAAATATTTTGATTATTAAAATAATTACTATTAAAATATTTTAAAATAGAATAAAGGATAACATAGATCTCTATTAAATATATAATAAAACAATTATTTAACTGATAAATATTAAAGTATTAGTATTTAATATAATCACTAGTAATTCTATTTTATTAATAAAATAATAGTAAATGTTACTGAATCAAGACTTTCCACTCTACTGAGTTTTAAATATATTCCTTCTTGTTTAAGATTCAAGCAATCCTATGAAGTTGAGATTTTAATTGACCCCACTTCTGTGGTAATTGTGTATTTACATATAACACGTGGTCACACGGGTGGATATTGTGACACTTCCTGTTAATTGATGCCCCAGTATTCATTGTTCCTGAACTGTCCCAGATTTTATGGGGGTACCTGATGCCCAGTTAGAAGCTATAGTTTCTGGCCTCCTGTGAGGTTGGATGTGGCCATATCACTAACCTGGTCCATTGGGGTATGAGCAGAAATGTTCTCTTGGACTCAATCTTTTCCACTTTCTGTTGTTTGGAATGTTCACAGCTGGAGCTGACACCTGAACCCAAAAAGGGAGTCAAGCCTGGGTGGGGAAAATTCTGTTTTGTTTGAGCCACTATATTTTGAGCTCATTTTGTTGCAACAACTAATTCTATACCATCATTAATAGAGGCCCAATATTATAATTAGCTTTGATTGGTATTGTCATAATGTGTGATAACTTGATCAAACTCTTTCTTACCTGTAGAGTGCTGTGTTAGCATATACTACCCGGTCAATAACCGGTACTGTCCACGTGTGAGAAGCTGAACAGGCACCACCTACATTGTTTCCAGTGTTTACAGAGAGCTGGGGTGACCCATACCCAATCTATTCTCACCAGTTTCCTTTTCCTCTTGGCCAACTTGCCAATTTCTTCTCCTTGACTTCTTTATCCCTCATATCCAAAAGGGCATCCCAAGTTACAAAGCCCCCCAGATTCTCTCTAAATGCACTTCTTTTTAAAGCTTTTTCTTATTATTGGTGATATCACTCTATATCTTCATCTGCCATCATGAAATTTTATTCTATTTTCAGTAAACATCCTTATATATTTACCTCTTTCCCTAATAGTTTTACTAACATGTTGCCTTTTTAAAAAAATGGCATCCTTTTGATATCAATGCAGCCTTTTAGAAATATCTTGAATTAAAAGTGTTATTTTATTAATAAAATATTGGTTTGGGATTTTTCTCTGCCTGAGAAGACAAATCTGGAGGCAAAATCAAAGGAATCATTAACATCTGATTTCAGCCACAACTATGCCATTTGGAAAAATGCACATACCAGGTTATGATGTACATTAATGGAACAAGTTTGGGCAAATTCCTTCTTGATTCAAAATGCTTATTCCTAGCCAGACCCAACTCTTTTTAATGAAACAAATTTATACTAAAAAATGATGTTGCATTTAATCAAAACATAAGCTGGTTAAAAGAGATGGGTGAGTTAGTCTCAAAGCCATTTTGAAGCAAATACAGACTTCTAGAAACCAGATCCATATTTGTCACAATTTCACCCCTGGAGCATACATATTCTCAGCTCATAGAGTTCTACATCTTTTTTAGTGAAATATCTTCTGTCCTTTAAGATTTTTATTTTTGTAAGTAATCTCTATACATACCAACATGGGGCTCGAATTTACAACCCGAGATCAAGAGTCAAAGCTTCCATTGAGTGAGCCAGCCAGGCAATCCCCTCTTCTCTTCCGAAATGGCCCGGTGTCACCCATTGTAATCTTAAATTATAAGAGCATATCATCATCTCTACACGTGTTGTCCACCAACTTCCCTTGTCCTAAAGGCTATTAAATGTAAACATAGATTGTCTTGGAGTAAATGTTAGACGGTAGCATGTTGGCAGTATACATTCAGCAAAGAAAGTAGGAGTTAATAAAAAAAAATAAAGGCTACGTGTAAGTCAATAAAGACAGTCATTGATTGGGATTGATGCCATATCAAATGGAGGATAAAATTAGAGTGTTATCTTAATCAGTCATTGACAAAAACATGGAAGTGGTGGAAGGTCAGACAAGAGAAGGAGAATATGATTGATTTCAAGAAAGTATACATGTGAAGAAGAATTTAGTTGATAAGGGTCTTTTTTGGCTGCTACCTCTCTCCTGGTTTTGATTATGTTGCCTATCCTCCTCAGTACCTTTCCAGTAGTCAATGACATCAATACTTACCACTGCTCCAGAGTAGAGAGATGTTTTATTCCCTGTGGCATGATCTCTGCTAGCATTAAACTTCCTTATGATTTCTTGGCATCTTCTTTCTCTGCTCCCTACCTCACCATCACACAACATCAGCTTAGTCTTCCCATGAGCAGCACAACGTATAATTCTTTTTTATTTTTTTAAAGTGTTCTAAGTGCAGTGTGGAGCCCAGTGCAAGGCTTGAACTCAGGACCCTGAGAACGAGACCTGAGCCTAGATCAAGAGTTGGCCCTTAACTGACTGAGCCACCCAGGCACCCCTAGAAGCACAGTGTATAATTGGGGAAATTGGGGCATCCACAATGAGGATGTACTGCTGGGCCTTTCTCTTTCAGGCGTTTAGGAATGAAATAGCACAGAGACCTTGTTCCTTTGGAGGCCCTTGTCCTTGCAGTCAACTTAACAGTAATGTTCCTGCCTCAACTTCCAATGTCAATTTTTTCACTTAATAAAGGTGATGTTAGGCTATCCATTTGCTCACACTTTCATATATTTTTCGTTGGTTCAGAATTTACCGGGGGAGTGACACAATCTTTATTGCATTAAAATCTGGATTACCTTAAAAATATCTAGCTTCTAAATTACTTTCTATTTTCTAATTTATGAATCTTTGTTCTCATTTTTCTTGTCAGTCACAGGCCCTGCCACAGGATTGTGCTTATTTGGCGTTTATTTAGCACATCCAGGATACCAGGGTTTGTTCTAAGCGCATAACATACATTCACTCACAAAAGTCCTGTGAGGTTCCCTCTGTTATCTCCACCTGATTTTACAAGTGAGGGCTTGGAGGAGCAGAGAGAATCTGCAGTTTTGCCAAGATCACACTGTCCATAAGTAATAAAGCTGGAGATTGAAGCCGGGTGGTCTGTGGCGAAGGGTTAAGTATTTTATTAGGTACCCTCCCAACTGTGGATCCAAGGGCTTCAATTCTAACATTTTGCTTTTGAACTGCAGCTATTTTATTTATCATTCTGTCTAGCTACTGATACAATTGTCTTTTTCTTGTATCAATACCTTCGATCCTTTTCCTCATCTCTGTTCTCTAAAGATAGAAGTTCCAATGACAGAGGATCTTAGGTCCAAAATAGGACTGAAAAATTCACTTTATTTCTTCACACTCACATTTCCAACCTCTGCTGTAAAGGCCACCTAACATAAAATTAGGTAGCAGGTGCCAGTCATGGGCATTCAGTTCTGTGTTCGCCTCAGGCGATGCACATACTTTCCATGGAGAGACCCCGCACGGGGTGGGGGCATCGTGCAGGCAGACATGACCAGGGTCCCTGGCTTTTGGGGGGACAGAAGCGATGAGATTATTTCATGAGCTAACACAGAGTTGTAGCCATATGGAAGAGTACAAACAAGATTAAGAGTGGGTTAGCTGAAGGCAAACCATTGTTTCCTTATGTGAATTCATGCATGCACTATATTTTTCTGAAAGTGTTTGAACATAAAGCACCAATGCATGCACACCCTTAACCCCTTATAGAAGTAAAAGTCACTTGGGAAATATCTACAAGTAGTTTTAAGTGTGACCTGTCGTGCGTAAGGGTGACTATATAATTAATCATGTAAATTGGAACAGTCCTGAAAATGAAAGTTTATTAGTCTCATCTCATTCCCTTCTGGTCTATATCATGTCCATTTTTTTAAATTTTACTCTTGTATCTTTCTTTTTTTTTTTCAAAGATTTTATTTATTTATTTGAGAGAGAGCACATGAGAGGGGGGAGGGTCAGAGGGAGAAGCAGACTCCCTGCCGAGCAGGGAGCCCGATGCAGGACTCGATCCAGGGACTCCAGGATCATGACCTGAGCCGAAGGCAGTCGCTTAACCAACTGAGCCACCCAGGCGCCCGTATCTTTCATTTTTTAAAACAAATCTCTTGTATTGCACTACAGCATACAGATAGAAAGTCACAAACATTTTGAATATATATCTCAGTGGGTTTTTCATAGTAAGCACACCCATAAAATCATCAGGAGGATCAAGAAATAGATCCTTAGTGCCCTCCCACAACGCTCAACCCCGGGATCCCCCCAGCTTGCCTGCCTGCCATGGCCGACAAGGAAGCAACCTTTGATGATGCAGTAGAAGAACGTGTGATCAATGAAGAGTACAAAATATGGAAAAAGAACATCCCTTTTCTTTACGATTTGGTGATGACCCATGCTCTGGAGTGACCTAGCCTAACTTCACAGTGGCTTCCAGATGTAACCAGACCAGAAGGGAAAGACTTCAGCATTCATCGACTTGTCCTGGGAACACACACGTCAGATGAACAAAACCATCTTGTGATAGCCAGTATGCAGCTCCCTAATGATGATGCTCAGTTTGATGCTTCACACTATGACAGTGAGAAAGGAGAATTTGGAGGTTTTGGCCCAGTTAGTGGAAAAATTGAAATAGAAATCAAGATAAACCATGAAGGAGAAGTAAACCAGGCACGTTATATGCCCCAGAACCCTTACATCATTGCAACAAAGACACCATCCAGTGATGTTCTTGTTTTTGACGATACAAAACATCCTTCCAAACCAGACCCTTCTGGAGAGTGCAACCCAGACTTGTGTCTGTGTGGACATCAGAAGGAAGGCTATGGACTTTCTTGGAACCCAAATCTCAGTGGGCACTTACTTAGTGCTTCAGACGACCATACCATCTGCCTCTGGGACATCAGTGCTGTTCCAAAGGAAGGAAAAGTGGTGGATGCGAAAACCATCTTTACAGGACATACAGTGGTAGTAGAAAATGTTTCCTGGCATTTGCTCCATGAGTCTCTGTTTGGGTCAGTTGCTGATGATTGGAAACTTATGATCTGGGATACTCGTTCAAACAATACTTCCAAACCAAGCCACTCAGTTGATGCTCACACTGCTGAAGTGAACTGCCTATCTTTCAATCCTTATAGTGAGTTCATTCTGGCCACAGGATCAGCCAACAAGACTGTTGCCTTGTGGGATCTGAGAAATCTGAAACTTAAGTTGCATTCCTTTGAATCACATAAGGATGAAATATTCCAGGTTCAGTGGTCACCTCACAATGAGACTATTTTGGCTTCCAGTGGTACTGATCACAGACTGAATGTCTGGGATTTAAGTAAAATTGGAGGGGAACAATCCCCAGAAGATGCAGAAGATGGGCCACCAGAATTGTTGTTTATTCATGGTGGTCACACTGCCAAAATATCTGATTTCGCCTGGAATCCCAATGAACCTTGGGTGATTTGTTCTGTATCAGAAGATAGTATCATGCAAGTGTGGCAAATGGCAGAGAACATTTTTTTTTTAAGATTTTATTTACTTATTCATGAAAGACAGAGAGAGAGAGAGGCAGAGGGAAAAGCAGGCTCCCAAGGAGCAGGGAACCCAGGCACCCGGCAGAGAACATTTATAATGATGAAGATCCTGAAGGAAGTGTGGATCCAGAAGGACAAGGGTCCTAGATATGTCTGCACTTCTTGTGATTTTAGACTCCCCCTTTTTTCCCTCTCAACCCTGAGATTGATTTAACATTGGTTTTGAGACACAGACTTTGTTTGGCTATCCCTCTATGATAGGTACCATCAACAATGTTATTAGCCCAAACAGAGGGTGTTTTCTAAATATTAACTGGGGGACTTGATTCAGTAAAGCCACAGACTTATATTTAAATTTTCTTTAGGAATTTTCTAGTAACAAAGATCTAAAGTAGCCACAGAAAGGGGAATATTATGTGTGGTTATTTTTCTTCTTAGGCTATATCCCCAAGTTTTTCAGACTCCTTTAAGTAAAGGCTAAAGTAAGGAAGGAGTAGAGCCAAGTGAGGTAGGTGTCTGAGCCATGAAGTATAAATACCACAAGATGTCGTTTTATTCAGGAAATGGAGGAGATTCAAGTCATATAAATTTCCTATTCTAAAATTTTCTCACCTGGGGCGCCTGGGTGGCTCAGTTGGTTGGGTGACTACCTTTGGCTCAGATCATGATCCTGGACTTGCAGGATCGAGTCCCGCATCGGGCTCCCTGCTCAGTAGGGAGTCGGCTTCGCCCTCTGACCCTCCTCCCTCCCATGCTCTCTATCATTCTCTCTCTCTCAATTAAAAAAAAAATCTTAAAAAAATAAAATAAAATAAATAAAATTTTCACACCTGACTTTCCAGGATGCACATTTTCCTATGTAGACCAGTCTCCTCTCAGTTTCTTCAGTTAAGTCAAAACTATGTGTTCCTCTTTCCCCCATATATTTTTGCTTCTTAGTGTATTTCTTGAGCTGTTTTCATATTTCTTTCCTTTCTGTGAAATGTTTTTTTAAAAAACTTGGGACACCAAGTTGTAAAGATGAATGTTTTTACCTGACAGTTATACCACAGGTAGACTGTCCAGTTGAGTTGAGAAGAGTGAATTGATAGCTTGTATTTGTTTTTAAAATTAAATTAATCCTGGATAAGAGTTGCTTTTTTTTTTTTTTTTTTTTTTTTAGGAGGTAGTCTTTGACCACTAGTTTGGTACCATCTCCATTTTGGGTGACATGTTTCATTAGCAGGCCTGTTACTCTCCGTGACTAACTGTGTAAGTGCTTATAATGGAATAAATTGCTTTTCTATGTAAAAAAAAAGAAAAAAGAAAAGAAATAGATCCTTAGTAACATCTCAGAGGTTTCCCACATGCCTCCCAGGGTTTACCACCACAATTACTATGATTAGACTTCTACTGATATTGAATATTTTTGTGCATTTGTGGGCTGTATATAGGTAGATTCTCATCACGTGTCTAGCTTCTTCTGCTAGACATTATGTTTGTAGGATTCTTTCATGTTGAAGCATGTAGCAGAAGTTAATTTTGTTTCAAAGCTTTACTGCATTTCTTTGTATAAAAAAGTCACTATTTGGGGTGCCTGGGTGGCTCACTCCGTTAAGTGTCTGACTCCTGATTTAAGCTGAGGTCTCAAAGTTGTGAGATCGAGCCCTGACCCTGGCTCTGCACTGGGCGTGGAGCCTGCTTAAGATTCTCTCTCCCTTGCCTTCTGCCCCTCCCCCATGTCCCTCTCTTAAAAAAAAAAAAAGTCACCATTTATTTTCCATCCCACTGTTCATGGCAATATAGGATGTTTCCACTTTTTGTGATATAAATCTTCCAATTTTTTCAAAGATAAATTTGCAGTGGTGTTTCTTGATCTGGTCATTTCAGGATAATTTTAAGAAGTGAATGAATAAAATGATTTTTATTCTAATATGAAACAAGAAAATTTACAATTTTTAAAATCCTATTACATTTCTTAGTAGAGCATATAGTGCAGTATTCCATTCATATAAGGTTTAAAATTAACAAAACTAATTTTTGCTGCATAGCATTAAGACAGTGTTTACTTCGAGGTGTAGAGAATAGAAGGGTACTTTATAATGTTAATAATTCTCTGTGTCTTGATACAAGTTTTGATGACAGAGGACTATACAGTTTGTGAAAATTCATTATGATTTCTGTATTTTTCTGAGTGTACATCATATTTAACGTAAGATCTAAAAATTGGTTAAATTGAGTGGATCAGATTATAATCCACACGTATAAATCATAAGGCAGCTACCTTTTTATTTTGTTTGACATAGGGCAGATGCTCTTTTTAATGGGTGCATGAAAATGATCTTTTAATGCCTCACTGGAAAATAGTTCAGAAGGGTACCATATCAACTCAAGATTTTATGCACTTATGGACACTCAATAGCTGTGAACACATATATGGTAATTCTCCAACCCATTCCCATATAATTTGATTTGTTGATTTAACTAATGTTGGTTTTTTTGTTTGTTTGCTTGTTTGCTATAGTAAGAACCTTAATATTTGCAACCAACCAAAGTGGTCTTATTAAGAGAAACAACAAAGATGAAAGTTATCAGAATCAGGTTAGCTCTTGCTCATGACGCATGAGTAGATAAGCAGCTTCTGACTTGTAAACAGCTTCTGAACTGCTGAAAGTAACACAGAGAGAATTATAGAACTGAAGATAGTTAAAACATTTATCATGTTGCTAATAAAACCATTGGTTAGAACACTATTTGCAATAGCATTTAGAGATAGCAATTTATATGCATTCGTTGTGCATCAATATAAATAATTTATAGATAAAATTTTATTAGTTGGTTACATATTTTAGTCCTTGATTCTCTTGAGGAGTGTAATGTTATATAATTTTGCTCATTAGAGTTTGCTCTTCCTGTTTCCTGAGGCCCCTCACAGCAGCCAATTTACTCTTTCAGTTTAAGTCAGTACGCTGGGTTCTTTAGTCAACTTAAATGGAATTCAACTGTTTTGGACTGAATGTTTCTGTTTCCCCAGAATTCATACATTGAAGACCTAAGCCCCCAGTGCTGTGATACTAGAAGATGGGGCATTTGGGAGGAAGTTATGTTTAGATGAGCTCATGAGGAGTGGTATCCCATGATGGGATTAGTGTCCTTACGAGAAGAGGAAGAGACCAGAGCACTCTCTCTCTCTCTTGCCATATGCACGCAAATAAGAGTCTTGCAAGGACACAGTGAGCTGATGGTGATCCACAAGCCAGGAAGAGAGCCCATGGCCCAGAACAGAATCTTTGGCACCTTGATCTTGGACTTCCCAGCCTCAGAACTGTGTGAAATAAATGGTATTTTCTGTAGCAGCCTGAGTTAATGCAGCATCTATCTTTCCCGAAAGTCAAAAAGAAGCACCTTGATCAACAAGATGTGTTTTTAAATGAAAGACCAAAATGACAAGGATTATTTTATTTTCATTGAAAGCTACTTTATTCTTATGAGAATTCTATTCCTGTAATAAAATAAAATATGTCTTATTTATTAAAATTGTTTCTTCAGATATATATTTAATAAGTAATTGATGAGTAATATGAATAAAAATCACTTAAATAGTTTAACATGTATTAAAAATCAAAGTAGGGAATTAAAGAATACTTGGAGGGTGGGAGGGATGGGGTGGCTGGGTGATAGACATTGAGGAGGGTATGTGCTATGGTGAGCACTGTGAATTATATAAGACTGATGAATCACAGACCTGTACCCCTGAAACAAATAATACATTATATGTTTAAAAAAAAGAAGAAGAAGAAGAAGAAGATAGCAGGAAGGTAAAAATGAAGAGCGGGAAATTGGAAGGGGAGACGAACCATGAGAGATGATGGACTCTGAGAAACAAACTGAGGGTTCTGGGGCAGGGGGATGAGTTAGCCTGGTGATGGGTATTAAAGAGGGAATGTACTGAATGGAGCACTGGCTGTTATACGCAAACACTACATCAAAAACTAATGATGTAATATATGGTGATTAACATAACATAATAAAATAAAAATAAAATAATAAAAAAAAATGAAGAATAGTTGGGACTTTCAGTTCCATCTCAGAAATGTAGAAAACTAGAAAGAGTTCTGCTCCCTCCCACACAAAAAGAAAAAATCTGGACAAATGACAAATTAACGATTTTTTTTTCTTTATCCATCAGAGAATTGGGAATGCAAGTCAATCAAATAACCTGAAATCTGGGGAGACACCAACAGCGTCTATTTAGACTAAATGGACCCATTTGATGCCAGACAAATGGAGCGCCATAAATTGCCAGACACAGCAAAACAAAAATGCAGGGATCTTTGTAAAGTATTAATAACTTCAAGACAGTAACAGGAGAGGGCGCCTGGGTGGCTCAATTGGTTGGGCGACTGCCTTCGGCTCAGGTCATGATCCTGGAGTCCTGGGATCGAGTCCCACATCGGGCTCCCTGCTCGGCAGGGGGTCTGCTTCTCCCTCTGCCCTCTTCCCTCTCGTGGTCTCTGTCTCTCATTCTCTTTCTCTCAAATAAATAAATAAAATCTTCAAAAAAAAAAAAAAAAAAGACAGCAACAGGAGAGAATTAAGTCATGCCTGGCCCTATCTGAATGAGAGGCTCTGGTGGCTAAATAGGTCACAAGCCCATGAAGCTTATCCAGCGGCCAAACATCATATAAGCCAATAAAAAGATCAAGTTAAACATTCTGATTGAATTGGGAATGGTTGGGTGTGAGAGAGCCTAAGACAGTAGAGCTCCTGGGGTTGCAGATACAGGAGGTCCTGTGTTCTTGCAGGATTTTCTTACACACAAATTACACCAGGTTCTCACAAGAAAGATGGAGGAGAATTCTGAATTTTTTTTTTCATGATTCTGTGGAGGGAGAAGAAAATCTTTCTTCTCACTTTCTCCTCACTTTCTCACTTTCACCTCAACCAGAAAATAAACTCCCCCTCAAACTGGTAACTCAATTTCCCCAACAGAACAAAAAATTTGTCTTTGGAGGGAAGAGAAACAAAGTCTGTCATCTAAGGAGGCTGGTGGAAAATCACATTAGCTGGAGAAAATAGAATTAAACTGTCAATGCAGAACTCTATACACAGGGATGGTACCATTCAAACTGAAGGAGAAACAGTGGCTTTCTCAGACTAATACATAAAAGAGGGAATTAATTCTTAGAAGACCTTCTTTACAAGAAAGTTTGAGGGGTGCCTGGGTGGCTCAGTCGGTTAAGCATCCAACTCTTGAATTCAGCTCAGGTCATGATCTCAGGGTCCTGAGATTGAGCCCCACCTTGGGCTCTGGCCCTTAGCACAGAGTCTATTTGAGATCCTCTCCCTCCTTCTCCCTCTTCCCCTCCCCCTGCTTGTGCGTACTCTCTCTCTCAATAAATTAAAAAAAATAAAATAAAATCTTTAATAAAAAATATTGAAAATTTCTTCAGGAGGAAGGGATATCATATCAATCAGAAAGTGTATTGGCAGAAACCATAAAGAGTGGTAGAAATAAAAAAATATGGAGGTGAAATAAAGGTCATTTTTTCTTACTTTAACTGCTTTAACATATTACTGACTGTCTAAATACAAACAAACAGTACAATGTATTACATGTATAGTGTATGTACTGGTAAATTACATGACATTAATGGCATGAGGATTAGAAGGAGGGATTGGAAATATACTCTTCTAAGGTCTAGATTGTACACTTAAAGTTGTATGATATTATGTAAATGTGGGCTCAAAATAGTTAACGATATATATTGTAAACATAGAGAATGACTAAAATGTTTTAGAATGATATAAATGATAGGGAATAGAAGAGTTAAATTTGAATCATAAAAAGTACTCAGTTAACAAAAGAGAAGGCAGAAAGGACACTGTTCATAAAATGAGAAGACAAGAAACACATTAAGGTAAATGTTTGCAAATGACTTATTATCTGATAAAGTACTTGTATTCAGAATATATAAGGTATTCTAATACTAAGCAAGATGAAAAAAAGCCCCACCCCCCCGCAAATGTGGCACAAATTCTGAAAAGAGACTTCACTGAAAAGATACAAAGAAATTATAGAAGCATATGAAATGCTACACAGCATCCTTAAATGTTAGCTAAATACAAATTAAACCTAAATGAGAAATCAGTAGACATCTATTTGAGTATCTAAAAAAAAAATCTAACAATACAAAGTGATGACTATATTACAGAGCAACTGGAACTCCTTCGTATTACTGGGAGAAAGACAAATGCTACAGAAACGTTAAATACAATTTGGCAGTTTCTCACCAAGTTAAAAATAGACTTAATGACCCAGCAATCCTATTTCTAGTTATTTTTTCGTATGTACCCAATGCACTAAGAGCATATTTTCCCACAAAGCCTGTATGAAAATGTTTATTATAACTCTGTCTGTAATCACAAAAACTGAACCTGATCCAGATGTCCATCAACAGGGGAATGGATGGACAAACAATGGTGCATCCATACGATGAAACACTGATCAGTATTGAAAAGAGTGAGCTACTGATTCACATAACATTATGGAAGAATCCTATATACATATAGCTAAGTGAAAGAAGCCAGGCCCAAAATGTGACACACTGAACAGTTCCATGAATATAACCTTCTAGAAGACAAAACTATAAGCTCATAAAACAACAGTAATGTCAGTCACTGGGAGTAGAGGAAGGGATTGACCACAAAGGGGGCATATGGAGGCTTCCAGAACAGCTCTGCTTGCAGGGGCGGTAGATACATGATTCCATGATTTCGTTAAACTCAACAATATAAAGAGCAAAGTTTATTGTATGAAAAGTTTTAAAATAAGACAAAAAGTCCTTACTTTTTAAAGACACTTTTTTGAAATTTAACATGGTAATTCTATATTTAGGAATTGTTTGTGAGAAAGTAAAGATCATATACAATTTTCCTATGTCAGAAAATTAAGTTTTACTAAATCATACCTTCATTTTGTACTGAGAAAAAGTGTTTGAGCTCCTAATTTAAAGACAAAGATAAACTATCCTTTGGATTATAATAATATCATCATAAGCAATATCACAATTCAAATGTATCTCGTTTGCCCACATGTTTACTTATCTTTTTGCCTTTATTGGAATATACATTGGAACCTTTTAAGTCTTGATAAACAATCTATTTCCAGGATCCAGAATATCCTGAACAGGTGTTTAACAAATATTTGTGGAAGAGAAGAGGAAGGAAGGAAGGGAAGGAGGGAGGGGAGATTGGTTTCTCCAGGCTTTTTGTATGTCTTTATCATTTTAGTTCCTTTTTTGCTTGCACATGGATGATTGATAATAAATAGGCTTTAAAGCATTGTTTCTCAACTTGAAAACGTAAACATGTTGTACTCATAGTTTTCTGCTTCTGCAAAGAACACATCACTGGATGGTTCCTTGTGATGGTTCCTTCACCGGTGTATTTTTTCCCCTCCTATTTAACTACTAGGAGAGAATATCTTTCTCATGAAGGAATAGAATGAATAGGCAGAGGATCCAGCATTTTGGCTCCCTGAATTTTTCACCTATTTCACCTTGGCTTGCCCATGTTTGTGATGCTCTGGGTGGTATGAGGGAGTATACTAAACATGAGAAATTGTTGAGGTAATGTCTCTTTTCATTCATGCTCATGTCTTATGTCTCATTCCTGCCCCAATATATGAAGCAAAGAATAGAAAAGCTTAGCCCCCCCACCATAGGATTCCTAGTAGATGACATTGAACCACTAGTTTAACTAAACAAAATACATTTTAAACCCTATTCTTATCTTGATATTTATAATCATCTAACTGTACTCACTTTTCTCACCCTTTTGATAATCTATCTTGAGCTGTTTGCCATCTTCTCATCACCATTATGTTAGCTAACAGGATTTAAGAAACGTCATGAAAGTTTTAATATTTTCTGATAAATAAAGTCTGAGAAGACCTTTTGGAATGAATTATTTTGGTTCTTATATAAATTAGGCCTCTCGAAAGATAATATTTCAGCCAAAAATGGATATTTTTCTGTCAGTGAAATAAAAAAAGAAAAGATGAGTGCATCTAATGGCAGGCTTATTATGAATTCTCTAATATCTGTCAGTGCTGAGGAATGAGGTAGCAGGAGTCTGTTTTAAACCCACAACTCTCTTGAGTCTAAAAGTATTCAATAACTTACTCAGCTTGAACAATTTATTATTTTGCAATGCACTCTATAAGATGACAAGATTAAATTATTCAGTCAATACTGCAGTGTTGGCTTTTGTCATGAATATATTTAATTTAATAAAAAACTTTGAATGACCCATTTATCATATAGTTACCATTTTATACATTGCATTCATTGACACCATCTTTTGTTTTCTGGGCATTAAGAACACTAATTAATTCATGACTGTGATATATCCTTCACAATAAATGCCCCTAGAGCTCTGGCAGGTTAAAAAACTGGTCAAATATACACCCACTAATAACATTTATCTTTGTACTTAAGGATATTACATGTGATAATATAGAGATTCTCCAGCAGGAACTGTCTATAGAACAATTTTGTTATGATTGATTCTTTAGTATGGGGTTACTATTTGCTATGGGTTTATACCACATTCCAAGGTCTGTTTCCTGTATAACACTGTGTCCAGAGAAACATTCCTTCCAAATTTTAAGTATTAATATCTGATACAAAAATATGTGGAGTAAGACAATTTTTCAGGACTTCTCTGCATTTAAAAAAAATAAAGTTTTTTTAGATATTAGATATTTTAGATACCTAAGGATTTAGATATCTAAAAGATATATTTCAGATATATCTTTTATTATTTAAATTGACATATGATCACTTCAGATTTTTTTTCTTGCATTCCAGTTAGTGTTTAATTTCAGTACTCTTAAAACAGATCCCTCTGTAATTTTCCAGATTCTTTTAAATTTTATATGGAAATAACCATTTCATTTTCAAATAGTAGCTGAGTAGCCAAGTATTCAGTTAGGAAAAAAAAATGGTTTGATGTTTTTCAAATCTATTTTCTCTGACATTCTGAGGCTGGCCAAATTTTCTACTAACCACAGCTTCTCACTGCACAAATATCTTTGTAGAAGTACTTTTAATTAAGTGCCTATAGCCACTATTCAAATTAAACTTAGATAAAAATATAAAACAATTGAAGTTTTTGTCCATTCCAAATTGCTTATCACAGGGTGTTTAACCACTCCGAATGAGGTCAAGGCTTTGAGTATCGAAGTGAATGTTTCTAATAGTCTATCTTTCAGAACAGGTTTCATTTCACTTGTCCATGAATAGTGAATAAGACCTTTGTCATTGTTGTTTTATTTTTTTTAAATATTTTATTTATTTATTTGACCAAAGGAGAGAGAAAGCACAAGTAGGGGGAGCGGCAGAGGGAGAGGGGGGAAGCAGGCTCTCTAGCGAGCAGGGAGCCCAACGCAGGGCTCGATTCCAGAACCCAAGGATCACGACCTGATCGGAAGGCAGATGCTTAACCGACTGAGCCACCCAGCCGCCCCTGTTATTGTTGTTTTAAATAAATATTTCTCAAGCCTGACTTTTAATGCAGAGACTCAGGGCCCTTCCCCAAGATGCACTGATGGAGAAGGTCCATGGACTCAGGCGCCTGCATTTTTATGAGGCAGCCTAGGTGATCCCCAAGCAGGTGGTTTGCAGACAGGAGAAACAAGTCTCTACACCAACACACCATCTTTGGAGTATTTGTATTGTCATCATATTCTAAAATAGCAGTCTTTAAAAAATTTAGCTATTCTATTTGCTTCACAGATATATTTTTTTAAAGAAATATAAGCCTAAGTTCGCTCTCTCCTACACAAGCCAGCTTTGTCTCCCTATATTGGCACCCTAGATCCCTTAGAAATACAGTCCCCAGTGAATCTGCGTGTTTCCTGTGGTGAGAAAAGTAGTTCCCTACACATTTTCCTCAAATTCATCTTGTCAAGGTTAGTGCAGCATCCTGAAGTTTGATGTAAAAATGTCATAAAAAGTCTAATTAAAGAAGGTATAAATGGATGAAAAGAATAAGGCAAAAGTGTAAATAAATATAAGAGGAAATATTTATTTTGTTAGAGAACAAGAGAAAGCAAAATGCCTAGCGAGGCGTGTGTTCTTAGTGAAGACAAAGGGCAGGACTCTAAGGCAGGGATGAACTGTTGGAGGCCTGGGTCTAGTTACATAACCCACCAGATGCTCACAAATAATACCAACTGAGCTTTGGAAAAAGCTGAATGACTGGCCCTAACGACCAACTACACTGAAGCCTAGAAAAAGTCATTTATTTGAATTCAGTTGATCGTTATTTTATTTTACTTTCATATTTTTTCGTGTTAAACATAATCTTCTGGTTTAGGAAACTGACTGTTTAGAGTAATAAAATGGAGTGATTTGGGGACTATAAAGATTTGAAATTACTTTCTAAAGTGGATTTTCTACTTTAAACGTACATTTCCATTATTTCTCATTGAATACACAAAAGCAAGAATATTTTTCTCTTGTTATCAAATGAATACGAACATCTTAACCTCATTCTCTTTGGATTTTGTAGAAGGAAATCAATAAAAAGATAGATAAGTCAAACTATCCTGCCATCAAGATGAAGCATTGCTTTCTTTCAGTGAATATTTAAGTTGTGGCATAAAATGGATCATAAAAGTTTTGGTGTATTATTTATACGGAGACAGCTTTCCTGTCTCAATAAACTCTTACTCTGCTTTGAGTGCATTGGGAAACAAAGGAGCAGCAGAGAGGCACTAAGAGGTCTTGAGTAAGAATGCTTATCGATTAAAGCAGACTTTCTAGAGCCCATTCTCCGTCATGCAGTGTTTATGTCTCTGATTGGATTGGCATGGGGTGACTCTCAGGGCTATGGCCTGGCGTCCCAGTCGCTGCCTGGTCAGTGAGCCTCTCAGTACTACCTAACAAAGCTGTGCGTATTGATCGTGTCACATAGAAACGTAGCTCCAGGTTTGCACCGTTGGAGAGCACTGGGCTTTGGCCATCCTGTGCCTGCTCAATGCACTAACCGTCGAGTTGAACGCTTTACACCAAATATTAAGTCATTTCAAAACCAATCCTTGTGATCGCAGCTAGCGTGTCAGAAACTGGGACTGCTATCTTCTAGTGAAGTGGGAAATAGTAGTAATGTCTGCAAATGTCCATTCTTTACCTGTCACCTCATATTCCAAAGTATCAGTTACATCAGAACTAGTAAAACCACACTCACCCCTTCTTTGTGTGTCTTTCACATCAGAGTTTATAGATTTTGAAAATAAGTCTTAGATTGGAAAGTTTGAGCATAAATAGTATATACTATTCTATGGAATATACTATACTATGGAAAGTTCATTCCATTTTCTTTCTTGAACCAGATGCTCTTGATAACACAATAGTATTTTAGAAATGAAGGATTACGCAAAGTCTTCAATACCATATTGGATAGTTGCCTGAAACTCCAGATTTTTAATGGGGTTAATTTAAATATTGATAGTGCCTTTTAATAGAATATTAGCAAGATATTGCTAATTAGTCTTGTAAAACCAATGAAAAATCTAATTCTAAACTTCTTTTAACATAGATAAATAGCTGGATAATGGGACTCCATCCCAGGACCCTGAGATCATGACCTGAGCCGAAGGCAGATGCTTAACCATCTGAGCCACACAGGTGCCCCGAGGAGCTGTTCTATGTTAAACTTTCCTCAATCATCTGTTTCATATTTATGAGTGAATGTGCTAGAAAACTCAGAAAGTTGCCCAGTTTCTCTAATAAGAATGCTTTAATTTTTTTTTTAAAGATTTTATTTATTTATTTGAGACAGAGAGAATGAGATACAGAGAGCATGAGAGGGAGGAGGGTCAGAGGGAGAAGCAGACTCCCTGCCAAGCAGGGAGCCCAATGCGGGACTCGATCCCGGGACTCCAGGATCATGACCTGAGCCGAAGGCAGTCGCTTAACCAACTGAGCCACCCAGGCGCCCAAGAATGCTTTAATATTGATACAAAATTCTGTAAACAACTTGGAAAGAAAAATTCATTTTCCTATTTAAAACTTGGGATTTTATAAAAATAAATTCACAAAACATATAAAGTCCAATTGAGTTCACAATTTAAAAATTCATTTGAGGGAAGTGAAGCAGTTGATGAGTCTTCATAATGTTTTCAAAATTATATGGTAAATTACCTGTTAAACAAAGATTGATGAGGGTGCCTGGCTCAGTCAGTTAAGCTATGCCTTCAGCTCAGGTCATGATCCCACATCGGGCTTCCTGCTCAGCGGGGAGTCTGCTTCTCCCTCTGTCCCTCCCCTTGCACCTTCTCTCTCTCACTCACATTGTCTCTCAAATAAATAAATAAAATAAAATAAAATAAAAAAACAAAGGTTGATGATCCTGTTAATGATAGATGCCTCCCTTTATCTTTTTTTTTTCCTATTTTTTCCCCCTTTCGTCCTAGTTTTAGTTATTGTCTTGTTTGAGAGAACAGTAGACATGTTTAAAAGATTAAAAAAAAAAAAAGGAGGGGTGTCTGGGTGGCTCAGGGGGTTGAACAGCTGGTTCTTGGTTTCAGCTCAGGTCATGATCTCACTGTTGTGAGATCAAGCCCTGCACCATGCTCTGTGCTCAGCTCAGAGTCTGCTTCAGATTCTCTCTCCCTCTTCCTCTCTCTCTAGCTCATGCTCTCTCTCTCAAATAAATAAATAGAATCTTTAAAAATAAAATTAAAAAAAACAGAAAGAAAAAGGAATCCATCTTGTTGCTGGAAAAGATCAATGACTAAAGGTTTAAAAAAAAAGAATACAGCTATATATAAAATTAGGATTAGTAATTCATTTTGGAAAGCATATGAAAAGAAAAATAATGATTGGGTCCTAAAGAAAATAATTTCCTGGTTTTCTCAATTATACATCTTTTCAGTTATTCAATAAACATTTATTGGCCACTACTCTATCACCTACTTCGAGCTAGCTGCTGAACATGTGGAAATTAATAGGCAACAAGGCAAACAAGCCAGTTAATGGTCACCTAAAATTCACTAGTGCTTAAAGGTTTATATAGAAGATAGTGGGATAAGAAAGGAGAAATCAGTTTTATATGGTCATTACCATCAAAACCTTAATATAGAAAATATTTCTTCAAGATTTTTTTTATTATCCTCAAGGTTTTTTTAATTTGCTTTTCTTCCAAATGAAATACATTTGAACTACAAAATGTGGTTTTGAAAATAATTTTCCTGCTTCTTCTATAAATATAGTCATGAGAATCACGCTTGAACAATTTAAGGAAGTAAAAAATTGGGCTGCAATTTTTAATTTCAAAAGATTTTCTTGTATTCTGTTTCTTTAATCCATTTTTCTGAAATGGAGTTGAAATGAAAGCCACGTCTTATAGTCCTGAAATATAGTTGTTGGTGGTTAGCTTTTGGATATTTTGAGAAGACAGTGCTGAAACTTTTTAAAGCCATACTTCCTTGAAATGATAATATCCTGTCTTGAGAAATGTGGGAAAGTAGATAGTAATTTAATATGTAGCTTATGAGAGAGTATATGGAAACTTATTTATATAGCAAAAGTTAGAGGCATTCAAAATGTCTAAACGGGACATTGATTATATACATTTTAGCATATCCATTCAAAAGAGTCTCATGAAGATTTTATGAAAGATAGCTCATACTAACTTAGAGGATTTTGAAAGAAATTCTTATCATGCTATTGGAAAAATGTTGATAAAAGTCTATATACTTTTTTTCATTTTTGTTAAAATATGTTATGTATATAATATCATTATAAAACATAATCTGAGAGACTAAATATACAATATATAGATGAACTCCTACTTTATTCATAAAACAAGGAAAGCTATTACAAAAGATTCCATTTACTTGGGTTCAAACTTAGCAGAAAAGAAACATAAAGTTTCAAAAAGAAATTGCAATTTTGCCCAAATACAGTTCATTATTTAGGGCATGTCCTATCAAACAAGAGGGAAATAGTCTCTCCTTACAGAATAAAGATTTTCCAAATGTATCCTAGACACCTTACAAAATGATAAGTGAGATGATCTCTTGGTATAACTGGGTATTATAGACAGTGAGTGCCAAACTACTCCCAGATTACAATACCTCCTTATGAACTAAGTCCACAGTAAGAGACCCTCTGCTATGGGATCCCAAACATAAAGGCCTTCTGTAACCTGCAGAGAGCTCCTCAACAGCCTTCTCTAGACATCTTGAACTACAAAAACCATTTTGTCTATTTGTACATAAGCAACCTGGAAAACCTTTGGGTTTTAAATCATCTTTATGGGGATTTTCAAAAAAGTTACTTGCTATAGCTCCTTCTTAATTGGTTACAATTCCGCGGGAAGCCTGCTTCTCCCTCTCCCACTTCTACAAATGTAGAAGTGACTATACACATTGCCTTAGGGGGAAAGAAAACTACTTGGCTCTTTAGAGTTGATCCTTATGGTTTATGGGATTTGTCTTGTGGTCTGAGTTGGGCTGTTGGGGTTCCTGATGCTGAAGCATCTTACATGGATTATTAGTTATTGTTGTTTTTGTTGGAGTGGTCATCATGCTGGTCCATTGTATTCTACCAAGAGCCTTAAATGTGTCTCTGCAGCCACTATTTCTCAGCTGATACATGATGTAACAATGAAAAAGGTAAATAAAATTACACAATATGTTTCATTATGGTGATAATTGGATAAACTCTAGGAGGTGAAGATCTAGATCTCTAGCCTTTCCTGAATTGGTCAATATCTTGGAAGGGAGAAACTGACCAATGGGAGGACTGAGAGACAACATACAAATGGACAATGGCCAAACCCTAGATGACAATAGAATCCCAACTCGTAATCCCTACAGCAGGCAGCCTGGGAAGCCAAACCACACCCTCTGCATCAATAAGCCTAAAACTGTCCGGACTTGATCAATGAGCACCAACTTCCCTAGGTTATGCACCAACTTTCAACTCAGGACCAATCAGAGCAAGACAAAACTTGTCCCTAAACCAATCACACAAGAAGCCGGACCTCTAGTTATCTTCCTCATCGTGAGGAGTTTCACTCAGAGCATATAGTCTAAGACTTCCTTCTTTTTTTTTATTTTGAATCTTTCCAGTTTCCTGCCTGTCTTCAGGTCTTTGCAAATGCAAGTGAGACTGATGTCTTAGTCATTTTGGGTTGCTATCCCAAAGTACCATATACCGGGTGGCTTATAAGCAACATTTATCTTCCACAGTTCTAGCAGTTGGAAGTCCAAGATCAGGTGCCAACATGGTCAGATTGTGATGAGGGCCCTCTTCCTGGTTGCAGACTACTCCCTGCTTGTTGTGCCCTCACCTGGTGGAAGAAAAGTCAGCTAGCTCCCTGAACCTCTTTCATAATGGCACTGATCCCATTCATGAGAACTAGCTTCAGGATCTAAATGTGTCCCTCCCAGAGGACCCACCTCCAAATACCATTACCTTGGGGTCAGGCTTCAACATATGAATGGGGCAGGGAACAGGCAGCAACAAACTTTCAGTCCATAACAGGTGGCTATAACAAGCTCTAAATAAATGGTCTCTGTTCTCATTTGGGTGATCTCTGTTTATTTCCACAAAACTGAATGTTCAATATAACCTACTAAATTTAATGAGAACTGTTGCATTATATTTTTCTGTATTTTAAAATTTTGTATATAAAATATATATACTTACTAATAAAATATCAAAATTATGGGGCGCCTGGGTGGCTCAGTCGGTTAAGCAGCTGCCTTTGGCTCAGGTCATGATCCTGGGGTCCTGGGATCGAGCCCCACATCCGGCTCCCTGCTCAGCAGAGAGCCTCCTTCTCCCTCTCCCTCTGCCTGCCACTCTGCCTACTTGTACTCTCTTTCTATCTGTCGAATAAATAAATAAAATCTTTTAAAAAAATCAGAATTATTTTAAATGAAGAATATACATACACAACATATAATTTTTGGGGGGGAGGTATTTCAATGAGAACAAAACAGGATCAAGTTCATCATGCCCTTGCAGCTAGGATAAGTGAGAAAAACTTTGCTATGAATCAGCGCTAATGTTAGTTTTTGAAATACATTTCAAGCAGAACAAGGAAACTGCACTACACAGGAATCAAGAGAGAAGACTCAAGTTAAGAAACAATGTCCAATCAAAAGCAGAATGAGAGAAAACAGAAGTAGAAATTTGGCTCAGAGGCCTAATGATGTGCAATTGTCAAAGTCAGAAGGACACCTTAAATGCATATTCTTGTGTACATTTAGCTATCCAATATTGTCCTTGTCAAGTTGGAATATGATCTGATTTGTTTTTCTGAGTAGATTGTTGAAATATGTTAAACCTTATTGACTAGGGTTTAAATTAACAATTTAACCAAATTCCAGTACACCAGCCTGACCTAATAAAACTTCTGTTATTGAATTATGGATATTTGACTGCAGGGGACTTTTCTCTGAAAGCAAATCATATGTGTATATTGTACACCTATGACCCATATTGTGAAATCACTTAATATTCATTTTATTCATATATTCATATATGTTTATATACATATTTTCATAACTTTAAAATGTATTTCTACTTAATATATTTTTTTCTAAATGTATAAATGTATAGCTGTGTTTTGTTTATTGCATGTTGATAGGCATTTAAAAAAATCTTTCCCTGAAAAATATATAATTTGGAGACAGCCTGCATGTCTTCTAGATGATTTTATTTATCTTTAACTCTGATTAATAAACATAGGGGCGCCTGGGTGGCTCAGTCGTTAAGCGTCTGCCTTCAGCTCAGGTCATGGTCCCAGGGTCCTGGGATCGAGCCCCGCATCGGGCTCCCTGCTCCGCGGGAAGCCTGCTCTCCCTCTCCCACTCCCCCTGCTTGTGTTCCCCCTCTAGCTGTGTCTCTCTCTGTCAAATACATAAAGTCTTTAATAATAATAATAAATAAATAAATAAATAAATAAATAATAAATAAAATAAAAAATAATAATAAAATAAATAAAATGGGTATAGCAAAAGAAATGATTTAGTTTTAGGTAAGAATCAGATGTAGTATATGGAAGAATCATTTAAAAAAAAGTCCATGTTTATTAAGAACTACTACTCTCTAAATCACAAAAGAAATAGGAAGAATTAAGGAAATAGATTAATAATAGTGTAAAAATGTCTGTCAGCTAGGGCGCCTGGGTGGCTCAGATGGTTAAGCATCTGCCTTCGACTCAGGTCATGATCCCAGGGTCCTGAGATCGAGTCCCGCATTAGGCTCCCTGCTCCCTGGGAGCCTGCTTCTCCCTCTGCCTCTCTCTCTCAATCTCTCTGTCTCTCATGAATAAATAAATAAAATCTTAAAAAAAATATCTGTCAGCTAATAATTTGCCATTTCTAATTTCATAGCACATGACATGAAATGTTCAGTCTCCAGTCAGTGGTGAGAATTGTTATCTGAGAGTAAAATTTTCCTTTCCCAACCTTATTGTTAAATGATAATTAGTATTTTAAATCCAGATGAGTACCTAAAAATATGACCTCTGATACCTTTTCTCAAATCATGGGGATATAAATCTTTATTGTGGAAAAGAAAACCACAGGTATTTATTACTAATTCTTGTGAGGTGCTTTAAATAAAACAGAATGGCTTTCTATAATCCCTCACATATAACCCACTTACTTACTTGTCTAGTTAAGAAATACATGAGTGAGGTAGGAACTGGTATTAAGTGGAATCTAAATGAGGGTCCGTATTTTGTAGGAAATTAAAAATAATTTTCCCTCTACCCTTCTCGGTTCTTGGATGAGACTCCCCTGTAATAAAAGACAGATTCTCGGGAGCAAAACAAGCAGAAGTTTAATAACATGCATACCTCCAGTACACATGGGATTTACCCAGGAAAACTGAATAGCTCCCGAAAATGTCCCAAGCCATCACTTTAAATACCATCTTCAGCTAAAGACAAAGATGTTGAGGAGCGGGGTACGGGGTGGGGAGGGGAGGGAGAGGCCATTTATGGCAGGTTACCAAGGTAAACACAGTAAACAAAGGTGGATTGTTATTTAGTTTTAAGTGTGCCTTCTCCACTGAGAAGAGTTTCTAGACATTAGGTCATCCTCCTTTTCCAGGTACAGAAATGGAGGCACCCTCACAAAGGGAGAGTTCCCTTATAAATGTAAACATAAACACTACAAAAGGGTAACTTCTCACTCTTCAGAGTTTCTAGTGTTGTCTGTTGTTTCTTAAAAATAATCAGCTCAAAATAATCCTTATGTCCAAAAGGCATATTTTGGGGTGAAATATTCTGCTCCCCTTCAATTTGGAGAATGAAGGAAAATTGTCATGTAACTCAGTTATTGTGATCTTTGTTAGATACCCTCCACACATTCCAGAATTCATGAATTCATTGTTATATGAATCGTTCAGACGTGAACTTATTAATTTTATTTAATATTATAGATATAATGCTGGCCATTGTGTGATTTGATGATAGGCCTTAGCTTCTAGTGTGTAAATCTGATTACAATAATAACATACTCTCTGGCAGTTTCCTCCCATAAGATCATGAGAGGGAAAATAAGGTAATATGCCTTCCCACTTATAAAGTCAATAGGGCAATTCTTTTTAGTAACAGATTGATGTTCTAACACTCAACTCTCTTCAAAATATTCTCTAGGTAATCAAAGGAATATCTGTTGAAGAAGTAGCCTGTTAATAAAACCATATTAAGATTGTAGTATATCTCTACCAAAAAAAATGAAATCAGTACTGTTGATGGTAGATTCTCACCACCACTTCCAAAAACAAGCATTTATTTTCCCAGGCAATGGAGCCCAATGAGTGTGCATCATATGAGAGGCCACCATTTCTTCAGGGAGTCTCAAAATTGCCACCTTCCTTGGAATGTCACTCGACTTAGATATCAGGTTGCATTTATAGCACCCCGGTGGCTGGCTCTTCATTTGTTTGAATGTAAAGCAATGTTAACGTTGCCCCAGGGATCCATAGAGAATAGTGCAATATTTGTCACACTTCAGCATGCACACAAATCCACTGGAGACCTTGTTAAAATGCAGATACTGATGCGGTGGGTCTGGAGTGGGACATGAAATCCCAAATATGGAAACAAACCCCGAGGTGAGTTCCATCCTGCTGGTCCTTGGGCCACCCTTTCAGTAGCAAAATAGTCCAACTCCTAGGAAGCAACACTCCATTTTCATCCCCAGTTTATTGCACGTCGCCATTGGCTCTGTGTCGCTGTGCCCTGCCATTTCTCCTGTGGCCCTCGGGGATGCTGTTGCTCAGAGGTGGCATGCCACTTCTTTTCATGCCACCGAAAGAACTCTTCCTGCCTCCTTCCAGTCCTCCTCCTCCAGCAGGGGGTGCAGGGACCAGGAGAAGTTTGTCTACTCAGGACCCTTCTTTCCACTCTCACCTCCTCTTCATGTCTTCTACTCTGTTCTTTTCCCCAGCTGTCTCCCACCATTCTCGCCCCCCTACTCCTACTCCTCCACCCTTCTGGTTCCTCTTTGACCTTCCTCTCAGGTCTTCCCTGTCCTCCCCCTTCTGCCCCTCCAATCACTTCTTTCATTTTTTTCTTCCTGTTGTCTCTGATTTTCTCCCATGGCCTGGTGGTAGTTGGTATAGGGATGTGTGCAGTTTAAAAACACACCCACACATTCACACATACCCCACACACTCACACACATACTCATGCACACACATACCACACACTCACATGCACACACACTCCCATACACACATACCCACACATTCACACACACCTCCACACACACTCCCACACACATACACATGCACATTCACACACACTCACAAACACACATACTCACACTCACATACATACACACTCACATACACTCACACACACATATACCCCATACACATGCACACTCACATGCATATGCACACACATACACACAAATACACTCACACATACTCACATATCAGTCACACATTCACATATACAAACACATACACACTCACACACTCATTCACTCACACTCACAACACTCACACTCACATATACATTCACACACTCATAATACACACACCACACACACATACACACATGGCTCTTCAACTCATATTGGAAGTCTACTTGAGCAGATTGTGCAGCATCTTCAAAAGATCATTTATAATTTAGTCCAGGGAACAGAGAAACTACTGATGGATTAGTGTTATTCCAGATTGCCTGCTTTCGATTTCTTTACATATTAATTTAACGTTTGCTTTCTGTTGTCTTTTGTCCCTAGGTTCTAGGGGACTATTTGAATTTAGCCCATTCCATTAGCAAAATTTCTTTTTCAAAGTGAACACAATCAGTTGCCAGTGCTTTCAAGAAAATATTTTAGGCATGTAAGTAATGTGAGTTTACGAAAAGCATCTGCCAGGTTTACTCAAGCCCTGGGTTGACTGGACTTGTTCTTCAGTTCTTCTTGTTTTCTCCCATCTGGTAGTGCAGCCAGATATGCTTTCATTCTGCACTCTTCTATAATTTTTCTGGGGTTCCCGTTCCATTTAATTTTTTGTTAGCTGACACCCTTTTCTCCTTGCCACTCCTCTTCCATCTCTAGTTCTAATTGGAAGTAAGCCCTAGAAGCTGCTCATACTGAAGCCAGCTTAAACTCTGACCCACAATATGGTATTGCAATAACAGTGGGAGCCACAGCCCTCTGATGCCAGCAGATGCAGCGAAGTCAACAGGGTGCTGATCCTGCTAATTTGCATTTTATTCATTTACACACAGGGTTGTTCTTGTTTTGTTTCTGATTGCCTCTCCACTAATGATAGCATCCTGTAAGCTCTGTAACTTGTCAGAGGTTGGAGTGACTAGTTCTTAAACAAACTCTCAGGTATCAACGTTGAACTCAGTTTTATGTCTAAAATTTATACTTCCACGTTTTTTAAATTTGATTTACATTAAATTGTTTTAAAAACCAGCAATATAAGGAGAAGAAATTATTTTGACTGTGACATTATAAGAACAATACAATAATTCTGATCACTTTCTCAACTGGTAAATGAACATTTGCATAAAATAATTCCATTGAATAAAGTCATCTAGCAATACTGGTCCAAATCACTGCTATTTAGTGGAAGAGTAAAGCTTATTGGATGATAAATCGACTAACATAAATATTTGAACTGATTATCCATGTAACTAAGTCAATAATTCAACTTTTAATGACTAGCAAAGGTAAGGAGAAAATGTTCTACTTTGTCTCCTTGACATAGAATTAGATGAAACACCTTTGCTTTTTAAAGTATGTCCAAAATAAGCTTCGATGAAAAAGTCTGTTCTTTCTCAATTTTATCAATGAAAATAACATTTCTCAGATCTCAAGTCAACAAAGATCTCTAAGTAAAACCTAAATTTCATGTCTTTATTTTGTAAAATGATGTTGAAGGAATTTTTTTTTTCTATAGTTGTGGAGTCTTTACCAAGGTCCACAGATAAAAACAGATTTTTGTATATATTTTTTCTTCATTTTCAAGCTCATTGGGTTCCTAGAAAGTTGTTTATGTAACAACAGTGAAAAAAACGATGCTTAACCATAAAATGGAGTCAAATCCATGTAATTACGAATCTGTTTTTAACCAAACCGAATGTCTGGAGGCGCAATGAATGACATGCAAGGCACAGTACCCTTTTCTGCAATGGGGGACAGATCTAGAATCTTTGCCATTGACTACTTAACTAACACTAGTCGGAATTCCCAAATATATGAACATAATTTCTAAAACTCCCTGAGGATTCAGTCTATGTCACGTGAAAACTGACTCTGGGAGATGATCCCTCCTCCTCAAAACATTTTCATTTCTTGGGCTTCTAAGCACAAATTTTTAAAATTTTCACCCTACCTTTTTGGCTGCATTTTCCATCTTCTTTGCTGGTTCTCTTTCCAGAACTTTCCATGTTGAAATATTCCAAGTCTCAGGCATGGCGCTCTTCTCTTCATTTATATCTATCTAGATGCTGATGTTTTCCATATATGCACCTCCAGCTTCTTTCTCTTTTCTGCATTTTCAGTCCTTATGATCCCCTGCATATTTCACATTGCAGTGTAAATGTCGATAGGCATCTTCAGCTTCCCATATGCAAACAGATTGGGGAAAAAAAAAAAAAAAAGTTCCCAAACCTGCCTGTCCCTTAGTCTTCTCCGTATCAGCAAATGTTATTACCATTCTCGTGGTGGCTCAGTCCAAAAATACTCAGAGATATTCATAGCTTCCCTTGTTTCCTCAGACAGCTTCCTATTTGGTCCATATGTTACCACTCTTGTTCTTGAAGATGAAAATTGTCATATATAAACAACGATAACGTTTTAATCACACAAACTATGCCATTTTACTCCTTTTTTCAAAAATTTCTAAAGGCTTCTATTCACAATGAAAATATTTAGTTTCCTGACCATAGGCAGTAAAGTTCAATGGTATCTGGCTCGTACCTGTCATCGTGCCTCATGGTCACCTCCGTCAGTCAACTCCATCCATAGAAACCATCTTGAAACTTCTTGAAATACAGCAAAACATTTTCAGTCTCAGGATCTTTGAAATTGATGTTTTCTAATCTGAGGACACTTTTCCAATAGGTTATATTATAGTTCAGGTGTAGCATTCAGATCTCCACTCCTATCACACCTGTTCAAGGAGCCTTTTCTTCACTATCTTACCCAAAATACTGTACCTCCTCACTCAATATTTTATCATAATTTATAAGCAGACTTCCTACAACCTAATATTAGAATATATATTTATTTAAATATATTTAGCATCCATATCCCCCACTAGAATATGAACCATGTAAGTGACAGGGCTTAATATATCCCGCTCACCATTCTCTCTCAAACTTCTAGAATATTTTCTTGTACATAATAGATATATAGCAATAAAATTTTCCAAATAAATAAATGCAGGTATGCAAAAATGTCATTTTATTTGTAAAGTTAAATTTTATAAGTAATGAGTTACGTAAAAAGAAGACAGAAAATATCAGGAGAAATGGGTTTGGAGTGTGAATTACCCAAAGACAAAATATCAATTCTATGATCCCATTTATTATTTACTTTATTCCCTGTCTCAGTGAAACAGTGAATAAGTAAAACTGTGGATGATGCCTTGTAATTTCAGCACATAAATATCAACCCAACTATAATGTGCACTCACGACGCTGACCCTCAGTAAACCCTCACCCTTTGGTTTTAATCACTAGATTATGGCAAAGATGATGGGATCGTCAATCCCCTGATTAGACTGAGTTTATCACAAAAGGGATGGGACAATAGTTGCTCTATTCGATTACATTATATGGCATAGGTAATAGTCTGCTACCACCACAATTATCAAACTTGATAGGGCCACATGGCAAGAAACTGGGGTGGCCTGTAGAAGCTGTAGAAAATACCCAGCAAGAAAAAGAGGACTTCTGTTCTACGATGCAAGGAAGTGATGGCTGCTAGCATCCCTGACAGATTGGAAAGAACCTCAAGCTGCAGAAAGGTACTCTGACAGGTCTACAGCTTGCTTACAGTCTTGTGAGATCCCGAACAGAAGACATAGCTAAGTCATGCCCAGCCTTCTGGCCTAGAGAATCTCAGACATAACAGATGTGTGTTGTTTTAAGCTATGATGTTTGTGATTGTTATGCAGCAAAATAAAGCTAGTATAGCAAAGCTGATAACTATTGCACAATGCATGTATTTTTCAATATCTTAAACACAGGAAAACAAGAACAAAACATTTCACGCAATAAAATCTTGACTGTGAAATGATTGGTCAGAAGTGTCAAGGTCTGTGCAGAACTACTGGAGAAGCACCTGGAGAAGAAATGATTTTTCTCTTTGTTGGATTAAAAATTAGATCATAGCATAGCTCGAGGCATTTGTGCAAATTCATGACAACTGTATATTTGAGCTACTTTGTATTCCTATATGGTTATATGCATGTTTCTTTGGGATCAGATTAGGTCAAAGGATATGTAAGGTGTTTGTTTGTCAAAAAATACTTTAGTTTTAGATTTTTTTCAGGAATGAAAATAAGAGCTGAGTGGATTTTTCAATCATACTGCAATTTTAGACATCTAAATTGCTCTTCTGCTTCAGGCAGAGACAATCAAATTACACTCCGGAATTTGAAGAAAATTTGAGAAAAAGCTTTGCATTTTATTCTGCTATTCTTTTTTAATTGATCTCGCAAACCATCAATGACAACAATGCAACCACAATATCTGTAGGTCCCTAAGCATTGTAACAATGGTGACTTTGTCCTAGGTTGCAGTAACATTCTGCCATTGTGTGATCTTTACATTTATTGGAATATTTCCTGAGAAACCCTTTGTAAACCAAAACCTACATCTTCTGACATATTAAGTATTGAGCATATAACAGTATAGATATGACAAGAATATTGTTAAGTATATGCCATACTTAAAAAGACACCTTAGGAGACTTTTTAATTAAAAATATTAATTCCATAGTGTTATTAAAACACCAAAATAAGATAAGAACTCTACAATCATTTTCAAAACCCAGGCTAAAGATAATTATTGCAAATAAGAATATGTAACTTGAACTCCATGACAGTCAAGGCAATAAAATGGAAATAATGAGTTGCACAGCATCTATTTTTAATAAAAAGGAGGCATATCATTTTTTAATCAGGTGTAAAGCTCATTTTTTTAAAGAAAAAAGTGCTATTAAATTTAAGAACTTTTAATAGTAAAACTGATTCTAGCAGTTTTTTTTGTTTTTTTTTTTTTTATTTGAGAGAGAGAGAATGAGAGAGAGCACATGAGAGGGGGGAGGGTCAGAGGGAGAAGCAGACTCCCCGCTGAGCAGGGAGCCCGATGCGGGACTCGATCCAGGGACTCCAGGATCTTGACCTGAGCGGAAGGCAGTCGCTTAACCAACTGAGCCACCCAGGCACCCTGATTCTAGCAGTTTTATAATTAGTCATATCCCATTTAATTCCTAAAACTGTACAGCAACAATAGAGAATCACTGGAAAAAAATTCATTTTAATATATTTTGCAATCAATCTTTCAGGTACGTTTATAAAATCTTTTCTATGATTGTTGTGGGTCTGGGGATATTACTGAAGAAAACCAATGTTGGTTAGGTGGGGTTGTGTATCTTACATCACAATGAGATAGACTGAAATCAACAAACAGTGGAAAAATACTACAAGCTTAGATGATGATGAGGGTGTCACGAAAGATACATATCAGTATTTATGATAAAGCATGGCTGGGGTGAGTATGAAGGAGGCAGAAACCTGCAAAAATTGGTCGGTAGAATATTCAAATCAGAGGAAATCTTAGCTGTGGATGCCCTGATAAATTTAAGAAAGGTGTTTTGTTTAAGAGAATGGCAAGTGTTGGAGAGTTTGAACAGTGAAAATAAATGGTGGAGTGGTAGGATATGAAGATTAGAGGCAGTCAGGGTCTAGATCACATGGAGGACCTCACGAGACATTTGGAGAGTTACAGCAGAAATGTAAAATCATCTGATTTGTGTATTATGCAGATAACTTTGCCTGTTGCTTTGTGAATGGTCTATGGTAAGGAAGCAGGGTTGCCAGCTAAGAGGTTATTGCATTAATCAATGCAAGGGGCCAGGTTAGTGGTAATAGAAGAGCTGGTATGCTGCCAGACTTGGGGTGTGTTTTAAAAGTAGAGCAGGTAGTATTTGCTGACTGGCTGATTGTAGAGTGTATGTGAGAAGAAGTAACAAAATGTAACTCCCAAGGTCTTGGCCCTGATGAAGTAGATGAACAGCACTGTCATTATATAAATTGGGAAGATGGTAAGAGGAGCAGAAGTTTTGTTTTGTGCTCAATGATTTTGAAATACCCATAGTTCAAGCAAGCTTGTAGTGTTACTGATTTTCTGTCTACTTGGTCTATGATTTACTGAAGAAGGAAGGCTGAAGTCACCAAGTAGTTGTCTATAATATTTCCTCTTTTTTCCCTTGGTTTCTGTCATTTAATTATGATTTATCCTGGTGTGTTTGTTTTATTTATTTTATATTTTATTTTATTTTTATTTTATTTTATTTTATTATGTTATGTTATGTTAGTCACCATACATCATTAGTTTTTGATGTAGTGATCCATGATTCATTGTTTTTGTATAACACCCAGTGCTCAATGCAGTACATGTCCTCCTTAATACCCATCACTGGGCTAACCCATTCGCCACCCCCCTCCCCTCTAAAACCCTCAGTTTGTTTCTCAGAGTCCATAGTCTCTCATCGTTCATCTCCCCCTCTGATTTCCCCCCTTCATTTTTCCCTTCCTTCTCCTAATGTCCTCCATGCTATTCCGTATGTTCCACAAATAAGTGAAACCATATAATAATTGACTTTCTCTGCTTGACTTATTTCACTTAGCATAATCCCCTCCAGTCCCATCCATGTTGATGTAAAAGTTGGGTATTCATCCTTTCTGATGATAAACTCAAAATAGATGAAGGACCTCAATGTGAGACAGGAATCTATCAAAATCCTAGAGGAGAACATAGGCAGTAACCTCTTTGACATAGGTCACAGCAACTTCTTTCAAGATACATCTCCAAAGCCTAGTGAAACAAAAGCAAAAATGAACTTTTGGGACTTCATCAAGATAAAAAGTTTCTGCACAGCAAGGGAAACAGTCAACAAAACAAAGAGGCAACCCACAGAATGGGAGAAGATATTTGCAAATGACACTACAAAGTGCTGATTTCCAAGATCCATAAAGAACTTCTCAAACTCAACACCCAAAAAACAAATAATCAAGTCAAAAAATGAGCAGAAAATCATAAACAGACACTTCTCCAAAGGAGACATACAAATGGCTAACAGACACATGAAAAAATGTTCATCATCATCAACCATCAGGGAAATTCAAATCAAAACCATATTGAAATACCACCTCACACTAGTTAGAATGGCAAACATTGATAAGGCAAGAAACAACAAATGTTGGAGAGGTTGTGGAGAAAGGGGAACCCTCTTACACTGTTGGTGGGAATGTAAGTTGGTACAGCCCTTTAGAAAATAGTGTGGAGTTTCCTTAAAAAATTAAAAATAGAGCTACCCTATGACCCAGCAATTACACTCCTGGGTATTTACCCCAAAGACACAGATGTAGTGAAGAGAAGAGCCATGTGCACCCCAATGTTCATAGCAGCAATATCTGCAATAGCCAAACTATGGAAAGAGCCGAGATGCCCTTCAACAGATGAATGGATAAAGAAGATGTGGTCCATATATACACTGTGTACAGAACAGTGGTGATGACGTGAATACTGGAATGAGAATGCCTTTTCTTCTGTTTGGGTGGTGGTGTGGAAGGGTGAGTCAATCTAGGCAGTAGTTAGGCTGGGTGTGGGTTTGTTATTATCATGGTTACCTTCAGCAAACCTTGGTTTCAAATTGCTCTAGTTTTATAGTATACCTAGTATAGAAACTGATGTGCAAAAGATCTTTTTCTTTATAATTTGGTTACTGACTTCCCTTGTACTTGTACGCCAGATGTGGTTTCTTTCTACTCTTTTGTCTCCCTCATGTGACGAACTGCAATTGTTCACTGCCCAGTGTTTGCCAACTTGGTGAGAAAGCCAAGTCGCGAATGGTGTCAATGTTGTGTGGGCTCATATGTTTCCGGTTCTCCATGCTGTAGTTTTCCTGATTATCCTGCCCTTTCTCTAGTAGTGGGATCCCTATTATACCATCAGATTAAGATAAGTATGGATTCAGCATTCTCTTGTTTTCTTCTCCAGTGGTAGGTGTTTTTCTTTCTTTTTCTTCTAGCCACAGTGGTTCTTCACCTGTACCCTGGGGATGGCAGGATTACTGCCCCTCTCTCAGTGGCATAAGCCTTTTGTTCTGTTTGGGAGAAAGTTCTGGTGGGGTTTTGTGAATACAATTGATAGCTACTCCTCTACCACAGATGATCCAGTCATCATGCCTCATATCTTTTGGAATTGGGCTGTCTTTCTTTATATATTCAACTAGTTGGTTGGTTCCATTGTGGCCTCGGTGCTCTAAGGGGTCCTAGAAAAGTTATTATTTTGTAATTTATCCAGCTTTTTTGTAGTCAAGGCAGGAGCAAGACATTTGCCAGCTCTTAATATCCTAGGTAAAGGATTCCACCAAAATATCTTTGAAACAGCAGCAAAGACATGTCCAGGAAATAGAGCCATGGTCTCTAATGGCTGAGAGAAGGGTAAATGGGAAGCTGCTGTTTGACACGTATCATGTTTCCATTATGCAAACTGAGTAAGTTCTAGAGATCTGCTGTACAACATAGTGCCTATAATTAATAACATTGGATTGTGCACTCAAAATTTGTTAAGAGGGTAGATCTCATGTTAAGTGTTCTTACCACAATCAAAAATAAAGGAAAAAAAATGTAGACCTCTACAGTTATAATCAGCTGTTTTCCACAGAATTATTCTTGGACTTAATTCTAAATGCTTCTTTTTTTTTTTTTTATCTTTCATATATTTACACAAGTTCAAAATGATATTCACAGCATCTTCTAAATTTTGGCCAAGTCAAAAAAAATGCATTTAAACTTTGGAACGTGCCCACATACACCGGAAGCTGACCCAAACAGTAATTGGGGCAGGTACCCGAGAACCAAAGGGCTGGGAAAGTCAGGAAGAGCTGAAAGGATTCTTCAGCCAGTTTATAAACCTGGTGCAGTGGGACCTCCAGGCTGACACATTTACAGCAGAGATGCAGTTCCATCTAACTGGCACCTGTCCCTTCCATTACTTGCTGAGCCTGCTTCTGTCCCATGCAGCACTGTGCAACCGACTGGAATAACTTTTCAATTTCTGGGGCACTGGATTAGTCTTGTCAGAAACCCATTGTGGCTTTGAAAATAAATATTCTTCATATAAGCCCCCAAATCTTGTCTAATCAGCATTGGAAGATACAACTTCAGAGGTTGCATTGAGAGGTCAAGAAATGTTTAACATTTGAGAAGTAATGATATATATTTTTGCCTACCCTGTCATTTAATCTACAACACAATGCCTTGAGTTAACTTTTCATTTGAATCACTATTTTTCAGTGAAGAAACTGGGGCAAAGAGAAAAGTTAAATATCTTTTCCCAGCTCACAGCACTAGAAAGAATCAAAGCTAGGACTCAGAGTTTAAATTTGTGCTCATAGCCATCACATTATACTTCACCTATGTCCTAACAGTGACTTCAAGGCAATCTAAGTAAGCTAAGAAGCACAATACACCCACCATTTTTGTCATTTGCTTTCACTAGGAAAGTGAAAGGAGTTAAAATGATTTCCCCAGCTGAAGCTGCCAATTAACTACTAAGGAGAGAAGATCCTAAGAGCCTATGATAAGTCTTAAAACTCAAAGGCTGATGTTGTATCCTGAAGTATGCATAAGTTGGGTAATTTTAAAGTCTAAATTTAGAAGCTTAGCACTGAGAATCTCAGCTCCGGCTTCATAATTAAATGATTAAATGATAATAAGTGATAATGGGAATACATATAAGTGATATGGGAATACATACATTTATTAATCATGACATGGGACTTAGGAGATATAGAAGTAATTGCTTCCAGTGTAAGTTTAGGCATCAGTTGTATTGCAGAAAGAAAGAAAAGCATTTTTCAAGCAGCAGTTTTTCACTGTAGTTGTCTGAGAATAAAATACCCCTTTCAAGAGAGATTTATTAGGGTAAAGAAAAAGAATGTATTATAACTGACTGAAAGAATTAAGAAGTATACCAGCTAATTGCTAGAGAAAATTCATAGATTCATACCAAACCAGCATTAGAAAGGTTGAAATAAATATTTCATTTAGAAGTTTGATTTAAATTGCTACATCATGAAAATGTGATGGAAAACATTTAATGTAAGTCTATACATAATATATAATCTATAATACAAATGTCTATATTTCATAGCAAAAGTAACAAAACCATTTATATGTCTTAGAAGGCCTCCAGCAATTAGGTCAACATATTTTACCACTATGTAAGTAGCCACAAAAAGACAAGTTAGAAAGTGAATGAGGGATATCTTTGAAAGGGCACATAAATCATGTGCTTTAAGAAAACTTTAAAAGGAAGAGATAATTACAAAATCTGCAAATGTTATCATATACAAGCTCTTCTCATCAAAGTTGAGTGAGTGGATTATCAAGGAAAGTTGAACAGCAGAAATATTGATGTGGGGAACATATGATAAACTCCTTTTAAGATCCACTGGGGTGGAGTTTCCTGAAAAACATGAGTGGAGATGTCCAGTGATCAACCAGAAGTACTATAGAACATAGCTATGTAGATATCTACAAATAAAAGTGGTCCCAAGTCTATGTATTTGAATGACTCACATCACGATTTAGAACAATATCAAATAGAAAGAATGCGTTAAGTAATGAAAGAAAAAGGATAAGACTAGAAACTTGAAGAATGTAAATATTTAAGATTGTAAGAAAGAAAAGCCCAGCAAATATCATAGATAAAATGTGGTCCATATACTTGAGGAACAATATTAAACAAAATGCCACATAAACCTCTTAAGACACAGAAGACAGAAGCCATAGACCGTGTTAATGCCTATGAATGTATGGAGAATCTGAAACTTGTCTGGACTCAGCCATCATTGATAACTTCCCCATGACTGGTTCCAAGTGTGGCAAAGACAGAGGACAGGAAACAAGCAGGTAAAATGTGGAGGCAGAAGATGAATACTGAAAATAGTGTCAGCTGTAAGACAGGAAGTATTTAAGAATAATTTTCATCAGATTAGGAAATAAATTTAAAATAAGAAATAGTGAGAGGCTAAATTTGTAGGCATTTTATTGGCTATCACAAAGGGTTATAAAGGCTCCATAATGAAAACACTGATTGTAGCAGTCTAATGGACATATGGAACAGAAAAAAGAGTCTGTAAACAGAAACAAACCTTCAGTTCAATTTATGATTAATGTGGCATGTCAAATCAATGTGGGAAAGATATGCCTGCAACATAGGATGGTAGCACAAGTAACTAAGCATCTTGGTAAAAAATAAATATGGGCCCATACTTAACACCATACAACAAGAACAATTACAAATTTCAGTGGAAGGGGCACCTGGGAAGCTCAGTCATTAAGCGTCTGCCTTCGGCTCAGGTCATGATCCCAGAGTCCTGGGATCAAGACCCACATCAGGCTCCCTGCTCGGCGGGAAGCCTGCTTCTCCCTCTCCCACTCCCCCTGCTTGTGTCCCCTCTCTTGCTCTCTCTCTCTCTGCCAAATAAATAAATAAATAAAATATTTAAAAAAATTTTTTCAGTGGAAAATGAGAAAGTGAAAGAACAGGGAGAAAATATGGTAGATTTTTTTTTATATGCACAGACTTTTCTAATTGCCATAGAATACTGCAGTGTTGTCAGTTTGTCAGAAATTAGGAAAAAATTGCTTCCAGTACACACACACACACACACACACACACAATGAAGAAAGTGTAAATTAAAATTAAAATCTGGGAAGATACTTACAACTAGTATCAAATCATATTTCTTTTGTAAGAAGCTCCATGAAATGAATACCAAAAAAAGACCTAAGATAAAATGGAAAGACTAATTCTTTACAGCCCCAAAACCCCCAAACCCCCCAAAAATCCAGAAACAAATGAACAACACAAAAAATCCACACACAAATTTTACTTAAATATATGAAAAATGTGCAAACTCCCTTAAATAAAATAAAATAAATTAGTT
Source organism: Mirounga angustirostris (assembly GCF_029215605.1). NCBI lineage: Eukaryota > Metazoa > Chordata > Mammalia > Carnivora > Phocidae > Mirounga > Mirounga angustirostris. The sequence goes on along the minus strand of NW_026991722.1, from coordinate 6,208,824 downwards.
TAAATAAAATGGGTTAAAATTCCATGAAAATACCATCCAAAAGTTTGAATACATCTTATGTTGGTAAGACCTGACTTAAGCAGGGATTTACCTGCATTACTGATGCAGTGTAAAATCATCCCATCGGAAGGAGAATTTAGAATATTTACTAAAATTACAAATGCAGATTTGCCCTTCTCTTTCATATGTAGAAGGTTGCCAGAGGACATTACAGAAATCCAAATAATGAGAACAAGGCAGGTAATTCTCCTTCCTGGCCCCCTCTTCCAGCAACATGGGACCCCCTTCTGTCACGTCTACACTCAGGCATCTCCTGCTAAATTTAAAATTACACACGAGCTGTCATTTAGGCTGTTCCTCGTACTTTGAGTGTTCTCCCAAATATTCCCAAACTAACTTCCTACCCTTCTTCAGGTTTTGTTTACGTGTCCCTGAGGCATGCTCTGAACACATTAGCATATTTATGTGGTAACATGGTCCTTGGTGGAATCTCTTTGCTTATAGGATAAAGGGAGATATTAATTCCATCAGTGAAAAATTAAGGCGAAATAAGTATCTGAGAATAGGTCTGTTTAAATTGAACCAGAGAAGTATTTTCAGAGAAGCTTTTGGTGTTCTTCAAGAAGATCTTCAGTAAAGTTAATGGAACAATGCAAATTTCCCTGAATTCTTGGCGTAAGTCATCTTCTACACGCCATCGTTGAAACTGCTTTTCATTTCTTAATGAAGAGAGTGCTCTGTAAAGCTGTTTTTTTCTCACTGTGCTTCGTTTTTCTACATTATTGACTTTTTATTTTATTTAAACAGTAAGACAGGACAGGCCCTGGATTCCCGGGTGATAATATATATATTTGGCACAAAGAATAAATGACTTTTGGACCCCCCACAATACAATATGTTTTACAAATGTTCAAATACCTCATTGCTTTAAAAAACTGAAGTCTTATGTTACAAGAAGAATGAAACTAGTTTGATGTCTGAAATATTTCTCACCAAATATACCACAAGGCACATAATATTTGAAGTACCTTTTCTCTTTTGTACTGTAGAATCGCTGGCAAATTGCACACTCTGAGGCATTTAAACTCTACCAGAAAAGCTTTCAGTGATAGTTACAACTTCTGAAGACTGTAACGAAAATAACTTTTCCTTTGACCAGAAAATGACCCTTGGTACCTAAACGCTGTTCCCAGGAAGAAGACAAAGCCAGAAAATTCTTGCAATTGCTTTTCAGTAGCCATGTTATAAATGAAGGGCCACCACAACCACCACCACAACAAGGAAAGCATTTTGGAGTGCCTTCAAGTAAACAGAAATTTTCCCAAGTACGTTTTGGCAACGAAGGAAAATATCTTCTCTTTCCTCTTATTTTACTTTAATGAATTATACAGTTGCACCAACGTAGAGACAGAAATATCTCAGAGAAATCAAGAATACTTAAAACATTTTGTTAAAATTTCACTCTTAGAAGAAGCAAGCTAACATAAAAATGCAGTTAAAAGTTTGAGGTGAAAATATTGGAATTCCCTGGGATTAAGAGAGTCTTTGTACAGATATTAATTCAAAATAGCATTAATGCAGTGCTGATAATTACTGCTTTGCCATGAGTTAAGTACAGACCTGAGAATCCGTTTACCAGGGCCATCTTGCTAAATGAAGATAGTTGGAAAATGCCTGCCTGTGCCTCAGCTTTCCTGTGTGTGAACTGGACCATCTACCACTTTGTTATTATTTTATTAAAAAATATTTTTCATCAAAAAAAAGAAGAAGCAAAAAAAAAAAAAAAAGAAGAAGAAGAAGAAGCAGGCTAAGATAATATTTTATTGTGTTTTCCCATAGAAGGAATATAGTATTTTTTGGTGAAAAAAAATACTCAAATTGTATCAGTTAGAAGGCTATCCTCAGAAAGAACACCTTTCTGAAATTGGACTATTGCCTAAGGAAAATCTATTATCTCATATAAAAACCTGTCCAGGGCAAAACAAGAGACAAGCTGTATTACTGCACGATTCCCTTTCTGCTTCTTTGTGATCCGTTCATCCTTCACTTTCACTGTGCCTTGCCATTTTTTTAAATTTTTTATTATTATGTTAATCACCATACATTACATCATTAGTTTTAGATGTAGTGTTCCATGATTCATTGTTTGTGCATAACACCCAGTGCTCCATGCAGAACGTGCCCTCTTTAATACCCATCACCAGGCTAACCCATCCTCCCACCCCCCTCCCCTCTAGAACCCTCAGTTTGTTTTTCAGAGTCCATCGTCTCTCACGGTTCGTCTCCCCCTCCGATTTCCCCCCCTTCATTCTTCCCCTCCTGCTATCTTCTTCTTTTTTTTTTTTTTCTTAACATATATTGCCTTATTTGTTTCAGAGGCACAGATCTGAGATTCAACAGTCTTGCACAATTCACAGCGCTTACCAGATGTGCCTTGTCATTTTGTGTGTCCTTGTCCTCAAATATATGATGGCTGCATGTTTCCAGGTATTCGATCTTAAGCCTAAATTCCATAGAAAATATAGTGGACCTCATTAAAATTTATATATGCTCTGCAAAAGACACTGTCACGAGAACAAAAAAACACAGATTGGGAGAAAATATTTGCAAAAGACATATCCAATAAAACTGTTATCCAAAATATACAAGAACGCTTAAAATTCAACTCTAATAAAAAAAAAAACAACAACTCAATCAGAACATGGGCCAAAGGCCATGACAAACACAGCACCCAGGAAGATATACAGATGGAAAATAAGTATGTGAAAATATGCTCCACATCATATGGCATCAGGGAAATGCAAATTAAAATGACAAGAAGCTACTACACACCTATTAGAATGCCCAAAACCTGGAACACTGTCAACACCAAATGCTGGCAAGAATGTGAAGCAAATAACCCTCATTCATTGCTGCTGGATATGTTAAATGGAAGAGCCACTTTGAAAGACAGGTTGGCAGTTTCTTAACAAAATGAAACATACTCTTACCGTATGATCCATCAGTGGTGTTCCTTGGTATCTACCCAGAGGAATTGAAGACATGGCCATACGAAAGCCTGCACAAGGTTCTTTCCAGCAGCTTTATTTATAATTGCCCAAATTTGGAAGCAACCATAATGTCCTTCAGTAGGTAGGTGGATAAATAAACTGTGGCATAGTGAGACAAATGAAATATTATTCAGGACTAAAAGGAAATAAACTACCAAGCCATGAAAAGACATGGAGTAACCTTAAATGCATATTACTAGTTGAAAGAAACAAGTCTGGAAAAGCAGTATAGTATGTTTTCAATTATATGACAGTCTGGGAAAGGCAAAAGTGTGGAGACATCAGGCGTCTGCTCTGGGGAGAGGGCTGTGGTGAATGATGAGCAGGTTGAGAACAGAGGACTTTAGGGGTAGTGAAACCACCCTGCATGTGACCATATGGTGGGTATGTGTCATCATGTGTTTGCCTAAACCAATAGAATGCCAAGCGAAGGTGAACTGTAACATCAGCTAGTCTCTGGGGGATGATGGCGGATTGTCCTGAGTTCATCGGTTGTCACAACTGTACCACTCCCGAGGGGGATCTAATGTTGGCAAAGACAGTGTGGGGCCAGGAGCCACGTGCAAAATCTCTGCACCTTCCTCTCACTTTTGTTGTGAACAGAAAGCTGCTAAAAAAAAAAAAAATAGATAAAATCTAAAATAGAAAAAAAAAGTGAACAGAGAGGTTTTAAGATATGTCTAATCAGAAGCCAAGAAAAAAGAAGAAAGCAGGTAGAAGGTAGCAGTATTTGAATTGATAAGGACTGAGAAGTTTCGTAAAGTAAAGAAAGCCAGGATTTGCTAAACAAGAACACATCATACCAAGTAGGTTCATATAAAGAAGCCCACAATTTATATCTCCTCCTATATATGTACATAGCATATATTTCATATTAATAAATATATTACATACATAAATACATACGGTTATTATATATTATTAATATATACATATAATTGAATACATAAATTAATAATAATGAAAAAATGTATGAAACATGTTTATTTGTGGTAAATATATAATTATTTAAAATAATTAAATTGATATTATGATATGATCTAATAATGCAGAGGAATACTTAATAAATGCAATGATAGTAATGACAGGTAATATTTATGAGCATTGTGTCCACTAGGCACACTGTGTGAAGCTCTCAACAATTCTATTTTAGAAAACATTTTTCTTAATGTTTCACAGTCATACAGACATCAAATCTCACTGCTATTCAATTCCAGAGTCTGGGTTCAATAACTGTACTTAGTTCTTTTTGATTATTTTAATTTTTTTGTTTATTTTAAATATTCTCATATCTAATTGTTTTAAGAAGTAGAGACATAATTAAACAATGGCATTCTAGTTTTGCTACTTTGTTTTTGCTCCAAGTATCCTCAAAACATAAAAAGATATTTATATGAAAATAATTTCTGTTTTCTTGAGGAAATCTTCTGAGCTGTAGCTATCGTATATATTTTGATATTTTTTCCCCTTCATTTCTGGTAGTTAGCCATAATTTTTGTTATCATTATTTGTCTTTACAGGAGGAAACTTCTATCTGGGTCTCCGCTGATTAAAATTCATGTGTGTTTTGGGAATTGCATGGGAGTCAGGGGAACGAGCCTGTGGGGTGCACTGGGGCAATTAGCAACTTTGGTTGAAAATTCTGTCTGACTTCGTGTTACCCCTTTCTATTGAAACCTCCACCTTCACTTTGGCATTCCTTTTTGGGTCAGTATGCCACCCACGCTATGGTCAGCATGACCCCCAGGGATATCTACAGTTGCTGGTTTATTGCCACGTCTTTTCTTTGTTTATACTAAATTTAGCTCACTGGCTACAAAATCAATCACACAGTTGTTTGTTTGGTTGTTTCTTTGTTTCTTTTTTTTTTTTAAGATTTTATTTATTTACTTGAGAGAGAGAGAATGAGAGAGAGCAAGCACATGAGAGGGGGGAGGGTCAGAGGGAGAAGCAGACTCTCTGCTGAGCAGGGAGCCCAATACGGGACTGGATCCTGTGACTCCAGGACCATGACCTGAGCCAAAGGCAGTCGCTTAACCAACTGAGCCACCCAGGCGCCCTACTGCAATTCATTTTTGAACCTTCTTTTTATGGTGATGAACAAAGACACTCAGAGGTGCAATTCATTTTTTTTTTTTTTAGAGATTTTATTTATTTATTTGAGAGAGAGAATGAGATAGAGAGAGAGAGTATGAGAGGGGGGAGGGTCAGGGGGAGAAGCAGGCTCCCTGCTGAGCCGAAGGCAGTCGCTTAACCAACTGAGCCACCCAGGCGCCCTGTTTCTTTCTTTCTATCTCCTCCTCAGAAGTGCCAGCCTGAAGGTTGTTTCTTTATGTTAATTAGTGAGAAATCTTGAACAGACAAACTAATGATCGTGATGATCTGGTTTGTCCCTCCTTCAGCCGTTTCTTACTGGATGCTATGTGTTGTGTAAATGGACTTCAGATATATTTGCTGCTTCCCTTGGGTTCTCTGCATACCCAGTTGTCTTCTGCGGTAAAGTAAAGATGCATCATCATTTAGGTTCTTCGGAAGCATTTTGGTCTCCCTCTTCAAACAGTGCGTGGTGCCAGACTCCCATAGCCAGAATCCTTCCTCAAATTAATCCAAATTTCACTGCGATGTATGTGGTGAATGATCTTCTTGATATGTGGTTGGGATCTATATTCTATTTTAGTCAAATGTGGAGTTTTTTATAGTTTAATTATTGTCTCCCTGTGCTTTTGAAAGAAGAGTAAGCTATTTTTAATTTTAACTTGTGCAGAGTTTACAAGAAGTGAATGATATTAATTTAGATCAATGCAATTGATGGCTAGTAAAAGAGCAAATTAAAAAAAAAAAAACCAAGAAAACAAAATATAACAAAAAATTATTCCATTCATGTGCCACTCCTAAAAAGAAAGGTAAGCATTTTAGTATAATGCTCATTTTCTTTCCTACCCTTCTCTTCCAATACGTCTGTGTATGTTTTAGTGTAACCATCTGTTTTAGAACCCATTTGAGTCCACATGACACCTATTACTTAGATTTATAAGACAGGTAATATTTAGCCAAATTAGCAGTCAGAATGCCTGAATGTTTTAACATCATTTATAATTTACTGCTGGGTGTAATAACAAATAGGAACAGCAGCTGCAACAAAACTCCGATTAGGCAGTCAAAATGGGAATAATTCAAATTTATGGAAGGCCCCAAACTCATCTTCAAGCATGGAATAACATCTCAGTGTTCACCAATGTCTTGAGCACAGTGAGAGAATCCTTCCAGAAAACCAGGCCTCATTCCAGGTCAACCTCAGTCATTCTGGGAACCTCAGGATAAGATCTAAACCTGCAGTTGTTTTTATCCCTAGATCGAATCCAGAAACGTCAACATTATTCAGTGACCGGGTTCTGAAACTCCTCTAGTTCTCTTGAGTTCCCCCGTGCCCAGTATTTTTAGATCATTGAATAATAACGAAAATCCAGTTCTTAAAAAATCAACACAAAACAAAAAGTTACATTTACTCAACAACGCTGTCCAGCCAGCTAAACTAAAAATTTTTTTCATGGTTAAGAATACTGAAATCTGAAAATGAAGGTATTTAGAGCTAGTTACTTAGAACCAGTAATAGAGCTAGGAATAAACCATCAACCACGAAGTTTTTTTTATTATACTACACTGGCTTTTCAAGCATAACTTACTACTGTCTGGAAACAGAAAATGATGGAATGTAAAATTCAAATTGTATGTCTAACAAGTGGGAAATTCTTTCAATTATTGCAATAATTAAAAAGACACTAGTAATAGTACTACTATTAGTAGTAGTCATTAAAATTTATTTTCAATTTTTTTTTGACAAGCATGTAATGTATCATGGAACCCGGATGACACCCTTCTGGCTGCTATTCTCATCCCACGTTCACACACAAGTAACAAAAGTCCGCCATCTAAAAGCTTGTCTATCGTCAGAGTGTGAATATACAAATCAAGGTCCTCTAGAGGGATACAGACCATGCACTCAAACATAGGTTCTTTTCAGACTGCCTTGGAATTGGCTGGTTTGAGCGCTGCAAGGACACGTCCTGTGGTTGGAAGGGTGTGGGAGTGACAACCAAGGCAGCTACAGTGTGTGTGTTGAACGCCCCTTCTCCTCTCCCTCCACCTTCTCATTCCCTCATGACAGTTCCTCTCTGCTGCCACTTGGTTCTGATCCAACTGTCAGTCACAGTAGTGGATGTCGCAGTTATGACTCTTTTCAGTGAAAGGGACAAAGACCTACCTGCACCTACTAAGCAGCAGAATTATTTATTAACTTATGTTAAAAGAAAATTTCAGGGGTGGGAAGACTTTCAGGCACAGGTGATTTGGACCTCATAATGTAGAATGAAGAAAAGTAAGTGCTGCCTTTTGTCTCTTCACTTCCCCACGTGTGTGTCGATTGTATTCTTAATTTCATCCTTATTCTGTATTTTGTCGCAGCATGGCTACAACAGATATATTTTGAAACATAATCCCAGCTGCATGTCTAGTGGGAAAAGTACCTGTCTTGCTCTTAGAAGTTGCATTATGTCTAACTGACTCAGCAGATATATGACGTTTTGCCTGCCCTATCCCAAATTCTTTACATCTGGCCAAAAATATAGAATCCAGGAAATAATTTAGATTAATCGGGAATAACCCCTGGTATTTCAGTTGGGTGCATCACATCCTGTCCACACTGCCGGTCTGTGAGTAGATTAATGTCTCGTCTAAGTGGGAAGAGGTATTATTTTCCTAAAAAAATTTCATAGGCCCTGGAGAGATTGTTTTAACAATATCAATACTAGTAGCTCCTGCCTATATAGTACTTATTACATACAAGGCACTGCTATAAAAACTCTACATAAAATAACGTCTGTACTACAGCTCTATTAGCTGTTTTATTATTTCTCTCCTTTCACAAATGAAGATAGAAAACGTGAGAAGCTTGCTCAAGATAGAACATCTAATAGAAGCTAGAGCTGGGTTTCAAAATCAGATTGTCTATTTCGAGAACTTTACGCCTAACCACAATGACAGCCTGCCTTTCTACAATGGACAGGCACATCCCCAGTAAATGAAAGATGCAGCAAACTAACTAACCAACTAACTAATTAAGTACATTAAAAAAAAAAAAAAACTCACAAGAAATCAGTAAACACATAAAATATTTTAGCAGGATAAGTAACTTCCAGATGAATAATATAAATCAAATCTGAAAGGAAAATAATAGTCAAAATAGAAATTTCAGGAATAAAAACAGAAACATCAATTCATATCCTACAGATGTTAAAAAGATAACAGAAACGTAACAATTTTACAATAGGGAAGAAGAAAAGATTTTGATGATTGCTTCTTCTAGCCATATTATAGAAGATGTCCTAACTAGTACAGTAAGAAAAAAAATATGTAACTAGCCATATAAGGAGTTTTAAAGGGACATTTTAAAATGCCAACAGAATTGGCATTTTTAGCAGACAACATAATTTTGTAAGTAAAAAATAAAATTACATATATAATTATAATTTCTATGTATATTTACCCATACTTCCAAATACCAATTAATATGAAAATATATATCTACATAAAAAAAGAACTAGAAGTCAAACTGGTTGTAAAACATACATAGACGTATAAAGAGCTAAAAATTATAAAACCCGACAGTCTTGAAAAAGACAGTGACACAGCAATTCCTCTATCAGATAGTAATTTCTTATAAAGCTATTGAATTTAGTATAAACTGATAATGACACAGTTTAGAAAAATAGTCCAATGAAATAGAAAAGTGAGTACAGGATTGTCTCCTATAATAATGTGACAGTACAGTGGAGAACATGTAGTCATTTGAAGAAATGCTGCTAATTCAATCGGTCACTCATAGGGATAAATAAATAAAGCTTGACTCCTACCACATGCCTTACAAACTAATTGTGTGTGGATTGTAAATCTAGATGGGAAAAGTAAAAGAATATATATTCTTTTATTTATTTATTTAGATGTTATTTAGTTTATTTCAATACTATTTCGTAGTTAACTTTTTATGCCTATTCTCTGCTTCTCACTGGATAATTCTGATTGCACTATCTTTAACTTCACGCATTTTTTCTTATGCATGCTCCAATTTTTATTGAGTCTCTCAAATGGGATTTTATTTCATTTATTGTATTTTAGATCTCCAGAATTCTATCTGGTTCTTTTAATAAATTTTGTAGTATTAAAAAAATAATAATTCTTATATTACCAGCCATGCATTGAGAAGGTTCCAAGGAAGACCTAGTGGGAGTCAAATGTAGTGACTGGCTTAAGTGAATGACAAAAATTGAGTGAGAATGTGAGTGAACAAATGCATCACTGCATAACTGATTTAAAGAATTAGGACTCTGATACGCTTCTCAGCTATTCAAACTCTGGCCAGCACTTTACAATTATTGGAAGCAGGTATAGGGGAGAGTGATTTTTCATTTTATATTTCAAACCCAAAGTGATCTAATCACACAAAAGGCATATAACATTTTTACTCGAAAGGGAGAACAGCAACAGACCCAGAAAATGTACAGACAGGGATCATTCTCAAGCGAAGTAAAATGGTACCGCAGTGAGTCTTAGCTGTGTCCCTTAACTGGTATGGCCACCTGTCTCATAAGACATGCTAAAGGGAATCCTCCAGCCTGATTCGAAAGGGCTCTAAAGGGTAACTTAAACCCACACGGAGAATAAAGAGCACCAGTGTAGCTGGCTGCAGAGGTATCGTGAAAGACAATAGAAAGGCATTTTTGTTTGTAACATTACATTCTATTATCTATTCATTATTAATTCTAAAACTGTGCTAATAGGCTTCTAACATATACGAGTGTAATTTGTATGACAACAGTAATACAAAGGAGGGGGTAAAATGTATATGGAAGAAAACTTCTGTGGAGTATTGAAATTAAGTTAATATTAATTTGAACTAGATTGTTTTAAATTGAGATTCACTTTAAGTTTTGTAACATTACTCAATGGCAGCATTATGTATTGTATATTACGTATGTAGTATATATTTTATCTATGTGTGTATATATAGGCAGCATCATGTATTATATATTGTATATATGTGTGTATATATGTGTGTGTGTATATAAATATATATGTACACATATCCTTATGGAACAGTGATAAGAGCATATAATTACAATATAATGTAAGTGCAATGACAGATGTATAAATGGGGTTCTCTGTGAGTTCTGAGTCTGGGGTGAACAGAGATCAGTGTTGAGAAGGTGATGGCTGACCAAAATTCTAGTAAGATGGAGGCAGAACATCACAGGATTATGTGAAAGGGTAAGTCAAACACAGAAGAGAAAACTAACAAAAGATGACATGCAGAGTGAAGCAGGTGGGAGCTCATTAAACATACACAGTAAAGCTAGGAGGAGTTGTAAGTGAGACTGGAGGAAAAATAAAAGGATTACAAAATTATTTTAAGGAAGAGAATAACTGTCTTACTTTGATAGAAATTGAAATTTGTTTTTTCCATTATCCATTGCTGTGTTACAAGTGACCCCAAAACTTGGTGGCTTAGATAATGTGTAGTTCTCTTTCCCAGGCCACGGGCTGGATGGGCTCGGGTGGGCAGTTACAATTCCATATGTCCCACGAAATTGCCATCAGATGACATTTGGAACTGGAGTCATCTGAAGGCTTGACTGGTCCAAACATGAGTCACACAGGATAGCATCCACCATGTCCGACTGATTAAACAAAGCCAGACCAGAATGAATGCTGAAAAGGACTACCCTAGAATGTGGCTTCCATGGTGGAGTCATCACTGAAGATGAGCTACATGACATGGAAATCACGTTCAGGACAGATTGTATAGGAGCAGTAGTGAAGGTGGGGGAATTGGAGAGAAGATTAGAATATTCCAGAAAATAGAAATGATGGTGTCAGCAAAAGCATTGCCTGTAGGGAGTAGAAAATAATAGGATGAAGAAAAATAAACAATAAAATGAAAAGAAAATTATTGAGGAAAAAGAAAAAAAATCAGAGAAGAGTGCAAGCTTTCAACCTGAGGGTCTTGAGGGTCTAACCTAATAGACAGTAACAACTACATCTGAGAAAGGAATTTAGGATTTCAATCCTTCTGTTTTTTTAATAATCATCCATTAAGCACCCCAAAAGCAGTACTGATCGATGCTGTAGTTTGGATGAGCTCTGCCCTCTCTCTCTATTCTAGTTACTATGCTCTTGTTTGACAGGATGCAACCTAGTAAAACGTAGCTTGATTTCATTGCTTTAAATACACCTGTGCTGGGGGTAACCCTCAGGTCATCTGGAGAAATAACTGAGGGATAACTCTGAAGCAAGGGCTTGGTATCTCACTTTTGGTTCATTTTATCTTGAATTAAAAATTTGAAAAAAATGTTATTTATAAACATCTCTGTAAGGAAAAGTCTACTTTCTTAATATGTTTGAAATATGCATGGTTCCTTCACTTTTAGAAAGACATGATAATAAGATGATCATCTATTCAACAGACCATATTTTATGATTAAAATAGTTTAGCTTAAAAATAGAAAAAAATGGCTCTACTACTAAAATGAAATTTATTTAAATGCCATGACATTGTCCAGAGGCACCACTGCTCACTCTATGCTTCATTTAAAAAAATTATACATCTGTGTGTGTATATATATATGGATATATATACACAATATATAAACATATTTACATATAAAATTAATATAATCATATAAACATAAAATATGTAAACAATATAGTTATATATAATATAAGCATACATATATTTATAAAAATAATATACATATACTTTATAAATATACACATACATTTATATATAAATATAAAATACATAAAATATATTTTCACTTATATATTTTTTCCTAATGACGTAAAAAGAAGTGACCAAAGTAGGCACCTTTTATACCTTTTAGACAAAGAAACAATAAATTTGTGAAGCATTGACAAGACAATGAAGTTTGGGCTTGGGGTAGTCAATTAGTGAAGAAGGTGCAAGGTGGGTTTATACAGGCTTCTCAGCCCTATGTTCCCTGTCCCTGGTGATAAGGACGTCTACCTCCTGGTACGGGGAAGGTACCTTTCACATGGGAGATTCATTTCCTGCGTCAGGGGGAAAAGAGGAGTTCTTTTTGTACTGGCTGTTCTTAAGTAACTCACACTTAAAATAATCAATATGCCAAAGTGGCATATTTTGGGGCAGCCTGCCCTGAACTCCATCAGTAACAATGAGCTTCATGCCTCTAATTGTTTAGTTGGTCCTTTGAGCCATGAAGGTATCTGAAGTATTATTCAGCATTGTCCGAGAGCCTAACACATAAGAGAGATTTAAAAATCAGGAAACAAAGAGAGCTGAGGCAGAAACAATGAGGAAATGCATAGGATTCATACCAGCCTGGGTCTTTCTCCCAGTTATCCCTAGAGATATTGTGACAGATAATAATGAGTTTACCGGGGAAAGATAAATGTTCTTCCAGCCAGTCTTATTTTTGTGTTATCAGTAATGCCAGCAACATGAAACACTTGCAGAAAGCTGAAGAGTTGAGTTCTGGATACGAAAGAAAAAGAAAGAAAGAAAGAAAGAAAGAAAGAAAGAAAGAAAGAAAGAAAGAAAGAAAGAAAGAAAGAAAGAAAGAAAGAAAGAAAGAAAGAAAGAAAGAAAGAAAGAAAGAAGAAAGAGAAAGAGAGAGCGATACAGAGAGAAAGAAAAAAGGAAAGAAAGAAAGAAAAGCATATTATCTCTACACCAACTGAATTTTACTTTTCTAAAAACCAAATTGAGCATCTTGACAAATTATAAATTAAAATCATCCATTGCATTTGTTTTTAGGAACTCAAATGATTTTTTTTGAGGTAGCAATGCTCTGCCATTGATATGTACAGTAGTTATATAATAAACATGATAATGTATACATGTGTAGTGTGTATATATATATATATATATATATATATATACACACACACATATACAAATTTAAAGCTTACATAGTTTTTGGATTTAGATAAATCTGCTTGTGATTCTCTCTCAGCATCCTTACTGACGGTGTCTGACACGGTTTGTAATTCTTGCCACATACTTTGGAAATGGAAATTCCTAGGGCATTTCAGGTGCCCTATTTGGGATAGTAAAGTTAGCCCTTTGGTGATTACTGTAGGTTCTGTTCCCTAAAGGCAGAGCAAAACAAATCTTTTCCTCTTCCTTATCCTAAAACATTTCAAGTAAAATAGCCATGAGAATATATCCACGTTTAGCAGGTGGGTACACTCGGTTTACATTATCAAAAATCCTGTAGATGCAACCCTCAGCCTAAATAAATGGTGGCATTATGTCATCTAGATGTTCTACAAAGGCTGAAGCCAGCTGGGACTCCTCACAGAGCCAGGCACCTGCAACCTCTACTTTTTGTGTTTTCTCATAATTTGCTAGCATGTGTTCAGCAAGTATAATGCATAACATCACATGAGGCAGAGTTGGCCTAAAAATCCCTCATTAACTAACACTTGAATTCATAACTAGAGTGTCTGCAGCATAGCACATCCTACATTTTGTGATTATACTTTTGATTTCGCTTAAATTAAATGGAGAGTATATTTTTTTTTCCTCAAAGAGAATCTTTTAAAAAAAGATGGATTTATTCTGTTGTAAGAACATGGAAATGGTGTGATGGAGTGAATATTTTGATTTTCTAGACCATCGTTTGAATGTTTATTTTCTTTTTTGTTAAAGATTCACCTACCTAGTAAAAGGACAAGGTAACTCGGGGCGCCTGGGTGGCTCAGTTGTTAAGCGCCTGCCTTCGGCTCAGGTCATGATCCCAGCGTCCTGGGATCAGCCCCGCATCGGGCTCCCTGCTGTGCGGGAAGCCTGCTTCTCCCTTTCCCACTCCTCCTGCTTGTGTTCCTGCTCTCTCTCTCTCTGTCAAATAAATAAATAAAATCTTTAAAAAAAAAAGGACAAGGTAACTCAATTCGAATGTATAACTGCTTTAATGCATTCTCATCTGGGAAGTATCTAACAGAACACTTGGGATTTGCTTCAGGAAGGGTGAACACTGGGGTGGCGAGTGCAATCCCAAGTTGCATCAAGCTCATTTTTGCATGCGGAGCCATTATAAGGCAGAATATTGCAGCTTTGTCAACCTTAGATGATTGTTGATTATGCTTTGCTATGAGAATTTTTATTGCTATAAAAAATTGGATGCAAAAATTGATATGGAAGTTGGACTGCAATTTTTTTGACAACTTGCCTACAAATAATGCATTACTTGACATGAAGATGAGAGTATATTCACTTCTTGTGTAGAAGTGCTTGACGTTTGGTCAACTCTAACACCCAATTATTTTATTGAATTTTTGTTATAACACTTTTTCAGCATATATTTTCAGGTTGTGGAAAGACAATATCGAAAAGTATTCAAAGGTCATGAACTACAATATCATTACTCTAAAGTAGAGTGTAGTTAATGTTATAAATATGCATTTTTAAAATTTTAGATTCATTTGCTTCAACTATAAGATTGATACTGATGAGCTCACTGATACTCTCACTAAGGTTTATAAACAGCATTTTTGTAAAAATGCCTAAATCTTATTTCCAAGATATTTCAGCATGCATGGTTTAATACCTTCAAAGATATCATGACCATGAGCTTCATTGTGTCGTATCACTCATTAAATATAGGTATTTTATTATAGTGTATTTATTATAAAATAAAAAATAAACCAAGTAATCCATAGTCATTAGCTGAATATTTTACGTTTTCCAATTTTTTTATTTATTACTTTTTATTTTAATTCCAGCATAGTCAATGTACAGTGTTATGTTAGTTTCAGATGTGAAATATAGTGATTCGACGTTTCTGTCTGCTCATCACAAGTGTACTCTTTCATCCCCATCACCTACTTCACCCATCCCCCTCCCAGCCCACTTCCCCTTCCAAATTTTTAACATTCAATATGAGATTTTTTGGAATAAGATGAGTTTCTTGAAATATCAAGCAGTCAAGTCTTAAAAAATAAGTTGCTAGTATTTCATAGAAATGGCGTTATCATTCCCTTAAACAGTGAAGTAGTAATAGAAATTCAATAACATCATTGCCCTCTTGAAGATCAGAAATAATTTAAAGTATTCCATAAGAACTGATACCATTTGGAATTATAAAATTGTATTTTATGCCTAGAAAAACCTTAAGGATTTATGTCCTGAGCTTTAAGCAGCCTAATAAATACGGAGATGAGAAAACAAAACCAGATGAGGTATCCTGGTATACCCTCTTGTCAAATTACAGAATTTGTTATTGTGGTCTGGCATCTCCATCATGTCTGCTATGGATTTGTGGTTGCTCCTTTTTACAAAGTAAGAACTCTAAGTTCCTGGTTCCTACACCTATATATAAAGCAACAGATCTTTAAACAAAGGAATTCTATATATCAGGCAGAATCAGAAAGCCTCCAACAGTTTTATAGTAACAACTTCATTTTATGCATTAATACATCACAATGGCAATATAAAGAATATCAAATGGCAATGTGTGGTAAATATTATAAAGTTGTGTATATATATATATTATATATATATATATATATATATATATATATATATATATATGAAGAAGCTTCTATTGGAAATGCTATGAATTGCTCTGCAGTTGGTAGAACAGACACAAAAGGAGATAATAATAGAACATCCAAGCAAATGCCATATGGGCACTGAAAGAGAGACAAGTACTAATGCTGTGGGATTAAGCAAGATCACGCATTTCAAAAAGAACAAACTGAAATAGTGTGGAATGTGCAGGAATTACTTCGGTGAGTCCTATTATCTAAATGAATCGTTAAATATGCTAGCTTAGCAGATTTGAAATTATATATAGGATAATTATAATGTTTGTTAAAATAAAAACATCATCAACACAAATTTTTACTTGCACACTTGCAAAAACATAAACATCATTCATAATATTTTAAATTGCAATCTAAAAATACAATAGCTATTAAGGGCAATTATTGCAATAATAATATAGGCTGTAGATGGTTTCTAATAGTCATGAAACAAGATTTTTTCCTTAACTGTGGTGCCTATGAGAAATTTTCCAAAAACCAAACACAAAACCAAAAAAAAATGTATAAATCATATTGCTTTTAGGTTCTAACATCCCCCTTCCTCCCAAATGAATGTCTCTCACTATTAGAATTGTTTTCCAGAATTTAGGAAGAAATATGCTGATGTATCAAGCACATTAGGGATGCCTCAAAGGAAAATAAATACGTAAGTATTTAAAGTCATAGGAAATTTTCTCTGAACTCAAACATGTTTTTTTATTTGTCAAATTTAAGCCTTGATTTACAATTTATGAAGGATTTTATATATCATCAAAATTGTCATCACAGTTCAGCTCAGAAACTTAATACTTCCTTCTAACTGGTTCTGATGGCTTTGCTTTCCTTATTTATAGACTAATGTTCTTTGTTAATGACATTTCTTCTACTTTTTTCTACACTCAATCGCATCACTTTCATGTGTCCTACCTCGCATGTTGACATCATTCTATTTTTTTTTAAATCTATTAATTTTGGCACATTTGTAGATTTCCCTGTAGTGACAAGAAAGAGTCTGGGGAGATCCCCTGTAAGATTTATCCAGGGTCCTCCTGTAGCAGTAGCATCCTGCTAACCCCAGCATGGTGCCACACAAGGATCAAGCACTTGTCCCAACCCTTATTCAGATTGCACCCACTCCATGGGCTCATTATACAGCCACAGCTCCCTGCCTCCTCTTCCTTCCCTGGAAAGCATGAATATGATCTCCGTCTCTCTGATTGTGTCATGTCAGAAAGTTATATAAATGGAGTTTTACAGAATTTAACTTTTTGCGGTCGGCTTTTTTCACTTAGCAGAATGTCCTTGAGATCAGTAAGTTGTTGAGTGTATCAAAAGTCCCTTCTTAGGTGCCTGGGTGGCTCAGTCGGTTAAGCGTCTGCCTTCAGTTCAGGTCATGATCCTAGGGTCCTGGGATCGAGTCCCATTTGGGGCTCCTTGCTCCTCAGGGAGTCTTTTTCTCCCACTCATTCTCTCAATCTCTTTCTCTCTCTCTCAAATAAATGAAGTCTTTAAAAAAAAAATGTCACTTCCTTTTTTGGCTGAATAGTAGTACATGGTATTGATATGCATCAGTTTATTCAGGCATTCTTCAGTTGAAAGACATCTGAGTTGGTTCCATTTGTGCTATTACAAGTAAAACTTTTACACATCTTTGATTTCCTTGGCCTGTAGATTGCTCTTTCATGCTCTAGTGTTTAGAGATATTTCTGTTCTTTTCTTGTTATTGACCTATAGTTTGATTTCATGTGATAAGAGAATATTTTGTGTGATTTCAATTCTTTTAAACTGGCTAAGTTTCCTTATTGATCTAGGTTATAGTCTAGAATATTGATTGATCTATGGGTTCTTGAAAAAATGTGTATTATGCTATTGTTAGATAAGGGATTCTATAAATGCATCAGTTGGATCTGGGTTGGTTGATTTTATCATTCAGGTGTTCTATATTCTTTTTGATTTTGAGAAAGGGCTGTAGCAGTTCCCAAATCTATCATCATGGAAGTGTCTATTTCTCCTCTTAGCTCTCTCATTGTTTGCCTCATCAATTATGAAGCTCTACTATTTGATATGTGCGGATTTAGGATCATTCTATCTGTTGGATTGATCCTTTTATTGTTATTCAATGTCCATCTTTGTCTCTGGTAATGTTCCTTGCTCTGAACCTACCTTATCTGACATTCATATAGCTACTTCAGTTGTATTGCTTTTTAAATTGATGTTTGCATGGCATATTTTTCTCATCCTTTTACTTTCAGTTTACATATGATATTGCATTTGAAGTGAGTTTCTTTTGGACAGCATATAGTTGGATCATATATATATGTATAGTCACATATATACATGTATATACACATATGTATTTCATTCTGCTAATCTCTGACATGGAAATAGAGAGTTACGTCCAAGGCCAGCTGTGCCAGCCCCCAGCTATTTGGTTCTTTCAATCCCAGACATCAGACGTGTGATTTAGTAAGTTTTCAGATGATTCCAGCCCTCAGCCTTCAGGCCAAACAGGCTGATGCTGAAGAACAGAGAGGAGATGCTCTGTGCATCCTCCTCACAGAAGCTATGAGAGACTGAATATGATTGACTGAAGCTGCTATGCATGGGGGGTAATTTTTTTTTTTTTTTTTTTTTTGTCAACAAGAGATAATTCCTTTTGCAACATGAAAAAAACGTGGAAGAATTCCAGCAGCACATTTTGAAGGAAAGAAGACAGATACAAAAGTATATACATTATGTGCTTCCATTTATATCAATTTTAGAGAAGGTTAACTGACCTATGGTGATAGAAGTCATAATAGCAGTTAATTTAAGGGCTATGAAGAAGAGAAGCGGGCGCCTGGGTGGCTCAGTCGTTAAGCGTCTGCCTTCGGCTCAGGTCATGGTCCCAGGGTCCTGGGATCTAGTCCCACATCGGGCTCCCTGCTTGGCAGGGAGTCTGCTTCTCCCTCTCCCACTCCCCTTGCTTGTGTTCTTGCTCTCGCTATCTCTCTCTCTGTCAAATAAATAAATAAAATCTTAAAAAAAAAAAAAAAGAAGAGAAGCACACTTTGGAGGTTATTATTAAATATTTTCTCCTTTTCTATACTTGACTTGCACGGTAGTTAGATAGCTGTGCTCATTTCATTAAAAAACACTTAGAAACTATTCTCAGGACTCTCTCTATATTTATAATAATCAAATAATCAAAATTTACCAATAATAAACAGGTAAAAACAAATATAAAAGTAAACTACCACTTGGTGCATGGGTAAAATTTATGTAATATTTTACCACTTTGTTTTATATTTTTTACCATGAGAAAAAGCAAAAGAACATTTAGTGCACGGGTAATTCTCTAGCTATGTCAACTTCTGGCTAGAATTCTCTCACTGTGTTCCTCCTCTTAAAATGAGGTCACTTTTCAGCTCTCAACCTCGATTCCCACTTGAACACTGTTGCTGACTGTAAGCAAGAGAGATGAGCCCTAGGCCAAATTTGGATCCTAAGGAAAACATTTCATTTTTGCTTACCTGACTTGAACTCTGTGCTTCAGTTGTGATTTTAAAGTATCAGTCTTCACCCCAGTCAGCTGACCCCACGTTCCCATCCATCATTAGGAATCGACTGACTCCTGTGTGTCTGAATGCTGTGTGTCCCGTGTCCGAATCTCCCTTTTTGTAATTTCCTAACAGAGATCATAAGGAAAAAGTGAAAACTATAATTCTGTGCCAGTAAACAGCTTTCTGCAGGCAAAACTGGGTTCAGCATAATTTATGGTCTCCCAGTATGCACCAGGCAGCCAATAAAATAGTCTCACAACAAAAAGGAAATCAATTATTTTGGTTTGGTCCCTTGTTAACAGAGTTTTGGAAAATCCTCACCACATCCCTTCTTTCCCCCCAAAGAACTCCACCAGTGAATTCAATAAATTCCCATTTATCTCCTGTATCCCAGCCATAAGCCACCATATCAATCTCCTTCAAATGTATACATGGGACCATAGCTCCTACCTTTATAGCACGGCTCTCCTGTTATTCCACCGCACTGTGAAATTCTGACATATGCTGGCTTACACTGATTTTCCCTGCTTCATATGAAGACATGTTTGGCTAATTGCTTGAGTCTCAGTGGCTTTACTATGTATTGTCTTTACTCCTCATTTCATATCCCAACATATTTCAGGAGACTTCACAGGTGATAAAAGTATCTTTTATGTGCTTGTGTTCTCAATGCTGTGTGCATACAAGTGAGTGTGGTTGTGAGTGTGGTTTATATCTGTACATTAGAACAACTCAATTTCTTCCCATTTTCTCTCCTCAGAGCCCTAATTCCCTTGCAGAACAGTCGAGCGAGAGCCATGAGCTAATATACATGCCTTCTACTCTGATCAAGACCAGTGGTTCTCTTTGATACGGACCCGATGGTTTAAGACAAGTGTAGCACATCTTTCTTGCCATAAAAAAATTCCTCCCTGGACCTTTCATGCACATATTTGAACGGTGCGTCTGCTCCCAAATCCCAGCAGAACCACTGACGGGCTCTTTGGTAAACAGTGTTCAGGCTGGATGTTGAAAGACCAAGGGCAAAGTAAAATACAGAGTACACAAATTATACTGGATATAGTTTTCTTCTGGAACGTTTTCAAAGAGGCTCTGACCTGGTGCGGTGGCTGCCAACTGTTATTCCATGGACCTTTCCAGTGAAGCTTGTATTTTCATGCTGCTTTCTGCCAATTTGGGCCATCGCCTCCTGTGTCCTTTCTTTGTCTCTAAAATGCACTTCCTCCTTTTCTCTATCTTGCTGCACTGGACAGCAGGGTCCTAGAATCTGCTGATACAGGGGACTTAACTGCAGGCTCTGCTCTTACGTAAGATAAAGTCCTTCGTGTGTTTTAAGCGCCGTCTTTTTAATAATTCTTCTGGGGACATAATGTTAATTACAATTATACAACAGTCTATCGTAGAAATAAATGCACAAAGTTGGGAATATACTGTATAAAAATACTCGGAGCCACAGAAAGAGAACATGACTGAAAGGAAGTTACAAACACCTGAAACACGTGACTTGGTATCAGAATTCAGTCTTGGTGATGAGATGCCATCAGCTATTAGAAACCTCATATATTCATTCGTGAGTTATAAAATCTACTCCTATACAAAGGCAAATATTAAGAATGCCCTCATTTAACTTTTCTCCTTCCCTTTTCTTTACCCGTTTTAATTATAACCATTTCCTTTGAAAAACGTATTTTTGGATTGGGTTACTCCAACCCTCTGTTCCAGAACTATTTCAGTAAAATTCTTATGGAATGAGTTCTGGCTGCGGGATCTGACTGGGGTACTTTTGGGGGCCTTATTCACGTGTCCGAAGGATCGCATTCCACTTGCCCTAATCGATCCTTCACTGTCATCCAAAGGAAGCGCCGCCTCAGCCCAGCTTCTCTTCTGCCCTGCATCCTGCCCCGTGTCCCCGCAGAACCTCAGATGACTAGATGTCACCTGACCTCATTAGCTGCCCTGGAGAAAGCGAACGGTGCCCGATCAAACACTGAGACCTCGAACACGAAGGGACGATGTGGCCTCCGTGTCACCAGGGGACTGCGGGCGGGAATCACGGGCACACCGGCCGATGCGGGGCTTGCGGAGCCGGACTGGAACTCACTGCTGCAGAGGTCAAAGCGCCGCGTTAGAGGCTTAATGAATGCCCGCAAAGCAAGGCTCCTGGTCCCCTGAATGGGAACGACTTGAGAAGCAAGTTAGAGCGGCACGTCCTTGGTCCCTTTCACTAACAGGGTGTGCCAGTCAGCACAGCTTGCGATGAAACGCCCCTGGGGACGGACGGGTCTGAGGCAATAGCCTGGCATTGTCAGTGCCTTGGTCAGCGAGCCCATTTCACAGATGGGCAAGACTACGCACAGAGGTGCCCTCGAATGACGACCTGTGAATCCAATGGCCGGCACATTATAAAAGGGGCATTTTCATATCGCTTAGCATTTCCCTAAAAACGTTGAGAATTTCAGGTTTGAGGAGAATCACCACTACTTTAGAATTTCATTGCAAGTGTCTGTAATGAGTTTGGAACTTTGACATACATCCCGGGATGAATTTCTAGCTTATACTGAAGAGCCAGCTCTTAAATACCAATGCGAGTTGCGAGTCACAACAGGGCGAAAGAAGCAAAGCACTTCCCTGTTCTCTAGTGGTGTAAATGATCTCTCTAATGAGCTCAGCAATTTATTTCCAAATTATTTTCAAGGCAAATACACTCAGGATAATAAAGGAAAGGGGATTGCACTACATAAGCGTATAATACTTGTAAAATTTATCATAAACTCAGGTCCCCATATCTCATAAGAAGTTGCAAATTTGATTAGAATGTTTTGAGGAAAGCCAATATTCTTAAGGAGAGATCAAACTCTGTCTTTGAATGTGACAGCTCACTGTGCTAAGCTAAACACAATATTAGAATATATTCCATTTGCACAAAATGTATTTTGTGAAAGATTATGAGGCAAATCCAATTTCTAACCTTCTGAAAGGGAAGAGGGGAAAAACTTGCATGCTACATTTCTATCCCTTGCTGTTTTTAAACATGACACAAATATTGATATCAGCATTTTGAACCTGTTATTTATTACAGCTTCGAGAATGTGCCTTACTATCTGCCTCCTGTCTGGGACTGAGCCAGTTGATGATGAGGAGTTACGCAATTCAAACTAGCCTGAGGAAGCCTTGTGGCAAAGCTTGCAGTTATTCTGTGCATATATATTTTTTTTCTAGTTATATTTTATTTTTGAAAATCTACATTAAAATATAGTTAGATAGAGTTATATTTTGTAGTGATGCAAAACATTGTGATGGCTGCACATGCTATGTAGGATTGAACACTTTCAGGGTAATGATAGTTATTTTCCTGTCAACAGCCATTCTGCAGGCAAATATTAATCTGAACACTAGCTGCATTCATTGTCTTGAGCTAGGTACGATTTACCAAACTCCAGAACAATTATGCCACCTCGGGAGAAGTATCTTCGATATGTGCCTGACGAGTAAAACAAAGAGTGAGGAATGAGCCTGATGGGGTGTATGTAACAGTCACTTTTCTAGGCACTGTCTTGTTATATCACATCCTTCGGGAGGAAACGCTATACACAATCTTGTTAAATTTGTCTAGTCCCTTTAGTCAAATCCAACTGAAAAAACTTTTATCAGATTTTTTAAATATCCAGATTAGTCTTTTTTGGTGTCATTCAAGCCAATATAATGCTCCAGAAAGAAAAAGAAAACGAGCACACATAAAACTACAGAAAATTAATATTATCTGAATGAAGGATGGTCTTATAAATGCAAATATGCTTAAAACTCTACACAAATATTTGTATTTAGCAAGAATGATGAGACAGAGCACTCTTTCCCACTCTCTCTCTCCAAATATACTGTCTGAATATAAGGAATAGTAACCTGGTTTATGAATTTGCTAATGTTAATATTTTCAAAGCTTAAAATAACATTTGATGGATATACAAAAAATTATTGGCATAATAATGCACCATCTTTTTCACAGGGCAAAATATTTCATGAGTAAAACAGGTATTTGGGCCATGTAAATTAAGTAGACATTAAGAATGATAAATATTCATTGAAAATGCACAGCCTACCGCAACGCTGTTGCTAAGAACAAATTCTCAGGTAATTACAGGAATCAGGTGATGCCTTCAATAGATCTTGATGAAAAAGCTAAATAGTTTCCCTTAAGTATTAATATTATGTGGAAAATAGAAACCTTATTTTTTCTATAATCAAACTTATTAAATATAATGTTAGATCCTTGTCAAGGTAAGTCACTCTGTAGTATAAATCCTGAGATAAAAGCAAAAAAAAAAAAAAATTGAAACAATAATTATCCCAAGAAAAATTCCCTATGATCTACCTACCACAGTGATTAAATTTGTTGTTAATTTCTACAATGTATCTAGCCAATTACTCTAATAGAAATATTTGCTTTGTTTTACACACCATGCCAATTATTACTTGAACTCACTGTTGATTAAGAAATTAAATATTTTATTATTTTTGTTAATTTTGGATGTTAAAATATAAAAATAACTTCCTAATTCTTTAATAAATAGATTGTGTTTGATATCACTTCAAACATACAGTGGCATATATAATGATCTGAATAATGCTAGAGACAAGGGTTTTTTTTGTTTTTGTTTTAAATAATTTTTCTAGACACAGAAAGGAATAATGGTATAAGACCACATCACATACCCAGTAATCTGACAGTCATCAGATTTCTCTGGAACATCATGAAAGCTAAAACACAATGGAAACATTTTCCAACCTAGAATTCTATCCACAGGCAAAGTATTAATTGTTATAATCAAATCAATATAATTTTTTGGAACTACGTTTCTGACATTAGAATACAGTGAAAGAAAATTACATCATGGCTATTGTTAGATTCCTTCAATCACTAGGAAACTTTATAACTAACTCAAGTGTACATTTTATAGAATTCTCAGGGGTGGTCAGATAATATGTCAGACTGTCTCAGCTCAAGTACTTAATCACATGTAACAGGATCAGACAAATGGACAGGATGACTGTTCTCTTAACTGTCAGTAGAGTAAGCCATTGTTTAAATATTTGCATCGCGAAGGTTGCCTGAGAAGAGCCATGGATAGCCACTGCTCAGCTCAGAGCTGAATTTGGCCGTCTTAGCCATAATTTACTGTGCAGGTCTTCTGCTGGAAATTGCAAGCCTACAACAGGCTCCAGATTTCCAAAACAGTTACATGAGACAGATTCGGCTGGTTCAGTTGTGTAGATGGGAGACAGATTCCTGGCACATTCGACTTTGTCATCTTCCTGGAATCCTCTTCCAAAATATTTATGTATTTTTGAAGTTCTTGGAATTTTTGTAGTTGTATATAATTATCTACTTTATCTACTTGTACAAATATTTTCTCTAATTTTAGATCTCTTCTTTTCTCTCAGCTCCCAGTAGGATATTACTTAAAAAAAAAAAAAACAGCAAACTTTTTTTTCTGTCTTTGACCAGCAAAAACTGAGCTCTTCAGAAACTCCTTTGACTTTCATTAAGACCATTTTTATTAAAAATTCTCTGTCAGGTATTCTGTAGATAAAAGAGAAGTGTGTATAGATCTGTACTACCTAGGAAGCCTTGAAATGGAAGACAGAAGCTGTCTTTTGCTACATTTGGCCAAAATCATTATCTCTCTATATGCCCCAATTCTTACTGGACATCCCTCTCTCTCTCAAATAAGTTTTGCCAGTAGGCATTTATTTAGCTAAGGGATATTAAAGGTCATGGTGTTCAACATTTTTACTAAGTACTCCTTGGACTTGACTATTGCAAATAAAAAAAAATATTAGAGGACTAAATTGCAATATCTAGACTCATCACTGTTTGGAGCAAGAAAAAAAGAGCAAGTTGCTATTTATTGTATTTATTGACTTAGCCTGAGCTTTCTTTATTTACCTTTGTTGAGGAATCAAGCATTGGTCTCAGAGGTTTTGGATCCAAGGGCAAGAGAAGCAAAAGCCGAAATCTAGCTTCTGGACTAAAATAAGTTAAGTCCTATACTCAACTCTCATGTGTATGAAATGTATTTTAATCATTTTCCCCTCAGTTTGCCTTCTCATTCTTGTCTCTTCTGTCCTCACCTCCCCCACTGGGGCATGCCCACATTTCCTTACCAACTCTTCACCTTCAATGTTGATGTATTTAATGATGACATTGAATAAGATCTCATTTTTATTTTTAATTTTGACACATTTTATATATGTTATTAATTTATTATCTAATTTCATACTATCATTCCCCAAAATGATTAAAAGCAGATACATTTCATTTATTTGTTAATTACTTCTTCTAGTACTAACAGTGCATCACAAACTATATAATGATGCAAAGGTTTTAACGAAATAACTTGGGCACTGACCTCCAGGATCTAACCCTTTAATGCATGAAATGGATAACTTTGTAACTATATATAATTAGGAAAGTTTTAGAGCACAAAAACAAAATATGTATGTATTATTGAGCTCAGAAGAGTGAGTGCCTTGTTTCGGGGTTCCATGTGCAGTGAATACTGGCAGGAAAGAATGAAAATGGTAGTGATGATAATGTTAGTACTAATACTAGGTAATCTTTGAATAATGCTTACAGTATGTCTGGGGGCACCTGCGGGGCTCAGTGGGTTAACCATCTGCCTTCGGCTCATCATCCCGGGGTCCTGGGATTAGAGCCCGTTAACAGACTCTCTGCTGAGCAGGGCATCTGCTTCTCCCTCTCCCTGCCCCTCACTTGTGCTCTCTCTCTCAAGTAAGCAAATAAAATCTTAAAAAAAAAAAAAATGCTTACAGTATGTCTGGCTTTCTTTTTAGAGAGAGAGAGGGTGGCGAGGGGTGGGGTGTTTTGGAGAGGCAGAGGGAGAGGGAGAGAGAATCTTAAGCAGGTTCCATGTCCAGCATGGAGCCTGATGGGGGGGGTCTCGTCTCACAACCCTGAGATCACGACCTGAGCCAAAATCAAGAGTCTGATGCTTAAGCAACCCGGTGCCCCCTAATCTCTTTATAAATAGAGAGTAAAACACCATGATGAATCGAATATGACACGACACATCCTTGCTCTTATCCTTCACCTCAAAGCCATCACCCCTGCAAACTCCAAGATGTCTGCTCCTCCCTCAGCTCCATCAAAAGTGACAAACCCGAGTTCTTACCCTCCAATCAGAGTGTGTTGGTGAGACACTGAGTTGAGGGGAGAGTAAAGGGTTATAATGGGTGGGAACTAGAGTGGGCAGAATTCCAAAGCAGCACCAGACGCAGAGTCCTCCCAAAGATGTATCAACCCACAGTGGGCCGTGGCCACCAGAATGCAGCAAGTCTTCCTGAGACAGTGACAGAATTAGAAGAATTCAGCTCAAACCCTAGGTCTTCTGGGCAGCCGGCTGCCCAGATCCTTGCTGGTCATTTCACAAATCTGGTAATAAGGCCATCCCACATACTGTATTATAGTGGAGTTACGTTGTATTGTCTCATTTAGTCCCATAGCAAACCTGGGAGGTAGGCACTCCTATTACCTCTTCTATTTTTGCATAGAAGGAAATTAAGGCACAGAAAGTTGAACTAGTTGCTTGAGGTCAGTGATTCTATGAAAGAGCAGGTCCCAGAATGCATACTTCCCATCTCTGTATTCTAGTGACTACTGATAAAGATGATCATGTAAATTAAAATGTGAAGGAAAAAGTAGGAGAAGTTATATGTAAAATAAAGTATGGACCGTAAGAAAAAATATCATTTAATCCTCCTTTTAATATGAATCCAGACTGATAATTTAATATAAATCCAGACTCAAACCCATCTGATAGGTTGGGTATCAAAGTGGAAGAGTCAGGTAAATTAAATCCTATACTGTAAAAACAGGACATTATTTCATTACGCCTTAAGATCTGTAGGTATCATACAGCTCATGATATAGTGGTAACAATATTTATTTAAATTAAACACATCAAGAATGTTGCATATTGGGCGCCTGGGTGGCTCAGTTGGTTAAGCGACTGCCTTCAGCTCAGGTCATGATCCCAGGGTCCTGGGATCGAGTCCCACATCGGGCTCCCTGCTCGGCGGGAAGCCTGCTTCTCCCTCTCCCACTCCCCCTGCTTGTGTTCCCTCTCTCGCTGTGTCTCTCTCTGTCAAATAAATAAATAAAATCTTTGGGAAAAAAAAAAAGAATGTTGCATATTAGACATAAGAACTATGGATATTAAGACAAAAAAAAAAGCTGAGCTTTTCCTCTTACACAGCAATCGGCAAGTTTGGACCCTCATGACCATTTGGCTTCTCTAAGTGCTCACATACTATGCTAGGAAAGCCTGAACACTCGGCCCTGAGAGCCATATAAGAAACAGGTCATCCAATGGAAGATTAATAATTGACTCACCTGAAAAACAGCCTAGCACCAACACCTGGTTCAATCTCACTGCTGTAAGTCCTCCCTGACTCCTCTCCTGAATCAATGCTCCAAAGGGGAACATAAAAGAGGGAGGCTGGCAGAAGGAAGCTGGGCTGGGACCAAACTGGCAACCCACTCTGGAGAATTGAATGCCCTGGCATCATTGGAGAAATTCATAATTTTTCAGTGAAACAGTTCAAGGAAGTAATTAAACTTGGAGGACTTACGTACTTCTCTTGCCGACCCCCCCAGCCCTGAAGTTAAAAGGGATACACCTCAAAAGAGAGCATTATAAAATGCGGAGGAGGGAAAACACATAAAATCAAGAGAAAGAGGAAGCAAAAATCTAGGTCTCTTTGCTCAGCATTTCCTTTGCCCCCGGGAACTGGAACAGCAGGCTGCTGATTCTCACGCTGAAATGAGTATGAGGACTCTCTTTCATTATGAGTTTCAAGGGTCTAGGGAAATTCTTCTTTTTTTTTTTTTTTTCTAGGCGGGGGGATTGTTTTATACA
Organism: Mirounga angustirostris; assembly: GCF_029215605.1. Taxonomy (NCBI): domain Eukaryota; kingdom Metazoa; phylum Chordata; class Mammalia; order Carnivora; family Phocidae; genus Mirounga; species Mirounga angustirostris. The sequence goes on along the minus strand of NW_026991722.1, from coordinate 6,180,678 downwards.
AGTTGCTCTGAAAACCATGCGCTTTCTTTCTTCTTCTTCTTTTTTTTTTTTTTAAAGATTTTATTTATTTTTTGACAGAGAGAAACAAAGTAAGAGAAGGAACACAAGCAGGGGGAGTGGGAGAGGGAGAAGCAGGCCTCCAGCCAAGCAGGGAGCCTGATGCAGGGCTCGATCCCAGGACCCCGGGATCATGACCTGAGCCGAAGGCAGATGCCTAATGACTGAGCCACCCAGGCGCCCCACCATGCACTTTCTAATACAAAAAAATAATTTCCAGTTTCCAAGATTCTTCTGATTAATTTCTAAAACACCACAGGCCTACTTGCCTCGGGAAAAAAATGGAAATTTAAAATGATTTTTAAAAAGCATATTTATCCTATGGAATGGTCTTTGGCCCAATGCTGGGCCTGTGGAGAAACTTCAGATGGCTCTCAATAACGCAGTAACTTCATTTTAATGAAACCTCTTCACTGGCCCTTCCTGTCACTATTTTGAAGAATTGATAGGAGATCATATTAAGATGACATAAGTACTTGTTGGCTTTTTGAAGGTCATTTTGTCCAAGCTCTGCTCTTTATCCTGAAGAAACGGAGGTGACGCACTTTACCCAACAGCACATAGCTACTAATTCTGCCCTTCTGACTTCAAGCACCATTTATCATTTCCAGACAGCCTCTTCATATGAATGAGAAAGCACATAGGATCCTATATGGAGCCAAAGCTTCATACAATTATGATATATGCATATCTCTTGTTTGCTCAGTGATCAAGTAAGCCATTTATAATTTTCAAATAGTATCAACAAGTGGATAAAATGGTTGAATGAAGAATCAGATATATTGAATTAATTGAGTAGACCCCATAAGCTAAATACTAATATGTTACTTATTTGAAATAATATTCTATAGTACATCATTGCACTTGAAATAAAGTGTTTCTGAAACTTTCAGGTTTGACAATACTGTACAAAATAGCATATGATGTCTCCTGAAGAATGTCTTTGCATGTTGGTGATATTTCAAGTTAGCAACCAAATTAAAACACAAGAATTTCTGGAGTAATTTTCATCTGAAAAGACAAACATGAATGAAATAGCACATACAAGCTGTCCAGCTCTAAGGACCTCTGGGCTTTTAATAATTTTCCTTTCTGATGAAAAACTCATAATATCATAGAGAATGTTAAATATATCATTATACAAAATGACTGCATTTAAACCAAAGAATCACATGCCCCGAACTGCTATTTTTTTCTACTTGAAAAGTGTAGTTTATTGTATTTGCCCATAACTGAACAACAGTATTTACTCATTCTAAAACATTTTAGTATGATTTATTTATTTATTTTAGAGAGGGAGGTAGGGAGGAGCAGAGGGAAAGAATCTCAAGCAGACTCCCTGCTGAGTGTGGAGCCCCACGTGGGGCTTGATTCCAGGACCCATCAGGTCATAACCTGAGCAAAAACCAAGAGTCAGTTGTCCAACCGACTGACCCACCCAGGTTCCCCCAAAGTTATGTTTAAGTTTGAAGGTTTAAGATTCAATATATTTTAGGGGAAGTGGATAGGGTGGGATGGGTCTTGGAGAAAATAAAGAAGCAGGATTAGTTGTGTTGCTTTTTAAAAACATCTGTGTTGAGTGATATTTTACATACCATAACATTCACACATTGTAAATGTAAAATCCAATGATTTTCAGTACAAAGAATTGTATTACCATACAAAAATTTTGTTTTGAACATTTCCATCACCCCCAAAATGTCTTTCATGTCCAGCTTCATCACTAGGCAGCTACTGACTTACTTTCTGAATTTATAAATGTGCCTTTTCTGAAGATTCCATTTATTTATTTATTTATTTATTTATTTATTTATTTATTTATTTTTAATTTATTTTTAATTTTTTGAATTCGCCTTCTATTATTTAGCATAATAATTTTTAAAGTCTCCCACACTGATGTATCAGCAGTTGCTCCTATTTATAGCTGGTTAGAATTGTATTATGCTGCTATACCATATTTTGTTTATCCAATCACCTGTAAGTAGAATGTGGATTTATTCCTACTTGAGATTATTACAAGTAAAGCTGTTATGAACCTTCATATGTAAATAGTTATGTGAGCAAATGTAATGTCCCTAAGGAAGGTTCTTAGGAGTATATAGCATACTTTTAAGGACGTCCAATTTATCATTTTTCTCTTTTATTCAATTTCTTCACTCACTACACTTCTGTTTAGACTATTTCTTCTTGAGTCAGCTTTAGCCATTTGTGTGATCTACACTGTATTTGCTGACAAAACGTGTATGATTTTCCCTACTAATTGTTTTAACTTCTGTAGGTTTGGCAGGGATATCCACTCTTTCATATTTTACTTTGATTATTTGCTTTGTCTTCCCCTCTGTTTATTTCTTTGGAGACTCTAACTAAAGTTTGTAATGTTCATGCTTCTTTTCCCATAACTCATTTTTGGTGTCACTGAATTTCTTATTTCCTTGCCTATTTTCTATTTCATTGTTTTCTACACAAATATTTATTGTTTTAATTATTCTGCTTTATTGGTCTTTTTTTCCTTCAATTTTCTACCATCAACAAACTAAACACTATTAATAGATTCATAACCTTGCATAGAATATATATACACAGAAGACATCTTCGTAAAGAAATCCAACTAAAAATTTCATTGGAAACAAAAAATTAAGGCATATAACAAAAGTTTAATAAAAATATGCATTAAATCATTGAATCATAATACTGTAACCTTATGAGATTACTTAAAAAGCCACAAATCAATGCAAAGTTCATGGATAGAAAGATTCTGTGTAGGGACATTCTCTTCAGATTCGTGGGCAGATCAGTCATTTTAGCCATAACCCCATACAGATTTTCTAGATCTTGAGAAACTGATTTAAAATTCTTTTGGAAGGATACATGGCAAAGAAATGCCAAAAAGGAAAAAAAAAAAAAGGCAGAAAAGCAAGAGGTGATAAAAGAGTGAATCTGACCCAACTAAGAATCAAGCGTTATAAAGCTGTACTAGGCAAAACAGTGCAGTATTCATCCAAATATAAGCAAGCAATGAAGACAGCATGAAACTGGAAGAGAGATCCTCATCTTTATTGAGTGATTATTGCAGGATAACATGTCACTGGGAAATGATTTAACCATTCTATAGCTAAAGCTGCTATAATTGTAATCTATATTTTTAAAAAAATTGGAATTGACTCCCTATCCCTCTCTTCAGTGGCATAAATTCCAAGCAGATTCAAACCATTAATATAAAAAGCAACATTTAATATATTAGAATAAAATATTGGTAAATAAATTCCAGACCTTGGACTAGGAAAAGGCTTTCATTAACAGGCCGCAAAAATGCATAAGGCAAAAGTAAATAATTTGATACATTCAACTATATTAAAAAGTAAAATTTCAGGATAACAACAACAACAAAAAAAACCTACCTAAAAAATAAAAGTGACAAGCCACCGATTGAGGAAATTTACCTGACATATATATGACTTAGAAAATTTAATACTCCAAATTTAACACAGATTAAGATGAGTTAGCCAAACATTCCAACAAAAATCGAGGGAAAAGAAATCAAGGAAATTTCCAGGAATGGAATCATGAATGTGCAACACCTAATCCAATAAGCATTTAAACACCCTGCTAATCAAAAATATTCAAAACAAAATGTTGAGATACCAGTTCAAACCCATCATATTGAAAGGAAATGGACTCATTACAATATGTTTTGGCTTGGATTGTGGGAAATATCAGATATCAAAAGGTAAAACCAGGGGTGCCTGGGTGGCTCAGTTGGTTGGGCGACTGCTTTCGGCTCAGGTCATGATCCTGGAGTCCCGGGATCGAGTCCCGCATCTGGCTACCTGCTCGGCAGGGAGTCTGCTACTCCCTCTCCTGCTCCCCCCTCTTGTGCTCTCTCTCTCACTCTCTCTCTCAGATAAATAAATAAAATCTTAAAAAAAAAAAAAAAAGGTAAAACCAATTTGTTACAACCGTGTTGAAGAACAAACTTTGTTACTTCTTCATTAATTTGCAACCGTAAGCACAAACCCCTCTGTTTTATCAAATCTCCACAAGTCATTGTTTCTTTGTCTTACAGGTATAAAAGCAGCCCTCCTTGGTCACTTCTTTGAGTCTTCTATCTTTGGGGCTCTTGTGCATACAAAATTAATATTTTCTCCCATTACTCTGTTTTATGTTGAGTTAGTTATTAGATGAGCCAAAAAATGTAGAAGGGAAGAAGGGAATAATGTTTTCTTCTCCTGCACAGACATATTCTATGATATTTGGTTATAGGAAATCATTAAAACAATTTAAGAATAGCTGGCAAGCTTCAAATTCTATAATTAGAATGGGCAAGTCTGTTTCTATGAGACACCTTAGTACCTTAGTGCTAACAGGAAGAGTAATATTTGAATTCCCAAGCTGACCACACAGCACACTGAGGTATGATTACATTAACTGTGGCCCCATAGACTCTTGAATATATATCGATGCCACAACAATGATACTAACTTTGATGATTTTTCCTTTAAGATATATTTCTGCATTAAAGGAAGAAAAATCAGCAGAGGAATCTATATCTGACATCCAGAAAAAGAGGAGAAAGACAGAAGATCACTTCAGTCTTTTCATTTTAAATAAATCAATATGTTATAAATAGAAGTGGAACCTCAGTGCTGGGAAGAGAAGGGCAAAGGAGCCACACACTTTTACTTTTATAAGATTTTGAGAATGTCATCCTTGTTCAGTGAAATGTCAAGGGAAGTTTTGGGTGGCTTGTGTATTTGTTTCCAATTTGAAGTGAGCGTCTCCTTAAAGCAACTTCGTCGGAAGAACTGAGAACATCTTCACAAACATGGCACCACTTACATTTCCACGTGCTGTATTGTGTTTGTTGAGTAAAAACATTTAAAAATGGTGGCACCCCAAATATATGTTCACATTCTAATCCCCAGAAACTGTGACTATTACCTTATATGGCAAAACGTGATTCAGGTAGGGATTCTGAGCGGAGATGCTTATCCTTGATTATCCAGGTGGGTCCTAAATCTAATAATAAGTGTCCTAAAAGAGTGAGGCAGAAGGAAATTTGACACACAGAGGAGAAGCCATGGGGCGACAGAGACCAAGACTGAAGCGAGGTGGCCACAAGCCAAGGAAACCTGCAGCCACCAGAAGCTAGAAGAGGCAAGGAATGAATTCTACCCTGGAGCCTCTGTGACACCTTGATTTTGGACTTCCCGCCCCTAAAATTATGAGACGATAAGTTTTGTGGTTTTAAGTGGCCAAGTGTCTGGTAATGTGTTATGGCAGCCCTAGGAAACTAGTAAAGAAGCTACAGGAAAGTAATATAATTCCTATATTAGCAAAAATAGTTGTTAGAATGCCCTGAGAGACTAAATAACTTAAAAATGTTCAGCAGTTTGGTTTCTAATATAAGCACAAACACTAGAATTCTTGAAGACACAATTATGTTCTCTCTCCCCTTGGTGGAGAACAAATACATGAATCTTTTTTTTTTTTTAGACTTTAACAAAAATCTTACATCCATGTTCAGAACTGGGATTTGTGATATGAAATCATTTACACTCCTTTCCATGGAACAAAGTATTTCCTTCAGACTTGTACAGCATGCTTGGTAGAGTTAGTTGTCAATATGTTTTCTCAGCTTGTAAATTAATTCATATGACTGGTAGAGAAACATCCTGTAACAAACCACACAGGGATACCTTTCTTTGCTGACTTCAGTTCTTGTGGGAGTGAAAACCTTATGTTCAGATTCGTTTGTTATTTTGTAGAAATTCTACTGGGCTGAGCCATCCTAATTTATTATGCTATATAAGGACAGAAGGATTTTTTTTTTTTTTCTAAGAGAAAGTTTAGAATGTATTAAGCAAAACTTGCAGGTAGTTTTGTAGGGGAAAAGAAATACATTTCTCAGAACATTTAAGATACTAAAAGAACACATATATGGTTCATAATTCCCTGATAAAGGATAGTAGTTTGATGCACGTTTAGATTCTAGCTTCTTGTATTTTTGCCATTTATTTTTCATTTTAATATGTACGTTTTTACATGCTCTTTTCAATGCTAAGGGGAAGATAACATTGATCTAACTATTCTATATTTCCCTGGGAAAAGTACTCCCCATCACTTATCATTTTTAACCAATACATAATTTATTTAATCCCCTAGTCTATTGGCTGTATTCTGGCACTAAGGAAGATATACAAATATAGAAGATGTTTATATGCTTCTTTGCTCAATAGTGTATTTCAAGCACCTTAGGATAGCGCCTAGCTGAAAATAAATATTTGTGAAATTTCTGAAAGAACAGTCAACTTCCTATGAGATTGTCTCAATGATCTCACTATCACTATCACATTTGTATAGGATATAAGTCATTATAGATATCTGTATTATTTTATACATTTGGATATAAATGCACTGAGCATATGCATTTTGGAAAGAATAACAAGGGAATCAAGACTTCAACATATGAATTTTGAGGGACACAAACATTCAGACCATAGCAGGCACTAATCCCATCATGAAAACTCAACCCTCCTGACCTAATTACTTCTCAAAAGCCCCACCTTTAAATACCGTCACAGTGGGGACTAGGGTTTCAACATATGAACTGGGAAACCTGAACATGCAATCTGTAACAAATAGTTTCTCCATCTGGTGCCTGACAGAGCTGGGTTTTTAAAAAAGCAAGTTGATGCCACACCATCAAGGGGCTTGGATATGCCAGAATGAGAAACGTGTATGCAAATTGCTAGATGATGATGTTTCATTTGAAGATTTGAAGAAGAAAATGGCAGCTGTGTTTGTATTTTAAAACAATGATTCTGGAGGTGACATGAAAGATAGCTTGAAGAGGAGCGAACATGAAGCCAACTTCCAGGAAGAAGGACACCAGTGGAATCTTGTGGAAAAGGATAGCTGGATAAGGCTAGAGGTAGAAAGTGTTGAACAGAGTGGCAGAGGATGGGAAAATATCTTTCATTTGGATGAATTTAGGACCCATGGATTTAAATGTTTCATAAAATTTGAACTGATATAGATACTCAATACTCATAAACTCTCATTAATACCAGTTCTACTCTTCCCAGTGAATGGAAAGCTAAACATATTAATATACACTTTTATATCTGTGATATTTTTTTAGACCTACTTTCCTCTAAGGTGGCTATAATACCTTTATTTGCTAACAAACTGAAGTAGATTTTCTTCTTAAACCAGACCCTCAGCCAAGTGCTATGCCGATCAGATCGATATATTTAGAGCAAATAACATTCACATTAATGGGGTCCTAGCAGATGGAATGTGAGCATCGGGCTCCCTGCTCGGCAGGGAGTCTGCTTCTCCCTCCAACCCTCCCCCCTTTCATGCTCTCTCTCTCTCAGTCTCTCTCTCTCAAATAAATAAATAAAATCTTTAAAAAAAAATAAATGCTATCATAAGAAAGTACATTTGTGATGAGGGGTTAATTAACCAATGAGACGCATGAATTATCCAAACCTCTGATATGGTAAATGTATAAGAGATAAATACTATAATTCTAACTGTAAGTCAAAAAAGAGGAATGGATAAACATCCCAGAGAGATGCAACGTGAACTTCAGTGATTTTGCTTCATATTGATTTCTTCCTGTAGTCTTCACAGTACGCTTATTTCATTGGACATGTTACTTTGCAAGTAGCATTTTACTGGAGATAAACACTCACTAGGAAATTGTCATTGGAAATGACTTAGGCGATTAACAAAACTGCATGAGAGGACTAAGCCATGCAAATGCAGATCTCAGCTAATCCCATAAAAGACACACGTAGAAAGATCAGAAGAGGTGAGAATATTTTATTTTGTATTCTGCCATTAGTGTTTTGCCTTCTTACCCTTCTTTCTAAACACGTCTAGGAAGGAAATAAAATATTTCAGTGGCATAATCATAAACAAAAAGGAAGGAACGTGAAGAATTACCCCAGTATTAAGAAAAATACAATCATATGGATGTAAATATAAAGGACACGATATTCTCACAGCAACAGACAAGAGTAACATACTAATTAGAGCAAGACAAAATTGGAAGAATTATTTCATTCTTAAAGAGTATTTTAATTGTGGTTATTCTAACTGCTAATGGATAAAAAAAAAAGTGATGCATTTATCAAAAATCTGTGAATTGAAAGTGGCAACCAAATGTAGGGCATAAAGTTAAAGTCACATTTATTTTTCTTTTTAAACATCACCAGTTTCGAAAGTTGGCAGGCTTTGTGCTAGAAGAAAACTATATTGAGTATTATAAGCCAGGCATTATAATAGCTATTTTAAAAAAAATGTGTAAGACACAGAACTTGCTCATGGTGTAGAAAGATATTTTAAATAAGGGCATCGAATATGCAGACATGAAATAAAATGTCATTTTCAAAAAAATAGAAATAAAATGTCATTTTCAAGTAGTGATGAGAATTCAGGTATTTTCAGTGAGAGATAGAATGTAAGGATAGGCAGTCGTTATGACTTAGATCTTAGCCGAAACTCTTTAATCTAATCTTGAAATAATATTTACTTCTCAAGATCAGTGAAGGGGCCACATGAGAAAAACTCTCTAACGCCTTAGTCCGGAGCCCATGGGCAGTCCTTGGGTTCTGGACTCCAACAGTTCTAAGCTCCAGATGCAATTCTCTACCTGCCTGGGGGAGAGCCCCACCCTGATCACTGCATACAAGCAAGTCCGCATAGAACTGTGGGTGAGTTAATGCCATGGAACAGCGGTGTCGGGCCATCAAGGAATAGTGTCCTACCCTCACTTCTGCTGTGCCCAGGGCCCCCAGACGCATTCTGTGCGCATTCCAGAAGTCAGGGCAGAGGAGAGCTTCTACTGCGCTCCATAGCAGGCCGGGTAATGCGCCATTATACCGGCTTTCTTCGTCCCTATCTCCATCTCTCACTCCCAGGCCTTCTCCTCCTGGGATCTCCTCTCAAATATACTACTTGCCCACAGGCCCAGGTCTCAGCTCCATCTCCAGGGAAACCCAAAGGAACATACTGACGCGTAACAGGTTGGCGAATGACGGATTCCTTTTTGGCTTGTTCTAACGCATTTAAATTCTCTCCATTGCCTACCAAAGTAAGTGCAATTTTCTCTTTCTGGCAATTAAGGTCATCCACAAAATGGCCACCAATTTTTTTGTATAACACATTATGATACACTATTTCTCTACGGGAACATTACTCAGCCTCTGTGTCTCTAATGCAGTTCATGTTTCACACGCTTGTGCTTTTCTACATGATCTTTCAACTGGTTTGAATGCTCTTAATCCCATTTTGCACATCAGAATTTTATAGAGTCTTTAAGATTCTCATCAAATACTATCACCTCCATAAAGCCTTTCAAAATCTTTCCTACTGAACATTCCTTTTCCAATGGAGTTCAGTGGAATCCCAAGACTCCTTTATCTGTATCCTCTTATTTACCTTTAAATTCAATATTAAGCCAGGATGTACTTGTTTTCTAAACTCGACTAAATTTTTAGCTGCATAAGCATGAAGTTGAATCCTAATGTTTTCATATGTTTTACTGGGCCTGACACCCTAACATAGTGTGGATGTGTGCGTAAATGTGTGTATCCGCCGTTGAACTACATATTATATGGATATAACTTATATGTAAAGTAGTTACCTTAACATTATTTTTTGGTTATAAAAGTTATATAAGCTAATTGCAGAAAATTAAAGTAAACAAACAAATATTTCCCCAAATCTCACTGGCCAGAGAAAACTGTTTATTTTACTGTTCAATATTTTTAAGTTATTTAATTAATGATAATATTACCTTACCATCTGTTAGGAAAATTAATACTAAAAAAGTTATACATAGTAAATCTTAAAAATGTAGATAAAATAAGCCACAATATCAAACATGTTAATATTTGATGCATTCCACGGGGCGCCTGGGTGGCTCAGATGGTTAAGCATCTGCCTTCGGCTCGGGTCATGATCCCAGGGTCCTGGGATCGAGCCCCATGTCCAGCTCCTGGCTCAGCGGGGAGCCTGCTTCTCCCTCTGCCTCTCCCCCTGCTCTTGCTCTCTCTGTCTCTCTCTGTGTCTTGAATGAATAAATAAAATCTTAAAAATTAAAAAAAAATATTTGATGCATTCCAGATAGGAAAATATAGGGAAAAAAGTTTTGTTTGTTTTTTTTTTTAAATAGCTATGAAATACAACATTCATCCTCATCAATTTGGGGATGAGTATCTCTGCTTATGTATAAAATCCATTTTTTATTATAATTCACCTTGCTCTTTCTACATCCTACTTCATAACTATGATCATTTTCCCTCATTATATAGATATAGTTTTACCTAAACTGTGTTCCTAGCTCCGAGACTACTTTTCAGCTCTCTATAATGTCGGATAAAAGCGATGAGGGTAGGGGTGCCTGGGTGGCTCAGTTGGTTAAGCATCTGGCTTCAGCTCAGGTCATGATCTCAGGGTCCTGGAACGCAGTCCTTAGTCATGCTCCCTGCTCAGCTAGGGTCTGCTTCTCCTTGTCCCTCTACCCCTCCCTCTGCTCATGCTCATGTGTGTGCACGCTCTCTCTCTCTCAAATAAATTAAAAAATCTTAAAAAAAAAAGTGATGAGCATAAATAACATCCTTCCCCCCACCTTACCATGAAGGAAAAGTATTTAATCTCCATCGTTAGTCATGTTAGTTGTAGGGTTTTATTCCTAGATACCCTTCCTCAAGTTAGAAGTTACTTTATATTCTTATTTGATGAGAATTTTGAATCAAAAGTGGATGCCAGAGTTTCTCAAATGCTTTTTCTAAATCTACTAGAAGTGATTATATAACTTTTTCTTTTACTTTGAAACGTGGCAAATTACATTGATCCACAAGCAAGGAATAAATCCTACATGGTTCTCAAGTATGATTCTTTTTATAAATTGGTAGGTTAGATTTGCTGAAATTTCATTTAGAATACTTACATTTACCACACAGGTGATGTATAATTTATTTTGCAGTATTGAAGGTTGTTTTCTTTTCTTGTGGTGTCTTTGTGCCATGTGTGTGCGTGTGCGTCCATGCATGTGTGTGTGTGTGTGTGTGTAATTAGTGCTGTTTGTTAAATATTGCCAGGGAGTAACACTGATACTACCAAACACTATAAAAATTAAATATTTGCTAGAATTCTCCAGTAAGCTCATGTGGTTGTGGAGCTTTCTTTGTGTCCAAGTATATAACTAAAAATTTACTTTTAAAATTGATAGAAGGTTTTTCAGGTTTTCATTTTCCTCATGATTGAATTTTAGTTTTGTTTTGAGTGATTTGCCCAGTTTAAACTGTTGAGTCCATTGCCATAAATTACTCATAATATACACTTTTTATCTTTTGAAAATGTAGCATCTGTAATGATATGCCTTTCTCATTCTTGATATTGTTATTTTTTTTCTTTCCTCTTTTTCTTGATCTCTCTACGAAGGGATTTATTGTTCTTTTCAAAGGACTAATTTTTGACATTGCTGATTTATAAAAATCATTTTTTCTGTATTTTAGGTCTTTGACTTCTCTTCCTACACTTATTGTTTCTTCTCTTAATTTGTCCTTCTTTGCCTACAGTCTTTAGGATTAATTTAGGACATTTTTTTCTTAGACATTTCTTATATAGCCATTGATTGTTTTAAATTTCTTCCCGAGTGCTTCATTTTCATTCTGTTCAAAATAGTTTGTTATTGACCTTTTGATACTTCATTGATCTATGTGTTATTTAGATGTATATTAAGTTTCTGAATATTTGAGAATTTTCCCAATATTTTTCTGTTAACTGATTTCTAACTTAATTCCACTGTGGTCAAAAAATATACTTGGTGTGCTTTGGATCCTGTCAGATGTATGTGACTTGTTTTATGATCCTGAAGTCAGTCTATCTTGATAAATATCCCATGTGCTCTTACAACAAATGTATCTACTGCTGTTATTGGGTGGGACATGGTATCAGTTTCAATGAGATCAAGTTGGCTGTGCTGTTCAAATTCTTTACATCCTTAGTGATTTCATGTCTGTTCTATCAATCATTGGGAGATCAGTACTGCAATCTCTGACAGGAAATATCTATGTGCTTATTTCTCCTTGGAGTTCTAGTCATCTTTAGATCATGTGTTCTGAAGCTCTGTTGTTAGATGAGGTGTATAATTGTTTCTGATCATTAAGTCCCCTTAATTAATAGCACCTTTATTATATGAAATGACACTGCTTATCTCAGGTGATTTTTTAAAAAAGATTTTATCTGTTTATTGAGAGAGAGGTCGTGCCAGGTGCAGGAGCTGGGAGGAGGGGCAGAGGAGAGGGACAAGCAGACTCCCTCCTTCTGATCAGGGAGCCCAGCCTGGGGCTGGATCCCAGGACCATGACATCCTGAGCCCAAAGGCAGACACTTAACTGACTGAGCCACCCAGGCACCCCATCTCTGGTGATATTTGTTACTCTAAAATATAATTTGTTTAATTTTGACAGAGCCACTCCAGCTTTCTTTTTGAAATGAACTTTTTATTTTGAAATAATTTCAGATTGAGAGACAAATTGCAGTGAAAGTTCCATAAGTTTCCACATACACAGCACTCGGTTTTCCCTTTTGTTAATCATCTTAAATAACCGTGGTATATTTGTCAAAATTAAGAAATCACCCTGCCATCCCCACCCCTTCACGCTTTCCCAGGACACATTCTCCGCCATGTTTGCCTTTGATTGGAGAAGAGCTAGAAGCAAGCAAGGATCCGAGTGCTGATGCTTGTGCTGCCCATGCTGAGGTACTGCTCCTATGCCCTCTGTGTAGACAGAGCTGGGAAGTGTGTATGAATAATTATGTTTATCTTTGTCTGTTTGTCTCTCCATTAAGCTCCATGGGGGGGTGCCTGGGTGGCTCAGTCGTTAAGCATCTACCTTCAGCTGATGCCAGGTCATGATGCCAGGGTCCTGGGATCGAGCCCCGCGTCGGGCTCCCTGCTCGGTGGGGAGCCTGCTTCTCCCTCTCCCACTCCCCCTGCTTGTGTTCCCTCTCTCGCTGTGTCTCTCTCTGTCAAATAAATAAATAAAACCTTAAAAAAAATTTGCAAATGCATTTAACTGCTGACCCGGTGATCTCTTTAAAAATAATAATAATAATAAAAATTAAAAATAAGGAACGCCTGAGTGGCTCAGTCGTTAAGCATCGGCTTTCAGCTAAGGTCATGATCCCAGGATCCTGGGATCGAGCCCTGCTTCGGGCTCCCTGCTCGGCGGGAAGCCTGCTTCTCCCTCTCCCACTCCCCCTGCTTGTGTTCCCTCTCTCGCTGTATCTCTCTCTGTCAAATAAATAAATAAAATCTTTAAAAAAAAAAAAGCTCCATGGAGTTCATCCTTGCTTTCCCACTTCAACTGCTTCTGCCATTCAGCATCCACTCATGTATTTCTGACCACAGAATTCATGTAAGGCAGTTTCAAAATTGTTTACTCATACATGAGAGACAACTTTACAAACTGCAGACTTTAAAAAAAAACTATTGCTCACATGGTATAGATTTTCCCCATCATGTTTTACATAATTTTAGCGGTTGCTTTAGGACTTAAAATACGCATAGTTGCCTTATCACAGTCTGCCTTTAAGCAACATGATAGCTCATCTGCATAGTAAAAGGACCTTAGAAGAGTGTACTTGGAGTTAGTCTCCCTTCTGACTTTCGTGCTACTGGATGCATGTCAATTTTACCTGCGTTATAAACCCGTCCACTTCATTGTCACTACTCTGTTTAATCCCTCAATTCTGTTTTAAAGATATTTAAAAGATAAATCATATATATTTCCCCATGCGGTTGCATTTTTGGTGCTCTTCTTTCCTTTTGCATTCCTGTTTCCACCTGGTGTCAGTTTTCTTTGACCTGAGCAAATGTCTTTCACAGTTCACAGCTGAATTTTTTCAACTTTTGCATGTCTGAAAGAGCCTCTACTTCATCTTCATTTTCAGCAAACGTTATTTCTGGACATGGAAGTCTACCTGGACACTTTCCCCAGAGTTTTAAAGATGTTGCTGTAGTGTCTTCTTGCTCTCAATTTCATATTTTTTCCAACAACAAGAAGTCTACTGTGATGCTTATTTTTTCCTCTTCATGTAACCTATATTTTTTTCCCTTTGGTTGTCTTTAATATTATTTTTTAAAGATTTTATTTATTTATTTGACAGAGAGAGATAGAGAGAGAGACAGAGAGCGAGTGCGAGCACAAGCAGGGGGAGCAAGAGAGGGAGAAACAGGCACCCGGCTGAGCAGGGAGCCGGATGTGGGACACTATCCCAGACTCTGGGATCATGACCTGAGCCGAAGGCAGCTGCTTACCCCACTGAAGACACCCAGGCGCCTTTTAATATTACTTTTTAACACTGGTTTTGAGCAATGTAATTACGCTATGACTTGCTATAGTTTCCTCCATGATTCTTGCACATGGAGTTCCTTGTACTTATTGAAATTATTGGTTTATAGTTTTATCACATTTGGGAAAATGTTGACCATTGTTCTTCAGATATTTTTCTGCCACCCCCTTGGAGATGCTAATTACATATATATTCCATCACTTGAAGCTGTTTCACAGTTCACTCATGCTCTATTCAATTTCCATTATTCTTTTTCCTCTGTCTTTTCTTTGGGTGGTTTCTTCAGGTTCTCTAAACTTTTCTTGCAATATCTCATCTTCTTCAATTCATGCCACATGTTTTATTTGTTTCTTTATTTCTGGTTTGTGTTTATCTCATACAGTGTAATATCATGAATGTATGAACAGCACACATCTTTATAAATTCCTTCCTTTAGTACACAATTACAAATTGTGTAAATGGTGGTAGAATTAAAGGTAAACCAAGATGATTTAAGTGTAACACTAGTCAGAGTCCTAACTAAGGAGTTGTCCTAACTAAGGCACTAAGGAGTTGTCAACACAACTGCTGAAGGAAAGTTCTGGAACTCTGTGGCAGTGTTGTTAAAGTCAAAGTTGGTGTAAATGCTTCTACCCTTTGATTTTCAACATCCTGTAATGGTTAAGTAAACAACAAAAAGATTGTTACAAAACATAGAGATGGGCAAAAATAAACATGTTTACTAACAACTCACCTTCATAAATCAAATTAGAGTGGATAAGAAATCTATGAAAATAACATCCATTCAATAATGTGCTTAGACTAGAATTTAATCTTTTCTCTCATTTTTCCTGTCACCTTCATCTTTCTCTCCTGGAAAAGCCTCTGGGTGAACTCAATCCTTAACATTTCTTCAAGGATAACCAAATACAGCATTGACTGCTGCTAATGGAAACTATCCTGTAATGTGTCAGATAAGTGTCTACCTGAATGGGCTCTTCAGTCACGTGCAGCAATTCCAGCATATTTTGTCTAGTAATTTTGTTCCTTTCTTCTCTGCAGGAATCATTCACCCTGTCCTTTTTATCTTTTATGCTTTCCCAGGGCACATTCTCTGCCATTTATTTTTCTCCTGGAATCTCAGAAGAATTTTTTTTTTTAAATCCAATTTATAAACTAAACTAAACTTCCATGTTCCTTTGACCTTCTCTCTCTCTCTTTCACTTTTCTTCATCATGTGCACACACTCCTCTTGTGACAAAATTTCAAGAAAAATTTGGGTATACCTGTAATCCCCATTTCCTCAACTGCAGTTTAGTTCCCAGTCAAAACCACTATGCTTTCACTCCCACTATTCTTCAGAAGATGTTCTTGGCATCACTACTGACCATCACAGTCAAGTCTTTACATACTCGGAAGTGTTAAGCTCATTTTTTTTCACTCCTTCCTATTAAAAAAAAAAAAAAGTAGTCTTCTTTTGTTTGTTTGTTTGTTTGTTTTTGAGAGAGAGAGAGAGAAAGAGAGAGAGTACAGGGGAGGTGAGGGGCAGAGGTTGAGAGAGAGAGAGAGAACCCTGAGCAAACTCCCCACCGAGCATGGATCCTGATGTGAGGCTTGATCCCACAACCCTGAGATCACTACCTGAGCCAAAATCAAGAGTTGGACACTCACCTGACTGAGCCCCCAGGCACCGTTAAAAAAAGTATTCTTATGGCAGAACATTTTCCTGGTTGGTACCTACATCAGTAGGTTTTCCTGGTGGATGGCTAGGAATAAGAACCCCATAAAAGTAAAAAAAAAATAAGTTCAACATGCTACATATATATGTTGTTATCTTGCCTGTATATTTTTTTGAAATTGAAATTGAAATAGTTCCAGTGCATCCTCTCCAGTGGGCACACGCCTCCCTGATCTCACATACAAACCTAGATAAATAGAAGAACTAGGAATATTTGAGTTTTCAAACATATACCTGTTCACTCATTAGCCTTCACATAATGAGAACATTTTCCAAAAGCATTCTTCTAATGCCAACCCACTCTTATATGTGGAGCTAAACAAATTGTGATATAAGTTAACTTCGATCCTGGGAGATGTGTGGGCATGAACTGAGCACATGATCTGGTGGCCACACCTTACACATCCCTTCAAATTGAAGGCAATTTGGGGGTGGTGTGCAACAGGGTTTAAAACAGGACAAAGGAAATACACACCATCTGTTGTGGACTGAATGTTTGTGTTCCCCGAAAAGTCTTATATTGAAATTCACCAGATTCACCTGCTGAAATTCACATGTTAAATTTCGCACATTGAAATACCAATATGATAATATCAGGAGGTGAGGCCTTTGGGATGTGATTAGGTATGAGGGTGGAGCCCTTGTGAACTGGGTTAGTGTCTTTGTAAGAAGAGACATTAGAGAGAGGATCTTGCTCTATCTCCTCCACATGAGGATACAATGAAAAGACGACCATCTGCAAACCAGGAAGAGTGCTCAAGGATACCATGAAAAGAGGGCCATCTGCAACCAGGGAAGAGCGCTCTCACCAGAAGCCAAACTCTGCCAAACCTTGATCTCAAGAATTCCCAGCTTCCAGAAAGGTGAGAAATAAATATCTGTTGTTGAACCCACCTAGTCTATGGCACTTTATTATAGCAACTCAACCTAAGACAACATTGGATACAAAATATCCTAAGACGGAGTTTCCTTTATGTGTTTTGATTTTACGGTAAAGAACAGTCTGGGATTAGTGCCCAAGATTTGGATAGAGATGGGATTGGAGCCAGGTGATGGTGTTTGCAATGATGGCATCATGGAAAAGGAGAGCTTCATTGGAGCTAAGGCAGCCTAGAGAAACACACTCCCAAGCCTTGGGGTAGTAGCAAAAGGCAGAGCAAACACTGGTGCTGCTACTGATAAAGGGCTCTAGAGTGAAGAAGCTTCACATGAATGTCACTTCCTGGCTCACAGGCAGTAGATTTGGTATCAGGTTGACACAGAAAGCGTAGGTCTGGTGAAACTTCCAGGTTACAAATATTTTTCTCATATTCTCTTAAATTTTGATTAAAAATGATGCCATTTGATTTTCATGGAATAAATTGCATTTTGAAGTGATTTTGAGATATTTTAAAGCAGTGTTTAATAACTGTGAAAAAAATCCATATAAATTATGATGGCCAAGTGAGGTTCTTGTGGAATGTCTTACATGAGATTGTATTTTGTTTGCTCTTGGCAACTTATTTAGAAAAGAACACTACTCTCGTTAATCCCCAAATAATATGCAGAAATTGAAACTGGGGTGGGAATGACACTCTTAAATGTAAATATGCTCTGCAGGGAAGTAAAAAGATTAATGTTTTATTTTCCAAATCTGTTGACCCCAAGATGAAGAGCAACAGCAGATGTTTGGATCCAAATATACACAATTATCAACATACCCTAGTATTTAATGCAACACATTCCAATGAGACCTTTGAAAGATTTAAGTAGTAACCTCCAGGGATGCAAGGGAAGGTGTAGGTGGGATGTGGTAGGATGTTTTCTATTAAGTGGTAAGTGCCACATGTACTGTATTTAAAAAAAAAAATTGGGGTATATAGAGCAGACACAGCCGTGGAGGGTTCTCAGGCTCCTGAGAATCACATGGGAGACTCTCTGCTCACAGATACCTTGCAAAACATCTCTGCAGTTGAAGGAGGGCAGGGCGGCTATGACCTTTAGGCCACTCCGTGTTTTCTCCAGCCATAAGCAGGTGTAGAGCAGCTCCTATATATCTGCCATCAAGGGCTGACCACCTGATTGCCTTCCGAAGGACTGTTTTGAAATCCATCGCTTCTCACAGGCTTTCCTTATAGCTCTCTGACTGCCCTCCTTCAGGTTCCTCGTACCTGCTCAGCTAGATTTCTTAATTTAAACAAAAAATTTCTCTAGATTTGGTTCCTAGAGAGTTCATAGCCTCATACTCTTGCACATGGTGACTGCTCCATGAATGTTCATTAAATAAAAACATGAAAATATGACATAACTTCGTTTATATCAATCTTGATTAGTAGAAAGTAATTTTCTTTTAAGAACTCTAAAAGTCATAAACATCTAGATAGAAACAGAAACCCTTAAAACCTGAGAAAATTTTAAATTTAGACCAAGAGAGCCTATGAAATACTAGGTGACATAAGTGACAGTCAAGTCATAGGTATAAAATAATTTAATGGGTGAAATACCTTAGGTAAATGTCTTGGTTAAATGATAGGTGAATTTGTAAGTTAATATGAGTTAATAAAGGGGAGTACATCAAATAGACTAGCCTTACTATGTGAATTATCTAACATGTGTTTTTCCCTGAGGACTATTAAATGGCAAATTTCCACAATTTCAGGGAAAGTTAAATATGAAGGTAGCCTTTGCTCAAAGGAATATTTAACATTTTGTAGAGACAGTGATTAAAATCCAAGCTTCTAAGATATGTAAACATACATACACACACGCACATACACACACACACGATCATGTATTGATATCACACAAGAAGAGATACCTTCAGTGCAACACAAAATTTAGAAAAAAAAACTTTATTTTTTAATCAATCAAAAAATGTCAAAACAGAAATAACATATTTGGAAAGAAAAAAGTGTTGATGTTACCAAAGAGCAATGTATTTTGTTCCTCGGTCAAAGAGGCAGTGACCGTAGAGACTGTCCCAGCCCACATTCCTGGAGGAGTAACTGAACTAACTTCTGCAGGCCCTGTAGGGTCCTGTTATCCAAGACAGTGACACTGTGACCTGTGCTGAAGCCAGGAGTCTCTGACAGCAGTTTTGGTATTATCCAGACTCATAAGTAATAATGCCTGAGTTGAGAGCCAGCATAGAAGGGAAATATGTAAATCTAATAACAACCTGTGGATTTCAGGACACATAACAGGAATGGGAACTGAGAGAAAGATCGATTGGGCTCCTTGTCAATCTGATACCTGAGAGCTCAGACATTGAATACTTCCATCAGCGGGAATGGGCAGCGTTGGCTCCATTCTCCATACTGTGTGCTTTAGCATTCTAACCACACAGTGCTTAGCAGGCTGCCTTTGTGCCAGGTGATGCGCAAGGAGCAGGGATGCAAGGATAATTTTCCCAGTTTTTGTTGGTTAATATAACCAGGGAAAGCAGAAAGTGCAAAACTGGGTATTGGCAAAAGATGACCTGTTATTACAGTAGCCAAATGAGCACGATGCTTAAAAAATCTCAACAGAGATTCAAGTTGCTCTTCAATTATTAAGGCACTGGACAAAGATTTTCCATGTAAAATGTTAGGAGATAACATTCATATGTCCTTTTGTAAACTCTTCGGTATGAAATATGAAATATAAAGAAAAGTGGGCCAACTTGTATCATGCCTTATATATTTTACTAGGTGTTTACAACCTCAGAAACATGAAAATCTATGATAGAGATTACCGGTATAAAGATGACCCTATTAAAATAATTTAGTTTCTTGATATTTTATGGCATATTAATAAAGTGGGTTTCGTTTTTGTTTTTGTCTTATATACAGAACAAAATTATTTGGCAAGGGATTTGTCATAGTATTTTATTATCATGCATCTGTTCTGTACCCTAATTATCTTGCATTTTTTAATAATATATTTACGTGACTGACTATAACCTCTGAAGGAGCACATAGCTAAGGGAAAATTAATGTACAAGTAGAAATAACTTGAGACTTTAGAGCTAATATCCCATAGCATTATATACCTGGACTGGGTGTGTAATGTATCTTTTCCACACCTTGCTAAATAAAGTCAGTAAATTAAGTTTGTTCACACACACACACACACACACACACACACACACACCCCTATATGGTGAGAAATGTAATTCAACAGCTTACAATTTTATTTGGTCACAAGGCTAGATTTAGAGGTTTTAGTCAATTATAGTTAAAATATGTATGTCATCATTTTGGGCATGTATATTTTATTCCCCTCCCAATTTTTATGTAAAAGTTAGATTTTTGCCTTCAAATCGAGCCTACTCCTATAGCATAATATATTTAAATGGCTGAATTCAAATAGCATGGACCTGTTCATAGACACCTCGGTATTATAAAGCAAAACCAAAGGAAACAAACCAGAAAAGAACAGGGCTCATGATTTGGCTATACATTGCTTAGCACACAATAGGAGTACAGGAAGGGATTGTTCGCAGAAAACCATGCTTGTGAAGTGCCTGTTATCCGGCCCCTAGCCATATGAGGACTCTAAATGAACTTTTATTCTCATATAAATTACCTGATTGATTCATTACATTATATACTCTAAGAGAATAGTTTAAATTAAAAGATGCTGTCTAAACTGATTTTGGTATTATTATCAAAAACATCCTTCATACTAGTACTTAAACAGAAAATAACAATCAGAAATGGATCAATCGCGAATTGTGGTAAATCACACTGATGCCCTTCTTTCCATAAGGATCTCCTGTAGAACTGTGCATTAAATGCACCGTACTATTTGTAGTATTCCAAAAAGGCTAACATACCAACCCTGGTCCACGCAAACCACAGACTTCCAAGAGAAGTGGACATATGCCCAACCATTACCATAGAGTTGATTCATAAACACACACACACACACACACACATACACACAAAGATATAGGTATATGCATAACTGCATGAATCTCTTATTTTATTTTTATTTATTTTTTTTTTTAATTTTTTAATTTTTTAAAGATTTTATTTATTTTTTAGAGAGCGAGCGAGAGAGAAACAGCATGAGAGGGGAGAGGGTCAGAGGGAGAAGCAGGCTCCCCACCAAGCCGGGAGCCCGGTGTGGGACTCGATCCCAGGACCCTGGGATCATGACCTGAGCCGAAGGCAGTCGCTTAACCAACTGAGCCACCCAGGCACCCCTATGAATCTCTTATTTTAAAATTTTACATATAAGTTAGTAGTTTATATATATATATATATATATATATATATATATATACACACACACACACACACATATATATGTATATAAATAAGTATAAACATCAGTACAAATATAAGAATGACAATTTTTATCTTCTACAGTACCAGGCCTTCTATCTCATCATCTGGCAAACTTGGGATCTAACTGTAGTTATGACTCTGGGGTCAGTGGGCATTGGGGTAGATTTTGAAGAATGTTAGCATCTCCTCCCAAAACTACAGACCACACACGGAAGGTCATGGGGGAAGGAATACCCTGACTTCATTTTCTTTCTTCTTCTTCTGTCAGTGCCTCATATCTGTCTGAAGCTAAATGGAAGCACGTGGAATAAAGCTCACTGATCTCCTCTGTAACAGTAAACACGCAGGAGGAAAAAGCATGGTGGAAAGCATTGAGAGTCGATCAGGACAGACAGTTAAAAGACATCCAGAAGAGAGACTAGAATGGAATGATGGATGTCATCTTTGTTGACATTCTGCCCCCGGCGTGGTCACTCCTGAGGGAGTTGCACAGGGCAGGTGTTCACCGGCTTTGCTGGCTGCTAATTCCTCTGTCCTTATCCACAGGTTTGGGTTGGGGGTACCATTTTCTGTTTTCAGAAATTGCTTAGCTTCATGCTGGTAAAATGTTCACCCATGACTTCCTTTTTCTTTTCTTTCCTTTTTTTTTTTTAAGATTTACTCATTAATTTGAGAGAAAGAGAGAGAATGTATGAGCGGGGGGCAGGGGGAGGCAGAGGGAGAGAGAGAATCTTCAGTCAGACTCCCCACTGAGCACAGAGCCCCATGAGGGGCTCAATCTCACAACCCTGAAATCATGACCTGAGCGGAAACCAAGAGTCCAGGCTTAAGGGACTGAGCCACCCAGGTGCCCCTCACCCATGACTTTCTTATAACTAGGGTTGTCGTATTTTTGGCGGGGGGAAATCTTGTCTTTTCTCTTTTACTGCCTGCCTTGCCTTCACTATTATTTTTTTTTTTTTCTGTGATTAAATAGGTCACAAAGTAGACCATTTCTCAATGCTTTTATGCTGCGACCACACGTTTTTCCCAGCCACCCAACCATGGCCGTCTCTTAACACTCTAAATTTGTGGTGAGGAAAGGGTTTCCCTCTGGAAGCTCTAGAAATTGTTTCGCTAACAAAACCAGGTTTTGCATGCTTTGCATGGCCAGTGGTCCCATGTAGATTCAACGTAAACAGTTTTCTCAGTTAGGATGTAAAAACTTTACTTAGTTCCCCATAGTGCCCAATTGACAAAAAAGGGAGTAGTTTACTAACCCATAGATTCCTGTTTTCATCACTTATTAGCCTGCAATTTACTCAGAAAAGCCTGTGTTGAGACAGAAAATAAATGAAAGCATGCTCACTGTGAAGATGTGGGAAAAGCACTAACAATTATCTGCAGGGTCCCTAACTTGCAGAAAATAGTCATACATTATGAATTAATAACACATAAAAAAAGCTGGCCTAAGAAAAAAGTCAGGATGAAAAAAACAAGTTCATCTCGATTTAGTGCCGTGTAACATAAATTGTGCACATAAGTAATTATAAAATAAGGCATATTAAAATATGCACAGCAACTTTTACATGAAGAATTACCACAATCTGTTAATGCTGATGCCTACTGCAAATGACTAGGTATTCTAACTTCAACGTGATCCCTTCCAAAACTATTCAGAGTTCTAGCTGGTTCTAAGAAAATACTCCTTCCTAAATTCGTATTCAAGTTTTATCAGCAAAAATTCACAATATAGGTTTCAAGGTCATTAATATAAAGAAAACAAGAGATTATATGACTAAGATAAAACAGATCTGTATCATTACAGTCACTGTATGAAGTTAGCATAAACATTGGATTTGATTACAGATGTTGTAAGACATTTATTTAAAACTATATCACTTTGAAAGTATTTTTAAATCTAAAGTGACATCCCAGGGTGCCACATAGCACATTCATTGAGAGATGAAATGATTACTCTGAGTCCAATAACTTGGAACAAAGGGAGGCCTGAAGGAGCTGCACCATTAGGCACCACCAAGGGTTGGAGGCTCGGGGGACTCTCAGTTTTATTATCATCATAGAATGTAAAGGATGCAAAACAAGGAAAAAACAACTCAAGAGAGCAATCACATGAGGGGCAGCAAGGAACTGTGTGGGTGATTATCAGCAGGGGTTCTAGTGAGGCATTAACTAGGGGGCTGCCAGAGATGGGAGAGCCAACCTCAGTAGGTCTACCTTATCCACCATCATTGCTGTTTTCAGCATATACTGTTTTCAGTGGGAAATGATTTGGGAAGGGTTGGCTTTTGCCAAATGCATACAACTTTTGCCATATATGCACGTTCCTGCACTTATTGTTTCTTTTACCAGCTGAGGTCTTGCTCTCCCATACCAGGGCACCTGGGTGGCTCAGTCGGTTGAGTGTCTGGCTCTTGATTTCTGCTCAGGTTCTGATCTCAAGAGTTGTGTGATCCAGTGTGGCCTCAGGACTTGGGCTCCAAGCTCAGTGTGCAGTCTGCTTGTCCCTCTTCCTCTGCTCCTCCTCCCTCCCTCACCCCTCCCAAATAAATAAGTAAATAAAATCTTAAAAAAAAAATAAAGTGACATCCCATTTTGCAAAGAAATTTTCAGCACGTTAGGTGTTAAATGAATATTACAATCATTGTTAAAAAAAACGAAAGAAAGAGAAAATACCTTTACTTCATAAATAGTTAAATATCTATCTCAAAATGTATAGAACAGCAGGTTAAATCAGCATCCCTGTACTTTCACTACCAGGCAAACGGTGAATGTGGCTGCCTCCTATTATTATTACGAGACGAAATAAATTTTATTTTATTTATTTATTTTATTATTTTTTTATTTTTTAAAGATTTTATTTATTTATTTGACAGAGAGAGACACAGCGAGAGAGGGAACACAAGCAGGGGGAGTGGGAGAGGGAGAAGCAGGCTTCCCGCCAAGCAGGCAGCCTGATGTGGGTCTTGATCCCAGGACTCTGGGAACAGGACCTGAGCCGAAGGCAGATGCTTAATGACTGAGCCGCCCAGGCGCCCCACAAGACGAAATAAATTTTAAAACAAACTGTTTCTAACATATCTAAAGTATTATGACAGCTTCAAGTTATGACACCCATAGTGTGGTGACATTTTTGAATCTTTTCCTTTCATTATTTTGTGCAATATTCCGGATGGACATCATAGCCTGAATCGTTTTTTTCCTTTGAATAAAATGGTACGGAGATTAGTCCAGCTTTGAAGTAACAGAGACATAGATTCCTTCATCATTTCATCAGTTGATAAATCTTCCCTTGCTTTCAAATCTACAAATTTGGTATCATATTTCATGTTAGACTTTTATGGATATTGAGTTAATGGAAGTGAAGTACATGCCATAACTAAACACTTAGTTATATATCTGCATATGTAATAGAGGTAATTATTTATGTTAAATATGGTGAAGGATGAGGAATTATAGAAGAGGAGGAAGTGGAGACGGGGATTAAAAAGAAATTCTAAATTCATTGTACTGTTGACTAAAAAAGTTTATAATGTTCATGCCAAGGAAAATGTTATTTTTAAAGTAAATAATATGTACACATATTTGTATAAAAATGCAGTAGAATTAATAGCTTTATGTATGTTTAAATGTCCATAAAGCCTATTTAATTTTATAATATATATTTTACTTATTTTAAAATTATCACTTAGTTTTCTTTCATTATCTGCGGCAGCAATACTTTTTAATATTCAGGATAGAATTTTTAATAGTTTTTGTTCAATTATTCCTAAACAGTTTATCATTTTGATACTATTTGAATAATTGTTTCATCTCATTTTTAATAGCTTAAAGATTGCTTTTAAAAATGAATATGTCTATATTACTTCATATATCGTGACTGCTAAAATCATTTATTACCTTGTTTTCTATATGCCTCAGACTCTTCCTGTGGGAACGCTCGTGCCTTCCGTGACTAAGTACATTTTATTTCTTCTTTTCCAATCTTCTTTTTTTTTTAATTTTTTTATTCTTATATTATCCCCATACATTGCATCATTAGTTTTAGATGTAGTGTTCCATGATTCATTGTTTGTGCATAACACCCAGTGCTCCATGCAGAACGTGCCCTCCTCAATACCCATCACCAGGCTTCTTTTCCAATCTTCTTTCTTAAATTTCCCATGCAAATTTTTCTTGTTTGTGCTGTGTTGTGGCATCCATCCCACGTTGGACAGAACTTATTTCTACCATAGGGGGGAAATAGTCTAATATTCCATGTTTAAGTATAATGCCTGCTGCAGGTTTTCCAGTAAAGACTCTTATTGGAAGGGTAGTATTTCTTTCTATTTTTAGTTTTCCATGAATTTTTATTCATGAATTTGCATTGAATTTTGACAAAAGTTTTCTTGGTAGCTATTGAGAAGAGCATCTAGATTGTCTCCTTTCTTCGGTCAATATGGTGATTGTCTAACTTTTGGACATTAATGCAAACTTGCATTCTTGATCCTCCCCAGTTATGGTGCATCTATTCCTCTTCTATATTGTTGGATCTGATTTGGTAGCCCTTGTGAAGAATCCATGATGGATATTGGTCTGTAATTTATATTTCTTGTTGATATTTTCAGACCTTATAAAACTAGTCGTAAAGTATTGTTTCTTGCTCTATCTTCTGGACAGGTCGGTGCTCTACCCAGACCACTCTTGTCTTTTACAGGCCCGAAGCACTCATCTCCTCAAAGGCTCCAAGTGCAGACAGCTGGTAGCCTCAGCTAAGCTTATCTCCAGGAATTCCCTTGACCTTCATGAGGCCCCTTCCCAAAGCCTGACTGGTGTAATGCCTCAGGCTTTTGAGAGGTGTGTTGGGGGCAAGCCACACATTGGACAAATACATTGAAAAGCTGAAAGGGATTAATCATCATTTGAAAGGCTGCATTTAAAGCCAGAGGTCTACCTTTCAGCATATTAATGGTGCAGCACCTCTTCCAAACTGAAGAGTGGTTAAAACTGATGGTTAGGCCGGGAGGTCAATTACCAGAGTAGGAGAAGACTGGAGAGAATTCAATTCTTAGTAAAAATACCTCCCCCCAAATCCATACCTTTTTTGGCACCTTGGTAATCCCCTATTTGTCTTTTAAGCAGTTCTATTTCTGTGATCAAACCTAGTCTGGTACTGAGAATGCTTTTGAGGAAGGAAACATTAAAAATGAGTATCTGAGTTGGTTCTTAGCTTTCTGGAGTTTGTTCTCTGATCTGATTAGATTAAAGGCAGTAGGAAACCTGTCTCTATTGATAGACTACACCAGCCACACTGTGGCAAAATAGTTACTTAGATGGCCACTTGTAGATACAACGACATCAAATGAGTAAAAAGCAAATGTCCTGGGTGACAGAGTGGTTGCTGTAATAGAACTCTTTAATAAATATAAGGAATATATGTTTCACTAGGTATTTCTATATGTACTGGAGAAATTGGTGAAAAAAATGACAATATCAGAGCTACCGACCATCAAACCAATTGTGATACAAAATCCCTTTCTATCAGTGGCTGAATTAAACACACACTTAATCCACAAACTCACAAGATTT
Organism: Mirounga angustirostris; assembly: GCF_029215605.1. Lineage (NCBI taxonomy): Eukaryota > Metazoa > Chordata > Mammalia > Carnivora > Phocidae > Mirounga > Mirounga angustirostris. The sequence continues at coordinate 6,153,708 of NW_026991722.1, read as the reverse complement.
GTTATGTGAAAGTTAGGGTGAAAGAATAGTAATTGGGAAGGTGTGAGACCCTTAACATGGGGAGGGATGGAGACAGGCAGATTCTGCTGAATTTGATGGCCCCAAATGCCATCAAGATGCCTCTATCAATAAGAGACCTCATCTCTTCCCTGGTGGGGGAGCTATAATGGCTGAAGTGGCCATCATGAGTAGACTGTTCAGTCGACTGAAACTTGACCCTAAAAAAGGTCTACTGTAATCAAGTGAAAATGCCAGCCTTAGTGTATTACAGAGAAAAGTATCCAACAACTTAGGGAGATTGGCGTGCGAGGGCATATTTATCATGTGAGACTTACCAACACCCTAAATTTGTCCCTCAAGGCTGCCCAGATGACCTTCCCTTCATGAGAGATGAAATGCATTCTTGACAAGAGTCCCAATAACCTCAAAGAATTCTAAAGTGACTATTCCCTGTAGGCAAGAAAATGGCAGCACCCTCAAGGTAGGTTCTTTGGATTTTGTAAGGATGATAGGTTCCTGGGTTTACAAGGGCCACACAGTGATATCTGATCACTGAGAGTGAGGCAGACAGGGATGCCGTAATAGGAACAGGCCTGAAATCATTAAAAACTACCCGGGCTGGTTGGAACTCCCAGCTACCTCTATCACATGTGATCCCAGAAGTTGGGCAGCCTACATCAGCCTGCTTAGGATTTGCCCATTTTGTAGATTTTTACAGCATGTGTGTGTGGCGTAACACCCAGAATCAGAGACTTATGTAGGTATCAGATTTGCTCTTTGCAAACCCCAGCAGCAGTAGCCCCAGAACTATGATCTCTGTCTCAATGTGAGAAGAGGCTCTGCTGGGACAGCCCTTCTTAAACCGTGAGCCAGAAAGCCACTCCAGGCAGAATCCAGTGTGATGGAAGGGGCCACGCATTTGTTTTCCTTCTCTCCAGGATCCCAGTGCTGTGCTGACAATTAGCCAAAGCTCTAAAACCGTCGACTACTGATATTTTCTCCAGTTCTCCAGCTGTTAACAGTGCGAAGCAAGTCCTGTCCCAGTTATTCTGTAAGGGCAATAAGCTGTGCTGTCCATTTTGTTCTGATCCTTTTTTTTTTTTTTTTTAGTTCAATTTCTGTGTTAAGATTTATTGACTCTCGGGTCCCTGGGTGGCTCAGTCGTTAAGCGTCTGCCTTCAGCTCAGGTCATGGTCCCAGGGTCCTGGGATCGAGTCCCACGTCGGGCTCCCTGCTCGGCGGGAAGCCTGCTTCTCCCTCTCCCACTCCCCCTGCTTGTGTCCCCTCTCTCGCTGTGTCTCTCTCTGTCGAATAAATGAATAAAATCTTAAAAAAAAAAAAAAGATTTATTTACTCTTTCCTTATTAAGATTGTATCGTATTTGTGTATCTGAACATATGTTCTTTTAATTCTTTGAATCCCTTTCAAGTCCAGGATCTGGGCATTGAATTTAGTTCCAGTTAACTGTTATTATTATTGTCCCTAGAGCATGTTCTCCTCTCCCATATTTAGTCTGTGTCTGTCCCTACTGTTTTTGTTTATTTTATATTTTACATCAGGTAACAGTTCTTTGTAGATGACACAAAGTAGAGTATTGAATTCTGTTGTGTCTCTCAGAAGAATGTTGCTTCTTTTCTCAATAGGTTTTCGGATTATCAGATAAGACTGTGGCCACTTTTTATTCCTTTGCATGTAATAATGCATATCTAATGCATATACACACAATACCTTTAAATACCATATATTTTTGTAACAGTTTACAAATACAGCCTTAGTTTATTTTTTACTGTTTATTTTTAATACATTAAAAAATAATATAATTTAACATGTCATACTTTAATTATTGAAAGGCACTCATTTCATATATCCCATGGGAATAAAAGCTACTTTATATTTACTGGCTCAACTGACTAAAAATATCTTAAAAACATAAGATTAAAATTTTCATGGATAGAATATTAGTATTATCACTAAATATTGAGGGGAGAAGTAGAATGTTATATTTCTAAATATTTGACCAATATTGAATCAATCTTGCTAAGTCTCTAGGCAGTAAAAATTTAAGATGAACTGGGAAAATGGAAATCTTTATTTGTATCCTGAACTTTGTTTCTTATCCTCATTGTCTCTTCTTTGGGCTTAGTTCCTTACCTTAAAAATAGGCCAAGGAGGCTCTTTTTGGCTCTGGGGGATATCTGTATCTTATTCCTCTAAACTTGAGACCAGACATGCACAGAGAAACCCATTTTCCTGGAAGGCTTAGCTTACTTTCCCTGTAATGCCCACTTCATGCTTTATTTCTCTTGAATTTACTCCTCTCTTCCAAGAAATGAGAAGTGGAACCTCTAAGCTGTTTAAAAAATGTATTAGACAAATAGAAACTACAAGAGGCTACAGAAAAGCACTACCTTTAAGAAGAGCTTTTCCTTCCTTCTTCTGAAAATAGGTCTTGACTACATTGGCAAATTTTGTGTATATGATGGCTTAAATTAGCCTGTAGCCCATATTAAAGCTCAGCATGTGTGTGGGATAGTTTTGAATTCATGTTCATTTGAATGCATGACAAGTGAGAGTATATCAAGTTAAATTAGATGGTTGGACTCCTGAATTATGAATGTAAATTTTAACTGTGCCTGTTATGTTCACTTATCTCTTCTTATCACTATTGATATTTTTTACAAGCAAGAATTTACACTGACTAAATGGAGTTTATGGATCTATGCTGTCTAATACATAAAACAGGATTTACTATTAGTAAACATAAAATCTGTACTTTTCAATTTGCATTTGGAGTTATATTTCTAATTCAGCATAGTATGTATGCCACACAGTGGCTAAAATCAATTCTTTCAACACTAGGTAATCAATGCATGCTTATTGTAGGACTGGAATAAAATATGCTTCTACTACTACTAGGAAACATTAAAACTTCTTTTACTAAAGAGAGTAAATTTTCTATATAAAATTTCAACAATTTTTTTCATGTAAAGTAAATTAAAATGACACACAGAAGGATATTGAAATTGTTAACTAGGTGAAATAAAATAGTATTTTGCTTTGCTCAATATTGTCTCAAATTCTGTCTTAGGGACTTTGAGGTATCACATACGTATTTAAGAGATTAATTTGACAGTGTTGGTAAATTACTCCAGAGGTGGATATCACTGAACTAAAATTATATTTCACAATCTGAGGCAAGATACTTTAAAAAGCTTCAAATATTGTTTCCATAAACATGACATAAGATTTGAGCAAGTAGAAACTGATATAAATGGGGCGCCTGGGTGGCTCAGATGGTTAAGCGTCTGCCTTCGGCTCAGGTCATGATCCCAGAGTCCCGGGATCCAGTCCCGCATCGGGCTCCCTGCTCAGCGGGGGGTCTGCTTCTCCCTCTGACCCTCCCCCCTCTCATGTGCTCTCTCTCATTCTCGCTCTCTCAGATAAATAAATAAAATCTTTAAAAAAAAAAAAGAAACTGATATAAATGGAAGCCAAATGTATTCACTGTTCTCACTAGGCATTAAATAACAATAAACTGAATAAAACAGGTAAAGGATTAACTTTTTATTTTTTTCTGGATTTCACACTAAAAGTTGCATCTATAGTCAAAAGAACCCCCCTTTTTTTTTTCCTGAACCTAAAACTGAAGCCATAGATCCTATTGTCCCAGATTTGCTTAAACTTTTCTTTCTCTTGTGAAATTCAAATCTATAGAATGCACTTTTTGGACTTGCTTTTCCTTCCGTCGCCCACGTGTAAGAACCAAAGATGACACCTTCTCCCTCCTCCGTGAATCACAATCTGATTTCTTTGTTCCATCTTTTTCTCTGACCAATCTGAGGCCTGTAACATATAAAACCTCTGGTAACTTTCAGATTCTTCTTGCTCCTCGCAGTGAATAAAGTCTTTCTCTTCGTTGCTTTTTTGTGGTCTTTATTTCAGGAGGCTTCTCCCTCGTGTAAGTCCTAAATTGATTCAATTTTACACAGAGTAGATTGTAGCAAAGCAAGCTTCGTGAACAGGCTCTGAATTCTTACTTTCTTGGTTTAGCATTTCTCTTCAACAATTACTCATCTTTGGACTATTAGTAAGTTATTTAAACTTTCTAAACCCCAGCTTTTCCATTGGTTTCACGGTACTTACATTATGGGGTTAACAAAGAATCAGTAAGGTGAAGTTATCAGGCATTTAGATTCATTTCTGGGATATGATGAGCACTCAAAACTCAAAAAACCTTTAGCAATTATAATCTTTTAGAAAGAAACATAGTATTTTATCTATTTTATATAAAGGAAGTAGATTTTATAAGGTTAAAAAATAATACCTATGAATTCTCCGGAACTTTTTAAAAATTGTTTAAACCAGGGGCGCCTGGGTGGCTCAGCCATTAAGTGCCTGCCTTCAGCTCAGGTCATGATCCCAGGGTCCTGGGATCGAGCCCCGCATCGGGCTCCCTGCTCAGCGGGAAGCCTGCTTCTCCCTCTCCCGCTCCCCCTACTTGTGTTCCCTCTCTTGCTGTCTCTCTCTCTCTGTCAAAAAAATGAAATCTTAAAAAACAAAAAAATTGTTCAAACCCTTCATTAAACAACATTTACATTTTACATTGCCACAGAATCACAAGCACAATTATGGAAATTTGACATAGACATCATGTTAAATAGCTATTGTGTCTTCCTTGTGTCATATTTGTCCAAATGTACTTTGTGAGTGGATAAAGGATAGAGATTCTAAATATGTTAAATGCTGTTATGTTTCCACCCTCATAAGGCAGATATTATATTAGAGGAAATTTTCACTAATGGCTGAAGTTGCCTGCCAGCAACAAATAAGTCCACTTTAATTATTTAAATGAAAGATTTAAAAATTATAGTTTTTTAGAAGCAGCCTAACATTAGAATGAAATGAGAAAACTCTATGAAGTATCTGGTAACATCCAATGTGTGTAAATAAGACACCAAATGTAACTAGTCTCCATGGATCTTGCATATCTGGAAAACTGAATTTGCTGAATACATCCAAATTTTATCTCTAGCTTGAACACCATTGCCCAAGTTGCAAACCACCAGAGCGCCCTGTACTCCCGTCACTCTCACAGCTATATCCAAGTCACATCATGCCTGCGGATGCTACCACTTTCAGTGAGAGCAAAGCCATAATCTGGGCCGTGCTCCCTGAGTTCCTACACGAATGCCCCCAAACCCATACCCGGCTCAGCTCTGCCCTCCAACCCATGTACTCTGCTCCAGCCACTCCCTGCATCCTGGTTATGCCTGGAATAGACATGTTTTTGTTTCAAGGCTTTGCATTGAATATATCTGCCTGATTCATCTTCTATCAGGTACCTCTAGGACTACATGCTTCATATTAGTTGCCCTTTGTGCAAATATTTCCTGCACAATAAGACCTTCCCTATTGTCAGTTAGATTCTTGACTCCCATTTGGAGTCCCTATCACTCTCCATCCTTTATTTTCCTTCCTATTATTATATTACATCTAATTACTTAAATATCATTTGTTTATTGTGTATCTCTCTATTAGAATATAAATTCAAAAGAAATGGAATAATTTTGTTCATCTTATTGGCTGTTACATACTCTGCACCTAGAAAGGTAGAAGCTGAAAAATAGTTGTCAAATGAATAAATAGCAATCATTTATAGACAGGAGAATACAGATGCATGTAAAATTGGTGGCAATTCTCTCTTTTTGAGAGCCCAGGAAGAAAAGGTGAGGTGGACATTTTTGACCAAGACATACAAGTATTTCCTACAAGCATGAGGTGTATGAGTGTAATTAGGTTCTCCTCTTTGTCTCTCTCTCTCTCCCTCAGCATGGCAAATTCTAAAGCATAGCTTCACCCAAATTAGTAAGATGTCTATGTAGAGGGGTAACTATCGTGTATTTCAATGGAAGAATTTCTTAATCAATCACTTTACAGTGCCAGTATACAAATCTCCTATGGATTTTTTTGGCATCTCATACTCACATAATAGCTTTTAAGGTGATTATATTTTTATAGGCTTTATAAATCTCAAAAGACAGCTCCCAGAGCATTAGTTGAAGTTTGTGCTCACTCTATCACCAAATCTCCTTTCTCTGGAACAGAAAACCGTAGTAAATTGTTCTTCTCTGTTTTCTCCTGTCTTCTCCTCTCATGTCTCTCCTTCTTCTCCCCTGCCTCCTTCCTTTCCCTTCATGCTTCCCTCCCTTCTCTCTATATAACAATATTCCTTTGAAAATAATTTTTTGAAAAGCACAAGAAACAGGGATAAAATAATTTTATGATTTCAACCTCCACACACTTTTCTTGATCAGGATATAACAGAATTTTTTAAAATGTAGTATTTTAACTGAAGCTGAGATAGTTTGTTTAGCAGTGATGAGATGGGATTCTCCATCTACAACTAATCAAAGCCTGAATTGGATTAAAAAAAAAAAAAAGAAACTAGAATGATATTTCACCAGAGTGGTCCAGGATAATATGTTATTATGAAGAAAGTTCACCATCGAGAAACAAGATGTTCTTTCTTTCTTTTTATTTTTTTAAGATTTCATTTATTTATTTGAGGAGAGAGCGAGAGAGCGAGAGAAAGCATGAATGGGCGTGGGGAAGAAGGCAGAGGGAGAGGGAGAGGGAGAAGCAGACTCTCCTCGAGCAGACAGCCCTGAAGCTGGGCTTGATCCCAGGACCCTTAGATGATGACCTGAGCTGAAGGCAGATGCTTAACCTACCGAGCCACCCAGGCACTGAGAGCCACTGAGAGCAGACCAGAAAGTACTCAGCACCTAATTGTCATATATTACTTTCACAATTTGAAATGTTTTGACCAAAATAATGAAGTTAACAGTGTTAACTGTTATAAAGGGAATATATAGAAATTTATAATCCAGCATGAACACATGACTTTGGGGTATGTTTTTGTGTTTATATTTAATTGTAAACAATGCTTTTTCAAGAATTTATTGTAAAATCTGAATTAGATACTAAAAACATCTAGATCTTATGTTTAACTCTAATAAATCTATCCTTAAGCATATTAAGTACAAACAGACTCCCAATTTCTGAGGCCAAAATCAAAACAAAGCAAAAATTATTTGGAGGCGGGACTTAGTTGTTTACATATTTGGAAGAAGCTCTATAGTGCCTCTCTATCATGCAAGCCACAAGAATCATTAACAATGGACTAAAAAGCCAAACATAAACCCTTATCTAAAGTATCACAAACAGTAAATAACCTCATGTTTACTAAGGACAACAATACTTTCCCATAATCCTTCACAAAGACATCTCTTTCATTTTAATGCTACATAACTTTTCAAGCCCCCATTGACTTGTTAGTAGTAAAAGAGAATTTTGCTCTTCTTGCTGAACAGAAGAAATAATACCTTTCAGAATAATTCATCATAAAACTAAGGTAATAAAATTATTAGAAATATTAGTAATAACATAAAGCAATATAAACTGTGAATGGTTTGTTTACTTTCCCAAAAGAAATCATAATATCACACATTGACTTACATAAAATATAAAATGTTTCCCTTGCTGAACTGAAATTGTCTCTCTCTCTCTCTCTCTCTCTCTCTATATATATATATGTATATGTATGGTTTATTTTTTCCTCTTGGGGATATAATTATAAACCAATTTCTGAAAGCATTTTATCTGGTGTTTCACTTGCCATACCACAATCTTTATCAGTGAGCCAAAAATAAATAACCTAAACCTTTTGTAATAGCTGTCACTAGAAAGCTAAACAAAGTCACCATTCATCTTGCTCATAGTCATTTTAGCCTTTAGCAGATGTGTTCTTTGAACAAATTTATTGGCCTTATGAATAAAGATTAGCACTCCTCTGTTCAACTCTGTTGGGAAGAACATTATTCTACTGTAAATGGACAAAAAATTCAACCAAATGAGTGCTTTAAAATGGAAAAGACAGTTTTTGAACTAAGCTTTCTGAATACAATGAGGGATTGGTTTCCTCAGGCATATTTAATGAGTACGTTTTATTTATCAGCACCTTCATCTGTAATAATCTAGATAAAAGAAGGTTGAAATTCCTGTTAAAATATAAATATATTAGTTGTAAAATTAATTATGCAATTTAATTATAGCCATGATTACAAAAGTGTCTATATGCATCCTGATAATATTTTTTTTTAATTTTTCAGTTATCCTGGTTTGTAAACAGTAATGCATGCTTACCCATGTATGCCTCAGGAAGAGTTACAGACAGCTCCCCTTCTCTTAAATCTCTGAATAGAGCTACATGTTTAATTATACTGTATATTGTAATTGTGTTCACACTGAAATGAAGGATGCTTCATGCACATATGTAAAGCAGAATAATACCTAATTTCACTACATTTTTAATGAAGATTAAATGAGATATCTGCATGTGTACAAGGTAAGATATAGAATCTTGAGATTTTTGATTAACTCATTTTTGTCTCTCTCCATGAACTACAGTCTTATGTGAAACATGACACCATTATCAAAAACATTTGTCGAATTTCATAATTACATTGTTATATACTAAGTGCCATGGGGAAGACTTAGGTAAGTCAGTCCTTGACCATCAGAGGTTGATTCCCAAGATTCATAGTTGGATTGAAATTGAAGGCATTAAATACTCTCTCATTTAAATTTGTGTTGGAAACCCTTTAAAATTTTATGCTTTTCAAGCTTTATTTCTTCTACTCTTTTTTTTTAAAGATTTATTTATTTATTTGAGAGAGAGAATGAGAGAGAGCACGAGAGGGGGAAGGGTCAGAGGGAGAAGCAGACTCCCTGCTGGGCAGGGAGCCCGATGCGGGACTCGATCCTGGGACTCCAGGATCATGACCTGAGCCGAAGGCAGTCGCTCAACCAACTGAGCCACCCAGGCGCCCCTATTTCTTCTACTCTTATAGATTACTTATAACTAAGGAAACTAGCAGAGTATTAATCTCTGTTGTTAAACTCCTTCTTTTATAAAGAGGTACAATAGTGTGGCAAAGAAATAAACTCGCACGAGAGTATGTGTAATATAAACTATATACGCCTAAAAACAATTAAATGCATATGCATTAATATATGATCACACAAGTATGTCATGTATAGTTAACCATAAAGTACCTATAAATGCCCCATGTTGTTTAATTTTAGTATTTAAAATCATCAAATAGGAAATTCTGATTTATTTATGTTACAGTGCATGTATTCTGGGAATAGGATTTCAGACCAAGTTTTTGAGTTTAAGGACTAGAGACAAGAGAAGGAAAATAATTTCCTGCTTCCTGTAGTTGTAAGGATTAAAGTAAGAAGCAAAAACAGAAAAATATTTGACATTCCAATACTGGCTTCTTCTTTTTTTTTTTTTTTTTTTTGCTATAGGTTGGTGGGGTTTGATTGCTCCTTCAAGCATGTATCATTAAAAAGGAGTTAAAGCAGATTTTAATCTAATGTGTATGCCCACTACAGTGAACTGAACTGGAAAGACACATAGCTTCTGACCTAAGACAGAAAGAGGTCTTAAATCGCTTAGCTGGGACCCAGGAGCTCGACGGGACTGTTCTGTCTGGTAGTTGTGCTTCCCACCGGGAGACCTCTGAGTTAAAGTGCCAGGCCAGAACACCCTTGCAGACTTTTCTGGTCTTTATGCCAACAGCTGCACTCCAGATGTTAATAGATAGTAAGAGAAATGCCTTCATTTTGTGTTCAAGTACTTTAGAAAGCATTAAAGTGACAACATTACTTGTCTCTCTAGAAGATGTGTGACTTGTCCAGAAAAAGAATGCAACTTTTTTTCGATTTAGAACCGTGTGGTCCAATTAAACATTACTTAACTTAGTACATAGCTGGAGGTATTTGGATTTTTGTGTTTAACTTCTGACTTCTCAAGAAAGAACACAGAGTTTCTTTTTAGTTGAGAAGTTTCCTGAAAGTTTGTTAACAATTGAATGTCTTTTTCAAGATCTTCATGCATCACTTCAATTATATATAATTTTTTATCTGTCACTTATTATATCTGAGGCTAATTTGAATTACTCTACATTTGTCAACATTAAATTTCATTTGCCACATGTCAGCCTATTTAAGAAGCAAATTCAAAGTATATTAGAATGCACTAGATGTAAATCTCAACACCGCTATTTAACTCTTGCCTCCTAATCTATAAATTGAGAAACTCCAACATATTAAGAAGAGGCTAAATGTCTAATTTTCTTAATTACCATAAAATGAAAAATTGGAAGAAAGAGAATACAATCTGTAGAAACAAAGATACCTTTGAGTGAAGAAAATTCACATTTTAGCTTTTTTATAGCCAACAAGAGTTTTTACAATTTCAAGTTAGCAGCAATTATTTCCAAAATATGAGGTCTGAAAAGAAATTACAAGGAGTTAAGATTTACCAATGCCACTGAAGAAACTGGTAAAGTCAAAGTGGACACATTTTGAGAAGTAAGCCTATAAACAGATGGAATAAATGATTAGTAATACCGTAAATTATTAAATTATACTTAAAACTTATCCAATCACAATTAAGAAAGAGAAAAATAATATAATTTGTCATTAAAGGAAATATATAAACATAATTACTGAGCATGTAGGTAGCAAAATAATTCTAATATATAAATTAGGATGCTTTAATTATATACAGTTAAAGCCTTGAAAGAATTAACTAATATTTATGAAACACTTTAGATATATATGTAGATAGATAGATTTTGAAAGGGATGTAGAACTTTCAAATAATTGTAAAGTGTGCTAGTAACTTTATGTGAACATTTCACTTTCAGTTTAAAGCTATTTTAAAATTTAAAATACTAATCTAAGCATATGTTATTGTATTTCTATAGGAAGAACCTGTATTGATAGGACGTTCTTGGAATGAGTCCAAGCTAATGCATTTAACGATTATGAGGATTGAGGATCCATATAAGTATGTCATCATTTTGGAAGAATTGCCAAATAATCAGACCATAGAATAAAGTGTATGCATTCAATAAATATCTTCTGGGCTTTAGTTATATTTCAAAAATTATTAAATTTTGATCAGAGGTAAGTAGCAATGCATTATAAAAATGTATACCTTCCCAAAAGAATTGAAAGCTGGGACTTAAACAAATATTTGTACATATGTGTTCATAGCAGCACTATTCACAATAGCCAAAAGATGTAAGTAAGTGAACTGTTCATTGATAGATGAACAGATAAATATGATATATATACACGCAGACTGGATGGAGTACATACAGTGGAACATTATTCAGTCTTAAAAAGAAAGAGAATTCTGACACCTGCTACAACATAAATGAACCTTGAAGATATTATGCCAGGTGAAATAAGCCAGTTACAAAGGCAAAGCCTTTATGATTTCACTTATAAGAGGTACCTAAAGTATTCCAATTCAAAGAGACAGAAAATGAATTTCATATTATACAATTGTAGTTTAATTTTTAAAATCACAGAGGAGAAAAATATATATAAATTATAATTATTAAATGTTGATTTAATTCAATTGATTGTGAATATAAAGAGAAACCATAACACTCCAATTATTAGAGGAAGGTATGATACTTGGATGCCTTCAGTTACTTTTTACCCTCACTACTATCTAAATATTTATTAATCAACAGAATTTACATGAGTCAGTGAATTTGCATAAAATACTGTAACAGCATGTACATTTTGAAATTTGTTACTACATTTTCTGATATTCTGAGACATTTTCCTAATCTTAAGAGATGTAAATTTTTAAAAAGAAAATTTTTTCAAGATTTTATTTAAATTCTAATTAGTTAACACAAATTGGTTTCAGGTGCAGAACTTAGGGATTCATCACTTACATATATCACCCAGTGCTCATCCTTAATCCCCATCTTCCATTTAGCCCATCCCCCACACACCTCCCTTTATCAACCCTCAGTTTGTTCTCAATAGTTAAGAGTCTCTTCTGGTTTCTTTTTTTTTCTTCCCCTATGTTCATCTGTTTTGTTTCTTAAATTCTACATATGAATGAAATCATATAGTATTTGTCTTTCTCAGACTGACTTATTTCGCTTAGCATAATACACTCTAGTTCCATCCATGTCAATAAAATGGCAAGGTTTCATTATTTTAGATGGCTGAGTAATGTTCCATTGTGTATATATACCACATCTACTTTATTCATCAGTCGATGAACACTTGGGCTCTTTCCATAATTTAGCTATTACTGATAATGCTCCTGTAGACACTGGGGTGTATGTTCCCCTTTGTACCTATACTTCTGAATCCTTTGGATAAATAAGTAGTAGTGCAATTGCTGGATCAGAGAGTGGTTCTATTTGTAACTTTTTGAGGAACCTCCATACTGTTTTCCAGATGGCTGCACCAGTTTGTATTCCTACCAACAGTGCAAGAGGGTTCCCTTGCTCCACATCCTCACCAAAACTTGTTTCCAGTGTTGTTAATTTTAGCCATTCTGACAGGTGTAAGGTTGTATCTCATCATGGCTTTGATCTGTATTTCTCTGGTGATGAGTGTAGAACCACAGAAGAACCTGAATAGCCAAAGCAGTCCTGAAAAAGAAATACAAAGAAAAACAAAGCTGGAGGCATCACGATTCCAGACTTCAAGTACAGAGCTGTAGTCATCAAGACTGTATGATCCTGGCACAAAAACAGACACACAGATCAATGGAACAGAATAGAAAACCCAGAAATGGACCCAAAACTGTATGGCCAACTAATCTTTGACAAAGCAAGAAAGAATATCCAATGGAAAAATGACAGTCTCTTCAATAAATGGTGTTGGGAAAACTGGACAGCCACATGGAGAAGAATGAAATTAGGCCACTTTCTTACACCATACACAAAAATAAATTCAAAATGGATGAAAGACCTAAATGTCAGACAGGAATCATCAAAATCCTAGAGAAGAACACAGGCAGTAACCTCTTTGACCTCCGCCATATCTTCTTCTTTCTACATACATCTCCAGAGGCAAGGGAAACAAGCAAAAATGAACTTTGGGGACTTCATCAAGACAAAAAGCTTTTGCACAGGGAAGAAAACAATCAACAAAATTAAAAGGTAGCCTACAGAAGAGAAGATATTTTCAAAAGACATAACTGATAAAGGGTTAGTATCCAAAATCTACAAGGAACTTATCAAACTCAGCACCCAAAAACAAATAATCCAGTTAAGAAATGGGCGGAAGAACATGAGGAGACATTTTTCCAAAGAAGACATCCAGATGGCTAACAGACACATGAAAAGATGCTCAAAAGATAATACTTTTAACAGGTCATTAATATTATATCTTTAAAAATTAAGCCTAAGTAGTCATTTTATATCTTTATGTGTTCCTAATACATGTATTAAGATACCACAATATTCCTAATATTGTGTATTCCTAACTTGAAGACTTCATAAACTTCATATTTATGGCAACATTGTTAAGGGGAAACGTGCATCTAAGAATGTTGGTGAAGATCACACAAACCAGCACCATTTTTATCTGGTCCACTTATTGAACTCATATTTTCAGTATATGGTATTAAGAACAATGTTTATTTGGAAAAATAATATAATTTAGATGCTTTCCTCCTGTTTTATGTACACCTAGGCACATTAAATAACAATATGTAAAAAAATCATTTTCTAAGAACTGGTAGAGTATATATGTAAGTATTATCATACAGTTGGTGGTAAGAATAAAAGGAGAGATAAAATTGTCGCAAACACCACTATCCAATACTGGCCTTAGTTTGGTCCCAAATACAATTTGTACTTATAAACAAATCATAAATATTCTTCTGTATTTTATATATGTCAAATATGCTATGAATATTTTCATTCACTGTAATAAAACTCATGTGTGCTCTAGAAAATATCTAGCAAATAAATATTTTTCACTAAAGCACCTTTTCTCCCAAAGCATACTACTTAGTTGAAAAAATAAATTTTTAACTGTACTTTGCCTTATTCTATCTTTTTCTCTGTTCATCATCTTTCCTTTTCATTTTATAATTTATTAATTTCACTATCATTCCCTTCACTTAAAATTTCCCTATCTTTCCTCTTTGTTTTGATTCTCTCTTATGACAGGATTATGTTATTATGTTATCGACAATCACAGAGTTATGAAACAAGAAAAGCTGGTTTACTTGGAGGTAGGGCTATACAGAAATTATTTTTTCAAAACTTCTCTTTCTAATGAGACTTATTTTACTATATAATATATAAAAAGCATAGTCTCATTTCATCTAAGTATTCATATATATTTGTGTACCCTCATTCCATATAGTGTTTAATGATTCTCTCTTTTTTAATAGTTATTTTCTCCTTTCCAGTTGTTATTTTGTGTATTTGTGTTTTTCTTTGTCCCTCTGTCAACATTTTTTCTTTTGATGTTAGGAGATGTTTTGACTACTTTGTTAATTTTTTTCAGAAGATACATTTATTTCTTATTAGTTTCAATTATTATTTTTCTTTCTTTTCATTATGTTAAGTATGTTAATCATGTACTGAGATAAAAAGCAGCTCTCAAAAACAAAACAGAACAAAAACAAAACAGATAAATATATATTTCATGAGCCCATAAATACCATCTGAAATTTCTACTTGAAGTTTATGATTATACATTTTTTGTTTTAAGCTCCTTGATTTCATACCAGTATTTCTTTTTATAGAGAGAAAAATCTCAGTGCTGTTAAAAGTGATATAATAATGCATTTATTTTATATTACTTATATAATAATTTCAAAGTAACAATAAATCTACTGAATACATTTTAAAGTTTAAAATTTCTTTGTTGCTCTTTTTGTACTCAGAATCTCTGAAGGAATTGCAAAAATAAATGGTAATGCTATATTGTAGTCACTAGAGTAAATTATTTTCTCTGTGTATTTTATGCATGGACTTAATATATGGTTAGATTAATTTCTTTCAGCTTATTTTCAAACTATAGAATATTGATTATTTGATTTTGAAACAAGGAATAGCACAGAACTTTATATTATAAAAGTAAAATTACAATAAATGAGGAACATTTGTGATATCTCTATTAAAATCTACTTCATAAAAAGTACTTTCAAATGTAACAGACACACTGAATGGAAAAGAATGCTATTCCCATTTGTCTTATGGGCATTAGTTAAAGCCAAACATATAAAAATATATAGAAGAAGGAGAAGAA
Source organism: Mirounga angustirostris (assembly GCF_029215605.1). Taxonomy (NCBI): domain Eukaryota; kingdom Metazoa; phylum Chordata; class Mammalia; order Carnivora; family Phocidae; genus Mirounga; species Mirounga angustirostris. The sequence continues at coordinate 6,138,543 of NW_026991722.1, read as the reverse complement.
CAAAAAAGTAAACTGGTCATCCAATGTATTGGGTGATTAATATATCTGCATTGTGTGAAATATGTACCAAATAAGCTGCTATCCAGTATTTCCATTTGGGGGAATATTTGTTGGATTATATTTCAAATTGCAAAATGATATTCAGTCATGGAAACTACAGACATGTACCTGTAACACAGTGAGCCTTCAAGGCAAAGGCTTTTCATTTTGGAGCTTAAATGGTGCCGTAATGTCACAGACTTCCAGGAGTAAAGAAATCAATCAACATGTTGGTTAGACGGCAGAGGCACCCTGGGATTTATCTGACAAGTGAGGAGATCCCAGCCATTTCTCCTGCTATTCCTTTACAGCTCTATTCAAACTTTTCAATAGAAAATCTGGCAAATGCAGCAAAAAGAGAAAGAGAAAGAGTAAGAAAAAATAGAAGTCAAATGTTAAAAAATAAAAGTAACAATGAATGTGAACTCTCTGACCTTAAATAAAAAGGAAAAAAATGTACAAAGTCTGGTGCTGAACAAAGCCTTGCTGGAATAAAGGAAAAGTTTGGTTCACTGCCTGTGCATGTTGCTTAATCTACCAAATTTAACTGTGGATACTTTTTCAGTAACTTCTTTATTTCATTCCAATTTTAGGTCCATAATTGACTTCACCAAACATCTTACAGAATTTTAAAGTCAATTAGATATGTCCAAGAATATTCTCATCATCGAAACCACATACTATCGTATTTGAACATTTTGAGAATAAAATAAATCATAAGTTCCAATGAATTCACCAATGAATTGGTGAAATGTGTAAAAATGTTTAATTTTTGAAAGATCTAACAGCACTATGTTTAATATATGTTCTTATTACAGTCATTGTTTCTTTGGTTAAGACTTTGGTTTGTGATAAAGAATAAGGAAGTAAGGGTGCTGATTTTTAAATTTTGTTATTGAAGTGTTGTAAGAAAAGGGAGAAATCTTAACTGTACATTTTTACTTAAATCATACTTAATTGTCCACTATGGCACCAACACTCAAATGGTGAGATATGTCCAGCATCCCAGAAGATAACCCAAGGCCCTTTCCAGTCTACAGCCCCTCCATCACCCCACCACCGACAAGTGTTGTTGGGATTTGTTTCACAAGTTACGTTTGCTTGTCTTTAGCTTCATAGAAATGAAAACTTACTGCATATTTTGTCTGTGTAATTAATTCAACTTTTAGGTCAAGGAATACTTCTTAAGAATTATAATAACCATACAAGCTTGCTACTGGCCTTTATATAAAGAGCTTCACTGAGGTATGACTGACAATGCATTCTACTGCACAGTTTGGTAAGTGTTGACACATGAATACCTCCATGAACAACTGCTGAAATCAAGATAAATATATTGATCGCACCCAAAGGTTTGATTGATCACGATTGCAACTGATGCTCCTGAATTATGAGACTTCTGGATTATGAGCATTTCCATTTGGGTTTAGGGAACACCTGCTCTCCCAAGCCCTGTGAAAGCTTGGGGTCCTTTTGGATGATGCTCTGCCCAGCTCAGGTAGTTTCCTCCCACATGTTGCACTGATCAGTACTCAACTGAGTACCCTAAGGAGACACATCAGATCTATAGAGAACTCTGTCTATTCTGCCCTATCACTTTGGTTTCTGGGTTCCCAGCTTCATCCCCTAAAATCAAGGAAACTGCCAGAATCAACCTGGGTCCCAACCCCTGCAGCAGGCACAGCCTGGGAACTTTCTCCAAATCGAATTGCAGCATCATGGGGCTCACCTCCTTTGTTTCCCATCTCTTGGAGATCATTTTTCTTCCTTAACTGGTACTTCCTCCTTAGACACTGATTCTTGATAACTTCTTTCCATTCCAGGTTCCCTTCTCAGGATCTTGTTATAACTCTTGCCAATGTGAACGCAAAAGTGTGCCTTCCACTGTACCAGGTGGGAATATCAGCTGAAAAACGTCCCCTAGTACTGCTCCGTCTATCAAGCAAGGTGGCTATTTAAAACCCCAGGAACAACCTTCTTCAACCGTTCACTCCAATTCCAAACTCACCCTAACCAGAAGGAAGCTGCGCTGTGTCCTTTAATCCCCTCAAAGTGGAAGTACATTTGCTTGTCTGTTAGCTCTTTTTGCTATAGTTCTCTTCTAATTCATTCCTGCCCGATAGAAGAAAATAATCTAGAAATGTCTAGTAAAACTCAGGCTAAAGCTCTGGTTGCTCAAGACTTGAGGTGTAAAATCTACCATATTTAGTATTTTCCCTTTTTGTCCCTCCTCATCCACAGAATAGGAAGGACAAGGGTGCATGGGGTTCTCAGGCTCTCAGAACATCTTCACAAGCCATGTTTTTATATCGTAGCCTTTTACTTTGAAGGCCTAGCAAGTTGGTTTGTTGGTGCCCAGATATGATTGAGCCCTAAGGATGACTAAAAGTTAATTAAAAAGCACACCAACTGGGCTTGACACCAAAGTGACAACTTATTATTAACAGAGACAAATGCAACAGTTGCATGAACTAAAATTCTTTTTAAAAAAGCAATTATTCCATTCATTTTTTTTGGCTAATGAATGGGAAGAAAAAAGTCAAAACCAAAAGCTCTTTACTGATTTACTTTGAGAAATCCTTAGCTAGGTTAACTACCTAGAAATGCTCACATTACTCTTATGATCTGCAAGAATTTGCACATTTTCTTCTCTTGGACTGATCTCACTTGCATTGGAGTCACTCGATGAGAATGGGATGAGAAAGAGGAGTTATTTATTTATTTATTTATTTTTAAAGATTTTATTTATTTGAGAGAGAGAGAGAGTGAGCGAGAAAGAGAGCACAGGAGCATGGGCAGAGGGAGAAGGAGAAGCAGGCTTCCCGCTAAACAGGGAGACCGGCGTAGGGCCCCATTCCAGGACTCTGGGATCATGACCTGAGCGGAAGGTAGATGCCTAAACCACTGAGCCACCCAGGTGCTCCAGGAGCTAGTTTTTTAACAAGTTAATATTTATTGTTATCAGGCTAAAATAGTCAAAATCCATTATTAACTGCAGTCATACTCACATGCTTCACTTTAATACCTTAATACTAGGGATAATTTTGGGACCTAAAAATCTCAACTCTGAACATTTAATGCTTGTATCATTTCTGCATTGCTACAAACGCATTATGCAAAAATTAGCAGTTTAAAACAATACACATTTTTCATCTTACAGTCTTTGCAGAGTCCAAGCATGGCTTAGCTGTGTTATCCACATCTGCGTTTCTCAAAGGGCTGTAGTCAAAGTGTCCTCCAGGGTTCGTCTCTACTGAAGCCTCCACTAAAAGAAGTTTCTGCCTCCAAGATTGCTTGTGTGGGTTTTGACTGGATTCTATTCACGAAAGATGGTTAACTGGGGGCCATATTTCCTCACTGGCTCTGGGCTAGAGAGGACCCTCAGTTCTATGTCATGGGGACTGTTCCCACCCGGCAGCTTGGTTCCTCAAAGCCAGCAAGAGAAAGATGGGAGTCACGATCTTATGTAACATAATCACATAAGTGACCTTCCATGAATTTTGCTTTTTTCTATTGATAGGAAAAAGGTCACTAGGTACAGCCCGCTAAATAGAAAGCCCACAACCTGCAGCAACCTGCTCAGGAAACTGACCTCCTTATCTGAAATAAATAACCCAGGAAGCCAGCCTGTTATGTTAGATTTGCAAGAAAACAGATTGCCTTCTCTCTCTAGTGACAATCCAGGAAGCTAGTTCACTAACTTCTGTAACAGTCAGCCCCAGATGGCCAGGGCAAGATAATTGACAGCTTCTTTAGTTTTTTGTCTCCCTGACCAACTTAGGACCAACCAGAGAAAGTCAAATATTTTCCCCTAGCCAATCGCATAGGATGCCCTGGACTCCAGCTTCCCCAGGATGATAGCTCCCGGAAGTCTTCCCTTTTTGGCCTTTGAGCAGGCCAAAACGCAATTCTTGGTGGGTGACTCCCTTGCTATGGGAAGCTCAGAATAAAAAACCTATTTTTCTCCTCACTTGGTTGGTCTTCATTTATTTTCACATCACATTCAATGGGAGGGAGGACACAAGCGTGTTGATATAAGGATGCAGGTATCTTGGCGGGGGGTAGGGGGTGCTTCTTAGAAGATTAAGTACTGCGGAGCTTAAGCAGACATTGTGAGTACACTCTGCCATAATTGTTTTTCTTTGCTTTCACTGAAATTCTGGTCAGTAGTGTTTCTGAATAATGCATTCTATGTTTAGAATTAAAAAAAACCATGCAGGTTATTCTATTTATCATGCCACTCAAGGACTGTTTAAGTGCTTTTCCTGATGTGAGATGGATGAGCACTATGTCATTACTTCTGTAAGCTTCAGTATCCACTTAATATTTTACTTTGAGTCTCTTACCACATGGGTTATGACACTTTTACAAGAAGTCCCATAAAGGCAAGTCTCTTTTTCCTCTTCATCTGTTGGTCAACCGGAGATCTATGACAAAATTGGGAACTTGGTGATTTGGATGTTTCTAAATTTTCTATTTCAGTATTGCACTCAACTCAGGAAATATGTCTGTGAAATGTAAACATTTTTCAATTTAAATAATCATGACAATTATTCTTGAAATTTGTAGTTTCACAGTAGAAAATTGAATAAGGGTTTCAATTATTTATCTGGTCCTTTCTAGTTCTTTTTTTTTTTTTTTTTTTAAAGATTTTATTTATTTATTTGACAGAGAGAGACACAGCGAGAGAGGGAACACAAGCAGGGGGAGTGGGAGAGGGAGAAGCAGGCTCCCCGCAGAGCAGGGAGCCCGATGCGGGACTCGATCCCAGGACCCTGGGATCATGACCTGAGCCGAAGGCAGTCGCTTAACCAACTGAGCCACCCAGGCGCCCAAGGTCCTTTCTAGTTCTTATCCACATCAGTAACATCGTCATCCACTGGGACACTCATTATCCACCTCTCTTCATCTTCAGTGAGTTGACACTTACATAGCAAATACTGAATTGTGGCTCCTTGTACATAAGTCACTGTGTTTTTTGACTATACTTAATTTAACCAAGTGCTCTGCCAACAAAGGGATGACTGTCATTGGCCCAAAGTCACTCTCCAGGGGAGTTTCAACAAAAGGTAGAAAGAAAGAGAATATTTGTGTAGTAGATAGAGAAAATCTAAGTTCCGCAAAGGGATGTTCTGAGAACAATGTGTGACATAGAACAAAGACTGAGAAAGGCAGTCAGTTTTTTCAGAGAATAATCTGAGAATGGCACATTCTACAGTAAGAAGCAATGAGGGCTTCACAAGTAAAATTATCACACTGACATTTGATTCATCAGGACAATATTAATGACTTGTGCCCATCTAAACACATAGTTTCATGTGACCTGGACATGTGGCAGCCCAGTCCTGTTGAATTTCTCATTTCTACCCCAAGTGTCATTGTAACAAACCCTCATCCTTCAGAAGCCCCTCAGCATGTTTCTTTTCCTTAAAATCTGTGGTGGCTTAGCAAATAGCCATCATGAAACAAAGAGGATCCAATGAAGAAAACATGATGACATGAAAACTTGATACCCACGCATCCCACCCCCCACAGGGCCCCTGGGTGGCTCAGCTGGTTAAGCTCAGTTGGTTTTGGCTCAGGTCATAATATTTTGGTCATGATCTGGGGGCTGTGAAATTGAGCCCCACATCAGGCTCTGTGCTCAGCATGGAGTCTGCTTCAGATATTCTCTCCCTGTCCCTCAAATAAATAAATAAATAAATAAATAAATAAATAAATAAATAAATAAATAAATAAAATCTTCTAAAAAATACCCACCCACCCCCAACCCTTGGCAACATTAGATTGAGTAATGCAAATTAGGCAACACAGATTCCTTTGTATATTGATCATTCATGATATATATCAGCTTCTCTGATTACTAGACCTTTCTTTGTCATTAAGAATGGTGAAACATTGGTGGAATCTATGTATTTATATATTATGGAGTATCTCCCCCCCAAGCATATCCTGATGACGATTTATGGGAACGAGTAGGAAGCAAATACTTAATAAATAAGTCTCTCCAAAAGTATGTCTACTTTTAATATTATACATAAAACATTCCACTATATCATTTTTAATTAACTAAAGGAATCTCATTCCATGGAAGAAACAAAATATAACCTTATTATTGACTGTATAAGTTGATACTAATTTACTGCACTGGTGTGCTCCTCTATAATAAAAATCTTTCTGTAATTTTTTATACATGCATTATAATTTCCTTTGGTAAAGTAGATTTATTGGTTAAAAATATGCTAAATTTTGAGTTTTTGAGCTGTATGGCTGGATTACCAACAGTTCATTATTTCAAAATATTGAGGCCAATTTGTGTTACCATTCAATTACTTTTTGATTTTTATTTGAGGTTATCAGTTTTTCCCATTTTTTACTTTTTCACTTTTTCATGGGCAAAATACTTATTAACTTTTGCATTTATTTCACTCCTTTTATTTTTAATGAGGTTGAATTTTTTTGTCTTGTAATTGGAACATGCATTATTTCTCTGTGAATGATCATGTCTTCTGATCATTTTCCTGTGGAGATTTTTGTCTTTTCTGATTAGCTTTTAAGAGATTAAAAAAATTCAAGGATATAAAACTTATGCCTGCCTCTAATCTTCCTTTTATAATTTCCAATGATTTTTTCTTTCTAATTATTCAATTTGGATGTTATCGAGCAGCAGGAATGTGTGTATTTAAATTCTTCATGCAGTAAAATTGATCAATCATTACATATTACATGGGGCTGTTGATGTTATTGCTTGTTTTGTTTTGCATGGATGCCATGCTTGTAAAATCCAACTGTATGGGGAACATGTTAACCATCCTTCTTATTCCACCATTGACCTATATGTTCAGATGCCTAGATTATATCTAGTGTTTAGTAACAGCAATCTCCTTATTTACCTTATTCTTCAGGTCTCAAATTAACTGCTATTTATCCTCTATTTCAATGACTTTATGTCAATTATAAAGGCGCTGACCGGCCCCTGCTAGAATATATTTCCACACATATGACCAATTATAGCTGCCAGGGGGACTGATTTCAATGATTCAACAATATGGGAACTTGTGGCCATCCCTGTCCCAAAGAGAGTGGGTTTCTGTATTGGCAAGTCCAGCTTGAGAATATTACGAGGAAGCAACAAAGGATGGTGTTCTAATGAACAATAACAAAAACAAAACAAAACAAGCAAAACATCTGGGCAGAATATAAATACAATTTATTAACTAAGTCTAGCCACTTTTCCATCCCTCCTGACACTACCGTAGTTTGGTCCTTTAGGATTTTTTACTTGAATTGCTTTGGCAGTCTGCTAAATAATCCAACTGCCTTCCATTCTTTCCTCTCTGATTTATTTAACAGCCTAGTGCCAACAAGACATTTCTAAACACACAAATCTAATAATGTTGCTTACACGGTTAAAATTTGTTAATGTACCACCCTTGTTTTTAGGAAAACATGTTAAATCTTTTACCAGAAATAGAAGGCAAGCTATAGACTCAATTTAATTTATCTTTCACCTCTCCTATATTACATCACAGAATCAAACTCTATCAAAATTTCTGGATTTATTAGAGCAGGTCCAGATGCCTCTCACCTATTGGCATATGAGCATGATTCTCCACAGAACTGCAAATTTTGAATGCATTTAATCTTTCCTGCCACAACATCCTGAGTTGACCTTAATCACAACATTTATCCCCATGTATTTTTTTATGGTTCAATGCCCACTTCAGAATTGATGTTCTATGAGGGTAGGGACTATATGGTTCATCTCTGTGATGAAGGCCAAGTGGTCGTCACAGAGGAAGGACTCAGATGTTTGTTTAGGGAATCCATGTATGTTAAGGGAGAACCTCCTCTCCACAGTATTAAGTTTGCTTAAAACCACTTCTAAACCCACTCTGTTCTCCCTTCCTTTTATTCCTCACCCCTGGGAAGAAAACTTGGTCTGAGATGTGAAATCAAAAGAAGATAATAAACCAGCAAGCAGAGTCTTTTCTCAACACCTTCCCTGTCAGTTCATAATCCAGATGCCTCCCCAGGACATACTTTGTCTTCTGCTCTCCACCTTAAAGTCGTCATTGATTTACCTTGGAGGGGTCTATCTGATGTTTTCCCAGGTGGGTAAAAACTCAATAATGTTGGAACTGAGAATTCTGCTCTCCAGGCTTACCAATTACAGCTGATTTCTTTTTCCATCCATTGATCTGATCTATGTGACAGTCTTTCAATTTGTTGTGAACTCAATATGGAAAGAAAAGGATTATTTCATTGGACCCCTGAGCCCAAATGATTATGTCAAAATTTTCTCTGATTGTGATAAGACCTTTAAGAGATTCAAACAAAACTTTCAAAGTTAATATTATTTAGGGTGGTACACTTTTGCTGGCTTGTTTTTAACCCAATGACAGATAGAAATCAATTAGGGGTTACTGGAAAATGGTAACTGTAGAAAAGAAAGTGCACTCATTAAATGAAGTCTGAGAGTTACTTAAGTCCTCTTATTACCCACTTTTGTGAAGGAAAAAGCTGACACATTAAGAGGAGAGTGACAAGTTACTATAATAAGCTAGTAGCAAATTCACTTACTCTGCTTAATTCTTTGTAGAGAGGTTGTCTGAGCTACATTTTTTGCTTATTTCTTTTCCATTTTTACCACAAATTTACCCTCTCATGTAATATGTAAATTGCATTCTTAATGTGGAAGTATAAAAAAATTGTGTTGCAATATTTCATCTCAAAATCTCCTATTTTGTGAAAACAGCTCATAAATGATGAACTAGCACTCACAGAAATGAACATTACCTGAATCCTTATGTTAAATCTTTTAACAAAAAGAACAAAAAATAAAGAAAAAATATTTAATTTACTATCCCAGCATATATTTACAAATGTGAACAATGAAAAAAAAAATGTCCACAATAAGATTATAAATGATGGGGATGCCTGGGTGGCTCAGTCAGTTAAGTGTCTGTCTTCGGCTCAAGTCATGATTCCGGGGTTCTGGGATCAAACTCCGCCTTGGGCTCCCTGCTTAGCCGGGATCCTGCTTCTCCCTCTCCTTCTGCCCCTCCCCATTCATCCTCGCACTCTTTCTCTCTCAAATAAATAAACAAAATCCTTTCAAAAAACAATTATAAATGATGAATTTGAATATGTTTGCATTTGTGTATATCTGTGGGCACAGACCTAGTGAGATATGTGAAGAAATAGTCAGCAAAATGACAAGAGTAGATGTACTAATCAGTTCTTGCTGTGTAACAACTTCAAAATCTTAGTGGTTTATTTCAACAAACTTTTTTTTCCCTCACAAGTCTGCAGTTGGCTGGAGTTTGGCTGATTTGGTCTCAGTTTGGCTGGGCTTGCTTATCACTGTCTGTTGGGGTCACAACTGCTCTTCCTATGCCCTTTTACATGGGGCAATAACTCTCTGGGTCTTTAGGTCATGTTCTTCTCAGAGCAACTAGTAGAAGTCTGACAGGGCAAGCAAAATAACACAAGCATATTTAAACCACTCTTTTTTTCATGCCATGTCTCTTTTTTTTTTATTATTATTTTTATTTTATTTTTTTTATTCTTATGTTAATCCCCATACATTACATCATTAGTTTTAGATGAAGTGTTCCATGATTCATTGTTTGTGCATAACACCCAGTGCTCCATGCAGAATGTGCCCTCCTCAATACCCACCGCCAGTCATGCCCTGTCTCTTACTAATACATTTGTCTGAGAAAATCACATGTCCAATCTCCACGTAAGTTGGAAGTACAACCAAGTTACATGGCAGGGAAGTAAAGAATTAGGAACAATAATGTAATCTACTACACTGAATATATCAGGAATTCAGATAATTTTTTTTTATTGCTTCTTTTTTTTTTTTTTTTTAAGGAAGAACGTTGACTAGTAACTTTCACAAAGTTGAAAGATGACAAGTGGTTGAGCTAGACCCCAATCCTTATCTGTTTGGTCCTAAAATTCAGGCTTACACTTGCACATATCACCTAAGTAAATCACTGTCCACATTTAAAAACATATATTCCTTCACTGAATTCCAGTACATTTAGAACTCTATCACATTTTACTGTGACATTTTTATAGTATTCTTTTGAAAGATTTTGACATATAGTTTGCATTTTTTTCTTATTTTTGTAGTTATGAAAACATTTTGAGAATATAGTCTTGTATTTAAAAAGTGTAAGTGTTTAGTATTTAGTAAATATTTAGTACTTCTTAGTATCTTGCCTTTTATCTAACATTCAATGTTGGAAGAGACCTGAGAAAATGATTAGATCATCCTTGTGAAAAATGCTTGAAATTCCTCCATTATAAATCCAATAAGCATCATTTCAGCTTTTGTTTGAGTGGGTAAGAGTTTACACATATTTATTCTTATGTATCTCCTAAGATGAAGTGATAAGTTACTCACAGCCATTTCTCCACATTATGAACATCATGTGTCATTAGCAATCCTTGTGAATAGGGTCAGATGCACCTAATTTCAAGCCCCGATTCCCTGGTTTACCACATTCCTCAGGTGCCTTAAAATCTCTGTCCTATGAAATGTATAAAACACTAATATTAATGCTTACTCCAAACCACTTTTGTGAAGCTTATATGAGATCTCTTATGCAAAGTAGCTGTCATAGAATGCACTTAATTGGTAATTTTAATATTAAGTCAAAATTAGCTCTCATGTTTAGGAACAGCATGAAAGCTGAAATTCAAAGTTATCTTGCTCATATAATTATGTATTTATATGGTGGTTATTTTACATGCTTTTTACTGCTGGGTATTTATAATATACCCCATACATAATTCAATGGTAAAAATAAGTAAAAAAGAAAGAAAAGAGAATAAACCATCCAGTGCAAAAATTATTATACTCAACATAAACAACATTTTTAGAAAAATATGAGATACAATCATTAGACATCTATGTTAAATTTTCATGCAATAATTTTAAAATACTATACAGGATGAATTAAAATCAAAACTTAGAAATTTTGAGTGTATTGCATCTGTTAATGAAAACTAGTCATATATTTTCAACAAAGGGAAAAATAATGTCTGTGGAAAAAGAATTATTAAAATATTAAAAATACTTATTAAACAACTTCAAATAATGTAGTCTGAACTCAAAACCGAAACAAAACAAATCTGGTTTTCTAAATTTGTGTTGTAAATTAGACAAATATTTAAAATTTTTTATCAATATTGTTTGAAATATTGAAATGTTATTCATGTTTGCTGAATAATCACAAAGATGCTTTCCTCAACTCAAAATTACATGTGTATATACTCGTATATTCTTCTAACATGTTTATATTGCCTTATCACACTTTAACACTCATTGCTATCTTGAGTTTATTTTGTGGTAATGACTAACATGGGCTGATGTTCCCTGCACCATTTTAATTTTTTTACTGATATAAAATTGAACTGCCATGAGATACAAAATTTGGATAATTTTAAATATGCTATTTTGCTATTAATATTATTCCACACAATTCATTACTCCTTCATATGCATTACTGGAACTTTTAAAAATAATTTTATAAGTTAAATTTTAAATAATCTTTAATTATGTAGTTTGCATTGATATCCAATTAAATTGAAGGAAATTGTCACTTAAGCTGTGCCATCACTTAAACAAAATTATATTTATCCATTTATTCAATTCTTTTAGCCCTCTGCACATTTTCACATGATTATGTATATTGAGTATATTTTGTTGTTTATTTCCTTCATATTGTATATTATCACAAATGAAATTTTCCTCATTGACCTAATTTTTGTTATATATGAAGAAGCTATTGATTTAGATTATTTTGTAAGTAGACTACTCACTGAATTATTTTGTGTTTATGTCATATTGATTTTTCATTATTTTAAAATATATTCTTTTTATATTATTTATCTGTCTCACTGAATTGGTGAGAAATTTCAGGACACCATTAAATTTAAAAAAAATAGGGAAAGCTTCATCTTCCTCCTGTTTATTAATTAGCATCCTTACTATGTCTTACCTTTAAGCACTCTGCTGTTTGGTCTACACTTCTCATCATGCTAAGAACGTCTTCCTCTTTTCACGTTTTGGTGGAACTATGAGATCAAGGATGCCTTTTCTGTGTCAGTAAACATTTTTGTACTTTTCTTATTTTGACCAGCTAATGTTGCGAAATATATTTAGTTAATTTGCTGGTTCTGAATAATTCCTACCTTGCCAAAATAAATCCTGTTTGTTTGGGTGTATTATTCATGTGTTATTTTATTTGGTTCTATGTGTTAATGTTTTATTTATGACTTTGAATCAATATTTATAAGTAAAATAATCTCTATGTGGACATCCTTGTCAGCACAGCACTGTTTTGTAAATATATTGAGAAGCTATCTTTTTTCTCTGTGCTGCTGAGAAGTATAAACAATATGAGAGTTATTTATTCCACTAAATTTATAAGAATTCACCCATAAAACCATCTGGATATGGAATGTCAATGGAGAAAAGTTATTTGAAAGAATTCTATTTTTTTTCATAGATTTTGATCTGCTTATATTTTGTAATTCTCTTCAATCATCTTCCTTTAAGTCCATGGTTTTTCAGTCCCTGTGTATTTATTTCAAAGCTACTAGGTTGCTATCCATTCTTGGTTAAAAAGTGTTCAGTTTGTTTTTGTCAATCAATAATTACTTGAGAATTTGAGACTAGCTGAGTGCGAGTCACTCTGCTGAGTGTTGGGGATTGAGTACTGATCAAGAAGGACAATGTTTCTGCCTTCGTGGAACTTATGTTCTAGACCATCAAGACCCACGGATACAAGCAAATACAGAGCAAGCCAAGCATGATGGTGGAGAATAACTGTAGGACACTACATGGAGGAAGGTGGTCAGGAACGCTTCTCCAGTGATGTGGTATTTGAGCCAATCAGTAAGAGTATGTGGGGAAAACCTCCAAGGGAAAGGACTGATAACGTACAAAATCCCCAATGCAGAAAACACTTTAAAATTTTCAGTAAGTAGAGGGGTGCCTGGGGAACTCAGTTGTTAAGCATCTGCCTTCGGCTCAGGTCATGATCCCCTGATCATGCGGGGATCGATCCCCGCAATGGGCTCCCTGCTCCGCAGAAGCCTGCTTCTCCCTCTCCCACTCCCCCTGCTTGTGTCCCCTCTCTCACTGTGTCTCTCTCTCTCTCTCTGTGTCAAAATAAATAAATAAAATTTAAAAAAATTTTTTTTTCAGTAAGTAGAAAATAAGTAAATAAGAAAATAAGACCTGGGTGACTTGAGTAGCCATGTGAACAGCCTACCCCATGAGGGTCCTCAGTTAGTTGACCATCTTCCACCCACTGAACAGTCTAGGTTTTCTGAACTCCAATTCCAAACATCACACCTTTCAAACAAGTCATCATCCATTCCTACTCCAGGTCTGGGGTCACACGGGATGCATTCACTGTCCACTTACTCGTAAATATACTGACCATAATCAGTGTTGAGCCATGTTGGTGACAGCAGACCAATCATGACACTACTTTCCTCACTTCTCGTCTTATTGAACTTAAATTCCTTATGAGTAAACAAAGTGCATTCTCAGGTAAAATATTGGGAGTGGCAAAAAATGGGATGTTGAGTAAATCACTACTCTGTTGATAATTTCATCACTTTATGACATGGTGCCAATGTCCATAATGTATTCTACCTCTACCATGTGCCCACATGGAAAAGTCAAACGGAAGGAGTTATACGCAAACAATGAATCATGGATCACTACATCAAAAACTAATGATGTCATGTATGGTGATTAACATAATATAATAAAATTTAAAAAAAAAGAAAAAAATAGATGTTGAAAACTGAAACTCGCTTCTTTCTAGAACCTCGCATTTTCTTATTAATTTCCACAACACCAGTTACAGTGAACACATTTAATAGTAAGATTTACAAAAGAAGTCCATTTAATCATTGAGGTTTTTTTGGTAAAATGCAAATATTTGGATACCATGCTTTTTTTTTTTTTTCCCCCCTTCTTACAACTAATTTATATGTATTGGAGATTTTATGGTAAGGTCTCTGTAGGCTTTTAAGTTTTTTGAAACTCTTCAAATTCTTTCTGGACTCACTGTAGCAATGTGACCATATTTAGTGTTCTGTTCTATCTTTTATATTTGAGACATGTTGAAAGAACATTTCAATTGAGTGTAATGTGAAGGAGAAAGGAAGAGGCTTCAGCTCACTTTGGAAGGATCAACTGTTCTTCAACAGAAAATAGATTTTAAGGGATGCCAGGGTGGCTCAGTCAATTAAGCATCTGCCTTCGGCTCAGGTCATGATCCCAGCGTCCAGGGATGGAGCCCCGCATCGGGCTCCTTGCTCAGCAGGGAGCCTGCTTCTCCCTCTCCCTCTGCTGCTTCCCCTGCTTGTGCTCTCTCTCTCTGACAAATAAATAAATAAAAACTTTAAAATACATAAATACATAGAAAATAGACTTTAAACCAAGTCAGAACACACTGAAGCATTATACTTTATATTTTTCTCGTAACTTAAGGCAAATTATATAAAGTGTGACTTTAAATGTTATCATGAGTGATAAGCAATGATTCATTAATGAAGTCAATAGTATTTTACTGTCAGAGTTGACTAAATTAATACAATAGATAGTAAGTATGAACACATTTTCCCACTTCTAATGAGATAAAAAAGAGCAATTGAAATCCAGTGTAGCCATCACTGGGAAAATGCAGTCTTTATAAGCCTTAGATGTCAATTCTCAAATACAAAAAAAGAAGAAAAAAAAAAAAAGACCAGTGGCACAGAATGATTTTCCCCATTTTATACACGCATCTTGAATGCCATCCACACTTCCATTTACTCGATGGAGTTGTTGATTATTGCTTTTTTACCTGAATGGAAGGAGCATGACAATCTCAGAACAGTGTCCTGGGAGCAAAGACTGAGACTAGCAGCAGATGGAGGCGGCCAACTCCTGTCACACTGGATGTCCTCAGTGCCAGCAATTTTAACAAAAATTTATTTCTAATTTCTTTTCTAGAGAGACTCTTTTATTAATTACTGTTTCTCTGTCTTGCAATGAAGTACAAGTGTTTAAAGATGGCCTTGAGAAGTATTCACAGTTAATTAAAGTATATTTCGCTCCTGAGTGGGTTTTGTTCCCTACCTGCTCAAGGCTAGACGTCATTATAAAAGACACTTGTATAAGGAATTCTGTTTTAGACTCAAAACCAATAGTGTCTATTTTCCCCATTTGCATAAGAAAAGTGATTTTTTAATAAAAAAGAATTAAAGGTAAATTGATACCTTTATATTTTGAGGAATCTTTAAGTGTTTAAGGGGCGCCTGGGTGGCTCAGTTGGTTAAGCGACTGCCTTCGGCTCAGGTCATGATCCTGGAGTCCCTGGATCGAGTCCCTGGATCGAGTCCCTGGATCGAGTCCCGCATCGGGCTCCCTGCTCGGCAGGGAGTCTGCTTCTCCCTCTGACCCTCCCCCCTCTCATGTGCTCTCTCTCTTTCTCATTCTCTCTCTCAAATAAATAAATAAAATCTTTAAAAAAAAAGAATAAAGTGTTTAAAATCAGACAGATGGGTAGTTTTTAAAGTATGATTGCCATTTGTGATATTTGCAAACCTAGTTTTCTCTTGGTTTCAGTTTAGGTTCATTATCTCAAGGTCCTGAGATCAAGCCCCACGTGAGATCCCCACTCAGCAAGGAGTCTGCTTGAGAGATTATCTCTCGGCTCTCCCTCTGCCCTTCCCCACACTCGTGCTCTTTCTCTCAAAAATAAATAAATAAATAAACTCTTTAAAAAAATTATAAAAAATAATGGAGGAACCAATCTAATGAAATTGATAAATAGTATCTATATGCAGTGCAAATCCTTAATGGGGATATTTGATTGTCTTTCCAGCATAGAAACCTTCATATGTCCTCAGATAAGCCCACTGTTCCAAAGTCTTCCCATATTTTTTACACCATCCTTGCAACACACATTTCCTCTTTATCTTCTTTAAAACCATTTGCATCTACTCTAACCCAATGCAAAGAAAATAATCGTCATAGACATTCACACCGCCCATCAGTTGGATTGGTCTCAAGTACTTGTCACCTGTTTTCTCACTATCCCTACAGCCAAAGCCTAGTCTCTTGCTCTAACCATCTTTTGAATAAATTACCTTGATAAGACAACTCCCATACACCATAACAAAGGCTTCTACTTACAGCATATGTAGTATGTAAAGTAATTTTGTGCTGCCAATGAAGTGCATCGAGTCACACAGGAGTATCCCCATTGGCTCTCTGAATGATAATGTACAAATGCTCTTCCTAGCTCTACCAAATTCAAGGATTCTCTGTCCAAGCATATGTTGAAAACTATAAAGACACAAGAGGAAAAATATTTGACAAAAATGTGAAAGAACTTTTCACTGAGTGATGAAGATTAAACAGTATTGAATAGCCTCTATTAAATTTCATTTTATAGAAAGACAATATGTTGGAGAGTTATGCATTATTCAACCACGTTTATTGTGCAAATATACTTTGCTCCACCTAGTAGTCTTTATTCATAGAAAAACACACGAAAGAAAAGCAATAAACATACCCTTTTCATGAACAATGAACTTAATAGACAGAATCGCCTGGACAAAGGGAAAAAGAGGTTTGCAAATATCATAAATGCAATCATACTTTGAAAATTCCCCATCTGTCTGATTTTAAACACTTTTCTTAACTTAGACACAAATACTGAAAGATTCCTCAAAATATAAATGTATCAATTTATCTTTAATCCTTCTTTAATCTTTAATAGTGGTGGCAAAAATGCAAAACTACACCTTCTACCCTCTGTAAAACAAACCAAAATGAACCCCACTGACACATGTGAAGCAGAGCAAATCTCAATGAAAAAGAAAGGTCTCAATCTCACAAAACAGAATTTGGGAAGGATTAGGAAAAAAAAAGTAGATAAAATCCAAAAACGGAAGTACTACAAAGAGGAAACTAGGAGACAACTTTTCCTGAGAGCCTTGTACAATTTAGTGGGAACGAAGCATTCATTTTTGGTAAAGATTCAACCTTCTTAATTTAGAAGTCGAAGTCAGGCAGAAAGAGTCCAGGAAGACAAGGAGGAAGTGTGCAGAACCCGAATGATAGACTGTCTCCGGCAGGAAGATGAGTTAAATTTGAAGGTACCATGCACACTCTGTGAAGATGCTTAGTTCTGTCGCACATCTCATTAGGGTTGAGACTGGGTTTCAGGCATTCAGTGTCATGGTGTTGTCTTAGGTAAAAGCAGACACATCGTGTGATTCCATCAAGCTAAGAGCCCAATAGCCATGAGATTACACTTAGACTAATTTTTCTTTTTTTCCTGTATTATGTTCAATTAACCAGCATATAGTACATCATTAGTTTTTGATGTAGTGTTCAACGATTCATTAGTTGCATATAAATTTTTCAACAAACTTTTCAATTAGTAAAAGTCTAAATATGAGGAGCACTTCTTAAATGTATAAGATGTACATACAAGTTGCCAATTATAGTTTTCGATGTGTTTGACATATTTAGGGAAGTGCATGTGGTGATGAAGTTTTATGATGCTCCCACCCCTTTTTAATAAGAGAAAGTAGGTTATATACTCTATATACTCAGTAGGTAATATACTCTGTCAACCAACCAAGTTTCAGATGCTTTATCAGCAGAAGAAGGTAGCTAAGAGAGATAGGTCAAAATATTTTAAAACAAGAATAGATTAGTATGAAGTATTTTAAAAATATATTCATTAAGGGCGCCTGGGTGGCTCAGTCGTTAAGCGTCTGCCTTCGGCTCAGGTCATGATCCCAGGGTCCTGGGATCGAGCCCCACCTCGGGCTCCCTGCTTAGTGGGAAGCCTGCTTCTCCCTCTCCCACTCCCCCTGCTTGTGTTCCTGCTCTTGCTGTCTCTCTCTGTCAAATAAATAAATAAAATCTTTAAATATATATATATTCATTATGCTTAAAATTACACATAAATGCATCAGTTAATGAGAAGAAAAAATATGTAAAAGAAAGAGATGAAAAACATTCCTTTGAATGATACTTATTCTATCAAATTTAAAAAATAGTTAAAATGACCTTCTTTTTGGGAAGAAAATCAAAGAAGGCATATATTTTAAGAAACAAATGATTTTAGAATATAAAGGAAAATAGAATGAACTTCAAAAATAGAAGAGCTTGAAAAGCTAGCAAAAATATGCCAATAATGATACGAAAATGCCTAAAAATAGATTAAAATCAGTAAAGAATATAAAACATACTGGAACAAAGTCATTGACATGGAGACTTGGCTTAAAGGTAAACTTTCCCAAAATGCAAAGGAGGATAAAATTAACAAAACTGAAGAAAAGTCTATGCAATTATCAATGCTAGAGAGCCAAGTTATGGAATATGAATTTTCCATAGTCCATACTCCAAGTGAGTAAGTATACTGCATTCAGTTGAAATGTATACAAAAACACAGGAAACCTTCTTGGATTCAGGAAGACCTGCATGCATCTGCAGATTGAAATTGTACACAAAATATCAATTAAGTTATTTACATTTAATCACCTGTAAAGCATATCTTGATTAGGTTTTTGTACTCTTACAATAAAGAAAACAATTGACCAATTTCAAAAGAGAATTAACACATCACCTTCCAGGCAAAACCAGGCTAGTTTCAGCCCTTCCTCAGCAACACAGTTCCCAAAAGACAACAGAGCAATATCTACTAAAAGAATTTTGAAAAACAGTATGACCCAAGAATTCTAAACTCTTCCTGTAATTCACATTAAAAAAAATGCAGGAGTTGCAACATTTGTTTGCCATCAGAAAGTTTATCGACAGTGTATTTTTTTCATCAAAAACTTCATATCAATCTATGGGCAAATAGTCATTTAATTTTAAGTATCACCTATATTCTAATAATCCCCAAATTTAGATCATCACATCAGTGTCCTATGATCGCCAAGCTTGCACATATAATTTACCATTCTGATTTGGATGTTCCAAGACTTACCAAACTTAGATTTACAAGCAGAAGACATTTTTCCCTCCACATCCTGTACATTCCTACCCCATTATTTAAATAACCACCATGTCTTTGCTTAATCAGTAAATCCAGCAGTCATCTTTGAGTCCACTTTCCTCACAGGCGTCCATAAGTCCATCTGGTCTACTCTGTCCAGCACATATGCCAAACCACTTCCATTGTTAGCCCATTGTTTCTTGTTGGAATGTCACAATCAGCTCCAACCTCTCTCCCTGCTTCTGCAGTGGTAGCAATGAATCTCCACAGCAGCCGAAATGATTTTTTAAAGACTAACTTTGATATTATAATTAAACTACTTAACGCTGACAAAACTTCCCATCACATGAGGGGGGGAAAAGATTTCATGAGGAATGACAAAATGGAGTCTGACTTAATCCCACACCACCTTCCCCCTTTCCCCCTATTTGAGCCTCTCTTGACCTCATTCTATTCTTTGTTCCTGCAATCAGTTATTCACCCAGGGTCATGTGGTTTTACATGAATTACATTACGTAACTTTCCTATTT
Organism: Mirounga angustirostris; assembly: GCF_029215605.1. Taxonomy (NCBI): domain Eukaryota; kingdom Metazoa; phylum Chordata; class Mammalia; order Carnivora; family Phocidae; genus Mirounga; species Mirounga angustirostris. Next base: position 6,118,928 of record NW_026991722.1, on the reverse strand, counting down.
AAAACCTTACTAAGGTTTCATTTGCTTTGAAGATAAAATACAAATCCATTATAATTGCCCATACATAGAGTGCCTGCCTAATTTAGCATCTGAACCAGGTCACCTGTTTTTTTTTTTCTTTTTAAATCGGAGTATAACTAATGTACAATGTTGTACTAGTTTTAGGTGTACAACATATTGATTCAACAGCTCTATACATTACTCAGTGCTCACCACGGTAAGTGTAGTTACCCTCTCTCACCAAACAGCATTATTAGAATATCATTGACTATAATCCCAAAGCTGTACTTTTCATCTTATGACTCATTTATTTTATAACTGAAAGTTTATATCTCTCAATCCCCTTTATCTATTTCACCCATCCCCCCATATACCTCTTCTCTGGCAACCTCAGGTTGTTCTCTGTATTTAAGTCTGTTTTATGTTTGTTCATTTCTTTGTTTATTTGTTTTGTTTCTCAGATTCCACATATATGTGAAATCATATGGTATTTGTCTTTCTCTGCCTGACTTATTTCACTTAGCATAATACACTCTAGGTCCACCCATGATGTTGCAAATGGCAAGATAGCATTCTTTTTTTTTTTTTTATAGCTGAATAGCTTTCCATTGAATTTATACCACATCTTTTTTATCCAGTCATCTATCAGTGGACACTTGGGCTGCTTCCATATCTTGGATGTTGTAAATAATGCTGCTATACACATAGGGGAGCATATATTTTTTTGAATTAACATTTTTGTTTTCTTTGGGTAAAAAGTCAGTTGTGGAATTACTGGATCATATGATATTTCTACTTTAATTTTTGAAGGAACTTCTGTACTGTTTTCCACAGTGGCTGCACCAGTTTGCATTCCCACCAACAGTCCACGAGTGTTCCTATTTCTCCACATCCTCGCCAACACTTGTCATTTTTTGTCTTTTTGATGTTAGCCACTTTGACAAGTGTGAGGTGGTATCTCAATGTGGTTTTGATTTGCATTTCTCTGATGATGGGTGATGTTGAGCATCTTTTCATGTGTCTGTTGGTCATCTGTATGTCTTCTTTGGAGAAATGTTTATTCAGATCCTCTACCCATTTTGTAATTGCATTATTTGTCACTTTTAAAACTTAGAGGAAGTACTGTTTTTTTTTAAAGATTTTATTTATTTATTTGACAAAGAGAGAGATAAAAAGCACAAGCAGGGGAGCTGCAGAGAGAGAGAGGGAGAAGCAGGCTCCCCATTGAGGGGGGAGCCTGATGCGGGGCTCAATCCCAGGGCCCCGAGATCATGACCTGAGCCAAAGGCAGATGCTTACCCAACTGAGCCACCCAGGGGGCGTCCCTGAAAGGATGTACTGTTAATAAGCTGGAATATCAGGCACAAAAACAGATTTCCTGAGTATCCTGTGTACCAGCTTCCCCTGTCCTGCATTATTTTCTAAGCTTTATTTTTTTTGGTCCTTATCTTGTATCCCCATATGAATTGTTTCTGGGGGAGTCAGAAACCACTCTCATCAATTCAACTTCCATGTGTTTAAATCTTCATTGAACTTCAGATGAACTTCTTATTAACATGTTTGAAATTCCAAGGTTCCAAGATTCTAAAATTAATCAATGCTCTATTATATATCTGTTATTCTGTTTATTGTTTTATTATCCTAAAGTAAGTATATGAGACTCACAGGGAAATACTCAGGTGTTTTCACCTTGCAAGCAAAAAGACAGAGCAGAGGTTGGCTGTCTGACAAAATCAAATGTCTGCCTAAATTTCCTTTGTACACCACTTGATGTGGAAAATGAGTGTGTAATTGTTCAGTGATGAGTCTGCGCGACTGTCTCTATATTGACCACTGGAAATACGCCTGCGAATTATTTAAGCCAAACAACAGGTAAGTGAGTTCGACCAGTTATTTCCTGTAAACTATTTTCAAGGTGAATTACAGGAAAAGTTCCCCATGTAAAAATGTACATATTTGAAAAGTAGTATATTTGAATTTTTTCTGGAAAGAATGGCACGGTTTATCTCATCTTAATGCATCTTCCTTGCACACGCCCCACTTGTTTTCCAAGCTAACTGATTTTAAACAATCTCACTCCCTCCAAAACAAAAATAAGCTTCATCACATAAAATTCCATCATTTTACTCGGGTTTTAAAAGCATTTGTTTATGTAGAATTGTGAATCTTTGCAGCAAGTAACAATTACCTTCCAAAATGGGAAAAAAAAAGTGCTGCATATAAATATATTGCAGCTTAAAATTACAGCTCTCAGATGCTGTTAAAAAAAGAAGTAAGACTAAGGAAACAAATAAGCCAATATTACATCTTGCTGCAGTCCCCTTAGTGGGATGCATGATATTTCTTCATGAATAAATATGGAGTAAACCACATTTGTAGCATAATAAGAAAAGGTAATTAGTGTCATCTATTCACCACTGTTAGAATTTGACTAGAGCAATTTGATTACGTTTATCACATTTTAAACTTTGAGTAAGTTTTTCAGCTCTCTAATTTAGTTAGTGGTGAAGTGTGGAGAATATAAGTCAGCTTCCCAGTATGATTGATGAGCACAAACTCAGAGGGATAGGAATGCAAAAAAACAAAAAATAAAAAAAATTTAAAAACCATAGATATTGTAATATAGATACTGCCTATTGGTTTTAAAGTAAATCTCTTCTAAATCAGTTTGAATCTATTGGCAAGACTTCTATAAAACTAGCAGAACTTCTCTCCAAACAAATACAAAATGGAATGTGTGTGTGTGTGCACGTGTGTGTGGTGGAAGGTCTCTGTGTCTGAACAGAGTGAAAGAAAATAAATTTGGGGGAAAAGAAACTATTTAACCTTGTTACAACAGCAAGTGAATTTCTCATTTTTAACTTAAAATCAACTAAGGTAATATGTGTCAAAATACATTAGCAATAAATTAATTGAAACAAAGCAAAGAGTCTCTTTTTGGTAGTTCTTTGGACACTGCATTGTGAATGAATAGGTAGGTTTTATTCTCAGGCATTAGCATTTTCTAATTAAAGATTCTATTATTTTAGGTGTTTGGGGTTTTATTTTCCCCACAACTGACATAATATCATCACTTGCATATAGTTCAGAAATATTTTGAGAACCAATTGAAATAGTTACATGTGGAAGTAGTCAGTGACCACTAGGGGGAAGGTGCCGGAGTTCAAAGACAGGAGTATGTGGAAAATTTTGAGGTATGAGACATCTGAAGCCGTAAGAATACTAGGATGAAGCCATCAGAGCCTAGATCAAGAAAGAATAAACAAGAAAGTGCAAATCAGAACCATGATGAGACTTTACCTCACACCTGTCAGGATGGTTATCATCAAAAAGACAACAGATAACAAGTGTTGGTGAAGAAGTGGAGCAAAGGGAATCCCGGTGCCCTGTTGATGGGAATGTAAACTGGTACACAGCCATTACGCACAACAGTGTGAAGTTTCCTGAAAATATAGAACTACTGTATGATCCGGGCGCCTGGGTGGCTCAGATGGTTAAGCGTCTGCCTTCAGCTCAGGTCATGATCCCAGGGTCCTGGGATCGAGTCCCACATCGGCTCCCAGCTCAGCGGGGAGCCTGCTTCTCCCTCTGACCCTCTCCCCTCTCATGCTGTTTCTCTCTCGCTTGCTCTCTAAAAAAAATAAATAAATAAGATCTTTAAAAAAAAAAAAAAAAGAACTACTGTATGATCCAATGATCCCACCTCTGGGTATATATATCCAGAAGAAATGAAATCAGGATCTTGAGATATTTGCTCTCCCAGGTGCAATGCAGCACCCAAGATTTGGAAACAAACCAAGTGTTCATTGATGGAGGAATGGATAAAGAAATTGTGGCATATATATGCAATGAGATATTATTCAACCATTAAAAAAAAGAAATCCCACCATTTGTTACAACAGAGATGAGCCTGGAGGACATTATGATAAGTGAAATAAGCCAGACACAAATTAGGAGATAATGGAGGTGAACAATTTGAAGGAACAGAAGAAATTAGTCATACAGAATTCTGGGACAAGAGCATCCCAAGTAGGAGAAACAATCAGTGCAAGATGATCAAAAACTCCCTTTTGCCTTCTTCCAGTCAACCCTCCCTTCTTTAGAAGCAAACAGTATTTTTATTTCTATTACTATAAGTTTTATCTATTTGTGTTTTTTTCCTACAAACTGGATAATGCAGTATGTTTTCTTTCATAGCTAGATTTTTCACTCAATTTTATTACGATTCATCACTGTTAGTTCAATCTGTGTTCATGTTGAATGGTATTTACACATACGAGTATCTCCAAATTTTCCTTTCTCAAATTGAGGGGTATACCAAATATATACATAGCAACTATAAAACAAAGGCTTGTGCAAGTATGCTATGAAGCTGGATAAGTATGTACAAGTTTTGGGGGACATTAAGTACTCATTGCTCTTATGTAGTTGTCAGACTGCTGGATCATAAAGTAGACATGGGTTTCTTTTAATAACAAAATGGCAAACAGTTTCCAAAAGAAGTTGCATGATTTTTATACTTCCACTAATAATTCAGGAATTTAAGTAGCTCCACATCCTCACCAACATTTGATGTCAGTTTTTCTTTTTTTTAAAGTATAGTTGACACAAAGTTACATGAGTTTTAGATGTAGTCAGACTTTTTAATTCTAGCAATTCTGGGTGTTGTGAAGTGGTTTCTCCTTGTTATTTCATTCCCTAATTCTCTGAAGATGATGTTGAGCCTTCTTTTAATGTGATCATTGGTCATTCACCTATCTTTATTTGTGATGGCACTGTTCTGGTCCTTTGGTCACTTCTGAAGAGTTGTTTCTGAGGAATTGTAGGAGTTGTTTATATTATCTAGATGCAATATTTATGTTGCTAGTGTGGTTAATTATAAAAAAAAATTACATTTGTCCATTCCTTATTAGTTGGTTAGTCATGATTGAAAATAGTCTGTAAATACAGCATCATTTATATTAAAGCATAACTATAAAACCTCTGATCTCTTTTGGAAGATTAAAGATGGCCAAAGATTCTTTGACCTTCATCTGATGGTGAGGTGACCCTAGGATTTGGGCAAACTATGCTGGTTTGATCAATGCAATGCAGTTGATGGAAGCACTACTTTGCTTCCTGGGCTCTTTTACTAAGACACTAGCAGATTCTTCTCTCTCCCTGAAAACACTCAGATCCCTGAGCTGCCGTGTAAGGTGTCCAGCAACTTTAGCCACCAGATATGTGGAAAGGGAGTGTGGCCCAGCTGAGCCCAGGCACCTGCATTTCCAGCCAGGTATTAATTAGGCTTGTGACTGACGCCATCTTGGAGCCTGCAATCTGTCCACCAGCTGCATACTATCAAACGACCTGATAGAGACAATACACAGGGCAGAAGAATTGCTCTCTCAGTCCTGCCCTGTTTTTGGCCTATATATTTGTGATATAGAATGGAATATCTTAATTGTAAGACACTGATATCCAACATAGTTGCGTTGCAATGATAGATAACTGAACTAGATTTTGGTCTCTGGATTTGGGTGCTGCAGTAAGGCATGGGGCTCTGGCTTTTGGACTGGGGAACAGGCAGGAGGCTTAGTGCTCCTAGGAGACTGTTTGCAAGCCCTGTTCTTTAAAGCTGTAGATACAGGCAACCTCGTTATGCATTTGGCTGAACAAATAGCAGAACTGTGTCCTACATAATGTGGAGAATAGAAAGTGAACCCTGTGATTTCATGGATTTGCTGGGAAGAACATAGAAGTGCCAAATAATTTCTATTACTTGTTTAAGAAAACAGGAGAAGAGAGAGTTACATTAAGGAAGGAACCATCCTGTTAGAGAATACTACAGATATGGGAAATTGATAATACAAATTTCACGCTCATGATGCTGTCAGTAAAATGACTGAGATGGGTGAGCCTCCAGGTACCTTGAATTCAGATTTCTACATTAAGGATACTCTCATGTAGAAAATCATTCCTAGGAAAGCCTTTACAGGTTCGATGCAAATAAGACATATTGAAAATTTGTTTATGCTCCCTGCTGTTCACCCCACCGTTCTGGGATTCCTAATGAAACAAAAATTCTACTCTGGATATCCTGTAGGTTGTATTAGTCGATAAATACTGAAATCTAGGCCTTTTAGTTACAGATATTCTTAATTAGCAACATTAGGAAATTACAGGTGCTAACTGAACTCTACAGGGATCTGATATTGCTGTCTAAATGAAAACTACTCCATATAATTACTATTGAAGAAGAAGAAAAAAAAAAACTACAAAATTAGCACACAAAGATCCAGCTAGGGTTGTTCCTTCCCTATGTCAACAATCTCCCAATCAGAAATATCATTTTTTTTCTTTTTTTGACTTTTTATTTCAAAGGATTTTAAGTTTTCAGAAAACCTGCAGAAATAGTACACAAAACTGTCTTAGAACTCACAGGTGACTTGCAGACATGCTATCTCTTACCACTATTAAGTAATGCCTTAGTTTTTATTGTCTAAAAACAAAGACATTCTTTCACACAACCAGGGCTCAACTTTCAATTCAGATACGTTAACACTGATCCAATATTACCAACTAATCCACAGAACCCAATTTTATTTCACCAATTGACCCTAAAATATCATGACTAGGTTCAGAATACAATCCAGGATCATGTGTTGTTGTTGTTTTTTATAGACATCTTGTATCTTTCATCTCCACCACCTAGAACAATTCCTCAGTCTTTCTTGTTTTTAGGAGTTGGCATTTTTTGAAGAGGACAAGCTAGTTGTTTTGAAGAATATCCATCCACTTGACTTTGTGTGACAACTCCTCACAATTTATTCCCTTAGGCCACAAAAACCATGAAAGTTATGATGCACTCTACTCAATACACCATGTCAGGAAGGACACAGGATCGATTTGTCCCAGAAGATTAGGGTTTATCACTTGGTTACAAAATGTTTGTTCGATTTCTCCACATTGAAGAATATATGAATAATAAATTTAAACTCCTTAAATGGTGATTTAATATGTATTTTGTGGGGAGACATTTTAAACTTATGAAATTGTTCTGATCCTAATCAAACTTGCACCAAGCAGTGTTAGCATCATTGATGCTTCGTGCCTCAATCCGTGATTACTCTGATGATTGTCAAATGGTGATTTTTAATCCCATTATTTCTTCCATATTTATTGGTCAATATTCTACAGGAGAGAGCTTTTTCCTCTCTCTCATTTATTAACCCATTTAATCTTCATATCAATATGTACTTAGAGATTCCATTTTTTTATTCAAAATGTAACAATCCGTTATGATCATTATTTATTTTTGCCCTAGACATGATCACACAGACCCCTTTCATGGTGCCCCTTGCTCTTTGGATATGGCCTAATTATTCTTTGTGAATTGCTTTACTTTCAGGCACAAGGGATTCTAGATTCATTTTGTGCTTTTCCAAACTAAGCATAGGGATAAACCATCTCTCCAAGTAGATCTGGTTCTTTTTGTGAAGAATGGTATTTAGAAACCAAGATTTGGGTGCCAATTATACTCATTCCTACTGGGCTGTCATTGTTTCCAGCTGTTCTCAGCAGACTTGGTTAAGAAATATAAATATACAAATGCACATACAAATAAACTCATGCATAACTCTATATAATTTCCTGTATAATAGATCTTTATATAAATCCAAATCTAAGTTAAAATCTCCTAGTTTACATTAATGCCTCCCATTCAGATCCAATGCTAGAGACTGGAAGACCACAGCGATTATTTTTGCTATAAGAATCTAACATTGACAATTTAGCCTTAGCCAAATAGCCCCATGCAGTAGAAATAAATACTATAGAAGTCTATAATTATGCAAATATTTTCAAATTCAACAGTGTTATTCTGTTTTTACTAATTCTTCTCCCTGAGGTGGGCAACAGGAGACACTCTGACTAAAGACAAATTTAAATTTTAAATTGAACTGGATTAGATGGAATTTTTATTACATGAAACTATATATTTTTTTCCTGAGTTGGCATTTGGAGGAAAATCAACAAAGCAGGGATGGAGGCAATCCAAACATGGCAAAGCATTTGACTCAACAAGTACATTTTTTTCCCGACATTTGACTCTTCTCCATCCAACAATTTACAAATCTCTTCCCAAAACAGAAGCTACAGTACATGATACACAATTTGACGAATGCAAAGCAGAGCCATTGGTAATGGCACAGAAACCTGCATTAAATCCTTCCTCATCTCATATGTTCCTGTATATAATAGAATCCATATCTGTATATAAATACTTTAGAGCCCATTTAGAAAGCCTGAAACTTCAGCATTAAAGGCACTCTTTAACTGACAGTGATCTACAATACCCAAGATCTTGCTTTATGTAAGGTCTCAAGCTTTCCACATGCAAAGGCATGCATTTAGTCTTTAAAGAAATAAAAATTCCTCCTCTAACAAAAACTTCATGTATGTTGATAACATAGAAATGAGGTACTTCGAAAATCTGGAAAGGCAAATGTGCAAAGTAAATCCTGCTGGGGCATCTAGAAAAAGACAGGTTATAAATGGAGGCGATTTCCCGTTTACTCTCCGGTACCCACCTTCTGACAATCAGCTTCTTTCTTCTTGCTAACCATAAGGGTAAGAGAAACATTTATTCTTCTTTTCAGTAAGCTCCACTATACTTTCTCAGACAATTTAGAAAATAGCTCTGTGGGGAACTTACACAATAATGTTCTTGTGCTTGAAGAGAGACATTTGCTTGTGATGGCATTTCTGGGCATGATATCAAATCACATTGTGTTGGTGGGCACCGAGAAGCTCTCTCCAGCTGACAGGGGTAGTAAATCATGATGCCTTCCCAGAGAAGTAAATCATTAGAAATATTCTGAACTGTGTCAGGTGCTTCTCTGAAACCTTTGTAAAATTACAGTAATGCAAGCACTTCACACACACACACACACACACTTTTATGAAATTTCAGAAAATGACCTATTTAAAGAGTACACAGGTCTCGTGTTCACACAATAGGGGAATGGACAGACATTCCCAAGGCTTAAATTTTTCCTTTAAAAAAAAGAGAAACATGTGGCCTTGCTGGATACAGCAAATTTAAAATTTCTGCAAACTAGCTTACCCTTTCTGTTCTCCTGTTTAAAAAAAAAAAAATGATATCAGTGCAAAAGAAAATCCAGCCATATTTCAAAGATATTCATGAATATAGAATCTAGATATATGCATATTTAAACATAGCAAATGTAATTTTTAAACTGGTGTTGTTTTACTTTGTTTCTATTTATGATTCGCACTGATATTATCCATTGTTTATTGAACACCTGCTAGGTGTCAACTGATCTAAGGAAGTACCAAGACATTTGAAGTTTTTTTCTTCAGACACTACAGTGAAAAGGCAACCCATGGAAGGAGGGTTCTTTTGAGCCTCTATTTGAAATGTTCAGGACTGTAAATTCATAGACACAGAAATCATATCAGGGTTGCTGGAGTTTGGGGTTCAGGGGAGTGAACACCAGCAGCCAATATGTATGGGGTTTCTTTTGGGGAATGACAGACATACTCTGAAATAATAGTGACAACAGGTACACAATTTCATGAATGTACTAAAACAATGAATTTTGATTAATTTTATAATTACTATACCATGTAATTCATGGCATATTGATTAGATGACATTATATGGCATACTAATTATATCTCAATAAAGCTGATTTTAAAAAGTGGATGCTACATTTCATGTAAACATAAGATGTACCTTAGTTTTCAGCCTATTATCTAAAAATGTAAATAACTGTGAGCCAGCTATAAAAACCTAGGAAACTTAGGAGCGCCTAGTGGCTCAGTCAGTTTAGCATCCGACTCTTGATTTCAGCTCAGGTCATGATCTCAGGGTCGTGGGATTGAGCCCTGCATCGGGCTCCGTACTCAGCATGGGGTCTGCTTGTCTCTCTCACTCTGCTCCTCCCTATACTCGTGCTCTCTCTGTCTCTCTCAAATAAATAAATAAGTAAATAAAATATTTTTAAAAAATCCTAGGAAACATATGCAACAGATTTCCTTATATTTTAAAATTATATTGCACAAATTTTGGTCAAATATTTTGACATCTATATTTCCTCAACATCTTCATTGAAATGTAAAGTTAAATAATAAAACTTGATTTTTTTTCTCTTTTTGATAGTTTATTTTAATACTATTCCACATATTTTTGCTATCATAAGCCTTCAAATACCTCTTAGTAATTATATGAAGAAAAACAAATATATTTTATGAAACATCTAGAATATTATATATGCATCTTTTTTTCACTACAGTGAAAAGGCAAGGAGACAATATCTAAGGAAACTATGCTATCAGAGTATTACATTCCATAATAGATATTTCTAATGCTTTTATTCTAATTTAAAATGATTGAAAAGTCACAGGATCTATCTTGACAGATTTGAAGAAACTGAAGTATTTGTCAGATTTTTTTCTTTGTCAAAAGTCACTGTCAATACAGAATATGTTAAACAGTAATAATTTTATTGTGTTTTACAGAACGATTAGATATATTAATCTATTCCCTCTAGACTGATGTTTATTAATTTCCCTAGTACTTTATTAAATAGACTTTACTGAGAGTTACTTGGTGAAAACTCTTTCCAAACTTAAATGATGATCACGTTTGAAACTTGCTAAGAGTGACTTTCTTCTACTTGGGTCACTGTTCTGTTTTCCTCAGGGTCTCCTTAGGCTTCTCTTAATTGGACCCTGTTAAAGACGCTGACCTGGTAGCCCTCAGAAACAAAGTGGACTTAGAGTAGGAACCTGCAATACTACAGAATCCCTGAGTTTGGGAAGTCTCTTGACACTTCCTAATCAATGCGCTGCAGCTTTCCAACCACTTAGTGGAAATCCTGTGTCTTTGATAGAGTGACATAGCTTGAACGTACAGGTAAGTCTGGAAACAAGACTGTCCGATTAGGAGAGCACACTGAAACCTCCAGGTGATTGCTGACCTATCTCAAATACAGCAATGCCCAAATACCACAGCCCTCATGTATACCCACCATAGACACCAAACCTCATTTCCTCCTGATCACTCAAAGTGCACTGAGATCAACTTATGATTTCCATAGGTCTGGACAGTAAAACTGTACTAGTCAAGACATGACAGAATGTAAAATATGACATTTAAGTTTTACACTGGATTTATCAATCAGCTCTTCCCCCTCTCAGTTGTCCCTTTCTCTCTCCTCTTTTGTCCTGCACTAAGTTAAATGGAAAAGCAGAGTCATAGGGAGGGGAAACAATTAAGAAGGATGTGTGAACAAGAGAAAGAATATAGTAGACATTAGTATGAAAAAGAGGCATCATTTCACATAAGTTAAGAGAAAAGAAGGGGCAGAGCCATTTACTTACCAAGTAAATGCAGTAAATGCAGGAAAGGCTTTCCACTTCAGAAGTGCTATGTTAGAAGCTCTGAGACCAATTCCCATCCTGCAGGAATAGAGCACCTCATCTCTGGAAGCAGGTTGCTGTATGATTTCTTCATTTTGATTGTCATGCACTTTTTAACTAGTTGCAAGCTAACAAATTCACAAGTAACTGTCAACCAATTTTTACTAAAACTGAGCCCTTTTCAAATGTCATAGTTGTCTTTACTCATGCTTTTAAGGTTACCAAAAAAACACAGAAGTCGGCATAGATTTGCTTCCGTAATGAAGAATTATCGGGATGTTAGGAACCTGGGAGAGAATGCAGGAAAATGCCTTATTGTCACTATCCCAATATTCTGTTTGTTCCAAGACTGAAAAGTGCGTCAGGCTTTAAAACAAAAGAGTTCACTCACTGTGCTCAGAAAAACAGCCTGAAGTGAAATTAGTATCTTCCCTTTTATTTACAAAATATTTATACTTACCAAAATTAAAACCTGATTTCCTGTGTATAAAATCACTTGGAATGCAGGACCTCTTTTAGAGGCAGTACAGAAATTGAAAATCTAAGCTTTCAAATAAATGAGAATTATGTAGTTTGTCTTACGAACGTTAGAGTTGGCCTTGAGGCTGGGAACCATTTTGATCATGTGATTCAGTTCTGGGCACGTGGTGTTTGAATCTAATTGATTCTCAAAATGTTTAGAAAGTAAGTTTGGGATAAACTTTACTGAATCTATATACCTGCATATAATTTATTCAACATATTTTATTTTAGATTACTTTTCTAAAAAAAAGCTATTGAAAAGTATCCTGGAAACTTTTATCTAAGTCAATGCCTAAAGCACACTGGTAAGTTTTTATTTATTGACATTCTATATAAAATGCATATTTAACATAATTTCTCATTCATCTAGAACACTTTCTCTTTTTATGATCTTCCGCTCTTTCCGCAAATAATTTCATATTACCACTTAATTAGTTTTTTTTTAATTAACACATATTTAGAACTTCATTTTTTAAGGAAAAAAATCACTTCAACCTCCTCTTTAGAGACTGAGCTGTAAGGATAATATTCTAACTTTCTCAAATTCATCTAGGAAGTAAGAGGAGTATAAATAAGCAATATCTGGATTATTAAAATGATTCACAGATCCTGTGCCCCTCTGTAATCTATTCTCAGTACTAAAGGCAGAGGTCTGAACGGAGAAGCGGATCTTCTTACTCTGGCTGTAGATCCCCGTTTCCACACAGGGAGAAGCAGAGCACTTGGCGGTGAGCTACTAGACCCTGTAGAATAATGTGGTTCCAAGGTGCCCTGGGAAGAATCTTGCCTGAGAGCTTTTTTCCAGATGCCTCCCTTCTGCAGCAACCTCCTCCCAGCCATCCTGAGAGTAACTCCCTAACTCGTTTTAGTATTTTGTTCCAACATTGCCTTCTGGAAGACAGCATCCCTGACTGTTCTATTTAACACTGTCACTGCCATGACCTTTGCAAGCCCAGTTCTTCTGTCCCTTATCTACTTTAGCTTTTCACACGGCTTTCATCCTATTCCAGCACAACACATAATTTTGTATAGATTATTGTTATTGATTATTGATTATCCTTTCTGTGCTGGAATGTAAGAGCCACAAGGGCAATAGTCTTTGTTTTGTTTATTGATGTATTACTAACATATTGTAGTTACTCTAAGGAGCGCTGTTCACTGAATGGCTCAGCATAAGTGTATGTAATATCAACCAGCATCGTCACAAGCCTTACATAATATGTTACTTAACAAAATTCTAGGATTTTAAGCCTTGTGGGTAAAGGCGAAGTATCTTCTGTTGTTCCGTGATATTGGGTGACTAACAGTGTCTAGCCCATTGGAAATGTTAAATGTGCATTTAATGAAGGGGAAAGTCAGTTATTATTCCCATTGTTTCACAGACAAAGAAACAGATTTTAAAAGGCTAACATGCTCTCTCCAAACAGCTAATAAGGGAAAAAGATGAGGAGTCGAATATAGTTTTTGAATATAAAAGTCTAATTATAGTCATAAGTCTTTTGTTTTAAATTAGTTTAAAAAATAATCCAGCTACTTAAAACTGTGGCTGGTGATGCATAATTTTAGCTTGCTTAGCCTGTTGGTGGCAATAAAATGCTAATTTTGATGCTTTTTCATATTAATAATCAGGTGAGAAGAGCAAGGAAAAGTGCTAATGTTGTATATGCATCAGCTTAATATTGCGGGTCACATGATTTGCATAACAGTCCTTCTGGACTCCCAACGATAGGCACACTCCTAACCTTTACATTCTTCTCCTGGAAAAATGCTAACATTTGATCTAATGTGCATATGCACTAATAATTTATTATGAAATACTGAAGGCAGTGACTAACTAATATCATGTTTGGAGCTCAAGGTGCCAGCAGGAAAAGAATGCAAATTAAAACCATTATTTCATCCTTATTCTGTATCAGCGGGAGAAAGCCTGAAAAGTAACTGCCATCTGGAGCCAAAGGGTGTTGTACTTTTTTGTGTATATTACGAAGTTCAGTTGTGCTTTTTAATATCCTATCACTTTTGGGGTAATTATTTTATTCATTTATTTATCTTTCTGGGTAATTATTTTAAATGTAAATACTAAATTCCTTAAAATTATAGTTGCAGTTTATAAGAACACAGCAATGCAGGTCATTATGAAGTTTTGGTTAAAAGCTTCGATGTTTTGTCAAAACTAGTTTGAGTTACTCATCATTTGGGGGGGAGAGTGAACTAATTGGCAATAATCCTCCATTAGTTATTGTCCAAAACACCCAAGTTGACTAAATATGGGAGAGTCGTGAAGCATGGGACCCATGCTTTGCTCTGGAAGGGAATATATACTATTTTTCCGGTCCACTATTTCTTGCAATGAAATCCTCATTTATTTTGAGGAGTAGGCACTGTGAAAGAAAACATTATTTACTTGCAGACTATTTTTATTATGCAATTCTCCATAACTTAGGACTTTTTGGACTGTGCAATACAAAATAAAGGCATTATTCCAATTTGAGCATTTTATTATCAAATGGAATTCTGGGGCGCCTGGGTGGCTCAGTCTGTTAAATGTCTGCCTTCTGCTCGGGTCATGATCCCAGGGTCCTGGGATTGATCCCCGCATCGGGCTCCCTGCTTGGCGGGGAGCCTGCTTCCCCCTCTTCTTCTACTGCTCCCCCTGCCTGTGTTCTCTCTCTCTGTCAAATAAATAAATAAAATCTTAAAAAAAAAAATGGAATCTTTAGAGTTAACATCGAATGTGTTTCTGATAAGAACATTGTTCTCTGGTATTCTCTGTTGCTAATTAATGCAGAATTTTATTCTCTGGAAAATGAAACAAGCAGGTGGGAAGATTGACATGATATTTCGAGGAGTCTGATTATTTTTCTTTCAAAAATGGAAAGACTGCCCATCTCTGTGGGGATGACCATGGGGTTCCAGGGACAGCAGAGAGAGGGGTCTGCATCAGCTCCTGTGCAAACACTAGATTGACCCCGCAGAGTTCCACCCACACAGCAGGGTAGACAGGTCTTAGGCCTGGAAAGGTTTTGAAGTAGGTTTCAGCGTTAATGCACCGTGGTCTACACCAGCACAACAGTGCTTCCCGTGGCCTGTCCTAGCCATGCGGCTTCTGGCTTGTCGGCCAGAGAAATAGCTGGAAAGGATAACACGATGCATGTGAAGACACTAATTAACTGGGTGTAATTAATTCTTAGACATCAGTTGATGTCTGAATTATGGATGTTATAGCTGAGAGTTTTGTTTTTATCTTTGGCAACTCTTTTCATGCCCCTAAGTACAAAATGACAGTTTCTGCTGCCGTTCTGACATTGCGTTAATAAATCGACGGCTTTAGTTTGAAGGAGGCTATTCCTTTCTTTTATGAGTTTGAAGGGAAGGGGTCCAACCTATCTAACGTGCTTTAGATCTTTAACATACAAATCTGAAACCATATGGAAGATGCTTTAAAATAAATTTTATCTACTGATATCTCTGTCTGTCTGTGTAGGCAAGAGAGCAGACCTGTTTTCATTGGTTCATCACGGTAGTGAAAGCTTAATTTCCAAAAGCATTACTAACTGAGAATCTAAGTAATATTGACATCACTTGGCCCATAGTCAAAACCTGTCCAAAATCGAAGGACATTTAAAAATCAATAGGAGAAATAATTCTTGCTAGGTTATTTTTATCAAATGTCTTCAAGCAGTGGTAGAAAATAAAATCATGATCAATGGTACAGTAAACGCACCGAAACCCGTTTGTTCCTAATATAAAACAACTGACTGAACATTTAGTCCTGTAGTTAATGGACAAAAGATTTGCTGTCAGTCCCTGCTCCCCCTTCGAGTCCTCCCATTCGGTGAAGGGGTATATAATTTGGGGCAATATCACACTGCTGGTGTATCCACAGGTGACTGAATCTGAGAAACAGATTGGAGTGAACACTTCCATGAAGATCAGAAAAAAGCTTTGGACAGTCTTAGTGCACTAGGTCACATGAGCATCTCTCCAATGAGCAATTGGCAAGCTTGCCATGTTGATTGCCAACTGCTCTCATAGAGCAATTGATAATGGTCCTTGTAAAGGTCATGGATTTACCACCTCCTGATGGGGACATGCTTCATTGCAGGTATTTGTCCCCCAGCTGCAGCTTTAAAAGGTTATCCTTTTTCTGCCTTAACACATGCCATCGCTAGGTGGTGTGTTATCTGAAAGAAACAACACCCCTACAGTGCTGTAATGGGGATCCCTTGGTCAAAGGCGGTTGTGAGTCCTCAGACAACCATATTGGGTAAGGCCCTGAAGGCAGGAAATGCAAGATCATATCTAGAATATGTGTCGAATCCAAGTCAGAGTGAGGAATTGTCCCTGCTGGGTGAAAGGGTCCTGGTGTTATCAACTTGTCCAAATCTAGAGGCAGTTTTGGTTTCTCTGAGGAATGGTGTTACATTACGGGATCAGCACTGGGTTAAATTATTGGCAGTATGGACAATCACCAGTGCCAGTAGCTACAGCAGTCTTTGTCAGTGGGAGCACAAGTTGATGGGCCCCCACACCGGCCCCAACACTGCCAAGGTGATTTTTGCGCCCATGAAGCCTTCATGAAAGTCCAAGAACGGATGATGACAGAGACTCTCTGACATCCGCTGGGCAGTTATTTCTGTCCACCTCCCTCGTAGTGGATGCTTTCTACTGGGCTTTTATTATGTGATACAAAGATATTTCACTTTGTGCCCACCACCATATGTCCAACCGTATGCCTCTTTACAGACAAAGGCAGTTTCATGCTCTTCAAGCCACAGATGTTGCTGAAAAACTGGATCTTTGTATGCATGAAAATGAACCTTGCTCCATATATCATACTTACAGAAATGAACTCAAAGAGGATCATAATACTAAATATAAAACTTAACCAACAGTATTTTAAAAAGAAAACCTAGGATCTTGGGTTAGGCAACTATATTTTAGGTAAAACACCAAAAGCCTGAATCTTCATGGAAAAGATAGAGTAAATTGGACTTCATCAAAGCTCAAAACTTGTGCTCTTCAAAAGATACTATTAAGAGAATGAAAAGACCTGCCAGAGACTGAAATATTTGCAGACCATATAGATGATGAAAGACTTGCATCTATAATGCCTATAATTCAATAAGAAGAAAGTAAATAATCCAATGAAAAAACAGGCAAGAAATTTGAACAGATTTTATCACATATATAAGGATGGCAATAAGCACATGAAAATGTATCTCAACATCATTAATAACTAAGGCAATGAAAATTAAAGCAACAGTGAGATGCCAATAAATCTGCATTAGAATAGCTAATATTAAAAGACCTTACCAAATGTTGGTAAGGATATGGAGGACCTGAAATTCATACACTGCTAGTGAATGTAAAACGTGATGACCTTTTGGAAAACAGTTTGGCAATTTCTTAAGAAGTTGAACGTAATGATCCAACCATTCCGCCCCTATGCACCCAAGAATAATGAAAGCACATGCCACACAAAGACGTGTGCATTAAGGTTCAATGTGACTATATTTAGAATAACCTAACCTGGAAGCGACCTAAATAGTCCCCACAAGTCAGTGAATATACAGACTGCGGGGTACCAAGAACACAGGATAGTACTTAGAATGGAAATGCCTGAATTATTGTCACACGCAACATGGAGGCTTCCTAAAAAAACCATGTTTCATGAACAAAGGAGGACAAAAAGGGGCGGTGCTCTATGATTCCATTCAAATATAACTAAGGTGAAAAATAATCTCTTGATATGGATTTCTTTTTGAAAGGAGAGTGCAGAGAGACAAGAGGGAGATAGTGGTCAGAGGGAACATTTATGGATGATGAGTGTTTCCATTTGCTTGATTATGCTCATGCTTTTGCAGGCACATGCATGTGTGTGTGTATGTATGTCAAAACTTATCAGATCATATACCTTAAATATATAGCTTTTGTATATTAATTATGTCTCAATAAAGTTGTTTAAAAATTAAAATAAATCAGAAACCAAGAGCAACCAGCTTGGCATGACTTATCCTTTGTAATTTTCAAAGACTTTATTTTTTAAAGCAATTTAAAGTTTATATATATATATACACACACATATGTACATGCTATATATATGATGTATATATAAACATTTAATCAAATGCGTCATTGTTATTATTTTTAACAAGTTGCAATGTGTTAGATCAATTAAGATTAATAAAAATAAGTCTTCTTTTGTCTTCATTTATTCCTTCTTCAATGTCTTCATTTATGTAGATCCAAGTTTCTTACCTATATTAATTTCCTTCTCTCTAAAGAATCTCTTTTAAAACATTTATTGCAAAGCAGGTAACAAATTCCATCAATTTTTGTTTGTCTGATAAAGCTTTCATTTCTCCTAAAATTCTGAAGGATAATTTTACAGGGTACAGAATTTAGGTTAATTTTTTGAACAACATTTGTGAACATTTCAAGTATTTCACTCCACTCTCATCTTGCTTCTTGGTTTCTGAGAAAAACTTGGATATAATTTTTATCTTTGTCCCTTTATAAGTAAGGTATTTTTTCCCTTTTGGTTTCCTATGGGATTTTTTTCTTTGTCTTTGATTTTCTGTAATTTGAAATTTATATACTTAAGTGTAGTTTCTTTTTCTTTCTTTCTTTCTTTCTTTCTTTCTTTCTTTCTTTCTTTCTTTCTCTTTCTTTCTTTCTTTCTTTCTTTCTTTCTTTCTTTCTTTCTTTCTTTCTTTCTTTCTTTCTTTCTTTCTTTCTTTCTTCTTTTTGGCTTTAATCCTACTTGGTATTCTCTGAGCTTCCTGGATCTGTGGTATGCAGTCTGACAGTAATTTGGGGAAATTCTGTCATTATTGCTTTAAATGTTTCTTCTGTTCTTTCTTCTCTTTTCTCTCCTTCTAGTATTCCTATATGTGTATGTTTCGCAGTTCATTGTCCCCACAGTCCTTGAATCTCCTGTTCTGTTTTATTTAGTCTTTGTTCTCTTTGCACTCCAGTTTTTGAGGATTCTACTGAGATATCCTCAGGCTCAGAGATTCTTTCCTCAGCAAAGACCAGTCTACTAATAAACCCTTCAAAGACGCTCTTCATTTCTCTTACAATGTTTTTGATCTCTAGCACTTCTTTGTCATTGATTAGAATATCCAGTTCTCCGCTCACATTGCCCATCTGTTCTTGCATGCTGTCTATTGTATCCATTAGAGTCATTTGCATATTAATCATAGTTGTCTTAAATTCCCAGCCTGATAATTCCAACATCCCTGCCACATCTGGTTTCTTTGCTTGCTCTGTCTCTTCAAATTTTGCTTTTTGCCTTTTGGTATGCCTTGTAATTTAAAAAAAAGGTTTTTTTAAAATTTATTTGTTTTTCACAAAGAGAGAGAGAGAGAGCACAAGCAGGGGAAGTGGGAGAGGGAGAAGCAGGCTCCCCACTGAGCAAGGAGCCTGATGCGGGGTTCGATCCCAGGACGCTGGGATCATGACCTGAGCCAAAGGCAGATGCTTAACAACTGAGCCACCCAGGCACCCTTCCTTGTAATTTTTACTGATAGCTGGACATGATGTATTGGATACAAGGAACTGATGTAAATAGGCCTTTGGTGATATAAAGGTGAACTATAGAGTGAGGGGAAGTGTTCTATAGTCCTGGAATTAAGTCTCACTCTTCAAGTGAAGGGGTGTGTCTGGACCATGAACATCATAAGTGTTTCTCAGTCTTTCCTCCCCCCCTCAAGTAGGACAGGATGGCTAGAGTAGGCTGGAATTGGGTATTTTTCTTCCCCAGGTCCATTAGGCTCTGATAATACCCAGCAGATTAGATGCTGGCTGACTAGTTTCCCCTGTGCTAAGGCACTGTTAAGAACAGAGTGCTCTGGTGGATTTCAAAATGGTCCCTTCTATTTACTGTGAGAATCTAGTCAAGATCCTGGAAGTAAATCTCAAAATATTATGGTGCGTCCCGATGACAGGTTCCCCTGGAGTTTTTAGCTCTCAGAATTGATCAAGCTAAGCCTGTTGCAAATTCGTCAATTATGGTTCCAGCTTTCCTATCCTAGCGCTGGTCCCTGGGGTAGCTCCCAGCAGTTCTATCATTCTATATTTTCACCAAAAATTTTACCAAAGTTGTGCCTTTAGCATCTAATTTGAAAACTATCTTTTTGAGAGAGTCATAGTAACTGATTCTTCCAATATATTGTACTTACTTTTCATGGAAACAATGATCTCTTCTTGCCTTCAAAGTTAATAAGCTTATAAAATATTTAATTCAACTTAATAACAAAGTCAGATGACATAATCAGGTTTTGAACAGATATAGCTGAATCTTAGTAAGCATGTAACTGATCTGTTAGGTCCAGGAGTAGATACTAGTCCCAAGGAGTCCTCTACCTGTCATGAGAAGTGTTGTCCTTGGGCATCAGGAAGCCCAGTACTTACAGACTGAAGAGAAAACCAGTAAGTAATTTAAATAGACTATACTTAGGAAATGTTCCATTATGTTATGGTCCACAGTCTCATTAAGTATAGACTTAATACTAACCTTAAAACTTTGACTTTAGCTTTTATGGTACAACAGTTAATCATTTTTACCATTTGCTCTTTAACATGAGAACTAATTCATCACAGTGGTGCAGTGTTCAGAGATGAGATCAGGTCCTCCTTAACACGTGTGCACTTTGTAGGTATTATTTACAACACACATCCAGTCAATGAAAAAGGAAATCTATACTATCACACATGGAATTGGAAGTAAGGGCCGGCCAACTGATATTTCACCATTTTAATCATGGCATCTCAAATCCTACAGAAGAATCATGTACATTAGAATAAATTTATGGAAGCCAAATCATTTTTGAATCTCTTCATTCTTTAAAAATATGCTTTGAACAAATGAATGTTAGATTAACGGCCAATCCCCTTAAATAGTTATACACTTTAAAAAGGAGGGGGAAAAAAGAAAAAGAAAAAGAAAAAATCAAAAGCCACCAATGCTATTAAAACAAAATTGCATATTTCAGGGCTTTTTCACCATTTTCAGTTTTCCTATAAAACAGTTGCCAAGGGAACCTTGTGCTAAACAAAACTGCTGTCAAATGTCATCAGTAAAGTGAGGTAAAATCACCCATGGGATTCTTCTCTTGCAGGCTTTATTCATTACTTTCTAAATCTGTAAAGCTATCATTTCCAGGGTTTCTTTTGAGTACTGACATAAAAGGAAACAATCATAATTTGTAAGAGTGTCAGTGAAAAATACTCTCCCTCCTCCCAAAAAGTACTGTTCTCAAAGTGAGAAAAGATTACAGTGCACATCTCCTATCATTCCCTCAAGAACCAGGAAATATTAGTCGTTGCTTTCAAAACAAAACAAAACAAAAAAAACATTTTGAAACTAAGTTAACGTAACCTCTTTCATAACTATGGGAAAAAACTACCTATTGATGTATAGGAAAGGAAAAGACCCAGGATATGAAATATTTTTTGTTCTCATTTCGTTACTTGCTCCGTGGCCTGAATTGTTTCTGGGAGAAATGCTCAGTCCCCAGGAAAGTATTATGAACTGCCCCCCTAGTAAAGTGTCAGAGCTGTAAAGCATCCAACATGGCCCTAAAGAAAAGCTTGAGACAAAGAAAAAAAGGAAAAGTCAAGTAAGAGTGTGTCATGCACTGTCTTTGATCAATTGTTCTATAACTTCCAAATTGCGCTTATAATTGGAGGAAGTATAAAAGCTGGCCGAGCATCCAGAGGGCATTGTGAGGGCATAGTATTTGAAGGCAGATTCAAAGTGCAGGTTATCAGGTCCGTGTTTCCTACCTCACTTAGTCTAAATGTTTCTAAGTATTACTTTGTTTAGTACATTTTTTTGTCCTAAATCTAGGAATAATAGTTCTTCTCATTTGGAATGATATGATGACTCTACACTAAAAATTAGTAGATATTTAATAACTAGTAGATGCTACTAATATTATTAACATCATTGCTAAAATTTGTAATAGATAGAGGATGGGTTATTTAAAATATCTTTAAATTTTGGGGACGCCTGGGTGGCTCAGTTGGTTTAGCGTCTGCCTTTGGCTAAGGTCATGATCTCTCAGTCCTGGAATGGAGCACCACATCCAGCTCCCTGCTCAGCGGGGAGCCCGCTTCTCCCTCTCCCTCTGCTGCTCCCCCTGCTGTGCTCTCTCTCTCTCTCAAATAAATAAAATCTTAAAAAAAATAAAATTCTTTAATTTTTTAAGTTAGATACTTTGAAAAATGCTAAAATTGTTTAAGCGATAAAACTACCATTGTAACTTATGTGATTCAGCTATTCTGTAGCAAAGCACTTGAAGTTATAGTCAAGGCATATAAAAATGAGTGCTTTCTTGTAATGAGACAATGTCTCTGCGGAAATGTGAATACAGTGATATGGAACCAGTACATTAAAATATTCTTTGGATCATCTGTCTTTATTACTTACAATAAAAGAGTTTAGCGCAGAAAATCTTCAGATCATAGAAAATCATAGTGACACTAAAATTATTTTTCTGTCATCAGGATACCTCGTTAGTCCCAGCATCACCCAACCCTTTGGACAGGTCACTATTAGCTCAAATATTGAAGAGGAGTATCCATCAATGTGCACTGGGAGAGGGTTCCCAGTTTTTCTATATAATACTTGAAAATGGGGGTTTTGATAAACTTTTCTGGTGGTTTGGATAGGATCTTTACAAAGTGAGAAAATTGCAAAAACAGAGGAATGAGGGAACTGGGAATTAAGAGATCATTTTTTAGAAAGCAATCACAAGCTATGATGAGATCAAATAGAGCACCAGACATTCCAAGTGAGAGAACCAGGAGAAAGAGTCATAAGTGGTTATGTTAACTCTTGCTGTCACTGCTGTCAATCTAAATTCAAATCATACGCGGGATAAAACTAGAAATCAATGATTTCTTCTGAGAGGTTTGTGGATAGATATAGATGTGTAAAAGTAAGACACTTAGACTTCAATATGCCTCTATATTTTTTAATTTATTGTATAAAAAAATCCAGCTCATTTACTTTCAAATATTAAGTTCTGGTATAAATTGAAAATACAAAAAACAAAGTCAAGCAAAACGATTGATATATTAGTGTGCTTTCCTCCAGTTTTAATTTCATTGATAAACAAAATTTTTACTCCTGTGATTTTAATACTAAAAACATCTATGAAGTTATCCTGCTAAGCATGACAGTGATTTGCACTGTCTTCTTCACTCATTGATTTAACTGGAAGAAGTGGCTCCATTGTCATCAATGGGCCAGTGGGTCCATCTTCTTCTCTGTTCTCATCAGAATTGTGGTCTAATCTGAACAAACAATATTTTAGTACTTTCAGTGTGATTTTATGCATTTTCATATAGTTTAAAACATGAATTTATTTGCATATCATAATATGTTGGCAGGTAAAAGTCATCATATTATTCAGTCTAGATCAAAGCTCCGTAAATGCTTCAACTAACTTTGCAGTTTTACTTTGAAATGCCTTCTTTCTCTTCATGGTATGTTAATTGGGAAACTTTTTTCCCTCACAATTATTTTACTTATCACCAGATTCTTAAAAAAAATAAATAAATAAAGCTCAACATTGTTAATCAACAGGGAAATGCAAATCAAAGCCACAATGAGATATCACCTCATACCTGTTAGAATGGCTAAAATCAAGAAGATAAGAAACAACAGGTATTGGTGTGGATGTGAAGAAAAAGGACCCCTCCTGCACTGTTAGTGGAAATGTAAATTGGTGCAGCCACAGTGGAAAACAGTATGGATGTTCCTCAAAAAGTTAAAAATAGAAATACCATATGATCCAATAACTCTACTATTAGGCATTTACCCAGGGAAAATGAAAACACTAACTCAAAAAGATATATGCACCCCTATGTTTATTGCAACATTATTTACAATAGCCAAGACGTGGAAGCAACCCAAGTGTCCATCAGTAGACAAATGGATAAGGAAGAAGAGGCATATATTTTATGGAATATTATACAACTATAAAAAAAAGGATGAGACCGTACCATTTGAGAAAACATGGATGGACCTAGAGGGTATTACGCTAAGTGAAATAAGTCAAACTGAGAAAGACAGATACCATATGATTCCTCTCATAAATGGAATCTAAAAAAATTATAAACAAAAAGTAGAATCAGGGGCGCCTGGGTGGCTCAGTTGGTTAAGCGACTGCCTTCGGCTCAGGTCATGATCCTGGAGTCCCAGGATCGAGTCCCGCATCGGGCTCCCTGCTCGGAAGGGAGTCTGCTTCTCCCTCTGACCCTCCCCACTCTCATGTGCTCTCTCTCATTCTCTCTCTCTCAAACAAATAAATAAAATCTTAAAAAAAAAAAAAAGTAGAATCAGAACTATAAATACAGAGAACAAACTTAGAGTTGCCCAGGGAGGTGGGTGGGAGGTTAGGCAAAATGGGTGAAAAGGAGAGGGAGATACAGACCTCCAGTTATGGAATAAGTAAGTGGTGAGAATAAAAAGCAGAGAATAAGGAATAAAGTCAGTGGTATTGTGAGAGCAATGTAACGGGACAGATGGTAGCTACACTTGTGAACAAAGCATCATGTATACACTTGTCAAATCACTAACTTGTACACCTGAAACTAATGTAATATTGTGTGTCTACTCAAATTTAAAAAAAATGCTTGTGTAATAATAATAATGTAAAAAAATAGAAATCGTTAGGTAGTTCAAATTGAGATTTTTTAATGATATGAATCAACATTATAGACAAAATTAATGGAGATTTCAGACTTCTGATAAATTTTATTTATAATAATCATTACCACACTTGCTAGTCTATAAAAAGAGCTGTCAGTTATAGTTCCACAATGAACTTGACTTATGAAACATTTTTAAAAAGAGGAAAGATATAAATGTGCAACCCAGGAAAAAATTCAATTAATTTATTCTTTCTTTTATAAAAAAAAAGCTTTTCCCCCAAACTATGGCATTTGCACATTAGAAAGTAGTGCAGGGGCACTTGGGTGGCTCAGTCATTAAGCGTCTGCCTTTGGTTCAGGTCATGATCCCGGAGTCCTGGGATCGAGCCCCGCATCGGGCTCCCTGCTCTGTGGGAAACCTGCTTCTTCCTCTCCTACTCCCCCTGCTTGTGTTCCTTCTCTTTCTGTGTCTTTCTCTGTCAAATAAATAGACAAAGTCTTTAAAACAAAAAGTACTGCAAAAATAGATGAAAAAATAAATATAATAAAAACATTGGTCTCATAAATCATGCATAATCTTAGTTAAATTCAGTTAAATATAAGTGATTTTAGCAAATGTAAGGGAGTTTTAAAAATGTTTATTTAAATATTAGTTTACTAAATATTCTTATGAAAAACAGATTTAATATTTATGTAGCACTCCCATGATCAAAAGCATGTTTAAGATACTGTCTTATTATTCACATTCCATATGTTTCCCAGGCCTGGAGCTCCTAAGTCACCTAGGCGGTAGGAGAACAAGGTCTAATTCAGACCTGTGGGATTCTTCTGCCTATTAACTGTAAAGTGTGGGAAAATGCCTTTTCTGGACCTTACCTCTTTTTAATGAATTGGTGATAATAAAATCTAGATCTTAGATTTGTTCTGGGTATTAAATTAGTTAATATTGTAAAGCTCGTAGACCTCTGATTGACAAGTAGTAGTAAACATTTATTTTAAAACGCTGTAATGGAGTTTTTTAGCTAAAAGTTAGGACAAGTCCGAGATTACTTATTGAAAAGAAATGACTAAAGACATTTATCAAAGTACATCATAGGTGGGGGCACTTGGGTGGCTCAGTTGGTTAAGCGACTGCCTTCGGCTCAGGTCATGACCCTGGAGTCCCGGGATCGAGTCCCGCATCGGGCTCCCTGCTCAGCGGGGAGTCTGCTTCTCCCTCTGACCCTCCCCCTCTCATGCTTTCTGTCTCCCATTCTCTCTCTCAGATAAATAAATAAAACCTTTAAAAAAATTAAAAAATAAAAAATAAACAAACAAACAAATAAATAAATAAATAAATAAAAAGTACATCGTAGGTGAAAAAGCATCCAGAGTATGTATCCTACTTTGCACTCCTACCAGCAGCAAACAAAATGTTGCCTGTTCCTCAACATTCTATTGGAATTTCATTTCCTTCCTAATATTATAAGGAAAATCTTTTAAATTGCCTGTATTGATTTGATAAAAACGTTCAACAATTTTTACATACGCAATTAGAATCTGCATTCCCTTTTCTTGTCATTCCTACAGCTTTTCTCTTGAAGTCCACAATGTTTTGTAGGTGCCTGTGAAGTTGCCTCTATCTCCCTATCTATCCAATTTTCAAAAGCTATGAACGCCTTCCCTGCTATTGTGTTGGAACTCCTCTTGCCTAAATTTTTTAGCTTCTCTTTCAAAATGTATGATGTATAGAAATACTTAATTATAGAGAGTTGATGTTATTGCTTTAGGTCGCCCTGCCTTTGTCATTGTGAATCATGATTATTAAATATACTCCAACCCAAACTTACATACATATCCATGTGCATCCATTTCTGATAAATGTTGGTTCGACTCCTCTTTATTTTAAATTTTTTAAAGATTTTTTAATTTATTCATTTGACAGAGAATGAGAGTGCACAAGCAGGGGGAGCAGCAGAAGGAGAGGGAGAAGCAGGTACCCACTGAGTGCGAGCCCCATGCAGAACTCGATCCTGGGACCCTCGGATCATCATCTGAGCTGAAGACAGATGCTTAACCAACTGAACCACCCAGGCGCCCCTTTTTAAAATTTTGTATAGGATTTGTCGTGTTGAATATTTTGAAAGGAGTAATGTATTCTTCTTTTTTTTTTTTTTTTTTTGGTTCTTGAGCTCGATATATTTCTTTTTCTCATTAAAGTTTCAAAAAGAAAAGCGGTTTCTCTTCGCTGATATACATTAAAATAGAGTCTGTACAGCCAAAGACTCTGGGCCCTGGCTTGCCCTGTGTCCCTGCACCTCCCTGGCCAAACCCAAAAATAAATATAGTGTGATTGCTCTGCAGGGCATAGAGGTAGTGCTCTCCCTACCCCCCCGAGGAGGCTGGGTGGGAGCTGATGGGGGGCCCTGGCCACCCCAGGGGTCCAGGGGCTGGAGCCTGCTTGGAGTTATTGCTTCAAGGGGGGGGCAGTAAAGCCCAATGCAAATGATGAGGAGAGGAGTGAAGTGGGCAGGGGCCTTTGCTCTCCAAATCTCCCTCTGCTCTGGAGAGGGGGTTGGATTAAGCAGCAGCAAAAGCATCACCCACTGGGAGACTGTGGCCTCCACTCCCTTCCCTCCCTGAAATCAGGCTTCTGCGCCCCCCCCCCCCCCACCAGCACATCCCCTGCAGCCCCCTATGTCTTCCACAAGGCCCCTACACTCTGGGGGCACGTTACGGCTTGCAAGGGGCAGCACTGGGCCCAGAGGCTGGGCGCACACATTCCCAGCTTCTAAGACCCCCTGGGAGCAGGGAGGGGGGTGCGTAGGGCCTGCTCCCAGGGGCTGATAGTACTGCCCTGGCCCTGCCAGCAGGCTGTGGCACTGCCCAGACCCCAGCTCTGCCCCCTTGGGGCTGACACCATACTGGGCAGGTCCTGCCAGCACCCCCACCCATGCCCACCCCTTGCCTCAGTCCATCATGGCCTCGAGCATCTCCAAGAACAGCCTGTGCCCTCCAGCTTCCCGCCATAGAAATGGGCCAGCATCTCGCCCGCTGTCTGGGGAAGGAGCGGTAGTGTGAGCAGCAGCCTGCCCGCCCGCCGCCGCTCAGCACCCCTCAGGGGCCCGCCCGGCCTGCTTCAGCTCGTGTAGAGCTTCTCGCAGCCGCTCCACAGCCTCGGCATCCTCAAGGTGCACAGT
The DNA here is from genome assembly GCF_029215605.1 of Mirounga angustirostris. Taxonomy (NCBI): domain Eukaryota; kingdom Metazoa; phylum Chordata; class Mammalia; order Carnivora; family Phocidae; genus Mirounga; species Mirounga angustirostris. The sequence continues at coordinate 6,091,131 of NW_026991722.1, read as the reverse complement.
CTGAACTGGCCAGGGCAGGGCCTTCAGCAGGACGTACCCCTCACGCTCCAGCCTCAGGGCCCGCAGTCGCTTCACCAGCTGCTGCAATGCAGCCCCTAGCTCCCCCGAGCTGGCAGCGCGCGCCCCCTCTTCATCCAAGACCAGGTCCTCGGCGAAGGCCAGCTCATCCTGCAGTGGCAGTGAGTGCTGGGCCACAGCCAACACCAAGACCTCCATCCACACGCTCTGCAGGACTGACATCTGGTCAGACAGTGACAGCGACGGGAAGCCTGGGATGCTCTTGGCCCAGCTGATGGTGACCACAATCTCTCGGTCAAAGAGGTCACAGGAGGGTAACCACAGCCGGGAGGTGTCCTCCAGGGCCCGCCGGGTCGGGCATGGCATATAGCTTCTCAGGCTCAGCCACCAGCAGGTGGGACACCAGTGCATTTACAGGGACGGGTTTCCGAGGGCCTCCGGCTACCGCCAGGGGTCCAGCAGGGAAGGAGCCCGGGAAGGGCAGCGGGTCCACCTCAGGCCGCCCCCCTCGGACTCGGTCCAGACGCACTCGCTCCTTGAGCGTGGCCACCCGCCGGCTCTCGGTGAAACGACAGGCCTGGCGGGCCTTGCGTCTCCGCCTGCGGATCTCGCACTCGCTGGCGGCGGGGCAGCTGCACTCGATGCTCCCCTGGATGGTCCTCTTGAAGCGGGCTTTGCAGGCCTCACAGGACGCCATCCCCGCAGACCAGGCGGAGGCTTCGGGGTGGGGAGCTGAGCACCGGCTTCCCACCGCCCTGCCGGCCAGGCCCAGCCCCCCCCCCGCCCTGTGGCCTGGGAGGCAGCGGGTGGAAGCTGGCCCAGGGGCCGGGGCCACGGGGGGCTCGGGCTCGGTCTCCGAGGAACCCTTTGGGCTGTCAGGGCTGGCTGGCTCCGCCCTGATGTCGAGAGGCTCAGTGCCCACCACCTGCTGGACGTGGCGCTGGTCCCCTGGGGCTCCGGCAGGGCGGGCGGCAGGCGTGGGGCCGAGCGGCCTGGAGCGCTGGGGTGAGCCTGGGCCCGGGAACGGCCCTCCTCCGCCGCCGCCTTGGGGCGCAGCGCCCGGCCGAGCCGCGCCCCTCCCTCGGCGGCGCCGCCGGCGGCCTTAGGACACAAAAGGTAAAAGGAGTAATTTATTTTATTTTATTTTATGTTTTTTTTTTTTAAAGATTTTATTTATTTATTTGACAGAGAGAGCGACAGCGAGAGAGGGAACACGAGCAGGGGGAGTGGGAGAGGGAGAAGCAGGCTTCCCGCCGAGCAGGGAGCCCGATGCGGGGCTCGATCCCAGGACCCTGGGACCGTGACCTGAGCCGAAGGCAGTCGCTCAACCGACTGAGCCACCCAGGCGCCGGAGGAGTAATTTATTCTTACATAATTTTTAATGAGGGACTAGCCAGTTGTATAGTCACTTTCTGTATAATAAACCATGGAGAACTATATTAAAATAATCACATAACGGGGGCGCCTGGGTGGCTCAGTCGTTAAGCGTCTGCCTTCAGCTCAGGTCATGATCCCAGGGTCCTGGGATCGAGCCCCGCATCGGGCTCCCTGCTCCGCGGGAAGCCTGCTTCTCCCTCTCCCTCTGCCTGCCTGTCTGCCTACTTGTTCTCTCTCTCTATCTCTCTGTCAAATAAAAAAAAAAAAAAATCACATAACGAGGCCAAATAGAATTATTCTGTAACAACGCTGAATTATTAGAAAACGTATGGATATAACTATATAAATATACTACTATTTAAAATACATATTCACATACTATTTTGAAATGTGTTTTCTTCTTGATAGACAGTAAAATGTAAGTAAACTATTGCAACCATCCAGGCAAAATATGATACAGGCCTCAACTAGAACAGCTTTTTAGCAATAGAAATGGAGGCACCAGAATCCTGACTGGAGAAGGGGAAAAGAGGACAAGCCATGCGTGCTCGCATTTTAGAATGGCTGTGCATTGCTAACATTTAAAGAGTTTCTGATGATTCTTCAATCAGGGAAGGATGCGAGACAGAAAGAAAAGGTGGACTGTCCTGTGCTCACATGCTGAGGGACTGACTGCACTTCTTTTGACCACAACGGAAGAGCAATTTCAGCCAAACAAAGCAGTAACTTCGGTCTTCCGGACAAACTGTGCTAGACCGCACACCCTCTCAGCAGCATTCCAGCTCATTACGTGGCCCACGGGTCAGTGTAATCAATAACACTCACCATCTGTCCTTCTGTTTTAACTAGATTTTTCTTATTAACTAGGTGCCAAAATCATGAGTTTCAGTACTGCTGAACGAACGCATTTATCCAGGAGGCATATATTTATCATGGGCCAGCTATCAGTCACTGCTTCAGGTCTGGGGGAGCCAGGAGCTAACAAAATAGGCAAAAAAAATCTCTGCCCTTAGATGGTTATGGTTGGGAGGAAACATGTAGTACTAAAAAAGTAAATACATGGAATGCATTGTACTGTGGATGTGACAATGATATGTTCCACGGAGAAGAACAGGATTAGGGAGGAATGTTCAGGAGGACAGGAGGATAAGGTCTTGTGATGACCACGGCAATTTTAAATATGCAAATAAGGGAGGACCTAGCAGGAACAGGGACGTTGCAGCAGATGCTCTAAGCCCTTGGGGATGGGGCTGTGTGGAGCTGGAGTGGGTACGGTTAGGTCTTCGGGGCTGAAAGAGAAGCAAATGCGAACACCCTACAAGGTGAGGGTGCCTGGGGTTTCAAGAAAGGTGAAGAGGCCTGCGTGGCCTGAGCACAAGGACAGCAGAGGTGCCAGTGAGCCATGAGCTCAGAGCGAGTAATGGAAGTGGACATCTATGTGCATTCAGCATACAGGGAAAACTTGAAAACTTTAATGACTGTAGTCCAAAATATGGGCGCTCAGAGGCAAAATTCCCTGCTCTCTGCTCCACTGATAATTACTAATACCAAAGGCCAAATTAAACAATGTTGATGGGTAGGAGGCCTGAAGACCTCCAAAGTATTAACTTTACTGTAAAGCCGGGTAAATGGGAGGCAGCTTAACCCATCAGCTCAATGAAGAAGAGAAATGTAATTTACATCGTTGGAAAAATGTATTTTTACTTCTAAATATTGAGTATTACATAAGGACAGCTATTTGGAAGTCCCTAGCAGGTGGTCTGAAAAAAATCAGGAAAAACAAGTCTATTAATGACAATGTACTCTGAAAAACATTTCAATTAATGAAAGTATACTAAAATTATATTTTAATAAAAAGATTTCCATAATACAAAAAACATTTGTATTTGGAAAAAATAGGAAATTTAGTTGGATAAACATCATTTAGGTTTTCATTATTTACAACATCTTTAGATAAATGCAAGACTATGTTGATAATATGGACTAACAGCACTAACGTACTTTCATATGCATATCACTCATAGTGATGATCATGGTGGTCCCGCAGTATGAAAAACCACGGTAACAGAGCCACTCAGAGCATTCTATCCACTGGAACTTCTTTCTGTGTGGGTATGCTTCCTATCCTAGCTCAACAAATTATAATTCTGATTCCCTATCATTTCTAAATACGATATGTTTAAGAAAAAGTAGATGAGACTAAATAAAGCAGGATACTTCTTTGCTTCTGATTTAATAAAATTTATGATAGACAAAATGAGAAAGGATATCCCATGTCACCCTGATTTTAAAGAGTACAATTCCTGTACTATTTATAGTGTTAATGCCCTACTTCACAAAATAAGGTATTTCTGCAAAATAACTAACTTCAAGTTTGACAAACATTGGCTCATACAGAAACATTTCCCGTAGAACTGAGTATTTTAAAATGTTCGTACATCGGTGGTCTAAGTTTGATAGTAAGAAAGTGAGTGAAAGAAATCAAGAAATGCCTCTCCTAACTAGAGAAAACCTGATTCTGAGTCTAGCAAAAGCTAAATATGAATTCCAAACACATAATCTTTAACCATATGAAATGCAGTTAACACATTTATTCTTTATTGTATTTGTTTCAGAGAATAGTCATGAATTTTTCCAAATGTTTAGAGTTGTCTGAAGGAAGCACACTTTTTAAAAAAAGGTTTATTTTTCAATATATTGTTATTTCAAGTGAGTTAAATGTCAATTTGGGGGGAGAAAATATAGCTATATGAAAAGGTATATAAAATAGTACTCAAAAGCAAGATGAACTATATTAAGTCTAAAACATTATCAGTTTTATTCTTTTGAATATATTTCCAAATATGATTTGCTCAAAGATTATTTTCTTGTTGAGACTCAATTTCTATTTAGACGGAGAAAAAGCTCTTATGGGGAATACAATACAGCACAATTGCTTCTAATTATACCAACTCATATTTTGGTATTTTGCTAGGAAAAATCAATGGCAGCAACCAATTCTTTACAATAGTTTCATTAAAAATCACCTCTGTGGTCTGATATTTTCTTTCTGAAGTCAAAGGAAAAGAACACTCTTATTTTATGTTTTCTGACCAACCACCAGCTTCAGTTAAAATCCTTAGCTGGATACATTCACTCTGAAGGAGAGGAAATCAAAATATATTGCTTATCCTGCTCTAAACCAATAGCTGGGATTCCTGGAATTACTTCAGTGGCTTAATTATTGACACACTTAGATCCCGATATTATTTGCTCCTTGTGGCATCTGAAAAATCAAGCAAAATCATATAAAACATATTTTATTTATTTATTTGGTGGTTTAGATAAGTAGTTATGAGGAAGATATTTGCTCCTAGGATTGTTTCCCCAGGAAGTAGTCAAATGTTTTATCTCGAAATTGAGAATTTTAGTTATTCATTCGAGAACGCTCAATTCTAGCACTATGCTGGGCAGTGGTGAAACCATGTTGAATTAAACAGAGGACTTAATAGGTGCATTTGGCTTCTTAGCTATGAATATATATTAGGGAAGAAAACAGCCAGTAAGGGAATGTGACAAATAAATATAAAATTTAAACTCTAAAAATAATATCCTAGATGGCTATGCTGTGTCATGAGACCATATAATGAGATAATTTGGACTCAAGGCAAGAAAGTTTGGGGCGAAATTTCTCTGAGAAAGTGATGATGGGTAGGAAGAAGAGCAGGAGGTAACCAGGCAAATAGAAAGTGAACTGTTTCAGGAAGAAACAGATGACACGCAACTCAAGGACTGGGAAACGGTCCACGGGGCATAAGGAGGGCAGACTGGCCATGTACGAGCAAGCAGTGGGTAGGGCATGGCACCTGTCGGCCAGTGCAAGCTGCACTGATATTTAAATTTTCAGTCAAAGAGCAATGGGTATTACATCAGAGATTTTGTCATAATCAGACCTGCAATTTGAAAAGAGCATTTGAAACAGAAGTATGGATAACAGCTGCTGGTCACCTGCTCTGTGGTGACAGGCCTCCCCTGACCAGTTGACGTTCAGGCCAGTGACCGACACACCCTGACTCTTCACCACGTCCCAACGTGGACTAAAAGCTGTCCATGAGATCTGGCTTCCTGAGGAGCTTTAAAAGGTGATCCACAGTGTATTTTAAAACTCCAGGGGAGGGCGCCTGGGTGGCTCAGTCGGCTGAGTGACTGCCTTCGGCTCAGGTCATGATCCTGGAGTCCCGGGATCGAGTCCCGCTTTGGGCTCCCTGCTCAGCGGGGGGTCTGCTTCTCCCTCTGACCCCCTTCCCTCTCATTCTCTCTCTCAAATAAATAAATAAAATCTTTAAAAAATAAAAATAAAAATAAAATAAATAAAATAAAATTCCAGGGGAGTTAAAGCCACATGGGGGAAAAAGAAGGCAGCTAAGTTACCATCTTCTGGTTTCCTGTCATCCATGCACTACTCAGACACCATCTCCCCATGCAACCGGGTCAGCAGCCACCAGAAGATACAGACCTATCAGCAGCCTACACTGCCGGGGGCTTGCTTTGAGGCAGAGGTCAGCGTGGTGATGTCAGACTCATGGGGCTTCATCTCTGCAATGAAGCATCATTCCATTCCTTGAGGCGAATCAACTTTCCCGGAAAGTTGAGCGATACTAAAAAGACAAACTTTTATAAAGTAAACTCAACAAGACTCAACGGTAGACTGGATTTGGGGAGAGAAAACTGATGTGACAGGATGAACACACGTGAGAGAACCGAGTGAAGGAAGACAGGATAGACCAGGCTGTGGAGCATTGCACAGATGCCATCTTGGATGTGTTGAGCTTGGTGGGAACAGCCCATAGATTTGAAGCCTGGTGGATAGGTTTTAGCTGGAGACACAAAGGTGTATGTCTGCATGTAAGCTGTGAATGTAGCCGCCAACGTGCCTGGTGGGCTCGCTTGGAACCACACGGGAAAATAGCCCAAAGCGATCAATCGTCAAGGAGGTCCAACATGTATACTTGGAGTAAAGCCTGATAATGTTTCACATCATTCAGTGGCAACAAAAAAACCAACCAATCAATTAATTAAAACTAAATCAGGCAAATGAAGAAAAAGGATCAAAAATGAACAATTGGTGTATCTGGGTGAAAGGTATACAGCTGCTCATGGTTTCATTTTTTTCAACATTTCTCTAAGTTTCCTTTTCTTTTTTTTAATAAAAAGAGAAAGAGCGTATAGTTAACATGAGCACATACTGTTCTACTATTTATTTAGAAGAAAAATGACCATGGTGGTTAATTTTCTATGTCAACTACACGGGACCAAAGGGTGTCCAAATAGCTGGTAAAACATTATTTCTGGATGTGTGTGCAAGGGTATCTCTGGAAAACATTAGCATTTGAATCAGCAGACTTACTAAAGTAGACTGACTTCCCTCATGTGGATGGGCTTCATCCAACTCACCCAGGGCCTGAATAAAACAAAAAGGCAGAGGAAGAAGGCTTCATTTTGCCCCCTGCATGCCTGCCTCTGCTGGGACAGTGGTTTCCTGCCCTTGAACTGAGATGTACACCATCAGCTCCCCTGATTCTCAGACTCAGACCGGACTACACCACCGGCTCTCCTGGGTCCTCAGTTTGCAGGAGGCCAGCTGTGGGACTTCTCAGCCTCCATAATCATGGGAGCTAATTCCTCATAATAAATCCTCAATGAATATGTGAACAGGGGGGAAAACAGACTGATTATGGGAAGCTCTTCAGAAAAGTTTGGTTACAGCATTTATAAAACTGCCTTAAAAAGCTAAATTATTCAAATTATTAAATGTTAACAAAAATATCATTAAACACCATAGAAAAAATAATTTGTAATTACATTTTAATATATGTTTTTAAAATCTGTGAATTACTCTTTTGTGTGGTAGTCAATGGAGGCAATTCTGTCAAAAAAAAAAAAAAAAACAGAGAAGAAAAAAAGAAAAAGCTACATCATCCATATTATAGTCAACCCTTGAACAACATGAGGATTAGGGGCACCAACCCCTGACATGATCAAAAATCCACATATAACTTCTGACTCCCTGAAAACTTAACTACCAACAGCCTACTGTTGCCCTTACTGATAAGATAAACAACCAATTAATATATATTTTGTATGTTATACATATATATATTATACACTGTATTCTTAAAGTAAGCTAGAGAAGAGAAAACATTATTAAGAAAATTAAAGGAAGAGAAAGTATATTTACAGTACTGTACTGTATCGAAGAAATCTGTATATAAGTGGACCCGCGTAGTTCAGACTCCTATTGTTTCAGGGGCAACTATGTATATGGCCACCATACAATGACATATAAGAAAAGTCCTTAGCAACATTACAATCTACCCAGACACATAAGTCCACTAAAATAAAAAATAAAATTAATTGCATGTTATAAAACTTATTTGATAAGCATATATCATTGTTAGCTTATTCCAAGGGACAATTAATTTTTCTGGAAAAATATGATGAAAAAAAAACCCACTATATTTTACTATAGCTATGGCTGTTCCAAAGGCAGATGTATCCAAAGACAGACAGCAGTCCCAATTAGTGTCTGACCCAGGTCAAATCACTTTTTTGGTAGCTGCTTAATGAGCAAAGTAGTACAAAATGTCCTCAAAGATGTTGGAACAATAGTTGCAAGCCCATGAACTGACATTTAGAAAACTTGTCAAAATTAATAGAAAAGGTATTGCATTAAGTTCTAGTTATGACATTGTTTAATAAAAAGATCTCATCTTCATAGTTAAACTCATTTTTACCCAAATCATTCAAGTAAATTAGTTTGGGCAATGTAACATCACATATTTATTGAAGTAAGCTATGACAACAGTTTTAATGAAGAGTGTCCAAGGATTTGCTAGCAGTCGGCCAATCAAACCAAATAGCATAATTGAGGTGAAACCTTTGTATATCGAGGACACCATATTTTAAAATACACAAAGATCTAACTAGGAATACATAACCTGAGAACATGTATCATAAAATTTTCTTTCTAGTCACTGCTTATTGAGCGTGAATCAAAAAGGTTTAAATTTTTTTATGTTTGCAATTAGCACATCAGTCTTATGTACCATTTTCACCTAAATGAGCATTGGTGTAAAGAGAAGTGCTATTGTGTTTCACATTGTCTATAAGTCACTAAAGACTAATCTATAACGAATATAGAGCAATACCTATATTATATTTATTTAATTTCTTTATACGTTTATTAGTACATTTAGGTTGTAATTGTTTTCATTGTTTAGAACAGCTTCATGAGGAACTGAATAATGTAATCAGAATTTTTAGATCTACGGGGTATCTTAGAGATCATTTCATTTCACATAGGCAAGGGGGAAAAAAAAAGCCTGAAGAGGTTGAATGAGTTTTCCCAGTAACCATGGTTATTGAAATGATCCAAGACTAACTACACCAATTGGCGCTTCATTTTATTTCGAATCTAGTACTAACAAAATACAACTGTAGGCAGAAGGTAAATTGTGTCCCGAAGCTGGGTGATATCCACATCACCTCTGGGAAAAAAATCCACTGCTATTTTTATGGCAAAACAACATCACTGCAACCAAGTTATTACGGTGTCATTGCCCAGAGGAACAGAATAGAAACCCCAGAAGGCACTGTTGAGGATTCCGTTCCTGTTTATAGAGATCCTAAGTAATAGGATCTTTTTTTTATTATTTAACACCTTAAATATATTTATTATCATAAGTACTTTTTCATTTTAATGCACGACCATTACATGTCATATTTCCCATTGATGACGTTATCAAAAGGATATTTTTATAATTTCTTACAAATCAATATTACTAAAGAGTTAAACAAGAACAGTTGCACCAAACTACAAGGCAGCTTAAATACGAATTCATTCAACATTGCGTCCTTCTACCTAACCAGCAAATGAGAAGTTAACGTCACCTTCATTCTTTTCCCTCTGGTTCTCTATATCCATTTTGAAGTCTGATGAGCCATTTGAAAGCAATACTTCACAGAACAAATGACAGAAATAAGTAGAGTTCTGGAAACCACCTGCTTTTTTTCTATAAAATACCCTATCCTATTTTTAATAGTTTTTCACATAGTGTAGAAAAAGAAGGAAAAATTTCATTTCTGTTCTATAAAGCACTTTACTTAGTTTTATTCATGTTACTTTCAAAGACATTCTATTTAATAAAAATATCCATACTTTCTAGATTAAAAACATAGAATGTGTAAATTAAGTTAGAAAAAATAAAGAATATATATTTGATACTAAGAATATCACTAATGTCCTCAAGTGAGAAAAGGTAAGCTTTTTTATAATTTGAGTACCACATTTATTTGACAAATTCTAATTTCTGATTTTGTGGTTACAACTCAATTTTCCATTATTCATTAAATGTAAAACAGAATAAAAAGGAACCACCAAAAAGCCCCATGATATTAGATGAGCCACTGTGCCACATTATAAATTCTCTTGAGTCTTTTATTTAAATAATATATCATTTTAGAGAGAAATTATAATTCAGTGTTAATTTACACATTAGTTAATATATTTGAACTTAGAAATGGCTATTACTTAATATAATTAATGGTTATGCTATTTAATATAATTCACAAAAAAAGTCATGAAATAGATAATACCACTTTTATCAACAGAGAAAAATAACAATTCTCAAGGAATTGATTGATTGATTGATTTAAAAGATTTATTTACTTATTTGAGAGAGAGATAGAGAAAGAGCAAGGTGGAGGGGCAGAGGAAGAGGGAGAGACAGTCTCAAGCAGATTCTGCGCTGAGTGTGGAGCCCGTCATGGGGCTCGATCCCACCACCCCAAGATCACAACTCGAGCCAAAACCAAGAGTCAGATGATTCCCAAGCACCGCCTCAAGGAATTTAAATACTTAGTTCAAAGTCATGCAGCTCTTTTATTGTGGAATTTAGATTTAAACCCACGCATTTCTGACTATATGTGTTTTCTGCCCAATATAATATTCTAAAATCTTATTCTAAGATGTACTATTGATTATTGTTCATTGTGTGACTATACACATTTTGATTATTCATTCACTTAGTGGCAGACATTTGGATTACTTCCAGTTTGGGATTATTACCAATAAAGAATCTACCAACAAGGATATACAAATCTCAGTGTGGAAATGATACTATGGTCAGGTCTAAAGGCCCTTATTGCCTCAGCAGTAGACATGGGGGAGGATGTGATCCTCTATGCATTTGGGTTTTTTTTCCTAGAAAAAGCCATTTTTCATAGAAATTCCATTTGGGTGTCATTCTCTTTTCTGGGAGTGTTTCCAAAATGTTGAATGGGAGTCTCTAAAGTTCTAGAGACATGCCTACCACCCAATCCCTTGTATATATCTCTTACTGTGAACAGTCTCTATTCTACAGGAAAACACAACACAAACACACAATCAAAACTTTTTGTAAGCTGCTCTGTTTTATGCAAAACTTATCTTTTGGTGGGCTTGGGCTCTGGGGGGGTCCTGCCCAACAAGGACACTTTTCTGTGCAAGATCCCTGGTGACTATCAATTGCAGGGCAGACTATACAGTTGAAGGGCCAAAAGAGGCATATAGGGGAAAACACTGGGAAATATCATTTAGCAGTATTTGAATAAATGTTTTAAGAACAAGCATTTGTTCCTAATTTTACATTTATATATATTTACAAAGCATTTTAAGGAAAAAATAATAGGAGTCAGGAGTCAGTGAGGTTTTTTTTTTTTTTTTTTTTCCTTTAGAAGCACTTCATATATTATTTAAATTTGAGTCTTTTCAAAGTATTAGAGAGATTCCTCAATGGTTGTAACCTTACATTTTTAAGGAAGGCTTTTGCCAGTGAAGGAATTTATAATCTGGAGTAGATAACTATGATAATGGACATTCCAGGAAGCAAAAGTAATACTTAAAATGTTTTATAAGTGGATCAATATTAGACTCAATAATTGAAAATAGCAGTGAATATCAACCATTGGTGAGGCCATACTAATGAACTGCAGTTGAACATCAGCCCTGCCTAAGGGTATTCAGAGTTGATAACATGTTTTTTTCTTGTATGTTTTAACTAATACAACTTAGCATGGCCAGAGCCAGTATTTTTGGTCATCATGCTGGCTGATGAGCATCAGAACTGTTTGTTATCCCACCAGAAGCTAGTCTTTGGAGTCCAAGAAGTTATGAATTGGTCATCCTGGTGATGAGGGACTAGAAGGTAAGCTGATGATAAAGCAGAAGCTGACACCCCACAATGCCTCCCCTCCATGGGATATATGTGACATTCCTCAGGCACTCCTGGCTGCCCTAAAGCTAAGGAAAGGAAAAACAAATAGTTAATTTATAGAGATCACAATCCTGCAAGACAGGAGTCTTAGAACCTACAAGAACAAAGCATTTCTATCAATAACCTAGCTTCCAGAAGGAAATGTAGATAGAATTAAATGTCTTTATGACCTGCAGCCCATTGACAGATAACTGAAGTGGACAGAGTGTAATGTTCCTCCAGGAAGTTCCCAATTATCTTAATGTTAATGCCTTGCTAGAGGGAAAACAACCTTAACTTGACAATGGCAAGGCCTCCAGGATCCTGGGAGTCTTCTTTAACATATGAAACATATGAAAATCCTTTTGAAAATCTCCCTTTTCCTTACCTCCCCTAACTCTCAAGTATATAAACAGCTACCCCTCACAACCCCGGTGTAACATGGGTCCTGTCTCTGTGCTTTAATAAGCCACCATTTTGCACCAAAGATGTCTCAAGAATTCTTTCTTTGTTGTTGGCTCCAGATATCACCCCACGGAACCTCACTTATATTCCAAAACCCCATCACTGGTGTCTTCGGCATTATCTCCTAGACTTGTTCCGGGGTAAGTGATCATTCCTGAAAGCAGAAGAATATTCATTTTTCACTTCTCAAGTTTTTAAAATCTATTTTCACGGGTCTATCATTCTCTTAGACATAGTGTCTCTTACCTAAACTTGTTAACCAACCAAGGACAGAGAGGATAATTTTGAACTTTTAAATAAATTAGGAGGTAATTTGGAACTGGGAATTAGACCTTATAAAAGCAAAATGTTTTATCTCAGATACTATCTCCCTTCCTTCTTATCCAGATTTCAATTTGCAGAGTTTTAAGCCTTCATCACTCCTCGGATCCTCTGTGTTCTTTTATCCCCATTTCTCATTGCGCTGAAGAGAGGCACAGCAGGTGGTTTATGTAGGCTCAAGATCTTTCAAAAGAGCAGTTATCACATTTTTCAACAGCTCAGGTAGTAGGAATTTGCTTTTTTTTTCCATAGTGCCTTTTTTTTTTTTTTTTTGAAAGGCACATTTTGCCAACTGTAAATGGAACTCAAACCCTTGGGAGTTTAAACTCATTTCTAGGTTTGGAATCTACATTACTCAAGTGTGTTTGAAACATGCAAAAATCATTTCCTCTCCAGCTCAGGGATGTCCAAGAGGCCCCAAACCTGAGCCAAACAAGATGATAGCCAGGAACAGTAAAATATCTTCATATTTTATTTTCTGTTATTCTTCCCCGTTGTATTAGACATATGTGGTCCCAAGGCCTTAGATAATTTTCAATACCTTAGAATACATGGTATGGTTTTTTTAATGATTTTCTTTGAAAAATCCATTTCAAAACCCCACTAAAAGAAAAAGAGTTTTTTCATCTTACTTTTGTACCTAAATTCTCTAGAAGGTGCTATTGTTGAATAGCATTTTCTATGTCATCAAGGTTGTTTGGCAATGCTTTAAATTACTATTATTTTCAAAGTTTACACATTTAAATATCCCATTAAATCATCACAAACAAGCAGGTCTTACATGAATACTAGTGGGGCTGCCACCAGAAATCAAGAAGCTCCCCTTTCTCAAAGTCACCACTACTCTGATGTTTAACACCAAAGATGAGCTTTTGCCTGTTGTTGAACTTCATATACATGGAGAGCTTGCACTCTTTCCTATCTGATTGGCTTCATCCCACACTGGGTTGGTGAGACCCATCCATGTATTGCTTTTTGTTACCATTTGCCTGTTCTCACTGTTCTATAGTTCAAATTGACAGGATGTCTTCCAAATTGATTTGTAGATCTGATGAAATTTCATTTAAAATCCAAAGAAGGTTTTTGGAAATTAATAACTTCATCCCAAAAAAATAAGCAATCTTGAGAAAGAAGAATAAATTTGGAAAACTTACAGTATTTCTTTTTTTTTTTTTAAAGATTTTATTTATTTATTTGACAGAGAGAGAGACAGTGAGAGCAGGAACACAAGCAGGGGGAGGGGGAGAGGGAGAAGCAGGCTTCCCGCTGAGCAGGGAGCCCCATGCGGGGCTCGATCCCAGGACCCTGGGATCATGACCTGAGCCGAAGGCAGACGCTTAACGACTGAGCCACCCAGGCGCCCACTTACAGTATTTCAACACTTATGATAAAGCTATAGTATTTTTGAATATATGGAAATAGTGCAAAGCCAGAAAGAGCAAATGAACATTACAGAGTGACCAAAAAATAGTCCTCCAATTTTTGCCTAAGAAGACATTGTAGTCTGGTAAAATAAAAAACATTTTGGAAGAAATATGCTTGTGATTTTCGGTAGGTAAATATTAACAATCCTTAACATGTGCAGTAATGCCCTTGGATTTCTTTTCCCTTATGTGATTTTTTGAATGAGCAACAAATTATTGGATCATAAATGTTTCCTTGAATCTTTTAAGTCTATTAAAATCTTAGAGAAATCTGAGGTGAATTTCTTGTTTTACTCCATCCTTTTTATGTTTGAAAGCCTAGATGATTTTTTTTTTTTTATTCCTGGATTCAAAAAATCACAATAATGCTTGAAGACACCTGGAAAAAATTATCAAGGGTAATTCTTAGTTTACAGGTTTAAAATGTCCCCCCAAAATACAAAAGTAAACATTTGAGAGAAAAGTAAGTCAAGACAACTAAAAGAAGGACAGTAAATTATTCTACCACAGTACAATGTTTACAAATTAGAAGAGTCTAAAATATTTGATTGATGAAAAGACTTTCAAATTAAATCAAAATGTGAAATAAAACAAGCCATGACACAACCAAACCCAAAGCAGAGTTGAGAACGACTGGGCACAGAGAAGGAAGAGTATGACATCTGTCACACAAGTGGGGACTGCGCACACAGAAGCTCCTCACACTGTCTCTCTCTTGCCCTTGCCCACCGCCTTCTGTGGACAGGCAACCTTCCCACAGAGAGGACACATAGTGATCATGAGGGACTCCTTACAAAGAAGAAATGAAAGAACCATCTTAACCTCTGGAGCTTTCCAGAAAGATGTTTCATGACTCATTATGGAACTTTTATCTGAATCCAATTAAGACTTATTTGCATCTATTTATATCTGTAGGACATCTCAGGGAAATGTTAGTACTTCTTCCAATCGTTCTTCTGATGTCTGCCTAAACTGACAATTTCTAAGCCTCAAAGTGTAATTTTTCCTCATTGTAATCAAGACTTTTTTGTTGTTACTATGTTTCCAATGCTGCTGTCTTCTAAGGTATGATCCTCACAAATTGATCCCTTTAAGTTACATCCAATTTTATTTTTCGTTTCTCACTCTGCCTTTTGCAGAGTGCCCTGTAAATGTAATCACACAGCCTTTTCAGACTGACTTACTGCTTATTATTGCTGAAGAGTGTTAATAACAATACAGTATTATTGAAGAGTGTTGCACCCATTCACCTCGCGAAGAACATCTTGGTTGCTTCCAGCTTTTGCCAATTATGGATGAAACTATCATAAACATTTGCACATAGGTTTTTGTGGACGTATGTTTTTAAACCAGTTGGCCGAGTGCTTAGGACACGGTATGCCATGGCTGGGGTTAGTTTAGTATGGAACTGCCAAATTCTTTCCAAGTTCCCATAACAGTCTGTATTCCTACCAGTAGTGCGTGAAAATTGCTGTTCCTTTACATCTCACCGTCAAGTGGTACTGTCAGTTTTTGGATTTGGGTCATTCTGATGTGTATGTAGTGGTACTTCGGTGAGGTCATTTGCCTTTCCCTCATGACAAATGAAATCGAGTATCTATTCATGTACTCTCTGTCATCTGTGTATCTTCTCTGGTGAAATTCCTGTTGAGATCTTTGGCCCTTTTTTCAATTGGGTTGTTTGTTGTTTATTGTTGAGTTTTAAGTGTCCTTAGTATGTTTCTGGTACAAGTACTTTTCAGATGTGTTTTGACAGAGTTCTCCCAGTCTGTGCCTTATCTTTTCATTCTCTCAAGAGGGTCTTTCAGAGAGCAGAGATTTTTAACTTTAATACCTTCCAAATAATATTCTTTTTCTTTCATGTAGCATGCTTTTTGCATTGTATCCAAAAACGAATCACCAATCCCAAGTTCACATACATTTTCTCCTTGAAGTGGTATTATTTTACATGTTACACTTAGATATAGATCTGCTTTGAGTCACTTTTTGTGGAAGATATGAGGTCTGTGACTAGGCTTTTTTTGCATATGGATATCCAATTGTTCTAACACTGTTTTTTGAAAAGACTATCCTTTCTCTATTGAGTATGCTTTGTCAAAAAGCAGTTGACTATATTTGTGTGGATTTATTTCTGGGCTCTCTGTTCTGTCTCATTGATCTGTGTACTATTCTTTTGCCAATACCATGCTGTGTGATTACTGTAGTTTTATAATAAGTCTTGGAATCAGATAGCATAAGCCCTCCAACTTTGTTCACTTTTAATGTTTGTACTGTCTATTCTAGGTTTTTGCCTTTCCATGGACATTTTAGATTCAGGTTGCCAATATCTACAAACAGTTTACTGGGATTTTAACAGGGTTGTGTCATAGTTACCTGTTTATAAGGATGTGTGTAATAAATCCTTTCTGGAATTTATTGCCAAAGTGAAGTTTACTTCTTTTCAGGACACGGAATGTTTTTCAGTGAAATCCATCTAAGCCTGGACCTTTCTCGTTTTAATATTGACATCAAGAAAACAAAGAAATCATATTTAGAAGTCACTCTGGTTATTTATTTTTTGTATTGTTTTCAATGAGCTTTTTATTTTAACATCCAGACCTGCATATATATGTGTGTACACATATATATACACATACATATACATATTTATATGTATATATTCATATATATTCCAGCCCTATGCTATTAGTGGTAAATATAAGTTATAATTAAGATTAGAAATAAATTAAACATAAATATACAAATAGAATAAAGTAAAAATTTAAATAAAAATATCAACAAAATGTTATTACATTTTGTTTTGGTGAAATTTTTATAGACAGTTGTCTTCTATGTTAAATATAATAGTTGGTTTTTCATATATGTTGTCTTACTTTTATTTCAAGAGATTCTTTAATAGAATTGGAGACTATCCTACATGTAAATGCAAGGTCCTTATGACCTACCAAAGAGGAGAATATGGGCAGCATCTTTTGTTATGGTGTTTTTGGTTAGTGAATATTCCAAAGGTTTATTGGAGCTAGAATTCAAATTTATCATGTTAGAAAAATATATTTGGAAATGCACTGAAGCATGACCAGTGGAAAAAGACAACAGGGCCTACTTTTACTTAGATTGTGTTAGTAGTTGAACATTTGCAGAACAGAGAATTTGAAGATGTATTAACAACACTGTACAGTGATATTTCCTCAGATTCTGCACAAAATCAACACAGTGGTTTCTCCTGTAACTCAGTGATGGAAAGAAGGAACACTATTTTTTAATGGTTAAACTATGTCATCTGGTTTACCTTTTATAGTTTGTGAAAAATATATTTTACATAATGCTGGTTCTTTCCTTTGCACGTAAATAGCACTTTTCATCAATTCCCTTGGGCAAGAACAAACAACTAACTTTGAAAAAGAAGTATGCTGAAGAGATATCATGTATATAATAGAGTAGTAGACCTGAGATAGAACCCAAAAATCTTGTAAAGTTTCTGCATTCGTAAAATATACTATATTTTTTTCTTATCATTCAAAATGTATCTGGGGCCTATTGAAACTAAAATAATATTTCCAGAAATAAGACGATCTCCATAAGCCATTTGTAAATTCAAAATGTCACCCACACATTATTGCTAGAGATTTTACCTCACCTCCTATCTCGTTAGTGAACTCGTAACTATCCTTTAAAACCTACACCAAATGGCAAACCCTTTGTGAAGTGTTCTTGGCTAATTCTGCGTACACTGGAATTCTAGGATGGCACACTTTTAAATATACACTTACGCATTGGTATTTATCACTACACCCTGAGCAAATTGATAAAAGTATAAATATGGCCAGCATCTTTTTTTTTTTTTTTTACCTGAAATAAGCATACTACTTGACACTAATAGACAGAGAATCTTTACAGTACTGTGAATCTTTACTTACTGTGATTTTTACAAGATCGTTTTGGGGGGGAACAGAGGGGTTCCACATCTGAAAACTGGCTCATGATTCATAAATTGAACAATGGAGCATGACTTCTTGATAAGGTGACCACCTGAAGTCTCCTCCATTCTTGCCTTAATTTGATTATAGATGTTAAGTAGCATCTCTACTCGCTGCCTCTAATAATGCCATATCCTATGAACCATCTCCACGACTCTTAGTGGGCCATGTCCCTTGGCTGCTTTTCTGACCTTGCTACATGTTGCAAGTAATTATGGGCCATTGGCTTCTGGCAGTTAAACCCCACCACATGGTCTCTATTGTCTTGGGCCCCCATCATCCTTATTACTATGTTAACGCTGACCAGACCAATGGGGAACGCATGGATGAAAATTGCCCATTGAAAAATTGCCTATTGTCCATTTTCCTTCATGGCTGGAAAGGGCTCAGGTTTACCATTCTCCTCTGGTCAGTCATTAACTGGGGACAGCACAGGGAATGTGTGGCCTTTGTGGGAATACAGCCATAGATCTCAAAGGTCCAACAGTTGAAGGCTGGTGGCTCACTGCACTACTCAGAACACCTCCCCCACCCCCACCATCTTGTTCTTTAACATAGAAATATATGTCAGCATAACTGATCTATAGTCCTTCAGCCCACTTGTATCTGCATGTATCCTTTTCTCTTCCACTCCTATTACAGTATTAATAAGTGTGTTCTTACTCTCTAAAGACATTTTTTTGTTGTTGTTACTTATGTTTCAGAAACAAACATCCTCCACCATTTTGAGAAATTATATTACTGATTATCCACTTCATTGCTATTTCTCTCCTCCTGGATGATAAGCCTCATGGTGGCGGAAGTGTCTGTTTGTTTACTGAAGTATCCTAGATGCCTAGAATATTGCTTGGAATATAGTAGGTGATCCGTAATTACTGATTAAATGAATGAATAATTACATTCATCTTCACCCTGTGGCTTTTAAATGTTTAAATCCCTGCCATCTTGGAAAAATAAATTCTTTCTCCATACTCGGTATCTTATATTCATCTACTTTATCTTTCTTTACACTATTTGATAGGCAGATTTCTAAATAGAGCTGATGAAGCTGTTTTTACTCCCAAACTTGCCATTCATTCCTTAATCCTTCCCCATCTAGTAAACACATCATTTTGAAAATATCTTTTTCATAAGATCTTTAATGACCTCTGTGCACCTGCTTTTAATATCATATGTCAGTCCCTGAAATTTGCTATCTCAGCATTTCACACTACTTATCACACCCTCTCCCTCGAGAGGTCTCTCCTTGGCTTCTTTGAAGCTATGCTCTCTTGGTCTCTTTCTGCTATGCCAACTTCTCTCTGTCTCCCTTAGGATCTTTCTTCTCACCCATTCCCTAAATTTTATACTTGAATTAAATCTGACATCTCACCTTTTTTGCTCCCCGCATCCTCTCTATGTAATATTTTGCACACACATGCTTTTGATCACAACATAGAGATGTTGACAACACCTACATTTGACTCTTTAACATAACTTTTCATCTTCAAAACAAATTCATGTTTCTAGCTATTAACTTGAATCTTCACTTAGATAACTCATAGACAATTCACATTAAACATGTCTAAACCAAACTTGTGATTGTTCCCTACGTTAGAGAGATTTCCCTATTTGAATGCATGGGAGAGGCCTATATCCAATTGCACAAACAAGAAATGGAGTCTTCCTTGATATTTTACTTTTTTCTCTCTTATATGCAATTACCCTAATGTCCTGCAAATTTTACTGCTAAATGCATCCCAATTAAATATTTTCTCCATCATTATCCCCTTTTTCTTAGCTCATCCAATCCCTTCTATCTCCATTACTACAATAGTTTATTTGGTCATAACACATCCACTTTTTGCTATTTCCAAATCCTTTCTACACATTAAACTAGTGTAGATTTTTCTTTTAGCACAAATCTGATCATGCCCTTCACTAGTTCACTCTTCACTGTATCATCTCAGTTACTTTAAAATGATTATTGTCATTTTTTTAAAGTAAGCTCTACGCCCAGGGTGGAGCCCAATGTGGGGCTTGAACTTACAATCATGAGATTAAGACCTGAGCTAAAATGAAGAGTTGGACACTTAACAAATTGAGCCACCCAGGCGCCCCCTGATTACTGTCATTTTTAACATAAATAACGGCCCTTAAATTTCTTTATTCTAGTTACTCCTCCAGCCTTATAGAATATTTCAGGAAGATTCGTGAAAGAAATAAAAGTGAATGAAGGAACCCAATCTGGGCAATATGAATAAACTAAATATACAAATAACAATAACAAGTTGTGACCCCTGATTTTCAGAATCCACATAAATCGGGACCATATCTCTTTCATAATTTTTTTTTGACACAGAGACTGCGTGGGCATGTGCAGTGGTGGGGAGAGAGAGAGGGAGAGAGAATCTTAAGCAGGGCATGTGCAGTGGGGGAAGAGAGAGAGGGAGAGAGAATCTTAAGCAGGCTTCATGCCCAGCACAGAGCCTGATGTGGGGTTTAATCTCATGACCCTGAGATCATTACCTGAGCCAAAATCAAGAATCAAACGCTTAACCAACCGACTGAGCCACCCAGGCACTCCCATAATTATAAATCTTAAGTATAGCATAGTGGCTAAGATTTAGTAAAATATTCAATAAATGTACATTATCCACATGTAAAGGCATAAAAATGTACACAAATTAGATAATCTTAATATATGACCTATCTTCTTAAAAACATCTATTATTCTATTTGTGTATCTCCTAAGGAACTCTACTAGTTTAAGGATACAATAAAATTTCACTTGTTCAAGGAATTCATATATAAGTGAAACTAAAACAGAATCTGAATTTGCCAAATCATTTAAGTAGTTTCTCGGGGGAGATACAGTTTTATGACTGTTGAAGAAACAAATCTTAACTGTCACAGAGATATTTTATAAAGTGTTTAGAAAACTGGGGAAAATAAAATCTTCCTGTCAGTATAAAAACATATGTAATGTATTCTTCTCTATAACCATCAATAAAAAAGAAAACTTTTTAACATCTTTGCACTGAACATTTACATTTCACATTGTGAATCAATCAATACATTGGTAGATTTGTATTTAAAAACCAATTAAGCAGTTATTATTAATTGTCTGCAAACTGAATATAAACTTTGAGCTTTTGATGAGAAATTTGAATTTATACAAGCCATGCACAAACCCCTCTATCAATTCCATGAAAACTGAACCACTCGTTATAATAGCAGAGATGAGTGTTCCAGGGCAGGTAGCGTACATGTTGACAACCTCAACTTGTGGCTACTAGAGGGATTTGAGTCATTGCTATTTCTCAGGCTTCAAGAAAAGAAAAACAGAAAGTCAATGGATGGTAGTCTGGTCTTTACAGAGATGTCATATCATTCTTGTTTGCATGTCATTGGTCCAGTTATTTACATGGTCTTCCCTAATGTATAGGAAGCTGAGAAATATAAGACTGAATGAGTAATGAGCAAATTGAAATGAGTAGATATCAAACAATTGTAATAAATTTGCATTATGGTGAGCAGAAATAATAGAATGACAGAAAGTAAACAACATCATCTTGAGAATAATTTATTGTTGAGCTTCTCAGCTTTTTGGCTAAGATCAAGTGAGAAGAATTTATTGTTGAGATTGATTTTATTTCACTTTCTTTTAAATAAGTAAGACTCCAGAAAGATTATGGTTTGATAGATAGTGGCTGGAGAAATGATCCAAAAGAGAGAAAAAGTTTGATGTTATAAGACATAGATAGAATAACAATATGTAAACAGGACAATGAAGGGTTCTGAATGAAACGAGCTCTGACCAGAAGAATTGAGAATAGTTGCCTATTTTAATAGGAGAAAAGGGATGCTTGATGATGAAGGGGGCTTTGTACATTTAATGATGGGATAGCAAGGGGGTCCTACTTATCATGAAGTATGAATTTACCTATGTTGGTATCAACTTCTGCCTTGGGCTACGGGCAATCACAAATCCTTGATGGATGGAAACGTCCTCTATTTATTCCTCCAGGGTTACCACACAGTAGGAGAATATCAATATGAATTCCTAGTTGATCATCAGGAAACACCTAGGAAATAGGCCTACAGTGTGTGAAAGTCAACAGAAAGAAAAACAATATACTTTGATTGTAGAACATACCAAGGATAACAGAAATGGAATTTATTTTTCCTCCTTTTTTTTAAGATTTATGAGAGAATGCAGGTGGGTGAGGGGCAGAGGGAGAAGGAGAAAGAGAATCTCAAGCAGACTCCCCACTGAGTGTGGAGCCCAACTCTCGGCTCCATATCACGACACTTGAGATCATGACCTGAGCCAAAATCAAGAGCTGGAGGCTTGACCAACTGAGGCACCAAGGTGCCCCTAGAAATGGAATTTCTTAAATATAAATTATAAAATAACTACATATTAACATTTTATAAAATATTGAAAACAACAACAAAAAAGAAAACAAGACATTAAGAAAATGGTCATATATATCTCACAGAGATGCTTGTCATAGGTATTGCTACTCCTTCTCATTTCTGATTTTTCTTCTGGAAAACCTGCTTAACTGAGATTTTGCTTGATTTAAAGTCTCTACTATATCCTTAGTAGTGAAAATACAGGGAACTCTTTGTTTTTCCTCTTTTTTTCATAATATACACAAATCTGGCTCTTCTTATCCTTAAAATCAAAATTTTCTACATATGTATGACTTTCTCAGCCAAAAGTAAAAAAAAAAAAAAAAAAAGGATGTGCATTCTGCTCTTTTGTCCTTTTAATCCCCTCCCCATGGATCTTAGCAGTAAAGATCTGTAAAATTTCTAAAGGACTTGGCACTCTAAGTTAATGAAGATAAAAATGATCAAATATTTTTAATTAAAAACAGAAAAATGGAAACCATACATAAATGGGAAGAATGAAAGGAAAGCAAAAGTACTATTTATCTTATCATGGAGTACATCCTTGAAGACATTAACATACTTGAGTATAGAGAAAGAAAACATGAATGTTTTAAATAACCACATAAATAGGTAATTGTTACATTATGAAAAAATCATTTTAGTTTAGTAGTCCTGTATTTCAAAATTATTTTTTGTAAAATTAGTATTTCTTAAATTCTGATGATCTCTGAGTTAACTATAATATAGTTTCCTTTGTCAAACTATCCTTTGATAAATTGGCATAGCAACAATACTCTTTCAAGAGCCTATTCCAAAACCTTAATTTGAGCATGAAACCAGATATTAGTAATCCTGTTCTGTACAGAATAAACCTTAAAACCACAGAGTATCAATTGCATCTGGTCTATTGCAATCTTAGAGACAACCTTAAATCTACTGAAATCATTATCAAAATATAGGTATAAATATATTCATATTGTAGTATAATGGTTTCTGAGTTAACTTGAGCTATCTGGGACTAATTTACATGACTCTTAGTTTCCTTATAAATTTCAAACAAACAGGATGCATTTTTATTGAGATAGCATGGACAAAATAGGTGCATATGGTAATATCTCTGGAGCTCTACTCCTGGTCACAAAATAGGAGATTCACATGATTCCTCTTTTTCTTCTGCCTGGATATAGAGAGTGATAAATTATGGTGTTACTAATCCATCTTCTGCTATTACTTGATTATGCTTGGCACATATTTTCAATTATGGTAATAAATGGTATAAATCTGATTCTAACAAAATATCATCTGAACAATGAAATCTGAAGAACAATGGGCCAACTTTAGGTAACACATACATCCCTTCAACCAGACTGCCCCATACCACCACCATGTTCCTGTCCTTCAAAAAAAGCAAGTACTTCTTGATGGACCCATTTCTCCTGATGCATATAAGTGTATATATATGTATGTGTGTGTCTATATATACATATATATATGTATGTATGTGTATGTATATATATATATACATATATATATAAATTATAAGCATATAAATATAAAAGAAAAAGAGTTTGGTAATATAGATCAAGACATTTCTCTGTTCACAGACTAATAGCACAAATTTATATCCTACCACTGTACTCTATACCTAATTGAAAACAGTTTTTTCAATTTTTCCTCATAGATAGAATATAGTTTTAACTTCTTAAAAGTAAATCTACATACTTTGGCTGAAACCTGTTTTACTATCTTTATTTGCTAAGAGGAATGGCTAAAAGAGCTTGACAGATAAGTAAATATATTTTTAATCTATTATAGACCCTTGAATCTAAGGAAATAATTACCTCCTTAAATAGAACCACTTACACTTTCTTACTAGATGAATTCGAAAAACTCTTCCTTCTTTGTGTTTATTATTGCTAAAGATTAGCTGCTATTTGTTTATATGACAATGTTTAATTCAGGAATATTAAAAAGTAAAATAAAACTCAATAATTTACAGGAAAGTGCTGCACAGCTGGAAAATGTCATTATTATTCTCCTTTGCAAAACAGTATTTTCATGTTTCCTACTGATATGTGATTATTGTTGCATCTGAAATGCTGACCGACCATTTAATAGCATATAATGGGATGCTGTAAGCTTAGTAACTGGAGCTAAATATGTATAGACTGCTACTCATTACTAAGAAATAGTGTGCTTAGGAGTAGGCTCCAAACAAAGAAAGAATCAAGAATATCTAGACCAAAGTAGGGGAAAAAAACAACAACAAAAAGATGCTTAATTTCCTTTTCCCAATTGCCAAAAAAGACTATTCTTGATGAAAAATAAGACATGATACTACCCGTCATAAAATTATAGCACATTAAAAATGTAAACCTCATGCTTCTAGAAATCAAGTTATATATCATATAATGTATAAGTATATTATATATTTAATATATTTTTATATTTAATATAAATTATACATTATAATTATACTTATCACTTATATTTTGTATGTTATACTGATATATATTTTATATTAAATATATAATATATACTATATACACCTTTCCTTAGGTGACAATCCTAGATTAGCATTCAAAAATATGCATTTTTTGCACTACTATGAATGGCTATAATGTCAGGCAGATTCACGTGGAATTACAGGTCTCACCCAACAAAAAAATTTACTAACAATGCTAAGGAATAGTGAAAAATTATACCCTGACTCTTCCATTTGTAGCTGCGTAAAGTCCCTTCCTTTAGAGTGATGAGATAAAAATGCATGTAGTAGAGATTGGTACAAGAAAATCATTTAAATTTAAAGTATTTCTGTTTTTATAACTTGGTAGTTACATAGCTACAAATTCTACGTGATTTATGTCCACTCCTGACAGTTATATCCCATAAATCCATAAATTTCAAATTTGGTTTCTAATAACCAATCTAGAGTGGACAAGAATATCTTCCTACATAAAAGCTAAGTACAGAGCAGTGCCTACAATCTTCAGAGTTTTATTCCAGCAAGTCATTTCCAATAGCATGTTTCTAGGACATCTGATGAGGGGCAAGAAGGCCACAGGCCACAGATAAATCTGAAGAATCAGGGGGCACCTTACAAACCCACTGCTAACTCTTCCCTGCCCATGTTCAAGGTAAATTATATGGTCAGGGAACTTCATGTTGAATAAACAAATGTGGCTATTTGAGACATTAAACCTAAGTTTCCACTAATTGCAGAAAATGCAGGAAGTTATTCAGAAACCCACTCTGAGTGCATAAAAAATACTGAACACATATTCGTGTATAGTAACAAGTTATGTATACCTCTATCATTTAGTCATTTTTAAATTTAGAAGCTGTAAATGAAATAAATGTACATCAGTTTGAAATATAACTCTTGCAGAGAGAAAATTCTTGCAGATGGAACAGATAGAAAATTATAATTTCCAATTTTAATTAATTTTACAGGAACACTTTCAATTCTTTTTTTTTTTTTTTTAGATTTTATTTATTTATTTGAGAGAGAGAGAGAGCATGTGCACCTGTAATTGATAGGAGGGGCAGAGGGAGAGGGAAAGATAGAAGCAGACTCCCCACTGAATGCAGAGCCCGATGTGGACTTCAATCTCAGGACCTTG
Organism: Mirounga angustirostris; assembly: GCF_029215605.1. Taxonomy (NCBI): domain Eukaryota; kingdom Metazoa; phylum Chordata; class Mammalia; order Carnivora; family Phocidae; genus Mirounga; species Mirounga angustirostris. Next base: position 6,065,272 of record NW_026991722.1, on the reverse strand, counting down.
AGATCATGACCTGAGCTGAAACCAAGAGTCAGTCATTTAACCAACTGAGCTACCCAGGTACCCCAGGAACACTTTCAATTCTGTACAAGTGTTATTTCCTTTCCTCAACTTTTTCTTAGCTGCACACCTCTTAATCCGATCTTCACAGCATTCCTTTTAATTATGTTAATTTAATCAACAATATTACTAGGATTTTTTGTTTTCTGGGAGTTGATGCTATCTCAGTTAACTTTGCAGATACCTGCTTGTAACCCTTTGAGTTCATCCTCCACAGCTTTTCATACCTTGGTAGTGCTTTCCTTTTCAGCACTGAGTAATAGTCCACTGTCTGGATGTACAGTTTGTTTATCCGTTCACCCACTGAAGGATATCTTGGTTGCTTCCAGCTTTTGGGAATTATAAATAAAGCTGCTATAAAATCCATGTGCAGGTTTTCATATGGATATAAGCCTTCAACTCCGTTGAGTAAAAACCAAGAATCATGATTGCTGGATTGTGGTAAATGTATGTTGAGTATGTAAGAAACTACCTAACTGTTTTCCAAAGGGACTGTACCATTTTGCATTCCTGCCAGCAATGAATGAGAGTTTCTGTTGCTCCATATCTTCGCCAGCATTTGGTGTTGCCAGTGTTCCAGATTTGGGGCCATTCTAATAAGTATGTGGTAGTATACTTTTTATTAGACCATGTTGATATGTACTACCAAGTAAACTACCAGAAAAGTTTTGTCTTATATTCTCTCTAGAAGAATGCATGGTCTATATCTTTATGAAATATAGAAATTCAATAATTAAAAATATAACATGTTACATTACTTCAGGTATCTTTGAATAGTAATGAGTTCAACTAAGTTCTGATTTCATATGGGAAATAATGTCAGTTTCTAAACATTACCCCTTTTTTATTTGTAAAAACCAAAACCACTTACATAAGTGTGTTAGGCATGGTTCTCCAGAAAAGAACCAATGGGTTACACACATGTGTGTGCACATACACACACATACACGCACTGATTTGTTGTAAGTAATTGGGTCATGGGATTATGGAGGCTGAGAACTCCAAAATCTGCAGTTCGAGTCCAAAGGCTGTCTGCTGGCAGAATTCCCTCTTGCTGGGGGGAGGTCAGGCTTTTATTCTATTTAAGCCTTCATCTCAGAGGTTGAGGTTTAGCCATGTTAGGGACAACCATCTACTGTACCCAAAGTTCACCCATTTTAATTTTTATCTCATCTAAAAATACCCTCACAGAAACATCCAAAACAGTGTTTGACCACATAGCTGGACACCACTGCCCAGTCACACGGACACATAAAATTAATCATCACAATGATATAACATGAGAGTTCTAGCATTTCATTTTATTTCACTATTTGCATTACTACTCACTTTTGTGTCCAGAGTTGTTCAAAAAACAAATAAATGAGAACTAACTTTCAATCACTGAAAAATAAAATGCATTTTTTACATAAAATTTACGGTAATAGTGCCACTGATAATTTTCATCTTTAAAAGACTCAGAAAAGAGTACTGCTTTTTTCCAAAGTTGCAATAAACACTGTAATGTTTCATTGATTCTGTTATCCTATACTGACCAATTGAAACCAAAAATTAACTTATGAAAAGTAGTTTCAGGAAGTATGTTTCTTTGGAAAATTTTGAACATGAAACGAATTTTGATCTGCACATTTTTTCTCCTTTCCATTTTCCATTTCAAAAGTTTCAGAAGCTTTTTCATGTTTCATCCCCATACTAGGCAGCCTCAGATGTGTTTCATTTCAGAATTGTGAGGATCTTTGAGTCCCATTATTCAAAGTAAAATGGAATGAATTGGAGAGTTATCAACCAACATGAAGTGTTCCTTTTTCGGAGGCAAACCTAGGATGACTTTAAAAAAATATTCAGAGAAGACCCAAATGTCATGATTCCTCCTAGGCGCGGGATCACGTCCTGTAAATTTGAGCCTTTGGCTGTGGAGGGCTCTCCCACAGAGTGCCCTGAGTTGGCTTGCATTGTGTAAGTGGTGGTAAAAATTTCACATCAATCCTGCCTCTTCTCTTCCATCAAGATGCATCTGTCATGACAGACAAGGCGACCAAGAAAACTCAATAAACTAACCTGCAGCAAAGTGTTACTTGTTATTATGCATCCTATGTATTTATTCACTTTTAACTGTGACAACACTTTGATATGAAACAATGCCTCTCAATAGAACAATAGGTGTCAGGCTACTCAAGGAGGAATCTGTCGCCTTTGCTGATATACAATGACAGTAGAGCTTTTTAGATATGTGCAGGGAAACCACAGTTTAGGGGCTCCACACTGAAAATCAGATGGTCTAGATGTATAATGGTATGTTGAAGACAGGCAGGGCTCTAAGGAAATTTTCATGGAGAGAGAGATTTTCCTGGAGGTCTGTTGTAGGGCACCTATGGAATAAGATTCAAGAGACAAGGTTAGAAGTATGGTAGTTTGTACCAGGTTTAGCCCTGCATATGGAGCAGCTGCACAAAATGGGAGGAACTCAACCTCTGTGAGTTTCTGTGGCATGCAGAAAAACAAGATACTGAGCATCTTTTCATATACCTATTGGCTACTGTACATTTTCTTTGGAGAAATAGCCATTCAATTCCGGCCAACAGATATATAAAAAGATAGTCAGCATCCAGTAATCATCAGGAAGACACAAATCAAAACTGCAATGAGCTATCACCTTGTTAGAACAGCTATTACCTCAAAGACAAAAGATAATAATTATTAGCAAAGATGTAGAGAAAAGAGAACTCTTGTGATAATATAAATTGATACAGCCACTATGGAAAACAGTATGGAGTTTCCTTAAAATATTAAAAATAGATATACAAAATGATCCAGGAATCCTACTTCTGGGGATATATCCAAAAGAATTGAATCAGGATCTCAAAGAGATATTTTCACTCTCATGTTCATTGCAGCATTATTAACAATAGCAGACATGGCAACAACTTAAGTGTCTGTCTATCTATCTATCTATCTATCTATCTATCTATCTATCTATCATTTATCTATCACCTACCTCTTAAATGTATATATGTATATATGCCTTAAAAATGAATATTATTCAGCCTTATGAGGAAATTCTGCCATTTGTAACAACATGGATGAACCTGGAGGACATTATGCTAAGTGAAATAAGCCAGACAGAGAAAGACAAATACTACATGATATCACTTATATGAAGAATCCAAAATAGTCAAATCTCATGAGTAGAAAAGTGACTTCCAGGGCCCAGGGGGACAGGGTGATGAGGAGATTTTCAATGGTTATAAAGCTGCAGTTATGCAAGATGAATAAATTCTAGAGATCTTCTGTAAACATAGGGCCTATAGTTAACAATACTGTACCTTACAAATTTTTTTAAGAAAGTAGATACCATATTATTTAATTATAATCAAAAGCCATATAGATAGATGGATAGATAGATTATTGAGAGAGAGAAAGAGAAAGAAATGTAAAGTTGTGGGAGAAGGGAGTGTTCTCCCCATGTTTAATGAAAGAAAATATCACTGTGATGTTCATAGTACTGAAAGGAATATACTACTGATTTGACCATAATAATAATTATTTTAATAAAATAGTAGCTAGCATATAGCAAATGGCTATTATACAATGATCACTGTGTTAAGAGCTTTCCCTACAGGTACATGTCACAGGAAGCCCATAGCAGGTACTGAGCATTGTTCCTCCAGGGAAAATCAGCTCCCTCAAACCCCTTGCTTCCCTGGTAAGCAAACTTCAATTTCTTCAGGTAGCAAAAGAGGATCTTTGATTCCAGGAAGGGTGTCTAGCTTCTAGCTTAGCATGGTTGGACTGAGCCCAGCATGGAGACTTATTCCCATTGATCCATCTAAGTGTTGAGCATGTGACCAACTTCAGCTACAAAAGATATAACGGGAACTCTGATGATTCACGGACCAAAGGGCACGGGTTCTTCGGTCTCTCTATTCTGACACTCTGGCTTCATGCTCAGGTTGGTAGCGAGATGGTGTGACAGTTACTGATCACATTCAGAAATGACTGAGTCTCTTTTCCTAGGATAGAAATAGATCACTCCTCATGTATTTTAAAAATGCGAAGTTTTGGTCTATTAGACATCTATGATATTCAAAAACTATTATTAAAGGTTATTTTTTTTCTTAGAACTCTATACCCCACATGATTAGAAACTCCATCTCTAGGGGCGCCTGGGTGGCTCAGTCGTTAAGCGTCTGCCTTTGGCTCAGGTCATGGTCCGGGACCCTGGGATTGAGCCCCGCATCGGGCTCCCTGCTCCACAGGGAGGCCTGCTTCTCCCTCTCCTACTCCCCCTGCTTGTGTTCCCTCTCTCGCTGTGTCTCTCTCTGTCAAATAAATAAATAAAATCTTTAAAAAAAAAAAGAAACTCTATCTCTATATTTAAAATTTAGCTTATGTTCCCAGTGAAGTTCCTTATATATATATAGAGAGAGAGAGAGAGAGAGAGAGAGAGACTTCTCATCTAGTGAACTCTTGTGTTTATTATTCCACAAATGGTATTTTCCATTAAGACACTTAGAATCTTAAATTTTGATCAATAATGAAACTGAATATCAAATAAAGTTCTTATTGGTTTTACCTTGTTTCATCTTTTATTCTTTCGAGTGCCTGCAGAACTATCTTTTTTGTCTAATTATGATGAACTCACACTGGCCTGAGGCTGCATCTGCTATTGGCCATTTTAGATGTGCAATTCAAGGCAAACTATGTATCTGAGCTTTGGATTCTTCATATGTAAAATGAGTTGTTGGGATGAACAAATGAGGTAAAGCATATAGAGCATAGAAGAACATCTAGGAAACTTAGCTATTTTTTGTGTAGTGTAAAAATTCCTTCAACAGAAAGCATGCCTATAAGTTTTGTCTTGTGCAGTGTCCAACACATTGCTATCATTTATTAATGTGATATTATAATAACCTCTTGTGTTATTATGACATATTTCAGTGTCAGCCACAGTATTGTTGTTATATAAGGTAAAGCAATAAACTTACATAACTACAGTTTCAAATTTCTTTAATAATAACACGTTTCCTCTTCATTGAAATGAAAATACCCAGAGCTCCTTGGCCATCAATGCTAAAAGTAGACCCTGCTTTATTTTTCCATTACTTTACAAATAATGTCTACTTACCACATACTATCTTATAGTATACATTCTTTTGTAGATAATCAGTGAATTTCAATGAGAATTTTAATAAGTCCTAAGTATTGTATTAGATTTGCTTATGCCGGGTGTTTATCATGACCCATGAAAGGTCTGGGAAGAAAAGAGATTATTTACTGTATTTCAGAGTTTGAGGCATGTTATGAATTAGATTCATTATTGCTGTTTGTACATGCAGTGTTTTTATATTAAAATTATTTAACTCTTTTGTAGACAATTTCTAATTTGTCCTAATCAGCTAGGGATCCTAAGAGTTTGATACCTTCCTGAATTACCAATTTAGTAGGAAAAAAATGTGATTGAAATAATCATGCAATACAATATCATAAAAAGTATGTTCAGACAACTTTATAAATGCATGCTATTTTGAATTTTAGTATTAGCATTATTTTTCTGCAGTTGAGTCTTATAGTAAATATCATTCAACATATATTATAGTATTATTGAAGGGATTGCAACAATGTGCCCCCATAAATATTGTGCTACATAAATGTGGAAAGAGCATAATTTATCTCTGAGAAATATGGGCTTGTTAACATGGCAAAATGAGAAGAAACAAAATACCGGAATGCTCACATAAAAATGGAAACTAATATTTATTTGCATAAATTTTTAAATGCATATTATTTAAATAGACATAACCACTTATAAATGAAGATTAACAAGTTACTCATCAACCAGATTATTGTTATGTTGCTAAAGAAAAATATATAGAACTCTAAGAAAAGTCAGTTACAAAAGCAACAATGGATTTTAAGCTTGCATGAACAGTAGGAAAATCAAGAGAGAGAATAACAGAGAAAAGAACAGAGTAAAGAAAACTAAATTGGACTTAATTTCTCTTTTAAAGGGTTATTATGTGAACCAAACACAGCTTTGTGGTATCGTTCGGGACAAAAATTTATCTCTGTGTGTAATACATCTTAACCATAAGCATATAGTGTTAGTGTAAGCTGAAGTTGACCTTCTAAGTTGTCTGCTTTTGCTCTTCTTTTGCTGACATTGGTACAGAGTTGAAAAAGACTAGAGCCTTGGCAAGGAATCTAAGAAATATGGCCAACGTTACTAGATTTGATTTAAGAACTCTGCAGTGCCTTTTGTTTCGACGTCTAATGAAGACATTTGTACTGAGGTTAATGTTGAGACTTACAAAAAAATGTTGCCGTTCCTTTCATAAAGTTGGTAACTGGAAGAGAGAGAGGAGATGATTCAAAGTATGATGAATTTGATAAATGGTGCTTTTAGCCTAGTTTGCTGTTTGCAGTGAGGTTGTCCGTCATGGGTATTGAACCATATGCAAATGTAGGACATTGGCTTAGTATACTGTTTTGTAGTACATGACAAATAACTTCTAACATGTCAGGAAATAAGTGCTTTGGCGAAATCACATCCTTAGTTATTATCTGTGTGTGTGTGTGTCCTTGAGACTGTATGCCTTTTGTCTCTTTCTACTAAAAGAAAAGTAATAATAGACATTAAAAATATAACCACCATTAGGAATCATAGATATTTCTCAGGAAGGTTAGCATATTGACACATGTAAGTTAATTCATTAGAAATATGACCAGTCTTTATTCCCTTTAGTCACTTAAAAAATAAATAAGACCTTCAACCATGCCTTTGTGTAGAAAATGCCGTATTACTTGGTTTATACATATTGCATGAGAAATTGCATAATATTTATAACCCTTGCCAGCCATTCTGTGCCCAGAATGCAAATGCCAACAAGAAGCACATATACCCATAATCAAATCATAAGCCATGTGCTATTATATCTTCCAATTAGAGTGATAAAGCTTCAAAAGTTGCCTTCGCCTATACTCGCAAGAAAATAGAAGATGCATTGTCATTTCATTCCCTGTAATGTCTTCTATGGATCCTCAAACCCAATATGGATTTGCTGAATTAATTAGCATGATCTTTATAATCCATTTCAAGTTTGCCATAGCTCTCCTTTCCAGCCTTACCTCTGGCCATTCTGCCCCCAGAGGTGCAGCCAATTATGCAGAAACAGTTGTGGTTTTCCAAACTAGCCATGTTCTTGCATGGCCTGGGGTAAGGCTTAATCCAGCTTTCCTTCATCCTCCATTTCTTCCTCCAGTTTCCCAGACTGTCTAATTCACCTTCAAGGGCTTTGTTAAGTTTATCCTAGTCCCATCTATTCAAAAGAAACAGACTTCTTCATTCTCTGTGTGTTCGCTTTCTGCATAAAATTCAGGATGCAAAAAAATAACTTCAAGCTAGTTGAGGAAATCAAGGAAAATGAACTGGAAAGACACTGGGTAACTCGCAGCTGGATTTATTGTCAGATCTCAAGAGGGACAGGAAGTTGAAAGTGCAGATGGCTTCAGCTTTCTTATTCTTTTTCTCTCTCTCCCTCAGGGTCCACATAGAGTTTTGTCTGTACATTTTTCTGTGTGTGTTTTTTTTTTCCTTGTTTCTTCTTTCTGAGTACCAGTTTTCTCTAGCTCTCTGAGCACATGACCAAACCGGCTTCACAGATATTCAAAACCTTTACATTTAGGAACTCGTAATAAACTCACACATGTCCCTGAATCCTAAAACAAATTTCACAAGTACAAGAATCCAATCATTTGCCCTGGGTCAGGTGTCTATGCTGGTCAAAAAAGCTTTGACCAATTGCTGTGGATCTCAGCATACATGTAACCAGATCTTTAAGTTGAAATTTTTGAAAAAGCATGTTTGGAAGAAATGCATTGACAATTTCTAGTCTATTTTCTCACTATTATAGCTCTTAATGCATCATATGTAAATAAGGTAGCTTCCCTTGACAAGCTGTAAGCTATGTAAAAGTATGGATCATAGCTTATTCTTTTTTGCCCAGAGCAAGCTTATAGTAAGTTATTAAGAAAAGTTAAATGAATTAGAATGAATGCAATGTTTTGCCCCTGGAGATTATGTCCACCAGGATAACATCATGAGAACTTGCTAGACTTGTTTTGCAAAGTATCCGAATAAACTTTTACTTGTATTTCAAGTATCTGAATAAATATATTTTAAAAATAATGCATGAAGGCTTGGATAGATGGTCACGAGGGAAGCTGAATCTAGATTCCCAGATGCAAAATGTCAAGGCTCACATGGTCACTTGGATTTCATTTAGACTAAAAGAAGCAGTGGATTTAGTAAAACATAACTGATTACTTGGTGTTTCAGTTACCTATTGAGATAACAAGCTACCCCAAACTTAGTGACTTAAAAGAACAGCCATTTTCTTCCCCCACAATTCTCTGGGCCAGGAATTTGGACAGGAAGAAGCAGGGAGGGCTTTCTCAGCTTCATTATGCCCTGGGCCTCAGCTGGACCATTCAAATGACTGGGAGTTAACTGGAATGTTTTGAACAGGGTCATAGTTTTGAGAACTGGATTCGAGCTGTCAGTTGGATTTCTCAGTTGTTCTCCATCTGTGATCTCTTCTATGGATACCTTGAGCTTCCTCACAGTATGGTGGTCCCTAGGTACATGGATTTCTTTCTTTTTTTTTAAGATTTTTTTTTTTTTTCCACAGAGACATAGCGAGAGAGGGAATACAAGCAGGGGGAGTGGGAGAGGGAGAAGCAGGCTTCCTGTGGAGCAGGGAGCCTGATGAGGGGCCCAATCCCAGGACCCTGGGATCATGACCTGAGCCGAAGGCAGACAGTTAATGACTGAGCCATCCAGGCGATCCGGTACATGGATCTCTTAACATCATAGCTGACTTCTCTTCATAGGGAAGCAGTTACTTTTTTTAGAGGATGGGCCCAGAAGGGGCAAATCACAATTTCCAATGAGCTACATTGGTTGAGGCAAGTCACAAGGCCAGTCCAAAATCAAAGGGAGAAGCTAGGGTCCGTGTAGCTGCATCATATGCAGAGAGAAGGAGTGGATAGTGGCCATCTTTGCACACTGCCTAGCAAACAGAAACAAAGGCCACATTTAGGTACCACTATGGTAATTGCTCACTGCCTTCAGAATCAATAGTAGATATCATCTATGGCTGTTCAGTTTGGTGTTTGTGCAAACTCAGTCTTGTTCTCAATTTCCTATGTATTGATATACCACTTTTTAACTTTTGCTTCTTTTTACTTTCCCAGTATATACACCAAATGGTCTGACAGGTAAAAACCTACCATTAGGATTTGGAAACATCTAGCACTCTCAAGCTGGCTTTCAAATATTATCAGGTGAACTTTATTAACTACCAGATACCTCTTATTTACCACAGCCATCTGACTTTTCCTTAGCTAACTGAAGGAAACTATTGGTTTTTTTGTTAACACAGATTGAAGGACTGAGAGACTAAGAAACTTAGAAAGGGGTGCCTGTCTGGCTCGGTCAGAAGAGCATTCGACTCTTGATCTTGGTGTTGTGAAGCCCCACATTGGGTGTATAGATCACTTAAATAAATAAAACTTAAAAAAAAGAAACTTAGAAAAACAGGAATCCCTACATTTAATTGGTGACATGATGGCTAGTACAAAGCTATAGAGCTAAAAAGATGCTTATATTTTCAAGTATTTCACAGTTTCATTTCATAATCATGTGAGAGCTCTCAGGAATTTTCAAAATATCCTTGATGTCATGTACATGTGTTCCATGTTCCAGGAAATCTTTCTTTCCCAATAGAGACGGCCAGCTGGATTTGGTCCTCGGGCCACAGTTCTCTGACTCCTGTTCTACATAATATTAAGTATAAACTCTGTTACATTTAAGATAGAGCTCAGGTGTAAATCATAAAAGAATCAACAAAAAGTGGCTCAAACAATTATAGAATTAGTTTTCTACCATGAAACAAATAATAAAAAAATGCGTGGGTTTGCAGTTCAGGGTTCAACAAAATGCCAATGCTACCAAGGACCGGGCTTTATCTTTTTGACCCACCATCCCAAGCATGTGGCACTCATCCTCCTGGTCACAGAATGAATGCTATACCTCCGGGAGTTGCAACTCTATCTCAGGGAGGAAAAATTGGTTGGAAGGGCTTAATAACTTTGCTATCGATCTTTGCATTTTTTGTTAGGAAGGGAAACCTACTCTCAGAAACTTTCAATCATATTTCCTCAGCCAGGCACATTTCATATGGCCAATTTTATTTGGGAAAAAGAGTCTAGAAAGGTAATTATTTTAGTTTTATAACTTCCATGGTAAAGGAAGATGAGGGGAAAGGGTTTTGAATGGGTTCTATTACTTAGTCTGTAGTATATCCCACGCCAATATTTAGGCAGATCCTTGTTATTAAACTACAATTAGCAGAGCAAGGTCCAAGTCGTGATGATAAATGTTGATATATACGCTCCAGCATTGAGCCCCGAGATTAGATCAGGGAAATATAGATTCCAGCCATTAAAAATATGAAAGTCCTTAGAAATATACCATTCATATCATATCATTTAACCTATCCATGGATCAGGTAGGAGGAGATCAAAGGAAGCATCAATGAAAAATGGACAGCATTTACTCATGGAATGAAACTTTCCTGGGTATCACCAGACACAATTAGAAATAAACAAACAGAGGGTTCTAGAGGGGAGGGGGGTGGGGGGATGGGTTAGCCTGGTGATGGGTATTAAAGAGACCACGCTCTGCATGGAGCACTGGGTGTTACACGCAAACAATGAATCATGGAACACTACATCAAAAACTAATGATGTAATGTATGGGGATTAACATAACAATAATAAAAAATAAAATAAAATAAAAATAATAATAATAATAAAAGAAGACATACAGATTTCCACTTTACATTTCCTTGGTCAGAACTCTGGAATATCACCATCCCTAATTGCAAAAGTGTCTGGAAAATTAACTGTTATTTTGCTAGGAGTATTACCACTCTAATCGACGATTTTAGGAAAAGAAGGAGAAGAATGTTTCTTGCATATTCAGTTGGCACTGTCTATCATAACATGTAATGTTTGGGTATGGTGAGAGTCACACATTCACTGGCTTCTTACATCATTCTTCATACATATTTGTGGTTTGCCTATCATAAGAACTGTTCTGGATGTACTTAACAATTGCAGTGATCAAGAAAACTAATTGTTGTCATTGTGGGACTTGCATTAGAGTAAGGGGGAGAGAGACAATAAATACATATGCCAAATATATAAACATTAATAGTAAGTCAGATAATGGCCAGTGATATTAAAAATAAAGCTGAGTAATAAGACAGCCTCTGTTGGTGGGATTGGTTCATCACAATGAGCTTGGCTGGAAGGCCTTTCTGAGGCTATTTGAGCTAACATTTAAAATATGAGAAAGATCCAATCATGCCAAAAATCAGAAAAGAAGCATATAGGCATCAAGAAGTTAGTGACAAAGCCCCTAAGAAGTGGCTTACTGTGTGGGATAACGTCAGAGGACATGGTGAATAAGCTCACAAGGATATTATATGAAATTCAAACTAGACACCAAGTCAGGCATCATGGCTCCCTACAGGCCGTGGGAAAGCCTTTGGATTTTATGATAAAGTGGTAGGCATTAGTGGAGCATTTAAATGAGACAAATGGTATGATGTGATTTTTATTGGTAGAAAGTAGATCATTGATGGGAATCAGAGTCAAATCCTAGCTTTCATGTTTTACGTATGCTTAGCGTTCAAATAAGAATTACACTTTTCTTTCTGATGACCTTTCCAAATGTTATGATAAAGATAAATCAAAAATGCATTACAACGCACTGATTCTGTTTGCCACCAGATTTGGAAGTACCATTAAAACTGATTGATTTGATTATTGTTTTGTAACCTTGAGATTTGCTGAAAGTGTCAACCAAACAAAGTGTCAAGAGCAACATAATTAAGCTGCCATGATAGCCATTCTGTGTTAACTATGCGGCGAGCACACTGCCCATTATTGCCCATTGATATTCAGCCTCACGTCTTCTCTTTTGTAATCTTCCGGAGTCTGGAAACCCCCAAATTACATTTCCAGATTTCCTTGACAGTAGAGCGTCAGTTACATCCTGCTACTGAGGGTCCGCACAGGAGCATGGAGGTGAGAAGGAGGGAGGTAGAAATCACTGATTCTGCAGGTGGCTTCAGCACCTTACTGACATGCAGCAGAAAGTGGACTTCGGCAGGAAGGTGGTGGTGCCCTCTCCAAGGTTCCTGCAGCATCATCAGGAGGGGAACCTGGGTTTCTCCTCAGCAGCAGGGATAAGGTGGTGGTTGAAGCAGAGGTGGTGGCACAATGTAGGTTCACTGAGGTCTAGAAACAAGTTTCCTTCTTTAGCTAAGGAGCTAAAGTGAGGTCAGATCCCTGCGAATCTGAACTTTCTCCTTACGCTGGTTAGATTTTCCAGTCTTTAAGCATATTTGAATAGCATCAAACTTCTCTATGTCATTCATTTTCATTAACTTCATTACATTAGTATTTTTTCAATACTCACTTTAGGTCAGAGCACCTTGCTACTTTAGAGATCAGAGCAAATTAATTTATTTAAATATGTGAAAGGTGATCACAAAATCAGATGCTTTCTAGACAATAGAACTGTACAAAGCAATCCTCTGAAAGACATAAGGTGATCATATTTTTATATTTTTACTTAATTTTTTGTTTGGTAGCCTGCTGGTACATGTACCAAAGCAGATAGCCATTAGAAGTAGAAGAAAAACAATCTACTAATTATCCAAACATAAGTAAACAAATTATAATATTTTCATTAATAATATGAAGATTATTTTTGTTAAAAATATGAAAAGATATATGTAAATCACAGTGGGATAAATAAGATGAAATGAACTGTGCTAAAGTATATCCGCTATTCATTTAAGTTCAGTTTTTCCTAAGTTTATATATGAACAGAAAATTTATGACAGTTCTTATTAAATGGAAAATGATGAGAAGAAGCTAAATTTCATAAACAAAACTCTCATTTTATAGATTGAGCTGCAGGTAAAATGTAAGAGATCAACATTTGCATAAGCCAAAAGATAGAAACCATATGTCCACATGATAATTTGAATATGTAATATTGTTGCTAGAACTATCTCACCTGGGAAGTGTGGCATTTAATAGACTATTCTTCCTTGTTTTCCCCATTGCTAATACCTTGTTGTTGTTGTTGTTGTTTTTAAGCTGGGCAACACAGCTATTCTAGTTTTAACAAGGACCTTTTATAAATAAATTAAAAAGAATAGACCTTAGTCTCTCTCAATATTAAAACAACACAGAATAGACTGTTCACTGAAACAAATTATTATTGTTTATTGCCATGAGAACAAGATATATAGAATAGATAGCCTTTTCTAAGATGTCCATTGTAATAATAATTTGAATACATGCTAATAATAGTGAGTTATTTTAGATTTTAAAAAGATGAAATCACCTCTTTATCTTTTGTCTAAATTAAACTTACCATGAAAATTAGAACTATAGTATTCTGGGTAAATATAAAGGATTATTATTCTTGTTCTTCTTGTTGTTGATTCGTTCGTTAATTAAGGCCCTTTTTTCTTTTTTCATTTCTTCCTGGCATTTCTACTCATTCCAAACCTTACTAGAGATGTGGACTGAGTATGATAGTAGATATTTTAAGTTCAACGTATGTGCAATAGTTTCCCTCATGTCTAACTGGAAAATACCATCTAAAGATTTTAGATCAGGTTTGAAATAAGAACTTAATTTTTCTAGATGTCCCTCTACATGAAAAAAATGAAATCAAAACTGTTCATGATTATCACTGAAATTCAAATTCCTATTTTTTATCTTCTGAAGAGATATGTCTTAAAATATTATTGCTGTTGTTATTGTTTTGTTTTTAATTAATATCCAGGAAATTCTATGGGAAGGAGCACAGCAGAGTAATTTAAATATATACTCTAGGGACACACCAACAGGGTTAAAATTCGGACTCACCTGTTAATGCCAACTAATTTACCTTCCTGAGACTCAGTTTCCTCAGATATAAAATAGAAATAATATGACCTAGATGGTTAATTTTATGTGTCAACCTGACTGGGCCATGGGTGCCCAGATATTTGGTCAAACATTAATGTGAGTGTGCTTGAGAGGCTGTTTTGGGATGAGATTCACATTTGAACTGGTGGACTGAGTAAAGCAGATTGCCCTCTGGAATGTGGGCAGTCCTTATTCAATCAAAGGGCTGAATAAAACAAAAATTCTACCCTTAAGTAAGAGAATTCTTCCTGCCTGACAGCTTTCAAGCTAGGAGATTCGTTTATTTTCCTGCCTTTAGACTCAAACTGAAACATTGTCTCTTTCTGGGTCTGGAAACTGCTGGCCTTTAGATGGGAACTACACAATCGGTTCTCTTAACTTCATACTCAAAACCAAAACCACTAGCTCTCCTGGGTGCCTAGCTTAATGATTCACTCTGCAGATCTTGGGACTTGCATGCTTCCATAATCACATGAGCCAATTGCTTATGATAAATCTCTATATTATACACACACACACACACACATGCACACACACGAGTGGTTCTGTTTCTCTGGAAAGCCCTGATTAATACAAGCACCCACTCATATGTTTGTTCTGAAGAGTAAGTGGGCCAGTACATACAAAGCTCTTAAACAGTGTCTGACAAATGACAAGAGCTCAATAAACGTTAGATATTATTTAGACAGTCATGGCTCAGTAGAACATTGTTATTTTAAATCTGGTTTGCAATGAAGTTCCCAAAGGTAAGTATGATAATAATAATTACCCTCTCCTAGTGTTTATAAAGTGGATCTCAGTCCACATGGTACCATCACGTATTTCTTCTCTTTTAAATAAGACAGAAAGAAAAAGAGTTATTTCATTCATATAAATTTCATGCAATAAATACTTACGGAGTATAACATAAAAATGTTTCTTACTTAAAACTTAAATAAATCAAGTTTTTTGAATGAAAACATAATTTTGAATTTAAAATATTAGAATAGAATAATAGTGGATGAAAGCCAATTGTAGGAGGGAAAAAGAAACATGACAGGGACAAAATAAAATCAAGTCATGCCTAGGTCTTAAAAGTCACAAAATTAAAGAAAAAATAGGTGTTGGTCATAGAATTCTGCTTCTGATCAAAATGAAGTCTAAGGAACCAGATTTACCCTCCTATCTGAAAAAACTGTGGAACTGGACAACATATATGGAACGATGGTCTCAGACATTGGACATCAGCCAATGCAAGTCCATGATCCTTGAAAGAAGGGAAGCAAATGAGGTGAGTGCTACAATGCAGATTATTACAGAGACAGTTTCCAGTCCATGGGCAGGGAAATGCAGTCAGGTCCTGGATGCCGTCCTGAACTGAGGAGATAGAGCTGGGAATCCAGGGAGGCCAAAGTGACCAGAGGTTGCCAAGTAGAGTACCAAAAAGGAGCAAGCCTCCCAGTGAGAGAGAGAGAGATGTAGAGATTCGTGAAGGACTCCCTGGAGTCTGTACTGAGTAGACTTTAGTACATGTCTGTGAGTAAACTACCCATGGCTAGAAAAGTAATACCCCCCAGATAGAGGAACTAGTCACCAGAGTTCTAAGTAATTCATGTTTCTCATTACAGAAAGCAGAAAGTGTTTTAATAAAAAGGCTAGTGGGGGGGCGCCTGGGTGGCTCAGTGCTTAAGCAGCTGCCTTCGGCTAGGGTCATGATCCTGGAGTCCCAGGATTGAGTCCCCCGTCGGGCTCCCTGCTCAGCTGGGGGTCTGCTTCTCCCTCTGACCCTCTTCCCTCTTGTGCTCGCTGTCTCTCATTCTCTCTCTCTCAAATAAATAAATAAAATCTTAAAAAAAAAAAAAAGGCTAGTGGGTAGAGTACTCAGAAGATCTTTCTTTGCCTTAGTAGTAGGGTAAAATCAGTCCTAGAATAAAGGTTGCCATAATCCCACCTAACAAAGTTTAAAAGCCTCAAAAAGATCAAACTGTTTCTAAGTAACTTAACTGAATCTCAGAACAAAGTTCAAGAATATTTACCCAAATATAACCATACTTAGCACCCAAACAATAATTGTGATCTAATAAAAATCAGTAAGTATGCAAAGGAATAGGAACTCTTGACCAGGAAAAACTATCAATTACCAAAAGATGATATAAATCATAGAATTAGTAAACAAGGACACCATAATAGTTATCATACTTTGTTCCTTATGTTTAGAAAGTATAGAAGGAAGAATGAGCAGGTAGAGACATGGAAGATACAAAATTATGCAAATCTAAATAATAGCTCTAAAACATAATGTTTTAAGTGACAAATACACTTGATGTAATGAACAGATGATTAGCTGTGATCAAAGAGAAAGTTTGTGAACTCAAAAGGAGCAAACCAACAGGCAGTATCAGGTTTGAATAGCCTGATATATGCATACTTACGGAATTGGAGACCCTGAAAGAGAGGTGATATGAGGGGGCAGAAAGAGTATTTGATGATATATTGTTTGAGATGTTTCCAAATCTATCAAGACAAAAGCACATAGTACTTTGGAATTTCAACAAACTCAAAGGACAAGATTCATGAAGAAAACTACATCAGAGAACATCACTAGTATAAATATATAGCTAGCTAACTTGCTAGATGACAAAGAGAAGGTGAATAAAAAGCAAACAAAATAAGTCAGACATGGAGATAATATAGAATTATAAAAATAAATAGTCAATTGTTAAAGAGGGAAAATCATTAAAAAAAATCATAAGAAGTAACCATTTGTCAAAACATAGTCTGTGAAAGGAACAAAGCACAGTTGAAGCATGCAGAAAACAAATACCACATTGGTAGACTTGAACCCAACAACATGAAACATCACATTAAATGTTAACAGGATTAAAACCACTCCAACTAAAATGGAAAATATTGTCAGATTGAGTAAAAGACAAGAGTCTACTACATGCTGCTTACAAGAAGCATTCACTTTCAATGTTAAGATACAAATCTAACAAGAGTAAAGGACGGGTAACTATACACCATACCATTCCTAATTTAAGGAAGACCGGAGTGGCTATAGTAATATTAGATAAAATATATTTCAAAGCAAAGAGCCTTACCAGAGACAAAGAAAGCCATTTCCTCATGATAAAGGTGCCATTTCATCAAGAGGACATGACAATTCTAAACGTCTGTGCACCTAATGAAAGAGCTTTAAGCTTTAATATACATGAAATACTCAGAAGTGTAAGAAAAAAATAGACAAATCCTTAATTATTATTTATGGTTTCAACACCATTCTCTTAATGCTTAGTAAAAGTTGAAGGCAGAAAATCAGCTAAGGATATACAACATTACTGACCACTTGAATTTACTTGACAATATGGAACACCACCCAACAGAGAAACACATTCTACCTCACTCTGTCTTACCAAGTACCTTGGGATTACATTGTCAGAAAGGAAGGAAAGTTAATGAAGGGAAGGAAAAAGAGAGAATCCCTTGGATATTTACCTGGCAGAAGAGCAATGGATTCAAATTTGTGATCACCCTTGGTAATCCTGAATTTTAAATACTTGGTGGTTGATAACTGACCAGAAACCCAAAACTTTGCTCTGCAATTTCTCCCTCTTGCCTTAACATACTGCAGAAGACTTATAATGGTTACCCATGCTGCTAGGATTGCCCATCGGCTTTACCCTCCCATTCTGCCACCAGAGTGATCATTCCACAGTGTAAATGGGATCATTGGTATCATCTCCTTTCCTAAAGCTCGTCAATGGGTCACAGATGCATTCAATATAAATGTCCTAGCGTGATTTTAAGGATCTTCTCACACTGTTCCTATTTCTTACTTGAGTTTCATGATTTAATGAAAATTATCTCATGCAGCAGGGCTTATTCTTCATTCTTATTGGCATATGTTACACCATCCTTGCTATCATTATTATTGACTTGTCTGTCCAATACTAATACCTCCTTTAATTGTTCTTGATACTGAAATTTGGCTTCTATGGTCTTCCTGTGGGATCCCATAGCCCCTCATATTTACCATGTTACATACTCATCAGTCTGTATTATAATTGCCTGTTTACTCATTTGTCTTTCCCACCAGACTATAAGTACCTAGAGGTTATGGACTGGTCTTCTTGATCAGCGCATACTGAAGCCCTATTCCATGTGGAAGGCACAAAATTGATACTAAGTAAATATTTTTAAAGTACGCCTTAGCTATAACTACAGAAACTCTACGATCCTCTTTTTGGCAGAGGTAGGATAGCAGTTTATCTGAACAAAAATGCATGAGTACCTTTGATATGGAAGGTGTGCTACAATGAGTGGAGGTAATAGTCCAAATATTTCTGAAGGCTGGTGACTGCAAAAGTCTTTGTGCAAATGTCTGTTTATGGGGCCTGAGAACGGTGAAGTACACAGGATTTACAATGAGACTTTTAAAGGAAGACAATCCACATTTCTGTTGACCCAAACTGCCTTAACCTTTCCACCAGCTTGACTAGACTGGAGATAAGTTTCTTCCTGCTCTTGGATTCCTCACCTCTCTTTCACTTGTCCTCACAGAATCCATATGTTCTAATCACAGAGATCCCTCTCCTTCTTTTCTTAGAGCATTTACTCGAGAAAACTTGTTGTGCATTATTTATCTACTCCTTTGAAATGTTCTTAAAAGCCTCTTGGCAGTTTCACAACCCAGGACTCACTCAAGGACCTGGGAGCCATTCTGTTCAAAGGTAATCATCAAGGAAGATAATATCCCCATCTCCCAGACTCTTTGGGAGGATAACTTCAGAAAGGGTGCCTAGCTCTGAGTTGTAAAGCTACCTCCTATCATGAAGCTGGGGGGAAGTTTACTTGCTAAAACCACACACAACAATGCAGTAGTAGCCTTGACATATATAAAACAACTTTCCACATGGAAATAAAATCAGAGGAACATCCCAGCCTCATGGGTCTTATAGATCATTTGTAGCTTATCCTAGTACAAATTCTATTAACCACAGAGAAGAGAAGTTATCCTAGTAGACATTCTATAAACCACAGTAGAGAGAAGAGTTATCTCCTGTGGGAATTTCTGTTTCCTATCTAGTTAGATAATTCTCACAAGCAGATGATAGAGAAAGGATACACAGTGTTAATGATAAACAAATATATATGTTGCTCAACTGCTCCGAATAAGAAATCAGAAGTATGGTGGTCTCGTGGGAGTTGGTTCTAGGGAACCACAGGAGTGACTGCACGGAGGCTTTCTATCTAACTGAGCTCAAGGACCTGGAGTGCATGTGTTCAGCTTTTGAATCACTTGATATGAATGTTCTTGTCCTTTCTTCAGCTATCAGTTTGTACAAGCCTGAAGAACTTTAAGAAACATTAATGAAAAACAGAGAGAAAATTAAGACAGACTATTTGGTCTCTGCGGTGTTTTATTCCTGGCTCACTTCACCCATACCCAGGCTCAACATTATTCAACTAAAAATTCTGCACTCAGAAGTGATCCTTATCCATGATACGGATATAAGTTAAACATCTTGAGAGAGTGCTTCATAAAATCAGAGAATCAGTATATTAATTTGCAGGGAGAGATAAACCAGGGTGCACCACTGAATTCCCTCCTGATACACAAGCTGTCAAAAAAGTCCAATTTTCAGGGTGGACAGATTAAGAACAATGAAAATTAGTTGTACATAACAAATATTCAATGTCATCAGGATTAAAAGAGATGTGCATTTCTTCATTCTTCTTACATAATAGATTAAAATGCGCAAAGACTAATGGATATTTCTTTTAACCTAAACCTCTGTGCATGGGCTTCACCAGCATTTGCCTCTTCGATTTGCCTTTTAGAACTTTCCATAGGTCATTAAGCACCATCAGTGACTGACACATTTATATTTTAGATATGTTCATTATAATGTATCAGGTAACTCTCACATCTCCCTGACAAGATAAAACAGTCTTGCTGTCATTTTGTTGTTGTTGTTGCTGTTGCTTTGCCTTTAAGACGATGTTGTCTATCTTTTTGATATTACATTTTGTCTAAATTTACACTTGATATCTCAAGAGGCAATCCATAGCCCTCTTTTCTAAGGATGTAGAGGATGTGTCTACACGGCTGATATTAAATTCCTCTATAACAGGAGCTAGGCTGTTTACAAGAAAACTATTGACTCTCTTTTGAGAAATAGAACATTCCTCTGTCTATTCTTTGAGGAGACTTTGGATAAAATGTCAAATACCTCTCCATTTTAAGAAATGGTCCATGTGTAGGAAATGACAAGTTACTGAATGTACAATTTTTAAAACCTGATGCCATTTAAAAAGTAAGACAATATTGGGCCCAGACAAATTTATATTTGTATAGCATTATTAACTGCTAGGATCACTTTCTTATCCCGGCTTGGATTTCTAAAAATTCCCTTTTGTGGATTAAAAAAAAAGGAGTATAGAAATCATATGTTTAAAATATCCAACTTTCTGTGAGTTGGCAGAAGTAGAGCGATGAGGAAAAAAGTTGAATAGAAGCTTTAAATTGTCACATGCCCTCCGGGGATGCATAGTGACCATGATGACAGGAGCTGGGTAAATACCTACAAGGACTGACAGACAAATGGGGCAAAATAAAATCTTATTTCTAAAACACATCTTAACTAATGTACTATTTTTTGATGAGCAATTTTTAATATCCTCATTTAATACAACATTAGAGCCATTTTAAAATTCATTAAGATTTCCAAACTATCAGTTAACTTAAGTGAAAAAGTACATAATTTGACCATATGATCACTTTTATAGTAGCAATTTGTTGTGTAATTGCAGACTCACTCAGTGACAAGGAACCTCAATAATCATCTGTGACGAGGAGAAATAGGTCCCCAGGATGTTGAGATGGCATAACTTATCCTGGATCTTCCTTGCCACCATTTAGAGCAAGGATCTGGCTTAGGAAAAGCTTTCAACTTACAAAGACGTCGAAGCAACAGAACCTCTAGTATTTCACCCCCTCTGCTTGAAAATGTAATTCTGGGGGAACTTGGGTGGCTCAGTTTGTTAAGCGTCTGCCTTCGGCTCAGGTCATGATCCCCGGGTCCTGGGATTGAGCCCCGCATCAGGTTTCCTGCTTAGCAGAAAACCTGCTTCTCCCTCTCCCACTCCCCCTGCTTGTGTTCCCTCTTTCGCTATATCTCTCTCTGTCAGATAAATAAATAAAAATAAAATCTTAAAAAAAAAAAAGAAAATGTAATTCTGGAATTAACTTCCTTCGATGAAAAGCTGACTTCAAAAGTTCCACAATGTGTTTGTGTTGGTAAAAGTGCACATCAAAATTTACTTTTTAGATGAAGATAGCCCATTGTCTGGAGAAACACGTCCCCACAAACAACTGCTCTATGTGGCTATAAAACAGTAAGCGGGAATCTCTGCATGAGGGAGCTGTGGTCTTCAGCAGTGTGCTGGGCTCAGTGGGCTCCAGTCCCGGGAGCTCCTGCAAAGGGCACAGCCCAAACACCACCATGTTTGCTATCTGTCCACCTGATATAACTTGCTTGTGTTGTCCTCAAGATAGAGCAAAGTTTGCTAAACTAAAATGCTTTCGGGATGCCTGGGTGGCTCAGTTAAGCGTCTGCCTTTGGCTCAGGTCATGATCCCAGGGTCCTGGGGTTGAGTTCATAGTCGGGCTCCCTTATTGCTATTTTTATACTAAAGGAAACATTGGCCCTTCCTAGAACAGCACTTGTATTATATATTTATTTCACATGTAGATCTGCTACACCTATGAAATAGAAAAGTGCATTTTGCCCACTGCAAAAATGGGCAAGTGAGAGACCTAGTTCCTAAGGCAAAGGATATTTGAACAGATAATCCCTACATGTAGAGTTAAAATATCTAAATATGAAATTCTAAGTTATTTCTGGTAACACTCTGTAGGAGCTAGCAAGCATGGCTTTATATATAATTCATATTTCTATGAATTAATCTTCCCAAACCTTTATTGGCATCTGATTTTATAAAGCTATAATTCCAATCAACTGTTATTGAGTTTAACAGAATAATTTAATATTGTACCCATTAATTTTAAGAATGATTAGAAAAACTGTATCCACTGATGTCAAATGTGAGTTTCTTTTATTTTTCTTCAATTTTGTTTTTTTAATTTAATATAAAGATGTGAGTTACTCCAGGCAGAGACTTAATCAGTCAAATCCAGTCCTTGCTATCAAGAAATTTCGAGTTAACTGCCTGTGTAATGGGATGGTTACAGAGGTAGAAGGGAAACACCAATAACTATATTAGAAGAAGAATATCAGAAGAGCCAAAGGTGACATTTTATTAGGGACCCCAGGAGGAGGATGAGAAAACCGTTTGTGTCATAAGAGACGTCAGGATAGGTTTTCAGGTATTATGTAATAGCATCTTCTACAATTGATTTCTAATCACAAACAACCGAAAAGGAAACAATAAAGAGAAATTATTCAAGAGTCAAAAAGCATTTATTCTTGAATTTTCCTTTTTAAAAGAAATCTTGGGAAATCAACGCCAAATAAAAAAGTTCAGGAATCATTTCATGTATTTCAAATTTTAGTTTTCATTCATTGAATTAAAAAATTTGTAATTGCATATCCAGAAAGCTACACATCACAGACTCCTGGTAGCCATAATCTTTGGAGAAGGAAGGACAAGATACCCTATTGACATGATAGCCTGCTTCCACGCAAAACGATTCAGGACCAGGATGGTACATTCACAGGACCAATGTTGATCCAACCACCCTTAAAATCCATGTTCCTTTGAATCTATGCAGTCTATACCATCATCATTTTAAAAATTGATCTATTATATCCACCTAACTTATCAGATCATCAGATGTATTTCCTGGGGGGGATGTGATATTAAAAAAACAACAACAAAAAAAACCAAAAAAGAAGTAGACACAAATAAGTTTTTTTTTTCTTTAATGGCTTTATTTTTTTTTTTTTTAAGATTTTATTTATTTATCTGAGACAGAGAATGAGAGAGACAGAGAGCACATGAGAGGGGGGGGGGTCAGAGGGAGAAGCAGGCTCCCCGCCGAGCAGGGAGCCCGATGCGGGACTCCATCCAGGGACTCCAGGATCATGACCTGAGCCGAAGGCAGTCGCCCAACCAACTGAGCCACCCAGGCACCCTTTAATGGCTTTATTGACATATAATGCACACACCATACAGTTCATCCATGTAAAGTGAGCAATCCAATGTTTTCAGTATATTTACATATGTGTGCACTCTCACCCCGTCAATTTTAGAATATTTTTATCACCTCAGAAAGAAGCCAAATACCCGTTATTTATCCTCCTTACCCCAATTTGCCATCACACTCAGCCTTAAACAGCTACTAATTTGCTATTTGTCTCTGTAGATTTGCCTGTATTAGGCATTTCATATGCATGGATTGGTTATGACTCCATTTTATAGAGTAAAACACACATACATACACTCAAAAAGGTTGAGTCAGTTTCTGAATGTCACAAACCTCCCAACAGCATTAGGATTTGAAGGCAGACAATCTGATTCCAAAGCAATAAGATAATCGTTATGGCAGGTGCGAAAACATCATGTATATCATTGTACATGAACAAAAGATGGGCAGGAATGGAGATCAACTGAATAGATCTGTTGAGGGGAGATTAGATGATGAGCAACTTGTATGTTCAAACTGTTTTCTCTCCCAAATTTTGACCCATCTGATAAGTTTTGATTTTATTACTAATATAACTGATGTCAAAGCCCATGACAAATGATGAGTCTTTTTTTTTCTTTCTTCAGGAATTGCACTCTTCTAGAAAACCTGTAGTACAATACAGTGAGTGAAATCAGAGCACTGACTACAAGTGTAGTAACATCATCTAACTCCTACAACAAAGGCAAACTTGGGTCACATTGTTGTGGCATTTGATCTGTCTGAGCCTCCAGTGCATGTCACTAACCATAGTAGATCATCCATAGGTAGATATGTTAAGAAGTTCTTTTCAAAATATTCAAATGGATTCATATGATAAAACACTACTTTTTGTTTTTAATTTGTTCTTCACATTTTCTTAATGACCTAGTTAAGAGAAATGTGCTTCTTACTTTATTTACCTTGTAATTTTAAATTCTTTTTTTTTTTTTTTTTAAGAAGGGAGAGAAGGGACAGAGGGAGAGGGAAAGAGAGACTCTTAAGCAGACTCCATGCCCAGCACGGAGCCCAACACGGGGCTTGATCTCACAACCCCGAGATCATGACCTGAACCAAAACCAAGAGTTAGATGCTTAACCCACTGAGCCACCCAGGTGCCCCAGTAATTTTAAAGTCTTATGGGGAAGAAAAAGTGGGAAATAGATTTGCTCCCAGTTTCTATTTTTTTCTTACTTTCTTAGCTATTGGCTATGCTTTTAGGCATAAATCTTTGCTGCTTGATAAAAAAATCACAGGTGTATATTTGCTACATAATTGTTTTTGTTCTAAAAAATTTTTTTGCTTAAAAATTATTTTTAAATTTGTTATTTAAACTACATAATTTTAAAAGTAACTGACACATGATTTATAATTTCAAAGAAAATGATCACAAAAGAGGAATTGTTTTAAAAATAAGTTCTATTTTTAGTATTTAAGAGGTCATAAGGATCAACCAGAATCTACTGCTTGTATCATAGAGACATTTGCTGTGATATTTGTTCTTTTCTTTCTCTTTGTTCTGTTTTAATACCAGGACTATTTGATGTTGAGAAGGAGAGTAAGAAGAAAAATATATCTTAAAAGCCATTTAAAAATTATAATTTTGCAGTGGTAAGGAGTATTTACTTTTCTTTAAACTGGATCGCCAGGGCATCCATGGAGCAGATGGTAATAGGCACTACCATCATTAATTTCTGTACTGGAACTATGCAGGGGGTAAATTATTTTTGGATAATTCAAAGTGTTTTCTTTCCAAAAAATATTTATGTACATGCAACTTGTTTGTTTATGGGAATTTCCTGATTAAATAAAATGCATTTATGCATAAATATATTTATATGTATATATGTGTTTGTAACCACTGGGCTGGTCCTGGTTATGAAGGATAAAGATTATATAATAAAGAGATACAGCTTTATAATGTGGAAATTATGGCTGATAATTTCCATCTTCCAAACTTGCTCATCATCTTTCATAAAGTGATCTATGGATCTAAGAAGGAAAGTTGTTCCTTTCTTTCTTTTTTTTTAAAAGATTTTATTTATTTATCTGAGAGAGAAAGAAGGCAAGAAAGTGTGAGCACGAGCTGGGGGGAGGGGGCAGAGGGAGAGGGAGAAGCAGACTCCCTGCTGAGCAGGGAGCCAAACATGGGGCTCAAACCTAGGACCCTGAAGATCACGACCTGAGCCAAAAGCAGACATTTAACCAACTGAACCACCCAGGCGCCCCAAGTTTCTGTCTTTATTATTCATACCAACCACCGATTTAAAAAAAACAAAAGAAGGAATTTTTTTAAAAGATGCCAAATGACTGGAAATGGATAAGTTTTTAACAGGTTTCAGAAATGCAGCAGAAATCATCCAGAATATATTCAGCATTAAACCATAAAACCCAAAGTTGTCACAGGACTATCTGCCCCATTTCCACCCTGATTATTCTAGAATAGTCTTGAAATAGCTGACTCAAATGCATTAAAAATGTGAATAAAGAATCACTGGTTTATTATTTCTTTTTTTTTAAGATTTTATTTATTTAGTTGAGAGCAAGAGAGAGAGCACGAGAGGGGTAAGGGGCAGAAGGAGAAGCAGACTCCCCTCTGAGCAGGGGGCCCATGTGGGGCTCAATTTCATCACCCTGGGATCATGACCTAAGCCAAAGGCAGACACTTAACCAACTGAGCCACCCAGGTGCCCCACTAAAGCATTATTTTTCAGGATATTCTAGGGGGAGAAAAGTTACAAGATCAAATAATCTTGGGAAAACTATATTACATATACCTGTTTTGGAGAACAACGCAGTTTAGCAAATGGTTGTGAAAAATCCAACCCAGCATTTCTTACAATTATTTTAACACTAAATCTGTTTTTTCCATGTTACAGAGATACAATTAATATGTCAGAACTGATCTTGTGTTTTGGGAAACAGTAATTTAAGATCCTTCAATCTGAAATCGTAAATCAAATGATGAGACAGTTTCTTAGAATACACTTCTAAATAAGAAAACGTGTGTGGATTGGGTAATAGTGTAAAGTAACTTTGTGGATTTTGTACTTTATTCAAAATGTGTTCTTTTGAATAAATACAAATAGCAATGACTTAAAATAACCTGCTCTTCTTGAAATAAAAACAGCATCATAAGGGAGCAACAAGTTAGTATAAAGGGAAAGAGAAAAGAGAAGAAAGAATGTTTTCCCAAACTAGGAAAAAATAAAAAAGGCGTTTCTCAGATGTTTTCAGACAAACTGAGCTTCACGTGTCCTCTCCAAGGCACCATTACAATAGCCCTGAGAGTATAGTAAAAAAGACAAAATCAGAGATCATTTTTAAACTAAATATCAGAATTCAGCATGCGCTCGAAATTCCTGATTATCATGTGTGAGGGGAGAAGCCCGCTTCCTTTAATCTCACACAACAGTCACACTCTCAGACTACAGAATCCTCTGAATGCGAACAGCAAGACTTGTCCTGAAAAAGAAAGGAAAGCAATTTGACCCACGTCAGTTGTATATTTCCTTATTTATAATCCAGAGACTGCACTGAAGAGCCATTCTCTATTGGCAGAACACGTGGACTGAGCCAACCAGAGTAGTCCCGGCATATTTCGGAACATATCTTCTATTTAGAGACTAGACAATCTTCAACACCACTAGGATAAGAAACAAATCAAGTGGCATCACAGGTACATCTTGAGATGAATAAGAAGCCTCAGGAAAGAAAAAAAAAAGAATCCCTTGAATACAGAGAGAGAGAGAGGTATTAGGAGACCTGGAAACTAATGGTTAATGTGCTCCATATGACCCTTTTAGAAATAAAGCATACTGGGCGCCTGGGTGGCTCAGTTGGTTAAGCGACTGCCTTCGGCTCAGGTCATGATCCTGGAGTCCCAGGATCGAGTCCCACATCGGGCTCCCTGCTCAGCATGGGGTCTGCTTCTCCCTCTGACCCTCCTCCCTCTCATGCTCTCGGTCTCTCATTCTCTCTGTCTCAAATAAATAAATAAAACCTTAAAAAAAAAAGAAAGAAAGAAAGCATACTTCTCCTAACAGTGGTCAGGAAACCCCCAAATCAAGAAAGAATGGCCCAGGCTATTACCGGTAGATCTAGCACCTCAAATAACCATCTACTCCCATATATATCGAAGAAAAAGAAGCTCTCAGTTCTGATAGTTTAATGTAATCAGAATAAGATAATGCTAATAAAACTGTTCATTAAAAAAAGAATGAGAATTGTTTTATAAATTATGTCTTCAAATCCCCACTGGGTTAATTCCATGATTGTCGCATTAACACAGTGCTAATTCATCCCCAAGCATTTGAACAGTCAGTGCTAACAACCTCGGGTTGTTGCTGTAATTCCATGTGCCATGCACCTGTCTTTAAGCAGTATAATACACGTATAGGACATATACTCATAGGAGTCTGGGAACAGGATATTTTTATTGCCAAAGGTAATCATTATTCTTAGGATTCTTGTATTTATTTATTTTTTTTATTATGTTAATCCCCATACATTACATCATTAGTTTTAGATGTAGTGTTCCATGATTCATTGTTTGTGCATAACACCCAGTGCTCCATGCAGAATGGAGCCACCTCAATACCCACCACCTCCTCAATACCCACCACCAGGCTAACCCATCCCCCCCAGAACCCTCAGTTTGTTTTTCAGAGTCCATTGTCTCTCATGGTTCGTCTACCCTTCCGATTTCCCCCGCTTCATTCTTCCCCTCCTGCTACCTTCTTCTTCTTCTTCTTTTTTTTTCTTAACATATATTGCATTATTTGTTTCAGAGGTACAGATCTGAGATTCAACAGTCTTGCACAATTCACAGCGCTTACCAGAGCACATACCCTCCCCAGTGTCTATCACCCAGTCATCCCATCCCTCCCACCCCACCCCCCACTCCAACAACACTCAGTTTGATTCCTGCGATTAAGAATTCCTCATATCAGTGAGATCATATGATACATGTCTTTCTCTGTTTGACTTATTTCGCTCAACATAATACCCTCCAGTTCCATCCACGTCGTTGCAAATGGCAAGATCTCATTCCTTTTGATGGCTGCATAATATTCCATTGATTTTGCTTTTCTGCTTGGACTATTTTATCTTACTTCTGCAACAACTGTTACCAATCTACAAGTGCATGAGGTGATCTAGCTAAAGAATAACTATTTTTATTAATACCTGTTATGTCATGGGGTATCATGTTGCAATGGATTGTGGATTTCTACATCTTTTTAAAAATAGATATTAACTTACATATATGCTTTTATTAAACAAATGCAGATTTTTTTTTATGCATTCAATAATTTGGAAGGCCTTATATTCTACGGTAGTATTTTTATTGGTCTTAGTTATGGAGATCGTAGTTGAAATTTATTTAGCCCCACAAAATAATTTCTTCTGACAATTAGTCATTTCTTTGGATTTCTAAATAACATTGTTTGAGATATCTTCTCTCTAGGAAGATTTTTATTTCATAGAAATACTTCGTATTAAAGATACAAAATGTTGCTAAAATACAGAAATGGTATTATGGTTCCATTTCTATCTCAAAGACAGCGAGAAATAAATAAATAAATAAATAAATAAATAAATAAATAAATAAATAAGAAAATGGGTATCCTTAATTCATTTGGAGCAGAGCAGCAAATATTGCAAATATTGCATTTTTAAGCTGAAAATGTCACAAACTATAAGTATTAAAGTCCTCGCACTTTTTTACAAATAAGGCTATTTTCGACCCTTAATGAGTGTCTGTTTGTGGATGTACAATTATTTTACATTTGTATATATAAAGAATGAGGACAATGTATAAGTAGGTATCGTGTATAAAGAGTCCTCTGGCCTATGTGGCCAACCGGATTGGTCTGGAGATCCAAAATTCTGGCAAAAGATTATACTGGAATGTCTTTGTTAACACAAATGCAAATATTTAGTCCAAGGTAACTAAAACCAAGTCCAACAGAAGGCAAAGTAATGATTTTGGTAAATAACTTGGGTTAGCACAGAAGGGCAGGGAGGTCTACTTACATTACATAACTGATATAAATCACCTGCCCAACTTTCTCCAGTTGTATGTACATCTGTTCAAATCCCAGTATTAGGCACCACATCATGGAGTGCTGCGTTGGCTTGGGGAAACTGGTTAAAAGCGAGAGGAATGGACACTCTTCCTACCTTCGCCCTCTACAAGTCCCGTGAACTGATATAAATCACCTAATATCTCTAAAACTCCCCCGTTTGTATTGTTACAGGGAATAGCTTCCCAGCACTGTTATGAAAACACACGCTGTATAATGCATGTGAAAATGCTGCAATTTTTAACTCTCTATACAAACGGAAGGTGTCTATAGTTAATTATGCCTATAAGGTACATGGTCTCAGTAAAATAGTTCTGGAAAAGGACTGCTTTCTTTAAGAACAAAAACTAGAACTAAATTTTAGAGAAAACATGGAGAATGAATAATTTACTTGCAGAATTATAGGACTCTGTCTACAGAGCTTTGTGCAGCAATAATGCCTGTCAAAGTTGGTCCATTGTTGACCTCTGTCCCAGAATTCCACTAAATTCCATTCAGTCTTATTATCTGTATTCATAAAGCAAAACCTTCCATTTCCCCACAAGCAATGTGACCCTTGGAAAACATGGATCATGGCAACCTCTATGTTAGGGTTGCACTGATTTTTTTTTTTTTCAGAGACGCAAAACACATCTGGCTCCCTACCCCCATAGCTGGTCCCTGCTATTTGCATTTGACGCATTTGAAATTGACAGCAGTACCTGTCGAAAGCCATCAGGGAGCTGGAATCAAGGAAAACGCTTGATTATCCGTATCAGGTCACAAAGTGCATTTATAATTTTGAAAATTGGTCTTTCACAAAAGAAATTTCTATTTAGTTAAATATGCCAAAATTATATGCCTGAGGTGTATTGCATACACATACATTAGCAAAAGTCCAATTGCAGCATGTTTTCAGTAAAGATCATGCTTTCTTTTATAAAAGTAGAATCATTCTTTTTCCCTAGAAATTTTCTAAGACTAATCATTACCTGTTCATTTTATGTCAACAAATACAAATAACTTGGATCATGTTTGGCTAAGGTAGAATATGACAACCTCTTATCGGAGATATATATATATATATATATATATATATATATATATATATATATATAATGTATTTATATTTCAAAATTTTGCTTTTCATTAGGATAGATTTGTGGGCCTGAGCAACTTTTCTGCAGCTTCTGTAGCTACAGAGATTTTTGCTTCTACTTTTCCCATCCTGGTAGAGTACATCTGTCTACAATGGTGTGTTGCTTTTTACTGGGTAATAGATATGTCCTGGGGCTAAGGAGTGTCTGACCCTCCCTCAGGGCAGAAAGTAATTCCTTCCACATGACCTGCGGGTATTTGTCTGAAATCTGAGGGAAGACATGTGCCCTGCCCACCATCCAGACACTTAAGACTGTACTTGACAGGAGGGAAGGGTCCAGAAGAGAGTGGTATTCATGTGTATGTACCATCAATGTGGATATTTTAAATCTCCTGCACTGCCCCAGACTTCTCACGAGCATCCTTGGAAAAGAGCTTGTAGTTCAATGCAAACTTCCTTTGTGTATGAGCTCCCAAGGGTTCTAGCTGTCAAGATAACCCACACATGACCTGTAACAATTCATTAAAATTCTAGCAGTCTTTTTATCCATTTATATGGTGGTTATCTCTATTTCTTGTGCTCTGCCAAAGCTGAATCATTCCTAGTGTTCCCCTAGAGGGGATTGCCCGTTTTTAAAATTCAGTCCACCTGTTTGCTTTGAGACCCCAAGATTCTGATGGGTTCAGAAGAAGTTAATGTTTTGTAGATTATCAGATTTTTTCTCATCGATACAGTGGGAGCAGGGCTCCCTTAGAGCTTGCTGTACCTTAAGCAGAAGCAGAATGTCACCAATGCTTCTTGGTATTTTTGTAAATTCTCTAACTTCAATAGTTCACTATCTTTATGTTTGATGAAGTTATATAAAATCTTTAATTTTAAATTAACCATGTGTTTATTAACATTGCAAACTCACTTACTATTTCTAATACTTCATAGATTCCTTTGGATTTTCTGGACACCTAGGTGGCTCAGTCAGTTAAGCATCGGGTTCTTGATTTGGACTCAGGTCATGATCTCAGGGTTGTGAGATGGAGCCCTGCATTAGGCTCTGTGCTCAGCAGGGAGCCTGCTTAAGATTTTCTCTCTCCTCCCTCTCCCTTTGATCCTTGGACCCCCACCCCATGCTCTCTCTCTCTCTAAAAAAACAACCAAAAAAAGAAGATTCCTTTGGATTTTCTAAAGATTTATTTATTTATTTTGGCAGGGAGGAGTAGAGGGGGAGGGACAAGGAAACTTAAGCAGGCTCCATGCTCACCGTGGAGCCTAAGACAAGGCTTGATTCCATGACCCTGAGACCACGACCTGAGCTAAAACCAAGAGTCAGACTCTTAACTGACTGAACCACCCGGGCACCCCTCCTTTGGTTCTAGAAGCACAATGCTGTCATCTGCAAATATTGACGTTTTATATTTTCTTTCCAATTAGTAATTCTTTCCAATTTGTGCCTTTTTCTAGCCATATTATATTCTAATGCAATGTTGAAGAGAAATGAAGATAGTCCATATCTGTATCATTCCCCAATCTCAGGGATACAGTTTTCAATATATCACCATTAAGAGATATTAAGTATTATGCTACATATAGTTGTTAGCATATGCTCTTTCTCAGATTAGGGGCAGCTCCTTCTACTCTTTGCATGCATTTATCTTGATAAATACTGAATTTGTGTTGAATTTCATCACATGCATTTTCCCTGATCTAACAAATTGATCATGTGTTTTGCATTTTTCTCCCTATATTTCTCTGTTAATTTGGTGACTACATAATTGACTTAGGTCTTTTCAAACACTTACATTCCTGGAATAAACCACAGTTTAAAACAATTATTATTTTTATCATTTCTTCTATTCTTGGATTTTATACCTGAAAGAGATTGATCCTTAGTCTGCAATGTCCTTATCAGGTGTTGGTATCAAATCTGTCTATCTACCTATCTACCATCTACCTAAATCTATATCTACACAGGTGGAGAATGTCCATTTTCCATTCTTGTATAATGAAAGATTTTGAATACATTTGATATTCCAACTTCAATAGTTGTAAATATTAATAAGAAGGGATCTGTCCTTGTTTATATCTAGTTTTCCATTTGTAATAATTAAGTCAGATATGATCCATGTGTTGCCAATCTATTTTTCAAAGATCTGAGGAAGTGTCCGCTGCCTCCAGTATGGAAGCAGCAACACAAAACTACAAGGAACGTGAAGAATCAAGGACACATGCTATAACCAAACATAACAATATGCTCCTGTAACCCAGCTCAAAGGAAAGGAATTTTGCAATCCAGCTGATAAAAGATATAAAACAGCAGTTTTGAGGAAACTCAAGCACTGAAAGGTACAAGCAACAAGAACAAAAATCAACAAGGGAACTACATTGGCCAAAAAGTTTCTTCACAGCAACATGAACAATAAAAAAATGAAAAGGCAACCTATGGATTGGGAGAAAATATTTGCAAATGATATATTGCATAAAGGGTTAAAATTCAAAATATATCAAGAACTCATTCAACTCAATAAAGAAGAAAAAATATCTGATTAAAAAATGACAGAAGACTTAAATGGATTTTTCCAAAGAAGACACATCCAAATGGCCAACAGGCATATGAAAAGATTCTCACTTATCACCAGGGGAATGCAAATCAAAATCAGAGTGAGGTACCACCTCACACCTGTTAGAATGGTGATCATCAAGAAGACAGATAATAGGTGTTGGCAAGCGAGGATGTGGAGAACAAGAAAGACTGTGCACTGTTGATGGGAACATAAATTGCTGCAGCCACACTGGAAAACAGGATCTAGTTTCCTCAAAAAAGTAAAAATAAAATTACCATATTATCCAGGAATCCCACTTCTGGGTATAGATCAAAGGAAATGAAATCAGGATCTCAAAGAGGTATCTGCACTCCCATGTGCATTGCAGCATTATTCACAATAGCTGAGATATGGAAACAACTTAAATGTCTGTCAGTGAATGAATGGATCAAGAGGATGTGGTATATATATATATATATATATATATATATATATATATATGTACAATGGAATATTATTCAGCCATGAGAAAGAAAGAAATCTGCCATTTGTGACAACATGGATGGACCTTGAGGGCATTATGCTAAGTGAGGTAAGTCAAACAGAGAAAGACAAATACTGTACACTATCACTAATAAGTGGAATCTAACAAAGCTAACCTCTGTAAAAGCAGAGTACAGTGGTGGTTACTTGGAGTTGGGAGGTGGGGGAATTGGCAAAATATTTCTTAAGGGACAAACTTGCAACAAGTAGATAAATAAGTCCTGGAGATCTAACACACAACATAGAGATTACAGATGATACTGTAATATAAACTTTGAAGTTGCCAAGGGATTAAATTTTAGTCATTCTCACCACAAAAAAGAAATAATAATTATATAAGGCAATGGAGGTGTTAGATAACACTCCAGTGGTAATCATATTGTAATATAAATGTATCAATATAATATATTATAGCATATAAATGTATCAAATCAATGGGTGTACACTTTATTTTTTTTTAATTTTTTTAAATGCAATCTTTTTTTTTTTTTTTTTTAAGATTTTATTTATTTGATAAAGAGAGACACAGCGAGAGAGGGAACACAAGCAGGAGTGGGAGAGGGAGAAGCAGGCTTCCCACTGAGCAGGGAGCCCGATGCGGGGCTCGATCCCAGGACCCTGGGGTCATGACCTGAGCCGAAGGCAGATGCTTAACCGAATGAGCCACCCAGGCGCCTCGGTTGTACACTTTAAACTGACACAATATTATATCTCAATTAAAAAAAAAGTGACAGCTAAACAGACATCCGTAAAGTGATGTGAAATTGACAGTGGGGAGATACTAATATTGAAGGAACTCACTGATCCATACTCACATCACAGAAAGGGAGGCAGCCCAGTTGGACATAATGTTGCCAAGTAGGAGATAATTAGAAGGGCGCTCCACTGTCAGTGAAGTATCCTTGACAATAAACTGAATGTGGACTTGAATATATGTGGACTTGAATATATGAATATATATATACATATGTGCCACATTTGTAATATATTTTCATTGCATAGATTCAAATTTGCTTCCCAGATTTTATTAAAATATTTTGTACTGTTTCCAATTTTATAATACACATAACCACATTTATTAAATTAAAATAAAAACTAATAATTCAAGTAAAGATATTTAAAAACTGCCATCTTTGACATGAGAAGGTTGAATTGCAAATTAAATCATTAGATTCGTTCATTCTGTTTTGATCAAAACTCATGCTCTTAAATGTAAAATTAGAATAATTTGGTTGTATAAAATACAGTTAAGTTGAAGCCAATCATAATATAAAATATTTGTAGGCCCTCACATTAAAGATCACATTTATTATTATAAACCGTAATTTAATACTTAGGCACACATTTTTTCAGTGACTGTTCCAACGGTGTTATAGAGTCAGGTAGATTTAGAACTGTTATGCCATTTTTACTGATATGAAAACTGAGGATAAAATATTTACATTGTTGGAAGTCAAATCCTGGGCTCTTTTCATCACATGATTTTTCTTGCTACCTCACTACCACCTATGATATAATAATATCTGCTCTTCCCCAAATAATAACATAATATAATAATATCTGCTCTGCTCCAAATAATATCTGTTGGGCTAGTTCTGCAAGCTTTAGCCTTAATCTAAGGAGCCCCCAGACTACGCTAGCAGCATGGAAGCTTCACTCCTTCATTGCGCTATTAAACTTGCCAGAATTTGGGCGCCTGGGTGCCCAGTTGGTTAAGCGACTGCCTTCGGCTCAGGTCATGATCCTGGAGTCCCGGGATCGAGTCCCGCATCGGGCTCCCTGCTCGGCGGGGAGTCTGCTTCTCCCTCTGACCCTCCCCCCTCTCATGCTCTCTGTCTCTCATTCTCTCTGTCTCAAATAAATAAATAAAATCTTAAAAAATAAATGAATAAATAAATAAATAAACTTGCCAGAATTTGGAGCTACATACATAAAGGTCATCTTAGATTAATTACTTACTTGTGTGATCTCTCTCTCTTTTTTTTACTTTTTTAAATTAAGCTTTCAATTTTAATTCCAGTGTAGTTAAAATACGGTAGTTTCAAGTGTACAACATAGTGATTTAATGCTTCTATATATTATTCAATGCTCGTCATGATAAGTGGTCTTCATCCCCATCACCTATTTCTCCCATCTCCCACCCTCTTGCCCTCTGGTAACCATCTGTTTGTTCTCTATAGTTAAGAGTCTGTTCCTTCATCTGCCTGTTTCTTTCTCTTTTTTTCCCCTTTGCTCATTTGTTTTGTTTCTTAAATTCCATATATGAGTGAAATCATATGGTATTTGTCTTTCCCTGACTGACTTATTTCACTTAGCATCATACCCTTGAGCTTCATCCATGTTGTTTATGTGATCTTGAAAAGCACGTTTTATGCCACTTAGTTTTAAGTTTCGTGTAAGTAAAATGGAGAGATATTTAGAAATTACATTAGAAAACATATGACTATTCTCTGTAAACTTTAGCAAATGCATATTACTGTTTTAAGTGGGTCTCAGTTTAGAGAATTAAGTGAATCTCAAAGGGGCAACACTATCGCACTTTCCTCCGGTCCTATCCAAGCACAGACATGCCAACACTGGCCAGCAAAGTGAAGACTGGGAGTACTAATGAAGGTGAAGGAGAAATGTCATTACTTCCAACCACAGAATTCTGAATCAAAGCAATAGAATGGTTAATTGTTTAATTTGAAATATCTTACAATGAAGGCTAAAGACCACGAGTATTTATGGTAATAAATAACACAAAGAAGTAAGAAATACAATTTGTGCTTTTTGCTTCTCTAAATGGTGTGCCTCACTCTTGCCATTCCATTTGGTTCTCCAGTCCTCATTATGTGGATGTAAGAAATAAAAATAACCAATTTTTCTTCAGGCTTCTTGTGGAATTTCTGGACTAAAAAAAAATCTCTCTGATAAGATCTTATATATTATTCATCATGGAGGCATTAAAGAAAACAAATCTTAAAACCTAGAAGTATACTAAGAACTGAGCCTTTCCCACTTATTATGCAAGCTTTGAACACACAGGGGAGTAACAATACGCATATATACGATCATACTAAAAAGAAATCTTCCAATCAAAATTTTACTTGGAAGTAATGGAGAGAGAGAAAATACATATTGATTCACTTCTACAATATCATAAGTGCAAGATTACATCCATTGGCAGCATGAATTTAATAATTTCTAGTCATCAACCAAATTGTAAACGTAATTCAAACCTAACGATAATTTTTATAACACAATAAACCACAGCAACCTAATAGTTTAGAAAGTTAATTTAAAATTACTAACAAATACTTACTTGCATTCTTTTTGTAAGTCTAAAACTATTCTAAAATAAAAGGCTGATTTACTAAGTCACTAAAAAAATGTATACACTTTCTGCCCTTCCAACCAAGACCTACTTTAAGCTAATCTTTGACTTTCAAATTTCAAATGTTAACTCCTTGTGGATGCTGGATATTTTTAGATACAAATCTTATAGCCATGTTTCATTTGCAGAAGTGTTGAATATAAGTAGTTTCATTACCAGAGTTTTTCTTTGTGGAATTTTTTTGGTTCCAGAGCTATTATCCTAAATGTGGGTATTGATGGTGCTACCCATGTAGTGAAAGCATTATAGCTACATAACTTTTAGATATTTTATATAAATCTTTGCTATAATGTCACTCCTGGCAACCAGCTGTGCTGTGATATGTCACAATGATGAATCATTAAACATGTAAAAATCTAAAGGACAGTTATATAAGAACCTGTATTAATAAACATAATTTTCACAAGTGCAAAATGAACATTTGCATATACTCTAAAACCTTCTATAGCATTTACTCCAAAGTTTCTAGTACAAGACCACATTTTAGAATCATAAGGATTTGTATGTGATATTTCACAGAGAAACAAATCCTGTCTTAAAACATATTTAAGACTGACGATTGTACAATGTGTGATTATGTTTTAGCAAGGCCTAATGTAAGTACCTTGCAACATTACATGGGACTTCCAGTCTGGAGAAAATAGTGGAGACTCCTTTCTCCCTGCTCCTCCCTGTTAAGAGCAAATATAAACCCAGAAAATAATGCAAGAGACAACCAAAGTATAAATCTGCAGTGTAGAAAGAGGAAAGCAAATGGTTAGAGACATTAAGACTAGAGCAACATCATAGGAACAGAGCATCTTATAGCTGCCGCCCACAGAGGGAAGTGACCAGGGTCCAGCATTTCCAGATGCCCCCAACAAACACCAGAAGATGGACCAAGTAGTCTCATTCCTCCAGCAGTTCAGATGTGAATCCCATCAACACCACCAGGTGAGCCTGGCAGTAGGAGGAAGAAGGACTGATCAGAGGACCCTTGACAATGAATCCAGGGGAGGTTCGTTCCAGGCTAGACCACTGGGCCAGAGACTGCCCTCCTCATGGAGAGATGACAAGCTTTCGGCAAGGGGTCCCACCACAAGTGCCTTCCAAAGAAGCACCATTAATCTCTTGGGCAAGAAATTCTTTCCCCAGCTAGAGACAGGCAGCCTGGCCTGAGGAAGCCCCTTCTGGCCCCTGAGCAGGGCCCGTGAGAGGCCCAAGGACACAGCACTGTATAAAACCAAAATTGCTCCTCAAAGTTTCCGATAATTAGATTGTCACTGGACCCACAGTTTGCAGCAATGGGTCAGGATCTAGGTACTATACCTCAACAGGGTGACCACACATTCAAATAAAATTTAAATTGGACCCAGAGCCTCCTTACACAATAGCTCAATGTCCTGGATACAATTAAAAACAAACAAACAAAAAATCTCAGCCATTGTAGCAAGAACCAGGGATGTCACAGGGTGAATAAAAGCACAACAAAAACAAAACAGTTAACTGATGCCAACACTGAGATGAATCAGATGTTGGAATTCTGACAAGGATTTTAAAGGAACCATCTAGAATTGTTTGAGCAACCAATTGCAAATGATCTTGAAAGAAATGAAGAAAGAGAAAATCTCAGCAAAAAAAAAAAACAAACCCAAAATTGAAATTACAAAGAAGAACCAAATGAAAATTACAGAACTGAAAATTACCAACTAATTTAAAAAAACAAAACAAAACTTGTTGGATTGGCTAATAGCAGAGTGGAAAAAAACAAAGGAAAGACGAGGATGAAGGTAATAACATCAAAATAATTTCTCCAATCTGAATACAGAGAAAAACTAGACTGGGAAAGGAAAGGGAAGGGCAGAGCTTCAGGCACCTGTGGGACAAAAGAACAAAAGATCCAGCTCATTAGAGTCCCAGAGGGAAAGTGGAAAGACACTGGGGTGAAAGTGTTCTAAGAAATAATGTTCAAAAACTTCCCAGATTTTGCAAAAGACATAAATCCACAAATTCAAGAAGCTGATTAAACCGTAAGTAATAAAAACTGCAAGAAGGCAACAGAAGAAAAGACATACGTACTGAAAAGGAAGAAATAAACTGTCCCTAATTGCAGATGTCATTGTTGTCTACAAAAATAGTCCTGGGGGGTAGGGGAGGAGGAGGAGAAGAAGAAAGGGAAGGGGAAGGGAAGGGAAAGAGGAAGAAAAGAAAAGTCCTTAAAACTAATAAGTGAGTTTTTGGATGGCAGAGTACAAATCAACGAGCAAAGGTGAAACATTTGTATGTGCTAATGGTAAGAAGGTAGAAACTGAAAATAAAAGCACAGTAGCATTTATCATTACTCAGAAGAAACCATAAGCTTAGGGATAAATTTAACAGAATAAGTTACAGGATACGTATGGTGATACTACAAAATGCTGAAAGAAATCCAAGAAGACGTAAATTAAATGGAGACATAGCATGTTCATGTATTAGAGGATTCAGTATAGTAAAAATGTTAATTCTCCCCAAACTGATCTATAGATTTAAAACAATTTCTATTAAAATCTCAGCAGGGCTTTTGTGGACATAGTAAAGCTTATTCTAAAATGTATATGGAAAGACATGGGCCTGAGGAAAGCCAAAAACGATCCTCAAATGACCAAAGTAAGTGAAGAAAGCTACGGGATATAAAGCCTGGGTGCTGGTGGAGGTACTGGCCGTCCCTGGGCTGGGAAGCAGGTGCGCTCATTATACAAGTGGGGGTGTTTGACTCTATGGATGACATTGTTGTTTTTGTAATATTGTACAATAATTTTGCAAAATGTTTCGTTCAGTAGGACAAAAGGAGGTAAAGAACAAATGGGAATTTCTAGTATTTCTTAGAGCTGGCATGCAAATCTACAAATACATCAAAATAAGTAGTTTAACTTAAAAGATGGACTGCAGTTTCTTTTCTTATCTTTAGAAAAATATAGAATAAGGTAATGGTGTTCAACACTTTGGTTACTCAGATTCTGAAAGTTGTTTTAAGTGGGGCTCTTTTTGTGGGCTCTGTATCAATGTCATCACCCAAGGGGAGAATCCTAGTACCACTGCTGCTTTTATTTGTTGGGATGATCTTTTTTTTTTTTTAAGATTTTATTTATTCATTTGACAGAGAGAGAGAGCACAAGCAGGGGGAGTGTCAGAGGAAGAGGCAGAAGCAGGCTCCCGGCTGAGCAGGGAGCCCGTCGCGGGGCTCGATCCCAGGACCCTGGGATCATGACCTGAGCTGAAGGCGGACGCTTAACCGACTGAGCCACCCAGGCACCCCTTGTTGGGATATTCTAAGTGACTTCTGCCAGTGTTGTTAAAAGGAATTGCAAAGGTGTGGCTGTAACCACCAAAGGGAATTTAAAAAAATAAATAAATAAAGTCTTATAGGCTTAATATATACTCAGTCTTAGCCACAAAAGTACATCCTACTCTTTTATGTCTAAGATCCAGAGGAAAATGGTGGTGAATGCTAGCATATCTTCAGTGATCTGCTAATAAAGCACATTTCTGCTTAAACTGTCTTTGGTGGAAGTTGGGCCTGATTCATTTAATGGGCAGAGAAGCACATTTCTAGGAAGGCTGAGCTCCAATAAAGGAACATCACCATAGCCATGTAAAAATGAGCGAGGGAATTATTTTCTGGGTCTCTTAGGAAAAACATTGGATACCTACTTATTAACCATTTCTTTTTTTTTTTTTTAAAGATTTTATTTATTTATTTGACAGAGAGACACAGCGAGAAAGGGAACACAAGCAGGGGGAGTGGGAGAGAGAGAAGCAGGCTCCCCGCAGAGCAGGGAGCCAGACGTGGGGCTCGATCCCAGGACCCTGGGATCATGACCTGAGCCGAAGGCAGACGCTTAACGACTGAGCCACCCAGGCGCCCCACTTATTAACCATTTCTAAGACGGATATTTAAGAGTTCTAGATACACACTTTATGTAGCATGTTTGTGAGTTTCTAGGAAATTTAAAATGATACAATATAATGTATTAAAAGACAATATGAATACATTTTGTTGCGTCTCAAAGTAAGTTGTCCATAGAACACTTGGATTTAAACTCTGGCATTTTTCCTCTGTTCCACTTTGAAAGTACTTGATTCTCCCACTTTGCATTAAGCCCTGTCCCTCACTTCCAGAATCAATGATTACTCAATGCTGTCCATAGTTTAATCACCCCGAATTCTGAGGAACAAGTCCAAATTCACATGGACTGTTTTGGTCCACTTGACAGCTCTTTTCTGCAGAGAACTGAATCGTTCACTTGCCCACTAAGCCAGTAGTTGAGTTTTCTTATTCAGGATTTCCTATTTGTAACCCGGCCTCACCTGAGTCTGAAGGAAAGTGTTTGTAATGCACCACTTTTCATCCAGTCAAACCCAGAGCCTGCTGTTACCCCAAGAAGCTGTCAGTCTCCCTCACCTATGCTTCCTTAGTCACAGACATAATGGCAGGCAGCACCGCCCCCCAATGGCACTTTTTCCTACGAGGAAATGAGCATCCCCTATAAGATCTATTCACTGAGGCCTTGAGATGCCCACACGAATTTTAACATAATTTTATAACTTACATACACTATAAAACTATTTTAAAGTTGTTTTCTTAAATGTTTAAATATGAAAAACACAATATGATATGTTGGTAAATAACAGATTATGTAACGATTTCATCACTCTTTAAAATTAGCACACTATTTTGGGGGGGAAAAACTGTCTTAAAAACCAATATGATGTCAGCTCCTTTGGAAAATCATATGACTTTTAAGATGTCAGGTTGTTGAATCATGGTGAGTCTTAATTAGAGAGAACTTGAGGGGTTGATGACAAAGAACAGTACACAGAGAAGCCATATGTCTCAGCCACGAAATGCAGAGAAGAGCCAGAGGACAAGGACACTTATCCAGAAAAATCAAGTAGCGTTGCTGCCAGAGGTTGGCTCTTCTTTGAACCAGGAGAGAATCTACTGGTGAATAAAGAGAACTGATATGAAAGCAAAGCAGCAGAAATGGATAAAATACATTTATATTAAGCATCATAGAACAAAATGGAATTGAAAACAAAACAATCACTTCTAATACATGAAACTTGTGGGATTTCCCTTGCTCTTTCCTTTTCCCTTCTCCCTTCCTCTTTTGCATTCACATATGAGGAATTATCTATCTATCTATCTATCTATCTATCTATCTATCTATCTATAATCTATCATTATCTATCAACTATCTACTAACTCGTCATACATGATACTTGCTATAAACTGAATTGTGTCACCCCCAAAATTTGTATGTTGAAGCCCTAACCCACAATGTTACTGCATTTGAAAATAGGGTCTTTAAGGAGGTAATCAAGTTTAAAGGAGGTCATAAAGTTGAGGTCTTCATTTGAGAGGAATAATGTCCTTGTAAGAAGAGACACCAGACAGAGCTCACTTGCTCTCTCTCTCTCTCTCTCTCTCTCTCTTTACAGAAGAAAGACCATGTAAGCACAAGGGAGAAGGTAGCCATCCGCGAGCCAGGAAGATGGCTCTCACCAGAACCCGACTGCACTACCACCCTGACCTCAGAAATCCAGCCTCCGGAACTGAGAGAAAATAAATGTTTGTGGTTTTAGTCACCACGTCTGTTGTTTCTTGTTATTGTAGACTGAGCTAGACAATACCTGTTTTGTCATATAGCCAAGCCAGGCAATATGACAGAAGTCATTTGGAGTAAAAGATAAGATATTTGAGAAAAGTAGATTTGAAATATTTTTATGCAATGCACAATACGTATACATATTTGGAATATAATATATACAGAATTGACAATGATGTATATATTTAGCACTTTATCAAAAATGTATCTCGAATTTCGGAGAAAATTAAGGAGTAGAGAGAGAGGTATGGCTGACGTTGTAAGTGCCTAGCTTCAGGGTAAGTGATCGTGAAGTGGAGCCTATTCAGAACGTAGGTGTGTAAAAGGGTTTTCTCGCACTTGTGTTTCTTTCCAGGGAAGTCTAGAAGTCTAGTACTGATTTAGGGTCTAGATAAAGGACATGAAGGGCTCGCTAGTTATTTATAATGCGCTGCTTCAAGTTCAAAACACCTTTGAGCCCCTGAAGTTAGTCTATGTACATTATTCAAGGGTACAGGCTTTCCCCGCTATCCAAAAGTAGAGGGTTCCTATAAAAACTTTCATAAACCAAAGTCGCATAAAGCAAAGAAGTAGTCACCATTAATTTATATGGAAAACGTTTTGGGCATTTCCAGACCCTCAAAAATAACCTCTCCTAGGCTTTTTTTTTCTGATATCTTGGGCATATCTTGCTGAGGGATGCACAAAATCTATCAAGACAAAGAGCAGATGCTCACAAAGTTCAAAACGAGGCGTTTAATGTTGAGACGCTGAGTGTAGTTCCCGGAGAAGGCGCTGGGGGCGCCACTCTCGCTGCTAGTTTAGTGTGGCCTCTTGCACCTGCTCGCCGGAAAAGAAAAGCTGAACGTTGTTTTCTGCTTTTGGTGTTTTCCCGCAAAACTAAAAATGCTCTTCTGGTTCCTTTCAGTTAACAAAAACAGGTACTGATGTAGGCCTTCCATAAAAGCGAAAAGAC
Source organism: Mirounga angustirostris (assembly GCF_029215605.1). Classification (NCBI taxonomy): domain Eukaryota; kingdom Metazoa; phylum Chordata; class Mammalia; order Carnivora; family Phocidae; genus Mirounga; species Mirounga angustirostris. The sequence continues at coordinate 6,021,792 of NW_026991722.1, read as the reverse complement.
AAAGCCTGACCTTTCAGAAAGTGGGGAATGCCTGTGTGTAGACTGATAAATTATACCTGGTTTAACTGGTTCCACAACCTGGCTGGGCTCAGTGACTAACGGATTAAAAAAAATCACGCAAAACTTTTGCCCAAGCTCCCCTGAAACCATGATCCCTCACACAGATTTTAATGGTTCATAATCTAAGACAAAGCATGTCCTACGCTGCGGAGGAAGGAAACTGGGGCTCTCCTGTCTCCCTTTCTCACTCTTCCTCCTGCTTACTCTTCTTCCCTTAAAGCCTCACAGGTTCATCTTATGGGACCTAGGGATGCTTTTCAATGATCTGACCTCGTAGTATTACCAGTGCCGTAAGTCATCGGGTTGGTGATGGAGTTCGAGTCTTGGCTGATGCCTCTACCTTTCTCAAGTCTGTATTCTCACTATTTCTCATACCTTGACACGACAGAATAGATACAATATATTGAAACCCTTTGTGAATCTTACCTCCCTGAATACAATGATCCCATCTTGCACTTGATCATGGAGATACTCTTATCTCTTGCATCCATAACAAAATACTCTGCTCAAATGTTTAGCCATTAGCATTCAGTTCCTACTTTGTCTCTAAGAATGCTTTATCACCATTGTAATTGGTTAATAACTGAAATTTACCTAAAGTAACTGACATTTATCCAAAGGTTTTCATTTTGTTACTAGAGTCTACTTGGAGAGATGAGACTTTTATGAAGATTCGAGTACTAACTGTATCTTCATAGCTAAATGAGGAGTACCTGCCATTATATCTAGTGTTTAATGTTTGTGAAGTGGTCAGAGTGCTCTGAAGAATCCACTCACTACGTAATTTTCAGTGGGGATGACTAGTTCTTGCTAATCCACTCAGCAGTTCTCTAAAAACGGGATTGCCCTTTTTCACTGGTGATCATATTTGATACCTATTTTTCCCGTGACTAGGATTCTACAATTTGCTGAACAGACTACTATCAGCACAAATCATTTTGCCTTCCTTATGCTAAACCCCACATTTCCACACCTACATCTTAGGAAGAGTCACTGCTATTTTCTTACTATTCTATAGTAGTGAACACAATGGTGAAAAAGCTTCAGGAAACTTCCATCTTACAGTGCTTATTTCTACATAATGTTATCGTGATATCGGTTCTTTCGGTTGGCAAATTAATGCCAAAATCAGAGCGTAGGCAACGATTATGGAAGTCTAATCATTTATTTCCAAGACTTATTATGCCTTTTAATAATTTATAATTTTTTTTAAAGCTGTAACATTAAAGCATTTTATCTTAGTGCTATTTCAAAGGGCTCTTAGATACAATCATGTTATCAAATAGGAAAACAAGATCAGAACATAAATGATTTATTTTTATATGTTACATAAAATGTGGCAATTATAATAACAAATATCTCTGTTGCATTGGAGTGCATTTAATACATTTTTCTTTTATATGGTTTGTATAGTTTGTTTAGCAAATGGTATGAAGAGTGAAATATAGTGTCTGTATATTTCTGTATTCATTTTCTGTTGCTGTGTAACAATAACCACAAATTTGGGGGGCTCAAGCAGGTTCATTATCGCAGTTTCCATGGATCAGGAATCCAACCCATTTTCAGTGGGCTCACGCTCTGGTCTTGTAACGCTGAACTCAGTGAGTCAGCTGGTGGTGTAAGCAAATCTCAGCCTAGTCCCTTTGAATGTACTTGCCACACCAGATAGCAGGATGATGACTCTGCAGATCAGTTTTCTGCTGGATCCAAAAGACTCACTGATCTTCAGTTTCTCCGGTTTTTTCTATTGTAAAGATCGGAGCAATATTAACAAGCTCTTTCCATGTGGGAGCTGAAACCAGAAGTCCCAACTGCTATATGGAATTATTGTTAACAGTGTTCTACCTCCTAAGTTATTTTTTCTCATAACATCATCTGGCTTTAGATAATGACTAAAGATTATGCTAACTTTTTTCAGTCTGTCTTTAGGAGGCTTAAATATTTCTGATGATTTCTGGTGTGGTTAGGCATTCTCTTCCTTTACTGCTAAGAACACCACAGAGACTTAATATTATCTATTGTTTAATAAAATGCCATGGAAAAATGTAGCCCATTAAGTGGATGTCAGCTTCAAAAGTTTTTTAAATATAGTGGAAACTAAGAAATGAAATATGTTGAAGTGGAAATGGGGGGAAAATAATTGTAGCTTTGGGTATATTATATATTGGGGCAAAAATCATATGAAAAAATAATATCTGGAATACTTATCATACTGAATGAGAGTATGACTGTTATAAACAAGTGGCGTGACAAAACAATTGTGGATAATAACATGCCAAAGGAATTAATTATGGAATACTTTCATTTCCAAGCTAGGGGGAAAAGGAAGTAAGAGAGTAGCGATGAATCAGTAGTTCTTTAGACAATCACCCATCAACTTTTATTTGTGGTTGAGAAGAAAGATTAGCACTATGAAAAAAATGCACAAATTGTCATCACTGTTGAGAGAGATAAAGAGAAGTATAAAGTGAATTAATGAAAGGCAACAGCAATGCTAAATAATAAGAACACACGTAATGTTTGAGTTTTTATCAAAATTATAAGAATGGCAACCATAAGTTATTTTATCTGTAATATTTGAAAACGGACTTTTAAAAAATATTTGACAGTATGCTGCTGGAAACATTTCTACAGACATATTAAATTGTATCGCTTTTTAAAACAAAATATATTTTTATTTTAAGATGTTTGTTGGTATTGCTGTTTTCCCTAATTCATTTCTTCTTTGTTTCCAAGTAATTATGCTACATCATTCAGTGTCAAATGAAACAGTTCCATTTATTTTGGAAAATTATACTCTGAGCTGCAAACTAATGTTGGATAAAATAATGATCCTTTGCATAAATCTTGAATAAATCTTTGGCAAATTTCACATCCATCATGATTGAAATGGAGAAGTCATATCTTCAGGCCATACTACCAATGTTGTATCACAGGATGGGAGAAGTCCATCCTGGAGGGAAGGATCAGTTTCACACTAATCTTATTTAGTATTGCTGGTCCACAGTAATGATAAAAAAAAAAAAAAAGACACTAACCTTTATTGATTTGGGTATTATTTTTACATTCTTCACAGACAATAGATTCCATTTGTATGCCCTCTCGGGCTGCCGTAATGCAATATTGCAGACTTGGGGGGGGGGGGGGCTTTAATCAATAGAAGTTTGTCTTCTCACAATTCTTGAGGCTGGAAAGTCTCTTGTCAGCAGGTTTGGTTTCTCCTGAAGCCTCTCTCCTTTGTTTGCCTCCTGCCCTGTCCTTTCCTCTGTGTGTGTGTACCTCCGGGAACTCCCTCTCTTCTTGTAAGAACACAAATCATCCCATCCAATTAGAGACCCATCCTTATGACCTCATTTAATCTTGGTTCCCTCTTTAAAAGCCCCATCTCCAACTATAACCATATTTGGGGTTAGGCTTCAACATCTGAATTTCGGGAGGACACAATTCAGTCCATAGCACCATTATTGACTAACCCCCTCACCCTAGTTTCTTCCTCAACCAATACGCCATGGCATAATTGTGGGTTGTTGATATTTTTCTCCTAAAGCAAATCTGCAGGTTGCATTTCTGAGGAAAAGTCCTGTTTCAGAGACAAAACTGGGTATGGTAGATTCTATTATTTGTCCATAATTGTTTCTTTTTCTTCCTGCCTTTGCCATGGCTCAATTTCCTACCCCATGATGTGAGGCTTGACCATGCTCTTATTTTGCTCAGTGGATGTGGGATGAAGTTACAATTGCCAGTTCCAAACTAAGGCTGTAAGAGGCACATGTTTCTGCTTCTTTCTCCACACTCCTGCCATTGACCATGAGAAGACCTTCCCCTAAATGACTAATGCTCATTTAGTCTGAATCCTGGGATGATCAATCCTATAAGTAAGTGTAAGTCCGAAACAGATCCACAGACTGAAGCAGATCTACCCCAGCCAATCCGCAGAACTAAGAAAAAGAAAAATTATTTGTAAGACACTGAGATTTGTGGTCTGTTCATTATGCAGCATTATCACAGAAAAAAAAAAGCTAAAACAAAGGACTTTATATATGCTACCACTCTCCCTAAACCTCACCGTGAGATCCCTGCTGCAGTAGTTTACAGAGAGATAGATATTAGGTTTCTGTGATTGCTGTAACAAATTACCACAGACTCAGTCATTTACAACAGAACAGATTCATTATCTTAAAAATGTCAGAAGTCCAACGCTAGCCACAGTAGGTTAAAATGAAGATGTCAGCACGCCCATGTTTGTTTCTGGATGCTCAGCCTTTTGTCTGCTGCCTCACCTTTCCCAGCACCTGGAAGCTGCACAATTCCTTGGTTTGAGGTCAGAGATGGAGGGTTCCATCCTGCTCATGCTGCGCCTTGCTGGGCAGCTCTTCTATTGCCTTCTTCCATGTTTAAGAGCTCACGGGATTAGGTTGGCCCAGCCACATAATCCAGGTAATCTCCCTATTTTAAGGTGAGCCCATTAATAAACTTCACTGTATCTGTAACAGAATCTGCAATTGATTCTGTTCTGTGACAGAAACATTGGATTCGTTTCTTGGGATTACCATAAGAAAGTATCACAAACTTGGTAGCTTAATCAATAGCAAGTTTTTGTTTCAGTTTTAGAGACTAGAAGTCCAAGATGAGGTAGTCAGCAGGTGGATTCCTTCAGAGGGCTGTGAGGGACTCTGTTTCAGGTCTCTCTCCAGTTCCTGGTGGCCTCTGGTGCCCATGGCTTGTAGATGGTGTTCATCCCAATGTCTTCACCTCGTCTCCCCTCCCTATGTATCCATCCATGAGCCCTTTTTATAAGGACACCATCATATTGAATTAGAACCTAACCTAGTATCCTCATCTTAACGTGATAGTCTACAAAGAACCTATTTCCAAATAAGGCCACATTCACAGGTACGAGGAATTAGGAGTCAATGTCTTTTGGGAGAACACAACTTAATCTGTAACACATATTCACAGGTGTAATACCAGGAATTAGGATGCAGATCTCTTTGGAGGTGATCATCCTCCCTCACCATGAGTGATTTTTTGGTTACCCAGAAGACATCTGAGATATAGGAAAAGAGACATTATAGTAAAATATATAGGTAACTGCTAGTCACAGTTAGTATTCTTTCTTTCTTTTCTTTTTTTTTTTTTTATTTTCTGAGTAAATATGTCTTTATATGTTCCATCTTGGTCTCATACCAAAGAGATTAAAGGATGCTTAGTGTGTCAAGAGCCGGCTAAAACCTTTCAGTAGCCGTGCTTTTCCTGAGAACACGGTAGAAATGGTGTGGATACAAGTGGGAGATTCCAGGAAAATTAATCTCAGAAAATACTAGCAGAGCCTCTGTTTCTGTTGTCTGTCCTCCATTCCCCTCGGGCCAACCCTTCAAAGGTTCTGCTTTTATTATATTAAGGCCATCGATAGCCTGTTTTTTTTGTTTTCTTTGTTTGTGAATTTTTTGCAGGTTGCCTCTACTTTGTCAACTACTATAAATGTTAGAATATTTCAGTTACATTATATGTGTTAAGAATAACATAGTTATATTTTCTGTAAGAATTGCTTATGTGGATATGATATTCAGGAGGAATGATAAAGTACTAGAGTTGCTCCATCTACTTTTCAGCCTCAGGAATCCTTTAATTGAAATACAGCAAAATCTATTTAATCTAAGTGAGTCTTGTTTCAGCAAATACAATTTCTATGTTTCTGAGATAGTGAAATATATATGTAATTAATCTACTGTCTTATCAAGACCAATAAAAATTGAGCAATAAAATATAATCTGATCATGCCATTAGCAAAAACGAATTTTTTATTATCTGTTAGCAACTAAATAATAAATTATTTTTCAACAGCTTTTTAATGAGGTGGAAGATAATCAAGGGTTGCAATAAAGTGCTGTAGTATCCAATTTGAATGATCGTTCTGTTTCCTGTGAAAAATGAAGTCCTCCTATCCTTCTCCGGAATTACAAAATCATTTAATATTTGTGAAAAATCACAAGATCCCTTGATAAGAAACAAATACAACAATACCCACTCTTCACTACTATCTTAAACAACTCGGGTAGTTTAATCATTTAAATGAACATTGTTAATTTTTATTGAGGCACAGATTTAGTTCTGTTGATTAATGCACTTGGTCTATTAATATCTTATTATTTGATTTTATGTTCTTAGCATACCCTTTCTTTCTTCATATTTTTATTCATATATATGCACAGGTACATACACAGAAAGTAAATGAGGGAAGAGGAGGAAAATTTTATAAATACATGTTTTTATCTGTGTTTATAAATGATCAATTGTCAAATATCTTCATCATAAAATAAACTTGCCCACAAAACTTCATTATCACTATGAGACCATTCTCCTAAAATTGTCCTTTAAATAATTTTACTTCCAAGAGTTCTAGCTATGCTTTTCTACTATGCTTTCCTGAATAGATTCATGCTAAAGTACAGTGGGTTTTAATTTATTGTCATTTTTTAATTTTTTATTTCATTAACAACAGAGCTCCCCTTCTCCCTGGAGTCACTTAAATGGAATTTGCCACAGTCAGTCAGATAGGTCAGGTAAGGGTAGAGCTGCTTTGTGAAGCAAGGATGTTGGCCTGGAAGTAGCACCACTGAACATCAAGGCACCACAGAATATATCTTTAAAACCAATTCTCCTAGTGAAAAATTGGGCGGCTTTTGGAACTAACATTTACTATTCCTAGATATAGAATGAGTGGTCCCACACTTCCATGCCTTGAGTGGGTTAACTCCTCTTAGCCTTTTCCTGTATCTATAAACAAAGATAAAGCTGCCATACTTTTCCGAGTATTTCCTCAATACTTTAAAATATCATAATGACTTCCTCATTGAGTTTCAAAAAGAGTTTCTTTTAAACATCTACAAGATAATAGCTTAAACTCAAATGTGGCCAACCCTGAACTGATCTCTATTGTTCTTCATACCCCACTTTATTTTCCAGCTGACTTCTCTCCCTATAAGCAATATTTTATTAAATGTCTCTAAAGTATTACTTCCACCCAATTAAGCAGAAAAACTTAAGCATATCCATCCACAAGGGGTGCCTAGGTGGCTCAGTCCATTAAGCATCCCGCTCTTGATTTCAGATCAGGTCATGATCTCAGGGTCCTGAGATGGAGCTCCAGGAAGGACTCCCCACTGAGTGGGGAGTCTGCCTGAGATTCTCTCCCTCTCCCTTTGCCACTCCCTTCCACTGTCTCTCTCTCTTAAATAAATAAATAAACCACATGACCCAATTTTTTAAATGGGCAAAGGACTCAAGACAATTCTCAAAAAAGAAGACATACAAATAACTCATAGGTATATAGAAAAGTGCTCTGCATCAGTCATCATCAGGGAAATGCTGGTCAAAACCACAGTGAGATCTCACCCCACACCTATTACAGTGGCTAGCATCAAAAAGACAAGGGATAACAAGTATTGGTGAGGGGTGTGGAGAAGAGGGAACAGTTGCCCACTGTTGGTGGGAATGTCAACTGGTACAGTCATTAGGGAAAACAATATATAGGTTCCTCAGAAAATGAAAAATAGAACCTCTAAGCAATGAAGAAAAACGTGATGTTGGTCAAAGGGTAGAGTTTCAGGTGTGCAGGATGATTAAGTTCAGGAGATCTAAGGCATAATATAGTGATTGTACTTAACAATAATACTGTATTATATATTTGAAATTTGCTGAGAGTAGATATGTGTTCTCACCTCAAAGAAATGGTAACTATGTGAGGTGATGGATATGTTAAGAAGCTTTATTGTGGTAATCATTTCACAATGTATATGAATATTAAAACATTTTGTACACCTTAGACATGCATGATTGTAATTTGTCAATTATGTCTCAATAAAGCTAAAAAAAAAAAATTAAAAATAACTTCCCAGATGACTCAAATATACATTTTGAAAACCACCACTCTAGCCAAGTTGCCTTTCTGCTTTCAGTTGAAGAATTCAAACTCATCCCCACCTGTGTGAATGGTATACCCATGCCCCAATGCTGATACGTTGCCTGATACAGCATAGCTTCCCCTCCTCTTTCCAGCCAAACCAGGAACGCCTCACCTACAAGCTAATGATCTGCAATCTGGGAGCAGATTTTTCTTTTATGACTGACAAAGGAATACCAAAGACAAGCCTCCTTGTTTCAAGATGGGACTAATTTGGGGGTGCGCTGTCTGTTATCGAGCTTCCCCATGGAATTGAGTTGAAGTTACTTTCTAGCTATCATCACATTTTTCCATAGCTTCTTCCCTTCCCTTATCTTGCTTTCCTTACTTCCCTTCTCTCTCAGTGGAATAAGAATCCTCATCTCAGGCTTTGCTTCTAGTAACCCACTTTAAGTTACTTCATTGGGGTCTCTGTATGTGCTCTTTGTATCTTTGCTAGGGATGCTCTTTCCAAATTCTCACAACTTTCTCTCTTGCTCTGTTCAAGTCTTTTCTCAAACATCACCTATTGATGTTTGAGAAATAATCATTTAAATGATTATTTAAATATACCTCTTTCTTCACTCCTACAAATTGTATTATTCAGCTTCTGTGGTTCATAGCGCTTTATATTATGTATTCATATTATATATTGATTTGAGCATTTGTATCTTCCCTACTGGAATGTAACCTGAGTGCGGGTATGGTTTACCTCTGTCGTGTTGCAGGTATCATCATCTTTGTCATCTCACTGTGAGCTGATGTACTTGAAACATAGTAAAGAATGAATAAATATTTGCTGAATGAATGAAACAATGGGTAGGATTAAATTTGATTTTTAGGAAGCCAGGAAGAGCAGCATCAATGGCAATTGATTGATTGCACATTCTTAAGCTAACATTTTGGGATTTGTCCAAATATTCCTATAGGTTGAATCTACTGAGTGATGATGGGTTATATGCTACTGAGCAATCCTGATAATTCTATTCCATCATGAATGAGTCAACTCCCATCATGAGTCAACATCTCATCAACTCTCAGGCAACAAAGTAGGCATGCAGTAGTACATATAAGTATGGATAACTTCCCATAATTTGGACATTATACTAGACATTGGGATACAAAGACATACAGGCACCCTATAGAGGATCATAGTGTAATGATGAAGGCAAGATGCATTCCCATGCTTAGATTGTATTGTGTTGGCTATTAAGAGAAGGACCCCCAGTTGAATGTAATCCACTGTGCTTGTGTTAAAAGGGAAAGGAGTAGGATAGGAGTCAGGGAAGACTTCATATTAGTAATACAGGAGCAAACACTTGAAAAAAATTTTCCAAGCAGACGAGGAATAAAGGATGAAGGAACAGCAAGTCAAAATCATAATGACATAAAAAGCATGATAAGCTCAGAGAAGCTTAAGTAGCTTAATATGGCCAGTATCTAGGGTAAAATTAATAAACTGTCAATAAGTGAGACCCTAAAGTGGGCATATTTTCAACAAGTCGAAGTGTTTTGGTTTTGCCTAGTGGTTACAGAGAGTTATGGAGGGTTTTCACTAAGACTGGTTTAGATCTCTCTTCTTAAAATGACAACTTTAGTTGCAATGAGGAAGGTGGGTGAGATTTATCAGGAATTAAAAATAACAATTGCCTCTCTATATTCCAGATAAAGGATTATAATGGTCTCAACTAAAAACTTTTGTAACAGAGAGAGAAGGATTCATTAAAGAACAATTTTGGAGACACATTAATATAAGTTTAAAAGCATTTGGTTGTGGATGAGGGAAGCAGTGAATGCCACAGATGGCTAAGTATATCCAGATATTCTATTGTTTAATTAAAAAATTGAATAGCAGAAAAAATATTAAAAAGAAGTAAGATAATCCAATCAGTCATTGCAATTACACTCTTCATGATGCCTGACCATATGTATTCAAGGTAAGTGAAGGTCGAGTGGTTTTTGTCAAGTCTTCAAAAATTTAATCCTTACATATTCATCCAGATCTTGTTCCTGAGACTCAGAAATTTTGAGAACTTATTACCCTGATCTTCATGTTTTGTCTTGAGGTTGTATACTAGTATGAATAATTAAGGAAGGACCTGACATTTATCTTTTTGATAGCATTATAGAAGTCTCAACCCATGAGTACCTATTTTCCACATTTGTGCCTCTCTCAGAAATGTAGTAAGTTAGCATTTTTTCAATCATACATCTCTGCATACTGATGTTTGCTTCTGATTACATAAGACAGCTGGGAGTTACTCCTCCTTCTCCTCCAATTTGGTGCCTATAGCAATAAGAATGCCAGTTTCTGGAATATTAATTATGAATGCAGTAAAGTCAGTTAAAAAATCAAAGAGCTACTGAAGGTGGCAACCTAAACAATGAATCTCAGTATTCTTTGACCTATTAGCAGAGTACTTCTAAGTTTATAAAATACGTATTTGAAAAAATATATATATTTGACAGGATAGATAAGGATATTATTGTGATTATAGGCAGATACTTTAAGGATAGAGTAAAATTACCTTTTAAAAAACATTTTATTGTTGTAAAATATGCATAAAATTAAATGTATCTTTTTAACCATTTTTGAGTGTACAACTCAGTGGTAATAAGGGCATTTACTTTGTTGGGCCACCATCACCATCGTGCATCTCCAGAACTTCTTCATCTTCTCTAACAAAGTCTGTATCCATTAAATAATAGCTCCCCAACCCCTTCCCCCATCCTCTGCCAACTGCAATCCTACTATCTGTCTCTATGAATTTGACTACTCTAAGAACCCTCTGTAAGTGGAACCAGACAGCATTTGTCTTTTTGTGATTGGCTTATTGCACTTAACATAATGTCCCCAAAATCTTCCATGTGGAAGCATGTGTCAGAGTTTCCTTCCCTTTTAAGGCTGAATAATATTCCCTGATATCTGTTTACCACATTTTGTTTATCCGTTCTGTCAATGCACACTTGGGTTGCTTCCAACTTTACCATTTTGAATATTGCTTTTATAAACATGGGCATACGTCTGCTTGACCTCCTGACTTCAAGTCTTTTGAGTATATACTTCGAAGTAAGATTGCTGGATTATATGGTAATTCTATGTTTAATTTTTTTTTAAGATTATATTTATTTATTTGAGACAGAAAGAATGAGAGAGACAGAGAGCACATGAGAGGGGAGAGGGTCAGAGGGAGAAGCAGGCTCCCTGCCGAGCAGGGAGCCCGATGCGGGACTCGATCCCGGGACTCCAGGATCATGACCCGAGCCGAAGGCAGTCGCCCAACCAACTGAGCCACCCAGGCGCCCTATGTTTAATTTTTTAAAGAACTGCTATGCTGTTTTCCACAGTGGCCATACCACTTTACATCCACACCAGCAGTGTGCAAGGATTTCAATTTTTCTATATCTTCACCAATATTTTCACTTTTAAAAAAATGATAACCATCTTAATGTGTATGTGAATGCTTTTTTAAAATTAATTAATTAATTTTTTAAAGACTTTATTTATTCATTTGAGACACAGAGATACAGAGAGAGAGCATGAGCTGGGGGGAGGCAGAGGGAGAAGGAGAAGCAGGCTCCCCGCTGAGCCAGGAGCCCTATGTGGGGCTTGATCCCAGGACCCTGGAATCATGACCTGAACCAAAGGCAGAGGCTTAACCATCTGAGCCACCCAGGCGCCCTGCCTTTTTTTTTTTTTTTTTTTAAGATTTTATTTATTTATTTGAGAGAAAGAGATCACAAGCAGGGGAGTGGCAGAGGGAAAGGGAGAAGTAGACTACCAGCTGAGCAGGGACCCTGAAGGGAGGCTCCATCCCAGCACCCCAAGATCATGACCTGAGCCGAAGGCAGATGCTCAACTGACTGAGCCACCCAGGCGCCCCTGTGTGAAGGCCTTTTAAGCAAAATTTGGTCTAAGCAGTCCTAGAAGCAAAGCAACAGCAATGCTACTAAAGATAAAATATCACGTAACTTAGATTGCCAACTCGAAGCTTAAGAAGTCTCATCAACCATAGCAAATTTTGTAGAAGAGTATGGGGTATATTTCAAGAGTCTCATAACCACACACTGGTTTGGTGATTAAACTCATGGATGAGGCTTATTACAGCAGAGGACATAATGTAGGGAAAGCAAAGAAAATATGTACATAGGAGATGGCAGAAGGGTCATTCACAGGCTTCTAAAGCCTCCTTTCTGTAAGGAGCACATGACTTACTTTTCTCTCCAGCCTCAAACAGCAAAGACACATGCAAGATCTCTCTTCTGAGGGCAGTTCATTCAAATCTTGAGATCTATAACTCTCTCTTTTTTTTTAAAGATTTTATTTATTTGAGAGAGAGAGAATGAGAGACAGAGAGCATGAGAGAGAGGAGGGTCAGAGGGAGAAGCAGACTCCTTGCTGAGCAGGAAGCCCGATGTGGGACTCGATCCCGGGACTCCAGGATCATGACCTGAGCCGAAGGCAGTCGCTTAACCAACTGAGCCACCCAGGCGTCCCGAGATCTATAACTCTTAAACTGGGCTATTCAGGTAGCTACATAACCAGCCATTGTGCACACCTCAAACTAGACCCTAGGTGTGTATCATGAATATTCCTGTTTAAATAGTGCTGATAACCTGGTACCTCTTGACCCATTGCCTCAAGCATATGGAATAACATTGGTAATCAGTGATTATGTGAACATTCCTGTTGCTGAGTTGTCAGAATTTGACTTGTGATTGTTGCTGTGGCTATAGAGATAAGGGATGAGTAAAACAGAACAGTTACTTTCACATAGAGTGTGAATGCATAGATAAAGGAAAGAATGAGCATATAAGTAGATATATACATGCAGTAGAAAGATATTAGGTGGAAAAAGAAACACTGAATTTAAAAAATCATTATCTAGGGGCGCCTGGGTGGCTCAGTTGGTTGAGCGACTGCCTTCGGCTCAGGTCATGATCCTGGAGTCCCTGGATCGAGTCCCGCATCGGGCTCCCTGCTTGGCAGGGAGCCTGCTTCTGCCTCTGACCCTCCCCCCTCTCATGTGCTCTCTCTCTCTCATTCTCTCTATCTCAAATAAATAAATGAAATCTTTAAAAAAAATCATTATCTATATGAGAAAGTTTGGATGTATCTCTAATTTGAATTACACACGCAACGTTTTGCAAAAATCTCTCCCATGAACAGCCTAAAAAAAGAAGTGCATATGTATACCATCTTGTTTGATCTGTGTAAATGTCAGCACTATTTATTTCAGTGAATCAGAATTTGCTCTTTGATAGTGCATAATATTTAAAAACTATTGACAAAGTTTTAAAAACAGAAGATGATTTCCAGGAAGCAGTATAAAATATGCAATCCTAATTTGATAGAATGGATATTAGCTATCTACTACTAGACAGCTAAAAGTTACCCCAACACTTAGCAGTTTAAAACAACCAATACTCACTATCTCATGGCTTCTAATAGTAGGAATCTGAGTACAGCTTTGCTGGGTTCCTCTGGAGAAAGGTCCCTTGTGACACTGCAGACAAACTACTGACTAGGGCTATAGTTTTATATGAAGTGTCGACTGGTGGAAAGAGAATGCATTTCTAAGCTCATCCTCTTGGTGGTTGGCAGCCTAGTCTGTCACACATGGGCCTCTCTACAGGAGTACCTTGCACCAGGGCAGATGGCCTCCCCAGGAGTGAACAATATAAAAGTATGACAGAAGAGAGGAAACATTCCAATATGGAAGCTACCATTTTCTTATCTTCTAAGTTCAGAAACCTGTCTTTGTAGAACCTATTCTCAGAAGTCCCATCCTATTACGTCTGCCACATGCTGTTAGTAAGAAACCAATAACGAAACCCACCTATATTCAATGGAAAGGATTACTCAGGGTTATGAGTCTCAGAGGCAGGGATCATTAGGAGTACCCTAGAAGCTGCCTCCATAAAATGTAGATCCCTCACACCAAATATTTGGCTTTTTAACTTCTTACACTTCTTGCATGCTTGGCTAAGGGGGTATTTGGTATCCCCAAATGCCAATATCTAAATTTGATGAAGAGTCTGATTGGATAAAAAAAAATTAATTGCTAAAAAAATAATTTTAATAGATTACTGCCAGTTAACTGAATGATGTTTTGGGCAGGAAGAACTGTCACTGGATCTTTATCCACTCTGTATTTGAGATTCTCAGTCTAACACTGAAAGCTTAAATGACCTCAGATGCTGGACTTTGACTTTCTCTCTTTAGGGGAAGAACTGGAAATACAGCTGTTAAAATGTTTGACAGCTCATTTTCAGTTAATTATAATTAGGTTATATAAAGGAGAGCATCTACCATCCAATGTCATACAGGTAATAATGCAAGTTAAATGGGAATGTAAGACATTTATACCTGATGATATAATTAAGAAGATTTCTTAGTAATTCCCACCAATGTGAACATCATAATTATTGGGAGTGCAACATTTTAAAATCCCAAACACACCCACACAAATGCACTAGGTCAGAATTTCTGGAGAGGCTCTGTATGAGTGATGGATTTCAGGTGATTCAGATGTGCAATGAGCCACCAAACTAAATGATGACTTTATATAGTTTCTGCCGAAGGCCCTCTCTATCCATTCTCTTTCTCCATGAATGGAGGGAAGAGCAGGCAGATGCCCTGCCCAGTGTGGCTTTCTCTCAGCCCCTTCTCCCAGTGACAGCACATCTGGAATCATATAGCCCACTGCTGTTGCAGATGTGACTCTTCTCTCTCTCTCTCCTGGCACTTCTCTCTGGCACAGCGCAGTTGAGTTTTGCACCACATTTGGGAATTCCTCCACCATCTTGAACATGTAGCTGCGAAGTTATGACCTGTTTCAGTGATTTGTCGAACTCCTCGGCCTAAATACCACATGAGCAAGAGAATGACAAGGTGAAGTTTAATTATGGAGGCCGCTGTGGTGGAGTGGTGTACTCAGGGATTCAGGTAGAAGTCTGGTACAGGACGCCCCAAGACCAGAGAGGCTTAAACTGGATGGGGGTACAAGCACAAGTATAGATTTACTAACAAGAACAAGAGTGGCTTGGCCTAGGGCATTATGAGAAGAAATAGCCAAAGCTGATAAATTTAAAATATATCCTTATCATAGATTTGGCATGACTTGCTGATGAATTAAATGCAAGTGTTTGAGAGAAATCTTGAATAACACCTGGAGTTAGATACAAGTACTTTAGTGAGGTATGTTGAAGAGGAGATTATTAGGCAGGAGAAATAAGATAAAATCTTTTTGTTCTTTAAAGATTTGAGATGTCTACTAGAAGTTCATCTGCTATTGCCAATTAAGTGGTTAGATGCTCAATATCTGGAATTTTAGGATGTTCAGGATATAGAAAGATAATAGATCTAGACATGATAATAGACTCAACACTGACATAGACATCATATGATGTAGAATAGAGATGTAGATGATAGATAGCACCTTGTTAGAGATGAGAAAGCCCTGTAGTCATTGGCTGACTCATAAATTACAACACTTTATTTCTTTATAATCTGTCAACGCCTAGGAACTGTTTCTATATCTACTCTTGCTCCCTTGTTCATGCTATTCTTCCCCAACTCATTGTGCTCCAGTCATTTGGATATGCTCCTGTTTCGTCATAAAAGCAAACTCATTTCTGCCTTAGGGTCTTTGCATTGGCTCTTCCTTCAGCCTGGAATATTCTTCTCCCTCATCTTCTCACACTGCAGTGTTCCTTCAATCATCTACACTGAATTTCATTTGATTTTTATTGACAGTCGTAAACTCATTTTCAATTCCAACTTTACACTACTGCATGATGGTAGTCGTCTGTCCTCTTATTTCTCTCCCAGCCCTTGTCATTTCCAAACAATGAAATGGCTTTCTGTTTCATCTTTCAAAGTTATCTAAATCTAGTAGGAAAATAGGGATTTTCCTATAGGGCTTAAGTTTAGTTATACAATCTGGGCAACTGTGAATCAAAACTGTGAATGAAATCGGAGCCCATCATTCCCATTTCATTAAACCACAGAAGCCCTATTGGTCAATAGAGGTCCTGAGAGTCTACTGCACATCATCCAGAGACACCTTAGTTCTTGAAACGTTGGGCTGAACGCATTATAGAGAGTCATATGCACACTACGAAAGGGGCAAACATGAATGATTGACAAATTTACACATCACATTGTTATTCGCTGGAACAAACAGAGCCTTCATTTTTAAGCTATAGCTTTTATCCATTTCTTTTGAAACTATACACTGAGTACTTTCAGAAGGTTATAATGAATTTTTCTTTTGAGATTTCACGTAAATTGTCATTAAAGTGTTAATGACATTATGGCATTATGTAGTATGACTTAGGAAAGCATGATCTAAATGCCTTCTGATAGCTACTGTTGGAAAAATTCAAATGCATTATACTTTAGATCATTGTTATCCAATACAACTTCCAGTGATAATGCAATGTTCTGCAATTGAACTTCATATCATGTAACCACTACTTGAGCACTCAAAGCCAGTGAAGCAAATTGATTTTATCTCATTTTGTTTTAATTACCTAGAATTTAAATTTAAATATTCACATGTAGTTAGTGGCTACCACTGTGGACAGTGTAACTTTAGATTCTCTGAATAAGACAAAATTCTTCAGAAACCTTCTCTTCTATATAATTGTTATGATTTACCCTTAATTTTGAAGAAATTGAAACTATTATTTTTTTCAGTTTCTACTTCACTCATGCAAAATATTTGAGGGAAGTTGTATTTGACTTTCAAGATATTTGATTTTCAAATCTTAAATGTAGAACTTTTAGACTTTCCTTGGAATTACAGACCTATGTTTTATTAATAATATGTAAACAAACTTTAAATTGGACAAGATATGCTAAGATGTCAGGATTTTTCTAAGGGAAGGTGTTGAGGAAAGCACAACCTTAGAAAAACAAAGACAAACACATGCATTTTCTTAAATAACAAGGTCATGATTTTAATAATAATAATAAAAACAGTTGATATCAAAATTCACAAGGCTCAAGTAAATTGAAAGCTAAACAAAGTAAGTTCCTTCAAAGGACTTTGTAAACAGATAAATTGGTTCTCAAGGGAGAAGTAAAGTATAACTTCTTTTTCAAGAGTAAGTTTTGATTATTAAATAGTTTTTTTAAGGATGGTCAGAAACAACATTTCTCTTTTTTTGAAGATTTTATTTATTTATTTGAGAGAGAATGAAAGAGAGAGAGCACATGAGAGGGGGGAGGGTCAGAGGGAGAAGCAGACCGCCCGCTGAGCAGGGAGCCCGATGCGGGACTCGATCCCAGGACTCCAGGATCATGACCTGAGCCGAAGGCAGTCACTTAACCAACTGAGCCACCCAGGCGCCCAGAAACAACATTTCTTAAACTAAAACTCTACAGACTACAAATTATAGCTGTGTTAGCTATATTATAAAAAATATTTCTAAGATAAATGATGCATAAGATTTGTGAATGAGACATACAGGAATTGCTTATTAGTTTTAATGTAGTGGGATTTTATTTTTAAAACCACTTGGTTAAATTGAAAATTTGAATGTATTTTGTTCAAAATATTGCATTGATTTCTAGATGGTTAGTTTGGCAAAAATTCTTGAATCATAACTGATAACATAAGTAGCTGCTATATGCAGAACACATGGATATAACACTGGTTTGTTCTGAGCCATCAAAAATAGAAAAATAGAATTTTGGAGGTTGAAAAAATTTTTAAATCTCCTGTATATTTAAATCTTTGATGAATAGATGCTTTTCTACAGATTATAATTTTTAAATTGGTTTTCTAACACATTTCAATATAAAACAGAAGTTATCTACACTTACAGATATAAATGTACATATGTAAATTTAAAGTTGTATTTTGTTCCAACAAAAAATAATTAATAGAAACCTGTATTTATTAAAAAGATGAAAACTGAAATGATTTGAGAAATTGTCATTGAGGACCAGCTAGGAGACATGAGTCCGCAGCATTGACAAAGTTAACTTGCGGGCTTACATAACCGAGAGCTCCTGGGGGGTATTGGTGTCTCTCAGATTCCAGATGATGACAAGAGAGCTGTGGTGTCGCACATCCTTTCAAGTTCAGGCTCCATGTGAAAGAACCAGAACCTCTGCAGAAACCTCACAACAGTCTATTGGCCATGAGGGACTCGTGTGCCTTAGCCTGGGTTTGTCATTATGATCAGGGGAAATACAGAGCAGTTCAGAACTGTGCCAAATCTGCAGTCAGGCATAAAGTCAGCCACTGGAGTCACTAGGCAAGGGACAAATCTTCACATAAAATCAGAATCCTCTGGAAGCAGTGGCAATAGACACATCTGAAGTTCTGACATTCATGAACGTGTCTAAGCTTTCAGGTGAGTAGAACCTTCATCTTCCTGAAGATGTTTGTCTGAGTCCTAGAGAGGAGATTGATGACTGGATTAAATGCTATAAAATAATAATAATAACACATGTATTACTCTCTTGGGAGGGGCTCAGTGTGCCATCCTGGTGTCAGGGGTAGCATCTGGCCAGGTGGGGGCACCTGGCGGCACCCAGGAGGACCACAACAGAACCCAAATGAGAAACCATGGCACCACAGGAAGTAACCATAATACTCCAGGAGGTGGTTGGTTGGTTTGGTTTTAGAATCTATTTTTAGAGTGGTTACATGCCACAGCAAAGTTAGGTAGAAAGTACAGAGTTTCCATATACTCCCTCCCCTGACCATGCACAGTTTCACCCACCATCCCAATCAACAGGGTTCCTAAGCTCTACCACTCATTCAAGGAGCTCAGAATCTTTCAGTCAACTCAGAATCATGAAATAATCAGAAGATGTGATCCTCTATTTTTGGTGCATTTGATCTATTTCATAGACTAAGAGTTTTGGGTAATTATAGAAGCACAATATATCTCTAGTGCACTACCCAACATGATTATTCCAGGGAACAAATCACCAAGTAACCATCACCTCAAAACTCTGTAAGTCAAACCACCCCGATTACCCTTCAAGCTGTATTGCTTAATGTAAAAACTCATGTGCCTTATCTCTGGTGGTCTCACCCCGGCCCCACCCATTCCCCATGAATTCAGAAAGCCAATGTGAATGCAGACTATGCTACCAGAATCCTCAGCCCTTAGAGATCAGCCCCAGCAGTGCTTTCCTGGGAACACTGTTCTGCCATTGCATGTTTGTTGAAGATGTGGAAAGGGATGACCTTAATTAGGAGACAAACTTTGGATTGCACTTACTAAATCCACTCCAGTGTTCTAGTGCTCCAAAATCTTTGGGCTCTTTTCACTATAACAACAATTTTGAGCATCATGGAAATAACTAGAACTTTCCCAATACCTTCATTTGCACATAGAATCTAGAGTCTCTAGTAAGGATACTTGCACTGATAAAACTAACCCCATCTATAGTTATTCTCTCATCATTGAGATGAGTCCTTTATAAAAGCCTCTGAGGTGTGGGCTGGCATCAGGGCCTAGTACAGTGCTGAGTTTTAATTCTCTGAGCCCCCTCTCCTTCCTGTATTTCGTCATTTTCAAACTCAAGGCTCTGAATAGTTCATCATCAACGTACTAAATTTTTATTTATTTTTGCAAGACTGCGAAGTGTGCTGATGTTGTTCCTCAGCCACCTGCAAAATCAATATTTGAATTTGTTTTTTAAGTACTTCTGTCACAGTGCTGGAAGAGATCAGAAATTATCTCAGTGGTTATAGAAAAGCCCTTAGGTTGGTCTATTACATGAGTGAGGGATTTAAGATTTTGAGGGTTTCATTCTCCTTCTTTTCTCAGCTATCTAGTTCTCCTTAAATACGGCATCCCCACCCTTCAGTGCAGAATCTCCACCCAAGGGCCTTGAATTCTTCAAGCCCTTAACACCAGGTCTCCGTATCAGTCAGGATCCCAACAGGAAAGAGAACATTCAGAGGCCAAAAGAGGAAAGTTTAATTAAGGGAGTACTTTAAAAATTGTGAGCAAGATGAATCATTCCATCTCAAGGCTAGCAAGAGCAGGAAAGCTGTTCTTATAAGTACTGAGATAGGTAGGATTGCCCCAGACTTCATGCCCTTCCCAGAATCTCAGAATGTGACCTTATTTGGAAATGAGGTCCTTGCAGATATAATTAATCAAGAGAATGTAATGAATTAAGTGAAGATGAAGTCGCACTGGAGGAGGTGTGTTCTTAATCCAATACGACTCATGTCTTCATAAGAAGAGCAGAAGCCAGAGAGGGACAGAGACGCACAGGGGGTGCCCTGTGATGACAGAGGCAGGGGTTGGGATGTTGAGTCTACACACTCAGGAGCACCAAGATTTCTGGTTACAGTAGAAGCTAAAAGGAAGGCATGGACCACTCCCTCAGAGCCCTCTAGAAGGAGGACATCTTGCTGACTTTCCACAGAACTGTGGAAGAGTAAGCTCCCGTTGTTTTAAGTCACTGTTTGTGCCACTTTGTTACAGCAGTGGCAGAAAACCAACCACCACCATTGGGCCAGAGAAGGATGTACCAACCGATGAAGGAGAGGTCGCCCTACAGAAGCTGTGGGCCTTGGTAGGAAACTACAGTGGCTGAAATCCTGCCACCCAGCAAGGAGGAAGCCAGGGACCTCCTCTTCTGTGGTCTAGCCTTCTGCTATTGCCTCCCTCCTGTGCAATGCAACCCAAAGCTGGAGGGCAAAGGAGTCCTGGATGCCAGGCTTGCGCTCCTGAGGCGGAATGGGAAGGGATGCGGGGGTGTGTCTGCAAGGGTGAAGGGAGACTCCCCTGCCTTCTCCTAAACCCTTGACATTTGCTGTCATTTGTACTTTGTAACATTTGCATGTACTTTAGGCCATGTGATAACTTAATTTGACGTTTTTCCGTCTTCTGATATTGAGTAATTCGGAATGAAGGGCAAGGAGGAAGAATCTGGCTCAGAAAAGGGACAAGCCTGCATGTGCAAAACTCATGCCACGTGGAAGGCTGGTCAGGACATCATCCCCACGCCTTCATGTGGCAGGCCTCCCGGGCAAGATGGTCGGACCTCAGTCTTGGCACTACTGGGATCCTGGCGTCCACCTTTTTGGCAACTGCTGCTTGATTATGATATGGAAATCTCTTGAGCTTATTATCTCTACCCAAATGCACTTTTAAAGGAATCCCCCTCTGTCCTCATCCCTCCATCCCTATTCCCTCTCTCCTCTCTCTCTTCTCCCTTCTCTTTCTTCCTGCCTCCATCTCCCCTTGTCTTATCTACACTATTATTTTCTGCACATTCCATTTCCAGAGTAGAATATCTGCCAGATCTAATGTACATCATGCCACTGTGCTGTAGCTGTAAGTATTAGAAAATGCAATTTGGGGTAACCATAATGGGGGATAAGTTTCTGCCCAACCAAGCCTAAAGAAGACATTTAGTGGCTGGGCACACAAAACATTACACTCCTACAAATTCTTGTAAGGAATGATTATACAAGCTTCCACATGTATTATTCATAACCTTCTTTTATAATAGATTGTTAATTCTCAATTACTGTAGAAAATTTCATCCCAAATGAGCTGAATTAATTATTACATGATGAATTTTTAAACAAGAAATTTTAAATAAAATATTTCTGATTTTCAAGTATATGCTACTGACAAACTCCTAGTATCCCTGGAATTATGCAGAGTTCAACATTCTGTAAAATTAATTAATGTCTATTTAAACAACTTACAAAATAAATTGGTTAAAACCTGGGAAAATTTGAAAATAGCGATTAAAACCTAATAAAATGTTTTTTAAAACATCATTATGCCTGACCTCACAGAATTATAATTTAAAACTTAGGGATAAAATTTAAATTACACATAAATTTACACAATTTCTGCATTTTACTATTTTTGTTCCTTAGAATTCAAAATTGGGAGTTTCCTGCAGAAACACTTCACATTAATATCTCAAATAGCGCCTCTGAAATATTTAGCCACATCTGAAACATAATAGCCACATTAAAGATAAAACACTTGGTATAATCTAACTTCCTAAAATTTCTCAGGTCTATTGGCAGGGGTCAATTTGAGAAGCATTTATTTAGAAGGAGAACGTACTTTCCCCAAAAGAGGTCACAAGTGAGCCCAACACATGCCTTCTGGCAACTGCCTATGTCCACCAAGAAGGCCCAGGCGCTCACTGCTCCTAATACTCACAGCCTTCACAAGGTTCTCTGTCAAGAATTCAGTAAGACCTTAGGCTAGTTCAGGGCAGCCAACAGGGGAGCTCAGACTTCCGGGTCTCCGCTAATCACCTGTGAATAATCCCCATAAAGTATTGTGTACCTCTGTTCTGTACTTTTCTCCATCTTTCTATAGCCTCTGAAAACTTGCACCCTGTAGAAGTCAAGGGCACCATCAGCAAAGCCCTGTATCTTATCCTCCTCGAGCACACCTTCTTTTTCTGTTCTGAGGACAACCTGGCTCTGCTCCACTCATGCTGTTCCCCTTCATGCCTTCTAACCATGTCTGCTTTGCTTCCCACTAATGTGTGTCCCTAGGCCAGGAGGTGAAGTAGAGGCTTCCAAAATTCTCACAACAGCTTCCAGAAAATTCACTCTCCTCCCTTCAAGTAACATTCTTACTGTTGTCTTTGTTGTTGTTGTTGTTGTTTTACGTACTACATGCATTGTTCCTATCATCTCTTAACTCTTGGGTCACTGCTGTTCATTTCTGGATAATTCTAGCACCAGACCTGCTGTGGTTTTCCCCAAAATACATCCGTTTTATCTGTTTTAGTTCTTGGTTATTTCACTGCACATATAGAACGTCTTTCCTGCACTTTGACCTATCACTTCTTGCACTCCTCTCCTCTACCGTCCTTACCCTTGCTCTCTCACTTCCAGGCCCATATCCTAGAAATTGCTGTTACCTATAACCTTCAAAGAATCCCTCATTGCCTCTCAATCACCCATTCTTCCAGCTAACTTCCACTTGTCTCTTGTTCCCAACAAACTTTCTACCCCAACAGGACGTCTAATTGTTTAATACTACCATCTTACCATCATTCTTCATCCATTTCCAGGGGGGTGAAGAGTCTCCCTGAAATTTCAACTCAACTCTTACATATTTTCCTTGCATATGCCATTCTGTCCCCACCCCACTTCTTGCTTTTACTCACTTGGTGAAAATCTTCAGATTCTACCTGTATTCCTAAAATTGAGGATGGATAGAGAAGATCAAAATCACTCTGAGTGGGGCGCCTGGGTGGCTCAGTCGTTAAGCGTCTGCCTTCGGCTCAGGTCATGATCCCGGGGTCCTGGGATCGAGTCCCGCACCAGGCTCCCTGCTCCACGGGAAGCCTGTTTCTCCCTCTCCCCCTGCTTGTGATCCTGCTCTCACTGTGTCTCTCTCTGTCAAATAAATAAATAAAATCTTAAAAAAAAAAAATCACTCTGAGTGACCTCACTTTAAAAACTAATGAATTTGTTTCAGAGGTACAGGAAATCAGAGGGGGAGATGAACCATGAGAGACTATGGACTCTGAGAAACAAACTGAGGGTTCTAGAGGGGAAGGGCTTTGGGGGATGGGTTAGCCTGGTGATGGGTATTAAAGAGGGCATGTATTGAATGGAGCATTGTGTGTTATACCCAAACAATGAATCATGGAACACTACACTGAAAACTAATGATGTAATGTATGGTGATTAACATGACATAATAAAATAAAATAAAAAACTAATGAATTGTTGAATACTACATCAAAAACAAATGATGTACTATATGCTGGCTAACTGAACATAATAACAAAAAATTAAAAAATAAAGACAAATAGATCATTAAATAAGTAAATAATAAATAAATAAAATAAAATAAAAATTAATGACCACAGACCCATATGGTCTTTCAATACTACCCGCAAATTACATTATATATTTCCATTTCTTTTGTCCTTCTTCACAATTACTCAAATCATCTTATCTCTTCTTGAACCTCTATATCTTCTCTCCCATGTTTGCTCTCAGTTGATAACCTTGCTTTTTCCTTCACTGAGAAAATCAAAAAAATTAAAAGAGAAATCCCATAGTCTGTCACCACCATATCTAACCATCTACCAACATCAAGCTTCTCATATTCCCTACATGCCTCCAACAGTAGATGAGCTATCCCTGTCCCTTTCTAAAGATTATGTCTCCTCTCCTTGCTTGAGCTGAACCTTTTCTCAGATACACTGCTCCAGCAATTCTCAGATCTCTCCCTACATCATCAGATTTTGCCTCATTATTAAATCATTCCCATCAGTACAAAAACATGCTACAAAATGTACTTTCTTCTTTATAAACAAAAATATACCCAAAAACTTTTCTTAATTTTATTCCTTGCCAGCTTCCATTCTTTCTCTGCTCCCCTTACAGCAAATATTCTAGAAAACATTCTCCATGTTCTCTTTTTCCAATTTCCTCTTCTTACTTTCTCTCAACCCACCACTCCAACAAAACTGCTCTCAACACGATCATCAGTGACCTTGATGCAGCTACAACCAATGCTCAGTTCTTGGTTGCATTTTATTTGGCCCAATGATAGAAATGGACACAGTTGATCACTTTTTTCCTCCTTGATACACAGTCTTCAGTGGGTTTCCAGAACACATCACTTTCCTTGTTGTATTCCTACTTCACTGATTACTCTCCCTCAGTTTATTTAAAGGTTTCTTCTTTTATACTTGACTTCTTCATATTGTAGTGCCCAGTGCTTGGTCTTCATATCACTTCTCTTCTCAGTGAATACTCATTCTACAGTTCATCCAGTTTCACAGCTTTACAAATCATCTTCATGCTCATGTCTCTCAAAATCATACCTCTGCCTCAATGTAGCATCCTCTTCAACTCATATATCCAAGCCACTGCTTAACATCTTCACAGAGATACCTCAAACTCAAGATGACCTCAACTAAATTGATGATCTTTCAGTTTTTCCCCACAGAATTCCACAATTCAGTTGTTGGCAACTCGACTCTTTAAATTGTTCAGCTTAAAACATTGGAGCTATTCTTGGCCTCCTTTTCTCCCAGGTTACCCTCAACCAATCAAAGGAGAACTTCCAAAAGATGTGCAGAAAAATCTTCAGAGTAGGTATAGACCCTGAGCACTCTTAACAATATTGTCTGCTACCCCGTATGACATACATCATCATCAGTCATCAATTGCTGGATCACTGCAATCACCTTGTCTCTGCTGCTATTCTTGCCCCACAATTTATTCCTCACAGAGAACCAAATGAACCTTTAAAGGGATAAGTCAGACCATATCACTCCTCCACTCCAAACTCTCTGATGCCTCCCCTTTTAATTCAGAGTAGAACACAAATACTTCCCAAGGCCTATGAAGTCCTACAGTCTAGCCCCCCAAAGCTCTCTGATCTTACCTCCCTTGCATCACCCCCTCCTTTCTTTGACCACTCCAACACAGCATTCTGGCCATTCCTCAAACACAAATTATTCTCCCTTTTTAGCTGGCTGGCACTGCCTTGTCCCTCTGCTTGAAACAACATCCCCTAGATATCCTCACCTTTGAGTTTTTTGTCAAATGTCACTTTCTACGTGAGGTCACTCTAAGCATCCAAGAAAATACAATGACCCTTCACTCCCTTGGTTTTCCCAATTCTTCTTACCCATTTTTCCTTCTTCTTATTATTCCATAGTACATATCCAACATACTGCATAACATATGCATTTATTGAGCATATTTTTAATTGAGCTGTGTCTTCTACTAGACTATTACTTTAAAGAGCAGAAATCTTTGCCCATTTTGTTCACTGATGTATCCCAAGCTCTGAAAAGTGCCGACTTCATTATAGTGCTCGGTAAAATATTTTGAATTCCTATATCACACATCATTGAAACAAAACTTAACATTTTGAACTAAAGTAAATAGCAAAATGCCACTCTTCATCTGCTTCACTTTTAGCAATGGTAGGTATCCATAAAGGACTAGAAGAGGGTTCTAAAAGGACTAGAAGAGGGTTCTATTTCTTATCACCTATATTATGGTCATTGCTAGAAAACACCTTTTAATTTCCACATCCAGAACATAATCTCTTTCCAAGTAAATTAATAAGAATTTGTTTTATACTTCTGAAAAGAATAAATACTCAAATCTTATGACACTGCATTGACATGTCACTTCATCCTCACTGTTTTATAAAATTTGATTTTTCAGCCTTGTCATGAATCATTGCATAATACCATTCTGTGTACTGCTCTACCTCAGAATATTCCATGCAGTCCCATTTCATGACATGTGAAGGCATGTAAGGCATGTAACAGAATTAAGGTGTCAGAATTTTGCCTTTTGATTATCTACATTTGGAAAAAAAAAAAAAAAAAACCAAACACATAATCAGAATAGAAAGCCCTCTCCAAACCCATTTTTTCATGTTGCAAGGGAAAAATCTCCAGGAGACTTATTAAATTTAGAAGTTCATATGGAAATGCTATTTACTATTTCAAGGAAAAGATTTGAATCTCCCCAGATTGTAAATCCTTGGAAGTTGTATCCACACTTAAGATAGATCCTCTCTCCCTCCCAAGCTTTGTTCACTGCAGTGGTGTGTGCCCAGTGGGCACAGGGAAAAGTGTTGATGATGGGAACGTCATAAAGTAAATTATATTGTCTCCAAGGCATTATCTACAGTAAGTGCACATTTTATTCTTATTAGTGCATTATATCTTGATAAAGGATTTGTCTCAATAAGCCTGTAGCACTAACTTACTTGAATTGATTATATATATCACAGTTTAAATAGCTTTCATCTGACCCATTTTAAATTCATTGCTTTATAATTTCTTTATGAGACAGGATAAGTAGGAGTAGGCAAGAGGATTCTGTTCTATTACATTCTGATTTTTACATGTTGAAGAGTATTTTCCATGTGCCAAAGTCATTTAGGACTATTTTTCACAACTAAAGAAATTATAAAGAAAAAAAAAAGTTAAGATGTGGTAAATTAAATTTATTTACTTAATTCTATAACTAATTTACACTTTTGTCCACAAAAGTTGTAATTACTAATCAAGAATTCAATTCAAAAAAAGTTAATGATACTCTGAAAAGCATTTTATAATTGCTTTTTTTTAAAAGATTTTATTTATTTATTCATGAGAGACAGAAAGAGAGAGAGAGAGAGGGGCAGAGGGAGAAGCAGGCTCCCAAGGAGCAGAGAGCCCGATGAGGGACTCGATCCCAGGACCCTGGGATCATGACCTGAGCCGAAGGCAGACGCTTAACCATCTGAGCCACCCAGGTGCCCCTTATAATTGCTTTTATACCTTCTTTAGGAATATCTGCTTCATTATATCTGCTGGTTGTCTTCTCTTCATCTAAAGTAAATATCATAAATCTTTCTAATTTCATTTATAAATCCATCCCATATTTTTTTATGTCTTTGTTAATCTGTCCTTAGGTTGTCTTTTAAGATGTATGTGGGTTAATCCTCACCATTATAAACTCAGCATGTGTTTTCCCTAATGGGCCCTTGAGAGGCCTTCCTAACCCCCTCTTGGTTTTCCAAAGGGACTGATAGATGAGTGAATAAACTATTTAAAAATAACAAAACTTCTTGACTAGCTTTTTTTAAATTTGTTTTCAGTTCTTAGAATAACTTAGCTCTTCAGTGTATCGATCATAAAATTTTATTTAAGCCCAAGCAGGGGGTGGTTAACGGCTAACGCAGAAACAATCATTATGCTTTGACCTCGGGATGAATCGTGTTTTATTTCTAATTAAATAGGCCTAAAGTGTATTTCTAACAAATGATACTTGCTTAGCTGTCTGTTCTCAGTTATCCTGTTGTTTATTTCTTGACAGGAGTTATTCTTTTTTTTTTTACATGAATTATTTGGTAATGTATGCATACATTCTCTGAATTCAACTTATTTCCCAGAAAATGAGTGTGAGATGAGTAAAATGCCTGTTGGGAATGTATCTCTGCCCTTTGGCTCTCTGGCAACTCATGCCTGTAGGATTCATGCCCTACACTTCCACAGATTCAAACACTGACAATTTGTTTGCTTAGGTACTTCTATATTTTGCTTTTTAATTTTTAAGTCAGAGTATGTCAAAATATATCACTTAATTTTTTGAAAAAATAAAACCTCTCCACTCACTTTTCTCCTGATTATTCTTCTTTGATTTTTTTTCTTTCGATTGCTTTTTTTCATACAATTATTTGTAAATCTTTCCAGAAAAACAATAATACATCTGGAACTTTAGATAGCAATTATATTTGTAATAATTAAATGAGCAGTAAGAAAATATTTAGACTTTTGTAGTTTATTTTCCTTTTTCAATTAAAAATATAGATTAAATATGTTTTTAGGAATGGCTGACTTATAGTCATATACTGTCCTTTTTCTCTGAGAAACTTAAAACAAGAGAACAATCATGTTTTTTAATATATTCATAGAATTGCTATATTTCATTTTGTAGAACAAACATTTCTATTTTCTAACTCAAGCATTTTACGTATTAATCAGCTTGTCACAAAACAGAGCCTTTGATTGAGATGATTGGCATTGATTTCAATCTCACTAAGGTTGGTGTCAAATTAACTTTTACTTTATACTGTTTCTGACATTAGAGTCACATTTCAAATTGATTTTATGTTTAAATGTGCATTAATATCATTCCTCTTTATGAAATGACGAGATTTCTATTGTGACATTGAGGCTCACACTCAAAAAAGTAAAGCGAGTCTTCTCTGCTTGTTTGCAGAAGGACTGCCTCTGTGTCTATTACATCAGATGCTTACCTTCCATTCCTCAAGTCCCACTCCCACCCCTGTCCTGCACCTGTCCCTGTGTTTCTCCTGTGGCTTCCATTAAAGTTTCACTGCCAAAGTGAGCACTTTAAATGGTACAGCCACCTTGTACATACGACTGTGAGGGAGTCATCCCCCAAAACTCCGTGTATTATTAGGATTTCCCTCTAACTCAATATTTTTTATCATTGTTATTTCATTATACGTGATCTCCTTTGCATGGAGACTAGAACAATTTTTTAACTATCCAAGGCAACTCTGTATCACTTAAAGCAGACTCATTCCATCATTAGAATTTTAGGCAAGTTTAGAAAGTGAACCATAATTGGACAAAGTTATGTTAGATTGGGGGGCCTCACCCCTGTGCTAACTAGGACTTATATTAAGAGTCTTCCCTAAGTTTCTGTAAATCTCAGTATTTGCCATCATTTCCGAGTTTTCATTTCTGAGCTCACATAAGTCTAAGAGATGGAAGGTTTTTCAAAACCCATTTCAAAGGAGACTCTTAGTGAGATAGTGAAATATCACCTGAGACAGTTATATATCACTAGTGAATAGGACATTTCATAAAGACCTGTCTGTGCTTTAACTTTAAGTCTATTGAAAGAGCAAAAACAATATCATGATAAGCATTTATTGATAAATAATTCATTTTTGGGTCTCCAAGAAAATTATCACTCCTTAGATTCAGAGAAGAGCTTGATGCTTTGCCCCTGTAAGGACCTACTTGCCTAACTGAGATTAATGTTTGTTCCTGAAATATTTCTTAGAATTTATATTGTCTTCTATTGCAATCAATTTTAATACCTGTGGTATTTTTCTCTTATATTAAATCTCTCTAGAGTATCTAAATTAGATGGCCGAAGAATAGGGACAAGAGTACCTGCTATTGGCATGGATAATAACAATCACTAGCAACTATTATCTTTTATATTAACTAAAAAAATCCTCAATTTTTAATATCCATTTTCTTGTGCCTATCGTCCAAATGTTATGTATTTGGGGTGAATTAATAGACTTAAGGAAGACCTCTCTATCTTTCAAGAGGTAAGAAAACAGAAACTCAATTCAAAACTGAAATATACATAACTGACTTAGAAAGTAAACATTTTCGTCTATGAGGAGGTATCGTCACTTCTTGTTAGCAATGAGCAGCATGTCATGAGAAGACTCCTACATGAATGTGATTACGTTTTGACGTACATATTTATAAAACATTTATTATATGCCTGGTATTGTACAACTTTGGAAAACCAAACTTTTAAAAAAATTGGTTATAATCTTCCCATAGAAGAGGAAACTGATATCAATAAATAATCACATACTCTTAAAAAAAATCACATACTCTTTTAAACAAATGTATAATTAAATACAAAAGGAAAGAAGGAAGGAAGGGAAGGAGGGAAGGAAATTTGGAATGTCCAAAATGCCTACAATGCAGGAATTCAAAAGGAAAGAAACTTTGCTTTTCTGAATGAGTTCCACAGATAAAGTTGAAGAAACATAAATTTAAAAAAAAACTAACTAAAGTCAAGAATCCACATGAAAAACAAACACTAGTGATTGAGACAACATAAAAAGTAAGCAACAATATTAAATTTACATGACTATATTGCTAAATAATCCTGAATTTGATTTGTCACTTTCAAATTATAAAATATGAGAAAGTATGGAAGGTCTGGAAATAGAAGTTATTAATTGAAATTAGAAGTTCCTTGAGTTTACCAGGAAATTAGACACAGTTAAAGAGATAAACAGTAAGCTGAAAGACAAATCTTAGTGAAATTATTGAAATTGTAGCACAGAGAAACAAACAGATAAAAAAAGATAAGAGGAATGTCGAAGAAAGAGAGGAGAGAATCAAAAGTTACATGTTCACTTAAATGAAATTCCAAGAATAACTTACAGGGGGACCAATATTAAAAGAGATATTAGATGAAATATTCCTGAAGTGATTAAAGGCAACAAGTCCCATTTTTGGAGACATAAACATGAAATGCTTAAGATGTAAAATGTTAAAATGTAACATTTAAAAATCAGGAGGGAGATGTCAGATCTAAAGCATTTGAAGGCTTTATTGTTTGGATGAAAGGAAACATCATTTATACTTTAGATTAAATGTTCATGCAAAAATTCCTTTAAAAAATCACTAAAAGAAAAATCAATTGTGATTTTTCTAAATTTGTTAACGGAAAAATTAATTTTTAAGAAGCCCAAACAGGGTAATGTAAGAAGGAATAAAAATTTTAAAAGATGCAGAAAAGTGGAACAAATTGAACACAGAAAAGAAGACAGTGTAAGTAATTTTGAATGTACTATGATCAAAATAAATATAAATGATTGATATATATCAATATATAACAATAACATCAATTTATGCAGTTTACAAGAGACTTATAAAGCTATGCACAAAAAAGGTTGGAAGCAGACAAATGATAAAATATATATCTACCAAACACTGACTAAAAAAAGGCGGGGAGAGGGTGAAGCTGTACACATAGAAGGGAAAAAAAGCTATTAATTTTAAAAGCACTGCTAGAAATGAATGATTGAATTAATGGTTCAATTCATTAGGAAGAACTTTACACAACGCAACACTGTGATTTATAATGAAAAATATATTTGATCTCTATCCTTCCTTTCAGGAACTGAGGTCCTAAAACTTTTGGAATTTCCCAAGTGGTGAGAGCAATAAAGGTATCTTTTGTTAGGTTAATGAGGTGACTTTTGGAAAGCATCTAAGAATTGGTGCTGGTTGCCTGAAATCCCAACCATGTGATTACAGGGTTAGAACTTTCAGTTTCACCTCCTGACCTCTGGGAAGGGGACATGGGCTGGAGATTGAACCAATCACCAATGGTCAATGATTTAATCAATCATGCCTGTGTAATAAACCTTCCATAAAAAAACAAAGAAGACAAGGTTCAAAAGCTGCTTTGCTCGCCCTATGTATTTCTTCATCGGGCTGTTGATTCATATCCTTCAAAATCCTTTGTAATAAAGTGGTACTCTAGCGAGCAAATGGGTATCCTGAGTTCTATGAGCCACTTAGCAAATTAATTGAGCTCAAGGAGAAGGTCATGGGGACCTCTAATCTCTAGCCAGTAGATCAGAAGCACGAAGATAAACCTGAACTTGCCACTGGTGTCTGAAGTGGAGAGCAGTCTTGCAGTCTTGTGGGACTGAGCCCTTCACCTGTGGAATCTGATGTGCTCTCTCTCAACAGATAGTGTCAGAATTGAGTTGAATTCCCAGACAAGTCTGCTGATGACTGAGAATTGCTTGTTGGTGTCAGGAAACCCCCACACATACACATTAGAATTGGGTCCAGGAGCCCAAGAGAAACATGTATACTTTTAATAACATAGCTTCTAAATATATAAGTTAAAAATTAAAAAGCCACAACAAAACAATAAAAATAATGTTTTGATAATTGGATAATTTAACATTTAATAAATTAATTTCTCTCAATAATTGATAAATCAACCAGAACAAAAATCAAAGTTTATGAAGAAGTCAGAACAACACAGCTAATTAGCTTCACACATGGTCATATGGAAATCATTTCACCCCATATTGGAAAATACTCATTTCTTTCAGCGCATGTAAATACATTTCAGCACAGGTAACACATACATAAATTTTGATCACGGTAGGCCATATATCAAATCTTAATACATTTCAAAGAATAAGAATCAGATAGGCAAATTTAATAAATGTACAATGAGGTTAAAATTTGATAATTGTTTAATAACAAAAACTCAGAGAGCAAAAAAATATTTTAACATATTTTTTTAAATAACTAAAACCTTAGAGGAAATATTTTAGACTTGTGTCCTTAGCAGAAAATAAATTCCTGAAATTAATGAGATAGAACATTCAACTTAAGAAATTAAAGAAGATGGGCGCCTGGGTGGCTCACTTGGTTAAGCGACTGCCTTCGGCTCAAGTCATGATCCTGGAGTCCCGGGATCGAGTCCCACATCAGGCTCCCTGCTCAGTGGGGTTCTGCTTCTCCCTCTGACCCTCTTCCCTCTCGTGCTCTCTCTCATTCTCTCTCTCAAATAAATAAATAAAATCTTTAAAAAAAAAGAAATTAAAGAAGAAACTCTAAAACAAAGAAAGTAAAATAAGAGCAACAAACTTGTAAAACAAATAAAATAAGGATCCACAAACTAAAGTCGGTTTTTGCAAAATATTAACAAATTGAGACAATTCCGTCAATACTAATCAAAAAAAAAAAAAATGAGTGACACAAATAAACATGAACAACCAAGATGCACCAAACATTAACAAGACACAGAGAAAGTATTTGGACAAAATTCAAGGAATATGAGTAATTTTATCTTGTAGAAAATAAGCAATAGGCAAATTCCTTAATCTGAAAATGGGGATCTAACATTGTTTTATGCAAGCATGGTACTTACAGAAAAATGGTAAAGTAGTTCACTTTAGAATTAGGGGGGGAACCACATAGAATGTTTATTGTAGCAAATTACAATCAATATTGCAGTAGAAATTTTTTGTAAAGTAAATATATAAAATAAAAAAACATGAGCGCACGGCATCAGGGAAATCCAAATCAAAACCTCAATGAGATACCACCTCACACCAGTCAGAATGGCTAAAATTAACAAGTCAGGAAACAACAGATGTTGGCGAGGATGAGGATAAAGGGGTACCCTCCTACACTGTTGGAATGCAAGCTGGTGCAGCCACTCTGGAAAACAGTATGGAGGTTCCTCAAAAAGTTGAAAATAGAGCTACCATACGATCCAGCAATTGCACTACTGGGTATTTACCCCAAAGATACAAATGTAGTGATCCAAAGGGGTACGTGCACCCCAATGTTTATAGCAGCAATGTCCACAATAGCCAAACTATGGAAAGAGCCTAGATGTCCATCAACAGATGAATGGATAAAGAAGACGTGGTATATATATACAATGGAATATTATGCAGCCATCAAAAAAACGAAATCTTGCCATTTGCAAGGATGTGGATAGAACTAGAGGGTATTATGCTAAGCGAAATAAGTCAATCAGAGAAAGACAAGTATCATATGATCTCACTGATATGAGGAATTCTTAATCTCAGGAAACAAACTGAGGGTTGCTGGAGTGGTAGGGGGTGGGAAGGATGGGGTGGCTGGCTGATGGACATTGGGGAGGGTAAGTGCTATGGTGAGCACTGTGAATTTTGTAAGACTGATGAATCACAGACCTGTACCTCTGAAACAAATAATACATTATATGTTAAAAAAAATAAAAAATAAGATAGTAGGAAGGGAAAAATGAAGGGGGGGAAATCGGAGGGGGAGATGAACCATGAGAGACTACGGACTCTAAGAAACAAATTGAGGGTTTTGGGGGGTGGGGGTGGGAGGATGGGTTAGCCTGGTGATGGGCATTAAGGAGGGGACGTATTGCATGGAGCACTGGGTGTTATACACAAACAATGAATCATGGAACACTACATCAAAAACTAATGATGTAATGTATGGTGACTAACATAACATAAAAAAATAAAATTTAAAAAAATGTTATATGAAAAAAGTATTCAAAAAGAAAACAAAATACATAAGCGTAAAGATCAAAGAAGAAGAAATGTTACTGAGAATGTACAGAGAAGGTATGCCTATGTAGACAGAAGCCACAAATGATCTTTAGACAAAATTGGATTTTATTAGTTTGAGTTGTGATATCAATATACAAGTTAATTAGTTTTCTATCCAATAGTGTTGAACCAGTAGAAAATGTTAATTAAGTTCATCAACAAATAAAAGACAATATATAATGTACTAAGGGATAAATCTAAGTAAAGGTAGACATGATTTTACAGTGATCATTATTAGCCTTTAATAAAAGAAATTACAATTATGGACAGAAAAAAATAGTGTAAAGATGTCAATTTACCACAAATACACTATAGAGTTAATAAAATCTCAATCTACTCTAGTAGTTTTTTTTTCCACCAGAGAAATTTATGAGATTATCCTAAAATTTATTTAGAAAAACAGAAGACTAAGGAAAGTTGTGAAAACTCTGAAAAATAACTAATCAGGTGATCTTCTTCTATCAAATACCCAGACTTTAATACTTCAATAGGAATTAAGACATTAGAGTAATTAAGATAGTACATATATGGGTAGGGATAGTAAAATAGAACAATAGAACAGAGAGCCCAGAAATATGCAGAAAGTCATGAGATCGAGCCCCACATCAGGCTCTTCCCTCAGCAGGGGGGGTGGGGGAGTTTTCTTGACGATTCTCTCCTTCTCTCTCTGCTCATCCTTCAGCTCTCTCTCTCTCTAAAATAAACAAATAAATCTTTTTAAATGTGTTTTTTTAATTAATTTATTTATTTGTCAGAGATAGAGTGAGAGAGAGAGAGCACAGCAGGGGGAGCAGCAGGCAGAGGGAGAAGCAAGCTCCCCGCTGAGTAGGGGGCCTGGTGAGGGGCTCAATCCCAGGACCCTGGGACCATGACCTGAGCTGAAAGCAGATGCTTAACCGACTGAGCCACCGGGGCACCCCAAGAAAATATAAATAAGATTAACTGGAAATTTAGGGCTTTTGTTCATCACATGTCATGATAGATAAGAGGAAAGCACACATGCACAAAGCAAGGGGAAATGTTTGCAATATAGCCAATGAAATATCAGCATACAGAAACCTAGTAGATGTTAGATGACAGATGACAGATAGATAAAAAAATGTAAGAGAATGCAAATGACCCAGGGCTGGGTTTTCAAGAGGAAAATCCCATGTCACAGTTACTCTTGGATCAAGATGAAAATATGCAACATGGTCATCAAATGCCACACTTCCTGCCCCCCTCCCCACCTGCCCAACTCTTACCTAGGGTCATTTTCTCCTCTTTTTTGGACTCCGCCAGGTTGTTCATCCATTTTCTCAGGCACTATGAAGTCATTACCAACAGAGCTTTAAATAAGTCATTCTTTCTGATTGGAATG
The DNA here is from genome assembly GCF_029215605.1 of Mirounga angustirostris. Lineage (NCBI taxonomy): Eukaryota > Metazoa > Chordata > Mammalia > Carnivora > Phocidae > Mirounga > Mirounga angustirostris. The sequence goes on along the minus strand of NW_026991722.1, from coordinate 5,986,036 downwards.
CTCTTTTCTCTCCCACTCCCAACCTTTCCTTTTTTGGATACAGGATATGTTACAAACAAAAGCATATAAAATATGCTTGCACAATTTGAGGCATAATTAAAAATGCCTAACTATTTTTTTTTAAGTTTTTATTTATTTATTTGAGACAGAGAGAATGAGAGAGACAGAGAGCACATGAGAGGGGGGAGGGTCAGAGGGAGAAGCAGACTCCCTGCAGAGCAGGGAGCCCGATGTGGGACTCGATCCCGGGACTCCAGGATCATGACCTGAGCCGAAGGCAGTCGCTTAACCAACTGAGCCACCCAGGCGCCCAAAAATGCCTAACTATTGGGGACTCACCACCTAACTTAGGACAGGGAATGCCAAGCCTCTTACATAAAGATTAATAACCATGCTGGACTTTATGCTAGGAATGCCCTTGTTTTATATGACGGTTTTATCATAAGGGCAAATATCCTATAACTGTATTGTTTATGTATACATATTTATAATATTTAATAACCAAAGTCATTCTGTTATAAGTATTTCCTGGGTCTGTGTGGGAAAAGACAGAAAGAAAACAGGTAGGAGCTAATAAAATGTGCAGAGCAGAGGAGAGATGGTCAAAACAATAGACATGGAGACCAGTAGCATATTTGAGAGGTATTTAAAAATAAGAAAATCAAAAGCCTGCACTCGAAGGCTGGAAGCAATAACATTCCCTTTGTAGTGAGAACATGGTTGCTTCGGTTCTATCTACCACTCCCCATAAAAAGAATCAGGAGTTCCAAGGGAAAGGCCTGATTAAAAGTCTGGGAGAAGAGTGAACACCAGTCTGGGATATCTCCTCATGCGAGAAATCAGAGAAAAGGCTCGAAACTTAAAGAGGCAAATCAAACAGAAGAAACCTGCTGATCTGAGTGAGACAGAGTAGCTTGCAGTACACCAAAGGTCCTAACAGGAATGAGAAGAAAGACAAATAAAACACACAAAAAGTCACCTTTTAAAAGCATCAGAGGGCTGGGGAAGTAGAGAGGACAAGAGTAACTGCAAATGCAAATATGTGATACTCTCAAAGAATCCTTGGAGGGAACTGTCCTTTACCACCTTAGCCAATTGGTCAAACTGAGCATCACGCATAGCGGAGGATCTGCTAGAACAGCCCTTGATGGGATGCAGTAAGTCATGCATAAAATCATCCCTGAATCCCCCAGTACTTTCATGAAATATAATCAAGCCTCCAGACTTCTTTCCAGTTTGTAAGAAATGCAGGGATAAACCGTGGAATTAAACATCAAGAGAATCAAACTAAGAGTGAGAAAGAGTCTACAAGAAAGCTGACTGCTCATGAGCCTTTAAAAAGTCAGTGTCCTAAGCAAGGTGTGGTCCCCTTCAAGGTTAAAAGAGAGGAAAGAGACAAAGACTTGCAAAGTTTAAAACTAGATTGAATCCTGATTTGAGTTTTACAGAGCAGAACAAATATTCTTACAGCAATCAGGTAAATTTGAATGAGGACTCAGTACTAAGTGACATTAAACTTACTTTATTATTTTAATCTTGATAAATGCACTGCGATTGGTTGCTATCCTAAATAATCAAAAATCTAAGTATCCATAGCACGACACAAAATAATGGATAAAATGGGGGTGAGGGGAATGAAGGCCTTTTTTTTCAAGAAAACTACTATCTAATTAATGTAGAGGGGATGGTGAAAACCCTGTGTTTTGCAACTCTGTATACAGTAATTTCTTCAGGAAATTAATGTTAAAGGGTGGTCATTGCCCTCATTCTTCATGAGATGAATGCCAGTGCATTTAGACGGGAAGGGGCATGATCTTTGCATTGCACATAGGCTGTATATCACCACAGTGTGTGTGGGGGGGGTGTGGGGGTGAGAGAGAGAGGGAAGACAAATATGGCCAATTATGGCATTTTTCTTTTATTTGCATGGTAGTATTCTTTTTGAAATTTCTTTATGTTTGAAATTTCTGTGTTTGGAAAATTGAGACTGAGGGAGCGTATGCTACTTGTCAAAATTAAAAAACAAAACAAACAAAAACACAACTCTCATCCATGTTGTAAAGATGCTGTAAAACCAGGCTGATTACAAGTTATTGATAATGCCATGCGTTAACATCCAGCAGAGATCTCTGGTCCAAGAAGAAAATGGGCAGATTAGATAGGTGGATAGTTAGCTAGCTAGATGATAGATAGACAGATGATAGATATAGATATGATAGATAGATATAGATAGATAGATAGATAGATAGATAGATAGATAGATAGATAGATAGATACATGATAGATAATGATAGATTGATAGATAGATGATAGATGATAGATAAAAGATGACAGATAATAGATGATAGAAAGATAGATAAATAGATGATAGATGATAGGCTGATGATACTTTTAAAAATGTAAACTCACAACACATTGAAAGAAATAAAAAAGACAACTTTTCTATTTACTTAAGCATTTTGTATTTCCTCCTACCTATTTTAACCATCATCTCAAAATTACTATACTGTGAACCTTGTATATTAATCAAGTATCATGGATTAACAATATTTTAATAAAATTGACATATCTCATACTAGGTTAACCTATGAAAAAAGTATTTACAACACATATCTGTCAGTAATAAATATTAATTTCAAGCCTAAACTCAAAATTTATAGGTTGGGAGTGGCAGGGTGATGATTTTTCCTAGACTTGCAGGGTTAATAAATGACTTGATAGTTTTTCCCAAGAAGTGTGTTAGTTTAGATAGCTCATTTTTACAATTTCAAGGGAGTGTAGAAATCACTGAATATCTTGGGGAGCATTAATAAAATGTGGTGACAACAGTTTTTAATACTGGAATCACTCTCACACCAGCCTGCCTTGTGTGCAGTGAGTAATCAGGAGATGCCAAGAAGATGATGCTGAACACAGCTGAAAAGAAGTACAGATTTCCTGTCATTTCTGCACTCGTGAAAAACTATGTACTGAGCACTCAGGCGCAGTTTTCAAAATGCAGCAGGTAAGTATGGCAAATGCTAACTGCTGTTTTAAGCAAAGCTGAGATCAATTCTGATTTGTTTGTTTGTTTGTTTTCTATATGAATCAGGACACACAGACTCTAAGCCTCTCCTAGCAAGACCAGGCTGAAGCAGAAGCAGCTTTGCATTTTTCCACATTCCTGGATCTAGTGGTCCTCCTTCCTGCCTATGTAAAAGAAAGTTTTCAAATGCTTTACCTTCCTTGGACACTTAAAATTCATTTGTTTATTTTACCTTATTTAATTAATAATATTATATTTATATATTTATATTAAATTATATTAAATTTAATATTAATGCAATCAAACTACATTGAGTACATAAGTCTTCTTAGAAATTTTCTTTAATAAAATCTATCTTGAATGAATCAGAAGTGAATTTAGTAATTTCTATAACTTTTTATCCAGTAATTCAAGAAGCTATTCAGGAATATATTTAATTTCATAGCAACTTTATAAAATGAGGCTAGCTATCTAATTGCAATTCATAGAAATAAAATCTTCATTTTAAATTATATTTAATAGTAAGGTCACCTGGTGCCCAAAAAGCAACATGATGTAATATAAACAATTCTGTACCATTTTTCAAGAACATGATGTCCTGGCCCCAGCCCAGGCATTAGATTTCTGTGTGATTTGGCCATAACTGTACATTGGTTTGTTGCGGTTTCCTTGTGTGTGTGTGTGTGTGTGTGTATGTGTGCATGTGTTAAGTCTCTCTGACCCCCTAGAAATGTGGATACACCTGAACTAAGTCTCTAATAATTTACTAGAATTCTTGCATCTCTCTGACTCCACGTTTTGCATTCTATTGGGCTATTTCACCTGTACAAAATCCTAAATTTGTAACTTGATCTTCACGACATTTTTTAGGAAATCCAAACACACTCAGCGTTTCTTAGAGTAACAACTTGCTCTCATTTTGGCTCTGTATTCTCCAATACTTTCCTGGTATGATTCTCAAGCCACTCAGAGGCCCCTGAGAAATGGACTCCAGCCTCAGACTCTGACACTTTCTTGCGAGAGAGGGCACTGCTGACTGGCTAGCTCCCCCTTCTTGACCCTCCTGGGATTCTTGTGATGCATTTCCCCCATATTCTTAATTTAAAATAAATTTTTTAATCACAAGTGGATTTGCCTTAAAAATGAGCACGAAAACAGCTTTAAAAATCTGTAATATTACTTTTTTTTTTCTTTTCTGATTCCATGTAGGTATTTGTGAAGAATAATTCAGAGTCATTATTTTGTATGGTCTGTAATACAGATTCGAGAATCGAGCCTAGTTGTGTATGCTGGTTTGCATTCCTTTTCTGACACCAACTCCGTGAGTTTAAGGACGGTCCTGTCTGTGGCTTAGGTTTTTCTTCTATAAAATGTGGATGATAGAATGATATCTTCTAGGGCAGCTCTAAGGTTTAAGCTGGTTAGAGCATCAAAAGCCCTTCGTGAGAAACCTGGAAACTCTCAAGCATTATGCAAGTGCTAACTCAAGTTGAACAGGGTCATAAACTAGTCCTCAGATACCTTAAACTTTGTGGTTGATGACAGTTATTGAATATGGCATGTTTCTTAAGTGCTGTCCCATCCCTCAGCCCCCCAGAGTTGTGCATGATTTTATGCATTGGTAAAGGTTTTGGTTTTGGTTTTGGTTTCTCTTTCCAGTAAAATTAAGGAATAAATGCCTTCCATTTTTTTATTCCCCTGTATCTAAGAACATGTTATGCATAAAAATCATGGAAGATGGTGAGTGAATGAGACTAGGTCTATTCCTTCTATTCCCATAATTTTATTTCTTCTAGTGCCTCATTTATATCTGAAGTCTAGATGTCGTCTATAAAACCTAGATTTCTATATACCACTACTTACATGATTCTAACTAGTTGTCTCAAAGACAACTTGAATTCAACATTGGCTACATTCCAGCCTTCCCCATTTCAGTGGACTGTAATGTAGCAATTTACCTCCTTAAAGGAGAGAAGGAATCATCTAGAATATGACCCTTTTCCTTTACCTCACATCTATCTCAGCACCAAGTTTCATTGCTGTTTCTGCTAATAATTCTATTATGAAAATTTTCATGAAACTTTGTGGTGAGTGGGGTTACAGAATAGTAATGATCTGGAATTTCAATTGTTAAACAAACCATGTATATTTGTATTTATGTTTGATATTGCATAAAAGTTATGTGGCTTTAAAATTTATTTTGCCAAAATATTGTGCTATATGTTCCCTGTGTATTACTGAATATTATTTTTAAAACACTTTCCTTTCAGTTGTACATGTAATTTATATTTATTGTAAAAATAATCTATACCATAAAGTATACTTTAAAGAATAAAATTATAATTACCCATTGGTCCAAAGGTAATGATTATTAAAATCTTGGGATACATTATCCAGTTTTACAAATGCACATATATTGACATATTTGTAACTTTCTATATATGCCTATCTATGCGCAAAGTTATGACACTGGAGGTGATCTCACCAGAATTGTGATCTCACAGATGCTTGACCCTCTGTATAGAGCAAGTCTGCTCTATCAAGGTCCAGAGACACTCATATCTCTCTATGTAATGTTTCCCAATGTTTAACAGTATTAATTTTTAGTAAATAATTCCTTATCTCTTATGTAAATTCCTAAGGTTAGAGGTTAGGTTTATTACCTTTGTTTTCAGTCCTTCATAAAAATGCAAAACTGATGCTTACCACTTCTCCTACAGTAATTGTTCACTGATTTAAAAATCATTATCAAGTTCCTCTCTGCCGTCTGGTGTTCACAGAGCCTTACCTCATAGCCGTGTATGCCTGTGTCTTTAAGCAATAGGGTTTCCCTGCAAATTCACTGTCTCATTAGTATATGGAATTCTATATGGGACACAGTACTCTATTAAGGGCTTGACCAATACAGAGTATTTGATTCCTTAATTGCGAGGGAAGAACATCAAACCCTAGAGGATGTTGAGATTTGCCACCTTGCTGTTCCATAGGACAGCATTCAAACCACTCTGCTTCAGGACAAAGGACGGATACTCAGGGGAATTTTCAATGGATAAAGATAGAGACAAAGATATTTAAAAACAATACACTGTTCTGCATTTATATTTGGGGGCGTGAACAGCAGGCCCCCATACAGTCCCAAATTAATCCTACCCAGTGATCACAGAGGTTCTGCCTTTACCTGTCAGCTTTCCATTGAAAGATAAATGAATAAGTGATAAATGAATAAATTGTGAATAAAGCATCTCCTCATCATGAATCATACTAAAAATAGTGATAGGCACAGTATTCTATTTTGAATAGAAGCCGGATCACAAAACTGGAGCTTAACACTTAGCTTCTTAAATATTTCCTTATATTGTCAAACATAACTTTTAGAAATTAAATTTATGTTCATCTAACCTTCAGAAACTTTAGTGACAGAAATAATGCTGAAAAAGTCTTACTTTAAGATGTGATGTTTTAACAGTGAATCAATAAACTATTATGGTATTTGATCCTAAGTTTTATAAGATACATAAATATACAAATATACAACATATCTAGATATATATCTCCAAGAAGGAAAACATATGGGAGTGAGAAATTTGCACTGCAATCTGATGAAAGAAAGAAGTATCTTAGGGAATCTGTTTCAAAACCAAAGTTATTCTGTATTTTTTAAGGTGCTTGATTTTAAACCTCTATATAGATTCTTAATTTGTTAAAACAAGGCAACCTGTTATTTTTCCTAATGCCTATTAAGAATATGTGTTATCTCGGGCGCCTGGGTGGCTCAGTTGGTTAAGCGACTGCCTTCGGCTCAGGTCATGGTCCCAGGGTCCTGGGATCGAGTCCCGCATCAGGCTCCCCGCTCGGCGGGGAGTCTGCTTCTCCCTCTGACCCTCCCGACCCTCCCCCTCTCATGATCTCACTCTGTCTCTCTTTCTCAAATAAATAAATAAAATCTTTAAAAAAAAAAGAATATGTATTATCTCAAAGCAAGGGAATTTTTCTCAAAGTGAAGCCTATGGTGCATTTTTTTTTCAATGTCTTTTCCTACTTCCACACCAGACACAATTTCCAAGCTCAAGTTCGGGAAAGGGAAGCTTCCCTATGCCTTCCCTGTATGTGTTGGTTATTAGTAAGTGATAATGGCAAAAGTAAATGAAGGAAGTATTAGTCATGACAATCAGACAAGTGGAAGAGGTTAAAATAGGGAAAAATACTGTTTGGGATCAGAGGGATGAGCACTTTTGTCTAGCTATCCCTCTGCTGCTCAGAGGGAGAACAGAAGAATCCCAGCAAGGAAGAACACTGGTCTACAGACCACAGAGATGGCACAGACCACTCCTTGACCACCTCCTTTTCTTAACAGCGGCCCCACGTGGGGACTTGGTTAGATGACATAACTGCCCCTTTCTTCAATTCCAGAGATCAGATTAGTGGATGATGTGCATTTCTCCTTGTTCCCAAACTGGCTTCTTGTGATCTGAAAATCTGTGGCTCCAGAACGAGTATAACGACTTGGTAAAATGCCTAGTATCATGGGATATAGAGAAAACGAAACGAATGCCATGAAAACTGCCAGTTAGAAAAGGCGAACAGGGGAAATCACATATGTAGCCATAATTTGCTGAAAAGGAGTAACAAAGAGTTGATGCCATAGTATGCAATCAAATGCTTTCTTTTGTAATCTGTCTGTCTGTCCCAGGTCGGGCACCTTGAGAGATCATCCCCCGCGTGCACAGGGAGAGTGAATGGGGGCACTTTTCTCCTTCATGCAATACACTGTGTAAGACATTTAGCTCCTGTCAGGGCAGCTTTGGAGGATTCGGGGATTTCTCTTGGAGGCTGAGCAATCACACACACTGCCTGGGCTTCTGGGGGGTCACACCCATCCTTAAAGTGATTACCCAGCCCAGGGGTCAGCTAACTACAACCCTTGGGCCAAAGCTATTCCGCTGCCTGTTTTTCTGTATGGCCTCCTATCAATAATAATAATAATTATTATTATTATTTTGCATTTAAATTGTTCTTAAAAATCAAAAGAAAAATTATAATTCTTTACATGTTAAAATCATATGAAGGTCAAATTTTGGCACCCATAGAAAGTTTTCTTGGACCACAGTGGGCTTCATTCATCTGCTCCCTGTCTGCGGGGCTTTCCTGATGTGGAGGCGGAGATGCGTTAGTTGCGACAGAGACCGAACCGAGAAAAATCTCAACTATTCACTGTTGGGATCTTTACAAAAACAGCTTGTCACTCCTGATCTAGATGCTAGCTTGCGGCCTTCTGCCATTTTAGCACCTGCTTTTGGATTTCTGTTTATCTGCATAGCCCTCTTTTTATGAACTAATACTGGAAAAGCAACAAACAGGCTCCTAAAGAACAGGGGCTATTTACTTAACCACCAGAAGACATCTCAGTGGGTTTCTTTACACAAGGAGAGGGGAGGGAGTCGGGATGGGGCTGCCTTCAGATCAGTCCCTAGCTTCTCCCTGCTCCTAAGACCTTCTCTGTCTTCCTGCTTCTAGGCACTAGAAGGGGAAGGGGAGGGGTTAATTGTTTCTTTTAACCCAAGCTCATCATGATACAAAGGTCCACCGTCCTGCATTTGACACCAGGCTGGAAGGCTTCTTTTGTCAAGGTGGTAGTGGATTATTTTTCCTCTTCGTTTTCAGACACGTCAACATAGATTGATCACAGCTTCTCTCCTGTAAAATTGTGCTAAATGTAGCAAGAAGTAGTGAACATATTTCAAAGTATCAACATCATTTTACTAAATTTCCTAAAGCATCAGATTTGGTATGCAAAAATATGAGTCTTGAGTTATTGTAGGTGACAAACAGCTAGCCGTTTTACTAATGTTAAACAAGATTGCTAACTTCCTAGTTGAGGACAAAGAGATAATACGCCCTATTCCCTGCTCTCACTCACACCACCTCACAGCTCAGTGTCTCTGTCTACTCTTCTTTTTCATGTGCCTTCGGTTACATTAGTCTGGATTTCTTGGGCACCAAGTACAGAATCTGAACTCAGGTTAAGCAAAACTATGTACTGGCCCATGGAATCAGGAAGCCCAGGAGTGGAGTTAGCATTGACTTATGCAGGGATTCAAATGATATGATCAAAATTCTGTGTCTCCCCCTTAATCTCTCAGTTCTGTATTTTTTTTAATGTTGCTTTCATTTGTATATCTGAAGTCTAATTGATTTGCTTCATTTGAATCACCTACCTAGCTACACATCATCAATACCTTGCCCCCAAACCAGCTGGAGATGAGGTTTTCTCCAAAGGGAAAGCAACCACAAAGAAATAATATTTTACAAGACAATTTGAAAATATGCCTTGCAATTTAAAATGAGCATCCAAACTGATGTTATTTGACATCATGTGAATCAGGAGGTGGAGTGGAGAATAAAATCATAGATATGCAAGAAGGTTTAAAAAGATATGATCACTCGAGATTGTTTTGAGTGTAAAAGTTTAAAACAATCTAAACTTCCACTGGTGGGAATTGTCAAATTGACAAGTTTAATAAAAAATGGCACTCTCAAAATATGAATAGTAAACAGGCACTTAAAATACGTATTATATAGTTAAATTAGGTATAATTATGTAAAGTAAAAAAGTAATTATAGTACAATATCTACAGGTTATTATTATATATTTATTTACAACAAATTATACATTTTTAAGTTACATATATATATTTTAAGGCAAAGAAAATGGTAAGAGATACTAAAGAAAGATAACATTGATTTTCTCAAAGACAGCATTTTGACATTTTTGCCTTAGACTCGTCTCTGAAGTTTAAGCCTTATTACAATAATGTATTTATGTATGAACTGTGTAATTAAAATAAATACGCCTTTAAAATGACAAAGTATACTTTATAAATTTGTTATTTTATTTCTGGAAAATTTGGGAAGATCTCTTAAACATTGTTTAGAACTGAGATTTCTTTACAATGCCTGGTTATAAATTTAATATATATAAAATCAATAACTTTCTCTACAAAAAGTATAAACAGAAGGTTGGAAGATAAATAGCATGAAGGTCAAATTTATAGTAGCCATGAAAAAGATACACTACCTAGGAATGAAATGAACTGAAACCTATGGATCTGTAGAGTAAAAATCGTCAACTGCTTCTTAGGTACCAGGAAAAAAGTTCAAAAATGTGAAAAAATTTCACAACACATATGGTAAAAGATACATTTTTTTACAAGAGATAGAGTTCTTTCAAATCAATACATAAAAGACCTCTATGTGTTGCTTTAAAAATGACATTACCCCCCCAAAATAATAAATGAGTGGTTTATACACATGCAAAAATATGCACAATTACACTAATACGTGGATGTGGATGTTGAAAGAATAGCATGTTATTTCACAGGTTGTCTTATAGATCAAAATTTGTATACCTCTTGAAGGAATGCAAAATACTCTTTGCCAATGTACGTCGCTGTGGACGGGACCTGAAATACGTTCAGCTTCACTGAAGGAACGTTGTAGTAGCTGCCGTCATTTCAATTACACATTTCCAAACACCAGTTGTTTTATTTCCAGGAAGCTAGTCTAAAGATGAACTCACACAAAGACACAACAGTATAAATGGGAAGTAGTTTTTGACACATTGTTTGCCATGGAAGCAATCAGGAAACCCGCTAGGCATCTATCAACATAGCATTGGCTAAATAAATTATGTACACCAACACAACAGTGTTTACAGTGAAATCAAACTACAGGCGCACAAGGCAGGGTGTGTGTGTGTGTGCGCGAGTGTGTGTGTGTGTATGAGTGTGAGAGAGAGAGAGAGAGAGTCTTTGAAAGGTTGAATAAGGAATTCCAGAAAGCCTTAAAACTGTGTCATTGGTGAGGCACTGGAGTAAAATGATGTGTTATTGTGTAACCATTTGCAGTGTTCAAAAAAAATTAGTTTTAAGGGGCACGTGGGTGGCTCAGTCAGTTAACCATCTGCCTTCAGCTCAGGTCATGACCCAAGGTCCTGGGATCAAGCCCCGCATTGGGATCCTTGCTCAGCAGGGAGCCTGCTTCTCCCTCTCCCTCTGACTGCTGCCCCTCCCGCCCCCCGCTGCTTGAGATCTCTCTCTCTGTCAAATAAATAAATAAAACATAATAAAAATTAATTTTAAAATGCTCACCAAAAGCATTTTAGTTTATATAGCAAAACTATTATCAACATTGAATGATAAAATTTGAGGGTTTCAGTTATCCACTATATATAAATTAAAATTATTTTCTAAAGAGAATCCTGGCCAGGCTTGCAGATTTATTCTTACATCTTAATTTTAAGAAGTAATTATTATTTTTGAAACCAGTTTCATTGTCATAGAGGAAAAAAATGTATTAGATGCACATTAAGAGCACAGATTGGGAGTCAAACAGACCTGGATTTAATTCTAACAACATTTTCTAGATATGTGACCTCCGTCAATATAATATATAAGAGAATCAGTTTTTCATCTATAAATTAAAAGCATAGAGCTTGACCTCAGGGAGCTTTTGTGAAGGAATCAATGATACAATATATGTACAACACTTATCATGTTATCTGACCCTTACACATATTCAAAAATGGGTATTATTATTATTCTTCACTGTGGTTTTTACACTTGTTTGAACTCAGACAGCTAAACCCCAAGAACTTGAAAGACAGTAAACATCTCATGCTCTTTGATGCTAATTAGCTTTCAGTAAGTCAGCAGAAATAGCATTAATTATAGAAAGTTGCTCAAAATACCTGTACTTTACATATTCCTTGAAATGTGCCACAGAGGTGATTCAAGGATCTCCACTGGAATATCGAAGGGAATGCCTAGGAAATACTACCATGCATACCTAAATTCCTGCAGTATATTTTTATTTGCTTTACATATTAAAATAACTTTTATTCAGAGAAATGTTCTACCAGTAAAAATGGAAAAGTTGAAAAAGAAAGCATTTTTAAAATATTTCACTTGATTAAGTCAGAGAAGCAAAAGGATGGCTACATAAACCTGAAGATTTGTATGTCTTGCACTTATTCCAGAAGCCTGCATTGAGGGATGCTCTAAAAACAAATGTTTTTGATTTCACTGAATACTGTATAATTTATGAGGGTTCTTGAAAGAAACGCTGTGTTGTCTTATGGCCGAAATAGACCTATATTAAGGAATGCTCTAAAATCAGATGTTTCCAAATTAGGAATAACTACAGAGCCCGTGAATTATGGACATAGTGACTTGTGTGATGGACACCACTTCCTTCTCCAGGTTGGCTTCTAGAAAGCTGAAAGCGAACTTCATGGCCCATTCGCAGCAAACGTGAAAGGTTTTTACAAATTGATTTTTGTATTAGTCTCATTTGGGGATCCATTTTATGAGTCCCTAACTTCATATTCCTCTTCTCTTTCCCACCTGATTCTATTCTAGGACACCTTAATGCATTTTATGTATCCATTGTTTCAACAAATACTTATCGATCTTCTACTAATGGGCCAAGACCTGGGATGGGCACTAGGAGTGGGGTGGATTGCAAAGTACTTGACCTTGCCAATAGGAAATGCATATTCCATGTTGGCTTCCTTTAAAAAGCAATATATTAATTAATTACCTAATAAAAACTGGTCATGGTGGATAGGGAAGGTAAATCCATATCCAGAATAAGTGCCCATTCCAGTGAGGAAGAACCACAGTGTCCCCTTGATGGAAAAGTTGTAACATGATCAACCTGCCAACCAGAGGCTGGCCCTTTGGCGTGGAGACATATCTGACTCAGCAATCTTTTCCACCCAGGGCTGTTTGTCATCAGAGCAACTCTGGAGATGGGAATCATGTGATTACGTGAATGAGTAACATCCAAGTACCCTGCCACCTTTGTCCATAACCCATTCTGAAAGCATGACTGCACAAAGATGCTGACTCACAGCCGTGGAACACATCTTGTCCACCAGATAATTGGGAGCCTGATGCTACCCTCTCCTGGCCTGCAAAGCTTCTGCTGAGAAATCCGCTTACAGCCTTGTGGGGGGGGGTTCCATTGTATGTGAGGAACGTTGTTGTTGTTGTTTTCTTGCTGCTTTTGAGATTTTCTCTTTGTCTTTGATTTTAGTTAGTTTTATTATAATGTGTCTCGGAGAAGATGTTTTTGGATTGAAATTGTTTATAGACCTGCGTGTTTCATGAACTTGCATATCCAGATCTCTTCCCAGATTTGGGGAGTTCTCAGCCATTATATCTTTAAATGGCTTTTGGACACTTTCTCCTTCTTTTCTCCTTCTGGGACTCCAATAATACCGAGCTTGTTTCTATAAATGGTATCCTGTAGTTCAATTGGTCTTTCTTCAGACTGCAGAGTGGTTAGTAGGACCCTTGTTCCTCTGATGCCCTCCCAGAGCCCTGGCCGCCCTTTTCCCATGGCTCCCTGACCCTGTAGCACTCTGCAGCAGTCTGGATGAGGCCAGAAAGAAGTGGACTCCTTTGACAGCATTTGGCACAGCTGGGGAAGCCTGGCATTCACTCACATCTCACTTCCCCCCCCATGGGAGAAATCACAGGCCAAGAAGGTCTCTTCTGGCCCGAAGCCCTGTGGACTGTGAGGGAGGTGACCTGAGTTAATGAAGCATTTCTCTCACCCTCTTCAGTGTGTTTCCCACTCCAGTGCTTTGCTGGAACTTCTCCACTGGACTCCCCAACTTCCACAAAGGTTCTCTCACAGGTGGATAATCCCCTAAACTGGCGTCACTCCTCCATGTTGCTAGCATGCCCACACATCTATACTTTACAATACAGCAAACTGCAATGTATTAATTGTGATACAAATAAAATTCTGACATGACCCTTGAGATCCCTGCTCCTTGGTGTACCAGCTATAAAACCCCTTGCACTTGAATGTGAATAGGAAACAGTATTTATTCCCCATGATACTGCTACATTGTACAAGACTCTGTCTCAGCAGACTAGGGTGAGGTGTTTTCCTGATGGCCTTGAAGAACTAAGGTGCCTGCCAAGTTGTGGGGGGACCACATGGTGACGACCTAAATGCAGTCTCTAGGAGCTGACCCGGTGGCCAGCCAGCAGCCAGCAAGAACACAAGGACCTCAGCCCTATGACCACAAGGAAATAAATTCTGCTGATAAGCAGGGAGCATGGTTGAAGATTTCCTCTGATCTGAGCCTCCAGAAAAGCACACCACTGGTCAGCACCTTTATTTAAGCCCAGGGAGGCCCTGACTTATGGAAACTGTCAGATGATATGTTGTGATGTCTTTTTTTTTTTAAAGATTTTTTATTTATTTGACAGAGACACAGCGAGAGAGGGAACACAAGCAGGGGGAGTGGGAGAGGGAGAAGCAGGCTCCCCACAGAGCAGGGAGCCCGATGCGGGGCTCGATCCCAGGACCCTGGGATCACGACCTGAGCCGAAGGCACACGCTTAATGACTGAGCCACCCAGGCGCCCCTATGTTGTGATGTCTTAAGCCATAGCTTGTTACCAATCAACAGAAAACAAAGACAGGGTCCATTTCCATCTAGCAGGAAGGAAGAATTCCCTCCTGCTGTTGCCACGATAGTGTCAGTTCTCCAGGAAAAGCGAACCAGAAAACAAGCTGAGCTTCAAGGAATATGTGGACAGGACACACACGGCGGGAAGTGTTAAAGGAGTGGGTGCAAATGCCAGGAACAGAGCTGCCGAGAGCGAAAGTGCAGAATATGTCCTTCTAAACCACTGAGGCTGGTCTTGTCTTCCACAGCTGCAGGAGGGAAGAGTTCACTCGGTGCCAGTAGCCGTGCCTGCCGGGGCAGTATGTTAACGGAAGCAATGAGACGGTGTCCAGAACTAAAGAAGAATTACTGCCCCACTCTCTTTGTTACTTACTACCATGCCTCTCTTGCAAGTTCAGATAATGAAAACAAACAGAGTAAACAAATATAAAGAGTTCTACACTATGAACCAAGGGCTCTCTATATTTCCCTCTGATCTAAACACCGTTAATAAATGCCACTAAAGCTGCCACTTAATATCAAAGGATAGCATTGATATAAATTACGTGAGACCCATACACTAAAAGTATGGTAATAATGATATTATTTAACTTCTGCAAATTCCATCTAAGAATATCATTTTGGCTCCCTTGATTATATTGGGATAAAACCTCAAGTAGCTTCTTGGAGACATTGTTGAAGAAAGTAATGCAGGTTGATCAGGAATAGGTCCCATTTCCCAGCAATCATATTAGGCCACATCTAAGGGGGAATTTCCTGCTCATTTCAAAGAGAAATACCAACTGTGATCATTTCTATGTGGCTTTAAATAAGACATGCACGTTATCATTAAGAGTCTGAAATCAAAAGGAGAAGATCTAAAGTCATGTTGGAGCAGGGTTGTGAATAATGAAACATATAAGCATGATTAATATTTTTAATTTGATATCTTGAAATGGGAAATCAAATCAAACTTGATCTAATTAAAAGTAGTCATTCCATTTTTTATGGTGAAGGGAAGAATCTCCCAAATATCCCTGCACAACCAGCATCTTGCCTGACTCACAGACATAGGCAATAATTTCATGTGTTACTGATCCAGGAACTTTGAACGATTGAAGTCCTGATGTATTTTTAGAAATAAAAAATGTCTCTGGAATAAAATCTCACAGCTTCATAATATTTGTATGTCCGTGGGAAAACAAATGTTCTAGACAGAACTAACAAAAGTACTGAAAATAGATCAAACTATCTAAAGGACAAAAATCAGAGAGTATGAGCAAAATACTTTTGCTGCGTGTGTTCAAAGTAATATATATTTGTCCTCAACAACACAGGCAAAGCCATTACATAAAAAATAATTAGGGAATTCAAAGGGGAAAGATATCTGCTAAAAATATTTACTATAAAATAGGGATGGGGACTCTATACAAGTAAGGAATGTGTAAACATTATCACTTGATACTATTTATTTTATTTTGTTTTCCTAAGCAATGATATATCATTTACCAAAATTAACAGTTTTGATGAAGGGGTTTTCACATTTATATTTTGACGTTAGAAAATCAACTACAGAAAGAAACGACGAGACTTGTACTCCCCAGTCTTAATTTATATTTAAAACTGAAGATAAGAGTCACATTGGTTGGGATGCCTGGGTGGCTCAGCTGGTTAAGCATCTGCCTTCAGCTCAGGTCATGATCCCAGAGTCCTGGGATTGAGCCTCACATCGGGCTCCCTGCTCAGCACGGAGCCTGCTTCTCCCTCTGCCTGTCACTCCCTCTGTTTGTGCTCTCTCTCTTTCTCTCTCTGACAAATAGATAAAATCTTTTAAAAAATGATTTAAAAAAAAAAGAGTCACATTTGGTTTTAGCTGCAATAACAGAGAATAAATAAATAAACAGAAATTATGCACCTTGGGAAAGCCGAAGTTACAAAAAATTAATAACGTTTTCCTCCAGTTCCTAGAATCTATTGTCAAGCTAAACAAAGGCCAAAGGAAGACAGCATAAGTGTGGAGCCTGCCCAAGTCGGATAACTCAGGAAATGGGTCCTGTTGCTCATAGCTTTCTAGGACAGTGTTTACAGATCTAGCAGGGTCAGACCACAATTCAGAGAGAGGGACACAACCCATCAGGAGCAGGGACTGAACAGCAGTGTGATACGGTGGGACTTTGGGTCTGGCACTAATCTAGAACTTCAGATTTCACAATTGAGGGATGTCATGACTTGGCTAAATTAACATTTGTGAAGTGGAGCACTGGGTGCCAGACGGCGAGCTGTGATTCAACAAAGGACCACAGAGAAATTGAAATAAAGAAGTTTATGACTTGTAGGTCCTGGAGGAAGTACATAGCACCCACCACTCAAGGAACCACATGGTGAGGTGAAGGCAGGGCACAAGCAAAGAGAGGCAGGGACTGGGGTACATGCCTTTATTAGGGTCCATGGGTGGAATGTTTGAGGTTCCTGAGCTAAGCCTGGATGGATCAATTCAAACCAAAAGTAGCAGCTTTGGTAAGCCCCACAAGGGTCTTAGCTAGGAAGTGCACAAGGGAGGGCCCTGGGGTGGTGGGCAGGGGAGGCAGTTGATCGCAAGGGCTGTTGGGGAAGTCATGGCAGAATTTAGATTTACTTGTGTCCTGTAGGCTGCTCTCTGGGTCTCGTGCTCACACGAAGGGTGAGTGTCAGTTTAAGGGTCTGCAGGCTGCTTGGTGGGACAAAATGGACACGGACTCAGGAATACCACGGAGAAGCTTAGTTAAACTCTCCCCAAGGGAGCACCTCCCTGGCTGGTGTCCTCAGAGTCCTGGGTCCTCAGAGTTAAAGTTGCAGCTGTAGATGTGACAGGGACTGATGTATTCGTCTTCTGGGGCCACCATAACTAGCCACCAGAGACTAAGTGGTTTCAAACAGCAAGAATTGATTCTCTCACGGTCCCGGAGACCAGAAGTCTGAAATCAAGGGGTCAGTAGGATTAAGTCCTTCCGAGTGCTGTGAGGAACCACCTATCTGTTCCATGCCTTTCTGCTGGCTTCTGGTGGTTTGCAGGCCATCCCTGGCACTCCTTGGCTTGTAGAGGCATCTCTACATCATCACACGGTGTCCTGTTCTCTGTGTGTCTTCCTAAGGCCTTTTTATAAGCACGACTGTCTTTAGACTTAGGGCCCACCCAATCCAGTGTGATTTATCTTCTCTGTATCTAATTAAGGTCACATATGATCCATCCCAAGGAAACATTTTTCTCCATCTGTCAACCTGTGAACCTAGAAAATGAGTTCTCTCCTTCCAAAATACAACAAAGGGAAAGGCATAGGATAGATATCCCCATTCCACAAGAGAGGAAATGGAAAAAATAAAGGAGACACGCATCCAAAGCAAGGCTAAGACTCTGCAGGGCAATTTTCTTCAGGTTTCAAGGCCTGATAACCATTCCCTGTGGCTGATCTGCTCACTGGACCCATGAAGCCCCAGTCAGCCTCTACTTTGTGTTCAAGGAGGTCCTCTCCCCAGGCCCCTGAGCAACCTGCTTCCTTCTTTTCATCCTCTTTCCTTTGCAATTCAAGTTGGCAGTGGTTTTGTTGATTCAACATTTAAAAATCTTGTTGGTCTTTGATGTCAAGGGGATTACACAGGATAGATCCTTCCTCGGTAACCTCATCTCTATTCCCGGCTTCTGCTGTGGTAGTTGACTGCATCTGTGGGTCTTGCACCTACTCTATTTAGCAAAAGGCAGTCCACTCTTGATGTTCTCTCTAGAGCATACTTTCTCATTTTTTTTCAAACCAGAGAGGCTGAGAATTTTCCAAATCCTCAAGTTCTGGTTCCTTCTTGCTTATTACACGCTTCATAAATTTCTCTCACTCTTCTCACATTTTACTATAAGTATCGAGGAGAAATAAGGCCACACCTTCTATATGATGTCTGGAAATCTCCTCACTAAGTATCCAAGCTCATTAATTACAAATTCTCTTTTCCATCCAATACTAGAAGACAATTTAACCAAGTTCTCTGCCACTTTATAACAAGGATCACCTTTCATCCAGTGTCCAATATCACGCCCTTCATTTCTTTATAAGACCTCACCAGAAGCACCTTTAGTGATTATATTCGTTCATGACAATGTATGGATTCTCCAAGAGGGCAGACACTTTCTCTATTGTCCTCTTCACTTCCTTCTGAGTCATCTCCAGACTGGCCTTTAATTTCCACATTTCTACCAACAGTGTCTAAGGAAATTGAGTTTTTCTATACATCAAAAAACTCTTACAATTTTCACCATTGTCCAGTCACACAACCACTTCAACACTTATAGATATTAGTTACCACAGCATCCCACTTCTTGGTATCAAAATCTGTGTTAGTCTTCTTGGATTGCCTTCATGAATTAGCATAAATACGTGGCTTAAAACAACATAAATTTATTCTAAGGGTCCAAAATGAATATGTTGACAGGGTTAGTGCATTCAGGAATCTCAGGAATAATCTGTTCCATACTTCTTTCTCATCTTCTGGTGACAGCCAGCGACCCTTGGACATCCATCTTCCCATGACCTTCTTCCCATGAGTGTCTCTTCCCATGGCCTTCTTATAAGGACAAATGGTCATTCGATTTAGGGCCCACCCTTCCAGTATGACCTCACCTTAATTTAGACAATTACATCTACAGAGACCCTGTTTGTAAATAAGGTCATATTCTGGAGATTCCAGGTAGAGATGAATTTTTGCTAGAAATTATTCAGTGCAGTACCATTGCCATTCAACGTGCTTATGCCACTTCAGAATCTGGGTTGTGGAGGTACCAATGTACTGGAGAGATGGGATTGAGCCTTGTGACTGTAGTTCTGCTGTGTGCAAGAATCTTAGACCTATGAATGGATTGTCTTAAGTATTTAACTATAGTAAGTTTCTATGGAACATTGATTATGAGAGACCAATGTGCTGGGAATCCAGCATGCTGAAGCCATTCATACAGAAGGGAACTCTTTCCCCCTTCACCTATAGACGGAGAGTGGTCATCTCTCATTTAGTGAAAATAACTCAAGTTCCAAAATGACATTCACTAACATTTTCCAAAATCTGAAATAAACAAATATGGTATTACTAAATTATGATAATTTTAAAAATAAATGTTTTCATGGCTAACAGAAGAAAAATAGACAAAAGAGACCCAAAGTACTATATTTATTAATCATCTCACATACGATATTTGTGGTTGGTATGTGTATGCATGTGTGCATATATGCGTGTGTGTTAAAGTTAATTAGGTTTGACAATTCTTTTTATTACCTAACCAAAGTTATCTGAGGTTAGAATAAGTATAGTCACACCAATAATTAGATCAACTTCTAAACCATGATGCGTGGGGAAGAAAATTTACAGAATATTATTATAATAAGAAGAGATAGAAGATGTATCCTCTATTCTGAAGGTCTTGTTTAGTGCATCCCTTCTGTTAATATTTTACAGGGCCAGGTATCAAGTGGTCCCAGTCCAAGGCATCAGAGCATTCTATGACGAAGCCCATGATTGATAGCTATTCATCACACACTAATCACGAGTAAATAATCACGTATCAGGTATAGATACGTGGTGATGAGGAGAGGAATATGTGTACAGTATCTGTATGCATAGTTGTGGAGACACAATATTTGTGAATAAATAAGTAAATAAAGTATTATTAAACTTACACTTTCAATTGATGAGTTTAAAAGGAGCTATCATGGGAAACAACTTTCAGTTGCAGGATTTAATTTATTTTGATTGCAAATGTGAGATCCTTCCTTACATTTTATAAACCCGTGAGAGCTGTTCAGCGAGAGCCGGTTAGCAAGAGCTAAAAAGGAAGGTCTTTTATTAAACCAAATCACTTAATTACCTCTCCCAACCTGGGGTCATTATGAGCTAGACAGACAGCAAACTTAGTGAGAAAGAGGGCAAATATGCTTAGACTGTGCATTCGGGTCAGTTTCCCAGGTGACATTACTGATTTCCATAAAGACTGAGGATTAATTGAATAGGAAGAAAGCATGATGAGGTGGACAACTTCCCAGGATTTCTGAGTGGTGTGAAAAATAATAACTTTATTATTATATGAAAATGTGACTTCATTATTATATTCAGAATAACATATTTGGAACATGGCACGTTATGAGAATATTGGACACACCCATGTACCTGTGTATATGTTAAAATACTTTGTAATAATTATCTGATTCCCTACCTAAATATATTAGTTGTGATTTTTGGTTCAATGTGAATGCCTATTATGTAGTCAAATATGTGTGTGTGTGCGTGTGGTGTGTGTGTGTGTGTGCGTGTGTGTAAGCCAGGAAATAAGCTAGTATCAGGATACAGATCCGCCATTTAAAATCTTTTTTTAAGGGATGCCTCGGTGGCTCAGTTGGTAAGCATCCACCTCTTGGTTTTGGCTCAGGTCACGATCTCAGGGTTGTGGGATTGAGCCCTGAGCATGGGAGTGCTTGCTCTCTTTAAAATAAATAAATCTTTTAAAAAATAAGATCTTTTTTAAGAGAAAAGAACTTTCAACAAAAAGTAGTAAACAGATCAAATAGTAGGTATTCATTAAATCATAGAATATAGAAAATATGATGTCAATAAGCTTGTAATTCTTAGCATGATAAATACTGCAGCTCGTTAGTGTTAAATGGTATATTATTGAAAAACATTTTGGCATTTTTAAGAATCTATAATCATTATTTACATTTGACATCTGAAGAATGTTTGCTGGACATTCCCATCATAAGTTTACCCTTGGATTGATGAATAAATTTTAATGATAAATTCAAATGATAGATGCAACTGTTTTCTTAACAACAAAATAATTATAGTTTGGGGGAAAAAATAGAAAATGGCAGAAATAGGTGGATTATAGAAAAATAGATATAAATATAGATAGATATCAATGAACTACAAGTAAAATTTTACTTGTTTAAGTTATTTATTTTTAAGTACTTAATGTTATACAAGATTTGTAAAGTGGGATCAAAGTTGCTCTAGATATTATACCTAGAATCAGATTAAATAATGTTGACTCATTTATTGATTAATTTTCAAATAAGCCAATCTATAACTGTTTTTTTAACATTATGCCTTCGTATCAAAGTCTTGTCAATTTGAATTTTACTAATGGATAGATGATAGAACCTAGATTTATATTCCCTAAAATAAATCATATATCAAGGATCCTGCTCAAAAATAGGGAATTAAAACATTATGTCTTACTAAATTTTATTAGGCTTAATTTTTTAAAAAGATTTTATTTATTTGAGAGAGAGAGAGTGAGCTAGAGAGAAAGAGAGAGAAAGAGCACGAGCGGGGTGAGGGGCAGAGGTGGAGAAGCAGACTCCCTGCTGAGCAGGGAGCCCCAAGCCAGGGCTGGATCCCAGGATCCTGAGATCATGACCTGAGCTGAAATCAAGAGTCAGACACTCCACGACTGAGCCACCCAGGTGCCCCTGGTCTTAATTTTTAAAATGTTAATTCAAGTATAATTAATATACAGTGTTATATTCACTTCAGGCATACATTGTTGTGATTCAACAATTCCACATATTACTCAGTGCTCATCAAGATAAGTGTACTCTTCTTTTTTTCAATAGGAAATGATTTAATATAAAATATACAAATTTCTCAGTATGAGGACTTTCACAGAACAGGGAGAGGGAATGACAATTAAAATTTTTCTTTTTCTTAAAAAAGAACACGCCCCTTGCTACACAACACTCAAAAACAAACCTGTACAAAACTACGAACACAGAAAAGGACCAGAGAGGATGTTACGAAGCAAAGTCTTCGGACGTATTCTAAACTGCTGTCCTCACCAAGACCCTTTCTTAATAGAGCTGAGGGTTCCCCAGGTCCAATGGGGAAAGTAAGTGGTCTTGGATACTCTTAATCCCCATCATCTATTTCACCCATCCCCCTCTGGTAACCATCCGTTTGTTCTCTATGGTTAAGAGTGGGGTTTTTTTTGTTTTTCTCTCTTTTCTTTCCTTTGTTTGTTTTTTCTTCAACTCCACTTTTAAAGAATCACTACCACCCACGTTTTTAAGAGAACATGAGCACACACACTTACGCATGCACTCATACACACACTTTTCTCATTTGGTTGTATGTATAAAGAGTAACATACCTAACTAGAGACAAATAGAAAAAACCAAGACACTTGCTATCACTACGTGTGGGCATGAATATATGGATGTGTACAATAGGGACTTGGTATTAAGTATGTGCACTAGATTTCTCCTCGTTCTCATCAAACACCCTCCCCCTCACCTGAAACAAGCTACACTGCTCTCTAGCAGCTGTTCCATAACCCTCTGCAACCCGCTTTCTGCACCACATCCTGATCCTCACACATGACCCAAATCTTCCTTTGGGTTGACCTCATCTCTCTGGCAGAGTTACTGAGTCTCTCCTCTGTGGTCAATTAACATTTTGTTCTGTCATTTCTCGTATCATTAAGAGCATTTTTGGGTGCCTGGGTGGCTCAGTTGGTTAAGCGACTGCCTTCGGCTCAGGTCATGATCCTGGAGTCCCGGGATCGAGTCCCACATCGGGCTCCCTGCTCAGCAGGGAGTCTGCTTCTCCCTCTGACCCTCCTCCTTCTCATGCTGTCTCTCATTGTCTCTCTCGCAAATAAATAAAGTCTTAAAAAAAATAAATAAATAAAAAAATTAAAAAAAAATAAAAAATAAAAAAAGAGCATTTTTACATGATGGACCATTTACATGTCTGTTTACACAGCTAAACTATGGATTTCTTTAGAAAAAAGAGATCATGTCCATCATTTCATCTTTATAACCAAGTAGTTTGAGAGATAATTGGTAGATGCTCAAAACAAGTTTTGTCGAAAGGATGACTAGAGAAATTATGTTTTGCATCATTTTGGTTATCCTAGTTAAATGTAAAAGTACATGATTATATCATTTCCCATAACAGAATTTATTGACCAAACTAAATACAGGACAGATCATTATCATTTCCTTGCAGCCAGTTTGGCCAGAAGCCAAGCAATCAAATATTTCGTCAGTTATGGCTACTGACTTTAAGTAGAACTGAGTAATCAGCAAATAAAAGGTCATTTATTCACTAACCATTAAAATGATTATCCAAACGTGAGTCCCATATTGCAAATAAGTCATGCTTTTTCAATATATTATTTATATCGCCCTAGGTTGTGGGAAAATACTGTAAAATATAAAACAGGAACAATCCAGACTCTTCTTCTAAAATCCCAAAGTTAGCAAATAAGATTTAAAACCCAGGGAGGTCGTATCTCTGAGAGCTTGAGTTTCGGATGAAGGTAAGCCTCAGTATAAGAACTAGCTGGGTAACCTTGTGTACCTGACTTACCTTCTCTCAGCCAGTTTCTTTAAATCAAGCATGGGCACAACAACGCCTACTTCAGAAACGTGTGGGGAAGAACGAGAGTTTTTACAAGTGTCCAGCATAACGCTACAGTGTTGATTAGATTTTCCAAAAACCCCCTGTTTGATATTTAAAAAGAAATTCCCTTACTTTGAGAAATGTTTTGTATCTACATTTAGATGTGGATTCCTATGGTAGTGAATCCATTTCTGGTGGTTTCAGAGAGCTCTTGGCAGGGTGACGTACCCTTCCGATGTTTTATCACAATATGAAAACACTAGATGCACAAAATTAAAGTTCAGGTTAATCAAAATATTGCTTGACAAAGCAAATAATTGAATTGCACTTGCAGTGCACTGTGGTAGACAGTAATTAACATGCAGCATCTTCAACATTTGAGTGCAACTTCCAATTTCCATTTTAACATCATAGAATGCTGTCTACACATTTTTTAATGGTGCCCATGATAATAATATATTCTCTTTTTAATCATATTCCACGTTGCAAGAAATGAAGCTTGCAATTTTCCCAGGTGCTTACCAAATTACTACCGCAAGCTAATTCTCATCCCCCAAGTTAAGAGTTTCAACAGAGTGCACATTAACAGCCTGCTTATGTTCTTCCTGTACAACAGAAGGTAAGTTAATATGTGCCTCAATTATATCCAGTTTGTGCATTTATAGCACCCCACGGGCAGCAGGAAGAAAGCTGTAAATGTACTTATCCTGCTTTTTTAATGATCTACTATATTACAGTAGAGAAAGACTAGAAAAGTGAAAAGGAGCAGAGGAAAAGAAATATAAGAAAGATACTAGAGCAAGAAATAGAAAAAGCATGTATGATGGGGTATCAAGAAGAAATGCATACGGGGTGGGAGGGATGGGGTGGCTGGGTGATAGACATTGGGGAGGGTATGTGCTATGGTGAGCACTGTGAATTGTGTAAGACTGATGAATCACAGACCTGTACCCCTGAAACAAATAATGCAATATATGTTAAGGAAAAAAAAAGAAGAAGAAGGTAGCGGGAGGGGAAGAATGAAGCAGGGGAAATTGGAGGGGGAGACGAACCATGAGAGACTATGGACTCTGAGAAACAAACTGAGGGTTCTAGAGGGGAGGGGGGTGGGGGGATGGGTTAGCCTGGTGATGGGTATTAAAGAGGGCACGTTCTGCGTGGAGCACTGGGTGTTATACGCAAACAATGAATCATGGAACACTACATCAAAAACTAATGATGTAATGTATGGTGATTAACATAACATAATACAATTTTTAAAATAAAAAAATAAAATGGGGTGCCTGGGTGGCTCAGTCGTTAAGCGTCTGCCTTCGGCTCAGGTCATGATCCCAGGGTCCTGGATCGAGCCCCACATCAGGCTCCCTGCTCTGCGAGAAGCCTGCTTCTCTCTCTCCCACTCCCCCTGCTTGTGTTCTCTCTCTCGCTGTGTCTCTCTGTCAAATAAATAAATAAAATCTTAAAAAAAAATTTTTAAATAAAGAAATAAAAGCATCTCAATTAAATGTATATGTGTATTGAGATATATATAATACATGAAATATACATTTACATGCCTTATTCTATATATGTTTCATTTTATATATCTTTGTTTAGTTTGATGAAATGATCAAGAATATCTTATTTGTCAAAAATAGCCTATAAATCAAATCACCTAAGGAAAGATTTATAGTCTCTACCAAGAAAGAGACCTTAGGATACTTGTAACTTGTGCGGGCCAATCTATGAATCCCTATAAACTTAAGACAAACCTGCTTCCCTTCACTTCTCAATAATCTTAAGCACCTAGGTTGATTTCCAGTATGGAATTGGAATTTACAAGATAGAGATCCAAGACATTCAAAACATTGTCCCACATATATGTATGAGTTATGAATTTACAGGTCTATAAGAGGATTTAAAAATCTATTCAGAAATCTATTCAAGTTCGGAGCAACATTTTCTCTATTTTTCTTCTGGCATTCAATGTTTAGCGGTCTTATTGACACAGTGAAATTTCAGAACAATGTAGATAGAATGGTAGTGTTAGTTATTTATGTTCCGAATACTTTTCTGCTTTCATTAGGTAGTACAATGGGAAATAAAAATTAAAGGTGATTCAAAAAGCTTAACACATTTTTAAAGCTAACCTTTAGACATCTAGATAAAATTGATGACAAAAAAGTTTAAGGTAAAAATATAGAACACACATAAAGCTTTGATCACATTCTTTTCATTATTATACTTCCAAGATGCTAAAAAACATTAAATTTGTTTGCCAAAGGTAATGGTTTAAGCGTTAATTAATTTTTAAACTTTTTATGATCACAGCAAAAATGAGTGCTAACAAAATAATAATCCAAGCAATCGGCATTTAGATTCTTCTCCTGCTCACAAAACTTGTTTGGGTTCCTTTTTCTTCTCTTTCATGTACATTTGATTTAAACTGACACAATTTGAAAAACC
This sequence comes from Mirounga angustirostris, assembly GCF_029215605.1. Lineage (NCBI taxonomy): Eukaryota > Metazoa > Chordata > Mammalia > Carnivora > Phocidae > Mirounga > Mirounga angustirostris. The sequence goes on along the minus strand of NW_026991722.1, from coordinate 5,959,689 downwards.
CTCTTTTTTATTAGCTTAAGGGTATTTTCCAACCCTGATGTTGAGCAGGGACAAGGCAAAACTATCATCCCTCCTAATTTTGTTTATGTACACAGGACTTGTTATTTATTACCTTTGAAATTTTATTGACTTGAGCAGCTCTCCAGGATAGGAATTGAAAGCACAATATATAATAGTGATGCCCACTGAGCCAAGGATGTGCCCGATAAACTTGAGAGGTCAGATCACTTCCGGATTCCCATTAGATACTGAGCCAAATGATAGGGCATCTAAGTAAGAGAACTTCCGGTTTGACAGGGAACTTGGAAGTTATTTCTGTCTCTGTTGCTCTCTCCTTTTCAGTTTTTGTAAGTGATGAGACTGTTATTTCTACATTACAAATATGATTAATTATCCCCTTCTTAAGACCCTTCTGTGGCCCACCATTGCATTAAAGTGAATATCAAATATTTGCATGAATACATACATAAATTTATATTTCGTTTTTTGCCTTTCTTTCTAGATACATATTCTTGTCAGTCTCCAACACAAACCCTATAGGCTAGCCACATCGAATGCCATGTGGTCCGCCACCTACATCCTTGTTCCTCAGCCATTCCTGTCTGTGAAAACATCAGTGCTCTGTTTCAATGACTCATCTTGGTCACCACAGGCTTACCCATCTAGAAGATTCTCAGGTATGTCTTAAGTCCAGCTAAGGTGTTGACTTGTAATTTCTCCCTTGATGCATTCTCAAAGCAAAGTTATTTCTTTTTGTGTGTGTGTAACTCCTTTCATTGAATAGGATTATTAAATTGAACATTTGTCTCCAAAACTAGAGCGTGCCATATTTCCATTTTGCTCTGAGAGCCTTGAGCAACAATAGGCAATCAATATGCACGTGAGTGTGGTGTAAACATCTTCAACAACTCTAAGTCACTATTGCCTAGGACACATAAACTTTAAAGTCCAATTCACTCCTACATATATGTAGTCTTTAAACATTATGTGTGCATTTCAATCTTTACAGTTGTTAAAATAAGTGGAAATCACATGAGCTAATGATAATAAGGAGGATCAACCAGTATGTTAAGAACATCTGAAAAACCCGGGATGGAAGTCCCCCTACACATGTGCCTGTGCTCAGACGACTGCATGGTGACAGGAAACATCTCTCACATCTAGTCTGTGTTTTATGGGATGTTCGCTTATCAAGGAAATTTCAACAAACCTTAGGTACTATTGATTTGTTAGCATATAGGAGATAAAGCAATATGAGAATTGACCTATATAGTGGGATATATACATTCCACAAGACAAGTAGATATCAAAAACACATTTTAATCCGTGAAAAACCTTCATGCTACCCGCCCTGTGGAGGTATTCACTAAGACCCCTTTTAAAATGAAGAACTCCAAGGGTGCCTGGGTGGCTCAGTTGTTAAGCATCTGCCTTTGGCTCACGTCATGATCCCAGGGTCCTGGGATCAAGGCCCACATCGGGGTCCCCGCTCAGCCAGAAGCCTGCTTCTCCCACTCTCACTCCCCCTGTTTGTGTTCCTTCTCTTGCTGTATCTCTCTCTGTCAAATAAATAAGTAAAATCTTAAAAACAAACAAACAAACAAACAAACAAACTTTAAAATAAAGAATTCTGTTAGCGGACGCCTGGGTGGCTCAGATGGTTAAGCGTCTGCCTTCGGCTCAGGTCATGATCCCAGGGTCCTGGGATCGAGTCCCGCATCGGGCTCTCTGCTCCTTGGGAGCCTGCTTCTCCCTCTGCCTCTCTCACTCTCTGTCTCTCATGAATAAATAAATAAAAATCTTAAAAAAAAAAAAAAAAGAATTCTGTTAGCAATACATTAAACTCTGAGATGCCAATCAGGTACTTTTGCAACTTCTTGAGTTAATTCCAGGTTTGTTTGTTTTTTTTTAAGAGAATTGTTTATGCACCTAGGGTTGCTAAGTACCATTTCAATATTGCTACCATTTGTTTTGATTTGCAGGTGTCCATCTTATGCTGAATGATAAATATCGAATTCAATTACGTGGTTATCTACAGACGTACTTATTTCCTACAGATAAGCTGAAACAGATGGATTTCCACTTTAGGGTAAAATACAAATCTGACTCAAAATTTCCAAGAGAAGAGCACGTCTTCAACTAACATTTAAAGCCAGCATAGAGGTTCCCATACTTTCTCAGTTCAAGGCGTTCTTAAGTGTTATCAGTGGTTTTTTGTTTGTTTGTTTTATGGCAACCCTCAGCCAAAGTAAATACCTAATAGTTCCATGCATTAAGTAGTTAGATCTAAACAATTTACCAATTATTTATATCTTAACAACTTAGGATAGCTACTTGAAAAAATAAAAATACTCACGAATTGAAAAAAAAAAGAGGTTTATTTCATGCTTCAGCCACCACAGTTAGGGACTCATGGGATGTATGTGACTCCTTAAATCATGGAATCAGATTACACACCCACCTTTCCGATTTCAACTGATTTTCCCACACTGCAAAACAGCAACCACCAAAAACTCAGCTGTGCCAAAAAGACATCATTGAAAAGAGAATTGCTTGCTTATATTAAAAGTGTGATCTCTAGCTAGTAATTTGTGCTGTGTCCAACAGACGTCATTGGCTTTCTCTCAAAAATTTAAAATAGTCTGTAGCCTGGTAAGTTTGGGGAAGGATCCCTTAGAGTCTTCGTACCCATTTGTGCAACAATGGGTCTATGACACCTTTTATCCATCAATGTGTATTTATCAAAGTAAGTATTTGCAGTACGATAGATTACATTATCTTAACAATATTTGCTACTTACCCTCGTTGGGCCTATTTTGTGGGAGAATTATCCTTCCCACCCAAGTCATATCAAGACTGGTCATACGACTTGCTTTGGGCAATACAATGTGTGTGTAAAATGACTTGTGGTACTTCCAGGCAGAACTTTGATTCCTTTTGATTCCTTCTGATTCCTTCTTCTCTGACATCATATGCAGCTCTAAATAGGGGCTCTACCTTCAGCCTTAAGAGGACCCAGGGCAGAACCCTGGCCAGCCTTCAATCCATGTGAACATGAGTATATATCTTTAATTTTGCAAGTTACTAAAATTTGGGGGCAATTTATCACTATAGCTTAATTTAACCAAAGTTAATTGACATAGATATTTCAATCATCAATATATTTTCAATCACTTCCTGCTAAGACTTACTTAAGCATTTTCAAATTTCAGAAAAGGGATTTAATGAACAGATAAAATATTTATTTTCCCTCATTTCTATCAGAATTTTTCTATATTTTTAAATTAAAAAATGCTTTAATATATTATCTGTTCCAAAAACCACTGACTCACTATATGTCATCAGTTTTAATAAATAAATTATATATGCACACATACGTATACATACACACTTACATGAATTACTCAAACACTTGTCTATTCACCAATTTATTCAACAGATGTTGTTACTGAGAACCTACTATGCAACCAGTAATAAATTCTAAAATGTCTCTTTCTTTTGACCCAACTGTGGTAGAAGTGACTGCAAATACCCCATATATACAGCGTCCCGTATACAAAGGCACCAACGTTAAGGTTTTAGGAAAGTTCTTCTCTACAGGTAAACTTGCTTTCTGTTTCAGATGATAAAAGTGACTTCACGTTACTCATCCTTGTGTCATCTGAAATGCTTGCCTTTATTCCTTACACACATCCAGTTCTGCAAATGTGCTAAACTGAATTCACTAATTTCCACCTTAGCTGCCAAAAAAACAGAGAAAAATTTATTCACTTAATAAGCTGGCTATCAATATATTCACTCTGTGTTTATCTTGAGATTTCCTATTTTGCATTTTCTTTATTTGTGTTAAGGCATTGCCCATATTTTGGAAGCAGACACAATGTAAATTAGATACAGACTATGGTTCTCTTTTAGAATCATTATCTCATTCTACTAGGTCATTGCCAGCAAAGCACCTGCATTATTTGTGACATTATATGTACCTGAAGGATACAAAATTCTTGGCTAACATAAAACCATCACAATAACGAAATCAAGTAATAGAAAGTGATCATGTACTAATCCTCTTGTCAAACACGCCTCTCTTCCCTCCACCTAATTTACAAACTTTACAGAGTGAACGCAACCCGAACAAACCTTGCCTGACACAACACCATGCCCACCGTGGCCCTAAGTAATGCTTTTCTTTAGAATCTTCCAACAAATTTTATTCTAAAATGATATCAAATTTAAACAATAGGAAATATAATTTTTTTATTTATTTATTTGAGAGAGAGAATGAGATAGAGAGAGCATGAGAGGGGGGAGGGTCAGAGGGAGAAGCAGGCTCCCCGCTGAGCAGAGAGCCCGATGCGGGACTCGATCCCGGGACTCCAGGATCATGACCTGAGCCGAAGGCAGTTGCTTAACCAACTGAGCCACCCAGGCGCCCTGGAAATGTAATATTTTTATTGCTTCCAATTCCCCTAAAGTTTTTGAAAGATTTATTTATTTGAGAAAGAGAGAACAGGAAGGAAGGGCAGAAGGAGAGAGAGAGAGAGAGAATCTTAAGCAGACTCCCCGCTGAGCACAGAGCCCATGCAGGGCTCCATCTCAAGACTCTGAGATCGTGACCTGATCCCAAACCAAAAGTTGGATGCCTAACTGCCTGAGCCACCCAGGCACCCTTCCATTTCCCCTAATTTTTAAGCAGGCTTATTTCCATCCCCTTTTCAACTGCTTGTACCAGAGAACAGATTTTGTGCTGGTGCTGAATGTACCCGGAGAGGGAGAATCAGTGGAGAACTCTAAGTCTCTATCACTGTCACAGTTTTAATTCTGACTATAAATAAATTACATTCATAAGAAACTTGCACTGATTAAAAAGTTCTTGTATGCTACTGAGGTATGAACTAGAACCAGAGATCTAAGGAAAATAATAGACACACAAACGTGTGTGCACAGATACATATATGCACAATGCCAAGAAATTTGTGAGCACATAGACATTAAGCAAATCAAAATTTTTTTCATATCATCAGTTTTGTTTCTAACCATATGAGGGTGTAAGAACTATAATCTGGTTGGAGTAAAGGGAAGATGAAGAGCAGGAGGGGGAGGAAAATGAGGCTTGTGTAACTTACATTAACTGAAGAGTTGTGCTTTCTGACGAGAAAAACTATGTGTTCTGTAATATTTCGATGCTCTTTTTTCCAGTAGCTGCCTAGTTATACAGTAAGGAAAAGAGAAAAAAAATGTAAGGCTACTCAATTTCCCACACAAACATTAGCCTTAGTCAATCTTAGCCATATTGTTAACCTCATATTTATCTTGCTTTGTGAGGGTTGATTCTTTATTTGTGATATCACAATGATTTCTAAACTTATAATAAGATATCATGATGGCAGTCTAAAGAATGAATAAATAATACAGCATAAGGAAGTTCTAAATGGAATGATTTTTCAGGGTTTCCTGGGAGATGTCAGCACTAGGTCTTTAAAATAGCATTTTATAATGTCAAAAAGAGATTTTTTCCCACACTAGTTTTGTCATAGAGTGGCATTAAAAAACAAATTAAAAATATATGCCAAGCTAGAAAATAACTCTGAATGGTAACTATGTCGCTTAGGTGTGCAGGTGCATCAGTCTACTTGTCAGCAACAAAGCAAAACAAAACAAAACAATGTAATCTTTTAAAGACTGTCTTTCCATTTCTGCCTCAAGAGCTTATAAAATAATTGCTAACTTTTCAGGATGTATGCATTATTTAGACAGTGAAACTAGATTTTGCTACCATTATTTTCTATAAATTTAATATGGACCTACATTTCTGCTTAATTGTTTGGTTGTACTATATTGTTTAGATCTTGTGCATATTATCAGGGTTATTGGAATAAACAATTGGAAATCTAACTCATCGTCTTCCTCCAAATGACTCAGTGGGATGATATGCTACCAGAAATATTTCTTAATATTAGAAACCTAGCAAAGGAGACATCAAATTTGTCAGCAGAACTGCAGATATGACTCTATCAATAATCCATGGCACTTCTGTATTCCCCATCTGAGGCCATTATTCAGCTTTGGATGTTAGCCCACTTCAACTTCATCATATGATCCACTGGGACAGAAACTCATAACTGGCTTTCAACACAGAGCCTTCATATAAAAGGTAATAACCACAGCCAGTCAGTATAGGGAGGGATTATAGGGAATGTGGCAGTGAACACAGAAGTTTGGGGAAAAGCAGTTTGACATAAACCTGACAAAAACAAGCCCAGAAGGACAGCTCCTTAAATGTTAAAGGCAAAAAAGAAATGGGCATCTTTGAAAGACATGCTTTGGATAGTGTGAAAATTGTGTTCTTTTAGGAGGTGCAGCTATTCACTTTAAACTGCTCTCTACAATTTGCACACACCTCCCCAAGCATACACACAATCGCCAAGGATGAGCGGAAAAATTCTCCAAATGCGCCACCCACCAGATCGGTGGGGTCTGTTGTTGATAAACACACAATTTACTAAACTCACTTCTCACAATGACATTTCGTTGCTTTCAAGATCTCTGCAGAGAAGCTCAGTGCCATAGTTAAGCCATTGTTTGCTGAGTGGCTTGTACCAGTCATGAGGGCTGGTGGTTGAAATTTCAGGAATTTTGTGGGCCAGTAATGAAATACATGCATCATTAAACATTAAATTATGTAAACTTACAATTAAATACATTATACCAAAGGTAAGAGGCAAAAATCATCACCAATAAATATTTTTAGATATGTTTTGTTATTATATTAGGTATAATCTTGAAGTTATTTATATCTATGGACCTCTAAGATAGAAATACAAACTATATAATGGCATGTTACTCTGCATCTTTCCACACCCCCGTGTCTAGTGAATCCTCATTGGTGTGTCACTAGCTTAAAATCAGCCCTAGGGGAAGTATTTACACTGTGGAAATCAGCAAGTCCTACAGATCAGGGCTCTACCCACCTCCCCTCCAGAGGTGGCTGTCGAATGTGTACCAACACATCACTAGGTTAAGAGATTTTACGTTATCAACACCAGGCTTTGAACAGCAAACAAAAACACATAATCCTGATGCTATAAACCTTTATTGAACCTTTATCTCAAAATTTAATTATCCCTTTCAGATGCCATCAGAGAGAAGAAATAGTCCCACTAGGACTCTTGAGATTTTTTTTTTTTAAGATTTTATTTATTTATTTGAGAGAGAGTGAGAGAGAGACAGTGACAGCAACAGAGAGCACAAGTGGGGAAGAGAGGGAGAAGCAGAATCCCCTTCTATCAGGGAGCCTGAGGCGGGGCTCAAGCCCAGGACCCTGGGATCATGACCCGAGCTGAAGGCAGATGCTTAACCGACTGAGCCACCCAGGCACCCCTCGAGATTATTTTTTATTAAACTTAGCAGTCAACCTTATCAAGTTCATTATAAGAGTTCAAAACTTTAACTCATGTGCCATTCCTTTTAAACTTTTAAAACAATTTCAAAGTAAAAAAAGCTGAAAAATTTCCAAGTGTTGTCCTTTTAGGTTTCAAGTGGTAGACATATACCCACCTCCACTCAGAACCACTGAGAAGTACCTTGGACATTTTGGGGATTGACTGAAATAACATCCCAGGTAAATGAGCATCAACTTGGGGAAACAAAACAACAGCACCTGTGTGCCATTGGCTCTGTCTGTCACAAAAAGTGTTGAAAATGTGCCCATGATTTTAGGGCCACTCTATGACCTAATCCATACTTCACTGTCCTTGGGGATCAATGAGAGGAACTACATAAACCAGGCAGAAGACGACATCACTTAGCCAGGCATGCAGGTGAGCATCGACTGTATTTTCAAAGAATACCTCTAGTAATTGACAAAATCATATGGAATTCATAGGAAACAGAAATGAAGGCTTACTTCAATGTCAAGTAGACATCCAAATGTTAAACTCGCACAATGTAATAAACTGGCTTTAAATAAAAGCTAAAGGGCAGCTTTCTCAAGAGTTGATAAATAATTTGAACTAGTATTAATAGATTAACAATATTAAAAATGGCCTGGAGAAATTTTCCGGTCAAGCCTCTAGTTCTTAAAATGATAAATGTTTATTTATCCAAATACTGTGGTATCTATTCTATTTTGAAATATCACAAGAAGAGAAAGTCCATTGGCATTACTTGCTAGTCTAGTCTATGATTTGATAAATATTGTAAATTACTTTCTTATGTTTAATAACTTTGTCTTTACTACAGTGAATCCACATATGTTGTGTTAATAATCATTATTAAAATATATATTAACCTTTCACTACCTGTGAATACATAAGTCAAATAACTACCGAGCATCATTAAGAGGAAATGTAAGGTTGAAGAAGAAACTGTAATACTCAGATTTTTAATAAATTTTTACAGAAATTAAAAATCATAATTTTTGGGCGCCTGGGTGGCTCAGTCGTTAAGCGTCTGCCTTCGGCTCAGGTCATGATCCCAGGGTCCTGGGATCGAGTCCCACATCGGGCTCCCTGCTCGGCGGGAAGCCTGCTTCTCCCTCTCCCACTCCCCCTGCTTGTGTTCCTGCTCTTGCTATCTCTCTGTCAAATAAATAAATAAAATCTTTAAAAAAAATAAAAAAAAATAAAAAATAAAAAAAAAATCATAATTTTTCCTGAATTAGAGTACAAAAGTATTTAAGATAATACTAGGGTTAGAAACAGTTTTTCTGTTCATATAATTTACATACTGCTAATATTTTAAATGTACCACTATAGATATATTCCTATGACAGTTAAATAAAACATTGCATCTATAGTGTTTGCTAGAAAGTTATTACATCTAAACTGAAAAATGACAGCAATTTAAAACATATTTTCTGCTAGACCAAATGCTTTGTATAAGTAATCATGAGGTAAAAAAAAAAAATGGTTATAAAGGTAGGTAGTGACAATTATTGCTTGAATGTTCATACATTTTTCTTTTATTTAAATAAGCCATACTCCCCCATTGCTTGAAAAACAAACTAGTTACATGACTAATGATTTGATATTATATTATATATATATGCATATACTTATACTGAATTTTAAATGCATTTTTTTGAAAAGGCAAATTTCAGGATATGAGAATCCTTTGTGAACTTCAGAGTAAAACAATAAAGAAGCATGACTGCTTCTTTCTGAGTTCTATGAGGAATGTATAGTTTCTGGTTGATTGGTCAACTTTTTCAGTTATAATGGGATGTTTCTCATTTGCATTTTAAGATAACATAAATATTTGGGAACTAATGGACAAAATTACTTAGGTAGAACAGCTACTATGAAAATATGTCTAAAATACTTGTTTCACTCTTATGGAAAAGATGATTTAATTGAAATAAATAAATTTACATCAATCTCTCAAGTTGAGTTTAATGGATATTCCTTTTATACCCATCACATATTCTCTACCTCATGACCCTAGGTGAAAGCTGGCTAAGAGCAAAGAACTATCTCTTGCCTCCGTTTACTTGCCAACCTCTTCATTACAGCAATTAAACATCTATTTTTAATAATTTTGTATCAATACTGTATCTATAGAAAAAAGAGATAATTCTATAGAAATAAAAATTTTAAATGATATTTTTAAAAAGTTACATGATAACAATTATATAGGTCTCCTGCTAAAAGTAATGTTTTTCCATAATTAAAACTTGTATCTGTTCAAGCTCTTATTGTCCAGAGAAAGTGTCTGAAATTGGGGTTACCATTAAAAGCGGAAAGTTCCTCAAAGCTAAAATAACAAATAATAAAGACAACAACAAATGTGAAATAAATTGCAAATTCCTTGACAGAAGATCTAATTTATTTTCCCTATAAGACGTTAATCTGTTTAATTACATTCAAAAGAAATGTAAATTGGCGATTCTGTTTTGTATATCACAGTTAAGAAAGAAGCTGGAAAGAAAAAAAGCATCAATAAAAATAATGATAGCTTCAGCAAAATCAGAGTGAATTTGCCAAATTCTACTGGGCCTGATTGGAGCAGTGATCCATCAAAAAAGAACTCAGGAGTTTAATAAGAGCACTGTTCATTCATTTTGCTCCAACAGAATGAAACATGGTCCAGGAATTGAGAGAAGAGTCTATGATAAGCCTCCACTTTCCTTTCTGTGTTGTTCAGTTTCATTGGAAATCATAGAGCTAAAGATAGGTCTCTCTGTGGGAGGAGGAAATGGTTTATATTCTGCTGTTACACAAAGTAAGAAAGATTCATTTCATAATCTCCTGGCTTCGAATAACTTTGAGGTTCCAAGAGTGTGAATAGCTAGCCCTGGAGGCTGAAGACAAAAGGCGGGGTGGGGGGCAGGTAGACACTGCTCAGTGCCAGGAGAACGCTGGGTGCAAGTCTGTTCCACCAGGACACTTGCCGATGCTCGTTTTGTTTTAGTTATAGTGTAATGAGTTTTTGTTTTCTATGATCTCCTAAAGCCCTACATGTATTTTAATATTTATAATTGTGCTTAAATCAACCATTTGTCTGATTAAAAATTAACCTAGACTACTCAATATTCCTGGATGCCCAAATAAATATCTACATAAAGTCTGTTTCCTTGGTTATGCTACCAAAAAAAAAAAAAAAAATCACCACACATATACTGGTGATTATCCTGAAAATACCGACTACACAGGATAAATGGAGGATATTTGTTCATTTGTTTGATTGGGGGGAAGTAAGCTAAAAAAGAACTTATATCTTTTTAACAAACATCTGTTGTCTAGCAAAGAAAAATATATTTTTTTCATTTAAAATATTTTTTCTAGCTATTGTGGATTTGCCATTTATGGATAAAATTAAATCATAACAAACTAATAAAGAGTCCTATTCAATGAATGAGCAACAGACATTTCAGAGTAGTATATTTTATTCTAATGCCTATATTTTCTTTTTTTTTTAAGATTTTATTTTTTTTTATTTATTCATTTGAGAGAGAATGAGATACAGAGAGCATGAGAGGGGGGAGGGTCAGAGGGAGAAGCAGGCTCCCCGCTGAGCAGAGAGCCCGATGCGGGACTCGATCCCGGGACTCCAGGATCATGACCTGAGCGGAAGGCAGTCGTGTAACCAACTGAGCCACCCAGGCGCCCCAATATATTTTCTTTTTTTTTAAAGATTAAACTTTACAAATCCACACTAAATTACGAATATATGTAACAGAAATACTTTGGGTGAGAGATCAATATGTGAATATAGAGTGAAATATTTAGTATATGTAAGCATCCATTCTATCCGTGCTAAGAGAAAATTATAACTTTCTTAAAACACATTATGATAGATAACTGCTCAATGTCAAATAAATACAGATCCTTAAAAAACTTATCTTCTGATCTTTGCAAGAAAATTTTCCTGTTATCTATTGCTCCTTCTCCTAACCAAATCGCACATAGAAATTCAATGCACCATTATATATTTAGATGCTTAGAAACAGTGACAAGCCAACAGCAATGCACACACCCACATTCTGATCTTGTCTCTCTGAGTACCCATCCCTATTAAAAGGAACCGGGAATCTTTGTAAAAAGTGACCTACTCCAGAGCTGGCACTAAAAACGTTCAAGAGGAGATTATATCTGTCAGAGAGCAAGGAAGTGTGCAAAGACTGATGGCAACATGTGAAATTGACACCCCAAACCAAACTGACCACATCTCCTAAGCTTGAGCATTCCAATATATAATAATATTTTATTATAATCAATGAATAAAAGCATCGATGTGTCCATATTGATATACAAAGACTGACAGCTTGATAAGAAGGGGAATATTAACAGAGTTTCAAATTACCTTCTTATAAATACTTACTTAATTACAAAGGGAAAAAAGTAACTCTACAGCTAAGTGCCTGATAGATACCACTTTAATCATATTGTCAAAATGACATCACCAAGTAATAGAACAAAAGGAAATCTTGTCACGTGGAAAGGGCAAAGCACCATTCCTGAGCTATTCCTCCTAAAGAGGCATAACCTGAATCTAATCATGAGAACACATCTGAGAAACCCAAAGTGACACTCTAACAAATGGCTGACCTCTAATCTTTAAGGTGTCAAAGTCATGAAGGTCAAAGAATGGCCAAAGAATCTTCCAATCTGAAGGAGACTGAAAAGAAATGGCAAGGAAATGCAGTATTTGGTTCTGAACTTATTCCTTTGCTATAAAAGACATTATTGGTGAAATTGGTTAAACCTGAATGAGACATGAGGATTAGGTGTTACATCAATGTTTATTTTCTCATGGCGATGGTTGAACTATGGTGTAAGAAAATGTCCTTGTTTGTAAGAAATATACAATAAATTGGTCAAGAGTAACAAGGCATCTTTTGGCAAATTACTCTTAAACACTTCAGGAAAATTTTGCTTTTGTAGTGAACTTTCACTTTTCTGTAGTTTTTTGTTTTGAAATTTAAAAATAATTTTAAAAATTTGAATAATGACTGGGTATGACTAGTATATCCTAGCAGTATATAATGGCATGTGGAAAACAGGCATGCAATTCCTCACCCTCTAAAACCTAATGTAAAAAAGTAATAAAAAGATACGATACAGAGAAGATAAGGACAGCAGCATCATTTTCAGATGAGACTTAAAACATTTGTGGAAAAGAGAAAAATGACAGAAGTAGTAAGGGAAGAGATCAACACACATTACAACCCAGGGTCCCTGCTAAGCCCGTTGATATAGTCCTGGGAGCAGACACTCAGAGTCCTGGGACTTGGAAATCACGGGTACGAATTTGTATTAAAACAAACAAACAACAACAACAAAACTGTAGGCTGAAAACCCAATTAAATGGAAAGTCTGGATGTTAAACAACCACATAATTTCTAGTCCAACATGGAAAATCAGAGATCATTTTCATAAGAAATAGAAATAAATACTGGAGATGAAAGACCTTCACATTCTGGATTTAGGGATCACACATCGGAACGGCTGTATCCTCATCCAAATGCTCTGAAAGGAAGATTGCCATGTGTGTACAGAGTTCCCAAGCAGATTGTCACCATCCAGGCTTAATATGAAAAGTCAGACTCGAAGTGTCAGACCTCTGAGCAGAGTGTTTGACATGAAATAAAGGGATGAATCAACAAAATAAGCAAACCAGTAAGTGGATTCAAAGATAAATTCAGGAATTGAAGGAAAAAGGAAACTAATATCCACAGACTACAGGTTACCACGGTGGGAAAACACCAAAAAGACGCAGGACTACTTGGAAACTTAAAACATGATTGCCAGGGACGCCTGGGTGGCTCAGTTGGTTGAGCGTTGGACTCTTGATTTTGGCTCTGGTGGTGATCTCGGGTCATGGGAGTTGTGGGATGGAGTCCTGCATAGGGCTCTGCGCTCAGCATGGAGTCTGCTTATCCCTCTCCTTCCCTCCACTTGAACTCTCTCTCTCTCTTTCTCTCTCTAAAATAAATAAATAAAATCTTAAAAGAAATGATTGCCAAAATTAAGTGTGTTGGATTTGTATTTTAGATTGGATTAAAACATTGAAGAACATCTCCCAGAAAGTTAAAAAAGCATAGAGGGAGACAGAGATGAATGAAAAAATGTACCAGGACATAGAAAAGCAATCTCCAACAACGGTCTATGAGGAAATAAAACAACAACCAAAAGACAGTAAGAGGACCTAAGGCGTGAAAGATCTATCTAAACCAAAAACCCTTTAGCCCACATTGTTATCAAACCTAGAGCAAAGGGAGAATTCTAAAAGCGTTCAGAAAGAAAACAGTAACACCCATAATAAATGAAACCAATGACCAAAAAAGACGTGAGTCGGGTCAGACGTGTGTCACGCTTTGCACTGATAAGACTGTATGCTAATCCACAGCGAATATCTTCCTACCCTTTAATGAGGAAAAATGTCAATGACCCACAGTCGTGTGCTCAGCTACACTAAACTAATGGTGTAGAATACAAGTTTTCAGGAGTACAAAAATGAAGAATTCTTACACGTGTCATTTCTGAGGAAGTTTAGCGAGGGATATGGTGAAGCAAAAACAAAGATAACAATGGAAAAAGAGGATAATATTGGCCCCAAGACACAGTTGGATAAAGAGTGGGAATGCAGTGAGGAGTTCAAGGATATCCGTGAAGGAGGAGAGCTCACGGGGGAACAAGGTCTCTGTTGGGGAAGAAAACAGCAAGTATTGCAGGAAAAAAACAAATAAATAAAACATTGATAAAAGAAAAAAATCATGTGATAATAGTATATGACTTCTCTCTGCAGTAAATGATATTGACAATACAATGGATCGTGAGTGTTTTGAATTTCAATCCTAAGAATTTGCCTGTAGATAAAGCATAAAATCAATCATGCTTACATCATAAAATGTAGATATTATTAACTGTGGCATCACAAAACTAAAAGTGCAAACAAGACAAGTGGAGGGTTAAGAGTCAGGGAAGAGAGCTGGGGCACTAACGTGTTAGTGTAGACGATGGAGAGACACTATGTGTCCAGGTACAGGAGATGTCAGGAGGTACAAAGTTGTGATGTGTTATTTAAAATCAATGCACAGAGGATCACGCATCATTAGTTTTACATGATAAGCTACCAATAGGCTAATCAGTTGTCATTTCTTCTGTCTCTACCCACCACACCAGGAAGTCTATACAAGAAGGGTAAAGACAGATATTGTTTGAATAAGGATATTATTTAGAAATATTAAGTTTTCAAATAGACAAAACGACTAAGTTTTTAAAGTTTGATTGCTTTTGGAAAGACCGGGGGTTAGAAAGGAAGCATGGGTTTTCTTTTCTTGATATGTCTGTTTGTCCCCGTTTTTCAGTATGTACAGGGACTCATGGATCCTAAAGTCCTCACTTAGAACTTATGTCAAGCATACTACGTGGAGAGATTCAGTGGTTAAACTCTGAAGTGTCTTCACACCAGTTACATAGAAGACATAGTAATATTCTGAGTTTTGACATTTTCATATAGCACAATCTGTGCACCTTATATGCACTGCTCATGTAATATAGAATTAATATTAATTTTGCATCAGTAATTTATTTCCTTTACTCTTTGAGATCTGAAACCTGTCTCAAAATTATAGGAATGGTGAAAGCTCTATGGCATCCTATGTTCAAACTTGATTCCTGGAGTAGGTAATTAAGGTTTATCTAAAACCCTCAAAATATCTTTATTTTTTTTAAGATTTTATTTATTTATTTGAGAGAGGGAGAGCATGAGAGAGAGCACAAGCAGGGGAGCGGGAGAGGGGCAGAGGGACAGAGAAAAGCCGACTCCCTGCTGAGCAGGAAACCAGTTGTGGGTCCTGAGCCTAAGGCAGACGCTTAACTGACAGAGCCACCCAGGCCCCCAAATTATCTTTAAAAGACAAACTATAAATGTAACCACCCCCTGCAAACTGTAACACAGTACTGTAGTTCAATCATTGTGAACTGGGCATGCTGTTGAGCAGGTGGGGTGTGGTGAAGCCTGCCCTGCAGGAATTACATGAGGGTAAGCAATGTTCATCCCCCATTCCAATATAGAAGTTTATTTATTTATTTTTAATTCATTTGAGACACAGAGATACAGAGAGAGAGCGTGCATGAACAGGGGGAGAGGCAGAGGGAGAGGGAGAAGCAGGCTCTCCGCCGAGCCAGGAGCCGGACGTGGGGCTCGATCCCAGCACCCTGGGATCATGACCTGAGCCGAAGGCAGACGCTTAACCATCTGAGCCACCCAGGTGCCCCTCCAATATAGAAGTTTAAAACTGTAAACTCCTGGGGCACCTGGATAGCTCAGCCAGAAGAGCATGCAACTCTTGATCTCGGGGTTGGGAGTTCGAGCCCCATGTTAGGTGTATGGATTACTTAAATAAAACAACAACAAAAAAGTAAACTCCTTCTCAACATGGTAGTGGCACAGCAATCTTAATCCCAGCAAAAGTAGTCCGCTGATATTACAGACATCAATAGAGTGGGGTTACATTAGAAAATGATTTTTTTTTTTTTTACGTGAGCTGTACTGTCACTGGTTCATCAAGCCAAGGCTGATAAGTCTATCCCAGCTCAACTTCAAAGGCCCTGAAACAACGGGCACGTTGGCCAGAAGAGTCAACATGGTAGGACAAGAACGGCTTGGGGGCCAACAAGAGAGAAAGGGTAAACCTAAATTATTTCTGTA
The DNA here is from genome assembly GCF_029215605.1 of Mirounga angustirostris. Taxonomy (NCBI): domain Eukaryota; kingdom Metazoa; phylum Chordata; class Mammalia; order Carnivora; family Phocidae; genus Mirounga; species Mirounga angustirostris. The sequence goes on along the minus strand of NW_026991722.1, from coordinate 5,943,537 downwards.
GCCTTCTTAAGAGTTATCCCAATTTGTAGGGTTAAAAATTGGAAATCAATGCCAGATCACAGCAGAAAATTTAGTTTTCTCAACATGTCTTATGATGAACAGTATATGGGTCTCATTACAACATCTGGATGCAATTTCAGCCACTCTCGATATATAATTGTATTATCTTCATAAGCCCCAAGTTAAAGCTCTCCCAGAACTGCGAATGTTCCTATCAGATAAACCAAACCTGACAGAGTCATATCATGTGCCTTAGTCCACACGGCCGCTATAATAAAATATGATACACTGGGTAACCTAGAAACCACAGATTTATTTCTCACAGGAGACTCATCCAAGAGGCTGGATGTCCAAGATCAAGGCACCAGTGATTCAGTGTCTTGTGAGAGCCCTCTTCCTGGCTCATAAAAGGTGCCTCCCCACGGATGTACTCATAGGGATGAGGGAGCTCTGTGGGGTCTCTTGTATAAGGATTATGATTTCAATACATGAATTCAGAGGGGGACACAGCATTCAATCTACAGTCCCATGCCTGAAAGAATATAAACAAGGCTGTGAATGAACTCTGCCTGCCTCACTGGGATGGGGCTGTCCTCATCAGAGCAATGCCCAGCCTCTTATCCTCCTTCCCCATTGATCTGTTTGTCTTCTTCCTACACCTGTGAGAGCTTCTCGTACATCGAAGTGTCGACGGAGCTTTGGTTGTTGCCAGGCACTCCAAAAGGGTTCAAGGAGTACATTTTAAAGAAAATGAAGTTCTAAAAATATAGAATGGGAATATTATCAGGCTCAGCTAAGATAATTAACTTTTGCATGCCTCTGAGGGGAAAGCTTTAAAATGGTCTCCAACCCCACAAAGTTCATGTATGCCTTTGCTTGTGACATTTTAATTATTAGAATTTTTAATAATTAAAAAGGTATTCTTTAAATATTAAGTTGCCCTTTTCTCTGTTAAAATGACAAGATTACAGTAAACACATCTATGTTTCAAATAGTTAAACCAAAGTTGATGTAAATGACCTGATTTAAGAAAAACTGATCAGGAACTGGCTTATGTTGGATCACAAAAGCTAACTGTTAAATTTTCAAGAACTTTGTGAGAGCCAGATTTTAAAACACTGAAAGCTTAAAATTGGCTATGGGTAATCACTATCAGGTCTCCTCCTCACCTCCCAAACTGTGTCAGTCACTGATCATTTATCAACACACCTCTGAATAAATTTTTGTTTAAGAGAAGTATGTAACTCTAAAGGAAATTAAATCTTGCCAGATTCACATCTATCATGCATTCAACAAAAGATTAGCCCAAGGCAAAACTGTGAAAATGGATCTGTATTTGCATGTCTTCCATCCCTTTATGTCAGCCCAATTAGGGCAAAACAAGTATTTGTAGGTTTAGGTCTAAAAAATAATTTTTAAATACCAGTAATACCAATGAAATACACTAGATTATTTAATCTGCATTTTTTGTTAGCCTCCCATAAACCCCTACAGCCAGCAACATCTCAGAGTGATTTGAAGTTCACTCCTCTCTCTTCCTCTTGATTTTTGTGGCCTTAGTGAATTTGAGGGTTTCCCACACTTGCTCTCAATTTTCCAAGCTTTTCTGGAAAACAAAGCTGCTCCCAGGTGAACTCAGGAGCTCATCCTTTTTCCCTCTCCTTCCTTCCTTCTGGCAACAGTCCCATTTTATCTGGCCACGTATTCAAATCTCAAATCACCATAGGATGTACAGTGGTCTATACAGCGGTTCTCAAAGAGCATCCACGTGGCTTGCAGGGACCCGTTCCAGACGTACTGACTCAGAAATGCTGCTAGTCAGACCCAGTGGTCTGCTGTGTATCGAGCCCTCCAGGGGACTCTGATGCATAGCAAGTCTGAGACCCAGAGCTTTTTACTGCACGATTTATAAGGACAGCGATTTGTACCCATTGCCCCACAGAGCACCTGGAAAACAAGAAGCATAGAGGAAAACATATTTTTCGATGAATGCATTAATTAATCCTTTTCAAAAAAAAAATCTCAATTCTAAAATGTTTTGTACCAAAAAAAAAAAAAAAAATTGCAAATGGCTCTTAGTTCGTGAGACCACTCTCCCCAGATAGGCTTGTACTTCAGCATGACATGGATTGATTCCTTTTTAAGTCCTCATTTCCTCTGAAAAGGCATTGGGAAAACCAGACAATTCTTAACAAAGTGCTTCGGGATGCTGGCATCAAAGTCTCCAGAGTGGAGGAGAGAGCACAAAGATGTGATTTTCACACTGATCCTCTTAGGAAAAAAGGACATCTAAGCTGGTATACTTGGTCTTCTCTTTAGAGCCCTACAGCAGATTTGTTTTTTCCTTAAAGAAAGATGGAAAAGCAGTAAAAGGAATTGAGATTAGGATCCAGACTGTAAAAGTGAGAGGGGAAAAATCAAAAGGCTTATGTGAAAGAAGAAATATCTAAGAGCAGCTTTAATCTCAGATGTCTCCCAAACAGCCTGCTTGCACACGGAGGCTGGCGAGGCACGGGGCGCTCCCCACGGGCAGGTAAGACTCAGACAGAGCCTGTCAGGCTGCCCTGAGTTCTGATCTGTCAGCCATTCACGCCAAGGTGTCCTTCTGCATCTGGTGTGGCTCTCAGTGTGTGCAATTGTTTCTCTGGGCTTTTCAAGAACATTAAAGAGTTCACAGAACCAAAGGGCTATAAGATAGTCAACAAACCTAATGAGGCAGGCTTGGCAATGTTAGTAAGAACGCATTGAGGAAGACTTTTGTGTTTACCAAAAGAAATGGCTACATAAATTCTGTTTTTATTATTTCTTTTTTTTTTAAGATTGTTTATTTATGTGAGACAGAGAGAGAACCAGTGGGGGGAGGGGCAGAGGGAGAAGCAGGCACCCAGCTGAGCAGGGAGCCTGATGCAGGGCTTGATCCCAGGACCCTGAGATCATGACCTGAGCTGAAGGCAGATGCCTAATGACTGAGCCACCCAGGCACCTCTGTTTTCATTATTTCTAAATGGGTGGTATAGTGAGTTACCGGAATTGTCCAAACTAGAAATGAAAAAAAAAAGTCTAAAAACCAGGGGGAAATGGAGAGAGCAATGAATTTACACAATGGGACAATTTTAATTGAAAGAATAGGGATGGTAGTAACCCTGTATCTGGTGTGTTCTGGAGTGATACAGGAATATCTCCAAGAGACAAAGGCAAAACTAAGTTTCGATTTCCTACTTCTCATGGTGAAGACCAGCTAAAATCTTAGGATCATAAACGGGCTTTTGTTACTGAAGTTTTTAAATGATTTGTGTCTATATTTTAAAACATAAATCCCTGTGGTGATACTAGTACATTGAAAATAAATTATTTCTCAGAATTTGAACATTTTTAATCTGATCTAATAACTAGGAATGACTCACTTCATTGCTCTTAAAAGAATTCATCCTTATTTCCAAGAAGCAAGACTGCTGGTTGTGGGAATATTATACACATCACTCTGAGAAATATCCTGGAAAACTCAACAGTTTCATAAGGGAGTGTTTTGGATTTGAAACTATGTCACAATAAAAATATTTGACAACTGTATCAGCCCTCAACATGGTGGCTTTTCCGATGAAATTGCTCCTATACTTTGGTGAGTAGCAGAGGGTCACGTGAGACGTGTCATCATTTCTTTGGCAAAGTTTTATCCAAAAGAAATAATAATAATTGGCATTATAACTTCACTTGAAAATTAATTTTAAAAAATCAGATCCCTCCCTTCTTCATTTCTTATCCCTACAGTTTTGTTTTAATCGACATTCTCTCTGTACAGATATAATGATATCAATATTTCTTAAGAAAGTCTTACATGTAGAACGGAAAATACCATTATGAGTAAGTCCTTAAGGTGGCACCAAGCTTAATGTTATGTCAATTACACCTTAAAAAAAAAAAATGGGGGCGCCTGGGTGGCTCAGTTGGTTGGGCGACTGCCTTCGGCTCAGGTCATGACCCTGGAGTCCCGGGATCGAGTCCCACATCGGGCTCCCTGCTCAGTGGGGGGTCTGCTTCTCCCTCTGGCCCTCCCCCCTCTCATGCTCTCTGCCTCTCATTCTCTCTCTCTCAAATAAATAAATAAAATCTTAAAAAAAAAAATGGCACCAAGCTAATGAAATCAAGTACTACCAAATGGAGACATTATTTAGATAATACATGCTATTATTTAAGTGATATTATTTGTCTTACCTCAAAACATTATTATAGAAAAACCTAGGAGACTAAGGATTTTGCATAATAGCTGGAAGAGGCCAACTGGTAATAATTAGCTCTGCAGCAAACATTCAAGGTCTGTTATCAAACAGGGATATTGAAAGGGTTTTATATCTCCTCATAGAAGCGTAGACTGTAACTCCTTACATCACAGCCCCCTGCTCTTCAATTTGTCAATGCTGTAAACATCAAAAAAAAAAATGTTTATGCAGCTTTTCCCCAAGAAAACTCTTGGGTCAGTGCCACATCAATTTTGAGAACACAGTATGTCTGCGAGAAACTTCTCCGAAAGCATGTTGATGTTGTACATAAAACAAACCTACGAAATCAGTGTGCACCGTATCCTCATGATCTCAAGGCAAAAATACAAGACTTCTAACTAGCACTGATCCCTTTTACTTACTTCTTCAAGATTCCTAACGTGCAGTTATTTTGTCTTTGCCGTTAGTGGTGACGTATGACCAATAATAGTAATATACCCCTGCTGATGACGTCATCATATAATGTGCCGTACACAGTATTATTTTATTTTTATCACAATGAGAACACTCCTAGAGTCACAATTCTTAAAGTGAGCAGAGTGTACGGGAGGGCAAAACTGTGAGCACTGACTTAGTTTAAACGTTCCTTCTCAGTGGAAAGAGGGAAGTGGTTTTATCTCTCTGTGATACCTAGATACACTTGCAATGAACTGGTTTACTTTAAAAGAAAAATTAAAATATGTAAGTGTAAAGTATAAGATAAGACACATTACCATGTTCAGTTGGGCCCATATTCTGACAATTGTGAACAATTCCCTGGTCGCATTACCTGTCGCTCAGGTGACAGAGAATCAAGTTCTTTGATTCAGTAAGCGCTAGGGTCATTCTTCACATCTACAGAGCCCAGAATAATCCTGGATTATTAGGAAACCCCACAGATAATCATCCCTTCATTATTTTTGCTGTTTGTGCTTATTCTTTACTTAAAGGTAAATTGTCAACAGATAATTTTTAAATAATGCACAAATACTACAAAGAAAATTAAATCCAAAAAGAGGATTTTTTTTAAATTTTTTTGAAAGACTTTATTTATTTGAGAGAGAGAGAAAGAAAGAGAGAGGGAGAGAGCACAAGTTGGGGGGCGGGGAGCGGAGAGGGAGAAACAGGCTCCCTGCTAAGCAAGGAACCCAATGCAGGGCTTGAACCCAGGACCCTGGGATCATGACCTGAGCCAGGCAGATGCTCAACTGACTGAGCCACCCAGGCACCCACAAAAGGAAGATTTAATACACTGAAATGCATTTAATACTTTTTTAATAGTTCAAGTTATATTTATCTATCTTCTGATGCCTTCCACAGTCCCAGGTCACATAAGGATAGAATGATTAAATGTCTATGATGCGGGCGCCTGGGTGGCTCAGTTGGTTAAGCGACTGCCTTCGGCTCAGGTCATGATCCTGGAGTCCCTGGATCAAGTCCCGCATGGGGCTCCCTACTCAGTGGGGAGTCTGCTTCTCCCTCTGACCCTACCCCCTCTCGTGCACTCTCTCTCACTCTCTCTATCTCAAATAAATAAAATCTTTAAAAAAAAAAGATTTTAAATGTCTATGATGCTACTAAACCCACAGTTATCAGTTATTCTTTTATCTGATCTCCCATGGTTAGATCTGACTAGAATATCATCATGCGAAATTACATTTTGTTTTGAGTTACTAGGACTTTTAACTATTAAATTAATTTTGAATCACATTTTTCAAACAGCCTCAGTGAGGAGAATTTTGAGCAGCCCTTTATCAGGTAAATTAAACAACAGCTTGCATATACAACCCAGTTACACATGCTCACCCATAAATAGGAAACGTAACCTGCTTAGAATTAATTGACAACAAATAAATGGCCCGACTACAATTCCATATCCATTCTTTGAAAAGCAAAATCACTTCAAAAATAGAAAACTTTAAAAGGTCTCAGATTTAAATGATGGATAATTCCAAGCAATTTTAGCACTATCTTTTCATTTTTAAAAATCACCTGACTTAAACATGAATAAAACATCAACTACAGACTGGTCAAGTCATCTATTGTGAGGTCAACAATCATGCAGTTGAATTTATTAGTCTGTGATCTGAATTATCCAACGACCATTAAAACAGAAATGATACCTGAGTCAATTTGTGGTCCTAGTCTTTACGAGCTGCCAGACTGCATCAGGGTCACTGTCACTTGAGCCCAGCATTTTCCTTCCCAAATTACCACTAAAAGTGCATTGTGGATACAGGTACACGTTTGGAATTTACTTTATAATTTTTGAAGTGTGGAAACCAAAATTCTAGACAGAAATTCTCGAGCAAGAAAAAAAATTTTAAGTGGCATAATGAAAGTACATTTACCAGGGAGCAAACAAACAAATATTTTTATATATTTTAAATCTTGATCATGTTCTTGCTCTCATTCATTTGGCAAAACAATTTTGATGAATATAATAATCCCAGTCTATAGAGCTCTTTCTATGGGCCAGCACATACTATAATACTTTGATTTTATCTTCCCTGCATCCATACAAGAGAGGAAATACTATTTTATGAAACAGGACATCAAAGTGTAGAGAGGTTAAATTTGTTACTGCCTATTAGGGGTTGGCAGGCAGAACCAGTATTGGAATCCAAATCCAAACGACAAAGGTGGTCGCAACTTTTTCTAGTAGGGCTATCATAACAGACCATGTCAGACCGGGCGGCTTAAACAACAGAAATATACTTTCTCACAGTTCTGGAGACTGGAGTCAAAGATCAAGATGTTGGCAGGGTTGTTTGGTTTCTCCTGAGGCTTCTCTCCTTGGTTTGCTGATGGACACTTTTTATTTATTTATTTATTTATTTGTTTGTTTGTTTATTTATTTATTTATTTAGAGAACAAGCATGGGGGCGGGCAGGGAGGGGCAGAGGGAGAGAGAGAAAAAGTCTTAAGCAGCCTCCATGACCAGTGTGGAGCCCACTGTGGAAATCCATCTCACAAGCCTGAGATCAGGGCCATGAGCTGAAATCGAGGGTTGGACATTTAACCGACTAAGCCACCCAGGCGCCCCACAGATGGACACACAGAGGTGTCTTCACACGACCTATTCTCTGTGCCTACACATGCCTGGTGTCTATTCTTCTTATAAAAATACTGATTTATTGGCTCAAGTCCCCACCTTTGTGACCTCATTTCACCTTAATTACCTCTTTAAAATCTCTGTCTCCAAATCAGTCACACTGAGGGATAGGGTTTCAACACATGAAATTGGAGGTTTGGAGGGGAGGGGGTACAATTCAGTTCATGTGGTGTTCTATCCACTCTGTACAAGATCCAACAGCTAACACTGCACGGGGAGCTTCAGATGCACAAAACATGGCCTCTGTCATCCAAAAGATCGATATCTAAGTGCACCCAGAGCAGAATGCATGTGGGTATCAATGTATACAAAATGCTGGGAGTGCCCTGGCCTTAAGCAGTTTCACACAGTTCTAAGGGGTGTTGGGGTGTGCTAATGTCCTGCAACAGTCCCTTCTAATATTTGGGGTGTTTGGATAGACTGGGAAAGCATGTATTTATGCCAAAGACTGTATTTACCTAGGCAACTTATTGAATTAATATCATGGCTTAGTGTGACATCTTCTTCCACTTGCCCCTAATGTTGGTATTGAAGCTAATGTGGGTTAAGGAGGTATTGCAGGAGATGTGTATTTGCGGCAAAATTGAGTGATAAGCTCTCTCAATTGTCTTACAATATAAGCTGTTAAATTTTCCATGCCACGCTATACATTATCAAAGGCCCTTACTGGTGTCCATTAGTTGAGTCCACTAGGCTGAACTTGATAGCTTTACTGCTCCCCCAGGCTTGGAAAAACTTTAGACAGCTTTCTCCCTTATAAAAATCCTTTACCCTCTTTTTCGTAGCTTTTACATTAAAAATGTATTTGCATTTTTAATTGCAAATTATTTCTTTGTCCCTATAAAATATACATATCTCCTTAAAAGTAATTTAACTGTTTTGCAACACAGGGAATGTCTTTCTCAAGGACCTGGGAACCATCTCTTTGATATAGAAACATCTCAGGAACATGGTACTTCTATCTCCAACCTCTGTGGGAGGGTAGGGCCCTAACTTCAGTGGGTGCCTTGGCCCAAGTTTTAAAACTGCTCCTGTTTAAAGATTCAAGAAAGCTTATTTTCCTTCAGTAAGGTCAATTAGAACACAGGTGGCCTATGATCGACCCCACCCCAGTCTTGAAAATTCCCCAAATTACTGAGTTTAATCTCCCTCCCCTATTGCTATACGGAAATAGTCTCCTTTGTTTGTTTAACTTTATCTGGTACAACTTTTACTTGGCAAGATTAATAAGCTGCTCATGGCCTGAGATCCACTTAGCTGACTTCTCCCACCAGTTCAACAACCTAAGAGTCTAGGTGCCAAGAGGGATGACTCTACAATGTGCTACCTTGGGGAATAGAAGAATTTCTACAGTAGCATGAGATAAAAGTCATTATTTCTACTACTTTTCATCACTGCCTGAAACATAGGAAGTGCTTACCTATATCGGCTTTTCTCATTATTGTTGACTCTCACATTTTCTTTTTCATAAACCATTTTTTGGTGATTATTCATAGTTCTCTTAACTCATCTCAACAACAAAAAATAATTAAGGAAGCTTATGGTGAGAGTGGGAGGGGGTCAGTGGGAGTCTGGAAAAGGCATTCTATCATTCTAATGAGAAAGAATATATGGAGAATTAGTGTATGACGTAGCAGAGGATGTTTGGGCACACATTGGTAGATAATTTATAGGGACCTCCCCTCTCCCCATTATCCTTTTTAACCATAAGAAGAACCTTTGTATTTCTAAAAACCAAACTATTACAAGTTTGTTGTGCAACATCATTCAAGTGCCATCATTGGAATTTTAGAAAAGTGAACCATTCATTGTACTACTTAACACAAAAAGTTGACATCTATTATCTTATGTTGCTCTCACAAGAACCCAGTAAAGCTTGCACACAAAGAAACTGTAGCTTACAAGTCACACACTAATTCTAAGACAGAGCTAGGATTCAAACAAATGTATGTTCAGCCCCAGAGTTCCCACTGGTGCATGGCGCCATGTTGCCTGCTTCCTCCTCTCTCCTTCCATCACCACGAATCTCTTCACTTCAGTTCTCATCGGTTCTAACAGCAATGCTGTGAGACAGATATTATCACCTCCATTGTTATACAAATAAATTAAAGATCAGAGGAGCTGCGTCATTTCCCAAAAGTCACAAATTTCAAAAATTGAAAGTGCATTCATCAGATTCATATCCAGGTTTGAGACAGAACTTTAAAGTTTTATCATGATTGGAGACAACAACAAAGTGAACCTGAGTCATGGGCAGGCTGATCTGAAAATAAAGTTCTCAGTGATGTCATTCAAAAAATAGCAAATTATAGGGGCGCCTGGGTGGCTCAGCCGTTAAGCGTCTGCCTTCGGCTCAGATCATGATCCTGGAGTCCCAGGATCGAGTCCTGCATCGGGCTCCCTGCTCGGCAGGAAGCCTGCTTCTCCCTCTCCCTCTCCGCCTGCTTGTGTTCCCTCTCTCGCTGTCTCTCTGTCAAATAAATAAATAAAGTCTTAAAAAAAAAAGCAAATTATATAGAAAAAAAAATGTAACTGAACCTTATTATTTCCCTATCAGATGATTTCTTTGTTTCAAACTATAATCAATATTGTCATGACAAGAAAAAAGAGAAAATAAACATTGCAAAGGGATAATTTCTATATTGTTTCCACTTTTAATAACAATTCATTTTCTGCCCAAATTATTGAATCTCCCTTGCTCAGAAAAAGAGATCTTGCCTCATCAGTTGAAATGTCATAACTCAAATTAAGAAATTTATTTTTAAAAAAACAAAAAAATAATTTGTTATGTAATTAGAGCCCATTAGCTACTTAAACAACAAAATACGTAATGTTGGAAACACGCATATGTAAATATGAGTTATTTTCATGCCCCAGACCCATTTTGAGTCTAGACACCAAATGAGAGCACAGAAAGACTGAACACACTGTGCTCAGACAAGAATGGGAAACACAATGAAGAGATGACCGAAATCCCAAGGGTTCAATTCCTTATTTCCATCAGCAGAGTACTGTTGGGCAGTATTGTCCTTTATTTTTTTAAGTTGTCCCTTTTGTCCTTTGTCCCCCATCCAGCTATCAGAGCATTTCCGATGGCTTGCCTAACCTCAAATACACATAGTGAGATTCCCAAAGATTCTGTTTCCTCACTTCACATTTTGTACTTCATCTCCTCCGACTCTTGTCCCTGCCATTCTGCTGAAACCCAACTTGCCTAAAGTATAAAACATCCAAAAATATTTATGCTTGGTCATGCTTCCTTCTTAAAATTGTTTCTCTGTCTGCTTTGCTGGACACCATCTTCGGCTTTTCTTCTTACCCCATTTACCTCTCTCTCAGTCTGCTCTGCTTGCTCCTCCTCATGACCTCATGGTACTTTATTCTCTCATCTGTCTATATTCATTCCCTAGATAACCTCAGTAACTACCCCCTTTTACAGGCCCTCCAGATGTGAGGATACCTTTTATTCTAGTTCATGATTTCTTGCAGGAGTTCCCAGCTTCCATATCTCACCATCTACTGCTTATGACCTCCCAAGTACATCAAGTGGGCAGCTTATATTCAATAGATCTAAAACACATTGCTCAGTACCTCTACCCCATTATGGGTTGGTTTGGTCTATATCCATTGGAATTCTTTTCTAGTATACTGTGCTGAATTCAGAAGACTTAGATGCTACAAACTAACTTGTCAAGAGGTCCTTACATTCAGGTTTCCCGATATAACTTATGGTCTGCCAGACACACATACTTGCATGAGGCTTAGACTGGGAATGAACTTAAATGAAGCATGTATAGGCATGACTTGTGACAAAGGATGCAGCCTTCTGACCAATGGCTTTCTGCAGTGGTGTGGGAGATTCGTCAGCACGGCAGAGACAGTGTGATTCTATGCTGGACCAGCATAACAGTTGATCTTCGAGCTTTTCTTTTTTTTTTTTTTTAAGATTTTATTTATTTGACAGAGAGAGACACAGCGAGATAGGAAACACAAGCAGCGGGAGTGGGAGAGGGAGAAGCAGGCTTCCCGCTGAGCAGGGAGCCCGATGCAGGGCTCGATCCCAGGACCCTGGGATCATGACCCGAGCCGAAGGCAGACGCTTAACGACTGAGCCACCCAGGCGCCCCAATCTTCGAGCTTTTCTAAAGCTTTTGTCAGTTGCCAAATACCAATTATGAAATCCCTCTCTGCATAAACAAGCCAGAATGGTTTCTGTTATCTGCAACTGACTCCTAACCATAATGATCTTGGAACACACTCTTCCAGTGGGCTTCTGCTTGGCCTCCTCACCCTCCCATGTGCAAAGGACTTAGCTCTGGGTGTCACTCCTCTATTTCTTTCCCATCCCATGCTGATCAGTCAGCACTCCCTCAAAACTCCTGTACTGTCACCACGCCAGTCCCAACTCACACCTTCCCACTTCCTCTCCTGCCACTGTATACCCTGCCACTTTATAGTGTGCGGGCTAACCACATTCGTCTTTTTAAAACATAACTCATTACATCATGTCCCTGCTCATATGGTCCTACATATTCACATGGAATGAAATCGTATCTCCTTAACCTCAGCTGTCATGTTCCAGAAGACATGGCGCCATCTACTTCTCTGACCTCACCCCTTACCACTGTGCCATATTTTCTGTCACTCACATACACCAAGCTTGGTCTTCTGGGCAAAAACTTTAGTTGTGCCTTCTACCTGACACACCTCTGAATCAGTTTGAGATGGTTTGCGATTTTGAATCATTTAGGTCTCTGCTTAGACAGATTCTTATAACCTCCTAATTTAAATGGCAACTCCCATCTCTACTCCCTTACCATCTATTACCTTATTTTGCCTCATTTCTTCATCTGTCACTAAAGGGAAGTTCATGGTTTTGTATTTGCTTATTTATCTATTTCCTGTCTCCTCCCATTAGGAATGTCAACACCACCATTAGTGTGAACTTTGTCTCTTGTGCTCGGCACTTTGTTTTCAGCACATAGAACAATTCTCGATTTGCAGGAAGATTTCAATAAATAAATGAATGAACAAATAAATGAATGATGATTTTTAGTGGTCTGAAAAGAACATAAATAATTACTTCCAGAAATAAAAGCCAGCATCAACCCTTCTCCTAGTTGATAAGTAGCCTCTAAAATTCATAGTGAATATTGAAAAGTTATGTTAGTTACTATATATCTCACAATATGTAGAGGGACACTATTTGGAGGATGGTTCATAAATTGTAGCAATATTGTGTGTGTGTGTGTGTGTGTGTGTTGCACAAAGGTAATCGAATGAGAATCAAGACCTATAACATTTAGATTCCAGGTGCTTTAAAGAACTTTTAAAACTCACTGCAACAAAGAAGGAACCAAGGAAAGGAGAGAGGGAGCTCATGTCATACTCTGGAAGCAAGATTAAATAAATTTCATGTGCTTCCAACACAAAGATTACAAATAATAAAGGCAGGACAACCTCTCAACACTGAAGGTTAAAAATGGATTTCTGACACATGAGCATCCCTTGAATATTCTATAGTTGGTGAGTGCTTTATGTATCTCTGGCCTTATAAAATAAATAGAATATGTTCCCTTGCATGCATACTGACTGCTCCAGCTAGTATCAACTTCAAATGATTTACACTAGCAACTTTTATAAGTGATTTCTTTAAAACGGAAATGTTCCCTGTGTAATTCCCACATGCAGCAGGATAGGTTGTATTATACGCTCCTTATCTCTTTCTTCTACTCTTTTTTTATCTGTTTGTCATTTTTCTCCATGATCATTGCTTTATTTTTCTTTCTGGTCTAATTTTTTGTTGTGGCTTCAGGGGCTAGACTGAAAAACAATAGAAACCATAGTCAATAAAATAGAAGCTTAGATAAGATGTAAAAACTCCATCTTTCCATTTTTATAATAATCACGTATTTTGTGTATATTACCATTTGTAATTTTCAGAACACTTTTAACATAAACAATTTCATTTAAAATCTCATTACTACCTTCTCATACAGTAAGCAAGACAGATATTATCATTTCTATATTGTAGAAACAAAACTTCATCACCAAAAGACATTTTTTGTTGTTCTGAAAAATAAGTTTTGAGCATATGTGAACCTGTCAATCCTTTACTTGTTCACACATGGGTATATATTTTTCTTTCAGCCTTTATTTCAAAATCTGAAATTAAGTTAATCTAAGTGTTTCTCTAGGTGAGTCAGCAAAGAAAACAGAATAATCATTTGTTTCAGAAAAAATCTTTCCTTTTTCAAAATGCATGGAGTCTTTTTATAGCATTATTGAGGTATACTTGATATACAAAAAAGGCATGTATTTACTGTATACAATTTGATGAATTTGGGTATATGCATACACCCATGGTACCATCACCATGATCAAGAAATGTATAGATCAAACTTCCAGTGAAAAGATATTTTTATTTTTTTAAAGATTTTACTTATTTGAGAGAGAGAATGAGAGAGAGAGAGAGAGAGAGAGCACAAGAGGGGGGAGGGTCAGAGGGAGAAGCAGACTCCCTGCTAAGCAGGGTCCCCCAGGTGGGACTCAATCCAGGGACTCCAGGATCATGACCTGAGCCAAAGGCAGTCGCTTAACCAACTGAGCCACCCAGGTGCCTGAAAAGATATATATATATATATATTTTTTAAAGATTTTATTTCTTTATTTGAGAGAGAGACACAGCAAGAGAGGGAACACAAGCAAGGGGAGTGGGAGAGGGAGAAGCAAGCTTCCCGCCGAGCAGGGAGCCCAATGCGGGGCTCAATCCCAGGACCCTGGGATCATGACCTGAGCCGAAGGCAGATGCTTAACGACTGAGCCACCCAGACGCCCCCTGAAAAGATATTTTTAAACATTAGCAACAAGCCCCCTGGCCTAGTAAGGGCCTAACAAGGCACTGTTGAAAGAATAATGAATGAATGAATGAATGAATGAATGAATGAATGAATAGAAATGAATATTGATATCCAGGTAATCTACCAAACTCAGTAAATTCATGTCTCTACCCCAAGCTATCCAGTAGTTCTTCTCTCCTCCCAGTGCCAACTCCTACTACAATATCGCCTTGATTTCAATCCACTTGCCCAGTTTATATTCCTCTTGGTGCTCAAATGCTCCTTCTTTCATTAGTAAGATAGTTAGTTAGTTAGTTAGTTAGTTAATTAGTTAGTTGTTAGTTAAGGAACAGATAATGTTCTGAAGAGTCATTTACAAACTTGGGTTTCTGAGGAAGCCCTAGGAAGTAATGTCAAGCAAAATTCAGAGACTTCACTCTCCTCATCTGCCTGAGAGTGTCTTAGAATAAAATTTGTTTGAAAGGAGATTGTTCTAAGAGGATCGTGTTAGCAGAGATTTTTGTGGATTTGGCTTATATGTAGATCAGGAACCCCATACCTTCCAAAATAGTCAAAGGTTGGCAGGTCAGGCTGACACAAGGGCAACTTTGGGCCAGATTTTACTGATGCTTTCTCATTGAAATGCTGCACTCAGTAGTCAAATACTGCTCCTCTGTCCGCTGTTCAATTTCCACATTTCATTTATGAAAAGCTAGAAAAGTTTCCATGAATTTCCAGCTAGAGTTGTACTTTTGAAGTGTTCTTTCCTGGCCCAATAGTGAACCAACCCTGTAGCCTTCAGGGTACTCTTTTTAATCAGGTTTTTACCTCAGTGCTGTAGGGTAAATTAAATAGGATGGTCATTAATTAGGGTTGCAACTATGCACATTCCCTTGGATGTCTTCACCAGCACCAAAGTCTCCATGACAGGGCTACAGCTGAAGAGAAGAGCTAGACTCTGCTTTTCTTTCTTTCTTTTTTTTTTTTTTTAAGCACACACACAAAACCTTCATCTCCTATATAATTATGATGAAACATTCTTCAGAGAGCTTTCTGTAGGCTGGAGAGGAATGGAATATTTTAGGCTTCCTTATAGCTATAGTTAAGAGAGGCCCTCTGGGTACCTACTGTAACCTCCTTCCTGTCTGAAGACTCTCATGTGTCAAGATTCAGAATTGTTTTATATTATTTCAGAAACAGTTCTTTAGCACTGTACCTGCTGCCAGTTATTTGGTGACCAAGAGCTTTTTTTTTAGATTTTGTAAGCTGAATATGGAGTCCACTGGTCTTCTGACTTGATGCTTCCTGGAAGAAACAAAGAGGCTGATCCTAACTCACTTCTTGTCCAAGTTTCCACATGCCTGTTGAAATCTCTTGCTTTGTAGGGCTGGACTTGACTTTGGACTGGCTCTAGAGCATGCCTTCTGCTAGAAAATAGGACCCGTTACATTTGTTGTACACCAGAGGCTAAATGTGTGAGCAGCCTTTGGGGACATCTTCAAAAAAAGTTCTTTTGAGAATAGAAGAATGTTATAAATACAAAAATCACATGATCCAGTTATAACCCTGTTGGGACATTCCTCAAAATTTTACTACAAAAATATGTCAAATTATGACATTAAACAATAAGATCTTTTTCTTGACACTTTACACTTCCTTTGTATAGGTCATAACAATGCATAAGATGTAACAAAATGTATAAAATTAGAGGAATATGAAAATAAGTGTTTTCTATGATTTAGTGATAGCCATAATAATTTTCTTGCAACTGAGTTTAACAAACTTTGGTGTGATTTTGGTAGCCATCAGTGGAAAAAGAGAAAATAAGCAAAGCCATGAGATTAGGTAACAAAACTTACGTGTGTGGTTGTGTGTACCTACACTGTACTTTGGTACAAGCCTTAAAATTAAGGCCTAATATTATGTGTGCTTTGACATTGGGGTAGAAAACTGGGAAAGCCTCCAATGGCCAAACCACACCTTCCACTTCTCTCTCTACTCCCCTGGGTAAAGTCCTCAGCCAACCCTCATCACGAACACCAATCACAGTGCCTGCTTATCATTAAGTAGTGGGTTCTCTTCCAGGCCAGCCCAGAGAATTAATCAAACAAGCTAATCATAGCCAACCAGGGGACACCTCATCTTCTTGTTACCACCAAGCTTGCCTCCCACAGCTCCTGATGGCTCACCTTGTGCCTGAGTGCAGTCCCTGTGTGATCCTACCTGCCATGTGATGCCTCCTCTTCTAGGCTGTGAGTATATGGGACCAACAAATTGTTGTCAATCTCATCGGTTCAGGATCATGGTCATGTGTTCAGTCACACCCATAACCCTAGGGAAGGTATCCTTCCTTCACCAGAAGAGTAGAGAAGAAGTTACCAAAACATATGCATATCCATATGTGCTTATAAATGTATATTTCACAAATTGTTCTTGCATACGTATTTTTCTCCTTTAAACAAAAATCAAAATTTAGGACTTCTTATTGATTTATGATGCCCTCTTTTGTTCTTAGTTTGGATTGCACCCCCATAAAATATTTCTTCTCTGGGAAAGCTTTGATCACCCTTTAAGAAGAACGAGCATTGTCTCACACATGTGCTACAGGCAAATGGACCAAACAATAATCTTAAAAGTTGTTTCATGATGGATTAAATGCTGAGAGATTAAGAAGAACTGTTCTGTTTTAAAAATAATTGAGCATACCTATAATCTCTGATAAGCAGGTAATTTGCAGTGAGCATTTTCTAGAGCTTTTGTCTAAGCAATCCCTAGCAATAAAGTTGTCTTGT
Organism: Mirounga angustirostris; assembly: GCF_029215605.1. Classification (NCBI taxonomy): domain Eukaryota; kingdom Metazoa; phylum Chordata; class Mammalia; order Carnivora; family Phocidae; genus Mirounga; species Mirounga angustirostris. The sequence continues at coordinate 5,926,535 of NW_026991722.1, read as the reverse complement.
CCATTGCATCATGAACTGCATCCCCATTTCTGTGTAATATGAACTAATCTAGGGTTAAAATGCAAGTAGTCAGGCAGACAAGATTGAGTTGGAGTGTTCTGAAGTGTGCCAAAAAATCCCTCTCGTACAAACATTTCTTCCTATGCTGACTTGATGCCTGAAATTCCCACCATTGTGTCCAATTCTTTTGAATGACTCATTCAGAAAAAACTGTGATAAAAGAAATATATTATCTGGTGTATTTTTTAAAATTTTGTCTTTCAAAGCTAAAGCATTCTCAGGGAAAGTAATTGAAGATAGAATCATTTAATGTCAGTCAGGAAAAAAGAAAGAAAAGGCACCTGACTTTTCTGGACAATCTGGGGACAACTTCTGCTACCTGTCACAGTGAAGTCAAAGTCAAGGACTAGCTATGTCACAAAGGGGATATCACTAAAGACAAATACCTAGGGTATATTCTACTTAATTGCTCCTGAGTTTTAAAAAAATTATTTGAAGTCAATTTCGTTTTAATACACGATAATAATCTCACTGGGTTATTGCAATCAAATGAAATAATTTATACAAGATACATAGTATAAAGCATCCTTCCTAATAAATTCTCAATAAATAATAGCTATTTTTTGGTTTTGAATATTTACTTGCACTATTCTTAGTTGTATGAAAACAATGAGCTTTATTTTTCATTCTACAGTTTAATCATCCTCATCATCTTTCTCTCTCCCCCGGGTGATATATACCATCTACACACCATCTACACCTACCTGTGTCTATTTAGATTTAGTCTGACCCAGTAATCTTGTTCTTATATAATAATTGTGAGTTTTTAAATGCTAAATATCTTTAGATATTTAATTTAAATTGCATAAATGTCCAGGCCTTCAGCCACCTCGCACACTCTGTACTCCCTTCCAATATGCCATCTGGGTAAATGGGTGGGAGGGTAAGAGCTTATGTGATCTCATGGAAGAGCTCTTTAGTTCCACCTCTTTTAGTTCCTTGGTTCTACTCATTTCATGAATAACTTTCCACTTCCTGTGTTTTTCATCCTGGATATTCACCTATACTCACACTTTGTAATCTAAACCTCCAGATCTACCTCCAAAGGGAAAAGTTTACTGTTGAGAAATTCCTCTCTGCTCCAGAGTTTGGCTTTCAAAACTCTTCTCTTGTTTAAAAGACTGGTCAGCGTAGAGACTCAGTGTCGATAGATGGCATCTCTGGTCCCAGTGGAATAATTATTTCATTCCCTGTGACTCTAAGTCTTATGGGTTAGCCAGAGTGGAGGGCTGAATGAAAACATGATATGGAAAAGTAAAACTAAAAGGCAACAGATTAATATTTGCATGATTTATCCCTATTGCAAATATTAATGCTTATTAAAAATTATGATAGTCACAACTCCTAGAGAAAATACCTAGTTGCTGTATGTGAAAGTGAAGATTCAATTTGAAAAGCTTCAAGTGACTGTCCTTCAAACCAGCAGTCAAGTGCATTCTCTAACCAAAAACAAAATAAAACTTTTTAAAAGTCTAGTTGTGTGAATGAATCATAAATTTCTCAGGCCAGATGGTATTAAGTTGTTGCCTGCCAAATACCCACATCATTTACAGTACTACAGTAAATGAAATTAGCACTAGTTGGCACTTGGAATTGTCAAGCGTTAATTTGCTAGACATCCACAATCTTCCTTATGCTTGCTGCATGATTATAGCTGTTTTTATAGGTACAGTTTTAAAAATGTATTAACATGTTTTTCCAAGGCCACAGTCATTTTCACAGGTATCTGTGGTCCCTCTTTGGAGGTATACACAAACAAGAAGTAAGTTACAGAGGGAAAACTTGGGGACCAGGTTTTTAACAACCTGAACTCCAAAGGCAACTATGCTAAGAATGAGTAGTCCACTTAGATCAGTCACTTTAGCCTCTGGACTTTGACTATGCACCCTCTGCACAACAAAGATATTTGCTTCCTCAGTGGCTCCTTTCAACTTTAATCTTCTGTGATTATGGAATTTTATTCAAAGGTTAATTTTGACTCAAGACCAGATCTGTCTCTGAATGTTCTCCCACACTTCTTTCTAAGATGGCTTTCCATTTGCCACATCAAGGGCTCTAAGCCAGTGTTCTTAGCAGTTGGTAAGCATATCAAGGCATCATTGAGAATTTGATAAAACCTTTAGATTCTTTCCCAGAAAAACCTTGCACACCATTTTAAGGGTTTGCTACATATATGGAAAACTATGGAACCATAAAAACCAAGATAAAGTAGCTCTGGTCTTCTTGTATATATTGAATATTATTTAATAGAATCTCCATCACCTACCCATTAGAAGCTATTATCATATTCACTAGACTGATAATATGTATTTAATATTTAACATTTGATGTTTAATACAAAATTTTATATACGTGTGTGTGTCTAATTACAGACTCCCTCTCACGCGCACGTGCCAGTTATCATTGCTAAAGATTAGTCAGCGACTACATTCAGCTTAACAATTTTTTTTCGCCCTTGTAATGGTAGATAACCCATTTTCTGTCTTCACATCCCTCGTCCTGTTGTATGCATTCTACAAAGATGAACTTTAAACCTGTCATAAATCTGCATGCTGGGTACCGTTTTCCCCTGCAGACATACAGGAAGCTCGGGCTCCAAGATTTGGAATCATGTGTCCTGTCCCAGGTCACCCTGTCAGAGTGTGACAGTCAGGTTCAGAGCCCAGGTTCACTCTGACCCCATCACACTATGCGTTTCTATTTAAATAAAACCAACGAAATGATCATTTATACTGCTTGCTGTTCACAGCAGTTATCTAGAAAGTGGGTTTGGCATAGGGAGCAGACATCTACATGATTTTAAATCTACCCACTAAATCTGATGCACAGTGGAGCTCACCGAATGAGTCCCCGCAATGTCTAAAGAAGGGAAATAAGATGGTAGGGGTCCAGTTGCACAATGTGTCTAACAAACCCATTGATACATTGCTTTACTGAAGGAGAAGCTGTCTTCCTCATTCAATTTCTGAGAACTTGAGAAGGATATAGTCTCTTCAGGAATCCTGATACCCACCCCCAACACCAGTTTCCTGCTTTCCTCCCTCCGTCATCCATAAAGGTCTGTGGTGAGTGTGCACATGTGTGTGCATTTGTAGTGGGGGCCGATGAGGAAAATGATATGCTCCTACATGCACTGTTGCCCCATCCCCTTCTTTCTATCTGATGGGGGAAGTGTGTCTCGTTTCTGAGAAGATGAAACGTCGTTTGCTTATTATTAGGGGATATGAAGCTAAATGAATCACCTCCTAGAGCTGTTTTCCGCTCTCAGGGGCATGGTTCCTGGTGTCTAGGACAGAAGCTTTGCTTCAGGCAGAAAATCTTGTTAGTTATCCCACAATTACTGGCCGTCCTGACAACTTGTATATCTTCCTAAACTGAATAATAATAGTTCCTACTTGCAAGTAGGCATTGCTTTTTTACTGTTAGATTTAAGGTGGGAATTGAAAATTATACATAGTTTAATCATTATCTAAATCTTATCTGTGCCTGTACCATACCCATACAATCAAATATTTATGTGGCTTATGTAATTCTGATGCCTTTCATTTATATTCCATCAATAGAGGTAGTTATTCTTATTTTTACCTAAGAAATTATATGGCACTTTCTAGGTATCAGGTATTAATTTTCTTTTTTACAAATGCTCAATTATTGTGTCCCTCATCAATCTGAGAGGAAGATGCTGGTATTTACCTACATTTTACAGAAGAGGAAACTGGGGCCCAACGAGGTTCACTAACATGCCAGGGACACATAGCTAGTAAGTGGTAGAGCTGGAATTCAATCCCTAGGAAGTCTGGCTCCATCAATTTGTGAACTAATTATGAAACCGAGCACATCTCAATGTAACCAGGCAGCTTTGGTTGGCAGAATAACCCTCTCTATAAAGATGTCCGCATCCCAATCCCTAGAATTTGTGAGAACGTCATGCTCCATGGCAAAGAGGAATTAAAGTTGCACATAGAATTAAGATTACTAGTCAACTGACCTTGAAATGGGGGAAATTGACCTGGATTGACAGTGTAGGCCGAATGAAACAAGGATCCTTACAAGTGAAAGAGGAAGGCAGGAGGTTCGTAGAGAGGGAAATGCGACAACAGGAAGAGGTCAGGACCCATGAGACAAGGAATGTGGGCGGCCTCCAAGAGCTGGAAAAGTGGAAAAAAAGGGATTCTCCCCTAAAAACTCCAGAAGGAATGCAGCCCAGCCATCCCATTCTAGATTTCTGACCTCCAGAAATGTAAGATAAGAAGGTTGTTTCATTTTACGCCTCTATATTTATAGTGATTTGTTATAGCAGCAAAAGGAAACTAATAAAAAACGATCAGTTATTTCTAAATGACATTCGAGTTAAGAATGCAGCCCTCAAAGTTCAGATTCACTATTTACTAGGGACGTGAACCTCAAGCATTACTTAACGATTCCCTCTGGAATCATGCAGAAGATTAAAACAGAATAAAGATAAAATAGATGATGAAAATATGTAGACTTGTGTGATTGTTAAAATAACATGCAAAGCATCCTCTGCAGAGTGCTGAAATGGAATGTATACACAAATAGAATAGTAGTGGTGATGCTGATGATGGTGGTTAATAGAACGTTAGCGTGGGATGCAGGATTGAATCAGAGATGTGGATTGTGTATTTGGGAGTATCCCTGTTAGAGAGAAGTGCTCTGGAAGTAGAGTTGACTTCAAATCAACTCTGCCACCGACCAGCTATGACTTAGGCAAATTTATTCAAGCATTAAAACTTCCAGAAATTCCAAGCTCATAGAGTTTTGGGGAGGTCTAGTTGTGTGGACATAAGTAGAATCTAGTAGGCACCGATGAACTGTCCCGGGCGGTATTATCACTCACTCGTTGCCCCATGCTGCAATTAACTGTAGATAGCATTCTAACAGCGCCAGCAACCACCCATCCCCTTTTAAGTAATGAAATCATTTTGGAATCTGCGGCTGTTGCCCAAACCCAGTGTGGCTCTTATGAATGGGTTCTACGTTGTGTGTTTTCGGTAATACTGAATATCTAGTAGTACTCAAAATCAAAATAATATGTAGTGATTCTGCCAAAAACAGAGTTATCTAAGACTAAATCAATAGCTGGAAAATCATAGCAGCAATAAAGCACTGGAATTTGAGCTTGCACTGAAAAGTGACAGCCTTTGTAGGTCCACTGCATATCTATCAATAGCTCGGCTCATTAATACAGTCAGCCAACATTGATTTCAGGGAGAGCGATCATATGCTAAATTGACAATTGTGTAACTGATTTTGCTGGGGCAGAGGAAAAGGAGAGCGAAAACCACCTACCAATCAACGACTGTAGCACTTTGCTGACTGCCTTTCTGATGAGCCCTGCTTCCTTGGTGCAAAGTTCACCTTGCTTGGTTAAAGTACTTACAACGGAAAAGGAAAGGAAATGTGACTTCAGGAAAATATCCAAACTATGTCCATATGTCCTCAAATAATTTACTTTCCTAATATTTTGATGCCGTTTTATATTTTCATATTTTACAATAACAAGCTAATCGGATATAAAGAATCCTGGCCATCATATTTGCAAATGTCTCAAGTTCTTAAGTTTCTTTTGGTGCTAATGAGTCCACTAAATGACTCATCTGCCAATTGAACCTAAAATTGTAACAAATTTTTCTGCTCAGAATATTCAATTATAAAATGCTCATTTCAATTATGGCATCTAATAAACATGCCATCAGAGACCTGAAAAAATACATTTGAATGGGGATAAAGTGTGTCTCTGTGATCATTATCACTTGAAGACATGAATTAGAAGTAAATAATACTGATACACAATTGGCATAATATTACTTCCCTATGAGACTGAGTTATTTTAGACTTTTTGAGAATGAACCAAGTCGGGATTATTTTTGCTGAAATATCTGTTTTTCAGATATTCAGAGAGGCTGTGCCTCTCTCTCTCAGATGAATAAATAAAATCTTAAAAAAATAAAGTAAGCTCATAATAATAAATATTTATGTGTATAAGTATGAAATACAGTGCTCTATGTTCACTAGGTCAGCTGCCTGCTTTCAGGGGACTCCACGGCATATAATGCACGTGTGTGCAATGCGTGTAAAGGTAGGGTCGTGGTAGTACAAATGTGTTTGTGTGCGATGGGGTGGGAACAAAAGTCCCTTTATTGCTAACAAGTGGCATGACAAACCCGCCAAAAACAGCGGTCAGTCTTCAGCTTTTGAGATAGGGTCGGATCGAGAGAAATTTTATGAGATCCTAATCCTGGAAATTATTTGTGTTTATGGAAATGATAAAGAAAATTAATAAAAACAATTGGGGAGTCAATATCATTGGTAACTAGTTCTTGTCAGGAACTGAAAATGATTATTTTCTTGCATGGATTTAATTGCCTTTGGGAAAAGATTTCTACTTATTAATACGGATTTAAAGTCCGCTGTGGAAATTAAGAGATTCTCCTGCAAAGGGTGCATGTGTGTTTGCTCAGTAAGTTATAGCAGGATACAAACAAGGCAAACAAACTCTGTCTGGGTTACTGGCTAATGAAAACACTGACAGGCTAAAGCTACTTAAAGAAGGTCAGAATCTCAGAGGAACTGATGAGATCAAATGCGAAGAATTACAGTGAAGCCAGAGAATCCTGGTACCTGAGAATCTCAGAGGGTTTTTCATTCCCTACCATCTGGTAAAAGGACTTCCAGGCTTGTTTTTTTGTTTGCTTGTTTTTATTTTTTTCCCTTAATTGAAGTCTAACATACAAAAGCCATACACATTTATTGTATACAACTTGATGGAATTGGAGATAAGTATATATCTGTGGTTTTAAGTAGAACTTAGAATCACAAAACAGGGGAGCCTGGGTGGCTCAGTCGGTTAAGTGTCTGCCTTCGGCTCAGGTGATGATCTCAGGGTCCTGGGATAGAGCCCTCTGTCGGGGTCCGCACTGAGCCAGGCGTCTGCTTCTCTTTTTCCCCCCACCCTTCCCTTCCAACTTATTCTCTGTCTCTCTCTGTGTCTCTCAAATAGATAAATGAAATTAAAAAAAAAAAAAAAAGAATCCCACAGCAGATAGATCGGAACCAGATGTTTGTAAAAATTTTACCCAGCCCACTGAGGGCCAAGGAGGAGCTGAATCTATACCAAAAGAGAAAGCACAGCCTGGACTGAAAGACAGAGCACAGGTCCTCAGGCCGGTCCTGGTTAGCATGAGTGGGGAAGGTCCAGCCAAGTGTCACCTGCAGCCCTCTCTGGTGGCTTGCTGGCCGACTGGGTGTCAAAGGGGAGAGAAACAGTATCTGCTCAGACCCCAGTGCATCCAACTTATGTTTTTTAGTTTCATTCTTTCTTTACAAATAAAAATGTTTGTAGACTATGGACTCTGAAAAACAAACTGAAGGTTCTAGAGGGGAGGGGAGCGGGGGGATGGGTTAACCTGGTGATGGGTATTGAGGAGGGCATGTTCTGCATGGAGCACTGGGTGTTATACGCAAACAATGAATCATGGAACACTACACCAAAAACTAATGATGTAATGTATGGTGATTAACATAACATAATAAAACAAAAACAAATAAAAATGTAAATAAATATATTCCAAAGTTTCAGAAAAACTATTTGAGTGTTCAAAATACCAAAAAAAAAAAAAAGGGGGGGGTATGTGATTAATAGATTAACAGCTGGACCAGCCAAACATTAAAATGATAAGTTCTGACAGACTGATACTAAAATAATCATGTCATGGTATTAGTCAGGATGGGCACAATAAATAGACAGGGCACCCAAGATAAACTGGAGTGAGTCACCAATACAATTTTTATGGAATTGAGTGGTAAGCAATATTCTTGAGTTTACATTGCTTGGGTTAAATCTATCTTTATATTGTAAAGGCATTTATGTTTTCAGTTGAAGTTCCTATTCTAATATTGCATTCCCTTATGTGTCTTTTTTCTTTTCTTTTTTTTCTTTTTCTTTTTTTTTATTCATGAAAGACAGAGTGAGAGAGAAAGGCAGAGGGAGAAGCAGGCTCCCAAGGAGCAGGGAGCCCGATGCGGGACTCGATCCCAGGACCCTGAGATCATGACCTGAGCCGAAGGCAGACGCTTAACCATCTGAGCCACCCAGGCGCCCTGTCTTTTTTCTTTTTAATTTTTGAAGAAAAAAAATGTCTTTAACGTGTGCTATGCAAATGATTCATGGTCATTATAAAGAAATTTCAAGAAATACAAAATAGTAAAAAGGAGAAGAAAAATACCTCAAACCTCCCCACTCAGACCATTTAGTGCCTATCTTCTCAGCTATGACTCCATACTTCTATAAAGGTAAAAGGAAAGATGCCCTGAAGGATCATGGGATGGGAAGCTAACTAAACTGATGGACAGACAGATTAGATTGATTAGTCAGTAATGGTACCACACATAAAACTAATAAAGGTCATCTTAATGAAATGCATTTTTATTTAAATTAAATGACTTTATCAAGCCAGTGAAAAAAAGAAATTAGGGTATAATCAGTAGAGTTACTGAATTTTATCCATAGGCTTCATTATCTTAAAAATTCTGAAATCTTATATTTACCTACATTTAAGAAAAGCAATCAGAAAAAGTCTTTATGAAGGTTTGGTCACTGCTTTTACTTTTAAGTATACATAATTTAAACTATACATTATGCATTACATTTAAATGTTCTGAATGATAACAGAATTAGCACACTAATTTCCCTTCCTATCTCTTTTTTTTTTTTTTAAGATTTTATTTATTTGACAGAGAGAGACACAGCAAGAGAGGGAACACAAGCAGGGGGAGTGGGAGAGGGAGAAGCAGGCTTCCTGCGGAGCAGGGAGCCCCATGCGGGGCTCGATCCCAGGACCCTGGGATCATGACCTGAGCCGAAGGCAGACACTTAACGACTGAGCCACCCAGGCGCCCCCTTCCTATCTCTTGAATATATTGATTATACTTTTACCTTTTGAAAATGTATGGCCTTTATATTGTATTATGTGGCCCTGATTCCTATGATTATTAATCTTAGTTATCTATGTAAAACAATTCAATAATCCTTACCAGTTCTTTTCCATAACTTCTATACTCCTGAATTATTTTTCTTTTATTTACCTCTGTAACTCCACATGGTCTAGTAGATTTTTTTTCAATTTTCATTTGTTTCTCCTAAGACATACATATAGCTTTTGATTCATTGAGTGGTCTATCATATGTGTAAATACAGACGTTTTGGCTTGGAATTAAAATTCTCAGATATCACTCTTTCCCTCAGAAAGTTTCCCACAGTGTCATTTCTTTCTTCCGGAATTGTATGCTGCCATAGAAAATACCAACTCAATAGTGAATAGCAAGTTTATCAAGTGCCTTCCTTAGGCTAGACACTAATCCAAGAGCAGGAGTGACAATGAGTCAAAATCTCTGCCCTCGCAGAGATCACTTCCTAGTGGAGAAAGACAAAAATAGATGAGTAGGAATGATGCCAGCTTGGATCAAACATGTAAGGCATCGGTTCCTGTCCTCTGGTCTTTCAAACTGGACTGAGCCAAAGTTCTTACCTTGGCTAGAGGAGCAAAGAGAGGGGCCGAGGAAGAGCTCCATGGCCAGGAATCAGGCAATCTTTTCTCAGGAAAGGAAAAGGTGCAGATCCAGTTCCCACATCCTCTTTATTCTCCCAGCCCACCTCCCTCAAAGCAAGCAAATTTCAGCCATCAAAGCAGATCGGTCGAATCACTATTTCTGTCCTCCAAGTGACAGACAAAGACAAGACCCAGAACCTTCCCTCTCCATAGTGAAGCTGAAGCCTACAAATGCTGTCAGGTGGCAACAGACTTCAACTGAGATTTGGAGGCCCTGAAAGACAGGCAATAATACATGTTGAAGATGTTGAGAAAGTGGGTGCCCCATACATCGCTAGTGGGGGTATAACATGGCACAGTGACTTTGGAAAATGGTTTGGACGTTTCTTAAAATGGTGAACTTGAACTTAGCATTTATGACTTAGCAATTTCACTTCTAGGTATATGCCCGAGAAAAAACAAAAATATACACTCACACAACAATCTGTACACAGATGTTCATAGTAGCGTTACCCCTACTCGCCAAAAAGTAGAATAACCCAAAGTCTATCAACGGATATACAGATGAGCAAAAGTACAGATGCATACTGCAATTTAGATGAACCTTGAAAATGTTATGCTTATGCTAAGTGAAAGAAGCCAGTCACAAAAGACTACACACCATATGATTCTATTTGTATGAACATTCCCTTTACTTTCTCACTTCAACCCAAAACTACACCTCAATAATTGTACGTAGAAGCTGTTTATGTGTTCTTTTTTTCCTGAAACAACTACTTTTTACCATTGATCTCTTTGTTTGTCATTGCCACTTGCAAATCTCTAATAACACCTAGGTTGGCTCTCCTGTCACAAAACCACATCTCCTCCTATTCATCTTTGGTTCAAATATCTTACCCCTGATTAGTCTCTTCCTCCTCAGATTTAATATAATTAATTAATATACTTATAAGCAAAAATAGTCATATAAACTGATAATTTAATTAGAGTCTCTCTCTATGCCAAGAGGTTTCTTTGGAGGGAGGATGGTGGGAGGTGGGTGGCTTTTCCCTCCCCCCCCCGATGACTGACATAGTTCAAGAAAAAGCCCAGTCATAACCTTATTATACTGGACTGTTGGAGGCAACACAGCCATTTGATACAGCCGGCATTTCCAGAATATTCCTTAGGTGCAATAGCCGACTTCGGTCTAGCATCATGGCATTGAAAGTAAGAGTATCAGCTGCCCATTCACATTCCACAAGGACAAGACAGACAGGACCTATGAGAGCAATTGCCATTTTTTTCTTTTCTCGACTGAACAAAGACATGGTATTGGCAGCATAATAGCTATCTTTTCTCTCCCTTTTTAGTTCTTACTAAAAGTCAGGTGCTTTTCTACACTTGACATTTTATCTCATTTGATCCTCACAACATACTAATTAGGTAACAAACGTGGTATCTATTTTAGAGATGACTTAACTGAGATACAGGCTAAGTGAAGCACCGAGGACAAGTACCAAGAAACCAGTAGAGCTGAGATTTAAAGACTACAAGCTGGTTCCAGGGAACTTCTTTATTTTAACTGCCCTGCCCTGCCTGCCCACCATGGTGGGCATGAGGATATAGATTCTTGGCTTTTCCAAGGAAGGAATTCTCAAAGTAAACCAAAAGCTGCAGAGATCATAAAATGTAGTGACAGAAAAAATTCTCACTGAGACTCTGGGAACACTAATTTTCTAATAAATCCCTGGTGTCCTATGGTTGGGTTTTCCAGAACTCTCTCGATTCCTACATTTCTGGGATCTGCTAATAAGCAGTAGATTTAAAGAAGTTAGAAACCATGACTATGCATAGACTCTGACACATTGAAGTGCTTTTGGTGGTTTTGTGATGTCTGGGATCTGCTAATAAGCAGTAGATTTAAAGAAGTTAGAAAGCATGACTATGCATAGACTCTGATACATTGAAGTGCTTTTGGTGGTTTTGTGATGTCATTTTACTTATGGATTGATGGTGAAGCAAGTCATAGTGGGCAGACAGCCAGTTGGCAGCAGTCCCATAGGCAGATAATAGGAAACCCCATTTCTACCCATCTGCAAACTTGTTAGTGATGCTCCTCCACATGAACAGGAGTCTGAAAGTTACTGGCACTAACGAACACATCGTGGGACAAGTTGCTGTCCCGAGTCATGCTCACTTCCACTTCCTCTTTGCAATGTGAAAAGCCAAGAGTAAAGGACCAGCCCTACACAGACCACAGAAACATTCACGAGGGGTGCTGCAATGAGCTAGCTACCAGAACAGTCATTGCGAACACCACAAGGATGGAGAGTAAGGTTCTTGCACATGTGTGAAGACCAGAAATCATTTCACCATTTGTCAGAAGTCTGCACATTGGTTGGTTGAGTTGGGTTCTGCATCGTTCCTTTATCCCAGGTCTGTCCACTGACCCCACTGGCTAGCAACCAACCAAATCAAGTCCTAGGTGAAACTTGGCTGGACATTTTCATCCCATTGGTGCTTTGCTCCTCACCGCCCTGTCATGTCTACCTGAACTTGCCTCCAGACTTGTGTTCCTCTCCTTGGGCATAGAGTCAATTGCTCCTTATGGGGCTGAGTAATTTTCACACTTTCCCGCTGATTTAGGGGAAAGGGAAGAGAGGAAACAGGACCATTCGAAGGACGGGGTGCAGGGGTATTAGTAATGCAAGTTAGTAACATGATGTAATAGGACCAAATGAATTACTATTCTTTTGTATGGTAAAATTATTATTGTTTTTTGTTTAGATTGTGAATAAGACTTGTCTGCTGTTTGTTTGCATGTTTAGTTAAAGAAATCTTCCTTGTTTTTTGACATCACATAAAGCCCAAACTGGAGTTTAAAAATAATTGAGGGGCGCCTGGGTGGCTCAGTCGTTAAGTGTCTGCCTTTGGCTCAGGATATGATCCCAGGGTCCTGGGATTGAGCCCAGCATCGGGCTCCCTGCTCTGCGGGAAGACTGCTTCTCCCTCTCCCACTCTCCCTGCTTATGTTCCCTCTCTGTCAAATAAATAAATAAAATCTTAAAAAAAAATAAAAAAGTGAAGGAGGGGTGTCCGAGTAGCTCAGTCGGTTAGCCAGCTACCTTAACTCAGGTCATGATCTCAGGGCCCTGGGATCCAGCCCTGTGTCAGGCTCCCTGTTCAGTGGGGAGTCTGCTCTCCCTCTCCCTCTGCTGCTCTCCCTGCTTCTGCTCTCTCATTTGTGCGCTCTCTCTCAAATAAATAAATAAAATCTTAAAAAAGAAATAATTGAAGGACATCAACATTAGATGTAGAATTCCTGTGACTTCTGTGAACCCCTGTGGCCCACTGGTGTATCCCCTAGAGGTCTGTTGTATTTGGATTAATTTAACCATATTGTCAAAATACCTTATAAATTGTTATTTATGATAATCTGGTAGCAATGAAATTATTATAGTCTGAAGTACGCAAATTCTCTGAGCTGACAGTATCAGCCTCATGTTACAAAATAATTAATCAGACCACAAATATGATTTGTATAGTTATAATTAAAAGACAAAAAGTGAATTAAGGTATTTTTGGCTTTTGAAGTAGTATACCACATAAATTCTTTAATGGTAAATAAATAGACAATCTATATTTCTACATTCTGGAAAGGTAAATTTTTAAAAAGTTGATTAGTAATTTGAATCTCACATGTCTACAGAAAATGTACAGGTTCTACACAAAGTAATGTCCAGGGATTGATCTAAATATTCCTCAAGTTACACAAAATCGTATCAGTCTTTTGGAGTGATGTCAAATTTATGCTGATTTACAAGTACTTCAGAAGATTTTATTAGATTTTATAAATGGCTCTCACAGGAGTTATACACTGTTCTTAAAGAACAATACATATTTTCTTTTACAATAAAAGCAAAATTCACTGTTGGCTTAAAAAATAAAACCTCATAACAGAATTTAAATTAGGATGGTGTATGTGTTCTCCACACATTTCATTTTGGGTATGATTTTTAACTTAAATCCTTAACATGAAATCATGTGGCTGATTTTTGAAATACGTAATATTACATTGTAGGCTAACTACTTAGTAATAAAGACTGACAGTATTCCTACAAGAAAAATCTAATTACATTGGGTTGATTGCCAAAGAAATTGCTCCACAAGTGAAGTCACTTTATTGATAATGTTATGTAAATTACTACAAGGAGAGTAGCAAAGGGCTACTTTCATTGTTACATCAACGTGTGTGAACAAAAGAACTTATAATTATCCTGCCTAATAAACTTAAAAGAAAGTTAGTGACATGTATTTTGTGAATTTTACACTTGACAAGAACTATAAAGTACTGTATAAAATCCAGTTAATTCTGTTAATTAAATTAAAAAAAATAAAAAAGAAAGAATAAAACAAAGTTAAATTATTCTTTGAATGAATTTACTCCTTTACTTGTAAGTCACCTTTTATAAAACCAAAATGGACAAACCTTTGTATAGACTTTGTATTCATGTGTCATTACTTCAGTACTTTAGCTATTGAATGTGACATTCAATGGAGTGGTTTCAGTATACATTGCAAGAAATATACCCTTCTTTTTTAAAAAAGGCTTATCTTATATTACCTAAGATCTAAAAATGCTTAGAGGCATAATAGTCATAACCTATGACAGGAACTAAATATTCATCAACAAGGTATTTATTTGTGCTACATTTACAACATGATAAAAATTTTCTAAAGTTCTAATTAACATATAGGAAGAATTAAGTAGTCTAACACCCTTAAACTAACTTAAGGCTTTTTATGTGATAATGTATATATCTATCATAATGAATTATCATGAAAAAAATGAGCAAAACTCCTTGAACCTTGGTGGTTACCATTTCCTAGATAATCATTCTAATTCTCAGTCTTTCCTGAGTCAAATCAAGGAAGGAGGGAAGGTAGGTCTAGCAAATTCTCCCTTTGGAAAATGTTCAGCATTAACAGTTAGTACCAGGATTCTTCTGAGAATAAGGATTAATCTGTATAATAGAGAGGGACCAATGAGAGCTCTGAGTTCAACATCTCTTCTGAATGGGGTGTCCCAAAGGCTCTATACCAGAAATGGCTGGAACAAAGTTTAAACACCCCAAGGCAATGGAAACCATCAAGTAGCCTGAGCCCACCTCAGTTTGTATGATGGACCTTGGGACTAAGCCAGAGTAAAATTGAATTTCAGACTAAAAAAAGGTAAGAAATGTTTACTCTTTCAGATCAATCATTATGTTTGATTCATTGTATAATTTTAATAGTTCCAGTCAGAAACCATGTAGTGGGATACTAGACATATTCATTCAACAGATTATACAAATAAATCTACACCTCTCCTACTTTATGCCCACAAATCTGAATCATCAGTTTTTGAGCTCTTACAATGAAAAGTCTTGGGGCTCAAAAATGGCAGGAGGGTAACTTATACAACATTACAGAATTAAGAAAGGCTTTAAGCCAGAAATGGCAAGATCAAGTGTTAGGCACTTAGAGACTGGAAACCATTAATGGCCTGAACCTGCATCCAAAACAGCCAGATATTAGTAGGACACCGAGTTGCCTTTTCAATCTTCTTTAATGAAAGTTTAATTACTATCTTTTGGTGCATCTAACATCTGCCTGCAAAAAATGAAAATATAACGATGTGCCATTTTTGAAAAATGTCTTTGTGGGTGACTCTGAGATCACCTGCTGCCAATGTGAGGGAGAGTTTTTCCAAACAAAACAAACAAAAATGAAATTGGCTTATTCAAATACTTGAGGACTAAAATTATTGATCAATCTGTAGCATTTTTTATTAATATTTAAGAGAAGTTTCTTGATTTTGTTTACATCGTTCTTGTATATTCTATAGCTCTGGACAAATGTATAATGAATGACATGGGTCCACCATTACAGTATCATACAGAGTAGTTTCACTACCCTAAAAATCCTCTGTGCCCTGTCTATTTATTCCTTATCTCCCTAACCCACACCTGGCAACCACTGATCTTTTTTACGGTCTCCATACTTCTGCCTTTTCCAGAATGTCATAGAGCTGAAGTCATACAGTATGGGGACTTTTCAGAGTGGTTTCTTTCACTTACTGATACCCATTTAAGGTTCTTCCTTGTCTTTTCATGGCTCAATAGCTCATTCTTTTCAGCATGGAATAATATTCCACTGTCTGGACCTACCAAAGTTTATTTATCCATTCACCTACCGAAGGACAATTTGGTTGCTTCCAGGTTTTGGCAATTATGAATCAGCTACTGTAAACATCTGTGTGCAGGTACCTGTATGGTCATAAGTTATCAGCTCCTTTGGATAAATGTGATCTGGAGTGTAACCACCAGATCATATAATAAGATTATGTTTAGTTTTGTAAGGAACTGCCAAACTCTCTTCCAAAGTAGCTGCGCCATTTTGCATTCCCATCAGCTGTTCATGAGAGCTCTTGTTTTTCCACAGCCTCAGCAGCACTTGGCGTTGTTGGCATTCTGAGTATCCTGGCCATTCTCAGAGGTGTCCTGTGGCATCTCATTGTTTCTTCAATTTACACGTCCCTGATGATATGTGATGTTGGCATCTTTTCATATGCTTGTTTGCCAACTATTTATCTTCTTTCATGAGGTATCTGTTAAAGTCTTTATCCCATTTTTTAATCAAGTTTTCTGATCATTGAGTTTTAAGAGTTATTTGTATATTGTGGAGTATAGTTCTTTACCAAATATATCTTTTGCACATATTTTCTCCTGGTCTGTAACTTGTCTTTCATTGTATTGACAGTGTCTTTGGCAGCACAGAAATTTTTTATTTTAATGACATCTATCCTATCAATGATCTCTTTCATGGATCATGTAGTTGGTGTTATATCTAAAAAGTCATCACCAAGCACTCAGTGCTATATGTAAGTGACGAATCACTAAATTCTACTCCTGGAACCGAAAATAATAATAATAATATATATATATAAAAAATAAATTTTATTTGAAAAAATAATCAATAAAAAATTGCAATTCATCACCAAATCCAATGATATTTTATTTTTAAAGAGCCAGCATTTAGTTATACTCATCAATTTTATTTTTAAATTTTAATGTATTGATTTTATTCATAATTATTATTCATTTTCAATTTTTTCATGCAATATTTTATTTTTTCTAGCTTTTAAATTAAACCTTTAATGTATTTTAAATACTCTTATGTAGTAAAAGTATTTCTTAAATAACAAAATACTTGAAATCACATTTCATAGGCATTACACAATGTGCTCTCATTTTGATAATTTCTAACCTTTTTGTAACATTCTTTTAATCTTTAATTCAAAAATGGTTAAAATTTGGTTGTTAATTTTTAATTTTATTTCATTGTGGTTATAGAATGTGGCTTTAAAGATCTCTGTTTTTTGGAAGTTTCATTGTGGCTGAGTACATTTTGTACCTAAGTTAATTTTATGCTCAGACCATCAGGCCTGATAATTCAACTTACAGGAATGTGATTTTTTTCTGAGAAATTAAGAGATTTGTGTACAAGTAATTTTATCACCACTTATAAAAAAGAAAAAATTGCAGTCAATCAAATTGCCATAGTATCCATAAAGATGGCAATTTTTTGTGCAGCTATTAAGAAACCATACTTGAGAGTCAGGAATCTGGAGATCTGGGAATTCCCAAAGATTGCGAACTGCTAATGGAAAAGTACATAAAGCAACATACTCTGCAAATACAGAAAATTATTTATCTATGCAAAAAATGACTGATTTGCACATGTCACAAAGCTAATATATAATTGCTTTGTATAGTGTGTTGGGCATTGTATGTCTTACCTTACTGATTTTGTTATAGGAAAACATCTTAGGCCAATAAATATTTCACAAATTACATAGTGTGAGACCCATTCACTGAGCCACAGAAACCAAGATACCAAACTTAACTCATTCAGCCAACGTCTCCTAACAGAGACACATGTCCATAGTAGGTGCCTTTTACCCAAAGGATACAAAAAAGTGGACGGAGGAGGAGGCTTTGCAGTGAAGACCCTGCTCTGAGTGGCATTCTCAAAGGTGCTTTAGCTCACAGCTATGAGCTGTGGTTTTTAATGCACCTTTGTTGGGAAATGATCAGGCACAAAGAGCAAATACCAGAATTTTATTAAAGGATTATTGCGGGTTTTTCAGGCATGCAAACAAAAGAGGAGTTTGTATATGATTTCCACATTTCCCAGAATATTATGTCCATGTCCTTGAGGATGAAACTGAAGACATTGCAGGGAGCTTCAGTATTAAAACAAAACAAAACAAAACAAAAAATCTCAAAAGTGATCCTATTGGGGCGGCTGGGTGGCTCAGTTGTTAAGCGTCTGCCTTCAGCTCAGGTCATGATCCCAGGGTCCTGGGATCGAGCCCCACATAGGGCTCCCTGCTCAGCGGGAAGCCTGCTTTTCCCTCTCCCACTCCCCCTGCTTGTGTTCCCTCTCTCACTGTGTCTCTCTCTGTCAAATAAATAAAATCTTTAAAAAAAAAAAAAAGAGAGATCCTATTAAAGCAAAAATTAACCTAAATAGATATGTCAAGTGGATCAGAGACTACTATTCCAAGTTTGAAATACATTAACTTATGTTTCATTTCTTTTTTTAGTTACATTATATAAGCTTCTTGGTATTTGTTACTACACATATAAATGTGCATATTATCTATAAGTAATAGATTTAACCTTATAACATTGAATTTTGCAGGTCAGAAAATGGTCAAATACCAGCAATTTCACATCATGAACACAACAAATGTGAGAGAAGCCGTATCCAACACAGGATAGACCCTATGTATACAGGCAACGGGAGGAAAGGAGTTTTCCTCCAGCAACTGGACTGGAAATCGACTAGAAATTGACTAGAGTCCAGTGCCGAAACAATCATGATCACCACCAAGACTGGACTCCAGTTCACAACCATGTTTTATCTTTAGGGAAGAACAGGAAGCCGACATAACAGCACTATTCTAACTTGGTCTCTAAGAGTAGCATGGAAGAATCTGCTGCTCCCACTCCTCTTACACCTGAATCTACCAGGTCAGGACCAGAGCAAGGTTTCTGCCACTCTGCAGGGCTATTGCACCCCAGTACCTGCTTACACAAGGGGAGGGACTCACGCTTCTCTACTCATGAAGTTTAAAGTCCCCATGGCCCAAGAGTTGGGGTCTCTCTTCCAGAATCTAATATCCAGCCTGTTAGGGTCTCTGAATGGTCCTAGAATGAATGGGTGCCTGGATTCAGAGTGTACATTCTTATTTAAATCTATCAGGTTACGTGCTGCCTCAGCAGGTCGGTGCATGCTGTCAGTCCTTGTGGTACATTTGTGCATATGCTTGGCATTGACTTCACTTAATGCCCAGCATGTACAAGGAACTATACCAAGAGTGACATGGGATTTGGGAGGTGTTAGGGGTGGTATCAAACATGTTGTCCACTTTCTGCCTCCAGGATGCTTATTGTCCATTTTGGGAGAAAAAAAAAACATTAAAATTGAAAAATAGTGAAAGCCACAAGTGATGCTGGAGTGAAGAATAAGAACACAATTTGAAAGCTATAGAAAAGTGTGTGCTTAGTGGATAATGGAAAGAAATCGCAGTGGCCTAGAGGTGACAAGGATGACTTCAACAAGGAGAAATCTGGCCCCACTAGGGACTCCCAAATGAAGAAAATCATATGAAAAGAGGCAAAAGGAGAGAAAGAAGATGTATATATTCAAAGCACAGTGACTCAAGATTTTGTTTGAAGTGTGTGGTTCATGCGAGGAAGAGTGGTGGAGATCAGTTTGAGAAGAACATCAGAGCGAGTCCACGTTAACTTGTACCAACATCTGCTCCGACCAATTGCTTGTCTGCTGGAACCTGTGTCTTGAAATCACAAAGGAAGAGGACACTGCTGAGGAGGGACCTGTAGGGCTCTGAGGAATCTACCCATATGTCTTCCCAAGAAACTCTTTGCTCCCCAAATCAGCTGGGGCACAGAGGTTTATTCTTTTCAGAAACAAATACCAAAAGCACAGACTCCTTTCCTTCCTTGGAGACTGACTCACCCTAACATGTTTGGGCCACCATTCCTTCAATTTCTCTAGCATTCTTATTCCTGATTAATCATCTGTCAGGAAAAAGAGAAGTAGACACAGTTATGGAGATTAGTACATAAGGAAGAGTTCTCATACTGAAAAAAAAACTTGGGTTTCTGGGGGCCTCCTTAAGACATGCAAGAGCAGCAATAAATTAAAGGCAAAAGAATCTCCCACTAACGAGTTAAACTTAAAAACCCAAAAGTCACACATGATAAAAAAGGCATCAAAATTGTTTGAGTCTTTATATTTCACTCGTTTTACCCAAGTGAACCTACTTTTTTACATTTGTTCCATGAATCTAGAGGAAACAAAATTGTGTGGTTTTGATCTCCTGCATTATAAATCCCCTGCAATTTATTTAATTAAAGATTTTGTTTCATATTGACAAGTTTTTTTTATTGATTTTTAGATGTCTTCATTTGACTGTTATTGAAAGTTAATGGCTGAGCCATTTGGGGTTGGCTTCTCTGCACCATGAGTTACTCCACATGAGGTATTCTCGGCATTGGCTTCACATCAAAATCCACAGTTGTCTTAAAAGTCCCAAAACCCAGGCCAGGCCCCAAATCAGAACCTTTGAGAGACAGGTCTAGGCAGCAGTATTTTTGAAACCTCTCCACATCCAACATGCAGCCAAGACCGAGAACCACCGTTCTACACCAGTTTTTCCCAACCTATATTGGCTGAACTTCTTACATCTGAAATACACTCTGCCTTATCCTTTGGCACCAGGACACGGTATTGACACTTTAGGTGATATTTATGTAAATCAGAAACACATATGCCATCAATTTATTATGGCACCGCATAGAAATAACCCCAAACTCAGCCTAACAGACCGCTGCTCTGCTGAAAATGTATTAAAATTCATTGACGTTTAACACCAGATAATTTTACTATGGTGTCTTCTGCAAAGAAGAGATGATTTCTATGATAAAGTTTGGATTAATGTTAAAATACACACTGTAAACTGAGGCATGGTTCTGTAGACAGAAGGCTAATTTCGTGAGCTTTCAAGAACATTCTGTTTCCAAAGCACCAGAGTAAGCAACCACAAATTTCCCATTAAAATAATAAATCCATGGAAACATTTGAGACCATCAGAAGTGAAAAGAATAGGGCCTAGCTTATTCAGTTTGATAGTGTACATATCAGTTATGTTTGTAACTGAAAAGTAAATTGCGATGTAATTATTTCACTTTTAAATTTATAGCAAATGAAATTCATAAATATAAAATTATATGTTTATAAAGCAAAGCAAAAGGAAGTGTTTAAAGGAAATGTATCTTCTGATAAGTAAAAATGGGAGGCAGCAAAACCTAGGGGCTGAGTACCCTTATGGAAGTAGACTCCAGTGGAAATCCATGCTCATCCATCCACTTAACAGCTACTCGGTGTCTCTATGCCTTGTTCTTCTTATCCGTACTATGGGGATAGCAATAGCATCTACCTCATAAATGTCTTTCAGACATTAAATATAATATGTGTGAAATTCTTAAAACAGCACATGGTAATTGCATAGCACCCAAACAATATTATTTAGTATTATTGCCATAAAATCTGATGTTCTTTGGAGAGGGACATTTTTTGTAGTTAATATCTAATAATATCAATTTTCCATTGTTAAAAGGCCACCTATTGATTTTGCAAATGTAGCTGATGCATTTTCTTTGAAAAAAGACAAAGTTTGTCATGAGATTAGAAACATTTTAAGGTAATGAAACTTACTTAGATTATTACTCCAAGAAGAGTCAGCATATCCCAGTAGCTATACTTATATGACTTAGTCAGACAGCCTCAGCTAGAATTCTGATAGTGCTATAATACTTAGCTTCTGTCAACTACAAATTTGTCACCTGTAAGACTGCATTAATTAGAATTCTTACTTCATCGTGTCATAAGGATTAAATAAGATACTTCTGGTAAACACTGAGACTACTGTCTGTGTATATTAAACCCTCAATGAAAAATAAATGTTTTTATTGTTACCAGCATCCTGAACAACAGAGGAGTCAATATGTCAGTTTTGGTTGTTTTATTTTATGTTGTTTTGCAATGGCTTGAAAGTGTTAGCAGGCATACTGTTTAGGTACGACCCTACATATATCCAACAATCCACAAATGTACATGCCATTGGTGGAAGTCACTCTTATGTCAGTCAGAGTAATCAAGAATCCCACATCAAACTGCTTATACAAGAAGGAAATGTGTTATCTCATAAATAGAAGTCTCTGGGTAGGGACTGCTCCAGGGTAAGACACTTCCGGGGGCTCTGTGACATCATCAAGGAGCCAAGTTTTTCCCACTTCTCCACTCAGCCCTCCTAGAGGTGGTTCCGTGCACCACAGGCAGATACACCAGCATCCAGAGGCTAAGAAGTGCTTCTCCCAGCATTTGTTACTTAAGAGCCAGAAGGCCATTCCCAGGAGCCTTCACTTCCCATTCCTTGAGAGGAACTAGGACCCATCTATATTTCTAAGCTAGTCACTGGACAAGAAAGAAAACGGCCTTGCTATTAATGGATTAGAACAATGACAAATAAACTCTAGAGGCAGAAAGAGCCCCACCTACCCTGAGGTGTGTCAGAGGAATGATCGCCATGAGAAATGAGAGCTCTGTTTTGGGGGTCTGAAAGAGGGTTTTGTTATACTCCCAAGAGGGTTTTGTTATACTCTACTTTAAGTAGCCATGCAGTACTGGATACACAGTAGGTGCTTAATAAATAGTAATTTTTGTTCCTGAAAATGCTGAGAAAATACTCTCTGGTGGTCATGACAGAAAGATGAGTGAAACAATCCAGGACGAAGAGTCTTGTTCAATATCATATGAGACTGAAGTAGAACAGAAGAGACGAACTGAAAACTTGACTCGTGCTGTCTCCTAACTCAGGGTTTTTAAGGCATCTAATTTATGAGACATTTTGCCTCTAAATGTCTTATGTTAAACCATGCATAAAATTATATTCATGAGACATATTTTTTCATGAAAAACCATTTCGTGAAATTGTTTGCACATTTTACAAAGGACAAAATAGTCAAGGCTTAAAAGCAAGCGAGATGGTTTTTAGCTGTGTTGACTGGGCAGCTGCCAAGCATTAGCTGGTCCCATGGAAATGTCATCCAGAAAGAAACCTCCTAATACATTGACCTGAGTGTGTTGTAATGGCAAGGTCCTGGGGAGAGCCAACTGCTAACAGAACCATAGCATTTCCCAGAGAGTGAAGAGCAATACAATTCCTCTCTCTGAAGATGAACAGCATGGCCGCTAAGTTCAGCGGCAACCCCAGCATCACACCTAAGTCAACCGACAAGACCAGCGAATGTGCCTAATTTGCACCTACCACAACATTCACATTCTTTTAAACAAGTTAAGATATGAAAATCAATCTCCAAAGGACTAACAGTCTTTTTAAATGTGATTTATAAATAGTGTTCCTACACAGATACTTGAAGTACACGCTGATTCTGTGCCAGGAATAAGGGTTGACTCATATAAAAGAATTCTAATAATTTTAAAGGCTGAAATATTTGTCCTATACATGTTAGCATAATTTGAGGCACAAAACATTTCTTCCTAAATCTTTATGAAATAAGGCTCTGAGGTGCTTGAACTGTATCGATAACATCATGGCACATGTCTGTGAGGCACACACACTGTCTATAAATGAGTTTTAATTTCTCTAATAAACTTCAGAGATTTTTTAAAATGTATTCTTGGGAATCTCTGGGGTTGTTTCAGAAAAGTTCATCAGATCCCCTGATTTCAATATTATAAATAGCTAAATAAGCACCAGGCATTGTTCTTGGTTCTTTAAATATACTAACATTTAATCCAATAACAGAGTAATCACATGAGTGTTATTATTATCCCGATTTTATCTATAAAGAGAATGAAAAAGTTGAGGTTTAATACCTTGCATGGGAAAGTATCAAAGTCTCGGTTTGACCTCAGGTAACCCAGCTGAGTGCATGCTTAGCATCATGCCAGAATCTATTTTTCCCTGATAATATTGTTTAAATAATGGGGCACCTGGGTGGCTCAGTTGGTTAAACGTCTGCCTTCAGCTCAGGTCATGATCCTGGGTTCCTGTGATCTAGCCCCGCATCAGGCTCCCTGCTCAGCGGGGAGTCTGCTTTCCCCCTGCCCGACCCTCCCCCACCTCCCCCGCTCATGCCCTCTCTTGCTGGCTCTCTCTGTCTCTCAAATAAATTTTAAAAATTGGTTAAATAGCATGCAGCTTTTAATGGTTAGACTAATATACACCTTTCTGTTTGGGCATATAATAGCATGAAAAGGACCATGGCACTGATTTGTTATTGAACCAAATTAATAGTCCATTTCTAAAAACTGATGAAAAATGTACTAAGTCTGTAATTAGTAGGAGAAGGATGCTAGCATGCTCTTTGGGATGTGAAGTTAATCATCCACATAAAGTATTTTTTTTCTATTTGGTAGGTAATTACGGTATATTTAGTACGGGTATGGCATCAATTTTCTTTGTAACATATAACTAATACCCTAGTGTTTCGCATTTCTTAAATCTTTTTCTTTTTTTCTTTTTTTTCTTTTTTTTTTTTAAGATTTATTTATTTATTTGAGAGAGCGAGAATGAGAGAGAGAGAGTACATGAGAGGGAGGAGGGTTAGAGGGAGAAGCAGGCTCCTTGCTGAGCAGGGAGCCCGATGCGGGACTCGATCCCGGGACTCCAGGATCACGACCTGAGCCGAAGGCAGTCGCTTAACCAACTGAGCCACCCAGGCGCCCCTCTTAAATCTTTTTCTTCATATCAAACAAGTAAAGCTTTATTTACAACCAGAAAGTGCTTTAAGTAGCAAGCACATGGAGTAGGGAAAAAAAAAAAAAAAAGGTATAGATATTAGTGTGTGATTCATTGAGTCTGGAGAGAAGAACTAGTCTTTACATTTTAACAAGAGCCCAGATGATGCCCATGCTGCTGATCTGGGAATCAGACTGGGAACGAGTCTCCTGTGATAGCACACAAACGCATGGATCTCAATGGCCTCATGAACTGCAGGTTTATTTCTCACTCACGTCAGCGCATGGCAGGAGGTATCTTCTTCATATTGGAGCTGCTCCCCCAGGAACATGACTTCTACGGTCACCGTGGCAAGAATCCGAATGGTCCTGTGAGTGAGCTGATTTTAAATGCCAGGGCAGGGGGGCTCGTATGGTTCCCATCCACATCTCATCGGCCAGACCAGCCAGGGCCCCATCTAACTACAGAAATCCTCCTTTAACCATGGGGCATGTGTTCCAAGAACCCCAGGGGAGGCCTGAAACCACAGATAACACCAAACCCTGTATCTACTGTGTTTTTTTCCTGTACCTACATCCCTACCTATGATAAAGCTCACTCTATAAATTAAGGACAGGAAGAGATTAACAACAGTAAGTAATAAGAACAATTACAACCAACTGTAATAAAAGTTCTGTGAATGTAGACCCTCTCTCTCTGAAACAAGTGTATGCGCTCACCTTTTTCTTCTTGGGATGATGTGAGGTGATGCAATGTCCCTGATGAGATGCAGTGAAGTGAACGATGGATGTGGGCAATGAGGCATAGTGCTAGGGTGTTACTGACCTCCCGATGCTACACCAGGAGGATTATCTGTTTCCAGACCTTGGTTGATCATGGGTAACTGAGACCACAGAAAGCAAAATTATGGGGAAAGGAGGGCGGGGATGCTGTATGAGGTCAGAGTGGGAGATGTGGTTTGCCTGTGCACCTGGCAATAAGTATATGCATGAGGTATGGTGAACACTGCGCTGTGTCTACCCCAGGATTATCTATCCACTGAGCCAGCCACATGGGCTGGAACAATGATCACTCATTGATAACTGTCATCGTCAGGTCACCCTTATGTTTAGCAGAGCCTATTTAAAGCTGCACCTTGCAAGGCTTTATGTTCTTCCCTAGAAAGAGCACAGTGCCTTCTATGTAACAGGTGTTCAATAAATGTCCGTTGGATGAATACATGATATATACTCTACATGTTAGCAAGTCATAAAGTCCAAAAAGCATTTTAATAATGTTCCATAGATACCACATGTAAATATATAACAGCTAACTTTTTTTTTCACATTTGCAACCCACGGCTGAGCGATTTTCATGTATAATCTCACTTAATCCTGATAACATCTGTGCAGAGTAAATTCTTATTCTTATAGCTAAGATCTGTGAAGTCTGGACCAAAAAAACTCTCTTCTATGTAAGATGTTCATGAACATCCTGGCATGAAATGTCAGGCAAAAGTGTTATGGTTTCTAGGCAGAATTACTAATAAACAAATTAATACATTTCTGCCGAGGTCTCAGCTTGATAACGAGTTAGTATATTGTGTATGTTGATACACTACTAGTTCTTATTAATTTAACTTCTCTACCAGAAGCTGATGCTTAAGGCAGCCCTGAGCATCCCATAGAGCTCACTGTCTATTCCCTCACACATAATAGAAAATATTTTTTATGAAATAACTTACTCAGAACAAAGCATTTAAAAATCCTATATGAGGGGTGCATAGCTTAATTTTTAATAAATTGAGCACACAGTGACCAATATGTCAGAGAACACTAGTTACTGCCAAAGTAACTGAGAAATTTGTACTTAGTGACTCCCAGTAGTGACATTAGAAAAGCATAGACACTCATAACAAACTTCTGGTAGCATTTCTTATCCTCCTCTTGGTTTTCTACACTGTGACATCTTCTGATACTCCTTTCATTTCTACACACCTGCGTCCCCCCCCCCACACACACACACACATCTGTGGACAGAAATGTAATCATAATTAGAATATAGACATGTATATTTTCAACATTAGAAATTTGGAAGATAATTGCCCCATTTTCTCATGTACGTCACTTGTAATCAATGTAGAATCTATGAAATTATCAAGAAATTATGCACTTATCTTGGTTTTAAAAATTAGAACATTTATTATCAAAAAATATTAGGGCTGTAACTACTATGTTCGCTGACAGCATAAAGCACATTTTGGTCTTTTTATTGTAGCTATTCTACATGGTTATGCCTAATAATGTCCTTTATGTATTTCTCTGATAATGCAGTTATGTGGTCAGGGGAACTAACCAGTGGATATATCCACATGCAACTGAATTTTATTATTTTATTAGTTTAGTTCTGCATCTCATTTTGTTTAGAAGAAAGTTTGCTGAATTGGGGGTTTAACCAGACAAAGGTTTTGTGGTTCTCAAATTTCAGATGCATGCTCTATTAACTTATCTACCAGGTTAATTTTGAGTCTAGTATTCTAATATGATCCCTGCTACGATCATTGTTCCCATCCATTATTATTCCAAGAAAAGAAAGTAATAGTGGTAATGGTCTTGAGACCAATGCTATGAAATGAAAAGAGATTCTGGGGTTTTATTTCTTTAGAATGAACAGAGTGTGAAAATAATCTTTTTTTTCAAATTCTTTATTGCATTTCACAAAGCAGAAAGAACTGGAGGATTAGAAATCAGATATCCAAGTTCAGTTTACCCAAGATACAGTCAGACAAATGCACAAATATACTCTTTCTACAGCATGTTGTTCCTTTGATTTTTTTTCAACTGAAAGGAGCTCTCAGGCCACACAGGACACCAGACTCTTAGAGACCAAAGGGACAGGAAGGGAAGGTTACTAACAAAGAGGCCTGGTCTAATTATTGGCATTGCCCCTAGGAGCTAAATTCCACTGTGGGCATGGGATCTTCAACTCTCCCAACACATAGGAGACATGATAGGATTTCTGACAGGATCTAATCTTAAGAAATGCTATCTATCAAATTAAATCGTAAGAATTAATCTACTTTGAGAACATACCACATTTCAGATTTAAAAAAAAAAAACTAGTTACTTGAAATTAGTTTCTGTGGATTTCCAAACATCAAGCGCAATTTAATTTTCATTATGGTAAAGTACTGTTTCCAATCATTTTATTCTTAGACATGCAGAGGGTATATATTGGTGACAGTTTCCCTAGATTTATACTTTACTTCTTGCAATTCCTTGGGGTGACAATGGGCTTGTTATTAAAGCACACTGTGCCTCAGTATTGTGACCTGAGAAATGAGTGTATGGACCAAGTTATGTTCCCTTAACATTCATATGTTGAAGTCCTAACCCCCAGGACCTCCAAATATGACGTTTTTAGAGATAGAGCCTTTAAACGGGAATTAAAGTTAAGTCACTCAATATGGGTGGGCGGTAATCCAATATGACTGGTGTCCGTATAAGAAGAGAGAAAGAGAGAAAGATGGGGTGTGATGGGGAGAGATATATTTTACAGAATTTGGCTCCCTTGACTGAGGAACCTTGTAAGTTGGGAGGCTTGAAATTCAGGTAAGAGCTGATCTTGAGGTCTTGCAACCTGGCAGGAAACTGGGGCAGAGTTTCTAGTTGCAGTCTTGAGGCAAAATTTCTTCTTCAGGAAACTTCAATCTTTGCTCTTAAGGCCTTCCACTGATTGAATAGCGTCCACCCACATAACCAAGGCATCTGCTTTATTTCAAAAAAAGTGCTTGTAAATAAATGTCAGTACCGTCATGACATCTAAGCTGGTGTTAGACCAAACAACTGGGTTCCACTGCTTGACCAAGAAGACATAAGATCAGCTGTCACACAGGAAAATGGAAAAACATGTCAACCATGGATCCTTTTCTTATTTACAGGATAATTAACTACAAGAATAGTGAACAGAATGCCACCATCCTATCCTCAAGACAGGCTGACTCTCCCTTCAAAGTTTATAGATCACTACAAAAAATCAGTTTACTTGACTTTAAAACTATAGCCACTCCCAGGGCGCTTGGGTGGTGCAGTTGGTTGAGCACTTGGTTTCAGCTGGAGTCGTGATCTTGGGATCCTGGGATCAAGCCCCATGTGGGGCTCCACACTCAGCACAGAGTCTGCTTAAGACTCTCTCTCCCTTCCCCTCTGCCACTCCCACTTGTGCTCTCTCTCTCTCAAATAAATAAATAAATCTTTAAAAAAAATTTGAAGTTACTCCTAGGCTGGTAGGTCTGAGCAAATCATTTAGACTCAGCTTAAACCAATATTGTGATACTGGGACTGTCTAAATTATGAGATTATCTAACAAAAAATGACATCCTGTGTTTAAAAATTCTTTGTATTATGCAAGTGCTCTCCTGGACTTGTTTACTTCTCTTATAACAACCCACAGTGCCAGCAAAAACTACGTGCCCAGCTCCAGGTGTCAAGAAGACAACAAGGCATGATTAGATCATACCAAAAAAGATCAGGGTAGATTCATTGTTCTAGTAATGAGAAAAATGGCCTTGAGAAGTGGTTAGTGGCGGGGTGACCAACCCAACTCGAATGAAAATCTGTGTGTCTGAGGATGTCCCCTGGTTTCTCGAGTTAATGGAATAGGCTGTGTAATGAGATATGGATGAAGACCCATTGTTCTTGACCATGGTTTAGTGCATTTCTGGCCATTGCCTTTAGTCTTTCTGTGTGAAATCATCATTAAAAACACAGAAAAGGATGGTTTAGAAAGTTAATTTTATTCTTTTTTTTTTAAGATTTTTATTTACTTATTTGTCAGAGAGAGAGAGCACAAGCAGGGGGAGCAGCAGAGGGAGAGGGAGAAGCAGGCTCCTCACTGAGCAAGGAGCCCAATGTGGGACTCGATCCCAGGACCCTGGGATCATGACCTGAGCCGAAGGCAGATGCTTAATGACTGAGCCACCCAGGTGTCCCTTAATTTTATTCTTTTATGAGGGATTAAGTAAAAATTGGTCAAAGACATTTTACTCTCTGCTTGAATGACAAAATTGTAGCATTTTTATTACCTAATATAAGAAAAATTCTTTACTCTTGAGTTCTTTTATATGTCAGTGATTTTTGATGTCTGGTAAATGATTAATATGGATACAATTGCGTAAATTTTGTTTCCTATCTTTTAGATAAGAGGCAAACAGATTTGACTTGTGTATCTTAATCATAGAAAAACACTTGAGATACTAATTGTACATGCCTTCATTTTTCTCAATGAAATTTAAATATAAAAGTAGCATTTATAGGGATTTATATTTAATCATCAATTCCCTCTTCTCAAGAAGCCAAACATCTAGTAATTAATCAATGATTGTAACTCAGTGCATAAATAGTGTCTGAAATACGCAGAAGCCACAAAAAGGAGAACTCTACCTTGCAAAGTCTCAAAGAGGAGACAATCCCTGTGCTATGTCCTGCAGAGTAACTAAGAGATTTACTACTATGTTTAATACCCAAAGGACAATGGATTCCTTTTCAAAAAACAGAACGACTATAGATTGAGAAAGAACAAATTAAGGTTAGAAAATACATGTTAATTCTAATTACACAAATTCTGACATGTCTCTTTCTAGGCACTGTTTGAGAGAGGATTATAATTTATTGTGATTATCACATCACCATCATCCAAAACACAAATATTTATTTTAATGACCTCAAGATAGATACTACAACTCTCAGTCATGCAAAATCAAAGATGTGTGGGTAGCAATGTCTGGAGTGTTTTGATTAAAAAAAAATGCAATCTGGGGCGACTGGGTGGCACAGTCAGTTAAGCATCTGGCTCTTGATTGGGCTCAGGCCATGATCTCAAGGTCGGGAGACTGAGCCTCACGTTGCACTCAGTGCAGAGTTGGTTTGAGATTCTCTTTCCTTCTCCCTCTGCCCCTCCAGCTCATGTTCTCTCTCTCTCTTTCTCAAATAAATAAATAAATAATCTTTAAAAAATGTTCTAAAATTTAAAAATACAATCTACTTCACATCCAAATAATAGGTACTTGTATAATAATAATTGAGGGAATATTTATAGATGGCAAATAACTTCCTTCCATTTAATGCAATACATAGTCCTTCATAAAATAATGTGTTACCCATTAATCACGCACATGTCTCTGTGATTATTTGAAGGATTATATTTGAAGGCAAAATATTAACAAATTATATATACAGTACATTTCATTTGGTAGGGGGCATTTCATGTATTCACTGCTGACAAAAGTTAAAATGATATATGCTGGTAACCAATTTGTAACTCCGTGTAATTTTCATTTTTCTCGTGAAAAGTAAATGGGCAGAAATTCTGCTCTGTCCCCAACAGTTTTGGGAAGATTGATTGTGTATAGGATTGATTTGAGAAGATCTAGATGAGCAGAACATTAGTTGAAAATAGTTCTTCAGGCCACTGCTTTCCAGTGCTTCCACCCACAGGGAGAAAAACAACATGGTTTGCTGGGATTTGCCCAGTTTTAACCAGACTGTCTCCTCCACAAGGAAAGTCCTCAGACCCAGGCAGACCCCAAGGGCTAATCACCCCGAGATTAGGGTATAAAGCTGAGAGTCTGAAGGCAGTGTGTTTCTGTGCCTCCTCCAAAGACTCCCACAGATTCAGGGAAAAACATCAGATACTATTTAGGAGACACTAAAATTTCTAGAACATTATCATGGAAAATATATTCAAAGTTGTATCCATTCAAACACCCACATTACCCCAAAGAACATATTAGAATAATAAACAGGAAACACTATTAAAATAAATGGTAGGTTAATACAGTGTTTTCATGGGTATTTTTAAAATAATCTTAACTAAGACTTTTACTAGGAATACCCAGCAATAAACTGTTAATAAGGACATCTGTTGAGCATCTAGATGGTAACTAGGCACATAAAATTTTAATCGGCAGTTTCTTCAGTATTTAAGACTATATTGCCATCAACACATTTTTCATAAAGAAAGTCATGCACTACTGTCAGTTATATTTATTACACGAAGGAACATTTTAATACAATAATGCAGATGTTTTTATTCTATAAACCCCAGTGGTACTTAAAGCTGGGATTTTATTACTTGTGCCGAGGGCCAAATAAAGCTGTAAACCTGCTAAATTCTAACTCTTCTACTGCTGTTGAGTTGTGCACATTTGAGTTGTAAATTACAATATAAACTAATCAAGTATGTATAAAAATGGTCGTCATGGAAGCAGGATCCCAGATTCATAAGATTTCATAAGAAATCAAAAAAAGAATTTATAAACATCAACACTCTGCTCTGGGTTTATGAAATTCTCTTCCCAAATATAACACCGTTCTAATAAGAAATGGTCTGTCAATCAACACTACATACGTTCTCTTCTTTACATCTCCTTGATTCACAACTTATTTCCAGAAAAATCATATTAGCCACCATCTCACCTCCATCTTCTACTTAGAGTGACCAAATGCTCCATGTTGGGTTATTATGAAGATAGGAAAACCACTCAAAGGGCTCTCTCTGATGACAGTTTGTAACACACACAGCATTTAGAAGTATCTGTTGCAAAATAACAGACTTTAAGGATAGGAAATTCTTCGGCTCTGAGCTAGAACAAAATAGCAAAATGGCCACAAAAACCACATACACACTGAAATATAGAATTTTGTATATGTAAGTACATAGAGATGGTGATAAACTTGAGAATAGAGTGGCTTGTTTTCTCCAAGTTTTTTGCCAGCCCTCTATAATCATATTAGTACTCTTCCATAAGAAAAATAAACTATCTTAAACACTGCGTGTATCATGAACTTTAAAGGAGTATCAGCTTTTTCTTAGGATTCTTGGCAACTGCGTGACAAAGTGTACAAATTCTGGAGTGTTTCATTTAGTAAGACACGTTCCCCTAAATTTACTAAAATGAACAAGAGCGACAGAATGTGGCCCATATCTTAGTGTTACAGACTGCCTCCAATAATCCCTTTATAAAATGTAGATTTGTCATGATTTATACATTTGGAGGAAATCTACAATTTCAGCTTTGTAAAATATTTTTTCTTTCAAAATACAAGGAGTTTGGAGTCAGTCAGTCCTTACACTGAATCCCAGTTCTGCCACATATTGAATGGGCGAACTTTAGTGAATTATCTAAGCTTCCTGATCTTTAGTTTCTTTACTTACAAAATAAAGATAATAATATTAAGCTAACTGGACTGCTCGGAGGAAACATGAGCTGATTGTCTACAAGCAACAAAGCACCAAAAGTGGAACATAGAAGTATCTAAAAATTGGTAATATAGTGCCCTCAGTGATTCGTGATGATTCTTTTCATCAGATATTTTTATTGTTATGGAATAAACTGGAAAAGGCATTTACTAAAATTTTCACAAAGCTATGTGTATGGATGATAGGTGGCACATCTTGTATTTATGAAATCTTTTTGGACAAAATCACAACAAGCAACTTTATTTGTAGAATTTGATCCAAAAATCAAGAAAAAATACATGAAAAGAGCAGAGTCTCTATTATGTTAGTACACAACATATACCAAAAAATACATCAACTTTTACCATGAGGTCATTTAATATGAATTTTCTATAACAAAGTATGATTTACATCAGAAAATAAGCTATTTTAAAAGGGTTTGGAATCCATATTTTGTGGTTTATATTCTTGGCTCTTTAAAATATACACTCGTTATGGAAAGAGCGTAGATGTCCATCAACAGATGAGTGGTTAAAGAAGATGTGGTATATATATGGTATATATACAATGGAATATTGTTCAGCCATCAAAAAAATGATATCTTGCCATTTGCAACAATGTGGATGGAACTAGGGGGTATTATGCTAAGCGAAATAAGTCAATCAGAGAAAGACAAGTATCATATGATCTCACCGATATGAGGAATTTGAGAAACAAGACAGAGGATTATAGGGGAAGGGAGGGAAAAATGAAACAAGACGAAACCAGAGAGGGAGACAAACTATAAGAGACTCTTAATGTCAGGAAACAAACTGAGGGTTGCTGGAGTTGTGGGAGGTGGGAGTGATGGGGTGGCTGGGTGATGGACATTGGGGAGGGTATGTGCTATGTTGAGCACTGTGAATAGTGTAAGACTGGTGAATCACAGACCTGTACCCCTGAAACAAATAATACATTTATGTTAATAAATATATATATATACAGTCATGGGGTGCCTGGGTGGCTCAATCAGTTAAGTGTCTGCCTTTGGCTCAGGTCATAATCCCAGGGCCCTGGGATTGAGACTGGCATGGGGCTCCCTGCTCAGCGAGGAGTCTGTTTCTCCCTCTCCCTCTGCCCTTCCACATCCCCCTGCTGTGCACATGCGCTCTCTCTCTCACTTGCACACTCTCCCTCTCAAACAAATAAAATCTTAAAATATATATATATGTATATACATATATATACATATATACAGTCATGAATTGAATTTTGGGGTTTCCAGGGGTGCCTGGGTAGCTCAGTCGGTTGAGCATCCAACTCTTGATTTCAGCTCAGGTCATGATCTCAGGGTCCCAGGATCAAGTCCCACATCGGGCTCCTCATTCAGTGGGGAGGCTGCTTAAGGATTCTCTCTCTCCCTCTCCCTCTGTCCCTCCCCTGCTTGCTCATACACATTCCCTCTCTCTCTGTCTCTCTCTTGCATGGATGAATGAATCTTTTAAAAAATGGCTTCCCAAAAAGAATAAGTTTCCTTTATTTTAATCATGAAATATCACTCTATAAATACATTTTTTCTCATGAAAGCCATGGTCTAACAAATGAATGAGTAACATCGATATTTATTCAGTGTAGCTCTTTCTAAATAACAAGAACAAATGCTCACCTGGCACTTACTACGGGCTGGGCACTAAGTGTTTTACACAGTCCTCCCAACAACCTTAGCAGGTAGGTAATATCACCATCTACTGCATAGAGAGATTATGAAATTTACCTAGTCACAGAGCTATGCAGTAGCAAACCTGGAATCTGAACTCAAGTCAAGAGTCGATGCTCTTCGCCTCTATGGTACAGAGACTTTCCGAGTAATGGATGCTATGAATCATTGACCATTATGACTATTTCAGAAGACACAGAGTTTATTATACCAGGAAAGTGAGATATCCTGCAGGATATGTCCATGGATATCCAGTTTATTGCAATTCCTAGAAGAGTAATGCATGCTTCGTTTGTATTAAAAGATATATCTAGATTAAAACAGCGATAAGTGTATCTAAAGAACCCTGACATTCACTCCAGTGTGTGTGTGTGTGTGTGTGTGTGTAAGTAAGTAAAATAATTGTGAGAGGTATGGGATACAATTATTGACAGCTCTGAAACCTGTATCAGAGCACTGAGAAACACGGAGGTGCCCTAAGTGTGTGGGAAAGGTTACTGTAAATCTTAAATATGTTTAGTTAGAAAATATGTCAGTATTATCACATATTTGAAATATTTTGAGCAAGTATTCCAAAATATGTTTTGAAACTTAATGTCACAATAATTAAGTCAACTCAAAATTAAAAACTCGGTTGAAGTTAAGAAATTTTATTCATCATTTACCTTTTTTGGGCACAAAGTTCAATCCTCCACTCCAAGTAATACAGAGATGAATTAATGTTTTCTCCCATATAAAGGAGTTGCACATATGGAATCCAGGGGCACTTACCGACACAGGAAAATAGAATGGTGTGCATCTTGCAGAGAAGGTATTGAGTTCATCCTTTGAGAAATCAGGGTCAGAGGGAAGGAACAGGCTATAATGAGATAGGAGTTTGAATGGTTATTTTTAAGGATGAGAGACATATTGATAGGCAGAATCTATAAATCTGAGCATGTAACTGAGAAAAGGAATAATGAATTAATAAATTAAGAGCTGAGGTTCCACCAAAAGAAATAAGAGCAGAACCCTTAGGGAACAGGTAGAAAAAAGGGTTACATACAGGTTGAGCTCTGTCAGGGGCAAAAACTGGGAAAAAATAAACATGCAGAGAAATTCTCCATTAGGAGATGGGTAATTAATTCACTTGAATTTTCTTGGCTAAAAAAAGTATGGAAATTAGGTCAACTGTGGAGTGAAAGTCGACTGGGATTATGTATTTGAGGATTTTGAGATTTGGAAGAGCAGTGTTGGAAAAAATACATACAGATTGTACAACAGCCCAGCTGAGGTTTGTCAAAGATTAGATCATGTGAACCCTCCA
Source organism: Mirounga angustirostris (assembly GCF_029215605.1). Lineage (NCBI taxonomy): Eukaryota > Metazoa > Chordata > Mammalia > Carnivora > Phocidae > Mirounga > Mirounga angustirostris. The sequence goes on along the minus strand of NW_026991722.1, from coordinate 5,890,806 downwards.
TGATCCCACCATCACATGAATATATGGTCACAGAATATTAGAACTCAATAAGAACACTTCCATTAAATTCTGGATTCTTTGGTTATTGACTGCAAATTTATTCAAGGTACTTAAACTTCTCACAAACTTACCTGTTAATAGAGGAAATGCATGTACAGTGTGATTCCTACACACTCCTGGGAATACCAGTCAGCTGTCTCTATGTATTTCCTGTCTACAGACTGTGGCGCCCATTCAGGGGTGGTTGCTACACTCAGTATTTGAGGAGGGATCAGGAGGCACTGTTCATCCGTACATGTGCTTTCCTAGAACATTGCTGTATTTAAGAACACACCAACATGGGAACAGAGCTTACCCAGAGCTGATCACTGAAAGACAGGAAATGAAAAGGGAACTGTGAAAGACTCCATGCAAGAAGGAAAGGCTAGATCCCATCGGAGGCAAAAGAAGCTAGAAAATGCAGATAAGCGAGGAAGATCCATTTTCACTGAGCAACAGAATCATGAGGAGAACAAAAGGCAGTGGAAATGGAAGGTGCGCAAAGGGGCTGGATATTAGAGTTAAGAAGGGGAATTTTAGGGTTTCGAGGATGATTTCAGGTAAAGCAGTGTTAGTGACCACACAGTCAATAAGCCAGGTGGCAGTGGATGGGGATGGAAGAGGAGAAAGTGGGGAATCTGCGAGCCCGGGCTGAGGAATAACAGACAAAGTTTTCCTTTAGTTTGTCCGTCCATAAAATAACAACCATATTTGTATGATGTTTCAATTTATGAAGCCATATTTGTTATGAATTACTGATTCTATGCCCCTCTATTTAATCACTACTCCCCATGAATATTGTTTCATGCTCTTCATTTTAAAATGAAGCTTAGGGAGGTGATGGTAATTACTCACATGCAGAATATCAGTCCATAGTGTCAAGTGCCTATCCTGCAGATCCTACACTATTTCCACGCATTCCTGAACACAACTTTCAATTCTACCTGAGAACTTGTTTTCCTCTAAAGCAGGAAAAAAAAATCAGAGAAAGAAAGAGGAAATGCATCTAACAGGAAAAAGGATTAAACACTTTCACATGTAACCCATAAATTTATGTAGCTGGAAACTAAACATAGAGTTAAAATTAGGGTTTATTGACTACAACTTCCCTTGAGAGATAGTCAGATCACAAGAATTCATCCAAATTTCCAGTGTCCATAGCAGTGTGGTTCTTTCTTCTCTAAGAAAGGGAAGAATGAACCATCTGCATTACTGGGTAAATGGACCAAATTCAATAGCTCTGTGACATCACCTAAAGTTAGCATTTCAATAGTCACCATTTTTGGGGTCAGTGTGGAGATATTCTTTGAAATATTTTAACAAAGGACATTTTAGAGTTTTAGCGGTACTTGATATATATTTATTATTAGCTGACAACCAGTATAATTTTATATAAATTTTTATTAAAGATATAATTTAAGGGAAGGTGATCATGTAGTTTCTTGGTTGTCTTTATCAAATCTCTCTCTCATCAAAATGTCTCTCTCTCTCTCTCTCAGCTTTTGAATGAGAACACTTCACCTTCAACGTATTATGCAATTTTCTTGAAAAAGACTTATGTTAGGTTCATTTCTTCTTGTTGATGATGATATCATGTCCTAAATTAGGTTTTATGAAGGTTTCAAATCTCTTGTCATATGAAAAGACAAACTTGTTCAATTAAAAAAATATTCTAAGCGTGTTTATCACTACAACAATACTGTTACATAAAGTCTTACCGAATCACTTATCCAATTGTCAAGTGGAGAGATAAAGGCAAAGCAAAAACAATCTCTCAGAAGTGAACTATTATCTAAAACAGAGCTACTGAATGAAAGTTTTCAAAATTGCTACTGGCTGAGGAGAAAAACAGGAGAAGAAACAAAGATCTCCTCAGATCTGAGCATAATATATTTAAAAGTAAAGATTTGATTTTTTTTCTAACTCATTTCACAATCTGTCCTCATGGTCTAAATCATGCCACCTTATCATAGCCCACTTTCACTTCCCTGCATAGTTTGTCACTGTCATAAAGATAGTAACCACAATTTTCCCAGTTCCTTTGGAATTAACCAATTTATCTTATACCTTAGCCATTTGGGGCTGTACAGTTCCTCTTCTCTAAATTTCCTGAAAGGCTAATTGCATGCCCTTCTTTCTAAGAGGAAGCCTATAAATGAAGTTTGAAAATTCCACAATGACCTCAGTTATTTGGTTCAAAATATTCACAGGTAACTGCCATCTATGGTGGCATATCTTGTTTTTGACCTCTGTACTATGTAAATGATATGTGGAAGTACTTATCTAATTTCCTAGGTGATGTGTGTGCATGTGTGTTTACAAATCACTGGGACAGAAAACATGGCTAGGATGCAAGTGAAAAGAAATCACGCAGGGGGAAAAATAGAAAAAGGGAAAGAAAATAGAGTTCCCTGCTCTGTTTTTTCTTGTTTTTATTTTTTTTCTTTGTAATGTCGAACTTTATACATCCCTTGTTTTCTCTTCAAATTTCTTCAAAGAGCCATAATCACTTTCAGGAAACCCCCCCCCCCCTTGTTAGTACCTGTTATCAGATCATATAAGGATAAGGAAAAGATAAATTGGAAAGGGCTCCTTCAGCCCCTCTCCCACCCTTCCTGTGCCCACCCCTCCACAGCACTCCCCTCACCCCAGTACCCCTACCCCGTGAGCAGGTGGGTAAGTCCTAAAGAGCATGGTCAGGAAGGGGAAGGGTTGATAAGAAGCAAATGAATAGGGATGGTTTTGATTCCAGCCTGTTCCTCATCTACAAGACAGTGGTTTGACTTGTAGTTTTGTTTTGTTTTTTGCCAGGCCTTCTTTTTTTGAAGGTCTTCTCAGCACTAAACTCCACTGGAAAAGTTCACTGCCCTACCCGAAGGGGAAAAAAATCAAATAGTATTGCAAAACAAGACCATTATAATATTTCAGTGTTAACTATTTCCAGGCTTAGTGTTGCTTTTCCTTTCTATTTCTTTTTTCTTCCCTGGTGTAGCTATGATTTTACTGGGCGGAAAAGAGACAGAAGAATCCTGTTTTTATACAGTTTTGGTAGAAAGTTCTCCAGATCCTCCTGACCATTTTCTAGGACCCAGCTGCACTTACTGATCCTGCTTCTCAGCTTCATCACATGCTGGCTGGAGGTTCACCTAACTCTCCTTTCTTTTACCAGCCTAGCCCCTGGAGCAGTTGCAGAGCTCCACAGGTTTTGGCTTTGATGAAGCACACTGCATTCCATCACATGCTTGCTTGCCTAGAGCCCTGGACCCGGAACATTTCCCTGTGATTCCAATGCATCACTGAATGCACAGTGACCAGAGGACCAGCGACTGGAGCCGCTCCCCGTCCACTCTTTACCAACCAAAATTCCAAACCATGCATTAGCAAAAATGCTGAGATGAACAGAGGAAGTTTTAGCCTACTAGTGTATAATCTTCCTCCAGGAACCTGCCGTTTAGAGTAATTCTGTGATCCATTTCCTTCCTATTCTCACTCCTTTCTCAAACCCAGTAAAAAATAAAAAAAATAAAAGAGCATCCACATATTTCTAATACATCCTTAAACGTTAGTAATCCGCTTTTTCCTGTTTTCTGAAGGTCCTCATCTTATTCATCACCTTTTATGACATAATACACATGCAATGTTATGTATAGTAATGGGCTAATTAGGGTCTAACGTTAATTACATCTTAGTGTACCTTATTGTAAGTGTAACAGAGTCTTCTCAAGTGCAACTTCATTGAATCTTTGAACATAAAAAAGGAAATTAAAGCTGAGTGTAGTTTAATTCTGTCTCTGGTGGCAAAAGGACTTTGTTAAACTATTAACAAAATTAGTGGTTCAAAGTGGAAAGCATAGTAAATTAGTAATTTACACTTTTAATATTTAAATACAATAGAACAGCATGGTCACAGGCTTTTGAATAACAAATTATTCTTTTTTTTTTTAATGTTTTACTTATTCATGAGAGTCAGAGAGAGAGATAGAGAGAGGCAGCGGCAGAGGGAGAAGCAGGCTCCCCGCCGAGCAGGGAGCCCGATGCGGGACTCGATCCCAGGACCCCGGGATCGTGACCTGAGCTGAAGGCAGAGGCCTAACCATCTGAGCCACCCAGGCGCCCCGAATAACAAATTATTCTAATCAACAAAGTCTACATTTATAAAATATGTGGTAGAAAATTTTAAGCGATGATCCATTAAAATACACATATTATGAGACTAACACTAAATTAAATAATATTTTTGGCAAAGGCCCTTCTTATTTTCTGTAGTGCCTCAGGATAAACATCATGACTCAATTTACAATGTATTGTTTTAAGTAAGAAATTGATGCCTTGATTTATAATTGAGTCACATGTCTTATTAAAATTGATGATAGACATACTTAGATATGAAATAAAAGAATTTAAGGAATGCAGTTATTAAATTTAATTTTTTATCAGAAGACACTATTTAGAGACATGAACTATATTATTTTCAAAAGAGACTAATGTCAAAAACCTACTATATGAGAGCATATTCAAAATTTAGGGAGAGATGAGAAAATACTCTCTTATACAGAAAAGTTTCGAAATGCTTACTTTATTACCCGCTATCCAATACAATCACGTATAAAATGAAGAGGTGTTAGGGTTTTGATATTTATCTTTATTAACTTTATCTTGAGCTCATGCATTCTCATGCATCAGAAGCAGTTTTATTAATAAGTGCATCGCCTGTTTGCCTTGCCCCTGGGGCTACTGCAAGAGCCAGCTCAACTGTGCCATGCAGTAGCCAGGTGCCCACAGCTAAGGGACAAGGAAAAATGATTTTTCCCTGCTTTTAAAGGGGTTGGAGATTGCTGTCCCTCTTCCCTCTGAAAGGGCATCCTTGGAAATGTAATGCTTCTGAAATCTAGCTCTAGCCCTTCGGTATGTAAATAAAATCTCTCCAGGAGCTGTTAAGAGTCTCAGCTTTTCATCTGTTGATGGACATCTTGGCTCTTTTCACAGTTTGGCTATTGTGGACATTGCTGCTATAAACATCGGGGTGCATGTACTCCTTCGGATCCCTACATTTGTCGACAGATGAATGGATAAAGAAGATGTGGTATATATACACAATGGAATATTATGCAGCCATCAAAAGGAATGAGATCTTGCCATTTGCAATGACATGGATGGAACTGGAGGGTGTTATGCTGAGCTAAATAAGTCAATCAGAGAAAGACATGTATCATATGACTTCATTGATATGAGGAATTCTTAATCTCAGGAAACAAACTGAGGGTTGCTGGAGTGGGGAGGGTGGGAGGGATGGAGTGGCTGAGTGATAGACATTGGGGAGGGTATGTGCTATGGTGAGCGCTGTGAATTGTGCAAGACTGTTGAATCTCAGATCTGTACCTCTGAAACAAATAATGCAATATATGTTAAGGGAAAAAAAAAACAAGAAGATAACAGGAGGGGGAAGAATGAAGGGGGGAAATCGGAGGGGGAGACGTGAACCATGAGAGACGATGGACTCTGAAAAACAAACAGGGCTCTAGAGGGGAGGGGCGTGGGAGGATGGGTTAGCCTGGTGTTGGGTATTGAGGAGGGCACGTTCTGCATGGAGCACTGGGTGTTATGCACAAACAATGAATCATGGAACACTACATCAAAAACTAATGATGTATGGTGATTAACATAACAATAAAATTTTTTTTAAAAGAGTCTCAGCTTTTAAGATCAAGATAGGTCTGTATCCAAGTTCTAGGGCTTCATCTCATTTTTTTTTTTTTCTTTCCTATGGACCAGCAAAGGAGCCTTGGGATGAGAAATGCCTGGCTGACTTGGTGCTAGACACCCCTGGTCCCAGACCCATCTTTTTTTTTTTTTTTTTAAGAGAGAGATAGCATGCAGGGGTGTGTGTGTGTGTGTGCACGTGCGTGTGCGCCCCTGTGAGCAGGAGCCGGTGCAGGTGCGGAGAGAGAGGAAGAGAATCTCAAGCAGACTCCTCATTGAGTGTGGAGACTGATGCAGGGTTCAATCCCAGGACCCTGAGATCATGACCTGAGCCTAAATCAAGAGTTAGTCACTTAACCCACTGAGCCACCCAGGTACCCCCCAGACTCATCAGTAAAGAGTCTGATCAGCCACCTATCCAAAAACAAGAATCCCCATGGATGCCCCACTCAAAGTCACAGTGAGATGGTGCATTGCCCCAGAGGCCCACCCGGTGCTGGGGACCAGGCTCAGGCCCAGAGGCTATGCAGAAGTGGGGCCACCCAAAGCCAGAGCCCAAGAATGAACTGCCACAAGCCCAGGCACCAAGTCTGTCACCTTCCAGAAAGCCAAAGGCAGCTCCACATGCCCCCTCAAACTCCCAGGCAGTGACATGGACTTCAAGGCGTGGAACCCTGGGGCCCCAACCCCAAGTGTGCAAAGGTCCAAGGCAGCAGCATCTTGAATGCATGGCTCCATTACACATCCTTGGGGCCAATTGTTCCTCCAGGGAGTGAGGTGTCTAGAATTTGTTTCAGGAAACCTTCCTGCCTATACCTAGCTTTTCCCTGGAGAACGGCTCTAGGGCATTCATTGTTCTCTCTGACCCAGCCCAACCACCAGCACCCTGAAATAAGGGGGCTGGTTCCTCCACCCAAGCCCTTTAGTCAGGAAATTTTCTCCACTTTTGGACACCATGGTGTTCTTGGCCTTCATTTCTTGGAGACCAACAGAGGTCTCCAAGTTCTAGGGCTTCATCTCTAACCATAAATACCAAGAAAGAAAATATTCTGGTTTCAGGTCTCCTGGGACTTAGTCCAGGCTATAACTATTTGGCCCTATCCAGGACAAAAGAGAAGCTTTATTATCCTTTCCTTTTGGGGTCAGAGAAATTAGCTACACAAATGGCTACAGATGTAATTCTTCTGATATCTGAAGAGCCTTACAACGCTGAGTGTTCTACAAGCCCCCTGAGAAAGCCAGGGAAGTTTTATTTTCCCATAATATCCCCCAATATTAAATAATTCTACTTAATGGATCTAATTATATTAGAAGAAATTGAAGAATGATAGCTCTTTATTTAAAGTGCTTTATATATAAGAGCAAGATAAAACAGTTAAATAAAAGAGACATTCAACTTTGAAACAGAGAAAAGTGGTCCATTCAGACATTTTTTAAGCATTTAGAAACATATTTTAAAATCATATTGATGTCAAATCCTACACTAAGTAAGCAACTACTAAGTGAAGAAACTACTCCCTTCTTCTTTACTAATTCATGGCAAATCCATACTTTTTACGAACAAAAAGAACTATGTATTGTATACAGATTAAATAGAATAATGAGAACAGTTTGGGGTTATGCAATGGTAATTTAAATATGTCCTCTTACATATGTAGCTGAGGATGTTTATGTGTTTGAAGTTCTCATATGTTTCTTCACTTCCCACATAGTAATGTAAATTGCTAATAAGAGGTCATTGGGAAAGATAATTTGCAAGATGCATGCTTCGGTGTCATCTGTTTCTTCCGATATGTCTTTCATTAATTTCAAACTCCTAATACATAAAAGCATATTTTAGTCTATGATAAGGTTTTCCATCACTAGAGTTTATGCATGTGGATTACCTGGCAAAGGGTCTAGCATATCATTAACACATAATAAATTGCAGCATTTGTTGTTAGAGTATTGTTTGCTCATGCCTTTTGCAAATCTGGAAAAAAGTCAAGTGTGGAAAAAGGAAGGTTTCTTTGTGGAAAAACATAGCTCAGGGCCCTGATGATATATCATCTAATTAGGTAAGTCATTAACACCTCATGATACTAAGGCTTACCTACCTAAGTGTTAAATGCAGTTAAGAAAATCAGGGCAATTTTCTTCTATAGTAAGATTAGGAAGATAAGAAAGTATTTTAGAATTATCACATGCTAAAATTATCCTCAGTTGCTGAGTAGGGTGTAGAAAATAACCTGGGTGCTCAGGTACTAAAAACAAGCTCAATGAAAAGGCACCTAATGAATACAGGCGCCATATGTTTGTTCTCCTAACCTCCTTATGGCTACAAACCGGCATGCTTGCCATTCTGCATACATCTTTTTCTTTATTACACTGACTGTCCTCCTGACTCCTGTTCTCATTTAACTGATCTAGAAATGGATGTTTAAAAATGCCAAGGTTCCTGTGTTCCCTGTTAACTGACATTATCAACAGGCTAAGTATTTGCAAAGAATTTGCTTTTTAACAAAATGGCAAACCATCCGTCCAAAACCAGACTGCAACTCCAAATAGGGAATTCGAGGTGGGAATATTAGTAAATACCTTTGGAGCTCATGGAAATGCTTTGTACACTCCCTTTTTATCCACAGAATTGACTCGTAGACAGACGGTTTCAGCACTTCTAGGAAAAACTGTGGGTTGTTCTGATGCAGAGCAGAACACTAGGGCAGGAACCACTGAAGACTGGGCGGTGCACCATGTCTCTGCCATGGTGGCCAAAAGTTTTCTGCAGACAGATGCATACTGACATTACCAGCTTCCATCTTAACCACATGGGTTTAAAAAAAAAAAAAAAGCGGGGGTGGGGAGGTTCTTATTTTCATCAGGTGATCTTGCAGAGGTGTGGAGATGAAACATTTGTTGGTCCTCGTCTACTAGTTACTCCATGAAAGTTTTCTCCTTAAGCTTTTTTTTTTTTTTAAGATTTTATTTATTTATTTGAGAGAGAGAGAGAGCATGAGCGGGGAGGGGCAGAGAGAGGAGAGAGAGAGAATCTGAAGCAGACTCCGTATCCTGAGTGCAAAGCCCGAAGGAGGGCTCCATCCCACAACTGTGAGACCATGACTGAGCTGAAACCAAGAGTCTGACGCTTAACCAACTGAGCCACCCAGGTGCCCCCTCATTAAGTTTAAGAAAAAAATATCCTGACAATCAGTCCTAACTGGGGTTCTTATTAGCAAGCCAGCAAAACCCAATAAGCAGAAAGAATTGATCCCTTTAGCTAGGAATGGAGCCATGGTAGGAGGGCTCTGGGTGCTGATCAAGGGAAAAGATAAGATCATGAGAGGCAGTAACACACATTTTGTTAGGTGGTACTTGAACAGGGTCCCATGAGAGAGGAGGTTCCTCATAGCATGGGACTGGGTAGGGGCTTATGGCAAGGAGGCCTCTATCCAGAGTGGGAGGGGCAAGGGAACTTGCCGGGGGTGGGGTGGGGGGTGCACTCAAAGACCAGGCTTGAGTCCTGGTGGTGTCGCTCAGCAATATGGTCGGGAGTCTCTCCTCACAGATTCTGAAGGACAACTGCTTGTGTCTCAAAGTCACAAGATTATTCTATCAATGGCCACTAGATGCTGAAGATAGTTTCACAGGCCGTGCGGAGCAGACAGGCACTAAGATGGCAAAATATCTGCTTTCTGGACTAGTATGAAAACAATTGAATGTGTAAAATTTTGGATATGGAGCCTATGGGCTTTTGAGCTAATGGGTGTCAGCCTACTGTGAAGTTACCAAAAAAAGTCTGGAAGCCAATATATAGAGGTCATCTTTGGCTCATTTATATAACAGGCCACTGTCTCACAACAATGAGAATGACAGTCCCCAGTGCCGTATCTTGAGTTTGAGGACTTTCCCAGGATGAGAAAATAAGGATAAAGATGAAGATCCAGAAAGCATGGTATTAATATAAGTCTGAGTCAAAAAATCACTAACATTGAGTGTTTTAGAAATTAATTACCTTGTCTTTGACCAAGCATATAAACGAAAGTCTCTCACTCTGGTTACCTTTTTCTATTACAATGGTAATAAGATAAATACTTACTAAATAATTTATTTGTTTTCCAGTATGTTTTCTCTTTATTCTTTTCCTAGGCAGTGTCTCCAAAACAAATTTTCTCTTCCTTTCCTCCAAAAGCTGCTTCACGTATCTTCTTTTTCAATTTTCTTTTCAAAAAATCTCCAGATTTCCTGTTCCTGGTAAAAATCATTCAAAAGCTGCTCAGCAGGAAATATTAGGATTTTCTTTCTATTCCTACACATTCTGGCCCTTAGTCAAACATTATAACATTACCTAAATTTCCTGAGCTATTTGAGAGGAACAATAAATAATGACCCTACATATCACCCATGGGACCTGGGGACATGATGCCTGCTGCAAACTGTGGCCCAATCAGAACATCAGAGCATACTCTCCCCATTTCCCTCTTACCAAGTTGAAGAGGGCCAAGTTACAAGTTAAAGCGTTTTATCAATGAAAGTAATAGTATAGAAAGAGACTTTCTCCAAGGCACAGCAAAAAAGGAAGACTTAAAGCTGTAAGTAGATCACTATTGAGAAAAAAATCTTCTGACAAAATAATTTACTTTAAATACAATTGGTGCTGGAGGAATTTGAATCATGTACTATATTCAGAGTAACTACAGCAACAAGAAACCTCGACTCTAGCTCTACTCCTGATAAGGCTAATTCAATACTCTGCAAAAAAGCCCTAACAGAAGAAAGACCTGAAAATTTTCAGGCTTAAAAGATATTTATCTGACTCTCTGTCATCCTACACAGAGAATTTATGAGGGAAAAAAAAATCAAGGAAAAGAAAAACAAACCCATGTCAGCAGACAAAATAATCAACACAATCAGGCTCAGGTATGACAGAGATATTAGAATTATCAGAAAGGGAATTTTAAAAATGTCTATTTAATATATAAAAATGGAAACAAAGGACAACATGAAAGAGCATAAGGACAATTTTATCAGAGAGATAGAAACTGTAAGGAAAAAAATGAAATTTCTAGAAATAAAACACAATGTTTTATGTTTTCTATAGGCTCATCAGGCTCTACTAGCCAAGATAAGATCAGGAATTTGAAAATAGGTTAATAAACATTACCAAAGTTAAAACATAAAAGAAAAAAAGTGAACACACACATACACATGCACACATATGTGGGAAAACACCAAATATGACTAAACCACATGAAATTGGAACCCCATAAGGAGAAAAGAGAGAAAGAGAGATGGGGACAAAGAAATATTTGAAGAAACAATACCCAAGTATTTTCACAAAATTAATAATAGACACAAAAGCACAGATCCAAGTAGCTCAGAAAACAGCAAGCAAGAAAAATAAAACGCCCACCTGGATTTATCAAAGGCAAACTGCTAAAAAGAAAAGCCAGGATAAAAATCTTACAGGTAAATGAAGACAAATAAATATGGCAAACATAGGAAAGAGGTAATAATACAGACTTCTCATAATAAGCCCAGGTAAGCGGAAAGACAATGAAGAGGCAAGTTTGAAGTGCTGGGAAATTATAAAAGCCCAACAGCCCAGATTCTATATCCAGTGAAAGGATCCTTCCCAAATCAAGGAAAAATAAAGTCTCTGTGACTAAGATATACTAGGAGAATTTATTGCCAATGACCTGCACCATGAGGGATTTTAAAGAAAGATTTGAATGCAGAGGAAAACCAGATGAAAACATGGATCTACACAAACACATGAGAAGTGCCAGAAATTGAATAAGTTAAAGTAACTTTAAAATGTATTCTTTCTTATTATTGATTAAAAGATAATGTAACTGTCTAAGGCAAAAAAGGCAACAATATTTTGTGTTTGTAATGTGTGTAAAAGTAAAAGTAAAATATATGACACATTGACAAAAAAAAAATAAATGGCAGGGAGGTATTATGAGTATAGTGTGGCAAGGTCCTTAAACTGCACGTAAATTATTTGAACATAGTTTGATTAATAATGATGCATATTTTAAATCATAAGGAAATCACTAGAAGCAATTTTTTTTTAAGATTTTATTTATTTATTTGACAGACAGAGATAGCGAAAGAGGGAACACAAGCAGGGGGAGGGGGAAAGGGAGAAGCAGGCTTCCCTCTGAGCAGGGAGCCTGATGCGGGGCTCAATCCCAGGACCTTGGGATCATGACTTGAGGTGAAGGCAGACGCTTAACGACTGAGCCACCCAGGTGCCCTGCTAGAAGCAATTTTTAAAAGAGTTATAAATAATATCCTAAGAATAGAGATAAAATAATCAAAACAAAGGTAGAAATGGATGAAAAAAGAAACAAACATAATATATATATGTAACAATAAGCAAGATGATAGATCTTAAGTCAACTACATTAATAATACCATTAATGTCAATGGTCTAAAGTCACCAATTAAGAGACAGATCATAAGTTTGGGGAGGAGGGAGTGGGAAATGTCCCAACTCTAGACACTTCATGTAAAGGCATAAATGGGTTAAAAGTAAGAGAAAAGAAAATTATATGCTATATTCCAACACTGATCCAGATAAAGCTGGGGTAGCTATGGTAATATCAAACTGGTCTTCTGAACAAGGATCCCCGTCTGGGATAAAGGCAGACATTACATAATGATAAAAGAGTAATTTTCCAAGAAGACATAAGAACCTTTAAAGTGTGTACACACAGAGTTTTAAGGTCCATGAAGCTAAAACTAGGATTGAAAGGAAAAATAGGATTTATAACAGTCAAATGATTTTGGAAAGGAAGACAGAAAGAATTGTAATGATTCACATTTCTTCATTTCTGGACCTGGCATAAAGCTGTAGTCATCCAGACATTTCAGACATGCAGATGAATGGAACAGAGAAGATTCTAGAAGGAGACTCACACATACATAGTCAGCTGTTTTTCAACCTGGTACCAAAGACTTTCAATGGAGAAAGCATGGTCTTTTCAACAAATGCTGCAGGAATTTATGGATATTCATTTGCAGCAAAATATACATCTATCTCTTTCTATGCCTTGCTCAAAAATCAATTTAATATGGATCATAGAAGGTGCTCTGTTTGTAAGTGTGTAACAACCAAATTGGGGGGGGGGGATAAAGCTTTAAATTTTTGCATTTGTTGATTTTCATGGTGTAAATGACACTGACATGGCTTTTCTTCAGTTAATAATATCATCAGGAAATTCACAAAAGCTTATGGTTTTAAGAACTGACTCTTGAGAGCCAGCATGGTCTAGCTGTCTAGAGCACAAACTTACTCCTAAATGAAAAACATAAACTAGAAATGACCCAGAGGAATCGAAAGGAGAAAAATTTCGTGGGCTTGTAGAAGGCAAAATTTCTTAAATACAATACCCGAAGTATGAGCCATCGCAGTCCCAGGTATTTACCCAAATGTAAGGAAAACCTGCTCATGAATGTTTATAGTGGCTCTTTCAGTAATTGCTGAAAACTAGAGCACTGTTCAGCAATTAGAAGGAATGAATACAGATAGATACAAAAATATAAAATCTTAAATTTATTACGTGAAGTGGAAGAAGCCAGACACAGGAAAGTACATGTCAGAAGATTTCATTTATATGATATTTTAGAAAAGGTACAACTATAAACCTGCAAAGATCAGTGGGTTCTAGAGGTTGGACATGGAAGGAAAGGCTTCCTGTAAGAGACAGGTGGGAATTCACTGCCGTGATGACATCCTTCTGTGTCTGGACTGTGGGGCTGGTGAAGTTTAGACTCCATAACTGTATCTGGACCCTCAGGACTGTAACTTAGAAGGATGGAATTTACTATATATAAATTATGTTTTAATAAAAAAAGGAAAAAAAATTAAATATTCTCCAAGTTTTAAAATATCAACAAGAACCAAACATATGAACCAAAATATGACCACAAAAATGTAACACACGTATTTATTTAGGAAAAACATGGCTGACGCTTTGGCCTCCAAATTGTCTTAGAAATCAGACTAAAGTTGCATTTTTCATGATACTGCTGTTTTTTCTTTGGAAGCTACATATGCTGCAGGTGGGAAATTATGACAGGCTGGAACCAAATGAGTAGGTATGGGCATGTCTTTTATGCCTGCACAACTAAGCAGTGTTCAACTATGACATTACCGCGTGCATTTTTACAAGGGACAAGGGGACGCAGAAAATGTGAAATGTCAACATTGCATAATTCAGTTTTTCCAAACTATAAGTTTTTATATTCATGTTGCAACAGCCTCATCAGAGTGACTTGGATTTGATCATAACACTTTTATTCTTAAAACTGTAAAGAATTCACCTTTAAGCTCAATTCCAAATTCGTCTTCATGTCTCATGGGCTTTTTCTCTAACTTCCTATGTCCTCTCCAGCCCTCCTCCTCAAGGAGGCTGTGCTGATTAAATCATACCCATTCCCCTCAAAGTTCACAGGAGCTTACATATCACCTCCCCATGAAGACTCCTCTACAGGGAGAATGATTGTTAATCCACTGTGTCTCTGCTCTGGGGCCCTATGCCTCTCAGTGTCCTGACACTTCCCGTACACAGTGGTAATTACCTACCTGCTTAGCAAAATCCCCCCAAACCGCAGGCTTCATGAATTGTGACTATTTATGTCATCATTTTACCCCAACACCGAACCCTAATACATAAATAAGTAAACTATTGGAGTCTGGCTGGCAAATATATTAAGCCATCAAGTTAAGCACTTCAGTGCTGGTATTTAATTTGGCATTTTCTACTTGGCCAAAAAATATTATTAAACTCGTAAATAAATTTTAACCTCAGATATATTTAACTAACAAATGTAATGAATAATTGATTTATGGAGCGAAAAGGAAAACTTTTGCAAGATAGGCATCTGGCCACAATAATCAATTAGAGAAAGGAGCTTTCAGCCCTTACTGGAATTTTCTGAGGCCAGCTCCTAACACGGTATGATGCCATAATCCATAATCGTATGGATCTCAAGCCAGTGAGTCTGGACTCAGCCCTTGGCTGGGATGGCCAGCAATGCTATCTGAACAAGCTGACTAACCTCTGCTTCAGTTTTCTCTACAATAGACCAGAGAAAGTGAGAGAACCTGGCTCATGACAAGATATAAAATGTGTGGACACCTAGGATGGCACCTGGTAACTGGCAAGCTTTTAATAAACGCTAGTCATTTTCATTAGTGTTATTGATTAGCCTCTGAGTGAGAGTTCTAATAGAGATGCCAATGAGAAAAACCTGCTAAGAGTTAACACTTTGCTTTTACATTAATGTGTTTTAGGTAGAGTCTGAAGCAAGTTTCAGAATCCAACAAACCTGAAGGAAACCCACAGGCATGACTATTACAATTAAGATTTAAAGAGCATTTTAATGCTGTAAATAAACTGTATCCTCCATATGTCTCCTGGATATGTTAGTAGGGGTTTTCTGGAAATCTACCTCATGATATTTTACAGTTCCCTCTTTCCAGGATTGGGAATCACAATCAGCACCATGAATCAGTGGTTCAAGCATCAAATTTGATTTGACAAGGAATATTAAGTCGGTATTGTAGCAGATTCGGTTTTATGTTTTGAACCTAAAATCCTGTTTAGTTAGATGCAAAATAACAAAACCACCTAACCATACATATTAATTTAAAATGAACCAGTCTTGACAGGTAAAACTTGTTTACTTAGAATGCCTCATGGAGGAAAGCAGAGCTAAAGCGTCCCATCCCTGATTCCCTGAAAGTCACACTATAAACAGATTTGCCACCTATTAGAGATGCCTCTGTTTCAAATCAGAGTTTAACAATATCTGTAGCGTAAAAGATTTTCACTAAGAAGAACAGATTTTACCAAGATAGAAATCACACCGCATCCCTGATTTCCCTAATCCTATCATACATGCCATTATATTGCTCACCCACCCACATCCAGAGCCTACCCCAATCCATCACCGAGTCCATCCTCCAGTCTCCCCTGTTTTTGACCAAAGATCACCAAAGTTTACATGCATAAGTCTGATACCATCAGATTGGGCCTGAAATTTGCATAAGTGTAACAAGAATGACAATTGACTGCACAGGGATTTTTAAATTTGCAATGCTGGAAGTTTTCATGAGGGACCGCCTCTCTTTAGAAGTTTCTCTTGGCTAGAAAGCCAAGCCAAGAACTCACCATCACACTTCACCTGCAGTACCTACAGATTTAGGTGAATTCCTCTCTTCCTGAGGTCCCCAAAATATCCTCAGGTTCCCGGGTCTGCCAGAAAGTGAATTTCCTTCCTCACCTATAAGGATAGGAACCCCAGAAGCCAGGCACCAAGCTGGTTTTTCCAAAAGGACTTTATAAGCACTCGCTCTTTAAAGTCAATCTTAGTTCCATTAAACTTTCTGGTCATAGCTGATTCCATGCACATCATTCTCAAATATGACAGGCCAGTCAAAGCCTTGGTTATATAACCATTTTTTTTTTCTAATTATGTTCTATTATAAAGGGACTGGATTCCTATGGGAATTATGCAAATAATTCTATTGCCATGAAAATGAGCACATTCAATAAGAGCTTCCAAATTCTGGAGGGATCAAGCAGGGAGAAAAAGATAAATGTTTCATTTCAAATGTTTAGCTTTCAAAAGTATAATCTATTAAATTGTTACAAGTTATAGATAGCTTAAGAGAAAAGCAAAAGGGGTTCCTTATATCCAGAAAACAGAGCATTAAAGAACCAGCACTGTTCCACACAAAAACTGTAAAAAAATATATTATCACTCTTCGGTCCCATGTAATTAATTCTTGTTCTGCTTGATCTCGGGTTAGCAGTTTTATGAACTTGTCAGCTTCTCCACCAGAGCACTGAAAATCCTTACTCAGTCCAATGGTATGGTCTGAAGTATGTTTAAGCAAAGTCATAAGAAGTCTGTACCCCAGGGGTGCCTAGGTGGCTTAGTCGTTAAGCGTCTGCCTTCGGCTCAGGTCATGATCCCAGGGTCCTGGGATTGAGCCCCACATCCGGCTCCCTGCTCCGCGGGGAGCCTGCTTCTCCCTCTCCCACTCCCCCTGCTTGTGTTCCCTCTCTCGCTGTGTCTCTCTCTGTCAAATAAATAAATAAAATCTTAAAAAAAAAAAAAAAGAAGTCTGTACCCCAGAGTATCTGTCATAGTTTTTTCTACAGGTCTCTGAGACAGTCCCTTTTTATTGAAGACAAAGCATCTGGGTCTGCAGCTGATTGCAAAACTTTTGGAAAAGAATCAGAATAAAACAAAACCTATCTGTGGATGACAAAAGACTTTGACTATGGTTAAAGATCTGGTGAGAATTCATTTGATGAAGAAATTTGGTTATTTCTGTGGCATATAACAATTTTAAATAATAACCAGAATTATGACTGATAACATTATACCAGGACATATGGACAGCAAAGGCATGGGCTAATTTCTCAGAACTTCATATAGTTTCTGAAATATTTATATTAATTACACTTACCCAATACATATGTAACCTAGGGAAGGTTAAGCATCACTTCCTATTTGCTAAGAATTTTCATGCAATTTAACATATCAAATAAATTTAATTGCTCTTTTTGCAAGATGAAAAGACAAATCCTTTGAGATTTTCCAGGGACCCTCTGAGAAATCTTAAAGCCAGTTTGAGATTATAAAGATTTCATTTAGAATTTAATTTGGAAAGGCAAAATATCAAAAAAAGTCAAAATTTGAATAAATAAAATTAATTGAACAAATAAGATCCTAGGTCTAAAAAAAATAGCTACCTATTTAACCAAAGTAACAATAAAATAATTCAAAAGTAAACATAAAAAAATGATGTGATGGTAAGAAAGCAAAACAAGACAAAAACTTAACTCATTAAAAAGTGAGAAGATTCACTTCTCTTACATCATTAAGAACATAATGAAATCAACACAAAGCACAGGAAATTGTTCTAATAAGACAAGAATCTTGATTTCCTAGGTGGATTACTAAAAAAGGTAACAAATCAACAAACAACAACAGCAACCACAACAAAAACTCCAAAGTTTAATAATCTCTTATTGAGAGAAGACCAATAATCAAAGAACACTTCGTTGTTTTAACAGAGAAAAAGCCAAACTCTAGTCTTGCATTTATGTACCATAAATACTAAAACTCTTAAAAAGAAAAACTTATAAATAAAACCACTTAGTATTATCCAGCTTTGATATCACTGATAAGATTCTTTTTCAAGAATTCTTTTTCCCAAATTGCCTGTAACGTTCTTACACATTCAGTTTTCTTACACATTCAGTTTCACCTTTTATTTAGAGCAAAATTACTCTTTTCCCATTCCAAAACCACATCCTGCATACCCTTTGCGTACAATGCTATTTCACTTCACCCTTATTATTTCTAGTAGTTTTATGTTCACATATTGATTATAATGTTTAACCATTAGTAACCTTTACTTCCTACAGAGAAATCTAGGGAGTAAACAGTTGTGAATTCTGTAGTAGACTGCCAAATTTTAAGAACATACATGTCACAATTTGTATCGGTATATGCTTCCTCGTAGTATAACTTTTCAATGTGGCAAAAGAACGTGTTTATTAACAGACTCAAGTATATTTAGCTTCTCTATGCCATATGAAAATAAGAAGCCCAAAGCATAAAAAAAAAACTTAAATGTAGGCTTAATAATGAATGTTTCAGTAGGTTCTCTTATTTAGAAATTATGAACCGATATCTATGACTTAACTCTAAGGTTGCAAGTTACCAAAAAAGATGTTGGAAATATTTTCAGGCAGACATGTGATAACAGTAAACAAAACTGGAATCATCTCTAGTTATTTTTGTTAATTCTTTTTATAGCTATGTGCATGTCAGACAAGTATCACAAAAGCAAAAACCTAAAAAAAGGTTATATGGGGATTCTTTTGTTTGTTTTACTGCTATGCTTGAAATCTATTATCTATCTATCTATCTATCTATTATCTATCTATCTATCTATCTATCTATCTATCTAATCTATCATCTATCTATCCTATTCATGTGTACATGTCATCAATCGTCACCATCAATATGCCCTGATGTATTTTTTTCCATACATTTGTGACTAACAGGAGTTATTTTAATTCCAGAATGTATGTCCTTGGAGTGAAAGCTAGTGCTCTGAAGATGATGCACGTTCCCAAAAGATGCAGGAAGGAAGGTGCTAGGACCCACTAGAGAGCAGGGATGTAGCAGCACTGATTGGTTCTTCACCTTCTGTGGCTAAAGCCTGGCGAGATGCATCATGTTAGCGGAACTCTTATCTTGTTTTCTAACTACGGGGATAACCACCAGGGTTGGCAGGATAAACTTTTATGATGCCAAAATACCATCAATAAACCACAGTTCCATGTTCTTCAGTGGTGCCCTTATGATGTCACATTAACTATCTTACAGGACCATAAGCCTAACTTCATAATACTTAATCTGCAATAAACCATCTCAAGTCATCAATGGAAAATTCTCAATACCTTTGATTTAAAAACCTCAAATGATCAAAATCTACATTTATTTTATGGTCATTTGCGATTTTATTTTTTAAATACCTGATCTCACTGGGAAGGAAAACATCCCTGTACGTAATTGTTATACTTCTAGCTAATCTACCTTATTTTCTGTTGTATTAAGTAGTGGAGGGTCTTTTTGAGGTTTTCTATCTGGTGGTAGAGCCCAGCAAAGAACCCGGACAAATACTATGACACAGTAGGTAATCACCTCTTAAAACATAGCAATTCATTACTCACCAAGACCAAGCCATTTATTATAAACAAATACAAAGTTGTTAAAGAAAGGTACATTTTGCCTTACCTTTTTGAATTGGAATGTGCCGCTTTTAATATTTTATATTATATAAAAATACATAATATATTATATGTGAATAAGTGTTTGATGTAAATCAATATTTTATATTTATATAATATATAATTATATAAAAGATAAAATGGGAGGTACCAAAAAATAAAATGAAATCTCAGAGAAACATTTGGTGACATATTTTGTTTTGCCTCATTATTACCTACCTCCTAAAATATATTTTCCTCGGATTAGAATATAGTAAAAACACTTAATCCAACCAAATGACATTTACCATTTTAGAAATCTATTTTAATTCTGTCCAATTAGTTTTAATTTTAATTTTAAAAACTAATTTTAAAGCTAATTATGCTTTTAGGCAAGAGATCTAATCGCTTAAAGAACTCTCTGACTCCAAGTTCTAAGAGATTTCTCTCACCAGAGGTTAAGCTGAAAACCTTCATGGACAGCTTGAAGGCAAGATGCTCCATTCAAGCATAGCTTATTTACTTTGTGCACTTGATTTCTCAGGTTTTACTCTAGAATTCTAGTGACCTGTGCCCATTATAAAATATACAATATTTTTGGGAAAATGAGCTCTTTGTAATTGTACGTTTGTGCATTTTCAGTCCTGTCTTTGCAGAAAGTTTCGGCAAGAAAACCAAAAGGAAGAAAATGATTACATTATCGTTTTCTGTATGAAAATAGTGAGAGCCCAAACTGCCGTATTTCTGATACCACAGGGTCAGTAAATTTACAGTAGCTGTTGTAACTTTTCTCTTACGATTACAATCAAGCAGTTTTTATGTTTGCAGAGTACGAAGCTAGACTGTCCTGTTTTTTTAAACAAAGAGTTTTATTGAAATGACTATGATGCAACCATTTTGATTAATCATCACATATATAGATAACTTATTTAAGGAAATCCTTTTCTTACTTTAGCTCATTCTGAGATGTCGTGTAATGCTATACATAGGGAATAGGTCCTGAAGTTAGAAAGCCCATGGTCAGATTCCTACCTCTGGGACTCATCTGCTCTGAGGTCTTGACCACATCACTGAATCGCTTTAAACCATATTCTCCATCACCTGTAAAATGGTGGTAATAACAGTGCCTACTTTGTACGCTATCATAATGATTAAATGGAAAGATAACTATAAAGCACTCAACACAGTGCACGGCATGTGTAAAGGGTTGATGTATTAGGGTTTATCACTGAGAGCAGTGATGACATCATTCTGCCAGTATGATTCCTGCGTCTGTAATTTTCTCCCATAAATATGAAAGGACTCCATTTTTCATTTGTACTCTAATCTTTATATTATCACTTTAACTAATAGATCCTTGAAGTATTGGGGGGGCATAGAAACTTGGAAGGCCATTCAGTTCACTTTTCTGAAACACTCAATTTTGTTTGTGGTTATGTTTCCAAGATATTTGCAATATGAACAACGGAGATAAAAAATAACTTCTTGACCTCAAAATATCAAAAACATCTTTCTAGTTTTCAAATTATACAATGATGACAATTTGCATTTAGCAAAACTAAAGCCACATTTTTGTCTTTCTATAACTTGATGTAAGGGAATTCCCAGAGGCCTCTCTCTGGAGCTTTTTTGCATACTAATTGTTCAGTGGTTTAAATCACAGCAGCAGCACCATCTATTGGGGACTTTTTCCTGAAACAAATGTTTCTGCAATTCTGGAAAAAAAATATAACAAAATAAATTTATGTTCATTTCAAGTCTTCATTGAGATAAAGAGGAAAGTTTATTTGTAAATAATTTCTTCCAGTGAACATATCAGAAATTGGTAAGAATGGTTAAGTCAATATCGCATGGCATCCAGGGGGTGCAGTACACTTTGAGACATTAAAAAAAAGGGGGGGAATTAAGTATCGAAAGTAATAGGCCTTACGGGAGAATAAGTCTTCCTTAATTATCACAGTCTGATGCTTGCATGCCTTTCCCTGCTAAATGATTGGGGAGATACAACAATCTTGTCGAAAATCCAACCCCTTGTCACTCCTTTGTGCCAAGGTAATTCAGATGCCATGGATGAAGAGTAGATTAGGCCATGATCCACTGATCATAGCTTTCTGTTGGGTTTACAGCACCAGATGGCTTCATTAGTCTCAACAGTTCTCAATCTCTGTCTGTCAGGGAGACCAGATGTAGTATCTACCTTCTGGAGAAATGCATTCCTAAGATTGAATACAAGAAATAAAATAGGAAACAGACCAAAGAATTGAGATACTTACCCAAGCCAAGGTAAGTGGCTCTGTCACCTCCCCCTTCTAGAAAAGCAAGGTTTCAATGCTGGTGCAGCTAGAGGCACAGGGAAGCATTTTGACAGGGTAAGTTTTGACTATAAACATTTGTTTATATTCAACTTTCACACACCCCCGGACACACATGTGTGTGTGATTATATAATAAAACATACAGAGTTCATGTTTTTGACCAGTGCAATTTGATCTTGCATTTATTTTTTTGCGTGTCTTAGGTTAGATCTGTATTCGTTAATATCTTGTAAAATATGCCAAAATGCTGGGTATGGTCCTCCACCCAGCTCTGTTCAGAATGGACTTCGCATCATGCCTTATTTTTATCTTGCTTTATATCTGTCTTTTAAGGATTTGACTAATTCTAGCATGCCTTCTGTCTTCTCAAGCAATTCACCACACAAGGCAAACAGAAATAAAACTATAAAAAAGGGCTATTGTATCTTAACCTTCATGTGTAAAAACAATGGAACTTCCCCATATCTGTCCCATCCACTTTAATATTTCAAGGTTAGTTTATGAGCTCTACTCTGCCATGTGTCTGCCAAATACCCAACCATATTCAGTGTGGGAGGAGAGGTCACCAGGAACCTTTTAGTTGGAAAATTAACGGGTGTTCAGTATTCAGTGTCAACACCCAAATAACATTCTCCTTGTGTGTGAAAAAAGTAAATTACGTTATTCACTTTAGTAAACTTGCATTCAAATTTCTAGGGTTCCCCCTACACACACCCAGCCCACCCACGAGTTTACCATGAGTTAACCTGGATACCCTCCAGGCTATGTTTTTAACAAGAAATTGTAAACTCTTGGCACATAATAGTGTGTCTTTATTTTTCTATCATCATCCATGAGCACACTATCTGGCCCTTAAGCAGCAATGTGTAAATGTTACGGAATGAAAAGGAAACATTTACACCCTGATCTCAAAAGAATGGATTTCTTTTTATAAGTAATATAATTGCTTTCTCCACTGACAGTGTACAGTTCCAGAACAAAAATATGCCATGACATCCCGACATGGTGCTTGGGAATATGAAAAAAAAAAAAAAAAAAGATAGGTATCACATTTTCATGTACTATATCCAGCGATAGACTTCTCTCTAAAAGTATATCATTCATGACCGAATAGTTACATGTTTGTTAAAAAAAAAAAAAGATATGTTAGCAATTCAAAGATAAATATTGATTTTAATGTTAATTTTAAAGCTGATAGGAATCTTTAAGATCCATGCAAAACATTGTAAAAAAATCCATGTAAACAAAACACTGGAAATGAGGAATTTAGAATATTTGCCAATTTTCCCAGTTAATTTGGTTATACTTTAAATATTATTCTTATCTTAAGTCAGTTCCATAGCAAAGCACCCAGATTCACAATAAATGCTCATTTATAGTATGAAGTCAAGGAAATGTTAGGATGCTCTCTATCCGACAGGACTTTGAGAGTGTAAGAGATTTATGGGAGCATTTTAAGATGAATAAAGTAAGCAAAATACTCAGGAGTTCCACATCCCAATATATTGCCAACATTCTCCAACTCAAGTAGGGTTTTTGTTTTGTGTTATTTTGTTTGGCCACCCGAAACAAATTCAAAAGGAGAAATCAGCACTCCTGACAAATATGAGGCACAATGATAAAAGGTAAGGCAGAGCTGGTCAGGTTGCAAGCAATGGCAGCGGCTCATTAATAAGTAGTTCCATTCTGTTAGGATGACTCCAGTGCAAAGCAGCGTTCTAACCCCGGGGAGTCCTGCCATGGGCATTAAGAAGAGGGAATGAAGATTTCTTTTCCAAATTAAGTTGTCAGGAAGCTCATTTACACTACACAGTGAGTGTATGTGGGCGAGCTGATGCAGATGATGATTTATGATGCTATAGACACTTAGGTGATTTTGGTGATGGAAATCCATAGCAAAATCCACTTAGGAAGATAAAACAGAGCTCCTATTATCTGTTGGAGGTAAAACCACACAGCTTTTGCCCTTACAAATTTCAAGTTACCCTACTGGGTTTGGGAATGGAAAGAAAGCTCATTTACTTAGAATTCAGATTTTGGTGGAATGTTATACAAACTCACACACAGAACATTTTTTTTTAAGTTTATATTCATTGGATCTACTTTAAAGGAATTTTGAAAAGACTTTTTTTCTTTTTTTGAAGGGATGGGTGAAGACTGGATCTGAGCAATCCCATCATCGATAGCTATGTAACGTATATCTAAATGTTAGATATTTAATATCTAAATTAAATTAAATTAAAATATCTAAATGTAAATTAAATTAAAATTAAATTAAAATATCTAAATGTAAATGAATTGTAGCTCTCTATCTGCAAAGGCAGTAAATACACCTTTTGGTGAAATCTATCCATAAAAATTAGGTTTTAAAAGGCTAGGCAAATACATAAACATACTTGATTAATAATGTACATGGCCATCATCAGCTAACATCTTCATAGTGTTCTCATAAAAAAAAAAAAAATTCTGAACACAAAAATCATAAAATGATAAAAACCAAAATGGAAATTGTATTTTGCCTTACTTCAGTATTTTTGGTGTATATTTGCTCCTTAAATGCCAAGAAAATTAACTTTCAGAGTCTTTTGAGAATGTATAGGCTTTGATCTTACATGTTAATTATGTTTGTAATCTCCCATTTTGGTAGCAAAGTGTCTGCTTTAGAAACAGAGTCCCACTGACAAGTAAATTCCTACATAAGCAATGTAAAAGGGCAAATCCTCATTGTAGTTCTATGGTCAATCTAATTTTATATTTTTTACAAGTGTTTTTACAGAGTGCACAGAGAAACATTTAGAATGATTCAATGTAACCTGCTTCTATGAGTTCCATCATTTATTTACACCACCTTAAATATAATGTCACAGCCTTTCATTCATGTGAATTAGATTATTATATACTTCCTGTGCTGTAGAAATATAAACATTAACTATTTATTCACAGCAACGTTTTCTTATTGCAATATTTATTTCCTTATAAAAGATTGCAAAATCATGGGGACATAAATTGACAGAACATTCTTTGCTCCTTTTGCTATATACGAGGCATGCTGGAGCAACCAATACTTTTGTTTTGCTTGTATAAAATGATTCAACAAATTCTCCTCTCACCTATTTCCAGATTCCAGGAGAATGTGGTCAACCTATGTATTTTATTTTATTCATTGATAAAAATCAGGTGTATATGTTCATGTACTTACAGGCAAATGATCTATATGTAACAGTTACTATGTATGTGACTTGGTATCAATGTCCTTAAGATATCAAGGAAATATTACAACTAAAATTAAGGATTCAGCAAAGGTTTTGGTTTGCTTTATGTCTTTCCTAACTCTTCTGATGCTTGATATCACTGGGTTTTGTTAAAAAACATTTTTTTCCAAACAAGTAAATATGTAATCTCTACAGGATTCCATGAGTGTTCATGCCAATATCTGATAGACTTTCTTGCCTTGCTCTAAGCAGTCATAGTAATCACAAACTTTAAAAATGTAAATAATTTCATTATACATGAGTTCATTGATCAAAAATATTAGGCTGCAAAAAAGGCTCAGGAACAGATAGTAAACACAGTTTCTCAAGACCTAGAGTTGAAGCAGGGTTGTGTTTCAAATTAGAATATATTTTAAGTTAAAAAATAGTGTTGTTTTAAAAGCATTTACAGTTTAGTAGGATTAACATTTATTGGCTAGACCAACTCATTATTATAATGCCAAAATATTGATAACTCAGTTTTTCCTTGTGTTAAAAATATTACAGTTGTATATTTTTATAAAATATTGGTATCACATCCTGGAACGGAAAGGGAGGCATACAAGACAGTCAAAGAACATAATTAAGAATGGAGTTACTAGGAAAATGCAGAGATTTTGACATGTTCATATTACCATCATTCTGAAAAATCAAATTAAGCTTCCAAAGTGCTACAGTTTTAATAAGCTAGTGGGGAATATGGAAATTAAGCATCACATAAAAGTATCCTCTTGTCAGATGTTTGTTTTAAATACTTTTAATGAACTGCATGGGGAAACATCCGACTTTCCAGAAACATGCTTCCTGCCACATAATGCCTCTTGTAATCAACGGTGCCTTGCACATCTGTGTGACCTCACAATACCTGTAGCCTTGTGAGTTGGGCAGGACATGTGGAGGCTCCTGCCCTCGCTCCACAGGGGAAAGCTGAAGCTCAGAGGTACGGATGTTCAAATCAGAATGCACATTTTCCAGATGTCACTTTCGTTCCCCAGTTAAAGGAAAATATATTTCAAATTTTTATCTGACCTACATATTTTTGTAGACCACACACAGGAGCATCATCTCCCTCCAAGATCCTTAGCCAGACAGAACTCGGGCAGCAAAACAACTTCAGAAAACCTACTGTCGTGGCTTCTCCCTAATGTAGTTTTTGGCATCCAGCTCCAGATAGAAATAAATAAATAAATAAATAACTGGCAGGAGTGGGATAAACAGGATGAAGCTTTTTTCCTCAGACAAAATAAACTCCTGAAATATGCTTATTTTTAGACTCATCAATTTAATAACTTATTAGACAGCATAACCAAATAAACAACCTGTATGTAGTAAAGCTGTAAATACAAATATGTGCATTACATATTAGGAAGCAAAAAAAATAACACATATGCATGTATTTTTCTATCTCGGAAGGGTGATATTGTCCCCTAATGAAGTTTGCTGCTTGTCTGAAATTGAACGGTAGGTTTAAAAAATTAGGGACAGAGGACTAATTCACTAAGGGCAGTAAAACACAGAAGAAAAACATCTGCTAGCATCCTACTGCTTGCATCATCAGCATTAATAAACAACGCTCATACGTAGAAGGTTGTCTCCTAATCACAGAGGCAAAATACACAAGTGTTTTTTGGTTGATATTTCTTGATTTTTCTTTTCCTAACAAAATAAAATAGCATGTTAATTTAAATTAAATTCTGTACCTTATTATGCTGTCCACCTAAGGCCAGTAAAACTTAGACTCTTCATCAAACTATATATTTTTTGCACTTCTATCATCCTCACAGAGTTTCTTATTTGAAAATGGAATCCAATGCTTCCCCATGCTCACATGGATCTTAGAAAAAATTGATGCTATATTGAAATGTCAGTTTCTTTTATGTCCATGTTCACTGATTGAAGTATTGGATTGGGACTTGACCATATCAATGATTATATGTGATGAAAGCAGATTGCCTATCCATAAAGCCTTTTTAATGCTATCTTTTTCACATATCTCCCCCCAAAATCTTCTTGTGTGAAAAATACATATATAGAAATTGAAATGTACTTAAGTGTGCAATTTCCATCTAGACCCATAGCTAGATCTGCATACGAGTGTGCATTTGAGTGTGTGTTTTCAAGAGGCACGGTGTGGATCTCTTTTCCCCGAGGCCTTGAACCTTGGTCTTTACTTCCACACCTAGTGGGAGTTGGGAAACGATGCGAAGGGAGAAGAACAAGCCAGACATCAAACCCATTTATTCTGAATCTTAAATTATGACTTTTTATCATCAATATTTTGGTTACATTGTGACACAAAGGACAAAGTAACATCCGCTGTGAGGTCTCTTCTTCGATTGCTTTGGGATTTAGTAACATTTCCTTGGCATATGCATCCTGCACCCATTGACTCCCAGCTGTATTGTAATACTATTGTTGTACAAGGGGCCAAAGAAGAAGGATTTGCAAAACTGCTCCCAGGGTGCCTCCGCCAATACCTGTACCGCTGTGACTTGCAGGTGGCTTCTCGCCAGGTGTCCGCGGGGAGTGTCAACACACCTCTTTCCTTGGCAGATCAGAGGAGGATCCTGAGGGAGACTGGCTGGTCCTGTTGGCTTTGAAGCACCTGATCCTGGTGTGCTGGCACAGAGGTGGGTGCAAATAGACGGAGACAGGCTGCTGGGAAGACCCAGGTACACTGGACCAAGAAAGCGTGTGTGTAGGAGACTTGGTCATTACAGCTTCCGTCCTCATCAGACGTGATTCAGGCCACCCAGGAACATCAAGTTCTTAAAGTATTCCAGAGCATTAAAAAAAAAGAAAGAAAAGAAAAGAAATTCCAGCTTGTTGGTTCTAAAGGTGCGTCTGAGAGAATCTCTTGGAAAGAAGAAGCAGAATCGTCCATCTGTTATTTGTACTTTGATATACAGGTACCTTCTGTTTGGTTTGTTCTCAACCAAAACAAAATACATAGGCATTCTTTGTGTTGTTTTGTTTGGTCTCATTCAAGAATTCAACATACATTTGTCTCCCCATCCCAGCACAAAAAAAAAAAAAAAAAAAAAGAAGTAGGGGCAAGGAGGGAGAGCTGAATGTGGAAAGAAAAGTAAAGCTTTTCCAGGAAAACAAAACAAAACAAAACAAAACAAAACAAAACAAAAAACCACATACGCACACACACAAACAATACAAAGCAAAAGTCGAGGTCCAATCGTGCAAAATTTGCTTCTCCGGATAAAGCACTTCTTGACAGATTCACAATGTCCCCTTCCCCCTCCCGAGGCCTCCCGTCCACCCTGGGGGAAAATACAGAATGAAAGTGAAGCCATTCTTTTTCTTTAAGGCTGAACAGACACACAAAGAACACATTTCAAGGACTATCCGGCGGGTGGCGATTTGCAGGGCTCCTGCTCTGAGCCCTGCCTGCGACCTGCCATCCATCCTGGGGTCAGCGGCACTCCTCATGTGGGGGCAACAATACAACGGACAAACAAAAGAAGAAAAGTCAATGGTCCCCACAATAAGATCCAATATTGACTTTACAATCACAGGTACAAATTGCTCAAATCGATAATTTCATTTCTCCTTCAGACCTTGTCGTCTAAAACTATTTAGAAGCCAGGTTCCCGAGGAATGGTCAATATTCAAAGAAAATACTGGAGATTTAGAAGGAAATCATTCTTCTACCTCAACCGTCTGACGGAGGTGGGAAATAAGTGGTCCTATTCTGGCAAGTTCAGGGAGTTGAGGAAGGGCAGATTCCTGGGTCCAGATCACAATTTGTCCCACCGTCTGGGGGCTCTGTGTTTATAGAGGAAAAACCAAAAAGCCCGAGAACGTGGAGTACTTCCAGCCGCCCATGAGGTTCCCCCTCTCCAGTTTGAGATGCACTTTGTCTTCCCTTTCCATCAGCAGCAGGACCCCGTTGCTGGCAGCTTCTCTGGTAACGTCCTGGTCTCCTGCAAAGGCTGAGATCACCGGGTAGCCGTTCTGCATTAAACTGACCTGCAGTGCAGAGGGTAAAGCTCAGCAGACCATGCAGGACCCCACGGGCACACACTCGTTCTCTGCCCCCCCCACGCCCCCTGCCCTTTCCACAGAGCCACCCCAAGGGCTTGGCCCAGAAGATGTGACAGCTTCCGTGCTGGAGGCCCCGGGGTCAGCCCACTCCCTGGTCGGCCCAGATGCACAGAGGGTATGACAGGATCTGCAGCCATGGGGCGACAGCAGTCCGAAGCTGACAGGGTCCACACAGCCTCAGAGCTACCCACCTGGATGGTTTGTCTGTTGTACACTTTGACCACGTGGAAGCTGAAGCTATAAATCCCTTTTCTCGGGGCTACAAATATACTGGAGGCAAGATCGAAATGGTTGCCAATGTTTACTAACACCTGAAAAAGAAGAGGGAATACAGCACAAACATAGCAAGGCCCTCTTCAGCATCTGTTTTACTCAGACTGGCAAAATCACCAACATGGGTGCCTCCAAGGGCCGCAGAGCAGCACGGGACACCCCAGGCAGGGGGCCAAACCTGCCCCCCATGCGGGGGGCTGCGGGGGGCGGGGGCGGGTGGTAAAATACCCTATGCCCAGAGGGATTTGAGAAGAATCCAAATGGATTGTAATCAACAAAGGTGTTGAAAAGTGTATCTTATGTATGCATTCAAAAAGTGGGTGCAAATTTTCCACGTTGGGGGAAGGCAGAGAAAAAGGAATAGAAGACAATGGGCGCCTGGGTGGCTCAGATGGTTGAGCGTCTGCCTTCGGCTCAGGTCATGATCCCAGGGTCCTGGGATCGAGTCCCGCATCGGGCTCTCTGCTCCTTGGGAGCCTGCTTCTCCCTCTGCCTCTCTCTCTCTGTCTCTCATGAATAAATAAAAAAAAAAAAAAAAAAAAAAAAAAGGAATAGAAGACAATAAGGTGGTCGGTAAACAAATGGAATTGAGTCTGTTCAGAGGTTTGTGGGATCCTGGGCTTTCCACGTGAAGTTTACTTTCACAAATAGAGTGCCACGCCAGGCTGAATGGAGGGAACTAGACCAGGGCTAAGAGGCCAATTCAGGGAAATAACTTACATCAGCTCAAGCTTGGCCCTTGACTTCATGTGCTCCAGGAGAGAATGGACTGCGAGGGGTTTTTGTCGCCCTGTGTCCCCAGCCCCTGGCACCCTCCCTGGCAGCACACAGTAGGTGCTCAATCGCAGGTGCTGAGTGGAAGACCGGGTGGATGAACACTCGCTGCACCTGTTTCCTTCACTTTCCTCTGAGTAATGTGTTTGTTCCCTTGGCTGAGCTCTGATGTCATGCAAATAAGCTTGAATAAATGGAGTGGAGACAGCAGTTGGATACCCTGAGCTCAAACTACAGGAGCGTGCAAAGACTAATGACAAAATTAGCCGGAGGATGTGAGGTCACATGACCCTGCAGATGATTTTTCTCAAATGCAAGGGGGATGAGAGTGTTACAGTGTCACAAGCAGAATTTGCAGAGTGGAGGATCCCTCATGATGACCAATTCCCTGTCAGGTGTTTAAGGGAGAATTTGGTCACCTGTCTGGATTCCATCCCCACTTCTACTCACACACAAATGCACAACTCGATTACAATAATAAAATGGCCCTCTTGGTGTTCTGGGCTTTTAAAGCAAACAGCCAGCAACAACAGAACCCTAGGTTAAGAATCCTGCCGTCTGCTCAGAAAATAAATTTCAACCGAATACCTCTTGCTGTTACTCCTTACACACTCATTGTAGCCGAATGACACACAATCCTCACAGCAATGTGCGATCTGCCCACGACAACCGCTGTCACCACTCGGGAAATAAGCCCGCACCAGCTTCTTCAAGGAGCTCAGGGCACCTTACTTCATTCCCTCTCGCCTGCAGGGCTCACACAGACACTCAGGGCTCTATTGTTCAGATCATAAGCTGCACAATGCCTGCTCTCCGTCTCTTTCAGCCTAGGCTCTCAGTCCACCTTACAAGGCTTTAAAAAAGAATAAAGCGTTCTCCCTCCTAGCCCTCGGAGCTGTTTCTTCCAATTCAACTACTTCAACTCTTTCCCATCGGTTTTAAATTCAGCAAACTGGTAAATTTAGGGCCTTGCTGTTGATGAAAGAACACCCAAGGAGCCCAGAAAAGCAGGTTTCACTTACTCCCTAACTGGGGAACCAGAAGAACAGCATTTTACCTGCCCTGCCATAGTTAGCTCATCTATAAAATTAGAATCTTACTACAACTTATCTTGCCCTACATCACAGAGTTCTCTTGACACCCAAGTGAAATGATGGGAGGTAACTAATGATAACACGTGAAGAAGAACGTATTAATAGAATAAATAGAGAGCAAATACCCATCTTATTGTTCTCTGCTTTATCTGGCCATATTTAAAATCAATAGTTTTAGTTTAAAAAAAAACTGTTTAAAAACAGATGAAAAAGGGATTTCCCCCAAAACCTCAAAACTTTAAGTAGTTAATCCTTAGCAAGGATTAAAATAAATTAATCCTCTGGCCTAAAAAGAGACAATGGTGTGTGTAGGTTTACCATCACTGAGGTGTGAGGATTGGTTAACAGAAAGGAAGTCAATTAAGTGTGGCCAGAAAGCCCAATACTCTGTTTTAGTGGGAAGCATGATGGCAAAAGGAAGGGACTGAGCAGGTAAAGCTTGGGAACCACTATAATGTTTTCAACTTGTTCCTGAAAAACAGAAACCAAGACGGGAGGGCACAAGAGGAAGGTCACAACCTCCAGTCCTGAGCCCAAAAACCCAGAGAAGGGATTGCCAAGGTCTGATCATTTATTGACCCTTCTGCTTTGAACCAAGTGAGTGAAGTTAAGTGGCCTAGGTTAAGTCTTTGATCCTTATTTTTTTAATCTATATAAACACACTATATATAATATTTATGTGTTGTATATATTTGTACATTACAGGATATATGTTGTATTTACTCTCTATTCCATCTATATAATAGCACTCTATTTTGTTTTGAATTTATATAACCATCCCTGCTTTTGCCCCCCCACTCTTCCCGACATTTTTCTTGAAGATAAGCATCCTCTCCCCAGTCCATTCCAAAATAAGCAGTAGGCACTGATTTTCTGATCGTTGGTTGAGACCTTTGGAGAACCCCCTTTTGGGGGTGTTTTCAATGCACTCAATCCCCAAGTTGGCCACCTGGATGACTGAAGCCCATCTACCACTAACGACAGCCCCCATCCCAGCGAAAAGTAAGATGTGCAGGTTCCTTTCGGGAATGCATTTCAGATCCCTTAGTTTTAAAGGACTGTCGGGCATCCGAGCTGCTGGCGATAAAAAAGCTACAATGTGAAAAAAGGGAAATGGTAAGGAGAGCTTCCTCGGAAAGGGAGAAAGGAGGAGGGCAGGGCGGAGCAGAGAGCGGGGAGAGCCTGGAGTCCCCAGCCCGCGCGCCCAGGCCCCCGCCCTCTCTACCCCGGGCGGGCGGCGAGGTGGCAGGCCGGCCGGCTGACCTGGTCGAAGTAGATGGTCATGGTGCGATTGCTCATCTCGGACGGCTCGTGGTTGGTGCTCCGCGTGGCGGAGAAGGCCACCTTGGCGCTTCCGGAGCGCACCGAGATGCCCAGGGAGGAGGTGACCGCGCCGTCCGCCGACGGGCTCGAGTCGCACACCACCAGGCACTTGCCCTCCAGCACAATGGGCTCCGTGTCGTTCTGCGCCCGCACCGGGCAGCCAGCCGGCAGCAGCACGAGCAGCAGGGCCAGCGCCGCCCCCAGGCAGGAGCCGCAGCCAGCCGGCTCGCGCAGCGCCCCCCGGCGCCCGGGCATGGTCAGCGGCGGCCCACGGGGGCCCCGGCCGGGCGCCGGCATCCGCGTTGGCAGGGGGGCGGGCGGCGCGCGGGGGCGACGGCCGACAGGGGCTGGAGGAGCGCCGGAGGGCGCGCAGGGCTGCGCGGGGCCGGGGAAGCCTCCTTTGGCCTCGGTGCCCTGCTCTGACGGTCAAGGCCGGGGTCGTCCTCAGAAGAAAGGCTCCAGCGGACCTGTCGGGGCAAAGAAGCCGAACGCTTAGACTGGGAGGCGAAGCTGTGGGGGGAGGCGGGCACGGGGAGCAGACGCCTGCAGCGCAAGGGCCCCTCTCCCTGGAGTCCACCCTCGTAGTCCCGCACACAGCCACCCCTTCCCGGGTTGGCACAACGGGTCCGAGGAACGCCCTGGCGCGCTGGGCAGGGCATCCCTGAGGACTCCCGGGTGGCGCGCGCCGGGGGTGCGATCAGGTAAGGGGCCCGAGGTTCTGCAGGGCCTCGGCCCTAAGGCACGGTCGGTGACCTCAGAGACGCCACCCCACCCCGGCCCATTCTGCAAAGGCGGAGAGGGGCTAAGATGCTGGCAAAGAGAGAAACTGCTCAAGGTTTGTCGCCTTCATTTTAGCGGCATTTTCTTCAAAG
The DNA here is from genome assembly GCF_029215605.1 of Mirounga angustirostris. NCBI lineage: Eukaryota > Metazoa > Chordata > Mammalia > Carnivora > Phocidae > Mirounga > Mirounga angustirostris. The sequence continues at coordinate 5,857,320 of NW_026991722.1, read as the reverse complement.
CCACACCAAGAAACCTTTTTCCGTTCTCTGCTTTCCCTTTCATCCTCTAGTTTTCCATCCTGGATATTTCTTCTTCTTATTATTATTATTTTAAGCAGTCCACGTAGGTAAGATCGTATGCATTTTCCGCCCAAAAACAAATCCCAAGGAAGCTCCTTAGGGTGAATAAGATTAAGAGGAAAAAATAAAAAAAGAAGAGAGACTCTAAAACCAAACACCCACTTCCAACGTCCCCGCGGCCCGCGGCGAGCTCTTTGGAGAAGCCCCTGCGATCGCTCTCTCTGGCGCAGGACCAGAGGATTGCACCGATCAGCGTCCCGAGCTTGGCTTACTGTGCAGCTTTTGTTCCTAGACTCCGGCCCTTCCTCTCCGGCCTGGGAGGCAGCCCCGTAGCTTCCTGCTAACTTGAGCGCGCGTTCGCACTTTTCCCCGGCCCTCTCTTCTCCCACCAAACTAGACAGGCCATTTCAATACCCAGTCGGAGAAACGAAAAGCAAAGAAGCCGCTCCCCTCACCGCCCACAGCCTCCGTACAACTCCTCCAACAGTCTACCTAACAAGAGAGAAGTTGTTTCTCCAGGAGTAGCCTCTCCGCGGCCCCAGCACAAAATGATTTCGATATTCTCTCTCTTTCGCCCTCTCCAGAACGCAGACTCTCGAAGTTCCTCATTAAAACATACGCATGGATGCAATTAACGTGCGGATCGTGGAGGACAGGCTTGGGTTTGGGTTACCTGGAACATCCATGATGAGCGAGCAGCGCTGTCCGCGAAGTTGTTCTGCTTAAAGAAGATGAGGGGAGCTGGCGGGAGGAGACTCGGAGCGCAGCCCTTCTCCCAGCGCCTGGCCAATAACCGCGCCGCCCCGCCCTGCCCCTTTCCCGCGACGGCCCGCGCCCGCTCCGGGTACGCCCCACGCCGCGCACCCTGGTGTCTCGCGCCGCGCCCAGAACCCGCACGCCGGGTACCCTTAGCGCGCCGCGCCTGGCCTCGGGTCCGCATGCCCCGCGCCCAGCATCGCAGCGCGCGGGGCCCGGCGCCCGCACTCCCAGGGTCCCGCTCCGCGCAGCTCCTCCGCCCCTCGCGCCCTGCACCGCGCAGCGCCCGGAACCCGCACACCCCGCGCCCTGCGCAGCGCCCCGCGCTTCGCACCGGTCATGTTCCAGGCCCCGCACCGGTTCTGCACCGCACCCCGGCCCACAGTCTAGGAGGGCCCTTCGCGCGCAGCGCGCCCGCAGCGTGTCTGTCTCTGCCGGGCCCCTCAATCCCGGCCTCTCCTCTAGTCTCCGGACGGCACAGCCATCGCGATCGCGCGGAGGACTGCGCGCACTGCCCCCTCCCGGGCTCGGCACCCGCTCTCCGCACCCCCGCTGCACCCTGCACCGCCCAGGTCCGGCTCTCACCCAAACACCCAGGGCGAATTCCTCCCAGACGCCTCGCTTTTAATAATTAGGCACCCTCAAAGCACCGCTCGCGCCTCTTCTTTTCGATTCTTTCTTTTCTTTTCCAAATTCCCTCCAAGTCTTAATCCTCAATAGAGTGACTACTTTCATAATTAAGGGGTAAAGCAGTTTTCTTTAAAAATAAAAATAAAAGGAATGGACTGGAGAGAAAAAGCTTGGGATTTTAATGGCTTAAATGCTGTAGTTCCGGAATCTTCAGTTTGGGAAATGTCAGATTTTGGCAGGGATTAAAGAGGCGCCTCCGCCTGGGTTTATGTTTCTGCGCCTCTGAACCTCGGGGCTCCTGGAGCGCATTGGCACACGCGCTTATTTATTAAAATGCCTACTCTGAGCTCTAAAGACCTGGGGAGACGCGCTGGTTTCCCAGCTGCGCCCAGAGCGCGGGCGAGAAGCGCAAGCACGGACGTGGGGCGCCACCTACGGGCGCTGGGGCCTCCCTGCCGCAGGCTGCGGGCGAGCAAGCTCCGCGGGGGCGGCGGAGTCCAGGGGACAAGGATGAGGCTTGCTGATGGTCTTCTCTGACCCAAAAGAGCAGTCCGGTCCTCTGCAAAAATGTAACGGCCATCAACGATCTTTCCGGTATCCTTCAATACCCTCGCTCTGACAAGACAAGCGGTGCTCTTGCTTTTACAGATCTTCGCTGCTCTAACAAGCGACTCTGCCAGGATGATGGATGCTGCAGTCAGTTTATCACTGGTTATCACTGTCCGCAAAACGTTTGCACAGACCACTGAGCAGTATAGTCTGTGCCTCCCTGAAACCATACTTAAATGTACGCTCTCCTACGACCTGACGTTTAAAAAAAAAAATTGTAAAAAAAAATACGTAGCGCTTTTGACTTGCATAAGGTGCCTTTGCCGACAGGTTGATCAAAAATAAACTGTAAGAAAAACATAAAAAATAAAAATAAAAAAATAAACTGTAAGTCGGCCAATGCTGTTCATAAGAACAGAGCAAAAGTATTTCTTATTCCTCCAGACTTCATACCTGACCCTCTTTTGTTTGAAGGTTTCAGCCAGTGTTCTGGTTCCACTCTATAAACTGGGTCTTTTCGGGTAGGGGGTTTTCAAAGCTGTATTTCCCAGAGGCTCTCACGTGGCTTTTCTCCCTACTTAGAATTGACAAGGCCTCCTATCTGAGCAATGAGATTAAATTCATTTCCAATCAGTTTAACCGAAATGGATGTGTGGGAAGATGGGGCAAAGTAAAACAGAATTGCATATGATTACATGAGACAAAATATTTAGTATGGTTGTAAAAATGTGATGAAAAGAACTTCTGAGCCAAATGTTTTCTAACTAAACATACAAAATAGTAAAAGTATAAAACATCCCCCAAGCCTATTATCCTCCTAAGAATATTAGATGAAAATTAAGTACTTAATTTCAACATTTTTATAACTAGTGAGGCAGATGTACAGGGCTTTGTTGGGAAACTTTTTCAAAGCAATCATATTTTGCTGCCTTTTTTTTTTTTTTTTAGCTTAACAGTGGAAATTGTTAATTCTTACTTTCAGTTACTCATTTCAGTATTGCATCGATTTGACAATTTCTTATTGTCAAAATAAGCACAACTCTGCCATCCCGTCTATAGAGAAGACTGATTTGTGCACAAGAATAAATAGCAAAGGACACTAAGTCTATGAAGAAATGTGAGACACAGACTGATAATTAGACCAATTTGGGGATGCTAATTAAGTAGCAATACCTCTCACACATCTGTAAACCTTTAAATAACAACTCTATTAAGCAACTGTCTTAAATGTGCCATAAGCATTTCTTTTGACTAATGCAAATGCAAACACGCATGAACGAAATTATTATCATCACCTTTGCGGGGAATAAAACCAAAGCTCTTTTCCATGTGGCAATAAAACTATTTAAATTCTATAAATCAAGAAACCTTTAATATGTAGTGAGCTAAATCATGGACTTAGAACAGGAAGCATTCTTATATAATGGGGAAGAAAACAGGTTAGGCTTAAATTTAGGCTTGAGGCTTTTTTTTAAGAGAAAGTCATTGTGACAAGCACCCGATTGACAGAGAAATGGAATATTATTCATTCACTGATTGATTGTTCTATCTATAAGGAGACATTTAGGTTGTCTCCTTACAGGTTGTGATGGAATTGTAGCCCATAAACATGCTTAGAAAGATTTTCAGAATATAACCTAGATGTAAAGTGAAAATGTCTTCTGATTATTGCAGGAATTGCTTCTGTTCCATTTCCATGTTCCTAGAACTTGCTACTAGAACAGTGGTAGAGTCTTTTCTCTTTAAATGTAGGGACATCCCCATCCACAATAACGATGCTGACAAGGTCATTTACTGAGCATCAGTTATGTCTCAAAAATTGCGCCTTGTCTTTTATCTATGATTTAGAATACAGTTTAACACCCAGATCACCCTGTGGTAGACAGATGGCCACATAGAGCTTAAGAGAAAAGTATTCGAATGTTTTTTGTTTTTTGTTTTTAAAAAGAGTTGGGGGAGAGGGCTAGGACAATTCAAGTTCCCTTCCTTTCATTTGTCCTAAATATTTATCTCTAATAGAACTTAAAATTGATTTCTTTGGATAAAAATCCATCACTGAAATACATCTTTAGCATGCATTATAGTCTTTTCTTGCTTCTTTAAGCTAATATCAATATTTATGATTGTATTCTAAGGATGTGAAAAATATGATCCGCTATGTATTTCATACTATTGAATGTCAACGCTGTGTACATTCCTTTAAAAAATAAACATGTAAGCATTAATAAGCAAAAATTAGTTTTGTTTTTATTTTAACTTTAAGAATAATTGGCCAATATAATTGTATATATTTAAAGTGTACTTGGTGATGATTGGATATACATATACATTATAGAATTATTACCAAGAACAAGATAATTAGCACATTCATCACCTCACATAGTTAAGAGAGTTCTTTCTTTTTTATTTATGTGATGACAATGCTTAGGAGATCTACTTGCAGCAACTTTCAAGTATACAAACCGTATCATTAACTAGTCATCATGCTGTACATTAGATCCTCAGAACTTATTCTTATTACAGAAATTGGATACCCTTTGACCTACATCACCCCTTTTCCCCCTCCCCTCAGCCCCTGCCAGCAACCATCCTATTTTCTATTTCTAGATTCCACATATAAGTGATATCATGCACTGTTGTCTTTTTCTGTATGACTTATTTCACTTAGCATAATGCCTTCTAGATTCATCCATTTTTGTCACAAATGGCAGGATTTTCTCCCTTTTTGGCTGGGTACTAGTCCATTATGTATATATACCACACTTTGTTTATCTATTTATCCATTGACAGACACATAGGTTGTTTCCATACCTCGGCTAGATTGTTTCCATACCTTGGCTACATTGTTTCCATACCTTGGCTATAGAGAATAACACTGCAATGAACATGAGAATGTATCTCTTGGAGATACTGATTTCATTTCCTTCAGATAGATTTATACCCAAGAATGGGTTTGCTGCATCATAGGTCATTCTATGTTTACGTTACTGAAAATACAAATATCTAAAAACTTTTGTAAATATATTTCCAATGTGGTTATTAAGATGTGGAAAATAAATAATAACTCTAAATATTGCATTCTTTTAAGTTATATGTGCTAAATTGTTTAAATATCCAAGTTTGTATTTATCAATGTAGTTATAAACAGTATTGAAATATGTATTAACTCCAACATGTATAACAGCAATGAAAAGTATAAATACTCCATGTTATGTGGGCACTTTGATAAATTAGCAACATAAAAAAAAAATCTTTAAAAATTGAAACCAGTTCTCATTCAGTTCAAGAATTGTCAAAGGAACAATTGGTTTGTAATTGTTGACTGGAATTAGTAAATAATCATAATAATCCAGTCAAATTAGCTAAGAATTCTTTGACAGTTAAAAATTCCAGATTAGCTGAATTCAAGTCAATTAAGACCGTGCATTATGCAGTCATAGTAAACTAAACCAATTACCTCTGCCATTCAAAGAACATGCTTAACTGTTTTCAAAAACCATATAGCAACTATTTTTTCTGATATACATTTCAACATTCATTAAATATTCTTTAAAAACATGATTTTTTATTTTGTTTTTATTGGGGCACCTGGGTGGCTCAGTTGGTTAAGCGACTGCCTTCGGCTCAGGTCATGATCCTGGAGTCCCTGGATCGAGTCCTGCATCGGGCTCCCTGCTTGGCAGGGAGTCTGCTTCTCCCTCTGACCCTCCTCCCTCTCATGCTCTCTGTCTCTCATTCTCTCTGTCTCAAATAAATAAAAATTAAAAAAAAAAAATCTTAAAAAAAAAATTTTGTTTTTATTAACAGACTGATAAAATATAGAGCAACCTCTGGCCCCACATACTATTTCTACAACATTGCAAAATGAACATATTACATTATAAAGTAATCCTTTTTTCACTTTACAATGCCTTTGAAACTTAAAAAATAAGTCTAGACATTTATTTGGGGGTAAATATTAGAGTGTATGAGACTTTATGAGGCAAGAGTATTGAAAACATACAAAGTGATCTAGTCTCTTGTCACTCCAATGTCACATGCTACTTGATTCTTAATAAGGCATAGCTTAAAATCGGTATATAAGGCAAGTTAGCAACTTGATGGACTTCTAATACTTGAAATAAGGCATATCAGCAGAGAAAAACTATTGGTTAGAAATCAATCTTTTTTCGGCTATGTCTCATTGTCTTACACAATCCTAAGATTTAATTTTTTCTATTTTATGATAGGAAATGTCGCTATTGCTTTACCAAATTGGGTCAAGTGCCTCATGTTAGTCATTTTAATCCTATCAAAACAAAATTCTTTATAAACAAGGACGCCGTTTGTCAACTCTTATTTCTCAATACAAGAAAGTATTACTAGAGGATACGTCCTTTGGCAAACTCTTGCTAAAACAAACAAAAAAATATCGAGTGGCTCAGAAGGTATAAAGAATCTTTAATATACACCTAAAGCACTTCCTAAAGTTTAATGTGAGCACTCTTTCTTGTAGTGTAATTATAGAACTTTTATTTTTGGAATGAACTACATGGCTCTTTATATTCAGAATATTTTGAGTACGTGCAATAAACATGAATCATATATTTTTACTAGAAACCAATTTCAAAATAAGAACATGAATGATTTAAGAAAAAACAAAACTTTGCTCTTGTACTTTCATAAATAGTCTATGAGGTTATCGGTCAATGTGTATTTTTCTCTCACATGTTCCCCTATAAGAATAAATTATAAAGGCATGTTGTATTTGTAGGTGTTCAATAATGTTTTAAGTCCAAAAGTATTGTAAACACTTTTAAGAATATGAGGCATGTAACCATGTTAGCTTTTTTTTTTTAAGATTTTTATTTATTTGACAGAGAGAGACACAATGAGAGGGGGACTGGAGGGGGAGTGGGAGAGGGAGAGGGAGAAGCAGGCTTCCAGCTGAGCAGGGAGCCCAATGAGAGGCTTGATCCCGGGACCCTGGGATCACAACCTGAGCTGAAGGCAGACGCTTAATGACTGAGCCACCCAGGCGCTCCCCATTTTAGCTTTCTGAAATGGATTTTATTTTCAAATTTTCATTTAATGTAGAGCCTTTGTTCTTCTCAGAGGACATGCCTACATCCTCAAAAAGCAACAAGGCAGAGAATATGATGGAATTAAGAGTGAAGAGTTGGTAGTTTAGGGAAGAACTGTCTGGTAGATTCTGTGTTTGAAGGTGTGAGACCTGAATATGAGACCAATCTTTGCAGCTGGTGATTGAGAGTCAACAGATATCTTTTTTTTTTTCTTTTTTCTTTTTTTGGTGCAAAAAGGTGGTTTTATTAAAGCATGGGGACAGGACATCTGGGCAGAAAAAGCTGCTGCCCCAGGGTTTTAAGGCGTGGCTGATTTTATATTTTGGGGTTGGGGGAGGTAAGGAAAAGGGAAGTTTTCAAAAGGATTTTCATATGTTAAAGAGGACCTATAAGATATAAGTTAAGGGTGTTTTTCCCTCTAGCAAGGCATTAACATTAAGACAATTGGGAGCTTCCTGGAAGAATATCATACATATTCCACCCAGGAGTGGGGGTGGGGGGAGGTTGCAGGGTGTCAGCTTGTGCTTTGTCCTCAGCTAGCCAGTCTGCTCCCTCATCATTTCCCCCCTGAACAATTCTGACCCTTAAATCTTTAAGGTTGTTGAAGGTGGAAGGTCTCATCTTCTGTAACGTCTTCCTGCTGAATAGGGGAATAGAGATGTCCCTACTTATGGGTCAATATTGGTCAGTTGGGGAACATATAGGGGAGTTATGAAAGGGGAGGCACTGAATCCAACTTGGCCAACATACATGAACCTCCTTGAGTAGAAAGGATCATCTGTCAGTCGGAAGTTATGGCAGTGAAGGGGTCTCGGCACTAGGCAGGGAGACACCAGAAATGACAACAAAATAAGGTTAATATTATAATGAGAAAGAGAAATCTGAATAAAAGACCTTTGATTGTTGACCTTTGATAATTTTTCTCCAGTCCAGGAGTTTTTAAAGCAATCACTAAAGGAAAGAGATCATTTAAAGCACCAATTCAAGTATTCGTGTCAGTTAGAAACCCAGAAATATTTTTGTGGTAATCTGGAATGTATACACAGCATTCTGTTTTTATGATAGAGCAACTTCTACCTTGTGCAACAGTTAAAACACCTAATGCCATTCTATTTTGTAAAGCTGCTTCACGCATTTGTATTACTTTAGCATTTAATAGAGAAATGCTACTTCGAGTGTCATTTAGGGCTTTGACCATGTACTTATTAAGAGCTTCCATGTGCCAAACAGCATCCTCCAGTCTCAAAGAGGGGGCAAAGATGGATGCTAGGTGGTCCTACCAATGAGACACAGAACATGTCCACCACTGTTTTAAATTTGGAAGGTTGGCTGGGTTGGTAAAGGTTCTAATAAAACATCGTGCATCCAGGCAAAGCCCAGAGCACAGTGGCCTATCCAGGCCAGGGGAAGTCAGCAGATATCTCAATGAACTCTTGTCACCCTCTCGTACCCTGTCCGGCTAGGCTACCTGCCATCACCCTAGTGACCTGGGAATCAGACCATGTTATTATTGTGTCACTGCAACACACTGGACTATGAAAGGGAGTATTTCCGTCCAAAATAAAATAAATATAACTCAAACATTGCCTAGATCTGAAAATGGCCTCTTTTGTTGTGTTTCAAAAGCTATTGGATAGGGCGCCTGGGTGGCTCAGTCGGTTAAGCGACTGCCTTCGGCTCAGGTCATGATCCCAGAGTCCTGGGATCGAGCCCCACATCGGGCTCCCTGCTCCGCGGGAAGCCTGCTTCTCCCTCTCCCACTCCCCCTGCTTGTGTTCCCTCTCTCGCTGTGTCTCTCTCTGTCAAATAAATAAATAAATAAATCTTAAAAAAAAAAAAAAAAAGAAATCCAAACTGTGCTGAAGAGGTCAACCTGCATGGATGGGTTGGGAGATAAAAGATCTCTCAGAAACCAGACAATGGAGGGGCGCCTGGGTGGCTCAGTTGGTTGAGCGTCTGCCTTCAGCTCAGGTCATGGTCCCAGGGTCCTGGGATCGAGCCCCACATCAGGCTTCCTGCTCAGCAGGGAGTCTGCTTCTCCCTCTGCCTCTGCCCCTCCCTTCTGCTTCTGCTCTCTCCCTCGTTCACTCTCACTCTCAAATAAATAAATAAAAATCTTTAAAGAAAATTTTAAAAAGTGTTATTTCATAGGAATCAGGGAGAAGTGGAATTCTTGACCATAGAAGAGTTCAGAGCAAATATCATGGCAGGTAGTGTGGGACTTGCATCTGAGGTTTCATACCTAGAAGAGAGAGAGCGGGAAATGACGTCATGAGGGCGAAGGGAGAGTCTGGGCCTCTGGCTAGCAGGGGTGGCACTCAGCTACAGAGGAGTAAGGTACTCCTGGCTCTGACATGCCAAGAACTGAAGGTGGGGGTGGCACCACAAGTTATGTGTGTGTGAGTGTGAGCGTGAGCATGCTAGGGGATGGCACAATCCTCACATCAACCTCTTTTATCCCACTGTGTCACTGTATGCTTAACAAATTGTCACTGAATTTGAAAAATATATATATGAAGAAGTTATGTTTTCCCAATCTTATTTAAAAATATAAATGCTGGGTGCCTGGGTGGCTCAGTTGGTTAAGCGATTGCCTTCGGCTCAGGTCACGATCCTGGAGTCCCGGGATCGAGTCCCGCATCGGGCTCCCTGCTCAGTGGGGAGTCTGCTTCTCCCTCTGACCCTCCTCCCTCTCATGCTCTCTGTCTCTCATTCTCTCTCTCTCAAATAAATAAATAAAATCTTTAAAAAAAAAAAAAGAAGAAGACATTCATGGGATTGCTATGTTTTAATACTGAGCAACTTGAAGGCTCATGTTTCATAGAATCGTGCCTTGACCAAGCTAAGAACAGTTGGTTATCTCTTAGGAGCCGTTCTTCTGATGTCACCCACTACAAAAACTATTTTGTGCTGAGCAGAAGTTTTTAAGAGAAATATGTTTATCCTCTGCACGGCGATCGGAGGGCAGGAACTCATATATTTAAGAAACGTTTCTCCACCCGAAAGTGAATGAGGTGCTACTTGGTTATTTGAGAAAGCACAGAGGCTCCAACAGCTGATTCTATTTCTGATCGTGTACACGCAATATCTGTGTCCCATGGCTGTCCACTGCTCATCTCCTTCGTTCACTCTCCCACACTATGGAGATGTATATTAATAATGGATTGAGCTCACATCAGAAAATGGGCTGGTGGTCATACAACACACATGGCAGCCAGTATTGGGTCTGGTGGTGTGACTATACCACGGTTCTGTTCTGTTATCGCCCGAGGAAGCCATTTTCTCAAGTTTGTCCCACTATATTCCATACACATTATTTCAGAAAGAAATCGCTGTGTGTTAAAATCTTACACAAAACTCTATTTTCTGCTTTTCTGAAAGCTCAATTTTGGCAAGACAACTTAAGGACAACTGAGGAAAACAGGAGAAACAGCTCTCTAAATGCATTTATAATTGATACCAAGGCACAGTTTATCATCCAGTGTAAGATTGTTCTATCAGGAGTTATTACTCCATAAATGTCATGATGGGGTTTCAGTTCGTGTGCATATCATCAGGTAAATTCTTACCCAAGATTGAAAGTTTTACAGTGTTTTGGGGGGAAATGGGTAGTAGCCCTTTGTTTCCTGAGTCCAGACGTGTTTGGGTTGCTAGCAGCAAAGACAGAGGGGCAGTGAGATCAGTATTTGGGTCTGCTAAGAACTGGTAGACATGGAAACCCTATAGACATAAACAAAAGCAAGCATTCTCCTGGTTGTGACATCAAAATATTCTTCTTTGTATGAAGCTTGGGCTTTATTTACTCATCATCAGAGTACTTGCGAGTTAAAAATTAACTTTAAAATACGCAAAATGTAAAACAAAATTTATCGCTTGCCAGGTTGACTAGATAAATCATCGTTCTGATTTCTCATGATAATCCATAAGGAAGTATATGGATTTCCTTTCAGGAGCCTCATCATTTCCAATAAGCATAAGCATTTGTTAAATTTCTAATATAGCTGAGGCACAGACTATATTGTATTATCATTTCTCCAGAGGAAATTCTAACCACGTAGGGAGGTAAGGAAGACACATTAATGAGTCCAAATGCAAAAATTCAGGAAAGTGCTGATTTCCTGTCAGTGCTGAGAAGTCAGAGGATGGAGAAAGGTTTGAGAGCTGACACTGTTATATGGGGTCCTGGGGAAAGTGGGCTTTGAAAAAAGAGACAGGTACTTTCATTCGTAAAGGGATACTCATGGTAAATGACCTAGACTCTGAACCTTAAACAAGTATATATATATTTTTTACTAGCTTTCAAAAACGCTGAAACAAAAAAGTTTGTATCATGAAAAATAGTAGAACATGAATTGCCTTACTTGTCAGAGAGGATTTTTGGTTTTGTTTTGTTTTTTTAATTCTTTCAAATCCTCTATATGCCTTTAGGAAGCTTTCAGTGAATATTGGGAATTAGATTAAGTTTTGGTTTAATTCATAATGTTATTTAAGATGTTCTGCACAGAATGGTTTTGAAATGTTGGACTGATACTAATATATTCCCTAATTTGTTTCTATGTATTAAATAACTCCCTAAAATGATACAGGGTTGTAGTCATATCATCTTGTTCACATTTCTCTTATGGTGCTTATGGTGAGTCCTGCATTAGGATTACTTGTATTAAATATCTTGCCCACTCACAGATTGTTAATTTTTTGCAAAGAAGTACCATGACTTTTTTTGTCTTTCTATCAACACATCTAACACACATTTTTACCTGTTGGGAGTCCTACTTATATTTGTATATTGATAAATGGATTCATCTGCTCATTAAATAGCAATTTTAGGTAATTTTATCATATGTCTTCATGTGTACTTTTAGAAATTCCTAATGGGCAAAATGACTTAAATAAGTTAAAAAAAAATCAAAATTCTGACATTATTTATGAACTCATGCAGGAAAATTAGATTGAAGAGATAATGATTTTGTTAGTGGTGGTGTGGGTTTTTTTGTTTGGTTTGGTTTTAGTTTTGGTTTAAAGAGGTTTCAAACTTGTGTAGCCTGGTCCAGGAGACATTCTTGTACAACCGGAAGATGGACACACGCTTTACTACTGTGCCTGCATTGGTTACCACTTGTCTTTCTGAGAGGTCTGAAATAGAATTGAGTATCAGACAGCAGAATGGGCAGACCGAAAACTTCACAAAGTCTTCAGAACTGGAAGATCTGTCCTTCATGTGCCCTTCAAGTGCACATCACCACTAACCTCTATCCATCTTCACAGGACAGGACTGATGTTTGGGTCTCTATCCCCATATATCCGTGTGGCATGGCTTTCATAGAAACAGGAAAAAAGAATTGATCAACTAATAGTGCAACAATACTGAGGGTTTTCAGACACGTTCAGAACAAGACATTATGTGAGGGACACTGTGTATATAAAGCACATGTTAATCATAGAGGTTGATGTTAGTATAGCTCTTTACTTCATCAAATAAATAAATTGTCTTAACCTTGACTCACCTTTGACAACATGAAAGTTCAACCGACACTTTAAACTTAGAAGTGCAACAACTTTCTCTTTTATGATGTTGTGATTGTGCAACTGTGCCGACCTTTCATGTAAAAATCAACTATTGGTTTTGAGTTCTTTGGGGGGGGGGGCTTGTTATCCAGTTCCTGTGCTCTTATAACCTTTCAGTGTTTTCTGAATTTCACTGCTTCTTAACATGTCTGTCAGAGAGAGGGATTTTTTTTTTAATAGAAGAAAAAGATTTACACGAGATCATCATACAATAATCTGAAATTTTGTATTTCTTTTCAAAATGTATAAAAAATTCAGCACACTCCTTGCTTAAAAGCATGGTTTGAAACAACTTTTTCTATGATATGACTCTAACCATTTGGCAAAGGAAAAACGAGAGGGAGCACTAGTAAGATGTTGGGGAGAGAACCAGTGACACTACGTTCTCAGTTTCCATGAAAGATGCTGTGATGCTCATGGAAATTATGGGAAAAGAGTGCATGATGTGCAAGTAGAAAGACAATTAATAATATGATTAAAAATAATATCTTTCAGGGCGCCTGGGTGGCTCAGTCTGGTAAGTGTCTGCCTTCAGCTCAGGTCATGATCCCAGAGTCCTGGGATGGAGCTCCACATCAGAATCCCTGCTCAGAGGGGAGCCTGCTTCTCCCTCCCCCTCTACTGCTCCCCCTTCTCACTCACTCTCTCTCTCTCTCACTCAAATGAATAGATGAAAAATCTTTTAAAAAATAAATAAATAAAAGTAATACCTTTCCTAAATAAAAGAGGCTAGTGTCCTTGAGCTAAAGCCCCATCTTTTAGCCTGGAAATAAGCAGACATTGAATAAAGCTGATAAATTTATGATTAGACATAAAATTACCTTATTTAGACTTTGGGAAATAGTAGGGGAGGAAGGGAAAAAAACAAAAATTGTTTTAAGAAATTACTACAGGCACTAGGCTGACGTAGACAAGTAGCTGGTATTCATTTTATGTAATCCTGTGTGCTTTGGTGTGTTGTAATTTACGGCCATGTGACTACATAACTTTGGACTTCATTTTTATTAAAAGACATGAAATACATTTTCTTAATGTATTATTTTCTGACATACGTGCAAAGGGACAGTGAGGAGAACAGATTGGGTTCTAGAGATTCTCTCTACAGAAGCAGAAAGGGGGGACTCACTCAGGAGGACAGAGAGGGGAAAGTGTGCCTTGGTGCTCATTCTCTGTAATTGACATTTTCATTTAGAAAAAAACAGCATGGATGTCAGGGCCAGTGTAGGGTCCTCCCCCCACTTCCCTCAAGGGGTTCAAAATTGAAACAAGCATGTGACAGAAGAAGCTACCAACTTCCTTTTATAGGCATCAAGGGCAAATAAGAAAGCTAGCCCAAGAAAAATAATAAGGGATCAGAACAAACAAGGTGTTGTAAATGGACTACCAATTTTCAACCCTGTGTGTGTGTTTTAGGGAAGGTTCAAGCAATAAAAATGTAATTTTAATAGATAAATGAAAAGAAAATATATTTTAGCAATATAAAGCTCAGATAAATCTTTGTTTGGATAATTTCAGTAACAACAGCTAACTTACCACCTGGTGGATATATGATCCAACTGTGTGAAAACTTCCTAATCTAGGCCATGGGATTTGAGTTACAGTGGAAACATGCAGGCAGAATAGGGTTGCAGCCTATAATTCAAGCCTAGAAAGCCAACCCAGAATATGTAATTTGACCCCCCCAAAATCACACTATTAATTCTGATTGATGTTATAAACTCTAATAAAAGGTCTGGACTGGAGGAAATTTGAAATATTTGGCTAAAAAGAGATTTGAAGACAACTGTCAGATCCACTTTTTAGCTTTCTGCCTATCCCTCATTACCATGCCTCAGGGCAAACTGATTATGTCACTGGGGAAGCACCTATCTCTGTAATGAATAAATATTATAGCATCCTTTGGTTCTCAATCCTGCAGGGAAAGAATTAATAACTAATCACATAATCTCTTCTATAATTTATTCTTCATAATCCTTGGAGTATAACACGACTAAAATTGTAAAGGAAGTGAAAATCATGAGACTATTAATATTTGTTGTTTTCATTACACTCTTCTTATTTTGGTTTGACTGTGATGAAAGCCATCAATTTGAAATGTATTATAAAATTTGAAATCTATTATGCCTGATTTACCTAGCAGATATTCAAAAGAAAGTGACAAGAATAATTTTAAAGAGCAAAATAAACTCTTTTGTGAGCCTTTTGGACTTCTGCCAAAACGAAAGCAATAAAGAATATATATATAAAAAAAAAAGAGTTTGAGGATAATGATTTCCAAAGTTCCTTTCACTGGGGACATTTTTCCCTTTCCTTCCAAGTTTCAAGTGATGGAATTGAGTGGTGGAATTTAGAATTACTTCTTAGAAGTGGTTCATGTTAAAAAGTTGTTCCCATTAACTGAGTGTGTTAAAAGAAAAGATTGCCATTAAGAACTTTTGAGCTTAGATAATTCACCAACTAAGCAAAATTAAATGCCTTCAAAGAAAAAATAATAGGGAAAATAATAGGAACAAAAGTGACAAAATGTGAAATACGATATCTGAATTTTCCTAAGCTGAAATACCAGGCAGAGCATGGAATAAAAGTTAAATTATAAAAGGGAAAAATTATGAGGACTCATCTCTCACCACTGCAACCCCTATTCCTCCTCAATTTTTATTCAAACAAGAAAAAATAAAGGGTAAAAGGGGCATTTACATCCCTGAACCCTCTATTATTAAGTAGGAAAATGCTGTGTTTAAAATGGGGAGATACTTTTCTCTGAAGATGCCCCATTAGAGGTCACCATGGATGCCACACAACCACTTCCTGCTGTGTCCCAAACCTTTTACTGTGTTGTCGGCTCATGTGTGCAGTAGCAGGAAACTAGCTAGTTCTGGAGAAAAAAAAAAAACTCTATTATTAACGAATGTCAGGCACAGACATCATGAACACTTGTGTGTGTGTGTGTGTACAGATGTGGGTCATAATGAAGGAGGTATAAATATATTGTATGCATGTATAAATATCGTAATATATAAATACAATATTTTACAAAATCTGGAACCACATTTTACATTTCTATTTAATTTATCATGGGCACTTTTAAGAAGTCATTTAAGGAAATAAGCCTGCATGTTATAAGTTACTACAGTTTGGGGGTTGAGGCTTATTGCAGGGTAGCCCAGGACCCACTGGCTGAGACACATGTGCTGCCCAATTTGCTCTTTTCAACAAGCTAATAAATGTGGAATTTTTAAAAAAGATTTACTTATTTATTTGAGAGGGAGAGAGCACGAGCAGCGGGGAGGAGCAGAAGGAGAGAATCTCAAGCAGTCTCCCCACTGAGCTTGGAGCCGATGTGGGGCTCGATTTCACAACCCTGGGATCATGACCTGAGCTGAAATCAAGAGTTGGACACTTAACCTACTGAGACACCCAGGCGCCCCTACATGTGGAATTTTTATGCCAGTTGTAATGATGCAGACAAAAAGGGAAAAGAAAACATTTAGGGAGACTAACCTGTCCAGCAAATACCAGATCTGGCCTTACTACAATCAGTTTTCCAGCTGTACCTCTGTGAATGTTCTACCACATGCGTGTGAGTTTCAATTCGTAATCATTACTATTCATTATTATCTTAGAAAGGAAGGAAGGAAGGAAGAAAAGAAAGAAAGGAAAGAAAAGAAAGAAAGAAAGAAAGAAAGAAAGAAAGAAAGGAAGGAAGGAAGGAAGGAAGGAAGGAAGGAAGAAAGAAAGAAAGAAAGAAAGAAAGAAAGAAAGAAAGAAAGAAAGAAAGAAAGAAAGAAAAGAAAATTCCACATACCTGATTTAAAGACCCATTCATTGTGAGTTGGGTGTGGGGTGAGGAAGAGGTAGTAAGTCCTCAGCACTAAAAACAGCCCTTGTCACCCTCCATTTCTGTTGGGACGGAGAAGACTATTACTATTACTATTGAGACTGTTTGCTTGTAACACTGAAGGGAAATTTAGGCTTTCCTTTAGACTGCCTTGAAAAAAAAATAAGAAAAGTGGAAAATAAACCAACCGAAACCAAATGACAGGTAGACAAGATTCTGAGTGTCTGTGATGCCCATGAGCTAAAGAAGCAGAGCCAGGATGAAGGACGTGGAATGAAAACAGGGTCAGAGAGGAATCTTTCCAGCAAAGCAATAGTTAAGGGTATGAAAGAAAAAAGCCAAATTATACACAGATGCCTGTTTTCAAACTGCACTCATAGAAACTGAAAATGTTTCTGTCCTTCTTAGATTGACTTCTAAAGCTTTGTTGAAGAAGGAAAATATACTATTTTCTACCCCCCACGTATTGGTGCTTTGAGATCTACTACAGGATTTTTCTCCTGCAGCATCTAAAGCAGCACTGGTCCTTGTTTAAAGTATAAACATATAAAAATATGATAAATATAGTGCATGCCACTTTTGCCCTAATTTTAATTTGATCTTTAAATGTAACACCTTTGATTTTTCTTATAAAATAAATTCAACTCAAATGAAAATGATGGAACAAGTAAGAACAAGAGTCAGAATGTAGGAAGAAGAATAATCAGGCTGATTGGCTATTTAAGAGCTAAGAGGGGGCGCCTGGGTGGCTCAGTTGTTAAGCGTCTGCCTTCGGCTCAGGTCATGATCCCAGGGTCCTGGGATCGAGCCCTGCATCAGGCTCCCTGCTCCACGGGAAGCCCGCTTCTCCCTCTGCCACTCCCCCGTTTGTGTTCCCTGTCTCGCTGTGTCTCTCTCCGTCAAATAAATAAATAAAATCTTAAAAAAAAAAAAAAAAAGAGCTAAGAGAGGACAAAAAGGAATAGGTTGCATGAAATATGTCAGTGAAAAGTACCTTGATGAGCAGAGGGACAAAGAAGTTGACATCCGGGACTTCCTTAAGGAATGCCGGATGCCTACAACTTGCAGAACCTGCATGGAGAAGATCTACACTCACAGTGAGCTTTATGGTAGGAGTCTTGGGCCATGTGGTATCAGCTTGACCTCTAGAGGGACAGGAGACTAAGGTGAGTCACACAGGTGGTCAGTCATGTCCATGGGACCAACCCCAATAAAATCTCTGGACACCATGGGCTGGGTGAGTGTTCCCGGTTGGCAGTCCTCCATGAGTGTTGTCATACATCCTCGCTAGGACACATAAACACCGTTCGTGTCCACTGAGGGTGCACAACAGGAATCTCCACACCTGGTCTCTCCTGATCCCGCCCTATGCACTTTTTCCATCTGCTGATAGTAATCGGTATCCATGAACTGTAAATATGGATATAAGAGCTTTACCAAGTTCTGTGAGTCCTTCTAGTGAATCATTGAACCTGAGGGTGACCTTGAGCCCTTTCCAAATTTACAAATGTCTTAAGGGGGAATGTGGGAAGATTCTGCCTCTTTTACTCCAGCAGCCCGTCATATCGCATTCCTACCCGTACATTGCCACCAGACAGCTGTCTGGAGGAGGACCAGAGGAGAGGCATGCATTGGAGCAAAGAACAGATGTGAAAACCACGGGGTAGTCCAGGATCAGAAGTCAGTTGATAGGTAACCTTATAAATATTTTCTCATGTTTTTGTATATACATATAAAGTTTGAAAACATCATCAGAGGGTGCCTGGGTGGCTCAGTTGGTTAAGCGACTGCCTTCGGCTCAGGTCATGATCCTGGAGTCCCGGGATCGAGTCCCTCATCGGGCTCCCGGCTCGGCGGGGAGCCTGCTTCTCCCTCTGACCCTCTCCCTTCTCATGCTGTTTCTCTCTCACTCGCTCTCTAATAAATAAATAAAATCTTAAAAAAAAAAGAAAACATCATCAGAAATTCAAAAAAATGTAAAGTACAATCTGAAGCAATGTGTCACAGCACCCACCTGTACTCCCCGAGCTGGTGAAGGTGAGTGTCTTTGATGTGTGTGTCTGTGCTGGGTGCCCACAGGGCTGTGCAGTAGACATTTTGTCTAATCTGTAACACAATCTGCCACGGGACAATAACCATGTTCTTGGCAGTTTGCAAGTTCACTTTTCACAGATTAGAAGGGTGATTTCCCTGCAACCTGACGGCCCTGGGTGAAATGAGCATTCAACAAGTTTGAGAAGCAGAGAGGGGCCTGCTCAGACCACAGACCCAGATGGTGCCATTTTGGATTTGATAGTGCTCATGTGTTTACAGTTTTCTTTCATTTTAATATAAAACATAATTCCATTGAATATTCAAATAAGCAAATTCTTCATTGATAATCACAGCAGAGGATAACATGAAAGACAAGTAGATAAAACGTGTTGGTCAGCGTGGGGTTGGGTGTGTGTTGGAAAAGTGATTTGGAGAGAGCACCTTTTATCACTGGCCACCAGCCTGGATTCAAAATGGCATCCAATGGGAGCAGATCCATTTGACTTTTCCGAGGATAATGCAAAGCTAGGTGACACAGACACAAGTGACATTATTTTGTTTAGACTTTCAAAGGGCACTTCATACGGTATAGGAGATAAAAAGCCATTTTGAAATGCAGTCTCTTGGGGTTGCTGAAATCAAACAAAGTGCATTGAAAAGTGGTTAAAAGAAAGATACAAAGCACTTGATTTTGTGGCCGGCCAAAGGCATGCTCCTCACTGACATTTGTTAATTTTTTATATACTCATTGATCAAATATCTATCACTTTGATCCTTTTCTCCATGGAGAAAATAGTGTCAACTTTTCACTCTGAACCCAGGAAGGAGCTCATTGAACAGGAAACGGGCAGAGAAGGGTGCTTATTCTACTTGGCTCCCATTGTTCACAGTTCTATATGCTGCTTGCTGGTAGGACCTCACAAAACCATTGCTCTCCAGAAGCAGAAGGGTTTTGGGCACACACATCCAGCTGCCCTTCTGCCTGCCCTTCCCGCTTTACAGAGGATAGGTGCTGGGCGGCTGCGTCCCCTCCTACACTCAAATACAGACCTGCCTGGAGATCGTCCACCCATGCAGATGGATGAGGGACTCCATCTGGTCTATTGGTACATGAGCAATCCATCTGAATCTATGAAGAAAACTGGGCTGCCTTCATGCCTCTAAAGTCTAATATGTTACATACTTTTTCAGCCAAACGAGCATGCCCAAAGTCTTCTTTTTTTAATTTTTTTATTGCTATGTTAATCACCATACATTACATCATTAGTTTTTGATGTGGTGTTCTATGATTCATTGTTTGCGTATAGCACCCAGTGCTCCATTCAATACATGCCCTCTTTAATACCCATCACCAGGCTAACCCATCCCCCCACCCCCCTCCCCTCTAGAACCCTCAGTTTGTTTCTCAGAGTCCATAGTCTCTCATGGTTTGTCTCCCTCTCCGATTTCCCCCCGTTCATTCTTCCCCTCCTGCTATTTTCTTCTTTTTTTTTTTTTTGAACATATAATGTATTATTTGTTTCAGAGGTACAGGTCTGTGATTCAACAGTCTTACACAATTCACAGCACTCACCATAGCACATACCTTCCCCAATGTGTATCACCCAGCCACCCCATCCTTCCCACCCCCCACCACTCCAGCAACCCTCAGTTTGTTTCCTGAGATTAAGAATTCCTCATATCAGCGAGATCATACGATATATGTCTTTCTCTGATTGACTTATTTCGCTCAGCATAATACCCTCCAGTTCCATCCACGTCATTGCAAATATGCCCAAAGTCTCAAAAAAAATGTTACAATGACCTCGGGGATTATAGGAAAAATTTGGAATACACTTTGGTTTGGATTAAGTTTTCCTTAGGATAGGGGATGGCAGACTATGACCCAAGGACCAAAACACAGTCACCCTGATCTATTTATGAATTGTCTTCTGATTTCATCAAAGCAGCAAAGTTGAATGTTGTGACAGAGGCAATATGGTCCCAAGCCTAAAATATTTACTATCTAGTCCTTTATAGGAGAAGTTTGCTGATCCCTGTATGTAGAAATCTATGCATACATGAAGGTTTGATATTGTGAGAGTTTAAAAAATAAAATACAAAGAGTGATTGCACATAATATTGTGAGATGTGTGTTAATGAGATGAAAGACACATAGAGATATATGTATATATATGATATAAATTAATTGTAATATATATATAATGGTGGTTAAAAATACAGTAAACTAGAAGTCACTTCCAGGACACAAACAAAGAGAGCCAAACCCCAGGTATTTGAAATTACCTTTCATAAAGTTATGGAGATTATGAAAAGTTAATTTTCAAACCAGAAGGGAAATAAAAGACAATGGTATATAAAAATATTCAAGGCTTGGAACAAAAGTTTCTGATAACTTAAAATTTATTACTTTTCGTTCTGAAAGTGAAAGTAGCGTCCGTGACGTAAACACATCTTTGGTTTTCTTCCACTCTCTCTTTTCTCTCTCTGCCTCCTACCCGCTCTAATTTAATATAGCACTTCTCTGATTATTTGGTACAATTTCTCTCTCTAGCAGGAACTTAAGATTTTGGATCTATTAACAGTGCATACATTATTTATTAACTTGCATCAGGAGTAATTTTGCAATTGGCAAGCTTCAGAAAGCTGCAGAAAATAATCAGACCACCACCAACATGTGTATTACCTCTCAGCAGTCCCAGACAGATAAAAACATTTAAAAGGAACCTTCTTTTCTGTCAGTTGGAGATGGGAAGTATAACAAATCGCCTGTTTCATTCATAGTCTCCCCTCTGTCCATGCAGCAATTAATTTGTGCATTAACACCAAGGCTTGAAAAGTACACAGACATTAATCTTAAAATGCTCTGGAGGCCCATATGAACTATTATTATACATCAGTCTGGGAAAAATAAAAGGTGTCTCGGCTGTATTTTTGCCCACTTTGGCAGGCGGTCTGCAGGGCTGAGACACAGAACCATTGTCATTGACATGACCTGTGATAACTGATTACAAGCAGAGGTAACTCACAGCACTGTATCTACAAGTGCATTTCTTGGGCGCCTGGGTGGCTCAGTTGGTTAAGCGACTGCCTTCGGCTCAGGTCATGATTCTGGAGTCCCTGGATCGAGTCCTGCATCGGGCTCCCTGCTCGGCAGGGAGCCTGCTTCTCCCTCTGACCCTCCTCCCTCTCATGCTCTCTGTCTCTCATTCTCTCTCTCGCAAAAAAATAAAGTCTTAAAAAAAAAAATTTACAAGTGCATTTCTTGTTTTATGTCCCTGCTACTACCCTTGAGGGAGTAGTCAGCAATGCACAAGTCTGGGACTTCATTTACAACAGATGACAGCTATTTGAAGCCAGCTATGCATCAGGTAAAGCGAGTGTATGGGTCGGATGCATGAGGATTGATACTGTGTGTGAGTAGCCTGGCTGGGAGAGAAGCTGGCAATGTGGGAAATGCAGGGGCCAAATATAATTGAGAAATGGTTGCAAAGGGGATGGAGTACATCTCAGGCTTAGGAATGCAACGCTGTAGTCAGAAAAAGAAAACATTTGAGACTGGATACAATGTTTGCTCTGCCCGGGTCCAAATTTCCCATTTCATCACAATTTCTCAATATATCTCTTATTTTATTAATGTGGCAGGAACTCGTGTGACCTAATCTGACTGACACGTTAAGGCACCTCTCTTTGACTAGGTTTGATACAAAAATAAAGAGTAAAGAAAAATTTATCTATTTTATTTTGCTTTTATTTTGAGTTTTAAAAGAAACCAATATATCACAAATGCTGAATGCATATTTAGAGCCTTCTTTGGAAACAGACAATAGTGGAAAATGAATCCTACTTTTAAGGATACAGTTGAAAATTTCAGTCTTCCAAGCATAATTTAGGTTTGACATTATGAGAAAATGCCTTCATGAGTCACAGGGTTTTTAGAAGCCGGTTACCTTAGTGATTTTATTTATCTCTCTGATACTGTCTGACAGTTGAAATGTGCTTGGTGATACCTGCTGGCAGTTGCTAGTTTTAAACTACAGGAAATTGAAAGCAAGTTGCTTCTAGGACACTGAACTTAGAATTCCTTTTCTGTTTTGGCAAGTGGTACACAAATAGTGTAAATCATACCCTTGTAAGGCTTTTGTCTTAATATTTAGAGAAGCCTCACATTAAAAATCAGCAATCTTACAACAGGTGCATAGATTTCGATAACATACATAGGCCTGTATCTACACAAACACACACATTCCTACATGTTGCTTTAGAAAGTAATATACATGTTACCGGGAATCCAGAAATTAAATTACAATTGAGTAAATCCAGATTTACATTACAAAAAGGCAGATCTAAAAGGTACAATAAGCACAGATTAAACTTTTACAATTAAATTAAAAGGAATCTATTGAATGGTTAGTTTCATCAAGCCAGACCAATTTAATGAGCCATTAATATTTGCATTATTTTTATAAGACCTGATAGATGAATAGAAAATGCCCCTAAATGGAGGTGCCATGGCCTGAATATTTGTGTCCCCACTCAATTCATATGTTGAAATGCTAATGCCCAACCTGATGGTATTCAGAGGTGGGACCTTTGGGAGGTGATTAGTGTGAAGGCGGGGCCTCACAAGCGGGATTAGTGCTGTATAGAAGAGACCCCACAGAGCTGCCTACCCCTTGCACCCTGTAAAGACAAAGCAAGAAGGCACCATCTATAAACCCCGAAGCCCTCACTGAACATAGAATGTTCCAGAACCCTGATCCTGGACTTCCAGTTTCCAGAACTGTGAGAAATAAACGTGTATTGTATGTAAGCCTGTCTATGGTATTGTAGCAGCCTCAGCAGACTAAGACATAAGAGATGTCAAAAGTGTGGTTTGGAAATCAAAAAATGAATTCTCTCCAAAAATCCATTCCATATTCAATGGAAGTTCGAAGCTCTTCCTAAAATCTCTGTGAGTTCTTTAGAAGCTTATATTCTAGCAGTCACCTCTTATTCCAAATTCTTTCTTTTTTTTTTTTTCTCTTATTCCAAATTCTTGCCTCTGTGGACTTGTTATTTCAATTATGAGTCATCTCACTGCTGTTATCTGAGTTACCAGCCTCAGGCAATCCGACTTCCTGCAGAATCTCTACACCTGCTGAAGCACGTGCGAGGACACGCGCATTCTCTCTCTCTCTCACACACACACACACACCGGCGTGCAAGGGCTGTGAAGTGGGATATGGAGGAGGGGAAGGGGACATGAGCAAGGCAACTTCATATTGAATATCTCCTAACCTTATGCTTCATTCCACACAGACCCAAGTCTTTGGGACCAGGTGTCTTCCTCCTTCCTGACTTTCTTCTTCGAGGCTCTTCCTCCTGGATATTACCCTCAGGACTCCATTATGCAGTCTATTATGCAGAGGAGCTTGGCTCCCTCTAGTCTTCGGGCTTAGTTTAGACCCATTTTGCCTTTCAATCCTTTTCAAAATGTTTAGCAGATCAAAACGCCTAGCTTGTAACAAGATGTTAGAATGCAGTTGTAATTACACATTGCAATTATAGTCTGCATTCATGTTTATCTTCCGCACAAGTTAAAATCAACCTAAGAAGCAAACATTTTCATATAGAAATGAAGGACTATAGTAACATTACCAAGATTAATAGGACTCATCTCACTTCTATTTTTTCAACAAACTTAGTTCTACTCCTGTTCTCACTCAGAACCTTTTATTTCACTTCTCATCACTTTTTTTTTTTTTTTGAGTTCTCACCTCCTCTGTCAAATACTGTGCCTGTTATCCTAGAATTATGACATCTGTGTTTAATGAAATTACGTTCTGAACCCCTGGGACTCTCTCCAGGATCATTATCAATCCGCGCACTGGCTCCAGGCTTCAAAACCAATTAACTCACTAAGCACTAACTCAGCAGTTCTCAAAGTTTGGTCTTGGAACCTCTAACCCTCTTAAAAATATGGGAGACCCTCAAAGAGTTGCTGTTTATGAGGGTGATGTCCAGTGGTGTGCTGGAACCGACCAGCGGACTCTCCAGAACTGATTTTGAGCATTTACTCCCAACTTTGCATTTAGTAAGCATCCTTAGTAGCTTGAAAATGCCCATAGAGGGAGTCTTTCAGTAATGTGGTGGAACCGGCTGGCGAGAATGATTGGTAAATTTTCAAACAAATTGCAAGCCAGTCTTCAAAAAGATTCATGAATAAAAATTAAAATCCATAAACTTACAAATAATTTATATTACAAACAAAATAAATTTTACTATATTTTTCTATTACCTATTCTTTTGAGGTTATGTCTGGTCTCTCTGTAAAGTAGAAATATTATGTCCTGTTATGCTATATTATGCACCTCTTCACGGCTCTCTATTGGGTGATGCTAGGTCACTTGAAATTGGCTGAGGCAGGAATATTTACACCACAGCGATTGGCAAATGCTACAAAGCAAGGTTTGATTTGTTGCTTTGTTGATTAAAGAACATATTAATAATGAAGATTAAGTTTACTATGTGTCATGTCTGTGTAAAAAAACTGAGGAAATAATCTTCTAGTATTAAAAGATATTATTCAGCCTAAGAGCCATTCTTATGAAGGACTGAAGTACCAATTCAGAGATTTGTTGTTTCACTCGTAAATGTAGACATTTATGTTGGAATTTCTCTCAGAGAACTTGTTATTAGATGTTTGTCATCATAGCCCTGGAGTATTCACCACAAAGAAATTGGCAAACCTCAATCAGCATCACCACGTTTTTGTTTTGTTTTGTTTTGTTTTTCCAGCGAATCAGATTGCCAGCATACCACTGGTTGTATTTATCAATGTTCACTCTTTTAGGACAATTCTTATTACATTGAAAAATAACAACCCAGTAAATGTCAATATGAATAATATAACAAATAAACTGATAATATACACATAATTTTAACAAAATTAACTATGTTTACCCAAACAAAAAAAATAACTTAGTGATAATAGAATTGGTTTATAGTTTTATGAAACTTTTTAATGCCTTCTTAATGGTTTAATAGAAGACAGTTAGATTCTTATACCTGCTTCTGGAATCAATCTGTTGCAATAAATTGTTTTGCCTTAAATACATGAAGAAAGGGAGTGTCACTCAGATACTTAGTTTAGAAAAGAAGAAACTCAGCAGCCAGCTGACGGGCTTTCCAAGATTCTGCTATTCAATAGATACTGTCGATTCATCAGCATTGAACTCCAGGCCAACAGCACTGTAACTCATGGCTGAAGGAAGCGAACCGAACACACATATTTTCTCCACAAGGTACATGACAGTCTTCTTAAGTTCAGGAACTGTTAAATTAATTAATCAAGGAAGTCATTAGATGAATGTGGCTCTCATGCCAAGTAGCCTACCTGAGCAAGCCAAAATCTAAGCCTATAAATGCCTCAAGTTTACAAAATTGAAACACTAAGGATAACCAATCACACACAGCCAGTGAGGCTTTAAGCTCTAGCCAATCAATAATTTCCTGACTGTTTCTACCTTCTCTCTTTTTCTGCTTGGTCTCCTGGCAGTGGGGAGCTCCTAACCACTTCCAGATTGCTGCTGCCTGATTGGAAGCCAGTTTTGCTCAGATAAATCCTTAACATTTTTAATATGCCTCAGTTTATCGTTTAACAGAATAGCACTACTCTTGGGGGCCATTTTAAATAGTGAAATCACAAAACAAAACAACCCACAAAGCCATAGAAGAACATGGCAGAAAATAAGCTGCAAAAGGGAGACTCAATGAGAGCATGGGAGCTGAGACAGGCGGGCAGAGCACTGCCTGGACCAGCCTCAGCTGGGAGTGGTAACTGCAAGTGTCTGCTCTGGGCATGTCCGAACGACTGAGCCTGAGTACTGATTTGGGGTTACAAATAAATTATAGCAAGTGGGTGAATTCACAGATACAGAATCCATCAATAGTGAGGCTTGACTGTATATGTGTGTCTATATATTACATGTATTTTTAAGAAATTAGAAAATATATATCTATCATATATATGATATCAGCTGTTTCTCTAATTTCTTAAAATACACAAAAACTAAAGCATGTTTTCAAGGACCTTGTTTATCTATACTTCAAAACCAGTTTTTCAGCACAGATTTTAACAAGGAACCCTTAACACATGAACATGACAGAACATTGAACACAGGAACACACATCAGTTGTACTAAGCTTAAAGAAAGCATGATGTAGTTCTTCCATCAAAATTAAGGCAATCGTTGGCAAGGATGTGGAGAAAGGGGAACCCTCCTACACTGTTGGTGAGAATGCAAGCTGGTGCAGCCACTCTGGAAAACAGTATGGAGGTTCCTCAAAAAGTTGAAAATAGAGCTTCTATATGACCCAGCAATTGCACTACTAGGTATTTACCCCAAAGATACAAATGTAGTGATCTGAAGGGGTATGTGCACCCCAATGTTTACAGCAGCAATGTCCACAAGAGCCAAACTATGGAAAGAGCCAAGATGTCCATTGACAGATGAATGGATAAGGAAGATGTGGTGTGTATACACACACACACACACACACACACAATGGAATATTATGCAGCCATCAAAAAAACGAAATCTTGCCATTTGCAATGATGTGGATGGAACTAGAGGGTGTTATGCTGAGCGAACTATGTCAATCAGAGAAAGACATGTATCATATGACCTCACTGATATGAGGAATTCTTTTTTTTTTTTAAGATTTTATTTATTTGTGAGAGAGAGAATGAGAGACAGAGAGCATGAGAGGGAAGAGTGTCAGAGGAAGAAGCAGACTCCCCGCTGAGCAGGGAGCCCAATGTGGGACTCGATCCCGGGACTCCAGGATCATGACCTGAGCCAAAGGCAGTTGCTTAACCAACTGAGCCACCCAGGCGCCCTGATATGAGGAATTCTTAATCTCAGGAAACAAACTGAGGGTTGCTGGAGTGGGGGGGTGGGAAGGATGGGGTGGCTGGGTGATAGACATTGGGGAGGGTATGTGCTATGGTGAGTGCTGTGAATTGTGTAAGACTGATGAATCACAGACCTGTACCTCTGAAACAAATAATACATTATATGTTAAAAAAAAAAACAAAAAAAGATAGTAGGAAGGGAAAAATGAAGGGGGGGAATTGGAGGGGGAGCACGGGGTGTTGTACGCAAACAATGAATCATGGGACACTGCATCAAAAACTAATGATGAAATGTATGGTGATTAACATAACATAATAAAATAAAATTTAAAAAAATTAAGGCAATCGTTCATTGGCAGAAAACAGGGACATAAGAAAGCTGATTGGTAACAAACCCTAGAAATGTGGGAGAAATCAGAACACAAGGTGGGTGCAGGAGAAAGTTGCCTAGAAGGTGGTAGCCATGGAAGAAACAAAAGTGGTGGGAAAAATGGAGAAATTGATGAAACGTGTCAATTGAAAACACCCCCTTAAATGCAGTGGAAGAAGCTACAAGGTTAGAAAATGAGCGGAGAAATTGACACATTGGCAATTAGGTGTGCGTATTCTACCCTGTAAGGTTTGGTTCTGACAAGAGAGGGCACATCAACAACTTGATCCCACCCCTTTTTGTGAAGATTTCACATAGGAAGACAGCAAATTAAACCATAAATTCTAACAGCGTATTCAGTTATACACAAAGAAATATCAGGACAGATCTTAGGGTATTACAGCAGAATGTCAAGCATATGGATTTTTCCTGTAAAATGCAAAGAGGAAAAAAAAAAAAACACTAGAAAACTGACAAACATGAAAGACAACTTTGGCCTCTTAATTGCAAGAGCTGAAAGTACTTTTTAAATACCTTATTAATTTAATATACGAATAACAGGACCACAAAATATGAAAGCCAGGAACTACCTTCCAAATCGTGGAAAAGAAATCCCTTATTTTATTTGATCACACAAAGAAGTGACAGGACTTGCTAATTTTAACACTAAATGTCGTTCCCTAAATCGTATCCTGGAGGATTTTGTGCAAATAATTCTGAATAGACCATGGGATGCTATCTCAAGGCTGAAACTTCGGCAGTACCCCCAGCTCATATTCTGCACTATCTGAAACCTTTGGTCATTGCTCAACTGAGATTTGCTCATATATAAGAACTGAGGGTATATTATCTCACAGGATCATTTAAAAAAATTAGTTTTATGCACAAATATGAATATATTTTTAGGACAGTGGCTTTGGCATTTCAAAGTCATGATGCAGCAAGAGATGACTAGTGGAATATTTTAAAGTATAATTAGAAGAATCACAGAGTTGAAAAATCATTTAGTATTGTTAGGAAAAGTATTTCTGACCATTGTGTGAATCTTGTGGAGTTTTTAAATTCATCTATCCTGCTTCCTGAATGATTGCCAAATTTGTTCACAGAAGTAATCAATGAACTGATGATAACTTGAATTAGAAGAGCTTTACTGTTTTTAATGAGATAAACCTAATAAATCTCATTTTAGAAAGCATTTGGTTATTAGAATATTACTGAGGTGTTTGAATTTAGCAAATCTTACACATTTGTTATAAAACACAAACGTACATGACATTACTTTTTTTCCTTATATATGAAAACCAAATTTTCTGAATGGAGGCACGTGAAGGAATAGGGAAGACTGGTCTGACAGTTATACAACTTAGTGCGTACAACAATATGGATTGTTTCTAACTTATTCCAGGATTTTTTTTTTTTACTTACAATATTATATGAAAATAAGTTTTAATGTAAAGATTTCCACAGAACGCTAGATTCATCATTCATAGTCAACAAAAGACATTTGATTTTATTAGAGAATGACGTATTAGTTGGGGCAGTACTAGTTGCTTCAAGAAAGAAACCCCCAAATACCTAATTCAGAATGAAAAATGCTTATTTTTCTCTCATATGAAGTCTGAAATAGATGGTCTTGGTCAACAAGGAAGCTTTCTCAGCCAGAGGTAATTCAAAAACTCAGACTTTCTATTTTGTGGCTTTGTGATCTTCAACAAAGTTGCCACACTTGTCTTCAGTAAATCATTGGAAAATGAAAGCAAAGAGGCATGCACATCACTTCTGCTCAGATTCAATTGTTAAAAGATGCTCAGATGCCCCTACATTGTTGCAAGAGCAGCCCGAAACTGTAATCAAAGTTTGGTGCTGGTATCTAGCAAGAAACCTGTATTATTTGGGAGAACATTTGCTGCTGGGGGGGGGGGGGGGCGAGGATGTATTTGTCACAAATGAAATTTGAACTCCTAAAACTTAAACCTGATTTATTATTATTATTATTATTTTTTAAAGATTTTATTTATTTATTTGACAGAGAAAGACACAGCGAGAGAGGGAACACAAATGGGGAGTGGGAGAGGGAGAAGCAGGCTTCCCACTGAGCAGGGAGCCCGATGTGGGGCTCAATCCCAGGACCCTGGGATCATGACCTGAGCCGAAGGCAGTCGCTTAACCAACTGAGCCACCCAGGCGCCCAAACCTGATTTATTATTAACAAGGAAATATTAAGCAAAAGAGTATGAGTATCATATAGAACAGTAATGCTGCCCTAAAAATTCTCTGTGCTGTCTATTCATCCCTCCCTCTCCTCAAGCCCTGGCAATCACTGTTCCTTTTACTGCCTCTATAGTTTCGCCTTTTCCAAGATGTCATATAGTTGGATTCATACCATATTTGGCCTTTTCACATTGACTTCTTTCACTTAGGAACATGCGTTTAAGTTTCTGCCATGTTTTTTCATGGCTTCACAGCTCGTTCCTTTTTAGCACTGAGTAATGTTCCATTTTCTGAATACACCACGATTATTTATCTGTTCACCTCCTGAAGGACATCTTGGTTACTTCCAAATTTTGGCAAGTATGAATAAACCTGCTATACACATCCATGTGCTGGTTTTTTGTGTGGACGTATGTTTTCAATTCCTTGGGGAAGTACCAAGACGCATGATGGCTGGGTCATATGGTAACAGCATATTTCGTTTTGTGAGCAACAACCAAACTGTCTTCCAAACTGACTATCCCATTTTCCTTTCCCACCAGCAACGAATGAGAATTCCTATTGCTCCTCATCCTTGTCAGCATTTGCTACTGTCAGTGCTGTGGCTTTTCACCATCTTAACTGGTGTGAAGTGAAGTGGTAACTTGTTTTAATTTGCATTTCCTGTTGACATTTGATGTGGAGCGTCTTTTCATATTCTATTTGCCATCTGTGTATCTTTATCAGTGAGGTATCTGTTCAGGTCTTTTGTCTGTTTTTAAATCAGTTTGTTTTAAATCAGTTTGTTTTCTTACTGTTGAGTTCTGAGTTCTTTGTATATTTTGAATAACAGTCCTTAATCACAATTTCGCAACTATTTTCTCCCAGTCTATGGCTTCTCTTCTCATTCTCTTGACAGTCTTTCACAGCAGAAGTTTTTAATTTTAATAAAGTTTCATTGATTATGCTTTTGGTGTAGTATTGAGAAAATTACCACCCAACCAAAGTCATCCGGACTTCCTCCTGTGTTATTTCCCAGGAGCTTTATAGTTTAGATACTCATTTTGAGGAGTTTTGCTACCAAGGGAGCAAAGAAATGTGGTGGTACCTGGTGGGGAGGGGGGGGGGGGTCGGAGGTGAGTCCAATAACAACATTAATTAAGTGATTATGTCAAAAGCCAGGGATTACTGAAGTATAGCCCTCTGTGCGTAGGAGGTGATGGAATCTAGTGCACAGATGGAGGGGACAGCCTTAAGATGGGATCATGGTTTGTTCATCTATGTGAACAGCAGGAATGCAAAGTATGTGGGTGCAGATGCCGGAAAGTGAATAGATGTGGTAGTGGGAGTTTGCAAGATTCTATTCTGAAGCTTGATTTCCTCAGTGAATAGAAAGCCAAGAATAAAAATGAGAAAGTGGTGCTTGGGGTTTGGGGAGAGAGAAGAAGAGAATGGGGAGGTACATGAAATAGAAAAGTAGACGTGGTTGCCAGAAATCATTAAAGGCCAGTGAGGAAGAGTGAGAGTGAAAAAGTTGAGAGTGTGGCACAGAAGTGATTATACTGAGTAATCCTAAGACTTAAGCTAGGTAGGTCAGGAAAGTGGGGGTCATTGAGGACATATGACCAAGATATTCAGGACCTGGTGAAGTTGAAAGATGATTGGAGCCAGCTGCCCAAGGGACCAGGGAGTGGTTGTCGGGGGTGTGTTGTGTGATGCTGACATAACAGAGGTCCCCGCTTGCAGGGTGGGGGGGGGTGGGGGATGAACAAACC
The DNA here is from genome assembly GCF_029215605.1 of Mirounga angustirostris. NCBI lineage: Eukaryota > Metazoa > Chordata > Mammalia > Carnivora > Phocidae > Mirounga > Mirounga angustirostris. The sequence goes on along the minus strand of NW_026991722.1, from coordinate 5,825,591 downwards.
AGGGAGTGGTTATGGGGTGTGCGATCCAAGCATGGTGCATGGCAAGATCATTGGAGGAGATAATGTAAACAGTTGATTAACACATCTTTTGAATGTTATGTGTATTATATAGTGTATTCCTATGATAAAGTAAGCTAGAGAAAAAAATGTTAAGAAAATCATAAGGAAAAGAAAATATATTTATAGAACTCTACTCTAAAAAATCCACATATAAGTTGACCCAGACCATTTGAGCCTGTGCTGTTCAAGGGTCAACTCTGTAAACCTGGAGCTGTATAGATCCTAGAAAGCAAAGTGCATACAAAATTGTTAACTTAAAACTAGAACTTAAACTAAAGCTAAAATGAACTAAGGAGTTGACTCAATCCTTATCTGACACACAACTTCTGGAGTCTGCATTTCCCTCCATGCCCTTACAATGCATGGCTTATTAATGAGAACTTTGCACCCCATTTTCCTCCAGAATGGAAGTCTCGAGTTGTGCATCAGTTTAGGAGAGAGAAGCATGGCTAAGGGAGCGTGGGAGCTTTGCTCGGAATGTGTAAGGCAGCTTCATTTTCCAATATTGGGCCAAAAGCTGCACCGAATGCAGGCCACAGCTTGTTCCCTCAAATTTTTGCCAATATTTTTCAAATGTATAGTGCCATATGTCACAACAAAAACACAAGTAGATGACAAACACGTAAAGATGCTCACTCTCACTATTAAGCAAAGGTTACACAAAATGAAATGACAGAATACTAATTTTAAAATTTAGAAATATTTTGGGGTGCCTGGATTGCTTAGTTGGCTAAGCGTCTGACTCTTGATCTCAACTCAGGTCTTGTTCTCGGGGTCGTGAGTTCAAGCCCTACACTGGGCTCCACATTAGGCATGGAGCCTGCTTAAAAAAAAAAGAAAAATTAGAAATGTTTGACAATGGGTATCTTCAATGTTATGACAATAGCATTTTCAGCATTTCTGGCAGGACTACAAAATGGCTCCATTTCTCAAACAATATCAGTAAGTTAGGCTCTAAAATTATCTTTATTAAGTACCAATTCTGTCCCAGACCCTGTACAGGGATCTGAGGAAAGAAATACTGAATTTTTTTTTTCTAAAGGAAGTTTTAAGATTTTAGAAAATTACTCAGAAAAATATTTCAAGAATTTTAAAGATACCTATCTTTGCTATCTCAATAACTCCATATCTAGAAAATTATCAGAGCATTACTTTTAAAAAATGAATATAACGTGTGTAGAATTATTTTCATTCTAGAATTCTGTAGAAAAATTTAAAAATGGAAACAAAGAAGTTGCTTTAGCATATTTTGCTAAATCCATAAAAAATACAGTCATTAAAAATTACATTAATAATGTTAATGGCAATGCAAATGTTTATAATAAAATATTGGCTGAAAAACATGCAGTTTCAATATTACATAAACTTATTTAAATATATATGAAAGAATAAAAAGAAATGTATTAGTATATTAGCTATTGTAATCTCTAGAACATTTTGTTTTCTTATATATATATATATACTTTATCTTTTAGAAAAGATACAATTGCCAAAAATTAGTTTTACAATCATAAAAACCATGTATTTTAAAAGTGCAAAGTTAAGGAGAGAAACTTTCTTATCAGTGTATCATTGTACTTTATTGTCTACATTTTTGTTGTATAAGGTGTCAACATGCCGTAAGCTAAACAAACAATAATATCTGAGGAAAAGTAAAGTCTAAATCATTAATAAGTTTACGGTGACTTCTCTTTACCACAGTAAAAACTCCCATTTAAGTATGAGCCTCAGCAATAAAGAAAAACAATTGCATTAATATCCAATATCTAAATGATTCCACCATACATTATAAAATTAGCGCTTTGGTATTTCTCAAATACCTTGAGCTATGAAATGGTTTCAGCCCAGTGTGAAACTCCTGGGTAGACGTTGGCACAGCAACTTACTGGGTTCATTTTATTTCTGATGTGCCTTGTATAATGATACAGATAGGGTCATCATAACTGATTTCGTGTCCATCTCCAAAGTGCGTATTTAAGGAATATTAAGACACATGTGTTCTCTGAATATTATGAATACTTATAATGTAATAATTTGCACTAAGAGTAACTCTGTTACCATAAATAGTATAGCAGTGTAAAGTGAACAAAGCAAAGGAAGACCATCTGGAATCCAGTTCTGATCATTGGTTAATAGTGATGTGTTATGCTTCAAAAATTATAGTATGCATTTTTTGCAGTTAGCATTCAGGCTTTGCTGTTAGACAGGTCTGGGTTGCTCTGTCAGCTCTGTGTCTCCCTTCCTGGGTAATTTAGCAACTTGGTTAACCTCCTGGAGCTTCAGTTCACTCATTTGTATCATGGGAATTTTAATACTTGCAATTTTGTTATAGGGACAATGATCTGGTATACTTTATTGCTCAAGTGTTTAAAATTTCAATATCAAAGTTATCATATGTGTTATCGAGTTAAAAATTCATATAACCTCACTGAACCAGGGATTCATTTACTCTTTACAAATATTTGCAAAGGATTTACTACAAGGCTTTTAAAGACACTTAAATTTTTTTCAAGGACAACATGATGCATATACGCAAAATATTGTCCACTTACACTGAGATAATAGAGACACAGAACAACTAAAAAGAGCATGGTTTGAAGTCATCCCGTGAGGTATGAAAGAAGCGTTGAGAACATTCTACACTCTTGAAGATGATCCTTCCTGTTTATCGGGATACTTCTGTCCCCTCCTTCTTCTATTGAGCATGCTTGCGAAGTTTGTTTTTGAGAAACCTTCCGTTTTAGTTTCCTTTTGTCATGTTTTCCATTTAAACCATATTGGTTTTTAATTTTCAGAAGCCTTATTATCGAGCTATTAGAGTTCGTGGTATTTACTACACTGTAGTGCAGAAAAAATACATTTTTCATACCTCTGTCCTATAAAAATTATTTAATGTGCTGCCTGCCTGGAAAACGCAATAGCGGTGGAGGTTGAAGGAAAATGTGCTTCTCCTAATGTACTTCATTGCAATACATGAAAGTACAAATAAAAATCATGATGGGGCTCCACTTTTTTTTTTCTTCTTCCTAAATGCACTTTCACCTCTCATCTTTTCAAAGCGGTTGGAAGGTCAAACCTAACCATTAACTGTGATGTTATCTCTCCTGAATTGAGGGCTCTCCGTCACCACGCTCTGATTTCAAATGGATCCTTATGAATTTTTATCTTCTTCATCTTTATGCCCCAAATCTACTGTAATGCTTGCCCTTGGTAGATATCTGTACTGTTTTTGAGTGAGAGAATTAGGACAATGGTTCAGACCACTAACCGGACTGCTGGGGTCACAGAATAACATACCTGCCTTTTTACTCTTAGGAACTATTCCTAAAGAAGATGGTAAAGTCTTCTCTGGAATTTGAAGGATAAGCCATTCTGATCTGGACAAGAATTCCCATCAATGTTTGCATTTCCCAAAAGCATAATAAAGGTATCCATTAGGAGAAAATATACATATAACCCCCTTTAACTAAAATGGATCTATTTATGTGAGGTGATGTTTTCAGGAGACCTTTTGGTATCACTAGGTCAAAGAATATGGCTAGCAATTTCCAGTTTCAAAAATACAAGTTATCATTGATCTTGGCAGAATTTAGGCACATCCTAGAAACTAGAAATCAGAAAAAAAAGGCTACCCATTTACTTTCAAGACCCTTCCAGAACCACTGAATTGATCGAAATAAAGATTTCTAGTCATACTGTGTTTGTCTCACAAGATTTAACAAAGTCAGTACTGAATTTGGGGGAAGTAGAATGTAGGTGAGAATGAAAATATTTTGGAATTGCAATAAGTCAATGATTAATATTCCTGGCTAGAAATAGGAAACCTGGAGTTTTAGTCCCCTTCTTTTAAAAAGTGTAGTGTAAGGGGGGTACCTGGCTGGCTCACTCAGTAGAGCATGAGACTCTTGATCTCAGGGTCAGGAATTCAAACCCCATGTTGGAAGTAAAGCTTCCTTAACAAAACAAAATGCCCCCAAAACTAAAAAATTGCAGTGTAATATATACATAGGGAAAAGTAGGAAAAAATAGATATGGGTAACACTATAATTAAGAGCATCTCTAATTTGGGGCACCTGGGTGGCTCAGTTGGTTAGGTGACCAACTCTTAGTTTCGGCTCAGGTCATAATCAAGCCCAGCATCTGGGCTCTGCACTCATCAAGGAGTCTGCTTCCCCCGCCCCCATTCTGTCCTATCCCTGCTTGAGCATGCTCGCTCTCTCTCTCAAAAAAAGAAAATTTAAAAAAAGAGAGAGAGAATATCTCTAATTTTTATATGGCAAATGACTACCATATGACTACTAAAAGCATTAGAAAGCTTAATCTTAAATATTATACTTTTTAAAATGCTTACAAATACATTTGGATAGGTTTTAAACCATTTTAATATGAAACATAAACTTCTTCAGAAAAGTGCTTTAGAAAAGATGATTCGGCATATGGAACTACTGCAGAGTGAACACAAGTAACCACCATGTAGAGCAAAGACTAACATCACGAGGAAACCAGCATTTGTTTCTCTCGTAACCTCCTGCCTAGTTCCAAAAAGTAACCACTTACCTGAGTGTTATGTCAATTCATTACTTTTCTTTTTACTACCTAAGTATACATCTCTAAACACTACAATATAGCTTTGCCTGCTTTTGCATTTTATATAAATAGAATCATACACACAGATTTTTTAAACTTGCCCTTATTTCTCACATTAAACATGCTTTTGAGATTCATTTAGGTGTTTTGTCGAACTCATTTCGACATTGTAAAGTACTACATTATATGTCCTACCCTCACTTATTTATTCTGCTATTTTTGATTGACATTTAGATTGTTTTGCCATTTGGGAAATGATGAATAATAATGCTATAAACGTTCACGTGCATGTCTCTCCTAACACACATACGCATCGGTCTGGGTTGGACGTTAACAAAGACTCTCTTCTTCTTTCTTTTTTTTTAAGTTACTTTTTTGTTTTTGTTTTTTAAGATTTTATTTATTTGTCAGAGAGGGAGAGCACAAACAGAGGGAATGGCAGGCAGAGGGAGAAGCAGGCTCCCTGCTGAGCAAGGACCCCCAATGCAAGCCTAGATCCCAGGACCCTGGGATCATGACCTGAGCCTAAGGCAGCCGCCTAACCGACTGAGCCACCCAGGCGTCCCAAGACTCTCTTCCTTTTTTTTTTAAACATTCTTTTTTTAAAATTTTATTATGTTATGTTAATCACCATACATTACATCATTAATTTTTGATGTAGTGTTCCATGATTCATTGTTTGCGTATAACACCCAGTGCTCCATGCAGTATGTGCCCTCCTCAATACCCATCACCAGGCTAACCCATCCCCCTACCCCCTCCCCTCTAGAACCCTCAGTTTGTTTCTCAGAGTCCATAGTCTCTCATGGTTCGTCTCCCCCTCCGATTGCCCCCCCTTCATTTTTCCTTTCCTGCTATCATCTTCTCCTTCTCCTTCTCCTTCTCCTTCTCCTTCTCCTTCTCCTTCTCCTTCTCCTTCTCCTTCTCCTTCTCCTTCTCCTTCTCCTTCTCCTTCTTCTTCTTCTTCTTCTTCTTCTTCTTCTTCTTCTTCTTCTTCTTCTTCTTTTAACATATAATGCATTATTTGTTTCAGAGGTACACCATACTTTCATCAGGCTCCTCTGCTGTCTTCTGAACTGGACTTTAACCTTGACCCCCAGTCCCCATCTTTGGTCTGCCTAGCTGAGTCTTAGCAGGAATCCTGCTAATCAGTTTAGCTAGAATTGCCCAACTTTCATAAGCAGATCACCCTTGATATCTAGTGAACTTCTCATCATCCACATTTGATGTCTGAGTTCTTGGTCTGCCTTTAGCAAGAATCCCCAACCCTTGATGTTCCCCCTTAGTCATTTTCCATTATTGACCCCCACTCTGCTAGGTGGCTCTCAATCCCCAGCTGTCTTTCCTGTAATTGGGAGTTGAGTCTGATCTTCCATATTGCAATCACCCAATTGCAGTAGTCCTGAAGAAAGTTCCTGTTTTAACATGTGTTAGAATAACTTAAAAACAAACAAACAAACAAACAAAAAAACCAGTATATGCTGAGGAATGAATTGCTTAGTCATAGGGCACTAGCATCTTCAACTTTTCAATATTTTATTTTTTCTGCAAAGAATATAACAATTTCAACTTCCACCATCAATATATGAGCATTTCTGTGGTTCCCCCATTTCTGCCATCTCCTGGTGGTTGGAATTTTAGCCATTCTTGTGGATGGACAGGGAATTTTGTTGTTTAATTGATATTTCGCTGGTCACTAATAAGATTAAGTATCTTTCCACATGTATACTGACCATTGAAATCATATGAATAGCCCACTTTACATCTTGTTATATTTGCTCATGCTTGCTTGGATTCTTAGCTCATTTTCTCATGGGTTTTCTGTCCTTCCTATTGAAATGAATAATTTTTCCATATGTTCTGGAAATAGCCCTTTGTGATGATATGTGTTGCAAATAATATCATTTTCACTCTTTTAATGCTGAAATTTGGTGAACAAGAAATCTTACATTTAATGTCATTCAGTTTAAAATATTTTCCTCTATGGTGAGTATTTTTTGTATTGTGCTTAATATTTTTCTGTTTTGATATTATGGAGATATTTTATTAATCTAATTAAATTTATATGTTTGCTTGTTTAGTTAGTTCATGTTTGTGGGTATGTGTGTGTATTGTGTTTATATTCATAATCACTGTGGAATCATTTCTTCTTGAATGAAATGCAACAGGGTTCAAGTTCTTTATTTTTTGTCTTTGAGAATGTTCTTTTGTCCCCACACCATTTACAGAAGGACCACATGTCCTCCCAGGGCTCTGATGTGCCATTTATACCATAAATCCGGGCTCCATACATGCGTGCACCACTTTAGAGGCAATTTCCCCTGCTCTCTTTGTCTACCCTTGCACCAGAACATATGCTCTAGAATTTGCTTTTTTTTTTTTTTTTTTTTTTTTTTTTATGGCAGTTAAGTCCTCCCACAGTCTTGTCCTTCAAGAGTGCTTTGTCTATTTTTGGATCTTTGCATTTCCATGTAAATTTTGGAAACATCTTGTCAAGTTCCATCTAAAATGTTATTTTTATGGAGATTTTATTACCTATATAGATAATTTGTGATGAGCTGACATTTTTTGTTGTGTTGAGTCTTATCATACACAAGCATGGTATATATATCAAATTATTAAACCTGGTTTAAATTCCTTAATGTTGTTTTAACATTTTCTGACATTCTGTGCATCTTTTGTTGGACATATTTGTAGGTACACTTGATTCTCATTATTCTTGGTACTTATGTTCTATGAAGTCACCACAGAGACTGAATTTGAAAATACAGAACCATTTGTCTTGGGTTCATGTGAGCCTCCGGCTATCATTTTTGTCAACTGATCAAAACACAAACTTGTTTTATGTATGATTCTGTGTAAGCATATCTCTTTTTTATTTAAACTTTTAAAATTTAAATTCAATTAATTAACATATAATGTATTATTGCTTTCAGAGATACAGGTCTGTGATTCATCAGTCTTATATAACACCCAGTGCTCATTACATCACATGCCCTCCTTAATGCCCATCACCCAGTTACCACTTCCCTCCACCCTTGTCCCCTCCAGCAGCCCTCAGTTTGTTTCCTATGATTAAGAGTCTCTTATGGTTTGTCTCCCTCTCTGGCTTTGTCTTGTTTTGTTTTTTCCTCTCTTCCCCTATGATCCTCTGTTTTGTTACTCACATATCAGTGAGATCATATGATAACTGTCTTTCTCGGATTGACTTATTTCACTTAGCATAATGCTCTCTAGTTCCATCCATGTCGTTGCAAATGGCAAGATTTCATTTTTTGATGGCTGCACAATATTCCATTGTATATATATACCACATCTTCTTTATCCATTCATTAGTCAATGGGCATCTGGGCTTTTTCATAGTTTGGCTATTGTGGACATTGCAAGCATATCTTATTTAATAAAGAGTGGCTAACTCTTATATGAGGCTTGACTAGTATTAAAGAATTGTAAATATATTTGATTTTTTATTTTGGAAAAAATAGGGATAATGGATATCAGTTCAACATCAAAAAAATTGCTTTGAAATTATTTCAGTATTTCAGTATTTATTTAGGATATATTTCTCTCAAGGGCACTTGTTAGGATGAGCACTGGGTGTTATATGTAAGTGATGAATCACTAAATTCTACTCCTGAAAACAATATTAAGTTCTATGTTAACTAGAATTTAAATAAAAATTTGGGGGGGGAGGGAAGGATATATTTCTCTCCTACTTCCAAATAACTTAAAGCAGTTCAGAGATTAAGAAAAAATGGCAAGATATGAACTTAAACATAAAGCAAAATAAGAATCATTTAGAAGATTAAAAAAAAGACCTGTTTAACTGAGTTGACCAACTTAATAAAATTTTTGGCAAGTACAGTGACATAAAGTTTTCTGAAAGACACAGGATAATCTAAAATATTTGCATACGTGATTTAAGAGAAAGCATAAAAATGCATCATAGAGAAGATATAAGAGATTAATAGGAGTGAATGAATGATTCGATTTGCAGACAAAAGTCATGGTTGCATTACCTTGGGGGAGGGTAACACACGGAGGGACAGTGTGGAGTTTGAGAGGAAGATGACATCACTCACTACGATGTTCTCCCCCCCACTAGTTTCCTCACTCTGAGTCTTGTCCATTCAGGTGTCAGAAAAGCACTAGCTAGTTCACGGTGTTTGGAAGCAAGACATGCAGAACAGCTTTACCCGGGGCCTGGGAACGAAGTCCAGGAGAGAAGCTGCCTGTGTCTTGAGCTTCACCAACACTGAGCACCGAATCCTGAGTTAAAGAGTTGCCCAGTGTTTTTCAGCAAATGCTTGTGATGTGTGTGTCATGTCCAGGACCAGCTGAAGAGCAGAGCCTCAAGTCTAGTGGAAAGCCTATTGGAAAATCAAAACACTGTAGAAGACTTATGTACAGCATCCTCAGCATAAACATTAAAAATGAGGTCTAGGGCTAGATGATAATTAGTTGTTAAAGAAAAGACCACAATCTCACTTGGAATTGGAATGCCTAATTTGGACCTACAACTACATTTGTATTCTGTGTCTAAATCTTTAAAAGTTTTCGGTTGAGCTACACTCAGTGAGTGGGGCCTGATCCCCACGCAGGTCCTGTAGCCTCTGCTCAGGTTCGCTCTGTGACGTGGCGCAGCCTTCTCCATGTGGGAACAGAGCAGCAATCTGTGAGTATTTGGGGCCGGGCACAGTGGAAGTTTCCTGGGCAGAGACTGAATCTGGAGCACAGGGGCGAGTTTTGACCTGATGAAGACCCCCCCAAAGCACTGGGGAGGCATTATGCTTTCTCTCATACCCTATGTCTTAGGTTCAGGCTGCTATAACAGAAATACCGTAATTTGGGTGGCTTAAACAACAAATATTTATTTCTCACAGTCTGGAGGCTGCAAGTCCAAGATCAAGATGCCAGCAGGTTAGGTGCCTGGTGAGAACCCCTTCCTGGTTCATAGATGGCGTAGCTGTGCATTCAGATGGTGGAGAGAAAAGAAAAGTCCTAGGCTTTCATGTTCCTTCAGATAAGGGCACCAATCCCATCATGGAGGCTCTGCCCCCTGGGTCTCCCCCAAACTTAATTGACCTCCCCAAAGTCCCACCTCCAAATACCATCACATTGGAGACTAGGCTTCGACATATGAACAGGGTGTGTGGGGTGAGGGGGGACACAAGCATGCATTTGATAGTACCACATATGATCAACCCATAATTTCCAGGCTTTTTTCCCTAAGCATCCCATAAGTTAAACCCTGGGAAAGAGGGGAAGGAGGGAAGGAGGACAATTATCTGGGAGACCCAGTCTGCCTGGACTCCCACCCGCAGCTTTGGGACATCTCTTCTTAAACAAAAGCAGCTGCTTATTGGTTTGCCCAGGGCTGAGGCCCAATTCCCTCTCACTCAGCCCTTCCCTCCCCCCACCCCTTGCAAACATAACTCCCAGCCTCTCTGGCTCTGCCTTGGGGGGGGGGGGGGGCAGTTCTCTTTACCAAGGAAGACACCAATACATTTCATTTTTCCTAAGCATCATGGAGAGCATGAAAGTTTAGTTTTTTGTTTTTTTTAGCTTACAAACGTTCATTTCGCAAATCAGGTATCACAAGACTTATAACCCTATTTTAATATTTGTTCTTTTTTTGATATTCCAGGAGCCTCAGAAGATGGAAGCGGCCAGAATTCTGAGAGGACCTGGCTATGAAGTAACCAAGTCAATTTTCTCATCATTAACAGTTATGATAAAATCTAACAAAGTACTTCTTAGCCTTGCCTGCATGTCAGAATCATGTCCCAGCCATCCCACCCTTGTCTATTTTCATCTCTGAGGGAGGGACTGAGACCCTTTTAAAAATTCCCCAAGGGGCTCCTGGGTGGCTCAGTCGTTAAGCGTATGCCTTCGGCTCGGGTCATGATCCCAGGGTCCTGGGATCGAGCCCCACATCAGGCTCTCTGCTCTGCGGGAAGCCTCCTTCTCCCTCTCCCTCTCCCCCTGCTTGTGTTCCTCTCTCGCTGTGTCTCTCTCAGTCAAATAAATAAATAAAATCTTAAAAAAAAAACCAAAAAACTAAAATTCCCCGAGTCAGGGCTGCAGGGTCCTGGGCTGTACATTGTACAGTCAGGGCTGAAGCCATTCATCTCCACATTTATGAAGCTCTTGCCTGTGCAGGATACTCTGCGAGGCACTTGGGACATAATTTCTTATTTGTTTAACGAAACCTCCTCATAGGCTTGTTACCATGCCCCATAGGGCCCAATGTTTATGGCTCCTACCTACCAAGCTCACTGATCTGATGCCTTCCCACTACTATTCTCCAGGTACTCGGGGCCTCTGATTGCTCACCCAAAATGCCAGTTCCTGATTTAAGACATTGGATCACATGTTCCTTGTTCCTAGAAACCTTTTCCCATGTATCCACTGTTATATCTTCATTCAGGCTTCAGTTCAAATAGCTCCTCCTTCGATAGGCCTTCCTCAACACCCTATTCTTGTTCTTCTTCAATTTAATATATGATGCGGGTGGATCATTTGAGTTCAGTATACTAAAGGTGGGGAAAATTGCTGCGAATTTCTTTACCGTTATTTTCGAAAGTTCCCAGATGGCACCAGGAGATCATCTGGGGCTGGCGGAGGGCAGAGCAAAGGAAATATTACCACCAAATGAGAGGCCAGTCTTCCCAAAGAATGACGGAAAGAAAAGGAATGACCTACTACTCACAAGTATTCTCTCATCTCATTTTAATTCATGAACTGTTAAACATTCAGCTTAAGCCATACTTGAACATTTTATTGATCTGTTCAACACTATTCATGAAGATCATTTGTCCTCACACAGTACGTTAGTGACTGATGTTATTAGGTGAAAATGGAATCCAGCTGAAAGGAGAAGAAGTAGACATATATTGGGGAGCAATTACCATATAAATAGACATTAACTATCTAAGAGAGTTCTCCAACATAGAATAAGTGAAGCAGGTCTTTGGGGGTGTTATTTCTGAGATTTCAAATTGGAATGGTATTTCAACGCTAGTTTTTTTTTTCTTTTCTTTTCTTTTTTCTTTTTCCTTGCGCTAGCAGGGGACTAAAACTCTAAGTGAGAGGTCGAAGTTTTCAAATGTTCAAACTATCACTGCCAAATATCTATGTGAACATACTATCCAGTTGCAATGTGTGAAAAGGCACAAAAATAGATACAAAGCTCAGCGTTTTTAATATGGAAATGACAGTAGAATACCATCAACATTCAAATAACACATAATGCATGTTATGGAGGTTTAAAAAAGTTGCATGGATTCAAAAATATAGCTTTAATTTATTTTTCTGTTTATTTTTAAAATTTGTAGAAGCATTCCCTGAATCAGTCTGGCATGAAGTGACACTATTTTCCACATAGAAAGAAAATATGAGAGAAAAATAAAATCTTCTAATTGTAATTCCTTATGGAAGCTAAAGTACATTGATTTGCTTCGCGGTTCACTTAATGGTAACTCAAGACACAAATCACCCCTTCACTTTGCTCATCTAAAAAGTGAATTAAGGTTCTTACCACAATAAAGCAAAATTTAAAGGAAAAGAAAGACAAGGATAATTATTAGTTACATTTGATTTTCTTTAAGTGGATGCTCAAACTTTTCTGTAGCCAAAAGAAATGTGAATTTAAAATATTTAACTGTGAACACAGCTGATAAAAAAGACGATGAAGTTAGCTAAGAAAGTTTTTCTCTCTCTCATTTCTAGTTTCTGTTGTTTATATTTTTAACATCCCATAATTTTTTTTAAAGATTTTATTTATTTATTTGAGAGAGAGAATGAGATAGAGAGAGCATAAGAGGGGGGAGGGTCAGAGGGAGAAGCAGACTCCCTGCCGAGCAGGGACCCCGATGCGGGACTCGATCCCGGGACTCCAGGATCATGACCTGAGCCGAAGGCAGTCGCCCAACCAACTGAGCCACCCAGGCGCCCAACATCCCATAACTTATTGTGTATTTGCTGATGATACAGGCTGCTCTTTCTGCTTGACCCCAATGACATGATTATTTGCATTTGAATAGTGCTTCACATTTTACAAAACAATTGAACGTAATACGAAACATAGTAACTCTATGAAGAAGCTAAGGCTCAATGGAGCATGTGTAATATAGTTACAGTCTAGAGTCAAAAAGAAAGTATTGCTGAGACTCAAAGCTCTGTCTCTCGGTTTCAACTCTTGCGTTCTCACCACTATACTGAGCTGCTTCTGAAATAACAATGCATCTGAAAACTGTAACGGATTACGTCTTTCCTGCAAGTGTGTATGTCAGCTAATGTGATGTACAGAATCCCTGAGTATTAGCTAGGACGGTGTTTGACCTTCCCTGATATTCTTATGATAATCACGATAAAGATTGTTCCAGATTTGAATAGGACTTTAGAGTTTATAAATGGCTGTTATGTAAGTTGGCTCATTTAGCTGTAAAGCAAATACGTGGCTTAGTAATTTGCTACATTACCTCACCCTAATAAACAAATTCACATAGGAAATTTCCCATCTTATCACTTACTCAGAGCTGAGATTTGCAAGGGAGTCTGTTATCAGGGTCTTCGGAAATTCAAACAAATGTGAGGAGGTTATGCGTATTCTGCAACAGTCCCCACACCATCGGTTGATTCTGACCTCTAAAACGCTTCAGTGTCCTTCTGAATTTAAGTTTTATTCATCCCATTGAATCTAAATGTTTTGAATGCATAGTTAGACAAATGCGGGCTTTAGTTTTTCTTTTTTATTGAGGTGAAATTCACACACCATAAAATGAACCGTTTTAAAGTGAATAATTCAGTGGCATTCATTTTGGACATTGACAATATTGTGCAAACACCACCTCCATCTGGTGCCAAAACATTTTCTACTTCGAGTTTCTACTATGTTTTGTGCTAAGCTCTGGCAAAAGGCTGAAGGGGCTCCATGTCTGAGGTCAAGAACCTCCCATACCAGTGGGGAAGGCAGACTTCCACAGAAAGTTTTCAGTGCTCTGTGGTGGTGCCCACAGAGGTGAGCAGAGGGTCCTGTGGGATTGGGGGGGGTCTACTTGGGGGGGCAGGTACATCTGATTGGATCTTTGAAGACTAACAGAGGACTTCGTTATGTCAAGGAAGGGGAAGGGAAGCAGTTCCCAGGCAGACAGAAAGTGGAGAGGAAGCTATGAAAGCCTGGAATCGTGTGTTAGGGAGTCTCAGGCACTTCGCTAAAGCCAGAGTGCAATCTGTAAATGACAGACAGTAAAAAACAGTGGGAGGAGATGAGACTGAAACACGGGCAGAAGCAGATCACAGTGGCCCAGCTAGTGGAAAAGCACGCTCGTTAGGAGCTGGCAAACTTCATCTGGCACGTGGTAGGCAGCCCTGGGTCTGTCAGAGCCGCTCTGGTCAGGTTTTCATTTTACACACATCATCCACCTGCGGTGTGGCTCGCCGGCTGGGGGAGGGCAAGAGTGAGGACAGAGTTACTGAGTTAGCAGGTGCAGATAGTGGCAAAACTCATCACAGACGTGGGTGACACAGCTTCAGGAGTTCATGTAGAATAAGTAACTGGGTAAAAAGCAAAAACAAGGCATAGAGGTATCATAAAATAAGGATTGAAAGTGAACATTTAGCAGTTAGCATGCTGTTGGTGAGTCCACTAGAATAGTTTTGCATTTAAGACACAAGGACTTGAGACATGAATTTCAGGTCAAGAGGGAGAGACAAGATATGATCCAATGATGTGGGAAGCCATGGATGAGACAGGAAGGAGTAGTGGAAATAAGACGCCATTGTGAGATCTCCGAAGGTGAGGGCCGTGGGCCATCCGGGGCCCCTGTCGCTTCAAAGTTGCAATGAGTAGGAAAATGCATCCAAAATTAATGTGTCATTAACAAAGAAATGAAATTGCATTTGGGTAGAATTGACTGTAATATTAACTGAATTTTCTTTTTAAGAAATCACATAAATGACAAAAATCCCTGGCTATCGAAATATGGTATTGGTATATAGATTTTGATTTAGGACTGGATGTTCATGATAATGGAGTATCTGAAATGCTGTAAATATTCTTGCAAACTTATTATCCAGTCAGGTAGCCTACCGTAGGATAATAAATCATTGATTCCTTCAGGTGAATAATGATATTTAAGTCCGAGCCTTCTCATTTCTTATTGGCTAAGCAACTGCAAAAACGAGTCAGGAAGATAAAATAAAATAAAATAAATAAAATAAAATAAAATAACAAGCATGTAAATAATATTCCAATAGATCACCGTGTTTGTCATATTTATCCTGTTTAATTCATATTATTTCTCTAGGGAATCCTGCTTGAACATTTATAACTCTTTGTGGCATTGGCAAAGACAAAGAGCCACTGATGTGTCTGATAGCTCCTTGATATATTTGGCCAATTTTTAGCTGAAAGGATGTGTTTTCTGAATCGAACCATCACTATGACAGAAGCCAGGGAGATAGGTGTTTTATCTTCAGCAAAGTTTTTAGGAAAAGGGGATTAAGATAAATTTTTATCATGTAATTGATATACCGATTACACAGCTAGGTATAAATTTTAAAACACTAAGTACACTTACTGTCTTGTTTACAAATCTTACTCTAACCTGATTAATTTGAAATGATACATGATGAATGCTACAATGTGAAAAGAAAAAAAGTCCAGCACACCTCTCAGAATCACTATCAATGCAATGACTGCTTTGCATAACTTTTGTTTAAACCTCAAAGCTTTCAGGGAGTTTACTGTGGTGGTATTATTGACTTCTCCGTCACTCTCAAGTCTTAATTTTTTTTTTTTGTTTATGAAGTATGATTCTTTATGAATTTACTTCTTGAAATGTCATTCACTAAAGCAAGATAGTCTTTCTCTAAATTTAATTAATTATTATTATTATTATTATTTAAACCATTTAAAAGGTATGATTGGACAGGAATGGCCATAGGACTTCCCAACAGAAAAGTTTATGGAGCTGAATAGAAGGATGTCATAACATTGGTCCATGATTTTACTCATGCAAATCCGGACAAGAATGCTAACTTAAAAAATTTAAATATGTGTGTATATAAATAATATGATCTTTTGTCATATATCTTGTTTTAATTTAGATTTGAACATTTCACTTCTGTGGACATAGTTTTGTATTTTTTCCAGAAGTGTATTATTTGCTCATTAATCAGATTAAATAATCACATATGGCAAAATAAACTTCGTGAGGTTCACACGGGACGTCCACACCAGGGCCCATATTTATAAGGCTGTGACAAAGAGCCAGTAGGAAAAGAAAGAAACAAACAAAAAAATGGCTAACAACCCTGGAGAAAGAAAGAGGGACTGATAAATCAAGTCCCTCATCGAAGCAATCTGAGGGAGGAGAGTCAAGGGCAAGAGTGAGGGTTTGCCCTCAATCCCTCGGAGGCAGGGAGACATGGCAAGAAAGGCGCTGAGAGTTTGGGGTTTCAGAGCTCAGGGCTCAGTTTCCCCTGGAATAGTTTCTCCAGGGATCAGTTTCTCCTGGGGGAGATGGGGCGTGGCCTGCAGGGCGGAGGCTGGGGGAGCTGTCCGGGGGGGCGTGGCCTTGGCTGCACCTGGGAGGGACCTGAGCTGCTCCAGTGCGAGCCTGAGGCTCTATACCCCTCTCCCACGTATTGCTGCCTGAACGCTCGGGGCCCCGCATTTTTCTCCAGCACTGCGCAGAAACCCAGACTTCCCACTGGAATAAATTAGGTAAACTTAATTAAATGTTGGTAATATTGGTGGGTATACAATACTTTGGTGGACAATATGTTGATTATTTAGGATGATAAATTGAGCCACTAAAATGATTTAGAGAAAGGAGAAAGATTATAAACGTGATCCTGAGCTATGGGATGTGTGAGGCGGGTGTCTGTGAAAGTCGAGAGGAAAAGGGAGTTATGATGGGGTAAGTAGGAGTTGGGCTGATATGGGATTCAAATGGGGGGTTAAGGAAGAGGCGGGGCGATACAGGGAACTCCATAAGGCACATACCCGGGTCAATCCATCAGTAAACTAGGTGTTGCCGTGAAGGCATTTTGTAAATCTATTGAAAGCCCATAATCGCTTGACTTTATTGTAAAGGAGATTATTCTAAATAATCTGGGTGGGCCTCATCCAATCAGTTGAAAGAGCCTAAGGGGTGAGCTGAGGTTTCCCAGAAGAAGAATTTCTGCCTGTGGGCTGCAGCTTTAGCACCTGCTGGAGTTTCCAGCCTGTAATTTCCCAATTAGCTGGCCCTGAGGGTTTTGAACTTGCCAACCCAGCCTCCTAATCCCATAAGCGGATTCCTTGCAATGACTCTCTTACTATATATATTCTGGTTCTGTTTCTCTGGTTGAACACTGACTAGCACACACACCTTTATATTTCGCCCCTTTGCAGTGTGGTGGGGCCAAGGAGAACTGCCACTAGTAAGGTCACCTGAGTGGTCTTACCACATTTAAACCCAGCAGAATAAAGCCCACTGTCCAGGCTTCCCGAGAGCATTAAATGGGAGTACGTATACATACTTCATGCCATAAGGAGAACCTCAGTAAATTAGTTTCATTTCTTTCCCCTGCCCTGTTTTTCCTTTAATTATTTACATTTTCCCTCTCCTTGTGACATACTTTACGATTTGTATTCAACTTGTGTAAAAATCTTTCTCATTTAAATCTCCAATATCTATAAATAATAAAATATCTCTTCAATGGCAGGGAGCCATTAGCCCTGGAAAAAAACTAAGGTCATCGGAATTTTTACTCAGACTTCTGCATTTTTCAGGTTTTCATTCAGTAAGTGATATTTTTTTCTAACAAAGGATTCACAATCTAAATCACCAAATAGCCAGCCTACTGCAGATCAATATGTGAAAAATAGTCACTGTATATTCTTGAATCATTGAGAGCTTTCAAAGATTCCTTTAAAATGCTAATCCAGGCATTCATATTTTATTATTTTTCTGTTCTTGCCTGGTTTAGGATAATGGACTTTTGGTAATGAAAATTATACCATTTCTTTTCTTTTCCTTGAGGTTGCCATTCCTCCTCTTAAATCCTTGCACCAGTCACCTGTGTGGATGCTGGACCTCTAGACATTCTCTTTGAAATATTTTACCAGCTAAGACTTCTAATCCCAAATCATCTACCCCCTGCATCATCAAAGGAAATAAACTCATAAAGCCAAAATTCGTTATAGTTTACTTAATATATTTCAATGAGAAACCCAAAACAGAGAAAACACATGAAATAATTACTTGAAAGTATCGTAATGACTCAGCTGTCAATTGGAAAAATATAGCCTCTGGAACTCACTTTCGCTGAGAAATAATCCTTGTTATTTTCTAAAAACTAGAATGTTATTCACACCAGTAGTTTTCCAACTTCTCTGCATGTGGAATCACAGAGTGTCCTTTAAATACCCTGATTCCCAGGCTTGCATCCCATACCAAGTGCAACAATATCTTGAAGATGGGGACTAGGAGACAGGACTTCTCAAAGTGTACAACCAAATTTGAGAAGCTGTGATTTAGCTTGAACCAGACTTTGAGGAAGAGTAGTTCAAGGCCCTCTGGCGTGGTGTCACCTTGTGGGGACATTATTACACTTACAGATATTGAAGCCATCGCAGACCTGTTGAATCAGTCTAAAAAATCTGTTTTCTGAAACGTTCACAGATGATTCTCCTGCTCTTATTAAACCACAGTTTTATCCCCCTGCTTGTTTTGGCAGATGTCTTCCATCGTTTCTTCATTATTTCCAATAGAATTAGGACCAGTGAGGTTACATTCTAGGGTAACGTAAACAGTACCCTAATAGATCACTTTTTAAATTCGATTTAACTTGCATAATGCAAACTCTTTATCTACCTGACTATCTAACCAAGTAGCTAGCTTTTTAAGGTGGAATACATGTGTTTTAGGGGACACACAGCTCATCAGTCAGATGCTATTCTTGGAGATCTTTTCTGGTCCAGCCACACCAGGACGAGTGGCATGCACTTCATTATAATAGAAGGCTAAAATGCTATTCCTTTCGATCGAAGCCTGCCATGAAAGAAAGGGCAGATTAGAACAAATTTCTAGAAGAATATGTCGCCCTGTTTTGTCTCTAATTAGGTCCTTGTCATATCTAAACACTTGACCCTACCTTTCATGACAAATTAACGTTTCCTTCTTCCTCTCTCAAAATAAGTTTCTAATTGAAATTAATTCATAGTCAAGCAAAATATGATTACTTTACCCACTTCCCCAGAGGCACATCTTTTCTTGGGCTACGAAGTGACATTTGAAGCTGGTGCAGAAATGCAGGCAACCTCCTGTTTAATGGGTCTGCACACTCTTCACTCTTCACCGTCCCCTCTTAGTAGAGGCCTCATGATTTGTTTTTAACGCAAGGCAGAAGTTAATTACTGACCTTCTGTTAACAATGCCAAGCAAGTCTGGAAATTGAACCCAACAGGCTTCTACGAATTTCTCTCCACTTCTCATAACTAATACATGGAGATAATACAATAAATAGTTTGAAACATGAAATAATGTTTTCATTAATAGATTTTTTCTAACTTCTGTTTTGTTTTTTTTTTTAACTCTGTGCAAATGATGCCATTGCATACTGACAATAAAGAAGAGTCAGATATAACAGGAATTTAAGGAATGTTTTCCAAGGGTCCCTTGAAGACATTGATTAGACATATATCTGGGGCTACGTCAAATCCCTGTTATGTGTGAGTGGGACAAGAACTCTTAGGCACTAGTTAAGAGTTTCCTAACTTACCGTGTTTCCCCTTTATCTGAGTCACTACCAGGAAAACCTAAAGGCAAAGTCTCCTTAAAGAGACACCTCACAGCCTCGCCTTCCTCCTCTGCTTTTCAGGGTTACTTTTATCTCTGCCTCGTCTACACATCCGGGCACACGGAGTAGTTTGTTGCTTGCCTAAATGCTGCCGTGGCACAGAAAAAGCCTGCCTATGGGTTAAATATGTTTGAAGAAGATCACAGTCCCTGTCTCTTTGGATTAAGTTTTAAAACACCCTACTATGTAGGCCGTGTGGCTCCAGTCTGTTCTCAAATGATGCCCACTGTCATTTTTTCCACGAGGTCCTTGAGATTCTTCCCTCATGTGAAAGCTTTGAACATTCGTAAGACATCCTTAAACAGGCTTTCTCTTGTATTTTCAATCCAATCCAAACTTAATACTTCCTTTGGTCACTATTTTCGTCATCATTGCACCATTTCAACACGATAGCCCTTAAAAGCCACTGTTACCAATTCTATGTATTTTCTTTTTTTTTTTTTTAAGATTTTATTTATTTATTTGACAGAGAGAGACACAGCGAGAGAGGGAACACAAGCAGGGGGGGTGGGAAAGGGAGAAGCAGGCTTCCCGCTGAGCAGAGAGCCCGATGTGGGGCTCGATCCCAGGACCCTGGGATCATGACCTGACTGAAGGCACACGCTTAACGACTGAGCCACCCAGGCACCCCCAATTCTATGTATTTTCTTATCCATGAATGCAAAACAGGTTAATTATAGAGTATGATATTGATTTTTAGAAGATATAATTTCTTATATATTTTATATATATTATGTTAATGTATCATATGTTAATATATAATTTCTTCCCTTTTTCCTTGGGGGGGTGTAGTAGTCATCTGCAAACGCACCCCTGTGAGCCTGAAGAGATGGACATATTTGGGCATGGCTGAGGAGCCTGTGGAATATGCCAGAAGTGATGATTCTGAGCACACTGACACCTTCCCTTAGCTCACGTCCGTTGAACTCATACATGAGTCCAACATCTAAAATCTCTCCGGAATATTGAAATCACAGGGCAATGCTGCTCTTAGTCTATTCTGTGGTGAGTACAAGTGACTTACTATTTAAGCATAGGAGAAACTCAACAGCTGGAAAAACTGGCCACAGCCGACCGCTCCTGGCCTCGCTGAGGCTGGGGCAGTGCTCTGTGGCATCAATGGGGCCTGGCCCGTAGGGTGTTTTATAACAGCCATTACGCAGGAAGTCAAAAGCGGCGAGGCAGAAATTAGTAGGCTCCGAAGGTGAGGAAGTGGACTTTGTTCTTTGAGGCATACATCGTATCTCCCTGATCCGGGTTGAATGGTCTCCCCCACCCCAAATTCACAGATTGAAATCCTAACCCCTAGAATGTGATCTTATTTGGAAATAGAGTCTTTACAGAGGTGACCACCTTAAAATAAGGTCATTAATGCCATATTGGGCCTTAATCCAACAGGACTGGTATTTTTATAAAGATGGGAAAATGGACACGGCACTTGTGCAGGGAGAACGGCACATGAACATGAAGAGAAGCCGAGCAGTGAGGCTCGGAACAGCTTTCTCCTTCACAGCCCTCAGAAGGAACCAGCTCTGATTACCCTTGATTCCAGACTCCCAGCCTCCAGACTGGGAGACAGATTTCTGCTGTTCGAGCCCCAGTCTGTGGTCATTTGTGATGGCGGCCCTGGCAAGCTGATGCCAGCCCCGTGGGTGTCCGGGGTTAGAAGCCACGGAGACCTGGCTCCCTCATTTGGAAGGGCCCACGTGTGCATTTCTCATTCCGCAGATAATGAGCATCTTTTCTAAGGAGAAAGAGTAGCAAGCGTTTCCTTTCTTCTGTAGGATCAGCTGGGGCTGCTTCCTGGTTCCTCAAGCCAGAACCAGACGAGAGGAGCCTAGGGGCTGTCTTTCTCCTCGCTTCTAGACCATCCCACCAAACATCCGGCCCCAGCTTCCTTTCTGACATCTGCGCGAATCCCTCTTCGTTCTGTGACGTCCCACGTAAGTGTGTCCCCAAAACGGTATGTTAGCCAAGCCGGTGCCCATAGTGGCTGGCTCCATGTGTCAATTTAAATGTCTGAGCAGGTGACTGAGTCCCGTATCTCCCTCTGGGTTGAGTTTTTGAATTCCCTCGTCCCTAATCAGGCTGTCACTTTTATTGGGAGCGTTGAAACATACCGCAAGCTTTTTCTCTCACCGTGACTCCTGTGGTCTAATCAATGCCTTCTTGGCAGCTACTTTATTTCCGAAGAGAATAGCATTTAGTGCAGACACATTTGAAGGCATATCCCCTGAACTCTCAACAGGCTTGCAACCTTTCATCTGCTTTTGCCAAAATGAGACATCTATACATCTGTAATTTTTTCCTCTCTCTCTGAGGCTTATATGACTGTAAAAATATCTCAGAATTATTCTTGGTGAATTTATAATAACAGTTCCCACAGTACGTTCCATCAGGCAACTGCTTTGTTCCTTGTAAGCAAATCTTGGGAAGAGAAATCCCTCCTAAGAAGCCTTTCTTTTCCTCCATAGCTTTTGAAACATGGTATAAATCTCTGTTAACCTCAGATTTCTATTCTCTTGGGGAGTTGAATGCAGGGAGAATAAAAGAACCAGCGGTTCCTGTCCTTCTTTCATATGTGTCCTTCTCTCTGCCCCCACTCTGGGGACCCCACGCACCACTGTTCCCTTTGGAGTCCTCACCCATCAGCCCCCCTCTTCTCTAGGGGAGCAAGGCACCAGGAACCAGGCTGCAGCTGGGGTCACGTGGACCCTCCCTTGCAGGTCCCTGTCCTGCGGGCCTCACATTTCTCTAGGTTCCCGATCAACGCTGTCAGCGAGCAGCGTCAATAAAATAAAATAAAATTTTATTTTATTTATTGTTAGAGATGGAGAGAGAGAGAGAGAGAGAGAGAGAGAGAGAGAAACATGAGGAGCTTGACTTCACAACCCTGACATCATGACCTGAGCCGAAATCAAGAGTTGGTCGCTAAACTGACTGAGCGCCCCAGGCGCCCCAGTGCGCGGACTTCTTGAATGTCTTCCCAATACCTGGCAGTCCTCATCACCAGCTGGTGTACAAAGCTACCACCCCTTTTCTCTATGCCATTCAGCCATTCAGGAATGGTTTTATCTTGTTCTCTCCTGTGGCTGGCCTTCCACCTCTGCTTCCCACCTCGCTGACCCTCTTACTGTCATTCCTTGGGGACATGCAAGTTCACGGAGAGTCTCTGCTGGGTGTGATGACCCCCCTCAGCTGAGTTTCATCCAAGCCTCACTTGACACCTCAGCAAACTGAAGTAGGAGCCACTTGGCTCTCCGCACCATGACCAGCCTTCCCCAGTGTCAATCTGAAATCATATCAAGTATCCATGAGTCTATTTTTGTGTATTTCTCTCCATGGGGATGCAAAGTCTTGTCTACTGAGACACATCCGTTGGTAGTTAAGTCTGATTTAAAGAATCAGATCGCTTGTTTATACAGGTGTGTGTGCACGTGCACACCCGTTGATGCATTTGTGCTTGTGTGTATATTCATAGAACATCAAAGGTCCACTGTCGCCAAATTAAAGGTGAACCCCTCAGCCTGACATTCAAAGACATTTGCAGAATGGCCCCGTTTTCCTCTGGGGCCTTCCCTCCCTCAGTGGAGATGTGCATTTTTTTCTATTTTTCTCTGCTTGATGTCTTCCTATCGTCAGAAACCTCCCCTCCACGCTACACACATTCCTGCCTCACCTGCCCTGATTCTGTCAGTGGCGCTCAGGCTTAGTTTAAATGTTACCCTTTTCTGTGGAGATTTTTCTGGTCTGCAACGCCCACCTACCCCCACCCAGAACTTTCAAGCCTCATTTGACTCTGCGTTTTCTTCTTGAATACATGATTTGTGTTCTTGCTTTGTAGTTCACGTATGGGTGTTTGTATCTTGTTCCTCCAGAATGAACGCGGTATAAGTTTGCTAGGGCTGCCTCAACAAAGGGCCTCAAACAGGGTGGCTTAAGTAACAGAAATAGATTTTCCTGCAGATCCGGAGGCTACAAGTCGACAACCGAGGTGTCAGCTGGATTGATTCCTTCAGAGGGAGGGTCTGCAATCCTCTGTTCCAACTTCTGATGGTTTGCTGGCAATCGTTAGCATCCCTTAGCTCCTGCTACTTAACCCCAATCTCCGCCTCCATGTTCCTATGATGTGTCTCTGTGTTCACATTTCTCCTTTTCACAAAGACAGTCATATTGGATTAGGACCCAGCCTAGTCCAGCGTGACCTTATTCTAACTATCGACCGAGGCCCTATCTCCAAATATGGTCACCTTCTGAGGTGCTGCAGGTGAAGACCGCCTCATATGAGTTTGGGTGGGGGACACAATTCAACCTGTAATTCAACAAGTTCCTTTACAAAGGCTCTTCGTCTTCTCTCTTTTTGGGGCCGTAGCACCCCACCCAGCGCGTCTCTCATTACAGTGACTCCATAATGATGTCGTTGAATTGAAAGATACTGTTTATGCTGTACGCACCACGGGTGTCTTGCCCAAGACCTGGCACGTAGTTACTACTCAGCAACATATTTTAAGTTTTTATTGGCCACGGGGACTTTGTTCTTATGTATCCTAGTTGAAAGTTTATCCTGCTATCTCATTAAAAAAGAAAAAAAAAAGTTCTATTTACACTTTTATGTGGCATACCCTACGAATGCAAGCTTTTGTAGAAGCTTCGAATAGTCACATGTACCTAACACAGAATAACGGAGGAGGGTGGTTGTAAGTGGGTGAGCACAAAAGAAGATGAAGTGGCAGAGGGGAGGAAATAGTCAGCTTGTTCAGAATGTCGAAAATTACCTGTTTGAACATACCACTGCCGTGGGCCCTAGGGACACATTTATGTACATGTTTTCCTCAAGCCACTGCCCGTCCATTTCTTTGAAAGAGTCGTACATCCCAAGCTTGTTGACTCCAGAGGTGAAGTGTCAGATTTTTTATACAGTGCTGCCCTTCAAATTTATAGTATTGTCTTTCTTTTTAGTGTCTTGTGGTAAATGCAATTTATATCCAAAATGTCTTCTAAGACAATATATCCCTCTAGCCCAAGGAAGTACTTTGAAATCTTTTTATGAGATACAATTTCTTCTGTTACTTTCTGTCAAAGAGATTTCCAAATGGCCTCCACGATCTTGTTTTTCCTATTACATATTTTTTTACAGTTGGCTGCACAATGGGATGCCGCTCAGGAACATTCACCTAAGCCAACTGCAATGAGTCTTACTGGAAAAGGATGCCCATTACCTTCAGACATGAGTGGCAACTTTATAAACAAATGACAAGATGCATTTAGCTTAAAAGTTATTTATGAACTTCAGCATAAATAAATCAATTAAAATAAATCTTCTCTTTTTTTTAAGATTTTATTTATTTATTTGACAGTGAGAGAGGGAACACTCAGTGGGGGAGTGGGAGAGAGAGAAGCAGGCTTCTCGCTGAGCAGGGGGCCCAGCCCAGGACCCTGGAATCATGACCTGAGCCAAAGGCAGATGCTTAATGACTGAGCTACCCAGGTGCCCCAAAATAAAATAAATCTTAAAATGAAAACAAATAACACATTTAAATAATTTATGTGGTCTCTATACATATATATCACCTAAATTTCATCTAAGAATTAATTTCACACAGTATCTAAACATGAGGATGATTGTTAGAACTTGCCAGGTAATGCTATTCATTCTGAGGTTTGAGGTTTTATTTCTTCTTTCATTGAATGCATTAGGATGGCCAAATAAACCTTTTGTTTTGTTTTGTTTAGGTTGGGTTTGTGTGTGTGTGTGTGTGTGCATTAAGACTTCATTAGAGAACAAATTATGTGGAAAGTGGAAAGACTTAGTCCATTGGGTTTGGTGGTTTGAAAATTGCATGTCTGATCTGAAAGAGCCAAAGATTCATTTTAAAATGTACACTATTTATAAACCATATCCACAGTAGTCAAACTATTGGCATTAAAATGTAGCCTTTGTAAAACTCTAGATGGTCCTATTTGCAAAAGCAGTTCTAAGAAAGAAGGTCATAGTGATTAATGCAGCCTCAAACATAATGAAAGAATCAAATAACCCACCTAAGTTGATAGCTCAAGGAAGTAGGGGGGAAAAAAAAAAGAACAAATGAAGCCCCAAGTTAGCAGAAGGAAGGAAATAAACATTAACACTGAAATAAATGAAATGGAGACTAAAAATACAATAGAGAAGTTCATTTAAACTAAGATAGTGTTCTTTGAAAAGATAAACAAAATTGACAAGCCTTTAGTTAGACTCGCCAAGAAAAAAAGGCAGAGGCCTCAATAAAATCACAAATGAAAGATATGTTACAGCTGACAGTGCGGGGACAAAAGGATCACGAGGCTATTAACAATCAGACACCAACAAATTGGACAACCTGTAGAAATAGATAAATTCCTATAAACATACAACCCACCAAGACTGAATCATGAAGAAATAGAAATTCTGAATAGACTGACTATTAATAGGAATATTGAATCAGTAATCAAAAACCCCCCAACAAACAGAAGTCCAGGATCAGACAAGTTCATGAGTGAATTCCACCAAATATTCAAAAAAGAATTAATATTAATCTTTCTCAAACTCTTCCAAAAAATAGATAAGAAGGAAACTCTTCCAAACTTATATTTTATAAGGCCAGCATCCCACTGATACCAAAACCAGACAGGAATGCCACAAGAAAAAGAACATTTCGGGCCAATATTCCTGATTAACATAGATGTAAAATCCCCTCAACAAAATATTAGCAAACTGAATTCAACAATACATTAAAAGGAACATACACCATGATCCAGTGGGATTTATTCCAGAGATGCAAGGATGATTCCACATCTGCAGATCAGTCTGTGTGATACGCCACATTAACAAAATGAAAAATAAAAAGCACATGATCATCTCAATAGATGTGGAAAAGGCATTTGACAAAATTCAACACCCATTTATTCGCAACAAACTGGGTATAGAGAAACCATACTTCAATATTATAAAGTCTATACATGACAAGCTAACAACTAACATTGTACTGAATGGTAGAAAGCTGAGAACCTTTCCTCTAGGATCAGAAGCAAGACAAAGATGCCCATTCTCACCACTCATATTCAACATATTTATTGGAATTCTGAGCCACATCCATTAGGCATATTAGAAATAAAAGTCATCTGGGGCACCTGGGTGGCTCAGTCGTTAAGCGTCTGCCTTCGGCTCAGGTCATGATCTCAGGGTCCTGGGATCGAGCCCCGCATCGGGCTCCCTGCTCCGCAGGAAGCCTGCTTCTCCCTCTCCCCCTCCCCCTGCTTGTGTTCCCTCTCTCGCTGTGTCTCTGTCAAATAAATAAATAAAATCTTTAAAAAAAAAAAAAGAAAGTCATCCACACTGAAAAGAAAGAGATCATTATTTTCAGATGACAAAAGTCAAAAAGACTCCATAAAAAATAATTGTGAGAACTAAGACACAAATTCAGTAAAGTTGTAGGATACAAAATCAATACACAAAAGTCTGTTGTGTTTCTCTGCACTAATATTAAGCAATCGGGAAAAGAAATTAAAAAAAAAAAACCAACAACAATTCTATTTACAATTGCATCCAAAGGATAAATTTCCTAGGAATAAATTTAAATGAGGTGAAAGACCTGTACTCTAAAAACTGATAGACACTGATGAAAGAAATTGAAGCAGATACAAATAAATGGAAAGACTAACTGGAAAATGTGCCCCGCCCCCGTGATCCTTGCAGCATTGTTCACAATAGCCAAGATATGCAAACAATCTAACTGTCCAATGATGAATAAACGGATAAAGAAGATGTAGTATATATATGCGATGGGATGTTACTCAGTCATAAAAAGGAATGAAATCTTGCCATTTGTGATAACATGGATAGACCTCCAGGGCATTATGTTAAGTGAAATAAATCAGACAGAGAAAGACAAATAACATACAATCTCACAATCTCTCTTATATGTGAAATCTAAAAAAACAAAACAAAACAAAACAAAAAACAAAGAAAAGGCTCATAGATACAGAGAACAGATTGCGGGTGGTTGCCAGAGGGGATAAGATAGGTAAACTGAGTTTTTTATTATTATTAATAATAATAAAGAAAAAAGCAAACTTCACTATTACAAATTTTTTTTAAATGTAGCCTAAGTAAAATTCTAGGTTGTCAACTGAAAAAAACAAATCACTGATTAAATATGAAATTAAATATAAAGTACTTTTGAGACTTTGATAAATTGCTACATAGTTAAATATATGTTATTAAATTCATTCCTTCTGTAGAGTTGGCTAATTTTTCTTGATAGCTAAAATATGCATTTATCAAGCTAATGTAATTTGTTTCAGAAAAATATATCTACTCTGGATTTGAAATAAGTTTATGTTAATAGTGACTCCAAATTACCATAGTTATGTATTATAAGGATATCTCTTGCTATAAGAATAATACATGTATATTGGCTTGAGTCTGACTATTTTGACTACAAATGTAAATCAGATAGTCTTTCTGTTTGTCAGTTAACAACTCAAGGACATGAAGAAAAATCTTTTAAAATGCAGATTAGAAGATATAGAATGAATTTTCATTTTTGTATTAGCTAAATGGAAATACACGTTTGTATTGCACAACGAACGCATATGTTAAGTGCTTTTTATTTCATCTTATTTTGTTTTTGATGATTGTCCATAAAAAGTGACCCAGTAAAGCAAATTTACTTATTTCATGATGTCTAGTGAATTTTTACAATGTAACAAGTGATACAATTTAATTTATACTTCCCAGAAAGAAATGAGATTTAGGCCCCCTCTCAAAGGTGGCGTATCTCTATTGAGTTGTCTTCTGAAATGCAAGACCCAGTTCTGTTTTTTTTTCATATATTCTAAGAGAATAAATATTTCATGTTTTGGACTCTTTCTCCCTTTCCCATGACTTATTTTTCAATCTGAAAATTCCTGGTTGACCCTTAGCAGTGAAAAACCTTCCAAAATTTTTCTAGAATAAATTTTTAAAGATGTATTTATTTATTTGAGAGAGACTGTGTGAGAGGCACACTATTTTGACTGATAGTATTAAACTACACCTGACTTCTCATTTGCAAAACTTGAAGACCCTAGCAGTGGGCTGAATCAGAAATTCCAGAACTGTAGTGGAGAAGTGAATGGCTTCATGGAACTCTTAACCTGACATTGAGTGGAACAAGAATTAGTTACATAGGATTAAATGAACCGATTAAGGGATGATTGTGGGGGTTTTTTGTAGTACTATTGTTTTTTTGATTTTCTATTTTTATGGATATATGTGACCCTATTTTTTTCTTTGAAGCTGTAAATTCAAAACAATTTAGTAGACTGCTTTTGTAAAAAATATGAAACATTTTTATTAGTTTCTCCCTGCCTGACTCTTTCAGATGTTTCTGAAACATTTTTGGATATTTCTTTTCCATAAATATTATTATTTGTAAAGGTTCACATTATATAATATAGTTATTTGCATGTCCTTCTTTCTTACAAGAACATAATTGGTTATGCAACCAAGGATTTTTCTGGAATGTAATATTTGAGAATGACGATCATTTAGTCAGATGCAAGCAGACAATTTTAAGGAACTAGAGTTACTTTTTGGAACCAACACTTAGAAAGCCTTCTTAGAAAACTGAAATCTGGTTTACAGGTTCCCAGCTGTACTGACTTACCAGCAGGTAAGTAGTTACTTACACGGTGAATAAGATGGAGGACACCATCATGAGGAGTTTGAGAGCTTCAGAAACTCAAATGCTGCTGACTATCAAATATTTTTCTACCCCAGCCTCCTGGGATGTCCTGGACTGGTTTCTCTCACAGTTAAACTCCTAGTTCTTTCCTTTAGTACAAGCTTTTAATAACTATTTCAGCTTTTCATTTTAGGAATCTCTCTTTTACCTAAATACCTGATCCCTGGGACTAAGAAAACACCTGACTGTTACTACCACTTCTCAACAGATGGTTCACCTCTGATCCCCAACAAGAGCCTTGGAGAAAGACTATTTCTTAAGCCTTTGCCCCACTCAGGGACTGTCTGACATGCTCTCTGTTGTTCAGTGATTCATCTTAGACAAAAGTGCGGACAGATGATGTTGAACTTTATTGCAGCTCTGTACTCCCAGCAAAGAGTGATGGTTAAGAAATCCCCCATCCTTTCTTGTTCAGTAAAATGGCTAATCACAAAGGACCACGGCATCCTCAGATATTCTGACATAAGACCCATCTCTACTCTCTCTAATTCCCTTGCTTTACAGAACCGCAAGTTTTCTCCCCCTTTTATGAGATGTTCACTCCCTATGACAATACCCTGATGGAAATGATCTCTTTAATGATCTCATACATAAGCACCTTTGATAGGCCACAATATTATCACGAATGCTTAATTTGGTGAAATAGTTTATGGTTTTCTTACATAATTTTATATGTAACTGTGTTGGCAAATTGGCTGACAATGTGCAGTGCACCTTACAACATTATAATTTATTTTTACATTGAATACTATTTAGACATAGGGAAAAGGAAACTTTACTAAAAAGTGATCAAATACGAAAAGAGGCTGGTATTAAACCACTGTGGGGGCAGACAGTAATTGGAAGCAGCCTTAGAAAAGTAAGTTTGAGGAAAGGTCAAGAAAACAAAAATGGCTTTTCCAGCTTGAGAATTATCAAGAAAGCAAAGGTGCTTTGGTGAATCTGTCTGTGAAATCTTATTATCAGACAGATTTTTAGCACCCTTTGTTAACGATATGGTGATGATTTGGGAAGCATATTTTTTTAACTCATCTAAAATTATTTCAGGGCGCCTGGGTGGCTCAGTTGGTTGGGCGACTGCCTTCGGCTCAGGTCATGATCCCGGAGTCCTGGGATCGAGTCCCGCATCGGGCTCCCGGCTCGGCGGGGAGCCTGCTTCTCCCTCTGACCCTATCCCCTCTCATGCTGTTTCTCTCTCTCTCTCTCTCAAATAAATAAATGAATAAAATCTTTATTAAAAAAGACAAGAAAAAAAGAAATTATTTCAAATTTTGCTGCAAAGTAACTGCCAGAAGTCTGAATGTCAGAGGGCTGACAGGCTGATCTAGAACCTGAAAAAGAACACCCAGCTGTGTTACCTCTACGTTATGTATTTAGCACTTTGTCACAAGCCTCTGTCCAACTAACTCTAAGAGTAATTCAGGTTGGAAGAGAAGCTCTGGAGGGTTCAACAGTCACATTTCTTTCCTCTTCTCTCTAAATTGAGACCTTCCTTGTTCCTGAAGCAAAAAGTTTCTTTGTAGCTATCCCAGACATGGACCTGTGTCTCCATCAGCCGATACATGGATTACGATTAAAAAATACTGATTTACCTCTTCACACCGATACTAAGCAGAACCACTAGATTATTGCTCCTAAAATACATCTTTGTTTATGCTATTTTCCAACAGTTAATGGGAAACTGAAAAATTTTTAATTAGTGGGTTATCCTAATTTTTGTATGTGATATTTAACTAAATTTACAATATTGCTCCAACTTAGCTTTATCTATATATACATGCATAGATACACACACACATATATCTATATCTACATATTTAATCTCACAAGTTTACCATATATTGCTCTTTTCCAAATACCCTAGTCTATTCATGGAACTAGTTCAAGCAAGCCCTACCCATGATTCAAAGGCAAACTCAGGTTGCTTATAAGGGTGATTGTATTTGTTTTCATCCCAGACAAATAGACAAACACATAAATTGGGCTGTCCTGAGGAAAGTGCCAGGTTTGGTGCTCTAATTAGTGGTACTCTATTACACAGCAGCAACAAACATGTAATCCTATAGTTGGTGTTTTTATTACATCAATAACTTTAAAAGCATCTCTATGAATCTTTTCCCAGTATGATGTAG
This sequence comes from Mirounga angustirostris, assembly GCF_029215605.1. Classification (NCBI taxonomy): domain Eukaryota; kingdom Metazoa; phylum Chordata; class Mammalia; order Carnivora; family Phocidae; genus Mirounga; species Mirounga angustirostris. The sequence goes on along the minus strand of NW_026991722.1, from coordinate 5,794,216 downwards.
CATGCCTCATATCTTTTCAATGATTGCTATTTCTCTTCATCTTCTTAGAAAACAGTTTTTTAGTTACATTATATTTGTCTTACTCCTTCCAACACTTAGGTTTCCAAAATTAAGTATATATGTGTATATAATAAAGGGGGTGGGAAAATAGTTATCTGCATTTGGTTACCTTTATGAAAAGAAACACTATAAGAACAAATCAAAAACTATTACCTACAAGTCATAGTAGGAAAGAAAGTGGAGAGGAACAAGAAGAAAACAATATTCCTGAATAGATCTTATTATACTGTAACTTTGGAAAATTTAAATGGTTCACATATTTAAAAATGAAATTAAATGAAAGAAAAGCAGTATCTCAGAATAAAAAGTAAACCTACTTTTTCGGTTGTAGAAATAAACATAATTAGAAAATAATCATTTTAAGTAATGTGGGAACACCAAGGTTCTGAATCCACAATGGTATGTATACAAATGCTGAAATGAACAACAACAAAAAACAACAACAAAAATAAAAAAAACCCACTTAAACCTAATTTTATTTTATTTTATTATTTTTTTAAGATTTTATTTATTTATTTGAGAGAGAGAGAATGAGAGCGAGTACATGAGAGGGGGGAGGGTCAGAGGGAGAAGCAGACTCCCTGCCGAGCAGGGAGCCCGATGCGGGACTCGATCCAGGGACTCCAGGATCATGACCTGAGCCGAAGGCAGTCGCTTAACCGACTGAGCCACCCAGGAGCCCCACTTAAACCTAATTTTAAAATTAGGCTTCATTTTTTTTTGGTATAAATAGTAATAGTTTAAGATTATTTTGAAACTATTTTCTAGGGCTAAATGAGGATAAGGCAATCCAATAATGACAGTAAGTTCTATTTTTTGTGTGTGTATGAGAAAGTGCACAGATACAAAAATCAGAGAGGTTACTTAAGAATCTGATAGTGCTTAACTTGGATTGGAAATAGATTAATGAAATCTTGATTTCTTTTAATTTCTAAAAATATGCATATCTTAACTCTGTCCTCAGAAAAGCCTAGAAGCAATGTCAATGAAAGAGTAATGAGCACCTTCCGCACCCAGGAAATGGTTTCTAAGTGCCATTCGCCACTGTAAAGAACTGGGGATCCTCAGAGAAGTGGCCAATCCCAGGTGTAGTGTAGGAAACACACAGGCGGTAGTCCCAAAGGACAAGGAAGCCAACATGATGATGCACTCATTGGCTAAAATTGTGAGAATTATATATCAAAAGAGACCATGCAATTTGTTGAAATATATTACATAATAAAAACCCAAATGCATTTAGATAAGACAGGCACGGAGAGAAATCCACCAGGGCAGCAACAATAACAGCATTTGGGGCACCATTGGAAATGAGCATATCACACCTTCCTCTAAAAATTAGATTGATGAAGGAAATAATTAAGCCTTTTTCTGTATAAACTATATTTTATGATATCCAAATAGATACAGTTTGTTTGAAAAAAAGTACTTTCCAGAAGAATTCTGCCTATTACATGTGACGGGAATGATAAAATTAGAAAATGGCCATTTTTTTTTGTTTTTTTTGTTTTTGTTTTTTTTAAAGATTTTATTTATTTATTTGAGAGAGAGAGAATGAGAGACAGAGAGCATGAGAGGGAGGAGGGTCAGAGGGAGAAGCAGACTCCCCGCCGAGCAGGGAGCCCGATGCGGGACTCGATCCCGGGACTCCAGGACCATGACCTGAGCTGAAGGCAGTCGCTTAACCAACTGAGCCACCCAGGCGCCCCGAGGAAATGGCCATTTTTTAATACATAATAAAAATTCAGTCATGTAAAGTCCACTCGAAAAGTTGATACTGGGCTTTACAGGGAGGGAATCAACCTGTCACCTGTCACCACTTGAACTCACAAAACACAACCCAAGCACCACCAAACACAGACACTGACATTGCATTCTGTTATGATTTAAAGTGAAGCCCATCACACCACCTATAAAATATTCTTGCCAAAATGTTGAACCTTATCAATCCTTGAAAACTAACTTGAACTTATAAGTAAAATGCAGGTATGAGAACAAGTTGAATGTTCCCAAGAAACCAAGCTGATAAGTCCAGAATACAAGATATTTTATTGGACAATTCAATTTATGCAGCACATTAATGGCATGACTGAAAAATGAAAAGAAAAGTCATGGGTGGAGAGAGCGAACTGCTATCAAATAAATGAGATTAAAGAGACATAATAATAATAATTTTTAAAAAGCAAGGTGTGGCCTTTGAATCCTCATTCAAATAGAGCATTCTAGAAAGAGACTTTTTAAACTGTGAAAATTTATTGTTAATTTGGTATTAGATGTGCATAAAAATTATCATTATATTACGAATGATACTTTTATTCTTTATTGCATTAGATGTGTTATTTGCAGTAGACATGATAGTGGCATATTTTTAGAAGACATATAACAAATGATGTAAATGACATTGAAAATGTTTCAGCAAGTAAAATTTTAAAAATAAGAGATGAAGCAAATTTGGCAAAATCTTGAAAATTGTATCTGGTTAATGAGTGTTTGAGAATGTATCATGCTACTCCCTCTATTTTTGTGTTCTTGAATATTTCAGAATATTTTTCAGTCGATAACCCCTGGTCAGCTGAGCTATTCCATGAATATCCATCATATGTTCTAGGATCTAATATTCAGTGTAATGAACTAGGTGTATTAATCCATTGTAATGGCTTAAGCGGCTAGTGATTTTATAATGACTGTGAACACATTGACACCTTCCCTTGGGAGCTTCCAAAGCATTTCACAATCAATATGATAAAAACTGAACCAAGAGTCCTTATTAACTTCAAATACTGTCACTTTCTTTATTTCTCTATATTATAATTAGTTAAAATACAATTATATTATTGTATAATTATTATATATTTTATTATAATTATATATTTTATATAACCTAAAAGTTGTCATTACCTACATTACCTACTTACTCTCTTTTATTTCCTTTATCCAACCAAATTCTGCTTATTTTGTGTATAAATATATTAAAAATCCAAATGCTTCTTAGGTGTTTTTCTCCTTTTCTTGCATCCACTCTTGATCAATTATAATCTGTACTCTTTTAAGAACATAAATCTAAAATAAATCTAGAAATTTTCCCATTTCTCTTAGAACAAAGACAAAAGTCCCTCGTGTATCCCACAGGGGGTGTCAGATACAGTCCTCTGCCTTCGATGCAGCCAATTTTGAACTGCATGGTGAACATTTTAAGCTCCTTCAATGTGCCATGGTTCTTCCTGCCTCAGGGCTTTTGCACATCAGTCTATTCTGTCTAAAAATGTCTCATGACCTTCCTACTGTTAAGTCCAACCAATAGGTCAGACCTCAGATCTTTTTACTTTCTGTTTTTGATTCTCTAGATTGGATCAGATGTCCCTTTATATATTCTCATAAATTGAGGTTTCTTTCCTTCTTTGCATTTACCACTGCTGAAGTTTTATTATCATTTGTGTATTTCCTTAAATTCTCTTTAGTTGGATATATACAACTGGGACTACACGGACCATAACTGTTTTCTGCTCATTCTTGTATCAGTTATTGCCAACACAGTGCTAACTGACCGGTTACTTCTTTAATAAATGAATAGATTCATAAATAAATGAGTCACAGAGTGGTACAATAATTATAGATTTCTTTGTCTCTCAGACTTACTGCTAAATATTTTGTTTTACTGTGATTTTGGATGCATCAAGATCCAGCCTATTCCTCAGCAAAGTTGCATAGAAAGCACAAATTATTTTCACATCTTAGCCTTCATTGCCATTTATCTCAGCTCCCCAGCCTACCATGACTTTCCATCTTTATGGTCCAGTGACCACAAAAACCTCCCTCTGGTGTCTCTCTGATAGAAAAGGCCTCCGAGGAAAGAATCTTGAAGACTTCATTCAGCATGTAATGACTGAGGATTTCTCTCACATTCAGCAAATATTTATTTTTTTTACTCTTTTTTTTGTCAAAACCGATAAAAGGCACGCACAAAGCACTGCGCTTACAGAGAAGAATAAGCATTATCTGTGTCCAGAGAGGTTGTAATTTGTTACTACTCCTGGAGGGTTTTTCATCAGTAGGGCATAATGTCATACACCAAAGAAAAGATCATCTGTAATATCGGGATTGGTAGAATTTCAGATATGCCTCAAGTTGGGAGCTGTTTTAGTGATATCAAATAAAAATTTTCTTAGCTATAAACTCATGTGAAAGCTAATCATCAATCCTCAGCATGTGAAAAAGAAGTCAGACTCATGATGCAGAGGGAGACAGACGGAGGACAAATCAGCAAATGGGGAGTCTCTGCTTTGAAGACCACTGGCTCTCAGAAAGGCCTGAGACTGAATTATAGTCTTCTTCTGGTTGCCTCCTCAGGTCTCCAGTTTCGTGTGGCTCCATCTGAACATGAGGAAGGCTTGTCATCTCCCTCTAAATGTTGGCTTCTAACACGACTCAATCATCTAGTCCATGTTTAAACTTCACACAAATCGACTCATACAGGGTATACTGATTTGTGTCTGACTGCTTCCACTTGACATTATTTTTGCAAGATTTATCCACTTTGTGGCACACAGTTGGAGTTGACTTATTCTCAATGTTGTAGAGTATTCCATTGTGGAAAAATACAGAGTATTCAAAAATATATACCCATAGTCATCAAAAAATTGTGTATTAGAACACCCACTGCAGCACTAATAAACCCAAGGTGAAATCTACCCAAATGTCAATCAATAACAGAGTGGATAAGTAAACACTTTCTGGATACTATTTTGAATTTTTTTTTTTTAAGATTTTATTTATTTATATGACGGAGAGAGACAGCGAGAGCAGGAACACAAGCAGGGGGAGTGGGAGAGGGAGAAGCAGGCTTCCCGCTGAGCAGGGAGCCCGATGTGGGACTTGATCCCAGGACCCTGGGGTCATGACCTGAGCCGAAGGCAGACGCTTAACGACTGAGCCACCCAGGCGCCCACTATTTTGAATTTTTTAAAGCAAATGTAGTATAGCACAAACTATAGAATAGTTGTCCTTTAGGAGTTTTGTTTTGTTTTTTTTTTAAAGAAAATGATCAGAAAATGTTTTATATTTATACAAGAGTTTCATAATGTTGTTTTTATTTGTGGTAGTGATGTAATGTTTATTATTATAATGTTTATTATTATTTTTGTAGGGAGATGTTGCTGCTTGGCAGGCCCTGATAGGATTATGAGTTGGCCAAATACTATTCCAAAAGGGAGCTGTGTTTCCTAGTTTCGCCCATCATTTCAGACATTGACATCTTGATTGTGATTGTCAATGTTGTCTCAGGAATTATCTCTAAAGATCCAATGGGGCCATGAGGCCAAGGGGAGGATGTTTTGGCTTCAGACTCTATATTGATAACAAGAGAGGGAATTGAGAGGGAATGAATCTTCCCTGTGGAACGCAACCTTACAGAGTTAGTTAATCTTCTGTCCAGTCTTCAACATACTTGGAACTGTGAGTGAATGTAGGCAAGTATCCATAAACTCGAAACATATTAACACAACACTACAGGTTGTCTATTCATCTCCAATGTCTTTTCATTAGAAGTTGGATTAATCTTGGGGCGCCTGGGTTAAGCCTTGTGGCTCAGTCGGTTAAGCCTCTGACTCTTGGTTTCAGCTAAGGTAATGATCTCAGGGCCTTGAGATCAAGCCCCATGTCAGGCCCTGTGCTCAGCGCAGAGTCTGCTTGAGATTCTCTCTCCCTCTCCCTCTGCCCTTCCTGCTCATGTGCTCTCTCTCTCTCAAATAATTAAATAAATCTTTTTTTAAAATATGTTGGATTAATCTTTAGCAAGGCAAATCTCAGAGAACTGTCTCCAGACAATTCCAATGTAGACTATCTTCTTTTGTTACTGCTCAAGTTAAATATTGTGAACTATTTTTCTTCTTCTTATGGTGTAGTGTTTGAATGGGAAGCTGGAGCTAGATTCCCACTGATCACACTCTGCTCCATGTGACCTGCATGACTTTGCATTCCTTTCCCTGCCTCAGTAGTCTCATCTGTAAAACCGGAATGACAATGCTCAATTTGGGGCTGGATGGGGGCTGAGATAACAACTAATGTATGAATGTGGGCAAAACACGTGAGACAATCCCCTGTACATATCAGCAATTATTGGCATGTTGGTGTGCATAATAAGATCAGAGCCTTCCTAGAAATATAAGTGATTTCACTCTTCTGTGCTGTAAGTTTTCAAAGGTCAAAATTTTAAATTAAAGTCATTCTGGTCCACATATATTTATAGCTTCAGCCACTGCTAGTCTAGTTTTTCACGGAAATTAATGACATTGTGTTTCTTGCCAAATTATTTTGTAAAATGCCTACGGTCTATCATTTGTTACCAGGAATCTATTTGCACGGTTCTAAAACTATGATCTTGGTATCTTTGTATCATCTGTCCCAGTAAATCCTCCGAAGTATGATCTTACATTCTCTACATCCTTGATGTAAACAGTCATTTCTACTTAAATACGGCTCGTTCCATGGGCGTGGGTACGGCCTGTGTCATTCCACAGGCCCTGCACTTAGAAGACCCCACACTTGGCTTAACGCCCTGCCTTGCCATCTTGAAATTATTAATACTTTTTCAAGAAGGTGTCCTGCATTTTCATTGTATGCCAGGAGCTGCAAATTTTGAAATTCGTCTTGACGTTAGATGGCAAATAAAAATGTGTTTGCCACAGTCAGGTTTCCCAGGAGGTCACTGCTGCATGGGAGTGCAGGACATAGGATTGGTATTAAAGGGTGCCCTAAGGATCTCTACCTGTGGGAGGGATGGGAGGAAAACATAATTGGACAGAGGGAAAAATAGAACTGTCATCCAGAAGCACCACAGCCAGGTGGTCAGGAGTTAGACTGTCCCTTCAGAAATGTCCAGATTTGACCTGAGATGGCCATGCCTTTCTCCCTCGCTCCCTCTCAGTAATCAGTTATTGAATCCGGGCTGCCCCACACAAGGGTAAGATCTCTCAGTTTGGGTAGAGGGGTGCTCTCTGGAGTCAAGGTAATTGTTGAAAGGCCTGAGAGCCAAAGATCCATGTCAACAGCATTGACAGCATCTAGAACAGAGTCCTTCATTGACAAGGGCCTGCACAGGCCTGTGATCTTCTGCATTTGTGAACAGGCCCTTGCTCTCCTGAGACACCTGTGTAGCACCCTCAAATATCCTCTCGGCACTGGCAATCAGCCAATGTGTTCACTGTTCAATCATTTTCTAGCCACTGTTTCATAAAATGATTTCCCCCCCCAACTTGTGATGAATTTTTATGGACCTATCCACACATTCTCATTATTTCCCCTTTGGCCTGTGCAGGGATTTATTTGTTGGATGGGCATCTATACTTAAAAATTCAGCCCATGGCAATGGAATGGGGCAAGGCTAATTGAACTGGAATTGAATCTGGGACCCTGACCTCATTAATGTGCCTCTTAGACCAAGAAAATGACTGCATTTGCCTCACAAAACTAGGCTGCTCCAGGTGCCCACAGAGGGGTGAGGACCATTCAACCATCTACTATATTTATACACATAGCTTCTAAAGTCCAGCAAGTTTAGGCAACAATCCATTGGCTATCCACTTTAGTATAACGAAATCAATTCCTCATTATCAATTAATAACAAAACAAATCAATAAGTGCTTAAATGTGTTAACTACGCCAACAAATTAGCAGAATATGAAGTGCGAGCTAATCTTTCCACTCTGATTTGCTTTATAAAATCAGAGACAGCATTAAACACACACACACACACGTGTGCATAACCAAAAACTTACAATGGTGTACTAGAAACTAAAATACCAAAAATTAGACACAATATTAAGATCTTGCTGACATCCTCTATTAGAGTAAAGAAAGGGTAAAGAAAGCAAAAACAATGAGAAAAAGGAAGTTCGTTAATTTAAAAAAAGTAATACAGACTAAATGAAGGATGGTCTGGTGACTTAAGGGAGGCAAAAGAAGAGGACAGATCACATTGGTTTCTAGAAACATTCCAGAGATGCTAAATGAGGCAGGAAGAATGCATTTAACTTTAATTGTGGACCTATTGATTACTATTGATTTGGATCAATTTCAAAGAAATTGAAGCAAGAAAAATTATTGTTTGCAAATTCTGTGTTGAGACTCTCAAAGCCTAGATGGTATCAATATTTCTCCAGTAACTTGCCTCCTTTTTCTCTAGGATCATATAAAATGCCACTTGGGTCATAGTGTATAAGGAGCTGAACAGAAGCTGTGTAACAAAATCATTATTGCCTAGGTGCTTTCATCATCATTAGTATTTAGAATAATCAACTCCAAATATCTCCAAATATTTCTGATCCCACACTTTTTAATATTGGGTTCCAGAGATACTGGAAATCCATTTGAGGCAAACCACCTGTCCCTTAAGCAAGAGATCAACCCGGAAAGTTATAAAATTAGCATCCAAATGGCTATTGCTTGAAAAGGGAAATAAAATCTTACATGATATAATTTCAGATATACTGGAAGGGTCTAATCCCACAAACAGGAAATGTATGAATTCTATTATCATAGGTTCATGCACTACGATTTTATACCTGATAAAACTGTTAATCCCCTAGAGGACCACATCCCAAAGTGGTCCTCATTTTTTTTTTTTTTTTTTTTTTTACCACCGGATGAATTATGGCATGGTGTCTAGATAGAGCACTAGGAGTTTAAAGGAGGAGTGGGAGCTTAAGTGGGTGAGAGGACAAGTTCAGTGCACAATAAACCAAGTGAAACATTGTGATTAGTCTCATTCTTACTCCTAGCTTTGCAGTTGCATTCCAATATTTTAATGGCTTACTTACTTCTGGTTTATCTCCTCCATTATGCTGTGAACTTTCTGAAGTCAAGGATTTTTTTTTTACCCGAATTTTCCTAGCATAGTGCTTGGTTACAGTAAATTCTCAATGAATGATTGCAGAAGGAAGAGGTTATAGAATTGGTGAACACCTGCTGTTCCAACCAACACACACACACAAACACACACACACACAGAGACTTTTACCATTTAGATGCGAAAATTGAGATTCAACATTTAACTGACTGATGGAAGGACGCTCAGCATGTTGGCAGGTCTGATAATAATGCAAAGTCTTTTCATTTGGAGTCCAGCATTCTTTCAAAGGCATGAACTCTTCTTTCCTCTGCAATCACTTTAATATCTGTTGAATTCTTTGGCTGTGTTCTTTCACATAGACCTGAAGAACACAAACAGCCTTACACTAAAACTATTCTACTCGACTCAAACACATAACAGATCCACTCCTATTCTGAAATTAATACAAACCATACTGTGTGAAAATAGTTCTCATTGAATTCTCAAGCACAGAAGAGTAAGAGTAGTCATGAAACAGTTTCTGCTTTAAGACTAAAGTCTTCGTAGTAACTCCAAAAAATTGTTACCTACCTAATAATAGGATGCTTGTTCCTTTCTAAAAGGAAATTGGTAAAATTATGCTTTCCTGTGGAGGACCTCTGTCACACAAGCATACTAACAAGGAGAGTAGATGCTTTGCAAACTTCTTTAGTGAAGAAACTGCTCTTTTTTTTTTTTTTTTTTTTAATGGGCATTTCTGTTTCCTAGCAACTGGAAAGCTCTACACCAATCTATATCCACCTTCTTATGGGAATAGATCAACTCAGGTGTTATTTATGGCACTTGAGCTTTTGAAAAAAAAGGAGAAAGGGAACCTGAAAAGAATTTATCATGTTGTTTTGATCCCAAGTCTTGGTTCAAATTATATGGTCCTGATTTGGCTTTTTTAGGTTTGTAATTACAACATTGAAACCAGAGTAGGGGAAGAAAACTTTACTTCTTCCCTCTTAAGTCCTTTGGCTCATCTAATAATTAAATTGGCATAAAACAAATTAATGGAGAAATAGAAATTTAAGTTTGCATATATGAGAGCTCATAAAAAATACGAGGCTCAAAGAAGTGACCAGAAGAAGCAGTTTTTATGTCTTTTAGACAAACAATACGTTTGTGAAGAATTGAAAAGACAAAGGAGTTTGCATTTGGGTAGCAGATTAGTGGAGAACTAATAAGGCTTGTTCATTCAGCCTGCTCAGCCCTGAGTTCCTTGTATCTAGTGATAAAGGTATCTCTTTACTTCCTGGTACAAGGAGGATGACTTTCACACAGGAGATTTATTTCCTACTTCCAGGTGGACAAAGGAGGGTCAGAATGGCCTTTTTGCCCTGGCTGTTTCTTTATGTTATTTTAATTAAAAAAAATCAGTATGGCAAATTGGCACATTTGGGGGCCACCAACCCCTGAACCTGAACAGATTATAAAAGTATTCTATAGTTACTCAATAGGAAAGACTAGTGCATATTTTAAAAAAATATTTTCCTATTTTTTTTTAATCTGAACTTGTGTAGTGACTTGTTTCAAAACCCACTCCAAATCTGGAAAGAGCTTTCTGAAGTGTGTACGTGGAAAACGTGTGAGGCCATGGGATGTACGACTCTCCCTCCCTCTCCATCAGTGTTACTAAAGAAATTTGGGATGGAAAATCACAGCGACATGTTCCCGCTTGCTTATTCTTATTTATGCAAATCTGGAGGTAGAAGTCATGGAACTAGAATCTCAGGACCATCGTTTGTCAAAATTCATCTCTCGTCAAGCCTGGCACTCTTGCCGTATCCCAAATCTCCTCAAAATATCTCACCAACAATAGAGCTACCAATTTCCATTTGAAATTCATTCAGGATATGCAGTTCAAGCTTGCACAAATTTAGACATTACACAGTGTGCTAGGGATGCGGTTTGAATCAGCAGCCTACAAATATTACATATGTATTTTAAAGAAATAATATCATCCTATGATTGATGATTTTAATAGTACAAAAATCCTTCTTTCTAGAAGGGAGGGGGCTGGGGGATGGGCTAGCCTGGTGATGGGTATTAAAGAGGGCACGTACTGAATGGAGCACTGGGTGTTACACGCAAACAATGAATCATGGAACATTACATCAAAAACTAATGATGTCATGGGGCGCGTGGGTGGCTCAGTCGTTAAGCATCTGCCTTCGGCTCAGGTCATGATCCCAGGGTCCTGGGATCGAGCCCAGCATCGGGCTCCCTGCTCCACGGGAAGCCTGCTTCTCCCTCTCCCACTCCCCCTGCTTGTGTTCCCTCTCTCGTTGTGTCTCTCTCTGTCAAATAAAGAAATAAATAAAAATAAATAAATAAATAAATAAAAACTAATGATGTAATGTATGGTGTTTAACATAACATAATTAAAAAAAAAAAAAAGAGGGAACCCCTGTGGTGATGGAATGTTCTGTATCTTGATGTATGAAAGTCAATATTCCAGTTGTGATATTGTAGTGGGCAAAGGGTACACAAGATCTCTCTGTGGTATTTCTTAGAACTCCATGCCAATTTAATATGATCATAAAATAAACTTTTAACCTAAATAAATAAAATGTTTTTTAAAAGTTCAAAAAAAAATCCTTCTTTCTGAATTAAAATTAGACTTACAGCCAGTATTGTTTCTTTACTATCATCCTGTTGCTGGGGAGGAAAACTTTGGTCTTCTCCCCTCTAGGTTCTTTGGTGGGCCTAATAATTAAACTAACATAAGACAGATTAACAAAAGGAAAAAAATACAAATTTATTTATTTTTATTTTTATTTTTTTTTAAGATTTTATTTATTTATTTGAGAGAGAGAGAATGAGAGACAGAGAGCATGAGAGGGAGGAGGGTCAGAGGGAGAAGCAGACTCCCTGCCGAGCAGGGAGCCCGATGCGGGACTCGATCCCGGGACTCCAGGATCATGACCCGAGCCGAAGGCAGTCGCCCAACCAACTGAGCCACCCAGGCGCCCCCAAATTTATTTTTGTATATAGAACAACTGTAGAGATTTGAGGCTCCTGGACAGTCAGGTAGTTGGGGCTCACGTGTTATCACGAGCTACTAAGTAGAAGGGGGTAAGGGCCAGGGTCTTCAAAGAAGAGGAAGACAATTCATGGGAAGACAGGAAGGGCAAATGTGTAGTAAATAAATGTTTGTCATGTCATGCAGATATAGGATCTTTCTGATGTAAAACTTATCCCTGGCATTAGCTCTCTTCCTGGGACAGGTTCCCTATGTAAAATATCTGAGGCAATTAGGGAGAGGGGAAAAAAACCCTAAAAACCTCTTCTGGGGTATGTTAGGTCTTGATTGCCTTCAACTCAAAATAAACCACTTGCCAATGTGGCACATTCTGGCGTCATATACTCTGCTCCCCCTACTATTATCTTGGTCTATTTCTAATTTAGAAACTGTTTTTATTTTTTTTATTTTGGGGGGTTTCCTTTTTTTTGTTTGTTTAAATTCAATTAATTAACATATAGTGTATTATTAGTTTCAGAGGTAGAGTTCAGTGATTCCTCAGTCTTATATAACACTCAGTGCTCATTCCATCACGTGGTCTCCTAAATGCCCATCACCCAGTTACTCCATCCTCCCACTCCCTCCCCTCCAGCGATCCCCAGTTTGTTTCTTAGGATTAAGAGTCTCTTAGAGGGGCAACTGGGTGGCTCAGTTGTTAAGCGTCTTCTTTCAGCTCAGGTCATGGTCCCAGGATCAAGCCCCGCATCGGGCTCCCTGCTCAGTGGGAAGCCTGCTTCTCCCTCTCCCACTCCCCCTGCTTGTGTTCCTTCTCTTGCTGTGTCTCTGTCAAATAAATAAATAATTTTTTTTAAAGAGTCTCGGTTTTCTCCCTCTTTGATTTCATCTTGTTTCATTTTTCCCAGGTTTGTTTCTTTATTATTTTTAATTAATAGATTAAAAACTCAAGGAACCCTAGCAGGCAAATGTGTCTAAACAGAGGTCTATAAGAAGACTTAGAGGATAATACTTCAGCACACATTTGAGCAAAGTTTGTTTGAGAACACTTTCCTTTATTGTGGCATCCTACAGATTCCTCTTTAAAGTACTATGACTTTAAAATGTTAAATTAATTTAAAAAACAAAAACACTAAACAATTTAATAATTTGAAATACAGTGAAAGAAGAAACTATGTGTATTGTTTGCATTTAGATGTACACAGAATGTTTACTTTTATGATTTTATTTTACTTTTTAAAGGTTATTTATTTTAGAGAGAGAGACAGACATCATGGGTGGGGTGGAGTAGAGGGAGAGAGAAATTTAAGCAGGTTCTGCACTGAGCATGGAGCCTGATGCAGACTCGATCTCACAACCCTGAGATCACAACCTGAGCTAAAACCAAGAGTCAGATGTTTAACCGACTGTGCCACCCAGGTGCCCCTATTTTTATGATTTTAAAACTAACAATAGGGGCGCCTGGGTGTCTCAGTCGGTTGAGTGTCTGACTCTTGGTTTTGGCTCAGGTCATGATCTCATGGGTCCTGAGATCAAGCCCCAAGTTCAGCTTGGCGCTCAGCAGGGTGTCTGCTTGAAGATTCTCTCCCTCCGCCCCTCCACTCTCTCTCTCAAATAAATAAATAAATCTTAAAAACCAATAATAATATAGATTTAGATGTACACCAAATGTATATTTTTATGATTTTAAAACCAACAATCTAATACCTCAGTCCATCACTACAGAATGTAAGGGTTTTAAAAATGCTTTATATGCAATAATTTTGTGAGAAACAAATTTTGATAGGTCCCACTAATATGTGCAAATATGTCAGAGAGGATTTAATAGCACTCACTGCCTTTTTAATTTATTTTACTAACCTGCTGTTATGGTCAATGATAGAATTTAATTCAATTAAATGCCATTTAAACTTTACCTACTATGTGAAGGAATCTGTGATATGAGTGATCCAGAGTGTACTCAGATATATTAGATAAGATCTCACTAATTATTAAATCAGAACCTAAATGAAGCTAATTTTTAAAACCTAACATCTTCCACTCATAAGTCACGTATTCTTTCCTTCATTCATTCCCCTTAAGGTAGACTGAGGACCATATAACGTATATCCTTACTGGGAATGCGGAAATAAACAAGACATGAGGGCTTACAATACAGGGGATGTGATGTCTGTGTAGGTAGGTATTTGATACCATATGTGAGAAATATTATACAAGAGACATAAGCAAATGCTTTAGGAGCTCCGGGGAAGAGCAGTCTAGCAGTCGATCAACCAGCAAGCCTACATTATGTTGCGAGGCAGGCTGTTAACAGGGGTTCATAATTGTAGTCACAGTGACCTCCTGTGGTCATAAGGTATTTTTACAGAGTGATAGCCTTTAGTTACTTTCAAAAAAATCTTTCAGCTTATACACTTACATTTCTGCACTTATCTGGGACCTGAGGAGTGGCTGAGGAAGTAGCCCAGAACGGCCCTCTTATCACTTCTCTTAACTTAGAATGTTGGAAATGCAACTGAGGAGAATAGGAAAAACTGACCATGGGTGGTTCTTTTCAAGACAAGCCAATTCTCTCTTGGTGTACGTCCTTATTTCAGCACATTATGATTTTTCTTTCCATTGTGGTTCTTCATTTTATTTCCTTAAGTCAATTGATTTTTTTTTAAAGATTTTATTTATTTATTTGAGAGAGAGAGAATGAGAGACAGAGAGCACGAGAGGGAGGAGGGTCAGAGGGAGAAGCACACTCCCTGCCAAACAGGGAGCCTGATGCGGGACTCGATCCCGGGACTCCAGGATCATGACCCGAGCCGAAGGCAGTCGCTTAACCAACTGAGCCACCCAGGCGCCCAAGTCAATTGATTTTATAACAATATTTTATAAAAGAATACATGGCAGACATTTTCAGGAAAATTATCAGCCCTACTTATTTTAAAACCAGCAAACGAGTCAGAAGTTTGGAGAGGGCAAGAAAACAAAATTATTCGACTCAAGAGACTCAGATATTTAACTTTCAAAAGTCCAACTGGGTTTGATGGAGAGGCCCTATTCAAAATGAATCTATGAGGGTATCATTTAAAAGAAACCACATCTCAAACCGTAGTCAATCCTGTCATGTCAGAAAATAAAGTCAGTAATCACTGGCATTTATCTTGGTGTATTTCCATGGGAAAGGAAAGAAAGCAGATGAGAAAAAATAATTATCTCTGTAAATGATGACAATATCCTTATGCTGGCAAATTATTTCCAAGTACAAATAAAGAGAAAGATATGTAGTTTTATTTTGAGTCAAACAGGTAATTTATTTTTAAAGTTTGATGTCTACTCTTTAAAAAGAAAAATCACATTTTACTCCATGTTAGAAGTTTTTAAATAAACGGCTCATATCAGAAATGTCCAGGCATATGTATTCTATTAATATGTATAATTTATATTTTCCAAACTCAAATTTATTTCTTTTTTCTGTTGTGAGATAGAATATTATCTAAAGGACATATTCCTCAAAAGTATTCGAATGCCAGGTATGTAGTTCCTGAAAAGAAGATCTCACATTCTGTTATTTTTATATAAGCGGGAATTTTTTTTCTCTGACTCTGGACAGATTATATAACATGGCAGAATTGACTATTTAACAAGTCACAACACAGTAAGGTAATGTAATGTGGCCAATAAAATGACAAACAAAATTAATTATTAAGTGTCTGGTAGCTGATTCTGCTCCATAGGGCAAAGCAGTCTGTATGGATGCTTTTCCACACATTAAACTAGGGGAACAAATATTCTGTAAGCTCTCCCAATATATAGATATTCACATGACAACTTCCCCTGCCAGGAACCTCCTTTCCTGGAGGTGAACACATATTCTTTGGGTAGATTATCTTCTCATTCCCTTCAGAAGCAATAGAAAACCCACAACCCTGGTTTTCATATTTAGTTTGAGAAATTATCCCATGATAAAAGTTTAGAGGAAATCCCATTGCGCATAAGACCACGAACCCTGATTTTTCCTATCAAAAATGGAACTTATTTCGACTTATGGTTGTGATAGGGAGCAAAGTTACATTTGTAAACTCCTGGCATCAAGATGCACCTGAAAATTTGTTAACTGTTACCATTCTCACTAGGACGACAATATTGGCCTTGAAATTTCACATTTCAAATTTCAGGTTCAGTCACGCAGCCTTCTATTCATATGAAAACGTATCTGAAATGTTTACCCCATTTAGGTGAAGAGATCATGATCAGGATCAGTGCTTAATGAAACCCAGCTGCAAGGAGAAAACAATGCAGGGGCCACAAGCTAGGGAGGGGGTGCAGGTCATCCTCTTTCCTTTCCAAGGAACTGTGAACTTCAGCAACTCTGGCAAACCATAAGGACATGTTCCCTAAATGTTTATATTTTCCTGAAGACAAAAATCGTTTTGGGATAAGTGTAAATACTTGTGCACATCTCAAAGTCCGGTGACCGTGCCATAAAAGAAATAAAAATAGTCCTCCTATATTATAGTGTATGACCTGCTCACCAGTGACTTACATTTCTCTGCAGAATAAGTTTGCAAAGAATCCAGTTGTTAAGCAGTCCATTTGATGACAGCAAATGAAAAACTCTTCAGACTCTGATTACATTTGCTGAGCTGAGCCTCAGCCCTGACATGCCAGCAGCTGGTGGTTCTTTTGGGCACCCGGGCTGGTGTGAATAGAAAGTGACAGGAGTGTGCTGCATGTCACATTTGAATGAACAGCTACCGTGACAGGAAGACTTTTCTTGTCAACATGATAACTGTGGCTCTGTGAGAGCCCACGTTACGTGTTATTTTTCCCTGGAGGGAAATCAGTTCCTGATGAATAGCCTTCCTTCAATGAGGTCAACATTTATTTATTAAGTGTCTGCCGTTGCCCGGCGCTGTGGTTACCCAGTGAGATCGGGAGCTTACTCTCAGGGAGCTTTCATTCCCTGAGAGAAATGGGGGAGAAGGGCATCAAACGGAAATCAGATCCATAAGTGAGACCATCTGGAAGCAGGGTATGAGCTCTGAATGAAGCAGATGCTGCAGGGCAAGGGAGGCAGAAAGAGTGGAATGCCTTGAACACGGTGGTCAGGATACGGCAGCTGAGATGAGGTAAGGGAGAGCTGCCGTGTGTGAAGATCAAAGAAAGGAGCATCCTAGGAGGGAAAGCAGCAGGGCAAGGTCATTGTGACAACAAAGCTTAGAGAGTTTGTGAGATGAGACAGGCTTTGATGGTTCTACCTGTGCAACATGTATGACATACTATGTAATTGCATAGACATAACATATGCTATAATATGCAACTATGCATACACATGACCTATGATGTGATAGGTAATTATAGACACATAATATACATAAGCAAAAGGAATGTCCCCCCAGTACATTGATCAGCAAAACAGTCTGTGGCTTCCAATAGGTTCTAAAGGAAGGTCTAGTGTTAAGAAAACGTGTGTAAGTATTTGGATTACGTTTAGTTCTCAGATATTTAGTACACCTCCTTTTTGTTCATCCCATGCTCTTTAGGCGCTGACTTTTTCTAGGACAAAATGCTAGAGTTCCCCTGGCCCCCACCTCCATTCCATTCTAATACTCGCAGAAAGTGAAAATAGATCCCAGCAGATCTGGAGAGGAGTTGCCAAGTAAATTCAATTTATTCCATTTTTCTATCGAATTTCACCTAGGAGTAGCCTAGTTACGGCCGCCATCCTTGCTGGCGGATGCAATGACCTGTTGTATGCTCTTACTCCATTTATGCTTATGACGACATTCCAAGTGGTCCATGAATCATCTGCTATTTCCTACACATCTATTTTAGACTTGCCAAGGGAGAAGCAGTTCTGAAATATGTTGTTCTAGCAGTGCTTTTTCCAAATGACATATGCCACATAATCTCCCATGCCACAACAGAAAATCCTGGACACTTTTTTAAATCACAGCAGCGCCCACTGCTACCGACCCATAGAGTCACCGGGGCATTATTTGGCAAGAGGGTATCAGGCTAGCCAGAAGCAATGCTGTGTGCCAGCAACTAAAACTCAGTGGTATTTTGAGAATTTTGAGAGAGAGAGAGAGGAGCACTTTCTCCAGCTTGTGACATCAGATTGATGTTTCGTGGCAAGATCAAGACCTCTTTGTGTCCTCTGCTTCAGCAGCACGTAGTTAGACCACCTGAAACATACTGGGCTTTCAGACCAGGCTGCTAGAATTTCAAGAGACTGTGTTTCATTTTGAAGGCAGAGTTTCGAGTTCAGCTCGTTATTTGTAGATATTTGTTTTGTTCAAGGCAACTTATGCTCACAGACTGAGATTATTTTTGCCACTAATTTAACACAGGTTCACTGTGGGCATTATAATCTATAATAGTATTTCACAAGCCAATAACATCCAGAATCACACCTCTTAATAAGCCAATAAAGAAAGAACATACTCCAAACCGACGATAGGTTAATCACGCTGCTGTTCCAGGCAAAGGGGAGCTGAAAGAAAGAAATTCCAAATTTAGTTGACGTATCCCTTTCTGGGAGCCGGTTCTCTGAAGAGTCAGCTTTGCCAACCAAGAGCGGTCGACCAGCTGCCATTGCAAAGCAAAGACCCACGTGGCTAGAGCATGACTCGGGGATCCACAGTGCTGGTGTTGGCAGGCAAGATGGTCTCCCTCATGGGGCCTCTGCATGGTTTTCACTGCTGCCAGCAAGGAGTAGCCTTGCCCAGACTGAAGACTCTCTGTAAATCCTCACAGATTCTTGGCTTTCAAGGTTTGCATGTCTGTTAACTCATTGTCGCTCCTTCATATGTTCCTATGGATAAGCACTCAGAGGCACAACAATTTTGACCACATCATCCTCACACAGCCTTTTCGATATAAATGAACTCACCCCCAGATCAAAACAACTGCGCTTCAACTTTAAAACAAGTGAATTTGAAATCATAACAAAGGAATACACAACATTGCTATTCAACAAGTGAGTTTTTTAAAAAAAGAAAGTGTGAAGGAAGGCACCATGTCATTACCTGGTCATAAAGTCAATTTGCCATTTTTTTCCTAAGGTAAAGGGATTTTAATTCAAAAAATGTTGCTTTGAGCCCAACTGCTACTTTTTTAATCATAAGCTTATATTGCTTGTGTGTGTGTGTGTGTGTGTGCGTGTGTAACAAAGGACGGCTTTAAAGGAACAGGAGAAGGGTGGAGCCTCGTACCCACTGGACGAATACGCTACGGACCATAAACCAGTGACAGGTGCTACCAAGGCTTCATATTGATCACGTAAAGGAACCTGGTGGACAAAAATGATTGCGTGGACTCTTCCTGACTCTGTGTGAGACCTGGTATTTCAGAACTATGGCACCGAAACAGACTAAGCTGGGATAATTGGACATTTGCATATACTTTCATCGTCATTCCCTTTATTTCTAAAGAGTCTAGACGCTTTTACTTCTGTCTGTTAAGCTCCTGCAGTATCTTTGTCCCAGGTCAGCTCCCTCATGGGCTAGGAGAGAGATGGAGGACCTACCCACATTAGCACATACATGTGCATAATTTGGGATTGTTGATAGAGTTACCATGCGTTTGCCCAGACAGTGCAGGTTTATGTCCCTTGTGTAATTAAAAGTAAGCAAAGTTATTGTAGAAATGGGGTATGTGAGCATGAGATGGACAGTGAGATGGCCCACATTAGTGCCAGCGCACAAGCCTTAGCCACTGAGCCTTTGTAAGTGGAATCATGGCGAATGTTGCTTTCGGGGGGTGACATAATCATAGCAGTGTTAAGAAGTAAAAATCACATCTCAGTCTTGGGGTGAATATATGACTTGATTCTTAGGGTAGAAATCTAGAAATAGAAAATGCTAAGTAAATGATTAGAAATATTTTTAAGTCTCTTGATATATGTATTTTCTTTAGAAAACATTCCCCTAACTTTGCATTCTATATTAAAGAATGGTGCGCCTTTGTAATTCTGATTACACTGAGTATTAATCTTAATTCATCTTGGCTTATTTGATGGGAGTAAATATTTTTCATTCAGTTTACATGGTGCAGTTTTATTACTAATGGATATGAATATTTATCATTTTTATTTGTTTAATGTCATTTATATTTTTCTTTCATAAATTGTGAGCTCGTATTCATTCCTTTTTACTGGAGTGCTGGTGAAAATATGTTTACAAGAGACTCTTACGAATAAATCCTTTTTTTATTTTTTTAAAGATTTTATTTATTAATTTGACAGAGAGAGAGCACAAGTAGGCAGAGTGACAGGCAGATGGAGAGGGAGAAACAGGCTCTCCGCTGAGCAGGGAGCCGGATGTGGGGCTCGATCCCAAGACCCCAGGATCATGACCTGAGCCGAAAGCAGCCGCTTAACGGACTGAGCCACCCAGGCGCCCCCTTTTTTGATTATTTTTAATAAAAATATTTTCCTGATTTGTCATTTGCTTATGATATTATTGAACCATGGTTGTTTTAACATTTTTATATGGTCAAATACGTTATGTTTTTTCCTTACGTTTTTGGTAATATATTTTTGAGTTTTATACACATACACGTTGAGGTGATGATGAACTTTACAATAAAACTTGGAAAGCTCTACAAAAAAGAAAAGAATGTGCTTATAAAACATAAGACCATGTCATATAAATGTGATAGATATCAGATTAGATGAGATATTGATGGAAAATATCTTGAGAGAAAAAGAGAAAATAGGGTGAAATAAATCTCCACCCAGGGATAAGCAAGGGGGAGGAACCATTTTAGAAGAACAAAAAAGAGCATTCAGATTCAGGGGAAGAGATAAAGTCAGCAAGTGAGAAAGCGAAATTCTTGGGAAGAGCGTATTCAAGAAGGAGAGAGTCATTAAGAGTGTCATGTAAAGCAGAGCTGCCAAGAAAAACAAAGATTGAGGAAAAGGCACTTGAACTGATCTGCTTTTGTAAAACCCTCAGCTGCCACTCCAACGATCCAGTGCTTTCATGATAAGCCCTAGCTAATGACTCAAACTATCATCTGTAAAGCAACAGAGGTACGTGGAGAATCCCATTTAATCCTGTTAAGAAACTGACATTTATCACTCCATTCCCTGCAATGCAGCCTTTGCTAAAATAAAATATCCTGACATGGGGAAGATTGTGGAAATATGAACACTGGCTCTGCACATTCAAAATGTGACATTTGTTCAAGAAGTTGTCATAACATTTTATAGATCTCTACTTTTAAAAATGCAATTTTAAGAAGCGTTCTCCCAGAATAAGGACATCTCCTACAACCGCATCAATTGTAAAGTACAATTTCTATTTGGGGAAACAATGTGTATATCCACTCTGGGGAAAAGAATCAACCCGAGCTTTCCTTGCTGAGTTGTGGGTGTACCTACACCTCCCCCATTGCGACACCCACTCCTGTGATTCCTCCCCCAATGGCCACAAGGCACTGTCTCGGATTTTACCTAATTCTACACATACAACTTCTGCAAAACAATTGACCACCATCACAGTTCTTTATGTCCTCACAGCCTTACATGCCTTCAAAATCCAGCTTAGGTCTCTGACCCTCTACCCAACCATTCTTTATGGTTTTCTTAACTGGTATTTTTTTCACCAAACTCAATGAATTTTATTTTGCCTTATGTAACATTATCCTCTGTAGCACTTAACCTACAAATGATTTGTTGCTTTGGTGGCTAGGATGTGAGAGTATCCTTGCCCTCCTCCTAATTTCTCTTTCTTTCTATCTTTTAATGGATCCAAATCCATTTCCATCTCCTTATAGTGCTGGTCTTTTCCAAGGTTATGAAATTTACCTCCTTTCTCTGGCTCTATCTCTCTCTCTCCATACATTCCATCCTCACCCAGTTGACAATCTTGTGTACTACAAAGATTTAACTCATAGTTGTATATGTTACGTTTCAGGAAAAAGCTACTAGAAAAATGGCCAAATATGTTTTAAAGATTTGCCTCAAAGTGCATTTGCTTCTCGATGTAGTCATTCTAAGTTTAGCAACTGGCCTGTTGTGTTATGCATTTCTTGTCCTCGTTTTTATCCATTTCCTAGAGACAAGCACAACCCAAGGAAGAAATCTTCCTTGTGGATTCATGATATTTTAGATTGCTGAGGGACGAGCAACAGTCCCATGTCCCGCAATGAGAACAAAACAATGACCGGGAGGTCGGTATTAGAGCCAAGGGAAAAGATGTTAAGTGATTTTTAAGAGAAACATCAAGCTCTTGTCGTAGATGAATCACATTTCTCTACTTTACAGTGACTTTTATCTAGATATCAGCGCTAGTCATTAGCATCAGAAAATTTTTTTCTGCCAGACGGCCCTGGCGTGATACTGACAAATCCTCAGGATCCATCTCCTAACTCAGGGTTTCCGACCAGTCACCTAGTGGGTGTTCATCATTATAATACTTCCTTGTGCTAGATCTCTTCTCATTGCCAAAAGCACAGCTTTATGTTTAGTCGCATTTGAAATTGAGATGTTCTTATAAGAAAAAACATCTGACCTCTTACTGACATCTAGAAAACTACCTGGTTCTATTATCAGCACACTGAATGATCACTTCTAAGATGGGTTACTTGGAGAAATATTTATGAAAATCGCTCACGTCACCCATTTTGTGTTGATTTTATTAGTCTGACATTACATATTTTTATTTTGCCCTGAATGCTGCAAGCCATTTTCAAAGGCTCTGTGTAGATCACTCTCTGGTTCCCACCTACCTTTTGAGCTCCAGACTATCTGTTTAAAGCCCTTTTGACACATTTCCACCATGTTGCCAAAAGTAACCACTTAAACTAAGGCACCTTCAAAATCAAGGTCACTGCCGTCCCTGTGCCTTCCATCCACTCCTCCCAGAAACTAATAATCCATATTTGCTTCTTGTATTTTCTTTATTGAATATTATTCTCAACATCTTACCATGCTTTGGAACATCACCATTGCCTCCAATTTCCTATATCTTGTTTGTATCTACCCTGGACATATTTCTAATCCCATGATACCCATCTTGGTTCAGGTCCTCGAAACTTGGCAAAGAATAGTTCAGTCACCCTCCTTGCTGGGCTCCAGTTTCTAATTTCCATCGAATCAGTCTGTCTAAGGCACTAGAGCCAGAAGAATTTTCCTTACTCAGTGTTCTATTTGTATTACATTCCTGCTCTAAAGTCTTTATTGACTTCCTTTGGACTTACTAAAACCTAAGGTAATATGAAGAGAATAATTAAAACACAGACGCATTCTGATATAGCCAGGTTTGAATCCTAAATATACCACCTTTTAGATTTGTGACTGGCCTGAACTCCTTCATCTGTAATATGGGTGTAACAATACTCCTTACTCAGTATTTAGGATAATATATGGCATATATTAAGCTATTATTATTATTATTACTATTATTATTATTATACAACTTATTTCTCAGAATATTGAAGACACCTGGTGATTTGGCTCCAGACCAAGTTCTTAATTTGAGCCCTCTCAATCTATATTTTAACCAGACTGATTCCCAAATAGGTTCTCAAAAGGCATTCCACTTTCTCGCATCCATTCTTTTCTTTCTACTCTATTTTCCTAATACTCCGGGTGTCTACTTATTAAAGTCCACTCATTCTTTCAAATCCAGATGCATTGTCATTATCTTTAAGAATTGACTTCCCTCTTCATCTTGGTAAGAAAAAGGTTGATAATATTGATTCTACAACTAATATGAATTGAACAATTACAACCTGCTATACTATGCCTTAAGAGCTTTACATATATTGTGACATAGTCTTCTTCTCTTGGATTCTCACAGCATTTTGACCACTCTAATTCATCTTACGTGCTGTGGGCAGAATCATATTTCTAAATTACTGTTCAGATCATGTCATTTCCCTGCTCAAAATCTTTTTCTGGATCCCAATTATACGCCCCAAAAATAGCGCTCGAATTCCTCAGCTGCTGATCCAACCCACTACCACTCGCTGCTCTAATTGTCCTGTGGTCCCCTGGACATACACATGATACTTCTCTCAAATTCAACCATGTGCATACACTTCTTGCTTTCCCAATGCTACATCCCCGCCATGCTGCCTCCCATACACAGACACCCTTCCCACTCTGCCACCCTGTCTTCCTGTCTGTCTTTAGAAACCGCTTCAAGTCCTGCCCCCTGAAACCGTCTTTAGTAGCTATAATCCGAATGATCTCACTCACTGAATATGCAAGTACTGTCTGCATCTCTCATTTGGAAACTAATAATACAAGGAGCTTTTAGTGTAGGGTTGTGTGTGGTTTTTTTTGTTTGTTTTTTTGTTTTTTTGTTTTTTTGGTATTTGTTTCTTACTTCTAGAAATAACTCAAAAGCTATTCAAGGACAGGGAATATGTTTTATGCTTCCTTGTCTAATGCAGATACTATTTTAGGTCTGATGAAATGGCACATCATCATTTCCTCCTTAGGTTGCCTTCCCTTGCTGTCTTTTCTCTCCTTGGCTAAGCAAAGAGCTGGAAGATCCCAGGGAAAGAGAATATGGTATTGACCAAAAGAGCCACAGATCAGCTTAGAGCCACAAAGAAGGCTGTTTTGAACCTTACACTAGACAACCGTCTCGAGAGCCAAACTTTGTTGAAAGGAAGCTCCACATTCATCCGTAGTCTTTTAGTTCCCACTTAATGGACCAAGAGGGAGACTTTGATAATTTAATCTTAGACTTGAAGAAGGAAGAACCTCAATCAGACTTGAGGAGGAGATCGAAAGTGTACACCTTCAGGTTTGGGGTGATTGAGAAAGGGCTGACTGCAGACTCATCAAGAAAAAGTAGGGCTGAAACACAGAGATCCTATCCTTCCCTCTCCAGCTTCAGTCCCAGGAAGTGGGGCGAGGGTGTGAGCTAGGCTATGGGTTTGTTATGTATCACCCAGAAATGCAGTACCTTAACAGGGCTTGAATCTGCAGCCTGGGCAGGCTCTGCTCCCCGATGTGTCAGTTGTGTCATCGCTAAGTGGGGGCTAAAGTCATTGGAAGGCAGGCTCACATGTCCCTTCACAGGGCGGTGCTGGGGCACAAAGACCCCAACGGGTGGAAGGAGACAGCGGAGGCCCCTCACACATTTCTCTCTAACTCCATACAGATGAATTCATGTTAGCTGGATTTCTTACATAGAGGCTCATTTCTGAAGGAGGGAGAGACAGAGAGGAGAACGTGAAAAGTGGGGTATCAGTTCATCAGACAAGTGTTTCTAAGGATGACCCTTATGTAATGGAAGAAGGTTAAAACCACTCTTTGTGGGAGGAGTGTCAAAGAATCTATAGATAGGCTTTACAACCACCACAGCAGGTATGTCGTTTCAATGGAAATCTGAAAACAGAGGAAGACCATTGACCACTGCACATTTAGGGATCTTGCAGGCACCACCATGCCAGGCAGTCCTTGCACCAACGTAGATGGAACAGTGTTTCCTTCATGATGGCAGAACCTGGCGGGACAGAGAAAATGCATCAATCCCTGTGGGGCAGGAAGGATCCCGAAGTTCCAAAAGCCTTCAATTGATACACCAGGTAGGTGTGGAGGGCGGAAAATAAACAAGAAGGAAAAGTCTGCGGGTTTGACTTCAGGCCAGAGATCAATTGAGAGTTGGAATCACATGTCATCACCTCCAGGAGATAAGAGGGGTGGGGACTGCATCAGAGGAAGGACTGCATCCTGACCCAGTCACGGCCTTTATAGGAGGATGCTAACAGAGCTCAGGAAAGGTGTCAGAGATGCTGCTTGGTAGATCCCGACAGCACCCGCCCCAAAACCAACAAAAGGTCCCCACCTTGCATGCCGTGAGCACACACTACCACTTTCTCATCAGGACCCCATTTGGGGAGAAGGTGGAAAAGGCAGAACTCTGAAAGACTGAGAATTAAGTAAGGGGCCATGATATCTGACTGACATCATCCCTGAAAGGAAATGAATGGATCTTAGAATAGTTGGAAATGACTTGTGGAAAGGGACCTATTAAAATGAGAAGAGACAGCGAGGCTGTCTTAATTTCTCTAGTACCCATCGGGGTACTTAGATTGGGGGGCTTACAGGAGAGACTCATCAAATGTAGGATATGAAAAGTTATACTATATTTCCTTTGTGCCTATAAGTTAATGTAAGTAGATTTTTGACAGTGGCATGAATATATCCACATTACAACATGCTGTGAATGTCTTGCATATAGAATGAATTCAATAAATATGTATTGAGTTGGTCCTTAAAGGATTTTTCAAATGCAGGAAATTCCAAAGAGTATTTCAACAGTGAACATACCTTACAAGCAATCAAACCTGTGGTGTGTTTAGGACGGTCAGCAGACAAGTCTTCTGGTTTCAGAGCTGTCATTCATCTAATAAGGGGCTACATGGCATGAGACTAGATGCCTGGCACGTTAGGTCATTTACACGGTTGTACGCGTGGGTGGGCAGGGGTAACTTTCCTGCTCGCTTCTTGGGCTCTGGAGACACATGTTGTGGCTACTGCTCTTGACGATTTTTCTCCCAGCTTCTGCACACCAGCTCTGTTCCCAGGCAGTCACTGATCTGGCTCCCGTCCACCTGCTCAAGTGGTCATTTAGCGACGTGGACCTCCAGCTATGAACGCTAGGCTGAGAAACTCTAGTTACCTGATTTCCAAATCATGAATGTTAATTTTTCACTCCGGTAAAGGGAGGCTTGAACTTCCTCATAAAAGAGTTTGTTTCACATTCTCAGAGACTGATAAGAATGATCAGCTCACCACCACCTTTGAGGTCCTGACATTGACCTTGCATCTGAAAGGAGGAAAACACCCTTGGCACTTCAACATCTGAGAGAAGTCCTAGCTCTTTGTGTGTGTTCCGCCTGTAAATATCGAGATAGCCACTTCCTGGGCAACTGTGATTTCCCCTTCTCTCAGGGTATCTAGTTATCAGTTCCAAATCTCCCCTCCCTCATCCGCTTTATAAAAAATTTCAGATGGGATTGCTGCTAATTTTCAGGAAAATGGATCCATATTGGCCGGTGAAAGGAACGAGGCCCCAGGGGCTGGTGCAGGTTGAAAACTGACAAGATGACACGTGGGACACAGGACGCTTTCTCCCACATCTGTTTCCTCCCAGGGACTTCAGATTGCAATGGGCAGGGGGCAGCGTCTGCTCAAGATGCATGCTGGTGCAAGGGCAGCCCCGGGTCCTCAGAGCTTACCCGCAAAGTGATGCAAAGTGAAGACCCAAACACAGTTCAGAGGGGTTTCCAGGGCCTGAGGCTGTGTAGACCCCCTTCGCCACACCACCCCACCCCGACTGCACGTGAGATCCTGGGTCACTCTTTTTGCTGGGCCCTAGTGATTCATGAATCACAGTTTCTTTTGCAATCCACTTCTTACAGCGCCATGGTGTCCCCTCGGGTTTCAGTGTGACCTTGACATCACAGAATTTCTGAGGTCACTAGTGAGCTCAGAATTTACCTGATTCACTCAGCGTGTATTTCAAAAGTTTTGGTAAACATCAGGGAGGATATTTACATGCAAGGTGATTTTCTGTAATCTTGGAAACCAAAATGGATAGAGCAGATGATAGATTGACACGATGGTGAAAGACAGAGAAAAGAGGTAGAAGTTCACGAGCATCTTTGGAATCTGATGGGAAGAATTATAATTACCCAAAGAACGCTATCTCCCCTCCCCCAGAACGGTAGACCAACACAGGACAAGTGGCCAGAGGCGATGTCACCAAACGTAGAGGGCCCAAAGACAAATAGCTAGAACATCTGTGCCAGTGGCCAGAAAGAAATAGAAATAAAGAGAAAACAATGTGAGAAATTAGTGCTCTAATAGAGGCTTGGGCTAGCATCCGCAACAGGCAGACTGTCTCTCCCCACTGCGGCCCCCTATCAATTATTCCTTCTAAATCAAATCTGTGGCTAGGAGTTCAAGGACAGTAAGTCAATCCAAAATTGGAGACTGGAAGAAAAGTGGAAGGTATTCCCTAAAATGATTTCTCAGTTACTTGGGGCCTAGATAAGAGCCATAGAGATTTTAAAATCCAGATATAATAGGAAAACAGCAGAAATGGTTAATTGCACATGTCAAAATGGGTGCGTAGCTGACAACGCGATTGCATTTGTTTTGTACAGAATCCTCCAGCTTAATTCCTCTTGTATATTTTCAGGATCTTTTCAGACTTCTAATAAACATCAGGCTGCTTTGGAGATCCACGTGGACATCATCCCCTGTTAATGGTTCTTTAAGTCTTATTGGTCAGTAACCTCTCTCCACCTAGAAGTTAAGATCTTTGAGGGCAAGTGTTTGGGGCTTTTCTTTATTCCCCACATTGCCCACAAGAGCGTCCTGCAGGTACACATAATGATATGCAGTTGATGTCCTTTATAGTAATAGCCTCAGGCAGTGTTTATTACCTGCCATTTTCGGAAAAATAGAAAGAACTATGTATAATGAAGGTCATCCCCTCATCCCCATTCGGGGCAGGGATGAAAGAGAGGGTCAGACTCTGCAAATGTTTAATTTGTGTCAGGATCAGGTGGCCTCTATCAATGTAATTTCATGCAAAATAGGATTGGTGTCTGAACACTGAATAATTCATATGTAACTTACATAAATGTATTTCCATTTGTGCTGAATTGTGCACATTTAGGTTAACTTGGGTTTTTGGTACTTATCCCCTAAAAAGACACTCTTATTAAATTAAGCATAAATGTGTTATTTTAAAATGGACTTACTGTTCCATAGGAAAAGATTTGCTGTGTCATCTTGTAACTAGGGACTTAGCCCATTGCGTAATTTACATGGTTGTATGTGGCCACCTATATTATTGCTTTATAGTCCTATGATACAAGTTTCCAACAACAAATAAGTGGCAGCTCATTTCTGTTAGAGGAAGAAAAATGACTTTTATTTTAAGGAGTTAGCTTGCTTTACTTAAAAATATCTCCTGTCTCTTTTTCCCTATTTTTAACAACTTTATTCAGAAATAATTCACATGCCATAAAAATGTACCTATTTAAAAAGATACAAATCTGTGTTTTTTAGTGTACTCACAGAGTAGTACAACCATCAAAACAATGCAAATGATTTTCGTTTTCATCACCCCAAAAAGGAAACCCCATACCTCCCTGGCGTCACTCCCATTTCTCCTCACTGTCAGCACTACACCACCCCAAATCTACCTCCTGTTTCTGGCTTACCTGGGCACTGCAGATAAACAGAGTCATACAATTTACGGTTTCTCGTGTCTTGCCTCCATCACTTAGCATAATATTTTTGTGGTTTGCTCACATCATAGGAATCAGACCTTCATCCTGTTTATTGCAAATATGCTATCGTTGTATGGATATACCACAATTTGCTATGCTACTCATCGATTGATGGACATTGAGGTGCTTTCAGCTTCCTGTCTAAATCTTGCAGTGTTTTGAAGAGAGGCATTTTCAAAAATTTCTGAAGCCTACTTCTGCTTTAACACTTTGGAAGTGTGAAAGTCAGCCTCGACTCCACGTTCCAGCACGGCAGCTTCCCTAGCTCGTTGGCAGGGTAACCACACCAGACCCTGTCGCAGTTACTATCAAGATGGGCTTCCATTTCTTCCCTTACATTCAGTGGCATGATCAAGATAACTGGCTTTCCTTTTTTCCTCTCATTCACTGGCTGGATCTGTGTCACCAATAGTCTTCAGAATATGATGGAATAAAAATAAATACTTCTCCAAATTGAACACAAGGGCCCAAGGATGACAGCTAGAAAAATCTGTTTCTCTTCAATGCAGCTCCTGCCTAGGGAAAACAAGCATCATCTTAATTTTCTCTAGACATAGGGTTGATTTATAGTGGAGTGACCTGGCTGATACTCTGCCCTAAGATGTAAAAAACCTCATGAGGAAGCAGAGCTCCTAAAGTACAAACTGGTACCAGACAAGCCAAATGAAAAGCCAAAAAGCAAAGCCAACACTAACAAAACTCTCATTGTTGCATATTGTTTGCTTGCTATGTTTTTTGAATTTCTTAATTGCTAACATTTTCTTTATCTAAACATGGAATTTTAAATGCATACAGACACACAGACACACATGCACACACAAAGATACACACACTGTAAGTGTTCAGTTCAGCTAGTAAAATAAATTTTGGATTCTTTTCCTTCCTTCCTTCCTTCCTTCCTTCCTTCCTTCCTTCCTTCCTTCCTTCCTTCCACCCACTCTTTTCCTTTCTCTGTCTCTGTCTCCATCTCTATCCCTAGCAGCATATGAATTGAGACCTCACTATATTTTAATTATTGCTTGTTTTTGTGGAGCTGAGTGTCTTTCTGGGGAGGATGTGACAAATGCAGGAAAGCAGCTTGAGTGGCCTGCAGGAGATGAAGGATACACCAAAAAGCTGAATGGACTGGATTTATGAAGACATATTTGAGAGCAGGTACATGGCGTGCCTTTCAAACCTGGTAAGAGGCTTAGGTTCTGTTGCATTTATCAGAAAAATAAAATACAATAACATGGCCAAATACAAGATAAATTTTTACCTCACATGTAAGATAAATCTAGACATCAGCAATCTTTGATTAGTATGGCAGTTTTTTATTCAGACCAGACTATGGTCGTTCCACTCAACCATCCCAGAATTTATTTCTATCCTGCAGATCAACTCATGGTACAAGAGGGCTGCTGGATTTCTAGCCATTACAGCTGTATTCCAAGTTTTAGGGATGAGAAATAAAAAGGGCAAAAAGAGGCATACCATATATGGTTTAGCATCTTTTAAACTCATCTTTCCTGGTGTCATAAACAATGCTTTCACTTACATTGAATTAGCTAAAAGTTTGTCACATATATTCATATTTACTTACAAGGGAATAAAGAAGGTAGTCCCTTATCTGAATTCACACTTGCCCCCTTTTAAAGCTGGATGGTGTTATGAAGGAGAGAGTGGAGCATGTATATTGGGCAGACTCTGTAGCAGGGTCTATCTCCCCATGTCCATACTGAACCCAGGACCCATCTGACTCCCCGGAGATCGTGGCTTTTGAACCACTGTCCATTGAGAGCAATGTTAACATTGTGTCTGGAGCCTGTGAGCATGAGTGATAGCAAGAGTGAGGCCCAATACTCAGCTCTGGGGAAGATAGTGGGACAGATCATGACTGGCAGGGCATGGGCACATGGTGACCAAAACAGATGAGACGTCTTGCGGGCTTGTCAGCAGACACCCTGAGAAATAAAGAAGCATTCTGAAAGATGAACAAGGGAATGAGATCTGCCGCCAACGCTGGCCAGGGTCCAGTTCTTATGATGTGGGTATTATATCTGGTGGGACCCCACCCCACATGCACAGGCTGGAGGGATCCATACAAGGTCATTGAGTCAGTCTATTGGAGCAGTTCCAAACCTTTCAATTATGTTCACACCTCTACCAGAAAAAAATAGTCAAGCAACCACTGTCAACATATGCATTATAAATTACGAATTAACTCTGTGTACTACTAATAGATATATATTTTATACTAACTGCATACAAAATAGACATTTTAAAATAATGATATTGAAAATAAATATTAGGAGAAATTCTAATACTTCCTGCCCCCAGCACCAGCGGATTATCCTACACAATCCTTGCCATGGGTCTCCCCACTTAGGAGAATAGAGACAAAGGTACTTTGAGGACTGGGTCAATTCAACACATAATAGACATTCTGCTAGGCTCCTCAATAAAAAATAAATAAATAAAATAGTTTGTGATATTAAAACACTTCAAGTCTGTTTATGGAGACAGGAATATTAACAAATGATTACAGTAATTATAATTCAGTAGTAAGTGCAACAATCACACTGTATACTGGGTCTTAAAATAGTGATGATAACATATGACAGAATCAGAAAAGCTTCATGAAGGATATAGTGTTACAGAAAAAAGTGAGGAAGGAAATTTTCTCACTGATGAAGTTGACCCCAGAGAAATGTCACCAGTTGGGGCACTCTAAAGAATGTGATCATTAAGCACAGAAATATCCCAAATCATGATATGATTCTCTGACTGAGCTCCCAAATATAACACTGTACCCTCAAGTGCACACAGATACCTATGAGTTAGAAAGGTCACGCTTATTATAAGTTAAAACAAACCAACAAACAAACAGGGTTGAGGACTTTGATTGATTCATTGATTCATTCATACTTTTATTGCCTTATATCTCCATTTATCCATTGAACAAATATTTCTTGAATAACTCTTATGCTGTAGACATTGTTCTAGATGCTGGAATTTAAGAGGTGAACAAGACAAAATGTCCGCCCTCATGAGATTTGTATTTCAACGAGGGAAACAACAAAAGAACAATGAACACACATATGTTACGGCAGGTGGTGATAAGCTCTCAGAATAAATGTGAAGGATAAGGAAAGAGTGATTTGGAGAGGTATAAAGAGAAGGATTCTCTAAAGAGGTATTTGCGCATTTGTCTAAACAAAATGGGGAAGCTGGACCAGCCCATATTTGGTCATAAAACCAAGCAACCTATCTTTTGGGACAAATCAAGTTTGGGTGCAGGTGGAAATGTCAGTATGAGATCACAAATTCAAGTCCAGTAGCCTGGAGACACTCGGTTTCATGAACTTACATGGGTCTTTAATGCAAAAGACAAGGGGAACTCCCTGGGGCGGTGGGGAGTAGAGTCCCATAGGCTGCGGCAGGGAGGGGCCAGGAGGAGGGGAAAGGAGAGCTGAGCAGGTGCAATGAGCTGGGAAAGAGTCTGCACCCGCGGGGTCTCAAAAAGAAGTGACAAGAAGACTATTCCAGGAAGGAGAAATAAGCTAGGCTGCCAAGTGCTACCGAGAAGCAGAGAAAAATGAAAGGGACTGATAATTTGCTGCCGATGAAAGACCTAGAAATTCCGTTCTCATAATGATTTCAGAGGCATTTCTCACCACCTTTTGGTGGATTAGAACAAAAGCTGTTAGTGACTTGGATGATGAGCGAGCCCAGACTGGCAGGTCCCCGTTCACGAAGGGCTTAGAGTCCACACCATCTGCACATGTGCTAACGTAGCGTCCCACCGCACAGATGTAGGAACTGAGCCCCATACACACACTACTTTTGTTCGTATCGCTCCAAGTGTCCAAAAGTCATTGTGAAGAACTGTAACCACGCTAACAAAAGAAAGAAAAAAGAATATATACAATATTTTTTTCCCCTAAGAACAGCCTTCAACATCTTTTTTTCCACTCAGCTGCTCAGCTGTGAGAATCTAGAAAAATCCCAGTTCCAAATACTACTTTTCATCTCAGTTGTTTTATTCCAAAATAATCTTAGATTTCCAAAACAGTTGCAAAAATAGTCGAGTTCCTGGGTACCCTTCTCCCAGTGTCTTCTGATGT
Source organism: Mirounga angustirostris (assembly GCF_029215605.1). NCBI lineage: Eukaryota > Metazoa > Chordata > Mammalia > Carnivora > Phocidae > Mirounga > Mirounga angustirostris. The sequence goes on along the minus strand of NW_026991722.1, from coordinate 5,760,939 downwards.
TAGCATCTTACATAACCACGGCACATTTATCAGAACTAAGAAATTAACATTGATACAATAACCTTCACAGAAGTGTAGACTTTTGTTCGGATACCCCCAGTTTTTCCACTAACATCCTTTTTCTGTTCCAGGATCCCAAGCAGAGCACCACTTTGCATTAGTCATGCTGACTCTTTAGAATGCCCTAACCGATAACATTTCTCAGTCTTTCGATGATTTTCGTGACCTTGACACTTTCGAAGAGTGCCCATCAGGTGTTTTGGAGAATATCCCTTAATGTGGGTTTATTTAATGATTTCTCCTAGATGTTGCATGGAGGTTATGATTTGGGATAAGAATGACTCAGAGGTGATGTGTTCATTTCCATGAATCGTATTGGGAGGGTAAATGAGAGCAACATGATACTGTGATGTTAACGTGGACCACTGGGTTAACATGGTGCCTGCCAGGTTACTACTTCTCTCTTTGCATAGTATGTTCCTTAGCAGAGAGTCACTAAATACACATGTTCAAGGGGAGGGGAGGAAAGCTCCACATTTTGGAGGGAAGAGTATCAAAGAATTTATGGTCAGACATGTATTAAAACTGCCACAGTAGGGCACCTAGGTGGCTCAGTCAGTTGAGCCTCTGACTCTTGATTTCGGCTCAGGTCATGATCTTGGGATTGTGAGATGGAGCCTCGAGTCAGGCACCTCACTGAGCGTGGAGCCTGCTTAAGATTCTCTTTCTCCCTCTGCCTCTGCCCCTCCCCCCACTCACGTGCACGCACACGTACTCTCTCTTTCTCAATAAAAAATAAATCTTAAAAAAAAAAAACCCACCACAGTAATTGATAAATATTTTGGGAAGATACTTGGAGTACATGCAGGTGTCTAGTTTCCCTTAAAATTTTGCTCACTGATGTTAGCGTTCATGCTAGATTTTGCCCAGAGAAGTTATGACTGTGGTATTGCAACAGTTATCTCCTCGTCCTCTCTGTTATTCTGTCTTCATTAACTGGGATTCTTCTCTAAGGGAGATTAGTCTTTCTTTTTCTTTCTTTCTCTCTTTCTTTCTTTCTTTCTTTCTTTCTTTCTTTCTTTCTTTTTCTTTCTTTCTTTCTTTCTTTCTTTCTTTCTTTCTCTTTCTTTCTTTCTTTCTTTCTTTCTTTCTTTCTTTCTTTCTTTCTTTCTTTCTTTCTTTCTTTCTTCTCTCTCTGTTCATTTTTTGCATTCCACCAAAAGGTGGTGAGAAATGCCTACATTTTTTGCATTCATTCATTCAATCATTTATTTATCTGAGTGTGGATCTATGGTTTTGTTTTTTTTTTTAATTTTATTCTTTGTGTTATAATCCAATACATTTCAGTCTGTTTCTGTCTGTTCCTGTTTTTGCTCAAATTGGCTCATCTTTGACAAGTTGGAAGCACTTCCATGTTGGCACCCTTGTCCTTCTGTCGTGTTCCCCAGTCATATATATGGCCCATTTTATGCATTTGCTGTCCCAGCCTTAGAATCCATCCTTTCTCCAGGGAACCCTAAAAACAAGTGCTATTCATTAGAGGATGACATTTAGAAACCAAGTTCTGTGGATTTACTGTCTGGAACACTCTTAATTTAAGATGACTAATTTATCTAGCCCTGTTCTTTTCAAACATGGATTCAACTTTTACTGGTAAAGTTCATCAGAGCAACAGACTTATCACCTGAGAATCTGAAAACAAAAACAAAAAACCTAGATATATTTGTTTTCATAGCTATGAAGTTATCCATAATGGACTGAAAGAGAATTACAGAGTGACATTTAAAAATGATGAAATAAATGCATTTCTAGGGCCATGTTGATATTTAATATATAGAAAAATATATCAGAAAAATAGTGTTTTCATAGTTGCGTAGATAACCACTGAAAGTTTCCAAATCAAACACAACCCAAGGAGAGGAATACACGTAAAAGCAAATTTTGAATATTCAGTTGGTGTTGGCATTGCTATTCTTATCTCACTAGGAGAGATCCAATCCTTGCCTGTTGTACTGAATTACTCCTGGTTCCTGGGCATCTCACATTGAAGCCATCCAGAAGGAACCCTTGCTCTCCTGCCCCGGCCTCTCTTCCCTCCGTGTCCCTGCAACCCTGCCAGCCCACCATCACAGGAGAAGTCCTCCCCACCCACCCAGTTGCTCAAGCCAAAAAGCATCTCTCCATTCAGTGCATCTTCTTCATTCAGTGCATCACCGAGTCCAAAATCTACCTTGAGCAGAGAGCCCTGGTCAAAACCACAGTTGTGTCAAAGCCACTATTTTATCAGCCTCTTGACAAGTTCCCCTGATTTCATTCTTGTATGAATTCCAATCTGTCACACAGCAGTTGAGGATTCTTAACACACACATCTGAGCATGTCACTTCCCTGCTGGGATCTTTTCCACCATTTCACTTAAGATAAAGCTGATGCCTGCTACAGTTTTGGGGACATGTGGCCTGATCTGGCCTCCAGTGGCCCTGCACCCTCAGTTGGGTTTCCCACCCCTGCATGTACTCATCTTTTTTTTTTTTAAAGATTTTATTTATTTATTTGACAGAGACAGAGATAGTGAGAGCAGGAACACAAGCAGGGGGAGTGGGAGAGGGAGAAGCAGGCTTCCCCTCGAGGAGGGAGCCTGATGTGGGACTCGATCCCAGGACCCTGGGATCATGACCTGAGCCGAAGGCAGACGCCTAACGACTGAGCCTTCCAGGCGCCCTGCATGTACTCATCTTGAGTCTCCTCTTCCTTCTCCCAGCTCCACACCTTCCCATCAGCGGCACCTTCTTCAGAGAAGACTCTTCCCCTCTCCTCTTTACCTGATTAGTTTTTCTCTACCTTTGTTTTTTTTACTTAAGACCGACTAATCAGAGAGATGGTCAATTGTCCTGTCATCAGAAATAGGTTTTTCTGTTATGTTCACACAGTGTGTTCTATTTCCTCCTTGTAATGTGTATCATGAATACAGATCTCAAATCACAAACTCATGTGTACAAAGATATAGCTTTGGATGTATCTATCGTAATGAACCTTTATTCCCTATGTTGTCATAAATTTAATCTTAAACGTTTGGAGATATTCTCCATTCTGTGGGTTTTAAGGGGCTTCATCTCACCCAAGCACCATGGAGATGACTTTGTGGGAGCAACCACCGGTTTCCCGTGGCCAGTCTCTGTGTTCCGTGACCTCCCTGGAGACCTTCATTCAATGACCCTCTCAGGCGCTGCTGGGCCATCGCTGGAATCTACACACAAGGCCTCTTGTCTCTGCTCACTCGTGCTCTACACACTTATCCAGGTCACACGGGGAGGATTCTATGGCTCGTTTGTGACAGCAAGGGGAACTTTGTGGGGCTATTTGTGATCTCCCTGCCTGGATAAATCACAGGTAATTTCTAAAGTGGGGTTCTACCTTCTTCCCAGATATTTCCTCAGGAAAAACAGAGGTAACCCTTGCTCTTGGGTTCCCTAGAGCTACTTAGAAGTTTTATTGTCACCCTGTCTGAGGAGTTTGGTCAACATTGGGTAGAGAACCAACCCTCTTTCTCAGTGATTCTCCAACATAAAAACCATAATTTCCCTCTGAATGTTTCTCTTCACAGCACTTGTGGGACGCATTCCTTTCTGGGGGAGCTTTAACCTGACTGCAACATGAGTATTTCCCGAAATAGTGATTTCTGCTTGTGTCCTGTCTTGCATCTGCCAGGACGTTCGGGCTCATGATTAGTGTTGGCTCCATATGAGTTTTTGGGAGATGAGACTGGGTTTTGGTGAACACACATCATACAGCTGTGCATAATATTGATTTATTTAAAAACTGTAGGCAACTCTAGTCAAGTAAATGAAAGCTTGTTTCACTGAGAATTAAATATAAAGATAAACTTTTCATTGAGCCTCCCCCACTTCCCTCCACTTCTTCCTGAGTGGCGCAACCCAGGACGTGTGTTCCACACTAATACACCTACTACATTAGCTGTGAAAAACGTCTGAAAACAACTCTGCTTCTCATGGTGGTTCGGCTTTCCCAGGGAGGTAACCTGCCGTTACTTAGAGAAAAAGACATTATTTTGATTCTGAACTTCAATTCACACATTCCACTTGAAGTTCAAGGACTATATACGTATTTTTTTTCAAACACTAGATAAACTTTAAAGAGATACCCCGAGGAAGAGTAATTACTTTGGAATTGATTCTGCTGTTCAAGTGGCTTCTCACTTTGGAGAAACAATTAAAGTTTTCCACTCCTGGGTCTCAATTCCTGGAATAATTGGGCATCAGAATTCTTCCGGATGCACTGAAGATGGACACAGGAAGATCTCACTGAGGCGGCACCTTCCCTTACTGCTCTGCTCTGCCCCTGCAGCAGCAGGGGTAAGTTACCCGATAGCATGTGAATGTCAAATTCCCCTCTGCATTGGTAGCCACACACACATTTCTGCATACTGAGTCCTAAGGCCATGCGGGTTTGATGCTCGCAGATCCATAAATGCGGATAGCACGCTGAAGGCATGCAAAGCAAAGTCCAAAAGATGGAAGAGTGCTTTCCTATTCTGTGGGATATGTAAGAAGCAGTTGGACACGTATCGTTGAGCACAGGGTCAGCGGGAATCCAAAATTACCCTATGTCAGTCCTCAACCTAATCATTTTGGATCTATCTGGCCATGAAAACTGTTCATTGTTGTTGTTGTTTCTTCCTAGAATTTTTGGTCAGCTCACATCTGCAGCCAGAAAACATTTACAGGGATAAAAAAGTAGTGTATTTTTCATCTAAATTCCAAGTTATCTTCACATAATAAGAGACTGATACTACAGGGACACCCACAGACAGGAAGCCTCCATATAATTATTTCCTCATCAAATGCAATTATGATATTGGACTTACAATCGCCAATTTTCTTATCTCATCTTCCGAGGTTGGGGTTGAATTCTACTGGAATGCATTTTCTTTGGTCAGTTATTTATATCATGTTACAGTAAGAGGACGATAGTGGCATGTTTATTATTTCCAGCACAAGTTTCTCTAATGGCACACACTGCGTCCCTCTCCATGTTAGTCATGGCATGTAAGCAGTGGTACCAAGAACCAGGTGATATGGCGCACCACCTAAAACGTTTAGAAATAGAGAGGCTCTCAACTAAGGCTCTAAGAATACCTGGTCAAAGCAGGCACACAGTTCCGTGTGAATGCATGTTGTTACTAAAATATCACAGCGCATTAAACGGAGACTAATCTGGTCTGCTCTTTTGTCTGCTTTCTATCTTTAGGTAAGACCCCAGAAGAGAATACATCTAACTTAGGAATATGGTTTCAGAGCTTCTCATTCGAATATGATAAAGAACTTGAAGAAATCAAGGATGACAATGCTTTTTTCCCCTCAGTCAAAACAAACAAATCTAGAATCACTACAGGAGCCAATTCAAAGGAGCAGAAAAGTGTAACTTTCAGCTGGGAAGATGATCAGGGTCTTCACTAATTAATAGCACATTGAGGAAATAAATCATCCTGTCATGCTTTCCAGAGGGAGAAGACCAAATAAAGGTCTGGGATTTCACAGCATTTTACATGAAACACTGCTCAGGGTTTTGGCCCTCGCCAGGGTCCCAGTGACTCCCCATTGGGTGCTAAGTCCGCATCAGCTCTCATCCCCCCCTTACGGACCTATCAGCAGCCTTCCACGGACGCCTTCTCCTCCTCCTTGACATACTTTTTCATTGGTTCCAGGGCACTGTATCCTCTTGGTGTTCATTCCTCCTACCTCATGGGCGTACCTTCTTGGGAACACGTCTGTGGTTTCTCCTTTTCTTCTCTGGTCTCTTGAGTGTCAAGGGGTCAGGTTTGAGTTCTCTTCTCTGTGCTTACTCACCCCTTGGTAATCTAATCCTGTCTCATGGCCTCCTACCATTTATGTACTGACAAGTTCTGTATCTGTGTCTTCAGTCTTAAGCTCCTGAAATTCAGATTCATATATCCAGCCACCAATATGATATCACAACTTGGATGTCTAAAAGACATTCCCAAAATGCTATGCGCACAGTGCAATCCTAATACCTCTCATCATATCTGCTGTGCTAATGCCAAATGCGAAGCCTCTGGCAGGTCTCTCCCCTGTCACTGTCTTCTCCTACGGGAACATCCAAGCAAGCCTTTCGGATCTTGGATTCTGGCCCAGTGCTGCTTCTCATTTCACTCATAAGTCAAGCCCTTTTCACTGGGTGGTTACACTGTGAGGAGCCAGCTCTGGTCCAACACTTAGCTCTTCGCTGGTTGCACCTGCACCTGTCTTGCTCCTCCAGGAAGCCCACAGGCCTATCCCCACCTCCTGACTTGAGCATCCGCCATTTCCTCTGAATGGAATGTTCTCTTAAGTGCCCACCTGGCTAATTCCCACGCTCCTTTCCAGTGTCTGCTTCTTGGCACCTCCTCCAGAAGGCCCACCTGTTCCAGCTTATTTGAAATCACAACCTTCTCTCCAAATCCTCCTCAGTGTACGTTTTACTTTTCCCAAAGCACCTATCACCTCCTCACTATGTGACTTAACTGTTAGCTTTGTTTATGGATGTTGTGTGCAAAACCATGAGACCCACAGGGCAGGCATCTCTGCTTTATTGAAGGATGCCCCAAATGCCTGGAAGAGTGTGAATTATAGAGTATAAAATGGATGAAAATTCCTGAACAATCAAGGATTCTGTGAGAAAATACCAAAAAGTTACGAAATTTAAAAAGCTATCGAGAGCAGAATTAAAGGAATAACAGCCCAAATATTTAGACCTGTGCCTCAATGCTAGGTGAGGGAGGGCTCCTTCTCCTCTTCCCTTCCCCATCTAGGGTAACGATCCATTCGAAAGAACTATATTCAAATAGCTCTGAAGTCACGACATTGACAGATAAGTAGATGAACTCTAAACTACACAGAAGCATCCATATGCCTCGGCTTATTTTATACATTTCTCTTAGTCTCTTGCCTTTAAAGAACAATATTTATTCATTCCTGGAAACACTGTAGGGAGAGTCCTGAAACAAACAAATGAACAAAAATAAGTTTGTTAAATCAGGGAAACTTCATTTATTTATATTTTTCCCAGCTGTTATCACTTTTGCTTCATTCTTCAAACTCAAAAGAGTAATACATGAAGAATACAATGGATTTGCCCTTCTGTTTGTTTCCAGTAACTTTGTTCCAACATCAGTATAGTCCCTCTCTAATCCTTGACTGTTAAATATAGCAGAAAATCTCTTTTTGGATTGTTCTCCCCGTGTTTTTCTTGTTCCATTAAATATCGTTTTGACACCCTACCCATCAGGGATGACATATTCCTTGTTTCAAAAAGAAGGTGGATACCACCTCAGTAAAGGATCCATTGCTCATCTTTGACTTTCAAAATGTGTTTAAAGATTCATAATAATGAGGATAGTCATTCAAAGCCTGTACTTTATTAGTATTAAGAAGAGTAGAGAGCATGACACACACACACACACACACACACACACACAGAGACTCAAACCAAAGTTGGACATTAGTAACATGAGCCACTGCATAGGGCAATTCAGTCTGTAAACATAGCTTCCTCCATCACAAGAAGGACACAAAAGCCCTTCTGGGGTGGAGGAGGTGAACCAGAGGAATATGATGTCAAGGGAATCAGGGCCATTGAGAGGAGTGTGTCCTTGTTCGTGGCCTCATTGACTTTGGTGGGAGTTGAGGTGGGTAACACAAGGAAGGAGTGACATCCACATAGAGCCCTAGAGCAGTGGGGATCATGCCCTCCTCTGTTGGGACCCCCAGGAGGACACCACCTGCCATAGGTGCCCCCTTAGGAAAGGAGAAGGAAATAAAGGAAGCTGAGGGGCAGAGAAACCATGACAGGAAGTTGAAACTGATTTAATTTGACCTTCAATCATGAAATGGCTGTGTAAATTGGAGCCGACTACCAAATCTCAGAAAAGTACTTTTAAAAGTTTTCCACTATCTAGCAGATAGGGACTGACAAGCTAATTTCATCTTTTGAAAAACAAAGACAGGAAAATTTATTAAAATATACTGTGCACATTTTAAAACCGACCCCTGAGGTTGCTTGTACTGTATTCCCTTTAGTAAAGTCTGATCTAGTCTATCCTGAGTAAATAATAGCCATGTGGCATCTTTTATGATTTCAGTCTCATTTTCTTTAATGTAAAGCAGGAATCTGCAGAATTGTGAAGCAATCTGGTTTCAGAAGCAGAATGAATTTTTATGTTTTCGTCAATCTTTTAAATCTTACTCCTATGTAAACAGTGCTTTTCCCCCCACTTGTTTCTATCAAGTTTTCAAAACCGATATAATTTTTACAGAAAAAAAAAAATCTCCATGTGCCTTCACAACTTGTCCCTTTAGATGACAGTTGATTTTATGCTACAATTAAAATAATAAGCTCAGCCACCATACACAGCATTGTGAAGAAACAAAACCATCTCTTGGAAAGCATACAATTAACTACAGGAAGCGGAAATTCTACAATCTAGAAAGTAGAGAGCATTCAGCCAAGCCAGAAGCAGCCCTAGATCATGGGCTGATGTCAATATGTCTAAGAAATAGAAAAAATAAATAAAATGAAATGAATAAGTAAAAGCGGCAATCTGGGTTAAATGATAATCCATTAAGAGAACATCTCCATTAACTCCAATTAACATCTGAAATAATTATTGCCTGAAACTCTTCCGAGAAGCATAAAATGAGCTGACGTTCCCAAGACCGTGCTTAATGTACACACGCCTACAGGAGTGGAGGCCGCAGAGGTAGGGAAGTGGGCGCGCCCTCCCACCCCTGCGCGGACACCTGTTCCTGATGGCCCCTCACCTGCGCGGACACCTGTTCCTGATGGCCCCTCACCTGCGCGGACACCTGTTCCTGATGGCCCCTCACCTGCGCGGACACCTGTTCCTGATGGACCCACCCCTGCGCGGACACCTGTTTCTGATGGCCCCACCCCTGCGCGGACACCTGTTCCTGATGGCCCCTCACCTGCGCGGACACCTGTTCCTGATGGCCCCTCACCTGCGGTGTCCTGAAGACAGGGCCGCATAAGCAGGCATCACACCAACGGTTTGAGATGTCTTCGCAGCGTGCTCTCCGTTCAATCGCCTACACGCAAAAAAGCAAGTGGATTACAAATTTTTTTTTTTAATTATGAGAAGTTAATGCATCAACAAACTAGCAGCTAACCATGAATTTTTAATCTGATTTGAAAACAGGATGTCGAGATGTATTTTGCAATTAATACTGCATTTTATCTGACATGTGATCAATATCTGGAGGGGTTGTGAGTGGAGTGTGGAAATGGAAGCATTTATTTGTATATGTGAGTGTCTGGGCAGTTTTTCCTTTAATTCTCTTCCTTATTCTACTCCACTGCTTCTGGAGGCAGAGAGAGAAGGGACAGGCATTAACATAAAATAATTGTATTTTTGGCTTTTAATCACATTTTTAAAAATCAGTACACAATTCTAGAGTGTTGGCTCATTGGATGAGATCCAGCAATCAAAGCAAGATTTTAGAACCTGTGTGTTTATAGAAAGTTTCATTCTTTCTCGAGGAGTTAATAGTCCAAATGAGAGGCACTAGCCCCTTCTAGTGGTGTCTTTGAGGTACTACCACCGTTCAGCTTCGAAAGCGATCTCTTAAGTCCCTGGATTTTCTATTACCTGGAAGTCATTTGGAAGAAATAATAGAGAATACATTTTTGTTTCCACAACTGCAACCCATTTTAAACTTTCCTAAAGAATTTATGTTTATATCAATTTTAATAAAATCAATAATTTCCCTTAAAAAGGGATCTTTTTAACCTTTTTAATCTTTTGAATCTAATAAATTTAACCAATGTCTGCTTTTCTTTGAAGATTTTTAAATTGTGTTTACCTTGAGCAAACCTTGAAACAAAAGCAGAAGTATGTCAGCGGCCATCTGAAAATTTTGAGCTGAAGAGGCTGACATGGTGAGACAAGGAGCCCTGCTTGCCTGGTTCCTACCCAGTCAAGCAGAAGATTACATAAGTCCCCTGTAAGCATTTACAGAGACAAAGGGCATATAAATCCCGCACTTCACATGTCACATTAGGAAGGGCATGAGGGGGAGTTTTAACCGACCCGAGGCCCTGCGCAGCCGTCATTCTCCCTGTGTGCCAGTGGAGCATGGTAAGTGACAGTGTGGACAATGTCATGGCCATAACCTCAGCAGAGCGCACATACTCAGCACGCACAGGAAAGCTCATGAGAGACCTGGCATGCTGGCTTACACCAGCGTTGTTCAGGGACACGCTGTATCCACGTGCAGGCAAGGAGGCAGTGAGATTGCAAACGTAGCTGGCTGAATTTCAAAAACTTGTACCATTCCTTTCTTCTTTTTTAAAGATTTTATTTATTTACTTATTTGAGAGAGAATGTGAGTGAGAGAGCACAAGCAGGGGGAGCAGCAGAGGGAGAGGGAGAAGCAGGCTCCCCACTGAGCAGGGAGCCCAACCCTGTGGGGCTCAATCCCTGGACCCCAAGATCATGACCTTAGTGGAGGCAGCTGTTTAACCAACTGAGCCACCCAGGCGTCCCAAGTTGTGCCATTCTTGATAGAGATTTTTCTGCATAATCATAGGTCCAATTTACTTATTTGCTTTTTAAATATTTATTTATTTATTTTAGAGAGAGAGCTTGTGCTCAAGTGGGGGAAGGGGCAGAGAGAGGGGGAGAGAGAATCTCAAGCAGACTCCCCGCTGAGTGCAGAGCCTGTTGCAGGGCTTGATCTCATGATCCTGAGATCATGACCTAAGCCAAAATCAAGAGTCGGAGGCTTAACAGACTGAGCCAGCCAAGCGCAATACCATCAAAATAGAGCTCTAAAATCACCTTAAGGTGTTTTTAATAAAGCAATTTATATGGTTTTTAACATATTGTTTGAAGAAATCATCATGTCAACTTTATATACATATATATATATATATATATATATATATATATAAACAGGAATATATATTTGTAGCCATATCTATAAAACAGGAATTAATATATTTGTATCTTTATCTGTAGATATAGCCTATACACATATATATGTATATGTATATAGTCAAGGGTTCCCTTCAATTTTGCATATAGAAAGGAAGGGAAGAAGAGTGTCCTTCCTTCATTTCTTCCTGAATCACCTCTCTATAATCATATCTTGAAAGCAAAAATAAATTTACTTTGGAATAAGAAATTATAAGAAAAGTAGAATGTAGGTTCTCCATCAAAACATATTCTCAAAAAACTCACTCACAATGTAATTGAATTTAACTCATTCCAAATCCAGAAACAAGTTCAAACCAGAATAACATGCAGTGAGAAAATCAGCATATTCTTCCATAAGACAAATGATATTTACAATAAAGACACCTAATTTTGGATCTCAGTTACTCCATTTATGAGCTTTGTGATCTTGGTCAAGTCAATTAACCTCAGAGCACCTGAGTGTCCTCATCACTGATGTGAGGATGAACTTATCTGACAGTAATTGTGATGAGCAAGTGAGAGGTGGCCCGTGACAAAGTCTGGTGAACTGAGAAGCAAGGGGCCTTGCAGGTTTAGAATCAATACAGTGGTGTGGGGACAACTCTTCTAGAGAAAATTCAGGATTATAAGTACATGATGGTTCCCAAGACCCAGGGGATATGGTTGCCCTGATTTACTATCAAACTTACAAAGAGTAATGAAAACATTTTTAGATATCACAATTATTATTTTTGTAAAGATTTTATTTATTTATTTTGAGAGAGAGAGACTGAGAGAGAGAGCACATGAGAGGGGGGAGGGTCAGAGGGAGAAGCAGACTCCCCGCCGAGCAGGGAGCCCGATGCGGGACTCGATCCCGGGACTCCAGGATCATGACCTGAGCTGAAGGCAGTCGCTTAACCAACTGAGCCACCCAGGCGCCCCTATCACAATTATTTTTAAGAGAGAGCATCTATAAGACAAAGCAAGACTCACCTGTGGATGTAAGGCGCCTTTGGAATAAAATGCATGAATCAGGCAAGGCGTAAAAATATGGAGAGGTTAAGAAGCAGAATTGACAGTCTGTCCCTAAGCCAGGAGCTGACCCTCTTGACAGTGCAGATCCAAGTTCACCTGCCTTTACAGACAGGCTCAGGAATCGTGACCTTCAAACTCCAATCTCTTAGGGTCTTCCCTCAGCAAGGTAGCAGTTATTTGTTACGTTTCTCATACAAGGTAAATAAAAATACACTTCTATCTATTGTGGTATTCTTGAAAACACTTTGAAAAGATTTCTGACCAAGTTTGGAATGTGTGTCTGGGATGGTTTCTCTGCTAGTGTCCTTAGTTGCAAGCAACAGAAATAGCAGGTAGCTGCTTTCTGCTTTCAGAAAAAGAAATGGAATCATTAAAAGGATATGAGAATACTCACAAAGTCCCAGGATCACAGCTCTGTTGTAGCTCAGAGCCAAGTTCATCCCATAGGCACATGTGGGGGGGACACAGCTGTGTCCAGTGCAGTCAGGAAGACCTGTTTGCCTTGCAAACACCACCAGCACTGAAGGGCATGGGGAGTGCTGATATGGCCCCAGAAACCCTGGTGTCCACGGGGTCCCAGTGGGAAGCACGTGCCAAACAGAATTAGAAGCTGAAGAGGTTTACTGGGGGCAATGCCTGTGAAAGAGGAAGGGGGTGGGGAACAGGAGGAGGCAGGGGAAGACCTCAGGCCTGATGTAGGTCTGACAGGGTGAGAGATGGGTAGGGCGGCCTGGGCAGGAAGAGCCCCAGACGGTGGGGTCCCTCCGGAAGTCTCTGCAAGCCCAACGAGGAGCTCCCAGGCAAAGAGTGCTCCCACAGAAGCCCCCTCGTGGGCACAGAGAAGCAGCTGCCCCCCCCCCCCCCACCACCACCGCTGGGTCATCCGCTAGACAGCCGGGCGTTGGAGGCTCCCAGCTGACCACAGGCCAGCTACAGGGTCACCCCTGAAGGATCAGAACAGGACTCGGCCATGGCCAACGGGCAGCCAGGAGAGGGCTTGCCTCCCATTCACAGGTCAGCGGGGCCTCGATCTCAAAGTCAGACCCTCTGGAGGCTGGTGAGCAGGGAGGCCAGGGCAGGGGAGCTGGGAGCCAGACTCTTCCTTCCACAAGACTGACAATGTAGGTGTTCTTAAGGATGGTCAGCACCCACTGGCAGACGGTCTGATGGAAACAGTTTCTCCGACACTTGTGAACTTCATTTTGGGAGCTCCGCCGAACGTCTCACGTAGCTGGTAGTTTTACCCCCCAAAAGGGCTAAAACTGCACTGGGAGAGACACGTCTACTGCTGGCCAAGATAAACATGCAGCATGGATTGAGATTCTGTAAACAGCAAAAAATGAGTGATTTCTCTATCACACGCCGCACACACAGAAATAAAATTGATGGATTATTTTGAATGGAAGCGCTGCCTCTCGAGTCCTGGGCTATCAGCTCAAGGAGAGGCGGGAGCAGCAAGGAGTCCTTTGTACGCTTTGCACCGTGTGGGGCAAACTAATCACTCCTTCCTCTTGCTTCAGCAAACCTCTTCACATTCCACAGGTCAGAAGTTTGGGTACAGATGGCTCAGCTGGTTGTCTGCTCAGAGTCTCAAAAGGCTAAGATCAAGGTATTGGCAAGGGGTAATTCCTTTCTGGAGCCCCCGAGGGAGACTCTCCTTTTAATCTCATTCAGGTTGTTCTCAGAAGTCAGTTCCCTGTGGTTTTAGGATTTCCTTGTGGCTTCTTTGCTGGCCCTCGGCTGAAATTGCCCACCCTCATTCCCTGGTATGGGGATCTGACAAGGAGGCGCGTGTCTGCCACGCCCCCTCCCCAATCCCCCCCCCCCCCCACCTACCTGCCCGTCCTGCTGCCCTTTCCCCCCTCCCCTTCGGATTTTGAGGGCTCACGTGATCACACTGGGCACCTCCTCAGGGATAATTTCCCTATCTTAAAATCAGCTGATTTTTTAACCTTAGTTTTATCTGCCAAGGACCTTCAAAACAGCATCTAGATTTATGTGTGATCGAATAACCAGGGCAGGGGAGGAAGGGCATCCTCAGAATCCTGCCTACCACAGTCATGCGCTCCACAAATCACAAGGCCTTGAGGTACCACGGGTGTTTTCATTTTGACCCAACAGATGGTTATTTCTTTGGTGCCTTGCCCATCTCCTTCTCTTCGCAGACACCCCAAATTTAAAGTCAGGGTCACATAGAACATACTTTAATTTTCCTCCTCTTACCCATGGGTATTTACACATGTATATAGTATGTCATAAGTATCTATTGGATACAGAGGCAATCAGCATATGTTTTACACAAACATGTGTAGAGCTCAACCCATTTAGAGACCTGTGTACTTCAGGTAGGGTTATGGACTCGGATGAAGGCCCTGCTCACAAAGACACATCCCCAGGTACCTGTATTAGATTCCTGACTTAGGCAACCGAGGAGTTCAGTTTCTAAATTTACTGGAAGCATAGTGGCAAGGTGGCTGAGCAGACTCCTGTGTCTGGAAAGTTTTTCTTCTGCTACTTGCTTCATAAGGTCTAAGCTGCCCCCTGAGGACCATCCCAGCACCTACAGAGTCCACCAGGGTTGCAAAAGGAGCTGAACTTTTGTTGTACCTGTGACTTTTGTGATCTGCCCTTTTCCGTTCCAGAAGAACTACCTCTCAGGATCTGAGCATTAGGCTCTCCCATTTCGTAAATTAATGCAGCACCAACAAGGTCACATCTTCCTCCACGTGGGAAACCAAGGCAGAGCCCAGGTGTCCCTGAGCCGTATCTGGGTCGCCAGTTCTGCCACAGGCCGATGGGTTCTCTTTTGGGAGCCGTATTTGCCCCAACAAACTTCGGCGATTCCCAGCAGAGATAACTTTTCTATCACTCTCATGTCCTCAGAAGTCCTAGGGATTCTCCCGGAGGGTAGATAATGCACTGTGACCCAGATATCTCCTTGCATCAAAAGGTTCTCATCTTTGTTGTTGTGTTTTCTGTTTTTGTTTTCCTTTTCCCCCAGCAGACACCCTTGCATCTTCTCAGTTTGACAGTCACTCAGCCTCAAAGGGAGATAGAAAGATTTGGCTCAAAGACAGGACTTGCAGTAAATGAACAAAAACAAGAAAGCACAGATGTGGGCTTGTCAGCTTTTGAAGTGATCCCATCATTGCTTTCAAAGTGAATATAGTTCATAATGTTTCTATGAGCTATTTGAAATGACTCATGCTATTCCACAAATCATCTTATCAAATTACTTACTCCCTTTTTTAATACTGGATTTTGCTTGTTAAAACCTGCTCTTAATTTTCAATAGTGGTACAGAAAAAATTGAGCATAATGGTATTTCAAAAAGCATATCGATCAGTTCTGGGAAAGATGGAATAGCCACGTTCCTCCCAAATTCTCCCTCCTAGAACTAAAAATCTCTGAGCATGAGACAACCAACAGGTACAAGAAGACAGCTGAAAGCAGAGAAGGCGGCAGAATGGGTAGGGGGGTGAGGGCAGAGGGGGTGGTAAGTTCCTTGCGACTCTTATTGGCTCCCTGACATCCCAGGCAGGGTGCTCAGAAACCGCACCCAAGGGGATGATGCCATTAATACGCCTTGATTACTTTGTCATAACTACAAATGATTATGGGTGCTTAGTTGACAGATGTGTAAACACTTCTTACTAGACACTACAGAAGTCTCAACCAATTCACTTTTCAAAAGTGTGAAAGACACACACACACACACACACACATTCTATCACTTCACGTTTACATAGAAAACCCACTTTTTCATTAAGAATTTCACTAACTGGGACAACCATGTCCCAGTTCCGCAAAGGTATTAAAAACTCCCCCTAGACTCCAAGACAACTGTTTCTCAGTTGAAAGTTGAAAAAGTTCTTGCAGCTTGCTTTTCATAGGGGAGAAGGGAGGGTGTTGGCAGGGCGGGGGAGATATCTCCTCATGAGTACATCTCCTCAATGTCACTATGCATTAACTATGGGCTTTAAAATCACAGCTAATGCTGTGCCCAAAATTATTTGCAAAACATAGTAAAGGAACTATTTTTTGATTCATTAGTATACCATTATCCGTGTGAAATTGCGCAAAGTTACATTGTCGAAAGGAGCTGGGGGTTACACGTCAGGAACCCAAGCTCCCGTAGGTCCCCCTCGGAGGCTGTTGGAGGAAATGAAGTCCCTTCTGGTGGCCCAGGGGAAGCAGCTCCCATCACTTCAGGAGGATTCACAGGAAGAGGGATACTCGCTCAACGGGGTCACTGGAGCCTATGATGTATATGTTTAGTGTATTTATATAAATGTACACATCTTCTTAAACAATAGAACTTAAAGATGATTTCACAATCCAACTAAATGCCAAGTTAGTCCACCAGAACAAAGAGAAAAAATAAATCACTTTCCAGATACTGTTGTTACACTGTAACTGTTTCTTGAATTTCTACATATGGGCTTGTTTTTGTTCTGTTATATGTGCTTTCGTTTATATTTATGGAAACTGCTTTGGGCAATTTGCCTGGTCCTGGCCCTAATTTGTCTGGTTTGAATTCTCTCTCTCTCCTTTTCTTAATGAGAAACAAACATCATGTCTTCAAAACCTTGGCTACTCCCTCTTGTATGTCCTCTACTCTTGATTTGCCTGCCCTGCTGATTTCTCCTGATAGGCAACCAGCTTCTAGACTTCTCTGTCCCAACCTCTCCAAGTTTGAATATGCCATACAGCTGTTAAAATTAGTTTGCAGGTTTACGCCTCTACTTTCACTGAACTTCAGGACTTAAACACATCACACAGATCCGACATAATACTGATTGTACAAATGGGGAAACCGAGGAAACCTAGAGAGACCAGGTGACTGACCAAAATCTTAACTTGAACCACTAGCCTGGGCTGTGACAGCCATTTCGTGGGCTCACCACTGTGGTCAGATGTTACAGTGGATCAGCTACTGGCCTCAAAATCACATCTGAGGCTGTATCTAAAATTAATTGCAAAGTGTACTAAAGGAACCGTTTCTTGACTCATTAGTGTACAACTATCTGTGTGCAATTGCATTTATGTGGCCTTTTCTAAACTCTGCTCTTCCTTCTCTAGGTAGATCGTGTCTGATAAAATAGTGATTCACTGTGTCTTATAAAGTGTTGAATGGTTACTGTTCTAGGCAGTGAGGCCGATGGTAGGATACCATGGTGTGCAAATGTTTATGGGTCCTGCCTTCGAGGAACTCACTGTTAGAGATCAAAGGTAATCAAATCATCCCACAAATATATTTATTACAACAAACATGAAGTGCCATGCAAGCAAATACGGGGTGGGCTGGGAAGGTAAAATCGGGAGCCTGTTCTAGTCTGCTGGTCGGGGAAGACTTATCTAAGGCAGACATACTTGATCTGAAATGTGATGAGAAGGAGCTGAAGGGGACGGGGGCAGGCAGGGGGAGGAGGTCAGCTTGAGCACAGGTCCTGAGGGAAGGAGTCGGTGGGACCACCCTGGGAAGTGGAAGGGCGGGCCTGGCTAGAAAGAAGTGAGGATGGGCGAGAAGGCAGAGGGGGCTGGTGTTGCAGGTAGGTTCTGGTGGTCGTTATGCCAAGAGCCCTGGAAAGCTTAAAAAAAAAAAAAGGAAAAGGGAAAAAAGGGAAGGGAAAGGAAAAGGAAAAGGAAAAGGAGAGGAAAGGAAAAAGATAATAGCATTTGTCTTCACTAAAATATTATTCTGGCTGCATTTTGGAGAGGATACTCAGTGACGAGGGTGGAGAATGGTGTATCTAAGCTACCACAGTCATCTTGAAAAACCTACGTGTTCACAAAATACGCTCTAAAGAGGATACATAGCCAGAGATGCAGATCCAGTCACAGAGGCTTAGAGACTAAAACAGGTAAAGACGCTGGGGCTGTGGGTGTGTAGAAGCTTCGCTCCTCCACACGTAGCGTTGGTTCAACAGGCACAGCCCTTCCTTTCTTTTTTCTGGTGGCCCTTCCTTTACTCCTTGTTAACTTCTTCTAAAAACTTGGCTCCCTCTCCTATGTTTTTAAATAGATATCTATAATTGTTTCATTATAATATACATTGTTATAAAGGATATAATCCAGGAGTAAAGCACATTAGGGCAGTTTGATATGCATCATAAGCCATTTAAGACACATCTGAACAAGCTCTTCTTTTTTTTTTTTTTTTAAAGATTTTATCTATTTATTTGAGAGAGAATGAGATAGAGAGCATGAGAGGGCGGAGGGTCAGAGACAAAGGCAGACTCCCCGCTGAGCAGGGAGCCCGATGCAGGACTCCATCCCGGGACTCCAGGATCATGACCTGAGCCAAAGGCAGTCGCTTAACCAACTGAGCCACCCAGGTGCCCTGAACAAGCTCTTCTTTAAAGGCCAATGACATTGACCAGTTTCTTCTTGAATCTGTATGTCCTTCCCAACCCCCCCAGAGGATGTTTGTGAGCATGTTTTATTGAACACTCCGCCATATGTCTGTGCACACAAATGAGCATATCCATTTAATTTTTACAATTCCCTGTGTTCAAAAGTCATCAGGGTTTACATTTGTTTTAGATTAACTTACTATTGCAATTATTTTTAGCAAAAGCATATTGAAAAACAAATTACTGTATGTTCTATGAAATATTAGACATAAAAAGCAAATTCATGGGACGTGAACCTCATGAGAGAGAGAGATGAGGTGTTCTTTCATTTTCAAGTATTTCAGATAGATGTATGCATTAGCACCATGTCTTGCTAGAATGAAATAGGGTGGGGCACAGTTTTATTTCTATATCATTGTTTTTACAAATCTAAGTGTTTAAAACCTTGGGCTCAGAGAGACAGGAACGGAATGAAGTTTGTTTTAACAATGCCATTTAGTTCTTCAAGCCTGTTTCAAGATATATTCAACTATTACATAGTGAGTGATCTAGGATATAAAATTATTTTTAATATTCTATCTTGTGCCAACTCGATGAAGTTCTGTCTGAAAAGAATTTCAAAGACTTTATAATGGTCAGAAAGATTGTGTTCTTTCAATGAAATGTCGGAACAACTACCAGACCTGAGAGGTTATCTGATCCTATAGCTTCTGAAGCTTTCTTTTTCCTTTTTTTTTGGCTGAGCTATTTTATACCTCTTTAAGATGTAGAGAATTGAAAATAATAGTTTTTTTATAGATATTCAAATGCATTGTATTAGGTAGAAATTCAATTAATTTCTCTTTTTTTTAGATTTTATTTATTTATTTGACACAGAGAGAGAGAGCACAAGCAGGGGGAGGGGCAAGCAGAGGGAGAGGGAGAAATCTCCCCGCTGAGCAGGGAACCCGTTACGGGGCTCGATCCTAGGACACTGAGATCATGACCTGAGCCAAAGGCAGACGTTTAACCAACTGAGCCACCCAGGCGCCCCTCAATTAATTTCTACCTTCAGGAAAAATGTTGCAAAACCTTATTACATTTTATGCAAATTCATGTCAGCACAACCTAACACTCATATCATTTTATCATCAAGCATTTCAGTAAACTTTTAGGAAAAGAAAATACTTTTTATTTTAATTAATTAATTTCTACATTGACTCTTTGGTATTCCAAATACATAAAGCCTCCTTTACCATTCTGTTTTTAAACAATCTTAAGAGTAACATAATTTTTTATTAATAGCTTTATTGATGTATGATTGACAAAAACTGCACATTTAATGTATGTATTTTGATGAGTTTAGACATATGTATGCCCCTGTGAACCCATCATCACACTCAAGGTCATAAACCTGCCCATCACCTCCAAACATTTCCTCATGCCTCTCTTCTTTTGTGGTAAGAACACTAAACACGAGGGTACTCTCTGACAATTTTTTGAAGTGCACAATACAGTATTGTTAACTCCTAATCCCCTGTGTTAGGATTTGGAGGGGAGACCTTTGGGAAGTAATTAGGGCGAGATTCAGTGATGAGGACAGGGCCATCATGACAGGATTAATGCGTTTACAAAAATGGAAGAGGGGCACCTGGGTGGCTCAGATGGTTAAGCGTCTGCCTTCGGCTCAGGTCATGATCCCAGGGTCCTGGGATCAAGCCCCGCATCAGGCTCCCTGCTCAGCAGGGAACCTGCTTCTCCCCCTCCCTCTGCTTCTTCCCCTGCTCATGTTCTCTCTCTCTGTATCTCTGTGTCTCAAATGAATAAATAAAAAATCTTAAAATAAAATAAAATAAAATAAAATAAAATAAATGGAAGAGACAAGATCGTTTTTCTCTCCACTATGTGAAGGAGAAGGCCTCTTATGAAAAACCAGGAAGGGGGTTCTCTCCAGGAACTGAATCAGCTGGTACCTTGATCTTGGACTTCCCAGATTCTGGAACTGTGATAAATAAATTTCTGTGGTTTAAGTCCCCAGTCTATGGTATTCTGTTACAGCAGCTGGAATTAAGACACAGCATCCATGAGTATTCCTAGTATTTCTATTTTGTATATCAACAAGATTGATACAACGTCCTCAGCACCTGCATGAAGAGTTATTCCAAGTTTATTTAGATAAATCAGGTCTTGTGGCATTGGGGCAACTGAGCTTCCAGTAAGTTTTATGTGACTTTCAAGCTCTTGGAACTATTCATCCACAGCTACTCCAAGCAGTGGGGGAGCAGGACCTAAAACTCATACTTTTATTCTGTTCTGGTAACTTCAGTTGTCATTGTGTATCCCAGCTAGCCTTTTGCCTGTACTCCTTAGATAAGCAACATTTTTGTGTGTGTGTCCACTTCCAGATTCTGGCCTCTACCAGGCTATAATGTTTTAAGTTATAGTTCTGTGCTAGTTCAATTTCTTTCTTTTTTTTTTTTTTTAAGATTTTATTTATTTATTTGACAGAAACAGCGAGAGCAGGAACACAAGCAGGGGGAGTGGGAGAGGGAGAAGCAGGCTTCCCGCTGAGCAGGGAGTCCGATGTGGGACTCGATCCCAGGACTCTGGGATCATGACCTGAGCCGAAGGCAGCCGCTTAACGACTGAGCCACCCAGGCGCCCCGCTAGTTCAATTTCTAAGAGATACGAATTTTCTAGCTTATAAAATAATAATGCCTATGATTTTGTATATAAGGTTTACAGAAATGTTTTAAAATTTTTTAATAAAAATTAGTATTTCACAAAAAAAATCCATCATTGGTTATATGATTTACATATAATGTTTTAGATGTGGAGCAACACTTGTTTGACTTACCAAAGCGGTTTCTGAAATAAACTTAGCCTTCTCTTGACAATTGAGCAAATGGTGTTCACACATTTTCACAAATGAATCTTCATAACTATGGTAACGCATTCATCTCAGAAGTATATGGTATACAATCTTAGGGCAATGGAAATAAAGTTGTGTTATCTCCTTGAAACTGAAAACTTATTTGATAACTAGATATGCCCTCTCCTCTCCAGTAGATGTCTCTCTTACGCTTTCTTAAGAATCTAGAAACTACAATAAGCAATGATTTTTTACAAGAGAGTTGTCTATCGATGTTTACCGATACTTTTTACTCTCTCTCAGCCTTAAGTGTTTTTGCAAATCAATTTCAAAGCATGTCATCATTAGGGAAATATTTCCCTACTGCTTACATAGGTTTATTTTTATTTTATTTTATTTTTCTACACACAACTTTAAATAAAATTGGAGGATGATTCTAACAATTACAACGGTGGGAGGAGCTTTCAGTTCTTAATGGTGCTGACCAAACGCTGAGGAAAGTGACACGCCGCATGCCCAGAAGTTTACAATCTCTACTTCCACTTTGGAACGGAGGAGGGCAGACCCATCTGTGTTCTGGAAAGGCCAAGTGTACTGTTCATTCCCTCAGCAAGCATCAGACTATTTGATCTTAGTTTAACTTCCTGATGTCGCTTCACTTGGCAGAGGGCATCTGGTATCAGCTGTGGGATAACAGCTCTGATTTTCCTTTAATTGAGTCAAATGAGTCTTGAGAGCTGGGCAGGAAGTTGTTCTCTTGAAATCCTGGTCCCTTTACCTCAATTTCCCCTAAAGGTTGAGTCAGACTATAGGGGGAGAAATGCTCCCAAGTGCTCTTTCCTAAAGGAAGGTCATTCATAATCATTCAAATCTATAAAATCCATCACCCTTTCCTCCCCATTCTGTAAGAGGGCAACAAACATGATGGAGGTTAAAGGAGAGAACTGAAATCAAACATCCATGCTTGGAAGTTCAAAACTGAGTCAGCATCCCTCCCGAGTCACACTCTTTCCACAACACACAGGAACTCTACTCTATGGCCTACATGTAGCTCATGGCTGTATCTGACCTTTATATGGCTTTTGTCTTAGTATTCATCACGTATATATGGGGTCAGAAATAAAATAATTTGCATGGCAATCACTTTAATAGGTTACCTTGAATTTAACAAACCTTTTTTTTTTTCTAATTGCTAAATTTTTTAGCTAACTCTCTCAAGGAAGTGAATATAAAAATAAAAACTGGTGATCTATCTTATTTTAGGGGAAGGCTTTGGATCCCATAAGATCCTTCTAACTCTAACACAAAACATGTCTAAATCAGACACAAGTCTGATTTTACTTACTATATGTCTTTCAAGTTAGGTAAATAAAGTAACACTTCTTGGAAAGTCTTCTTCAATTCTTGTCAACTCTGCCCATTGAAATACCCTTATAAACAGTGATATAAAGTTCACAGGAAGTGAACCAAACGCCTCTAGATCACGAATATTGAATGTTAATGCATAAAACCTAAATATTCGGTTACTCTTGATGAAACCAATATTCCTCTAGTATAAAATAATATTGATGCTAGCTATTTCAGTGTTGAAGTTTCCAAATTATATCTAAACTTTCTTTTGTAATGGAAATGAGCTAATTTTTGAGGCTAAACAAATCGTACACTTCTGCTTTCAAGTATAAAACAACATGCATTAAATTGTTATCTCAGCAAGAATAGTACAGCAGAATATGATTCATAGTGAGTATGACAACTGGGTACTATAATCATGATTGTGATTATATCGTGACTATTTCCCATTTGTTCTGAAACTGTTTCCAGTAACTTCAAATATCAGGACTAAACAAAAATTGTAGCCAGTTGTCATAATCACTATGAATCATATTCTGCAAACAGCAGCATGGGTGTTTAGCTCAAGACCTGAACCACGGGCCATGGGGGTCCTAGCTAGAGATAGGGTAGGAGAGCATGACAGGAAAAGTAGCTGAAAAATGATGGCTAAAAAGTTCACGGATTTGGCCAAAGACATAAACCTATGGATTTGAGAAGCTGTGGGAAATACAAACAGTACAAATCTGAAGAAATCCACAACAAGATACATCATCATCAAATTTACGAAACCTAGGACAAGAAAAAAATTTGAAAGTAGTGAAAAACATCCTAACCACTACAGGGGAAAATTCCAACGATAGGGACTTTATCATCAAAATAAAGGTTTTGTAAGTGCTGAAAGAAAAGGCCTCTCAACCGCAAATTCCATATTCAGTGAAAATATCCTTCAGGCATGAAAGCAGAGTCAAGATACTTACAGATGAAGAAAACTAAGAGTCCTTGTTGGCAGCACCCCTGGTCTGACGGAATGGCTAAAGGATGTTAGCCACAAAGAACCAACTGTGGGACATCAGAAGGACAGGAAGGACAGGGGAAGCAAAAATATGGATAAATAAGACAGACTTTCCTGCTCCTCTTGAGTTTCCTATATTATGTTTGATGGTAGAAGCAAAAACATAACACAGCCTGATGTGGGTTTCAGTGTATGTAAATGAAATATTTAAGGCAGTTAATTAAAAACAGGGAAGAGCACATTAAGAGTAACATAAAGATAAGTAAAGTTTCTATATTTCCTCAACCTGGTGAAATGTCCAAAGTAGACTGTATTGTTAGAGTGATATAATCCCAGAGCAACCACTAAACTTATACAAGATCTATCCAAGCGCTATATAGATAAATCAAAATAAATTCTAAAAATTCTTTAAGCAACTCCCAGAAAGGCAGATACATGAAAAACAGAGAGAGCAAACTGAAAGGAAAACATAAAATGGCAAGCTTCAGTCCAAAGTTATCAATAGGTACATTATATTTGAATTGTCTCAATACACCAGCTAAAACAGAGATTTGCAAAATGGATGTATAAAAAAATGAACAAAACAAAGCAAAACCAACCAACAAACAAAAACAGACAAAGAAAACTCACCCAACTATAAGCTGCTTATAAGAAAATCACTTCAAATATAATAATATGAGTGGGTCGAAAATAAAAGGATGATAAAAAGCTCTGTCATGCAAACATTAATGAAAAGAAAGCAGAAGTAGCTCTATTAAAATCAGTTAGCATTGACTTCAGAGTAAAGAAAATTGCCAGGAACAGAAAAGGACATTACATAATGATCCACCAAGAAGTAGTCATAGCAACCCTGACTGTGTGCATGCCAAACAACAGAGTTGGCAAAATACGGTGATGCATCAGGGACGGACAGAATTAGGAGAGACAGACAAATCCACATCTCCCATTGGAGACCAGCACCTGTGTCCAAACAATTGATAGAACAACTAGATATTGAAAATCAGCAAGGGTAGAGAAGAACTCAACAACACCGTCAACCAACAGGATCTCATCCATAATAACAGAACACTTCACACAACAATGGGATACACACTCTTGTCAAGTGCCTGTGGCCCATTTACCAAGCTAGACCATGCCCTGAGTCAGGAAATAAACCTCAGTAAATGTAAAACAATTGAAATCATATGCAAGGTGTTCCTTAGCCACAGCGGAATTGGGCTAGAAATCAATAACACAAAGAACCAGGAATCTCCAAACACTTGGAAACTAAATGATATACTTCTAAATCATCCTTAGGTCAAATGGGAAGTCTCAAGGGAAATAAAAGAAGTACTTTGAACGGAATAAAAATACAAATACACTGAACCGAATATATTCATGGGATTTAGAGAATGATCTCTAGAGAATTAAAAAGAAAGCCAATGAACTAAGATTTATCACAGAAGCTAAGGATGAATCAGTGTCTCTCCCAGAATATCAGTTTCTTAATATTATGATGTGATTGCCCAATGTTTTACATTTTTTTTTAGTAATTAGTAATAATGATTGCCAATAAGTACTAGTTTTGTGGCGCTTTACATGTTTTATTATTGTCTACATAAAGAAGAATTAAATGGAAAGCCAACAAATATCTACTGTAGTTCAGAGAAATAATTCCATTTGCAAGTCCTTGGTAGACACTGTAGGTAAACTAACCTATTCCCTCAAATGTTCTTAACTTCCTTTCAGATTAGAAACAGCCTCCTTTTGTGAAGGGCTTTATTGTTTAGAGAAACAATAGGGATTTAATTCCACAACCCTGATTACAATAAAGACAATTTTTAAAAAATATTTGATTTATTTATTTGAGAGAGCACAAGCAGAGGGGAGAAGCAGACCCCCGCTGAGCAGGGAGCCCCATGCGGGGCTCAATCCCAGGACCCCGAGATCATGACCTGAGCTGAAGGCAGATGCTTAACTGACTGAGCCACCCAGGTGCCCCAAAAAGGACAATTTAGATTCAAACAGAAAGGAAGGCAGTTGATGTACTTTTTAAACATCTGGCAAAAAATTTTAAAACACTGAATTAACACACTGGGAGGGATTTATAGAGAATTTTTTGCATGTACTATCAGAGGGAATCATTACAAGGTTGTCTCATTTTAAACTCAAAGTTCTGGCAAACTGACATGATGGTGTGCTCTGAATAGTGACCACTGACCCACTGTTATTTATTGGTTCCCACCTCTGAAGGCCACCTTAAAACCCAGCTCGTAATTGTTATATGAGAAAAAACGAAATGTCATCTGCTCTTCCTCACAGCAAATGGATGCCATGAACTCTACTTTATACCATTGATGTAAAACATAAGGGAGATGTTATAAAATTCACTGACAGGTATAAACATACTTCAAAACACGTATAAGATCAGGGGTGCCTGGGTGGCTCAGTCGTTAAGCATCTGCCTTCAGCTCAGGTCATGATCCCTGGGTCCTGGGATGGAGACCCACATCGGGCTCCCTGCTCCATGGGAAGCCTGCTTCTCCCTCTCCCACTCCCCCTGCTTGTGTTCCCTGTCTCGCTGTGTCTCTCTCTGTCAAATAAATAAATAAAATCTTTAAAAACAAAAAACATGTATAAGATCAATCAGCACAATACACAACTTCACCAGCCAGCCATCCACAGGGATAGGACAACAGCCGAGTCCCAGTAGGGGCCATGCCCATAAAATGCCTTCCCCTAGGAGCTCTCTGCTAGGGGGCGACAACACGGCCCATCTGCAGGGCACAACCCTCCAGTGACCTCACAGAATTCAGCAGAGAAAATCGGGCAGGTGGAGAATAAATATGAGTTACAGGCCCGATCAAGTCAGAAGTCGATGCAATATTATAAAATTAGTATATCATTAATCCAAAATGAGGAAATGGGGAGAGAGAGAGAGAGAGACAGAAAGAAAGAGACAGAGAGAGGAAGATGGATTGAGAGAAAGGGAGAGCAGGAGAGAGACTTACTCAAATTGCCTTAGGCAGTTCATTTATTGGAAAGTAGTTTATTGGGAAACTGAACAATATATTAATGCCTTCAGGCAGATACTTTCCATTTGAAATATAAACTGAATCTTAGAGCTAGAGGGCCCTTGAAAATCACTTGGTTCTTTATTTTACACATGGGGGAATCACACAATTCAGCGATTTACTCAAAGTCACGGCCAGTCAGCAACAGAACTGATAATAGAAACCATTTCTACCAATTCTCAATTTATTTCTGATCAGACTGCTTATCCTTCTCCCCAAATTGCTAGAGTCAAACGGAACTCGATCTTTTTTTTTTTTTTTTTCAATTTTTATGCACAAGGCTACTATACTTCCTTGGACTGACACCCAGGGCAGTTGGGGACAAGCAGAGAGGTGGACCCTGCGGCCCACCCCCCACCCCGAGGAGGCAGGTGCAGGTCACAGACCACAGAGCCCAGCAAGGATTTGGTGCCCATTCTCAGGCCGGGGTTCTCACCCCAGCGTGGCCACTCACTGGCCCCACTGTCTTTTGTGAGCATTTAAGACTTCTCTGGGCCTGTTTCCTCAGGAGTGAACTGCTACACGAATTAACTTTACAACACACTAAAACATATCCTACACTACTAAGTGTGAACACACTTTTAGTGTGGACTGCCGTGATTCTCCCAGCACTTGCCCCTGTCAAAGCAATCTTACAGAGAGTGAGCAGAGTCACCCTCTTCCTTCACAGCCGTGTGGCTCTGGTCTCCTGTTCCTATGAGTTCTTGTGCACGACCTTCCTTGTCCTCTAAGTGCCGACAAGTAAAGTATAAATCCCTCAGCATGGCTTCGAGAACCCCCCCTCCCTGGCCCAGCCCCGCGGACACCGAAGACAAAGAGGGTGCCCTGAACACAGCACCCACCTTATCAGCTATACCTTTCTGCACATTGTTGCCCTGAGCAGATCATTCCTTCCTCTCCGTTCTCCAGCAGAAAACCTCCACTTCATTAAGCGCCCAAACACCACCTGCTCGTGAAGGCTGGCTGGACCCGCTGCAATACCAACACAGAAGCATCATGGCGACATCCCACTCAGGGACCATGTTTTGGGAACCATTTTGTAGTTAAAATGCATTCAACACAGTGATTTTTCACCATTTAAAAAATTATCCGACCATGGTTTTCAAAACAGTTTCACATTATATTGAATAAATTCTGGAGGTGGGTTAACAACCAGCCTCCAGAATAATATCATAAACTATTTTGAGGTCCTGTGATAGGAAACTCAAGATTTAACAAAATCTAAATTTAACTGAGGACATAACTTATAGAACAGTTAGTCACATTAAAAGGAAATTCATCATTTGATTCTTGCAAACAGTGATTTCCGTGAGTGCTTTTAAAAGACCATTTGATGTATGCCAAAGATTTCAGGGGCATGGCATCACATAAAGCAAGGTACAGGTTGTTGATTTAATATTTTCAAAAGAGAGTTTCAGTTCTCAGCACTGTCATGACAGAGGTAAATATCTTACAGATTACTGAATTGATATTTCAGGAAAAAATTGCATTTTCCCAAAAGTTTGGCAAAGCCTTGTTTTTTAAATAGAGGACTTGTATTTGTGTGTATGACTAGTTCAACTGATTTAAAAACATAAACCCAGTAATTCTCTTAAATATTATAGTACTATTTATATTTACTTTCAAAGAACAAAATAATTAGTGAATATATCTGGGAATAATGGAATCTATGGCTTCAGCTTTAATTGATTATAAGGAACATATAGAAATAGATTTAGATGTGATGTAGATAGATTTATCCCAATGTTTTAAGTGCACAATACCATTCTACTGAAAAAATAAAAAACTGGAGTCTAGGATATCAAATATACACTATTATTGTTCCTCAATTGGAATTTCATGGAATCAAGGCACATTATCCCCATGTCCACTGGGTGCCAATTATCAGTTAAAAAATCAACTGACTTTTGATTGTAATAATAGTAGCACACTGCATTTATTTAATGAATCGGAGTGCATATAATGTATTGGAGTGCAGCCTTCTTAAATCTTATCCAATAAAATCTTCCATATAAGAGCCGGTTGGGCCACCAGTAAAAAAGGAAAATACATCAAGACCAAGCCAATGAATAGATGGCCATACTAATAATTTGTATTGTTTGAGGGGGTCACTAGTGTTATTTTGAGGGACCAGGAGCACTGAAGCCACAAACCGTCTGGGAGCAGAACACACACCACGTGAAGGAGTGCGTGCTGGCTGAAGAATGGTGTGTCTATCGAAAACGATGGAGTCCTGAGAGTTGGCTACACCTGCAAAGCTATTGCTTTTCCTCTGGCCAAGACCATGGACTCTGATGGTCCCTGACCGCTGCAAGGCATGAACGTTGGTGCCACCTACAGGCTGGAAAGGGTGTCTGCAACTTAGGGTAATGCAAGTTTGCCGCACAAAATTGTAAGGGATGTTATTTTCTCCAACCGCAGAAACATCTGTTATTAAATAAGTTTTGCAATTCTTATTTCATACTTACTATAGTAATAGAAAACATAAAAGAAGAAAGAGATATAATGAGATTGGTTGAGATAACAGATGGAAAAAGTTATTTATCTAAAGGCAAACATCCTTATTGGTTTCAGCTCGTTATCATCAGCTAACGTTGCACGTGTTTAAGACTCAAAAAAGCATAAAATATAGATAATACTTAAGAGAGAATTAGGACATATGTGGTAGGTATACATAAAACATTTTTATAACTTTACTTGTTAATGTTTATGTCAGATTATCCTTATTTTTTCATTCTTCTCTTCCTGAAGTCATAACAAGTAAGTAAAAGTTAACAAACACATGTCCTAAGGAAAAAGTGTTTGATTACTATAAATTTTACCATCCAGAGATGACCAGTCTTATCCTTTTCATATATGTTTCTCCTTTTCTCTATGCAAATTACACACACACAAATGCATACACTGACGCCAATAATGTTTTGTAAAAGTATGACCTTATACCATTACTTATTTTCTAATGTAGTTCATCAAGAATATTCTTCCATGCAAATAAAATCTAAATATGCCACATAATTTTTAACCGCAGCATTATATTTCAACATATGGAAGCAACAATTCAACCGGTTAATTAATTGGGTGCCTCAAAAGGAGGATAATTTTGGTTTTTAACCACTGTCTTCAAGCTGTCTGCTCTCCCTTCCCTATCCCATATAGAGAAGATGCCAGAATTTTTTCAGTTAATTTTCATTTTACAATTGTCTTGTTTTCAGTTATTAAAGAATCCAATTGTCACCCAGTTCAAAATCTGCCCCTTCATCTCTGCTCCCAGATGATGTCTAAGGCGCAGTGGGAGAAGGGGAACTCGCCTTTTTAAACCCTATTTCGGTTCCTTTCCCTTTCCTAACTCTCTCTACTGCCTCTGGCCCCTCGGGATCCCAGGGCCCAGCCAGAGAGGAAGGATGAGAGCAGAGAGAACTGGCTCACCGAAAACTGGGACCACGCTCCTGCCTTGCCCTGTGGGGCCACGTGCCTGAGTGCAACCCATGGGATGCCAGTAGAGTGACGTCAGCCTCCCCCAGCCTTCCTCCTCGCTGAATGCAGATGCTCCACGGAGACGTCCAGGCCCTCAAAGACCACCTTGACTGGAATGAGTGCATTGTGTGGAGCCCCTTCCCTCAGATCTACACAAGTTTATGGTGTGTTAAGCCACTAAGATTTGGGGTCCCTATTAGAGTCAGCTTCTCCTCATTAAAGAGGGACGCAAAGTGTTAAAAGCCAAATCACGTACCTGAACTTCGAAGTATATTTTAGAAACCAAATATCGTTGGTCTTAGCTGGTGCCAGATTTTTGTTAATTTTTTTTTTTTTTTTGGTGGGAGGTTATCTTTCTTCATGTAGAGGTTTTACATTTTTCTTCCAAAACACCACAGCCCCTCCCGCCCCGCAAGCATGGGAATTTTCAAGCAAGCACCTCCTGTAGGATCTGCTTGACCCACATGTGCAGTCCTTGCCCCGCTGTCTCTGGAATGCAGGCCACCTCCAACCGATATTTTTCTGCAGCTTAATAAACACCTCACTGGGAGCAGGGTGTTTAGCCTGTGTTTTTGGTTTTCGTTGTTGGTTTTTGCTTTGTTTGCAGAAACCTTGGTGTCTGTGAAGAATTTTCTCCATCCCATCCCACTTGGCTTGGGATGGCAAGGAGAAAAATCTTCTTCTTTTTTTTTTTTTTTTTCTGTTCCCTCCATCCTAGATACTCAGGGGAAGGCAGCCTTTACTGCGGTCGCTAATGGGTGAAGACTCTTGAAAGAAAACCCGAATGCCCATTAGTCATTGTCTATCACTCTTTCCTCCTGGCTTCCATTAGAGGCAGGTGGTGATAAGACTGAGGATCCCAGGGCCAGTTTTTACATTAACACATTAGGAACTCCAGGAAAAAGACCAGTTCCCCTGTTTACTGCAAGCTAATAACATCCCATTATGTGGATATTTGGAATAATATCCATTTAAAGAAAAGATCTTTATAGCTAAATCTTTTTTCACATCCTTAGTAATTTCATCTGGGTGATTTTATGAAAGTAGAATTGCTTTTTTTCAAAAACTATAAATTATTGGATTCCTATTAGGCATATTTTCTCTCCATTAAGGTTTTCCCAACTTACCTGCCTGCCATCAGTATAAAAAGAAGCTGTTTCTGGACCCAGAACATCAATGATAGAAATCAAAATTGGAAGAAAAAGATTTTCCTTATCCGACAGGTGAAAATGCTTTGATGTTTTGTTCATTTTTTGAATTCAACTGATGAAGTTGAATAATAATCTATGCATATTGACCATTGGGTTTCTTCTTTAGTGAATTGCCTACTCATAAAAAGATATGAATTCTTGATTTTTCTCCCCAAACTACTCATCCATCTTCTCCACAACTAAATGATATCACTAAGCCATTGCCGGAGTTCAGGTTAAAACCTCATGAGTCACTCTTCATTGTTCTCTTCCTTACTCTCCACATCAAATCTTTTAGCCTCTTCTACTTATTCAATCTCCAAAATATATCTGGAAATCATCTTTCCCTAAAGCCACTTATCATCTATCTTGTAGACAGCTGCTATAGCTTTCCATCTAGTCTGTGTTTCCCAGAGACTCTCTATATAGTCATGCACTTTGAGAGTTTGGCCTGGAACAATCTCAACTTGGAGGATGGGCTGCTATTTTGCAATGCGTCCTTCCAATAGGGAACCTTACTGTATTTTTCCCCAAAAGTCACATGCCAGGTGTATTACAATCCTCCCACCCTCCCACTCGCCAAATATAACTTTCCACAGAACTGCCAGAGCAACCACTTAGAGATATAAATCTGATTAGGTTGCTATACAGCTTCTATCTCCCAGTGGTTATCCAGCATTTAGAACATTTCTATGCTTTTTTAAAAAAATTATTTTTACTTTGAAACAATTCAAACTTTACAGAAAAATTGCAAATACAGTACAAAGAACTTTCCCCCACAAACCATTTCAGACAAAGTAGTCAACATGTTGTCCATCATCCCAAATATTACAGTGTTATTTCCTACAAATGGGGCCTTCTCCTATATAATCACAACATGGCCAACAGAAGAAACAAAAATAGATGCAATCCTACAATGTCATCCTTAGACCCTGTTCAAGTTTAGCCAGTTGTTCCAATATCATTTGTGTGTGTGTGTGAGAGAGAGAGAGTTAGTCCAAACTAAGCACTTGATAAATGTCAGCTGTCATTTTTGTAAACTACTCCAAGCTACTCATCTTACAGAAGGACAAACTGAGGTCTAAAAGGGAAATGTGACTTCAACAGCATTCTTTTTTTAATTATTATTTATTATGTTATGTTAGTCACCATACACTACATCATTAGTTTTTTATGTAGTGTTCCATGATTCATTGTTTGCTTATTAAGGAGGACATCCAGAGCACTGGGTGTTATAATCAACAGCATTCTTTATAGCAAAATGATCCAGATCAAAATCAGGCTTTAAAATTAATTATGTCTCTTTCTCAATCTTCCTCAACTCTGACACTTTTGAAGATTACAAGCTAGTTATCTTCTCGAATGTCCTTTAGTTTTGGTTTATCTCATCTCTATAGGATTTGACTCAGGTAATGCATCCGTGAAGCAAAAATTGCAAACCATAGTGTGTTCTTTTCATTGCATCCTATCAAGTTTGGTCTGAATCATCTCTGTTAATGTGAACTTAAAGTTAACTTAAGGTAGCATCTGCCAGGCTTCTCTGTAAATTTATCACCTGTCTGTGGTGTCTGTATCACCAACACCATATTTGAGAGCCAAGACATTTCTGTCACCCGCTTCTCTCTCTCTCAGTTGTTGCTGTCACATTAGCTAGAAACTAGAAGTCAGCTTCGTCTTCTCTCTTTTCTTTCCTCCCACCCAATTATTAAGCAAATACAGCAAAAAGACCAACTTCACTTGGGGGGAAAGCTTTTCCACTTTTCCACATTATTAGAGACATCATCGGTAGAGAGGTGGAGGGCACTGATTGGATATAGAAGCCTGATCCTAGAGGACAGGGCTGGGCTGGGGAATCCTTAGCATGTGGATCATAGTAAAAGAAAGAGAATGAACAAAATCACTTGGAGAATATTTATGGAATAAAGGGAGTGAAGGGACAAGAACAGAATAGAAACACCAACACTGATGGGATTGTTGCAGGACGAGAAGTTCAAGTAATAAGCATGTCATTTTGAACAGTCAGTGATGTGTCTCTGTAGGATTACATTGTTTGAATCGAAGAGAAGTACTTTAATGTCACACTCTTATTATATAACTTCAGATACTATTTCAAAATCATAAGAGTATTAGCCAGAAGCATAGAGATAAAAGTTTTGTACTGAAAAGAAATAAGGATATAAAACATTGGCAGAATATTGTAGAGGAATATCTATATTGTTAAGCACATGAGCTTTGTTGTTAAGCTGGTGTGGGTCCAGCCCCAGCCGAGTAGATTTCGGCAAGATTCTCAATCTTTCTAAGCCTCATAACCCTTTAAAATGGGAAAAATAATACTTATTTCACAGGGTTGCTGTGGGTGTCAAATAGGAGAATACCTGTAACTTGGTGAACACAATTCCTGGCATATAGTAAGCACTTAATAAACTGTAGCTGTTAGAAAAAATACTTAAACAATTACACTATTTTTTATATTTAAGTAATAAGATGTATTAGACTCAATTTCAACACTCCTTAACATATACTTTAAAGATCTATAAAAGTCTCACCCCTAATACTTTAAAGAGATCAATAAAATATTTCATTGCATTATCATATATTACAATGTAGGTTTTATAATATTATAAAAATCATTTTGGTAAAATTTACATGAGGAATTCCTGCTTCCAAAAGAGGTCAGTCATATCTGCACAGTGTTGCATTATCTGATTCTATCTAACACTGGACTATAAAGTGTAGCCTTTAGGGAATAGTCATGAAATAGTAAATGGTGTTCATATTTTAAACTATTTTTGCTGTATGTCATTTCAGCATGTGTTCCTGGGATTGGAAAGATACATCCTGCATGATGGAAAGATACATCCTGCACTAATATGAACACAAAGGTGTGGATTGTTTATAGCAAGGACATTTTAAATACAAAATTATTTCCTAAAGCCATATACACCCCTCAAATATAGGCAAATCCATATCTCATGCTGAAATAGTTGGATAGTGAAGGAAAAAAAAATAACTTACCTAATCAGAGGAATATATAAAAATTTCATGATGAAATTGGAGTTTTCTTTCTTGTAAAACTTCAAAAGCATGAGAAACATTTACCTATTTTTATCTATTATCTGACTGTCTATTTTTTCTGGAAAATAAATGGAACAAAGCAAACGCACTTCTCCTTTCTGTATTCTAAACATGGTCTTGACACAGATTCTAGAATATAAAAGCTCAACCCTTCCAGAGGGATCAAGCAATAGATATTCACACCACATGGTTATATATACTCTGGAATCCAAATAGGAAACCTCCTTGGTTTTATTCCGCTTGGTGTCTCTGTGGGCTGGTGGGTGGTAATTTAGGTTAATGATTGTCAGCTGCATTCCAAGCTTTAACACTAACCACCTCTTTTCACTTGTTTTCTCTCACATTAACTATCTACAGATGATTTCATTTGCAAAAAAGGAAATATTTTAAAGTGAGTCATCCAGAACCACACTGTAGGGGGTGCTGGTGGTGGTGTGTTGTGTGAGGAGATTACCACTCCAGAAAACTCTGTTTTGAGTTGATTGTACTCATTGCCTATTGCATCACTGGTAAGCAGCAATCATATAGTAACATGCTACTAAATGGTGTGATCACCACTACTGAGGATAACGAGCTCATTGCCTGAATTGTCATTGCTTGAATAGATACTGAGAAGAAATCTAAGGCAAACAGCAATTATCAAAGTTCAGATCAGGGGCGCCTGGGTGGCTCAGTCAGTTAAGCGGTGGACTCTTGGTTTCAGCTCAGGTCATGATCTCAGGGTCCTGGGATCAGCCTCATGTTGGTCTCCCTCATGCTCAGGGGGAGTGTGCTTGTGGATTCTCTCTCTCTCCCTCTTCTTCTCCCTCTGTCCCTCCCCCTGCTCGCACTCACTTGTTCTCTCTCTCAAATAAGTAAATAAATCTTTAAAAATATTCAGATCAACTTTTGGTTTAAAATATGAGTCCGCAATCTAAAAATTAAGATTTGTTATCTTTCTCAACAGGCAATCAACCCCTCTACCATTTTACCGTGTTTCTGTGTTGTCTCATGCAGCCTATATTTACAGTCTCATTAATCTTCTAAGCCACATAATGACCACAGTGTATTATTTCTGTTTAATGGATGAAAAATCAAGGAGATGCAGAAATATAAGTGGTCACACAACAGCTAAGCGCCCGCCAGCCCATCTGATTTTCCCACTATGTAACACTTGTTTCCTCTTCAGAACCTTCTGAGATTCTGCCAATATTTTAGAAGACATTTAAAAAGACTACGTCTACACTTTGAAGTAGAAATTTAATTAATGCAACCCACATACACGGTCATTTTTAGAAATATAAAACTAGACATAAATCCATATCAATATGTATACATACATCGTTCTTTTACTTACAAAAAAGGGAAAACAATCCGTATGTCTTAATAACTGATATCAATATTTTCTTAGCAAAACAATGAAACATTTTCTTAAAAAATATGAACAAAAATATGAATAAATACATAATACTTTAAGACAGGTTTGAGGTAGAAAGTCAGGCTTTGTGTTGGTACAACAGCTTCAAAGGAAAAAATCAGACTATTGCTCATAAGATAAAAAGAGAGAATTGCTTTTAAGCTTTCAAAAAGAAGTTACATAAAAATATAAAAAACATAAAAGTGGGAATTGAGGACTGCAGAGAAGATTCAGGGGAGGTTAGGACCCTAGCCATTACATGGAAAAATTGTCAAGAAAATCTCCATTTTTGCAGGGTCCAAAAAGACAAACAAAGTTTAAAATCTCAGCTATGTGATTTTAAAAGTGTACTAGGGTTCAAAGATTGGAAACACTTCCTGTGATCCTCAAATGTTGGGTGCAGTGTTCCTTACTCACAAATGCTTTGTGTAATAGATTGTGGGTGCGCGGGGCGGAAGTGAGAGGCTGGAATTTTTTCTCCCATAGTTTCATGACAATAAGCAGACGCATGATATGCAAGCAAAAATGACTCTTAAAATACAAGACTTTTTTTTTTTTACTTAATTGGCAAAAATGTTCTAGAGAGAACTTAGACACCCTTGTGGTTTGGGATATGATAATTAGCCAAACAGGGATTTGGGTCTTTAATCTCAGTGGCCAGCTCAGAGAGATATCTGCACACACGAGGCCAGACTATGTGGGACTGTGCGTTTCTCTGCTCTGCCGCCTTCATCGTGCGGATTTTTTCCTTATAAAATCAAAATAACCACTTCACCTTCAGGCACGATGTCTACAGCCCAAGTGGAAAGAAGAGAAAGTAAAAGTTGTGGTTCCCTTGACTCCTTTTTGGCCAAAAACAATGGCATTCGCTGAAGCCACACTCAGCAAACATATTTGGTCATCACTGATGTGGCCATGCATAGCTGGACTCTTAGCTGGACTCACAGATGCTCCTAACAAAATTGAGATTCCGTCATTAAAGACAAAGGAGACACAGTGGCAGCACTTTGGAGGCTGGGGAACTCTCCAGGGTCCTGAGGATAGCATTCCTCTTCATCAAAACAATTTTTTTTTTTTTAAGATTTTATTTAGTCATTTGACAGAGAGAGACACAGTGAGAGAGGGAACACAAGCAGGGGAGTGGGAGAGAGAGAGAAGCAGGCTTCCCGCGCAGCAGGGAGCCCGATGCGGGCTCGATCCCAGGACCCTGGGATCATGACCTAAGCCAAAGGCAGACGCTTAACAACTGAGCCAACCAGGCACCCCAATTCATCAAAACAATTCTTAAAGTCTAAAGATCCAGAGAACTGAGAGTTTGTCATTCTCTCCTCAATTTTAACAACCCTCTATGTGTTCCCCCTATTCAGACCATAGAGTTAATTAATGCAAAAGATAGTTTCCTGGAATAGACTCATTAGGTAAATCCCACATGGATCTCAGGCTGCCAGTTAGGAATAAAAAGACTTAGGCTTGTGTACAGCTACTGCACTCCAAAATCTTTACAAGCCAAAGGATGTGTTTTATCTGCTGTGACAATAGCAGGACCTAAGGTTCTGTGTCAACTGGTTTGGTAATTAGTATTCCAGAGCATCTGCAGCTTACTTTTCCACTAGCCACCACCCTCCGCCCCAAGTTCTCCACCTACAGCATGTTTCAAGAAATCATTAAAGCCCACAACATTGGGGCTGCAGAGACCTGGCATTTCTTTCTTTCTTTTTTAAAGAGATAATATTTCCCCCTTTCAGATTTTGTTAGTATTGACTAAAATATGGTCTTAGGAAATGAAATCTGCTTTGCAGGTACATTAGATCTATTTGTTTCTTCCTGATGTAGTTCACGTGGTAGACTGTGTGGGGCATTCAGCAGACAGCACAGAACTGACAATTAGAAAGAATGAGGAGGTGTTCTCTAATCTGGTGAGAGACCTTCAGGAAGTAATTTGAATTTTCTGGCTTCTGATTTCTCATCTGTAAAACCAGGAGTTTGCACTAGGTGACTCCCGGATTACCTTATGCTATGTAGATAATCTGATAGAGTTGCCTTTCATTAGAAGGCAAAGAGTTGCTCCCCCTTTGCTTCCAGTTACTGTCATTCACAAAGAAGACAGAGAAGAGACTGAGATTTTGGCAAAGACTAAAACACAAAAGAAATGTAAAAAGGTTAATTTATGTCTAGAGAACACCAAGTACCACCTTGGTAGGAACTAATTAGAGCCACTCAGGCAGGCTTAGCCATTAGATCACCACAATTATTTATAAATGTATATAAATAATTAAATATCCCCAATAAGGGACAAAAAAGCATAGTATATATGAAAATGCATTATGTATAACATTTATATATACAAGATATTGGTAACAGTCCGTGTGGTCACCCTAACGAGGTGGCCCAGAGGACAGGATTCCTATATATGAAATATTTGTAATAGTAATATGTGTCACCCTGATGATCATGGTGCCAGGACCACAGCATTTTCATTGTTTTGGTGGCAGGAAAGCCGCGACGGGGTAGAAATGAAAACGATAATAAAGGATCAATAGGAGGGCACTATGCTTAGTAATGTAAATTAATTAAAAGTGATCCCTGCCCTTTTTACTCATGCTAAAGAAAGAAGTAAGCTTTATATCTATTACAGTTTCATTTGTTCCATAAATAAGTCACCAAAAAATAAAATAAATGCTGTTAATAAATTAAGGAGTTGGGGGTGCCTGGGTGGCTCAGTCAGTTAGGCGTTCTCTTGATTTCACTCAGGTTATGATCTCAGGGTTGTGAGATCGAGCCAGGACCTTGAACTTCACACTCAGTGGGGAGTCTGCTTGTCCCTTTCTCTCAGCTCCTCTCCCCGCTTGTGCTCTCTCTCTCTCTCTCTCAAATAAAGAAATAAAATCTTAAAAAAATAATTTAAGGAGTTGAAGAAAATAGAAGTTAATAAGGAAATAGGACTTCAGTATGCTAATTCTTATATTGAGGTTTTAGTATTTTGTCCCCTCTTGTCCCCTGAAATCTGCATTCTTTAAAACCACATATTTTCACTATCCCCCCCAAGACCCTAATCATCTTTATATAATGAATACTATAATTAGTATGATGAATATTGGCCAACAGTTTAGTTATTTAAGGAAGTATTTTTAATTTAAATTCACTCCGCTATTTCTCTGGAAAGATACTGCTTTAATCCTCAGGCTCCAAAAGAGATTAAAAACCTCGTAGCATCCACCTAATTCTTGGGAAACTTTTATGACAGAAAAACAAATAGATCCAACCACTCCCTCTCACGTGGTAATGTAGTTCAGACAGGTTCATTGATAAAAAGTGTCTACTCATACATAATGCAAGATAATTATTCACAAACAGAGAGCAATTTTGGAAGAGACATGCAAGAAATCATGACTAGAATGCTTAATAAAATTTTGACTTAAGACTGGGGTAGAAGAAATTTGCTAATAAACTCTACGAACATTTATTAGACATAATCTGCATCAGACATTTTGCTGGATTCTATTGATAAACTATAAACAAGACCATCCCTCATCTCAAATATTCAAATACAATGGAGAAAAATAACCAATAAAACCTGTCATTGCAATGACATGCTTGATATATGAATTCAAGTTTCTGAGAGCAGAATATAGCAGTGGCCAACACAGACTGATAAAGTCAGACATATCCTGGAATGCAAGAAAGACAGTGAACCTACTAAGGTATTGCCAAAGGTCAATCTGGAAGAAGAAGGCGGTAAGATGATCCTAAAGACCCCAGGTTAAAACAAAGTTATTGTAATGAACTGGGTCTCTGAAATGCCAACTTGGCACCAAAGAAATATTTAGGTCAGAATGTTCAAAAAGAAGGTAAATTAATCTAGGATGTCCACTTAGAAAATGCATGTGTCTGAATGTCAGTAATGAAAATTAATGGGAAATGATATATGTGGTGACTGAGGAAGGAAGGGCTGGAGAACCTTCAAAGATACTTAGAGTCAAGAGGGATTCTTTTTGTTGAAATTTGATCAACTGTAGTCTGAACTGATTGAACCAAAAGAAACATTCAAAAACCTTTGAAGTTTACAGGACAAAAGATGGGGGCTGAGGGTAGCATTAATGGCATATGGTTGCTTTGAAGATGGATCCAGAAAACTCTACCCAGCAAGGGACAGAAATTTAGGTAATTTCCATATTCAGAGGCCAAGAGCATCACTGAGATTCAGCTGGTTCAAACTAATTAAACTCAGGCTTTCCCAGGGTGGTTTTTCTTGCATCAACCTTCCAAGAATATGGTCTCATTCTCCCTACCGTGTTTTGCATTGGCTTGTGTGAATACTTGATGACTTTCTTCTCTGCTAATGATCATAAGCTTCTCAAAGTCAGAGAACCACTCTCTTTTTGTGCATCACTGTCTCTTCAGATCTGGCATGGCTCTCAGCAAAGTCTGAGTTGCAAGAGTGAGTGGTGAGTGAATATATTAATTTACAAGAAGGTAATCTGAGCAAGGCCGTCACGTTGAAAAGTGCACAACCTGGCCTCTACTTACTGTCTGGTCTCACCTCCCAGGCAGAGTTTCTGGAACAGACTTCCCCCTTTACAACCCCTGGCAGCCCTCCTCCTCCTTGGAAGGGCTTTGGCAAGCCTCTTCACCTGGAAAACTCCTTGTATTTTCCTTTGACTCCCAGCTTTGTTGCCAGGCAAACTGCATTTGAATCTGGCTGCTGCCAAAAAGTTTGTCATTGCGAGGTCGCAGGAAGGCAATGTATTAAAAATAAATAAATAAATAAAAAGACCAATTTCAGGTTATGTAGGAGCATATCTTTTTAATTTTCTTAGGGAACTACTGCTTTCACAATACTCAATTTATACTATATTATATAAATACTGATATTTATATTTCTATGTAGTTTGAATCTACGGTACTGTAATTATCTATTTACTTGTCTTCCTCATGAGAACATGAATGATCATATCTACATTTCTAGGTCTCAGGAGAAGTGTCTAGTACAGAGCCTGTAAATACATAAATGTCAATTTAATGTATGAGGGCATGACTGAAAGATTAAGTGGTCAAAGAAATATTTTCTGAAATACAAAAATTAGACAGTTTTACATGAACACAATTGAATCATTTTATTGCTAAACTTTGTTATATATGTATGAAATATACATGTATGAAATGTACATATATACACATACATATGTATACATATACATATATACATGTACATTATAACACTTTATATATTTGCCATAAATATGTTTGTTGTTGTTGCTGGTCAAAAGTCAAACTAACAAACACTCTTGATTTTTACCAAGAGACTGATAAGCAGTATAGGAAATTGTCATGAAGGTAGGCAAAATCCATATGTACAACATTTTCCTTTTGTTAATTAAAGTTTTGTATTTTGATTTAAGTTAAGATTCATTTCAGAAGCAATCTGTCAGATTATTCAAGTTGGAAGACAGTACAAACAGTCACTTTATTCTGAGATGCTTTAAAAGAATGTGGGCGGGAGAGAAGAGAGATTCTTCTTCAAGAACAAAATTGAAAAGTTGAGTTTCCTGTTGCCAGGAACTATATTCTTACATAAGTTTCTCAATGTCTTTGTTATGAAGAAAGATAGAGGGAAAGGTGGAAGGGATGACAGTGACCTAGCAGATCTCTAAAGTTAAAAAGGAAAAACAAAACCACTCCTTTATTTATACCAAATCCTGTAGGTTGGGAGAATATATTGCCTGAGGGTAGCTATAGAAGCCAGCTGAACCCCAAGCCCTAGAGGTGGAGAACAAATCCCCAGCTTTCAGTATCAAAGTCAGTTGATGATAAGTAGCTTAGGTGTGTTCTTGTTAAAAATGCCAAGAGAAGGTAGATTTCAGGAAGCCAACAGGTAGTGGGCAAAGCAGTGAAGCTAAGTGTTTATCCCAGCATGAAGATGTTTCAGACAAAGGAGAAGAGGTGGGGAGGTGCTGCCTAAGTCTGGAGCTGTCCTAGGAATTTTTTTACATGTTCTTATATAATTTGCATGAAAACTTTAGAAGGTAGATATTTTAGTTCAATTTTTTACATACCCTGACACTAAGATGCCGAGAGGGCAGGTAACTACAGATATGTTCATTGTAAAGCTCGAATTCAGTGTGTTTGATGCCAAAGTACTTTCTAATTTCTATGATTTTAATTAAACATTTTGAATAACAAACGCTGGTCCTTGAAAGTCATACTTAAAATGGAGGTTATTTTCTGAAACATACTTACTTTACAGGAGAAATTTTACAGAGAGATGAGATGGATTGCATTACTGTCTCCAATGACTTGCTCCCTTTTCTTTGTAATACATTTTATATTCTTCCCCACCGATTCCAGGTCTGGTCATGTCACAGGTTTGGCCAGTGGAATGTAGCAAACGTGTCATAAGCCAAGACCAAGCAGAAACTGCAGAAATATCACTTGAATGTCTTCCAACTCTCTTGTTTTTTCTACCCAATGAGAATCACATGTCCTCAATAAAAGCTTCTCCTCTAGGCCAGCTTCTGGAATGAGAAACATGGGGAGCAGAGCTGGAGGAGCCAACCCACTGCCTCTGACATGTAAGGAGAATGAGAAATAAATGTTTGTTTGCATGAGCCATTGAGTTCATGGGTCATATCTTAGTGCTGCCAAGATGACTATTATAGAAGAAAAATGCCCTGGTGCTGGAAGCTA
Organism: Mirounga angustirostris; assembly: GCF_029215605.1. Classification (NCBI taxonomy): domain Eukaryota; kingdom Metazoa; phylum Chordata; class Mammalia; order Carnivora; family Phocidae; genus Mirounga; species Mirounga angustirostris. The sequence continues at coordinate 5,718,490 of NW_026991722.1, read as the reverse complement.
AAAGACCCCTTGAAATGAAGAAGAAAGAAAAAAAGAGAGAGCGAGAGGGAGGGAGGGAAGGAGGGAGAAAGAAAGAGGAAGAGGGAGGAAGGAAGGAAGGAAGGAAGGAAGGAAGGAAGGAAGGAAGGAAGGAAGGAAGGAAGGAAGGAAAACAAATTATTATTTAAAAAATATTTTATCTAAGTCATTTATATATTCATTCACCAAATGTACATTGATAGCCTGCTATGTACCTGGAGCTATATTGAATACTGTATCTGGAGAGGTAATTGAAACAAACAACACATAACTCCTGCTCCCCATGGTGTTTTCCATCTAGAGGGATGATTGTTTCCTATATATAACTGTTGGCCCACTGGAGTAATGTTCATCTCAGTGGGGAGGTGGGTTGAGAAACACAAGTGAGCACCACCCAATAGGGATATAGGAGTGCAGGTACTGAGAATTGACTGCAGACTAGTGACAGATGGTGTTTCAGCCAAAACAAAGGTCAAACAACAAGGGAAAGTGGTTATTGTAGAAGCTTTAAATCCAGTAACCAAGACAGGAGTCGCGCAAGAACACAAGAACGACTTTTTTTTTTTTTTTTCTGAGACAACTCTTTTATTCTTTAAGTTTATACATTAAAACCTTGCATGATGTTGTTGAACGTATGTGAAGGCAAACACCGCCAGGTAAGTCTCGTCTTGGACATTTGTGCAACTCATTGCCATTCATGATGTTTGCAAGAGTTTTCACATTTCAAGTGAGAAAGGCAGAAACCAGATACCTTTGTTGTCACTGTAAGCAACATTCTGAATTGGGAATCGGCTCCAGATACATTCTGTGTAACACTGTGGGAAAGGTTCACTACACATTTACCATATCATAGACCTAGTTCTTCTTCATGCCATTTTGGACATATTATACTCAGTAAATCATATTTTGAATTCAAAAATGAGTATTCACTTGCATCTAACAAAATGTTGTCTATAATCTGTTTTAGCCAGAGATTGGCAGCATGGTATATAACTGTTTGGATCAGATTATTAAGAGTGAAATAATATATTTGTGTGTACAATGTTTTTAATAGTCATTCTATTCAATATTAAATTTGCAGCAGTATTATGGATAAAGATTCTTTTATCTCTCAGAGACATAGACAGAATAAGTAACATCTGTAATAGAGAGAAAGCTGTTAATCTTTATTTAGTGGGTATTGATAGATGGGGCTGAATCTCATAACGAACATTTAATAGCAGGTTTCATTTTCAAAGGGTGTCCTCTGCATTAATCTTTATGACAGCATCAGTGACAGTACCATCATTTTGTTCTAGGTTTGTATACCCTGCACCCAAGAAGCTGCTTTTCCCCCACCATATATAGTTTAATATGCTGCCCCTTGGCATGTAGTAAGACCTTATATTTATGATCTATGGTTTAAAAATCTGGGCTTTTAAAACCTACGCTTACCTGAACATGTTATTTTCATATGCTTGTGCTACATTACCTATCACAAAAAATATATGTAATTTCTTATAAACTCAATGGGCTCAAACTTTGTATAGACTCAACAAATGGTAACCATTTTGATAATAAAAAGTGAAGTACATTTTCTAGAGTACAGACTTTTAAAAATATTGTCAGGGCGCCTGGGTGGTTCAGGCGTTAAGCGTCTGCCTTCAGCTCAGGTCATGGTCCCAGGGTCCTGGGATCGAGCCCCGCATCGGGCTCCCTGCTCAGCGGGAAGCCTGCTTCTCCCTCTCCCACTCCCCCCACTTGTGTTCCCTCTCTCACTGTCTCTCTCTCTGTCAAATAAATAAAAAAAAATTAAAAAAATATTGTCAATATATATACCAATATCATTATCAACACATTAAATCCTTAGTCTCATTTCTAGATATTGAGAATACTGTTCCTATTTTTGCTTGTACAATGTCAAAATCCTTTTGCCTGTGTGTGTGTGATCCCCTTCACATCAAAGCCAACACATGTCATTCCTGTTCTCCTAATGGCACTATTTGACCGGTAAAAGCAATTAGGGTAAACATTCACCTTATCATTTCCACAGGCTTATTTGCCCATGGTAATTATTTCTCTTGATGCCTTCTATCATTCCCTACCCCCCCACAGTCAAGTGGGGAGAATTAAGTGAACTTATTGCAATATACAGAATTTTAAAAATTTCAAGTGTGTTCCACCCAATGGCCAAGAATCACTGCACATTTGCTGGCAATAATACGATTTGGATTAGGCCACAGGACAAATCTTCCGCCTGTATTGGTCTGGGTTCAGTCAGGAAAATATAATTTCTATAACATTATAAGAATGAGGAATTTAGTAAGGGAGTTGGGGATCCCACAGATGTGAGAGATGGCTAGTAAAAGTCTGGAAGGGCAGCCAATGAAGGATTGGAGAAGCCGTCCCTGAGGACTGAGGACTGAAGCTCAGGGTTTGGAAAGAAACCAGAGCTCATGGAGATTGTCGGAGCCTCCACATCTGGACACCATGATGGAGAACTGGGAGGTCATAGATGTGGTCAAGAAGCTGATGCATCTGCCCACTGTGACCTCCCAAGAATGACTTCCACTCCATCTTCCCTTCCAAATCCTTTGTGAATTCCTCTCATTGACAAACTCCAAATCAGAGCCAGAGAGGGAAGGGATACTTTCAGACCTAGTTTGCAGTCCTAGCAGAGAGTGTTGGTGGTGCTTCATTAAAAACAGACAATCCAACATAATTCCTATAAAGCGAAACCAAATAAATAACTACCGATGTAGGGAAAAATGGTTTTTGTAGAGATGAGAATGCATACATATTATTGTTTTGTTTGTTTGTTTTGCTTTGCTTTGCTTTTACCTTCCAAATGGTTCTAAATTTTTTCTTTGGCACTGGTCATTGAAAATCACTGAGCATCAATCCCCTCAGAAAGCACGGGGCTACTTATACCCCCCGTAATGTGGTTCCCAGGGTTGAATTGGAAAATGTATATCAGATTAGCACATCCCTGGGGCTCAGTATATGAAGTCAGCACTTTGGTAGCAAATGAATGTGTCAGTAGGAAGCCTAGATGAGAGTGTGGGAGTCCCTCCGTTTATTTGCTCTGTGAACCAGATAAATTGGTTGACTTCTTTTAAGAAACAGTTTACTTACCTGTAAAATGAAGAACGTAATAATATCTTCCTTCAGAATGACAGGATACAATTAAACAAAACAATGTGTGTCCAAGAATCTTCTTTACAGTTAACCTTATCTTACTCGTAGCAACTTGTCATGTTCATGATGAATACTTACTCTAAGACATGAGAAAACTAAGGGTCTATTGTTGGAAACCAGACTCTCCTAACAAATGTGTGTGTTGCTTGCCTTTTCTGTGACTGAGCTCCAGCTTCTGCCGTGTTCTAACCTGCCCAGGACCATCAGGTAAAGTGAGAGTGCTCCATGGAAAGCAACCGCATCGAGTCCGGTTCTAAAAGGGTTTTGCTGTGATTGCATTGCTGTTTTTTAATAAGCACAATTTCCAAAATGTTTTCTTGGATAGTCCTTAGATATATCCTCTCAGAACTTGACAAGAAGATTGAGCTGTCTATTTACAAAGTATTGCACCAAAAGTGTAATGGTATCTGAAAAAAATACAAGCATATCAATTCAATTATACTTGGTAGACCTTGAGGATATCAATCTCTAATCTTTTCTTCCCAAGTCCATCTTGAATAGTTGGAAGATTCCCTTGATTTAATAATAATAATAATAATAATAATAATAATAATAATAATAATAGAAAAAATGAAATGGAATACTCAAAATAATCCACAGCTGTTTCAAGGCTTCCTGTGCCCTGTATACCTTCTTTTTTTTTAAATCTTGCTTCTTATATATTTTTCTGCTCTTCACATTTCTTTATGTCCTATACTTCCTTCACAAACTCACTCAAATTAGAATCATGATTTTGTATGGATAATTTCTCTCATGTAAATCACTTTAATATACACCTCTCCACTTGTCCATATTGATTGTTTCAGTGTATTAGCATTCAATTTGCCCTATGATGATTCTTTTATTATGGAAAAGTTTTTCATTCAATCAAAAAGTATTTATTGGGCATCCAGGATATTCCAGGAAGGTGCTATTCTGGGAATACAAAAATGAAAAGGATTTCTACTTTCCTCAAAAAGCTAGTACTAGTAGGAAAGAAAGATATAAAAATAAACAAGTTACTTTTTTAAATAATGAAATTCGTTCAGTGAACTCCTACTTCCAGAGGACAGAATGTAACCGTACAGTATTTATCTTCCCCCTCTACCAAGCCATGGAATAATGAATGACATATGAAAAGAACATTACTTTGAAAGCAATACTACAACCAGGTAATAATTCCAGTTTCAGGAATTTTAGAAAGTACAAATGAAGAGTAGGATTTGTCAGTGATGAGCACTCGTGCAAGATTCCACTGGTGGAAGAGATGGGAGGCCATTATTCTCCAAAGGCACACACAGTCAGATGCATGTATGATAAGCACATATGTGCAGGAGTGTTCTGTAGAACTACCCTCCCCACTCAACTTCCGTAGACTCAAATAGTTTTGTGGCATTTTCAGAGAATCTTGAGAACTGCAGAATCTTTGGGCTTCATCAGGCTAAGAGTTTTAGTGCAGCTTCTCTGACTTTTGCTCCTCAGGTTTTCCAAAGGTTATTATTTAAGCCCTTAATTCCTCTACATGTTTTAATGCCTTGAATATGTACGGTGGCTTTGGTTTTCCTGACTGCGCCCTGACAGATATGTCACACTTGCTTCATCTCTCAGCGGCACCATGGGACTTCTCCTGTTCTCACTGACTTCCCCCTTACTCCTTTACAGACTCTGCTCAACACAGCACATAGAGCGGAGCAGGAGAAGCAGAGACAGATCCTGCTGGCACTCTGACAAAACCCTCCAGGGGTTTCCCATTTCAGTCCCAATCTGTATTTGCAAACGTTGCTTGATTACCCCTACCTGCTCTCAATCCTGGCCACTCCCCTTTATCGCTTCCTATTGCCTCTCTCCTGCTCTGTCCCCACCAGTGTCTTCTCAAGCACACCCAGCACACTCCTTCTGCCAGAAAATCTCTTCCCTCAGATACTGACAAGTCTCACCACTTCACTCCATTAAGATTGTGGTCAAACATCACATTTGCAGAGATGCTGCCCATGCCGTTTCCACATGAAATGCCAATTCTGTACCTAAACACTCTCATCTCCTAATAGCCTTATTTATTTATTTATTTATTTATTTATTTATTTATTTATTTATTTATTTATTGTCAAGGCATATTCACAACATGCCATATGATATTTATTGTTATTGCTTTCCTTTGTTCTTTAGTTTATGTTTCCTTCACCTAGTTTATGTGACACAGAAGTGGATCTTTTTGTCTGTTTTGTTACTAAAACATCTCCATGCACCTAGTATGGATGCAATAAATATTTACTGAATGAGTTGCTGGTGCTTGTGGTGTGTTTGTTGAATGAATTAACAGGGCTGGTGATTACCACCAACACAAGCCGAAGGAGCATACAGCTACAGCACTGAACTTCTTGGAATTCCAAAAGCGTTTATACGAAATTCCTTGAGAAAGCAAAAAAGTCAGACTTTCAGATCAGACTTACAAGAATCACATATCTCACACAGAATCAGAATTTACCAATAATTCAAAGACTACAGGTAATTATGAGTTAAATGTGATGCGTGTGGAAGCACAGTTGTACAAACTGAACTCACTAGGTCCTTTATTAGCATAGTAGGAGAACCCCAACACACTTCACGTACGGGAACTCTCTAAGTGATGCATGTAGGGCATCGCTCACACAAACCTATTTTAGTTATGAAACATTGTCATTTATTCCTGAGATAGTCCCATGCTGACTCTAACAGTTTTAGCAGGTCTTGTAACATACATAAATCCATAAAATCTAAATTCATTTACCATCAGCAACCTAGACAGACCAGGTACATCGTGCTAAAATTGTATTGTAAAGATTCTCCATTATTCTTCTCCAGTATCCCCATGGAAATTCCTAAAGCATGCTTTCAAGGAGAATTGACTGTTATTTCTATCCTCTGATCCTTGTCCCTCCTGTCTCAGTACTCACTAGGTTAGAAAGAGTGGATTTAAATCAGTGACTAATATTTTCCTTCCCATTCATTAAAATTAATAAGTGGGGAATCAATGAGGAGCAATTTGATTCACGGTTAAGCATCTGCTTTTGGCTCAGGTCATGATCTCAGGATCCTGGGACTGAGCCCCTCATTGGGCTCCTTGCTCATTGCAGAGCCTGCTTCTCCCTCTCCCTCTACTCCTTCCTGCTTGTACGCGTGCTTTCACTCTCTCTCAAATAAATAAATAAAATCTTTAAAAAAATTTTAAAAAAAGGACTATAGATTCCGTATCCTGACTTCCTAAGTTTAAATCCAGGCCTTACAATGTACTAGTTACATGATCTTGAGAATGATATTTTTCTCTGGACCTCTTTCTTTCTCATCTGTAAAATAAAACTAATAATAACGACCTCATAAAGTTGTTGTGAAGATTAAATGTGTAAATACCTGTAAAATACTTAGAACAGTGTCTCACGCAAACTGAACACTCAGCAAAGGTTACTTATTCTTTTTTTTATAAAGATTTTATTTATTTATTTGACAGAGAGAGAGAGAGAGCACAAGTAGGCAGAGAAGCAGCAGAGGGAGAGGGAGAAGCAGACTCTCCACTGAGCAGGGAGCCCGTCGCGGGGCTCGATCCCAGGACTCGCAGATCATGACCTGAGCCGAAGGCAGACGCTTAACCAGCGGAGCCACCCAGGCGCCCCAAAGGCTACTTATTCTTAACCCTTCCATGCAGAGCTACTGTTTGGCTGGTTATCTCTCTGTAGAGATAGAGCCTGTTCTCTCTGTGCCTTCAGAAATGGCTACATTTGCTAGATTTACTAGGAAAACAGGGATAGATACATGTGAGTGTTCTGGGAAAAGTCTAAATTTAAGTAGTGTTAGGAATATTTCTTGTATGGAATGAGTTTATCATAACAAGCTATGGTTTCATCTGATTAAGCCAGAAAAATGGATCTTTTCCCCTGTATAATCGTAGACTGCAGAGAATCACAATTTAAATAGAACACAGACTGAGTCGAAATTACTCCATTCACCTATCAGCCACATTTCAATGTCTTCCTGTTCCCTTGAGATAAAAGTCTGATGGTGGTTGACTTAGAGAGATTAAAATTCTTACCACCAGGTGATTAGATTCGAAGTCGTTCCCTGTGAAAAATTGAAGTTATAAAATTTTAACTTGCCAAGCTCTGTGGCTGATTAGTTCAAATTTAAGTTATTAGCCCCTAGGAAATGCTCTGAAACTTCTAATAGACCAGAGCAGGGTCTCTAGGCTCTCCTGAAGGCCTCAGTAGACCAAAACTGTCCAACCATTTTGACAAAAACTTTATTCCTGAAGAATAATGTAAAATTTAAAGATCCACAAAAATTGATTATGGTGAACATAAATGAATTAAGAAGTTGCCTAGAGCTGGCTAGGTCAGGAATATAAATTAGAAAGAGGATTCATGATGATTTTAATTTCAATGTCATATCACTACAAATGATATCTCTCCCCCCTCCCTTATAAGTCCCAACAAGAATTGAGAAATGCCCACCCCATGAAAGGGAACACCTGTTCATTGTCAACATATGCATTATAGCCACATACATTTTAATAGTTCATGTTATAGAACTAATATTTCAGAAATAATTTAGCCAGTATATGAAATTTAACTAGGCAACATTTCATAAGGTAAGCAAAAGAATCTCAGGGAAGAATTTTAAAATGCTCTTAGCAAGGATAAGAATGCCAGTTAAAATCCGTCGGAATCCTCCAGCCGGTAAAACAGAAAACATACCAGATACATCGAGAGGGAGTGTGATAAAGGGAATCTGTTGCATAGGTTGGAAGGCCAGGAAAACAAAGAAGGAATAAGGAGGTAACGCAAGGATCATAAGCTATGTGAAGGCTGACAACCCTCAGACTCAGGAAACAATGGGAACAAACTGAGGTTTTCATAATCCAGAATCTAGAAGGTGTCCTGTAGAGGCAGGGCTCAGCGGTCTGAGGAGGACACCTCGGCTGCTGCAGATACCTTTGAGGGATGCTAGGAGGCATGGTCTCCAAGTGCCAAAAAACGCTGAGGCTGCTGTTGAATCCAAGCGAGGATGCTTGGATGTTGCTGACAGGGACAGGAAGCAAACAGCAAGAAATTCTCTGAGGTCCTCTGCTGACTCCATCTTCCTCTACTGCCCTATTAGGAGATCTGAGCAGGGACCAGCTGGCAAAGGAAATGACCAGCGTGCTGAGTCCCAGGCCTGGTCATTCAGAGCCATCAATTTGAAGGTGAGATAGTTTATCTCACCAACAGGCACAGTCCTTAAATAAATGATACTTATTTACAAAAGATGAAAGGAGAAGCATCTGGTCAGATACCTACCTGTTTTATAAGTCTCAACGTAAATGGGAGAAAATCTTGGCTATAAGGAAGGGAGTAGAGAGTCTTTTCTCCCAACTGCATTAACACTTTATGAGATACTTTATTATCAATTAATGATGCAATCATTTTTAACACATAAAGACTGTCCTTTCAGAAAGTTGGGCGAATATATTATAGGAAAGTGTGTTCATAGGATACATCTTAAAAATGATGATCCACTTGGAAAAGCTGCATTTTAAAGAGTGATATTTTAAAAAAGACACTTCCATTCCTGAAGTTAGCATATGTGAGAAGTTAAAACTCACGAACGACCCATGGTTGCTAAGTATACTGAATTGGTGCTTATGTATCAATTGATACGTAAGTATTGATACTTCAAGCAATTCTATTTAAATGTTATTCTAGGTTTCTGGGCTTCAAAACCTACCTTTTTGGTTTGCTTGTTTGTTTGTATCCTGTGTGTGCTTGTTTGGAAACCACAATGTGCTGATTAATTATTTTTTTGAAAAAGCTAGTATGCCTGTCACACTTGTTATACGATGGTACTTCTTCAGGCTTACTTTAGAATCCGGCTTAGTTCTTTAACTTCTAGAAGGAAGAGCTAAATAAATATAGGCCAGGTGTCAAGTCAGGACAGTGCTTCTGTGACAAATAAAGAAATTTAGTTACATCTTAAATGTAATTTTTCTACTCATTGGCTCATTTAATAGACCCACATTGACTGTGCACTAGGAACGGAGGGTTCAAACAGCTTTTTTTAAGAGCACATAAGTAGTATGAAGTGAACCTAAAGTCTGAATTTGAATTTTTCCTGTTCAAAAAGGATGCATTATTTTTAGTGCATTATACCACATTTTATATCATAATTGTGGCCTGGAGACTGCAATTTTCTATATAACTGTCTATATGCTTGCTTATCCACTATTTATATCATGCAAATTTATATCGAACAATTGTCTGGGACTGAAAACAGGATTTTATTTCAAGTGTTGATATTTCTGTGTATATTTGATGACTAGGGCTTTTGGGGTCACTTCGGAGCTCCAGAGTTCAATAAAATAACGCAAGAATGTAAGCATCAGAGAAAACGTCATTCCAGTGAATAACCATCAGTGGGTTCTGGAAGTCAGTCGTTTCACCGTGAAGACAAGAAGGCTGGAAATCATTCTTCATGGCTGCTCGTTATAGATGATGTATTTGTTCCATGTCGATAATAAATGAAGTTTACACATGACTTAGGAAACACTCATATTTAAAATGTATTATAGGTGGGCACCTGGGTGGCTCAGTTGGTTAAGCGACTGCCTTCGGCTCAGGTCATGATCCTGGAGTCCCGGGATCGAGTCCCGCATCAGGCTCCTTGCTCGGCAGGGAGTCTGCTTCTCCCTCTGACCCTCCTCCCTCTCATGCTCTCTGTCTCTCATTCCCTCTCTCTCAAATAAATAAATAAATAAATAAATCTTTAAAAAAATAAAATAAAATAAAATGTATTATAGGGTATAAAAATATCCTCCAATGCATTGTCATTTGACCTTTAAATGCTACAGGGTGGAGAGAAGTTGCTATAATATATATTTTTACAGATGAAGAAACACAAAACTAAGGGGTTACTATGAATACGAGCTAATGCTATGTTGACTATTAGAGAGCCATAAGCACATGGATGAAGACTGCTGACTGATTTGGGCATTAATCAGATTAGGTTGGTGCCAGATTTATCACTCCCTATCATGCAATCTTAGAAAAGTTAATAGAAAACTCTCCTCAATTTCCTCATATGTACAACAGAATAACAACAACCATAACAATGAGTATCATTATTATTAGTGTTAGGACAGCTAAGATGACCAATAGAACACTTGATTGTAAAACACTCTGAATGGTGTTTGGGACATAGGACTCAATGGGTTGGTTAGCTAGCCAATCATAATCTTGAGTGTTAAAAAAATATGGCAGAAAATAAATAGAAAAGCAAAACAGATATTTCTGGATATCTAACCACCAGTTATTCTTTTTTAGTGTTTTGTTTTTGTATTGTTTTAATTTCCTTTACTTATTCCAGTCTCATTCAATTGAGCAAACATACTGCTGTCAGAGGATTTGACTTAAAGTATAATTCATAAACCATATCATGCTAAGAAACATTAAATTATTCTCCTTATAATAAAATATGAACTCCTTTAGATGAAACTACATGTGCTCAGAAATCATGATGTAAATGCCAACCTACTCTTTCAACTATATTTACTATTTCTCCTTTTGTCTACTCCTACGCACCAGCTAACTCAAATAAATATGTGGTTTCCCAACTACTCCCTGCTCCAATTTCTCTAGGTAAAAATCTCTCCTTGCCCCACTATTTGATGGTCTCCAACTTTCAAGATCTGCTTAAAAGGATGACTATTCATTAAGCCCTTCTTGATCCCCTTGAGAAGATATTTGTATCCCATTTTTATGATACCAACTTCTTTATTATAAAACATCATCTGGTAGGTAACTGGGTGGCTCAATCAGTTAAGTGGCTGACTCTTGGTTTTGGCTCAGATCGTGATCTCAGGGTCCTGAGATCCAGCCCCACGTTGGGCTCCATGCTCAGCCCAGAGTCTGCTTGGGATTCTCTCTTTCCCCTTCTTACTGCCCCTCCCCCTGCTCGCACATGCTTGTGCTCTCTCTTTCTCTCTCTCTCAAGTAAATAAATAAAATCTTTAAAAAATCATCTGCATTGTATTCTCTTGACAATTGAATATATTTTATCTTCCATACAAGATCATGAAGGAGATAACTAGTTAGCATTTTAAGGTGAAAAACTTGGCAAATAATTTTGGGCTTCATATTTCTGATCTAGCTTCTTTAAACACCCTTCCTTCTATGAAGCTCCATAATCATGTTCCCCAATAGATTGCTGCCTTTTTTTTTTTTTCATCCCCAAAGCATTTAGGCAGAATCCCAGTATATAGATTGTACAGGATCAAAAAAGACTGGCTATGTTGATATTAAATTTAACTCATGAGAAAGTGACAAAAGAGTACAAATATTATAATATGACATAATATAAATGTTTTCTTTTAAATAATTTATAATTCTGCTTTCTGCTCACTGTTACATTTTGTGTCTACATCTGTGACTATAAAGAGAGCAAAAAAATAACTTTTCAAAGAATTGACCAATGTAAAATGGCATGCTTCAGACCTTGGAGAGGTGGTAGAAGTTGGGGACAAACCAGAATATATTGAACTGCACAATTACTAGGAATATAAAGCAGTGGTTTAACTACATAATCGTATTGGTGCAGAAATAAACAATTTTCTGGAGACCAACCCTAGACCCTCGTAAATGACGTTAAGTCTGAAGCAGGTAGAGCTTATTATTCCTACCTCTGAGGAAAGCATATTAAGAGGGCATTTACTTCTTTATAATGCACAAGGAAGTACAGAACCAGAGGCCACAATAAAAAAATGTGAGGTATTAAGAGTGTCTGATATTGGTCACCCATGTCTGGTATTTCTATGACACTGTTGGATTTATCCAGGTGATATTAGTCAAAGAAATTTGTAGTACAATTTAGACAACTCATTAATAAAATGAATCAGGATAATCTATGTTAACAAAGGACCTCAGATTTATGAAACAAGATTATTTATAAAAACACATCTCTGGCTATTTTTACAATATATTTTACTTTGCTACTTTTTTCAACTTTTAAGAGAGGAATGGGAAATATTAATTAAATGGATAAGAGATTTATAATAAATTCCAGTCCTGATTCTTCTATTCTTCATCTATTTAACAATTTGCTGGCTGAGCCCTCTGTGCCATAGTGTGACAGATAGAAACAAGCAAAGGGAAGAAAGAATCATAAATAGACATGATATCAAAACTAACACTTCAGTGAAGTTGGAAAAACCTAAAACTCACTTTTCAAATCATATACATTTAGGATTCAGAGAATTTTACAGATTTTATTTATTTAATCTCCCTCCAGAGCTGGAATCTGACAGGACTCATTTTCATCACTGAAATATACAAACTTTATAATAAGATAAAATGCTATTTATTTTACCCCCGAAACATCAATAAATTATTTGCCATTACTTTAATTAAGGTAACAGGAACCAGTATCATATTTTGTCATTTATTATAATATTTCGAGGTCCAGGAAAATCCATTCATGGGATTTTTTTTAAAAGCTATCAAATTTGAGGGAAACCCAAATTCCTAAGGGAAAAAACAAAGAAGTTGATGCAACAGCTTACGTGAATATTCATTCAGTTTTTGTCAAAGACCTAACTTTATTAAACACCAGGAATAACAGTTTATGGAGGCAGACCCATTGAAGTATTTTTCGTGGGAAAAAAAATGGTGCAAAACAGAAAAGCCAACATTTCCACAATGTGGATTGTTCTCCTTTAAAAGTCCATTTATCTCCAGTTACGTTTATAGCCACATTTTAATTATCGGACCAAATGAAAATGAATTATGGAAAATCAGCATCACATATCTCTACTTTGCAATATGATGCATAGGAAGTGCATGTATATAAAATCAGGTACAAAAAAAATCGCATTTCCAAATCAGCACACCAATCTTGAATTAGGCAACTGAAATGCACTTGGACAAAAGTAAAAGGCTGAAAGCAGGGCTTCACACGTGTTGCATAGACTCATGATATGTCTCCCAGTTTTTGAAAGTGAATTCAAAAATAAAGAAATAAAAGGAAAACAGCTATTTTCAAATTAACTAACATAGTGTGTAATTATGTTCTTGGAGAACATCTTGTGGAATTAATAAAGCACTTGTGTAAGTCATATTTGAATTCACTTTATCAAAAAATATGATTATTTATTAAAATACCTTGATTTGAAACATCCTGAAACATCTTGTACATCTTGAAACATCTCATTCCTTAACTACAATGTGTCTCCCCATTTGAATGTAAACCAAAGGTTGATATTCAGATGATAGGATCTGACGTGCCAGTAAATAGGAGTTTTTAATATACGGATAAACATCAGTCCTGGCTTTTAAAGAGCCTCCTCCAGGGGCCTCCCAGGTATCGTGGAGTCCTATACTTTCAAGATCCAGCATCTAGAGTTATCTTGAGGGCCAACAGGAAGCCCCAGGTCCTGCCTGCACATCATCACTACCTTCTCTTACGATTCGTCAATGGCCATTGTTAAATATTGTTAGTATGACCACTGAGGAGACCCAGTCTTCATTTGAAATATTTTTGTTTTTCCCATGGAGTTGTTGTGTATTAAATATATGTAAGAAATTCATCTCTATCATTTTACTTAGTGTGGTTGGACTTTTTGTGTTGTTTCATTAGCGGATTTCTTAAAATATCTTTTAAGCATTGAACCAGCAGATCAGAAGAATTCTGCATATTTAGGGAGAACTGCCTGTGGACAGCTACAGGGCAAGTGAATGGCAAAGTGGTTCACTTAATTTATTTTCCTTTTTTTTTTTTTTGCTGTTATAAATAAGTCTTGATATGAATATCACTTTTTTTTGATATTATTCATTCAAATTGTAAAGGGTCCTATGAAGATTTCTAAATAGGGAAAGTAAAATATGACTAATCACTTCAAAAATAATCTGTGGATGCATTAAATTTGAATTAAAGGACATAAGAGTTGGCATGCAATTAAATAAATCGGTAAAGCCAAATACTAAAGACTAAATTATGACATAAGCAGTGTATATAAAATCTGTAGCAAAACAACAGAAATAATCTTTCTTTATCAGGTTCAATATGTATTTTTTCTATTCATCAGTTTATCACATTCATGGAAGTGATTATTTATGCATGTTGACATTTTTTCGATATAGGTTATTCAGAATTGCTATGATAATTCTTTAATGTTTCTATCATAAAATTTTATTTTCTTTCCCATTTATTTGTTTTTGTAGCATATATGAAATTGAATTCCTAACAGAGATATATGCAAGTAATTCATCTATGGGTTTGTAAAGCCTGCTTGAGTCACAAAGTTTTTAACTGTGATAGACCAGACTACTTTATTATTTGAAGGACAGTGCTCGCTTCGGCAGCACATATACTAAAATATATTATTTGAAGGACAGACTTCTGTAGAATTCAGCAGTTCTGGAGATGGTGGTAAGTGGATTTATAGTAATTCTGATTTTTAAAATTTATTTTCTAAGAATACACATTGAATATTTAAAAAGTACCCATTTATTAAATCAAACCTTAGAGAGTGTGTGTATGATTCAACTGCAATTAAATATATTATAGGATTTCACTTTATTTGTATTAAACACATCATGATTAGCAAGCTTTCAGGTATTATATGTGTGTCTGAGTATGAGAACAACTCAGAATGGCATAATTTGGGTCATAAAAGGGCCTGTGATTTTAAAGCATTTAAAAAGATTTTCCTATTCTAAAATGAGAACATATTCCATAAAATTTGAGAGATCAAATTTAGAGAAGTAAGCCTCAATACTAAAAGACATCCTAGAGCCTAACAGGTAGAAAGAGTTGATATAAAGTGTGCAGTTATGTAAGTCAGGTTTTTTTTTTTTTATCACTCTAATAGAAGAAAACATTTTTCTTAACTCAAGTTAGGAAATTATTATACATTTTTATATATCTTTATATAAAAAGTTACAAGTAGCAAGCATATGACACAACGAAATGGAAGCGTAACAGCAGTATTTGAGAATGCATGCTTTTTACAATGTGTCTAATAAAAAGGATATTTTTCCAATTCAAATATCCAGTACTGACATGCAGGGTATTTTCTCAAACTGTCAATTCAGTCATATTGCTAAGTGCTTAATCAAAAAACATTTCTATTGATGGGTATGAATGGTAAAATACCTGATTTCAAAAACTCTTTCTGAAACTTAGTATCTTCCTTTGATATAAAACAAAAAGGAAATTGGGGATATTTGGGAAAGACAAAAAAAATGAGATGGTTCTTATTGCAATCTAGTTATTTTTACTCATGACTCTTGGCTGCATTTAATCATAATACAACAATAGGTGTTTATAGTCCATAAAACCTCTAGCTGGTGCTTCCATGGTCCATATTTTCACTTCTTAACTGTAGCATGTTCAAAATCCCTCAGGAACGCACTATTCTCAAGCAGTCTATCTAATGAAAACAATGTACATGTAACACAAAGTTCATCCAAAATCGTGTTGTTCACATATCACACAACGTACAATTATACAACAAGGACATAAAACAACATAGAAACAAAGTGAAACTAACAGTAAAAAGAAAAAGTGGGATAGTCTTAATCAGGAACTAATTTCTTCTTCAAGTTTCCAGTAAATCTCAAAATGTATTTAAAAACTAAGGAGCACTTGGTGGCCAGCAACCAAATTACGAAATGAACATATCATTGTGCAGCGGGGATGTCTTGCCGAAGGGATAACAAATGTCTGTAATTCTTAAGTTTGGATAAAGGCAGTGGAATGAATTTAGAAATATGTCCACTTTTCACAATTCACTATAGAATTTTCGTTTCACAGTCCCCATGTTTGTATAAATAGTTCTTCTCTGAAAATAAAACACAGTTAAAACATTTTCTCCCAATGAAAAACACATACAAATACACCAATTTATCAAGGTAATATAGAGCATGGAAATGCATTCACCTAATTCAAGAATAGTTGATAAGCTTGAAGTGTTTTGAAGAGTTTAGCTGTCAAGCAAATTTAATTGGAGACAAATTAGTCTAATATAGATATAGATTATCAAGTCCTAAAAGTAAAGCTCTCATGGTATTTGACTGCAAAATAGATGTACACATAGACAACTAGTATTTATGGAACATTTGACATTGTTAAGCATTCAAATTTGATATCATAGAATTTGGCATAACATGCTGCATTTAATTTTCATGAAATAAGTGACATATTCATGCAAAAATAAAGAGTGCACAGATTGTATAAGTACCACCAAATAGTGTGAGTCTGAGTAGAATATTGCCAAATTAAATAAGAAAATTACCAGCTTTATATGTTGACTTCAGTTATATTGAGACAATATTCAATTGTTTTTGTTATGAAAAACTTGCATCTCTTCTGATATTTTTGAAAAGAGTTTACTAGTTTTTCGTATTTTAACCTTAAAACATGTAAAATTTAACTTGCTAATTTAACATTCTTTTTTTAAATAACATTCTAGTACAATGCCTGATGGTAAGAATATGAACATTTATTTTAAAGATATGTATGCTAAAAATCATCACTCCATCAGCATTGAATCCAGTATATTTCTGATTATGAAATATTATGAAACACTTATCTCAAGAGATAATAAATAGCACATTCCCTAAAAAAATCTACAAGACAATTGCAACAAAACAAAACAAAACAGAGTACAACAAGGTGGGAGAAGGAACCAAGGGCGTTTGCTTACCTTGAATTTTCTTTTTAGACCCTAGTTGTGTTGTGTTCAGATTCAGGTTTGCTTAGAGACCCAATGAGGCGGAACCTGGAATGTTAGGGCTATTTCATTCAACAAAGTAATATTTGCACAAAAAGTAAATATGCATACAAATATTTACATAAGAGCATTCCTAAAAATTCGTCGAACTGTGGAAATAGATTTTTTCCATCAGCATGCAAAAATATTAAATCAACTGAAAATATTTTAGGTTTTGAGGATGCATAATGAATTGAGAAAGTATGTGCATTTATAAAACAAACTAAATGCTAGTAAACATGCAAAACAAAACATACGTATTTTGGATTTGGGGGTTTAAAATAGGTTTTTTTTCTAAATTAAATTTTCTTTCCCTAAAATTTTTACCAATTTTAGGGCTAATAATACGATACAGGTAATATTATCTTTATGTTAAAAGGAAAATGAATCAAATGTTTCTACTATTTTTTCTACATTTAAATATAAATGTTTAGTATTTTAGCATACCATACCATTATATGCAATTTGTAATGTAAGTATCATGTGATATGTGGAAAAAAGGATTTCAGTATTTTCATTTTCATACAAAAATATAATACATTATATTGCAAAATATGTTATTTTTACATTAAAATTATTCAATGAGATGGGTTAACCATCTTGGTAAGGCAGTTATTTCCAAATATCATTTCATATCTGAAAATATGTTGAGTATTGATGAGAGCAAAATTCATGACTACGTGGAAGCAAATTAGCAATACAAATTTATAATATAAATTAAAACCATAATTTTTGTAGAAATAAATACTATATATGTATAGAAATAAATGAAATCTCTTTGGTCTGTGTGTGCTCACACACAAACACCCATGTATATAAACAGGATTTAAGAAGGGTATGGATAGCACCAAAAAAGAAAAGGGAGAGGAAAAACTTGAGACACTATGGTTTAAATCATTAATAAAAAGAGAAACTGAAATATGAAGATCAACTAGAACACAATATTCTGGAGGCATTACAGTCCTCAGGTCATAGTTGTCATCAAAAAATCTATTGATACTGACCGCTGGATGGCTTTGTCATGTCGGGACAGCCTGTGACTCGTTGTCGGCACCTCCTCGATCTCGTCGATGTCACAGACATCTGCGGCATCTTGCGAGTAGTTGTGTTTCATGACAAGGATATTTCTTCTGTTCATGGGCGGGATAAGGGGTTTGACGGGCTGCGGAGGCATCTCTGTCAAGACAGAAGCATCTCTTGTGCTGAGGTTACTGCGGCTGCCTTTCGTACTGGACACTTGTGACCCACAGTGATGGTCGTGAACGCATTTGGAAGAGGATCTCCGCAGTTTATGGTAGTTTTCAAAGTCATCTGCCACATCTGCAAAGTCAGCTGTGGCTCCCGTCCCTCTTAGAGTACACAACTCATAATGAGGAGGTTCAAACACCTCCTGGAAAACTGTCTGGTCAAAGTCCGATTTCCTTTGGACATATTTTTTACGAGGCTGTTTGATCTGCACAATGACAGAGATGATAATAAGGATGATCACAATGCAGGAAGTCACACCAATGACGGTCCCACTGGTGTTGGTGAGCTGGTCCAGCAGGCTGGCTTTCCTCTTCTCTACAGTTTCGGAGAGTGAAAACAACAAACAAAACAAGGAACAATCCACCACGCATTAATATGGTAGTCAAAGCTCATAAAAAAGAGTACACTGAGCAGAGAATTGGTACAGGCTTAAAGTAACATGAACAAATCTCTAAAAATAAACAAGAAGTGTCCCTTTTCACAAGGGCCCTATCTTCTACCCTTTGAGACAGACCTCCCATTGCCCAGCATCCCTACTTTCAACAGACGTTTGAAAAAGTTCTTACAAGACCTTTAGCATGACATTTGGAAATAAATTAGTAATGTTAAAAACAGTAAATTATTTTTCTCCTCATAAGTATAAGAAAACATCCAAAACTCGATGAGTGGGAACACGACCTTACCTATATTGTTTTGAATTTATTCCTGACTTAAATAACTGAACTCACAGTAATACCAATATTCTGATACCAAAAGGTAATTAAATTTCATGACAGACACTTCTGGAATGGTGTATGCGTCCATCTGTGGGCCCTTTCCCCAATGAAAAAACCACAACTGGTAAAAATTATTAAAAATTGATTGATAGATAGATAGATAGATAGATAGATAGAGATATAGTTTCTGGAAATTGTCCTAATGGAAAGAGCAAATGGAAGTACATTTATTCAAGAAAATTTACTAAATTTCTTTAAGAACAGTGAGAGTCTGTCCTTTAAACCCGTTCCCCGACCCCCACCCCAATTCATCATGATGGAAGCTTACTTAGGGAGGTTTCAGACAATGGCATAGGGCTTCTTCTCCCTAACACTCCCCACCTAGAGCTACAGAACCTCCCCAAGTGGAGCAAACCACAAGCATTTCTCCCCACCCCCTGAATCCATAGTGCAGGTAGGTACTCTATTCTAGGCAGGAGATGATGAGTTACCAAGGGCTCCATTCCTCCTCCCAGCCCCCATTGGTAGGATGGAAACTCTACACCAGGTGCAGCAGGCTGAGAATGCGTGTCTCTGATCACCCTTGCCCAAGCTCACTCATAGAGTTGATCTGCCCGAAGAGGCAAGCTGAGAAGACCAGAAGTTACCACCCTCATCCAGTACCCTATTCATAAAGTAGGGGTGTTACTCCAAGAAAAGTCAGTCATTATCCCTGCCTCCTTTCAGCACCTAGAGCAGTAATGCAGATGTTTTGCCCATGAAGGGAGGCAGGCCACAAGAACAGAAAGCACTGTAGCTTTCCCCAAAGAAAGTTACATTTTTTGGAACAGTGTGGAGAAGTTCAAGCCTTAGGAAATCTCAAAACAACAGACATTTTCTGGTAAGCAATTAAGAAGAGACTGTCAAGCTCCTCAGTACCAACAAGCCAGACCTTAGAATAGGTAGAAGTTTAACATAAAATACAGGAAAATAACAGGTAAAGAAAGCCCTCCTAGTTTAGAACAAATCACAAAAGCTAGACTCAAAGACTAACTCCTAACGGAATTGAATTTAATTGGATCAGACCTTGGAAAAATTTATACTCCTGGGAACTGTCCAAAATAACAGAACAATTATTCAGCAATTAGTAGAGACTAATAGGTGAGTGTGATACCAACAAAGACGGACAGATAAACAGGACAGGAGAAGGATGGTCAGAGAGCGCTTTACTAAACCATGACCATCTGAAGTTATGGTATGCTTGCCCACAGCATGGTCTCCATGCAGCAACATCAGGGACAGACATCACTGAAACAGGCCAGTCAAGTCTACGCTTACAAACACAAAAACAAACAAACAAACAAACAAAAAATAATAGCAGCAACAAGCCCCGGGGAGGGAGGAACTAGTATCCAGAATTGCTACAATACATTATCTAACATGAAGTTTCCAACAAAATATCCCAAGGCATGTAAACAAACAGGAGAATGCAATTCATACACTAGGGGGAAAAAGCCTTGGAGAGGGCCAGACATCAAACTTAGCAGACAATGATTTCAAAGCAGCTGTTATAAACATGTTCAAGGAACTAAAGGAAACAATGGTTAAAGAAGTAAAGAAAAATAGAAGGATAAGGCCTCATCACATGCAGAATAGCAGCGAAGAAACAAAAATTACAAAAAAGGAAAAAGTGAAAAATCTATGAATGGCACAGTCACTGATATAAAAACTTCATTTGAGTGACTCAGTAGTACATTTCAGCTGGAAGAGGAAAGTAACAGCAAACTTGCAGAGAAATGAAGGAAAATTATGCAATCTGAAGAAGACTGAGATAAAAAGATGCAGAAAAATGAACAGAGCCTCAGAAAAATGAGGCAAACCATCAGTGGCACCAACATAATGGATGAGCATGTAAGGAGAGTAAGTAACAGAAAAATATTCAAATAAATAAATAAATAAAAGGTGAAAACTTCCTAAATTTGATGAACAAATTTCACATCTAAGAATGTCAACAAATTCCAAATAAGACAAATGAAATGATACCCACACTCTGACATAAAAGATTAAAAATGTTGCAAAAGAAAATCTTGAAAGCAGCAAGGGAAAAATAACTCCTCACATAGAAAGGAACCCCAATCAGATTAACAGCTGATTTATCATCAGAAATTTTGGAGGCCAGAAGACAGAGGCATGACATATTCAAAATGCTGCAGGCAAAAAAAAACAGAACAAAAACCATTGATCGAAAACCTAATATCCAGCATGACTAACTTTCAAAAATGGGGACAGGGCGCCTGGGTGGCTCAGTTGGTTAAGCGACTGCGTTTGGCTCAGGTCATGATCCTGGAGTCCCTGGATCGAGTCCCGCATCGGGCTCCTTGCTCGGCAGGGAGTCTGCTTCTCCCTCTGACCCTCCCCCCTCTCATGTGCTCTCTCTCATTCTCTCTCCTTCAAATAAATAAATAAAATCTTAAAAAAAAATGGGGACAAAATAGACATTTCCAGATAAACAAAAATAAAGATAATTTAATGCTGAAAGAAATGCCTTAAAAGAAATATTAAAAGAAATTCTTGGGATTGAAAGTAAGTGACTTTAGACAGTAATTCAAACCTAAATGAAAAAATTAAAAAGACAGTAAATTAAAGAGGCAAATAAATATTGTCAATAAAGGCAATTATACACATAATTACAAAGGACTGTTTAGTTGCATATATCTTCAGCATTCTTCCCTTAACTTTTTAAAAGAGTAATGTCATATGTATAAAATTGTATTGTTGGGCCTATAACTTAAAGAAATATTATATATTTGGTATTAACAATACAAGTGAGGTAGGTAGGAGCAAAACTGTCCTGGAATAAGGAAGTGACATCAGATGGGACTGTGAATCCACAAAACAGAGGAAGAGAATCAGAAATGGTAAAGAAGAAGGGTTATATAATAGACTACATGAATATACACTTGTTCTAAAATTATATAAAGTAATAATTACAGCAATGTATTCTTTGATTTGTAACATATATAAAAATAATATGGAAAAAAGTAATAGGTAAAAAGAAAGAGAGAACAGAGCTATATTGAAATAACGTCACTAGGATTAAATTAGTATAAATCTGAAATACGTTTTGAGAAGTTAGGCTGTATATTGTAAGCCCTAAAATAACCATTAAGAAAATAACTCAAAATATACATTAAAAATCACTAAAGGAATTAAAATGTTACAGTAGAATGTATTCACTCCTTGCAAAAGAGGCCAATAAAGGAAGAAAAGAGGAACAAAAATACATGGGGGGGCGCCTGGGTGGCTCAGTTGGTTAAGCGACTGCCTTCGGCTCAGGTCATGATCCTGGAGTCCCGGGATCAAGTCCCACATCGGGCTCCCTGCTCTGCAGGGGGTCTGCTTCTCCCTCTGCCCTCTTCCTCTCGTGCTCTCTGTCTCTCATTCTCTCCCTCTCAAATAAATAAATAAAAATAAAAAAAATCTTTAAAAAAAAATAAGAAAAATACATGGGACATAGAGGGGAAAAGAAGTAAAGTGGCACATGTAAATCCAACTATACATCAATATCAGCATCAAATATGAGTGGATTAAACAATCCGATGAAAAGGCAAATATTTTCAGACTGGATCAAAAAATAAGATCCAACTATATACTGTCTACAGAAGACATACTCTATATTCAAAGATATAGATGGACCGAAAGCAAATGGATAGAAAAAGACTGAACAAACTGTATTTAGAAGAAAGCCGGAGTGGATGTACTAAAATTAGACAAAATAAAGCAAAAAGTTATTAAAAATAAGAAGATAGCTTTATAATGATCAAAAAGAGGGCCAAGCCATCAGAAAAATACAATCTTAAACATATATGGACCTAACAACTAAGCTCAAAAATACATAAAATGAAAATTTACAGAAGTGAAGAAAGAGGCAGAAAATTCAACCATAACAGTTGGAGAATTCAAGAGGTACTTTCAAAAAATAGATAAAACACGGTAGAAAATGAGAACAGAAACAGAAGACTTGAACAATGCTGTAAAACCTACATCTCTAGAACAATCCACCTAACAATGGCAACAAGCATTCTTTTCAAGGGCACATAGGGCATTTTTTAGGATACACCATATGTTAGTCCATAGAACTAACTCCAATAAACTGCAGGCAGAACTTGTTACATTGCACTTCACCTTGTTGCACTTCACAGATACTGTGTTTTTTAACAATTGAAGGTTTGTGGCAACCCTGCATGGAGCAAGTCTATCAGCACCCTTTTTCCAACAGCATTTGCTCACTTTGTGTCTCTGTGTCACATTTTGATAATTCTTGCAATATTCCAAATTCTTTCATTATTAATATATTTGTTATGGTGATCTGTGACCAGAGATTTTGACTTGATGAAAGGGTTCGTGGTGGTTAGCACTTTTAGCAATATTTTTTAAGTAAGCTATATGGTACATTGCTTCTAAGGACATACTGTATCACACCCTTAACAGATGCCAGTATAGTGTAAAAAACTTTTAGATCTGCTAGGAAACCAAAAAATTCATTTGACTCACTTTATTGTGATATTAGCTTTATTTTGGTGGTCTGGAATTAAACCCACAGTGAAATGAGCCTGTCACAACGATTGAAATGGTAAAGGTGTGTTCCCCTCTCAAAAGAGAATGAATTTGAATCAAAACAGTGGTCTTGCCATCTGGAGAAGATAAACATGGAAGCTCATAAAGCATATCCATTCACATTCTCTTCACTCCTCTCTTATGCCAAATGGTCCTTATATGTGGGAACAAATCCCATTGGGCAAATAAAGCTTATGACTACCAATCATTAACAGTGCCGATTTAAGATTCTACTACACAAATTACTTAATCTCCAATCCATTCAGAAGTGGTTCCTTGAATAATCACCTACTCCCACCAACAAACTAATCAAGGCTGCATATGCCTTTCTCCTTGACCATGAACCATGGCTACTGGGTCAATGCCTCTTGGCTTCTAGCCACAGAAGACATTTTAATAGACAATACTGGACTTCAAGCATGAAAGAGTTAATTGCCTGTTCCTTTCCCTTTGCGAATCAGTTAATATTGAATCTGAATAAAAGAATATGCTTGGCATTTTTCAACTTAACTAAAATATGCAACATTCATAACCAAGCCACGGATTGCTATCTACATAAACAAACCTTTGTGTCCAGGCTAGAGAAGGGAGCTGGGGCATTGGAAGCTATTTTCATTGGAAATGAAGAAAAGCATTTTGGTAGCAAAACTGAAGTCAAGTTAAGTGGCTGGAAGTGGCTGGAAGTACCTGAAAACACAAATGTTCCTTCAATGCACTTTCCCTCTAGAGTATGTGCATACAGTCCAATGAAGACAGACTGGAATAAATGAGCGGTGCAGGCATCAGGTCTGATAGGAAAAACACTGCACTAAAAGCTTCATTTCCTCTCCATGGCTCTGCAGGCTCTAATAAGATGTCTTTAATGAGCATTCAAGTGTTAAAGATTCTCTACTATACATTAATGAGTAAGGAAACTTCTGGCAAAAGCAAAGAAAGACATTTACACATGGATTACAAAATATACAAGAGGTTCTACAAAGCCCATATACATGTCAATTCTTCAGTCTGTCTGACACATCTCCACATTATAATAAACCTCTTCCCACTCTACAAGCAGAGGACTTTTACAAATTTTTGATCATTACCTTTACAATGATTCTCGTCCCAAGGATACACACAGTTCTGGAGTCCATTGCAGACTAGTGTATTGTTAATACACATGTTACTATGGCAGAAGAATGTATTGCCTTCACAGGGAGCTAAAAATAAGAAGAAAAGGAAAACGAAGAAAAAAGTTAGACCTGATATTCAGTAGTAAATCACTCATATTACAAATCTAAAAACAAAAAGATTAGTTTTCCATCAAATTGAGATAAATGACCCAACATTCCGTTCTCAGAAGTGTTGCCATTGTGGTAATTATTTCTTGTGTTCCTAACAGAGCTGGCACTTCTCTAGACGTGCTCAGTTTATAAAACTGGCACAGGAGGATTTCCATCATAAAAATGAAGTACATTATCTATATGGGTTCTTTTTTTTTTTTTTTTTTTTTGACTTCGTGCATTCATTTAACAAAAACTAAGTGCCTACCACATGCACAACATTATGCTTTACACTGAAATTCTGTCTGTACAAATATAGTTGTACTGTGCAAAAAGTCTTAAGTAAATTAACATTAAAATAATTTTATAAAGCATGGGCTTACAAAATACTAATGAAGAAAGTATATATTAAACAAATCCCTATAGTATTATTTAAGCATATGAACAAAACAAAGAATGTCATGGAAATTCAGAACAAGGGAAAATTAATCCTGAACAACATAAGAAAAATATATATTATTCTCATCAACATTTAACATATACATGGTGATGAAATTAGCCCACTTTTCATGTGTTTCACATGTCCTAGTAACTTTAGGTATGGTGGTCCATGATCTCCAGATTAGGATGTACATTCAGGGCACTGGGAGGAAAAGTAAGAACCCACGGAGGTATCCAATACATAGATATGAGAAATAGTGAAGAGTTTAGTATAGCAAAATGTAACGTTAGATATGACTTCAATATTAGGAAAATACATTTCTTTCATTATCAGAGTAATAGGATGTTTAGAATAATCACTCTAGAGTAATACTGCATTACTCATGATCGTTTATAGATCACGCTTTAAAGCTAACTTTTGTTTTTACCTTCATAATGATCTCACCTATCTTAGAAAATATGATTTTAGTGTTTCATTTATTTTTCTCAACAATAGTTCTAAAACCCTTTTAAGGATAGCATTCTAGAAAAACATATTCAATACAAAACACATCACTTACAGTGGTGAGTTAATCGATCAGTAAAGAATTATTAATGATCAGTACTATCTAAATGCCAGTCATGTTGTAATGACTTTTTCACCTTCACAACTATATATCATGGGTATTTTAAAAAGTTACCTTCTTTAAATGTATTTGCTATATTAACCAAAATTTCAGGCAGATAATTTGCATAAGGCAACTTAGTATATTTTAACACGCCTAGAGAAATCCTAACAACAGTAACAACAACAAAACAAAACAAAAACACTCAAGTCTTGAAAATAAAAAATTTTAAAAAAATTAAAAAAAAGATACAGCTAACTCAAGCAAAGTGATTCCTGCTGGCTCTCCACAGCCCTCCCTCCACCCTCCCCACCTCTCCCCACCCCCCTACCCCCCCCGCCCCCCCATCCCCCACTTCCCAGAAGAACAGTTCCTTCTTCCCTTGGCTTGGTTTGCCTTTAGGTCCCTGGCTAAAGATTTAAAAATATGCGGTGGTCATTTTGGAAAAAAAAACACATATTGTAGATTAGAAAATATGCAGTAGTCATTTTGAAAAGAAAGTATCATGCTTAACATGGGCTAGTGACTTGTTAAGCATCATATAAGCCTTTTAAAATGTAAAATTTAATGATCTGCTATATGATTGCAAAATTCTGCTCTTTAGTAAGGAAAGAACTTTAAATTTCTGTAGTCAACCATAATGGCTTTTGCAGAACCGATATGGTCTGTTAAGCAGATAATGAATGTTGTCAAAATGTGTACACAGAACAAGAAGGAGTTTTCTGCACATGGAATAGCTGCAAAATGCCTTAGTAAAAAAACATAAAAAATATGTTTGCCCTAATAGATTGTGGTGGTTCTGAAAACACAGTTATTCATCAAGTCAAAAATACCTTTACGAGAGCATAAATATTTATTGCCCTTCCAGAATGAGTTGGAAAAATTGCTATAATTACTATTAAATAGGATGGGTTAGTTTTGAAATTTTAAGTATATAAATAAAAATGATATCACATTCTGTAATTGAGTGAAATGCAAGAGAATATTGGTAAGAGCACTGAAACTTGAATTCTGAATTCTCCAAATGGGATTTTGTTTCTAGTTCTACTGCTTAGTAGTTGTGAATGGGTCTTATAAACTACAAATCAGTGTGCCGGTATCAGCTATGGTTAAATATTGGTGGTCTGACTGGTATCGTAACAGGTAATCAGGACTGTCAAGAAATCACATTCCTGACACACTTCTTTACATCAACTGATCAGGCAAATGTGCCAGTTAATCAGCTCACTTTTAAAAATTATTATTATTCCAGGTATTATTCCATCTTTTTCTTCTTACTTTTGCCAGAATTTACAGAATTGCTATGCAAATGATAAAAATAAATAAGCAAATCTTGCAATGGCTAAGAAAAAAATGTATAACAACTTATATTGGGTTCTGAATGTTCTTGCTCTTGTATGTCTGAATATTTCTCTCATGTAAATGCAGATAGGCAATGGTTCATTAAAGATTCTTATTTCTATCTCCTGCTGAAAAGATAAAATGGCACCTTCCTGCCTCCCAAAGCAAGCTACATTATTAGCATGTTTCAAGGATGTCTGGACACATTCTACAGACCGACATTATTTCCCGTGACCCTCAGCACATTCCAGATATCTGTGGCTCAGAGGCCAAATATGTTCCTCCCCTCTCTCTGTCTTGCAATATCCATTCTCCACTCTGCTACCCAAATCGTATCAGCACTGTACTATCTGTGCAGTTTTGAAATATTATTCCAAGCTACCAAGAAATTTATCTTTTTCTTAAATCCTATTATACTTATAATTTTAAGAAGAGCTTAGCACTTAGCATATGCTTATCATCTTTCCCCACATGTTCTTTGAGTCTAAGGGCATGCCTCCGAAAAATGTCCATTTTTAATCTCTTATATGGTTTAACATTTCTAGGCTTATAGTAAATATTCAACAGATACTTTTAATTGATTACTGTCCCTGAGCAAAAGGTTAACTCTGGGGGTGCCTGGGTGGTTCAGTTGATTAAGTCTGACTCTTGATTTGGGCTCAGGTCATGATCTTGGGGTCATGGGATTGAGCCCCGTGTCAGCCTCCATGCTCAGCATGGAGTCTGCTTGTCCCTCTCCCTCTGCTCCTCCCCCTGCTCTCTCTCTCTCTCTCTCAAATACATAAATAAAATCTTAAAAAAAATAAAACAGGTTAACTCTGGCCAGGGTGCATACCTGAGTATCCCAGAAAGCAGAAAACTAACAAGTATGTTTATTAGTGGAGAGCTAACCTTTAGTGCCATGGTCTTCAGGTACAATCCAATTTGTGATATTCTCAGAAACTACACCTCAGCACCATTTCCTTGGCTCTCTTACTATGGCAGAGAAAGACCCATTCCACCAGTTTGTGGAGGACTTGTTCTACTTAGAAATTCAATGTGCATTGTCAAAAGCTCTTGCCTCTTAAAAACCAGCCTCCTTATTTCCTAAAACTAGCTGGAAGAAACTCAAGTTAAGGGTAAGATTTACTCACAGTAACATGGCGGTCAAAGATGCAATACTCACAGTTCAGAGTATCTCACACGCAAAATTCCCAACATCAAGAGTCTACTTATTTCTGGAAGAAGGTTTTCTGTTGCTATCAGAAGAGCAAATATAGCTTCATATTGACTTTTTAAAAACTAACTATATAGAAGAAACTATTTCCATGGCTTTTTTGTCTCTGAACTGTTTTTTGTTTTTTGGTTTTTTTGAGAGAGAGGGAGAGAAAGAGAGACAGGGAGAGAATTGAGACAATCTTAAGCAGACTCCCCACTGAGCGCTGAGCCTGATGCGGGACTCGACCTCACAACCCTGAGATCATGAGCTGAGCCAAAATCAAGAGTCAGATACTTAACTGGCTGAGCCACCCAGGCACCCCATCTCTGAACTATTTGCAAGTGTATTGAATTATCATGAGTGCGGCTATTGCAACCTCGCTTCGGTGGAAGGGCTTACTGAACATCACCATTTTATTATTTAGACACAATGATAAGTATTTCTGTTTAAGAAAAACACAGTAACTGAATGTAGTGAAATATTCTAGTCAGTCAAAAGAATGTCATGTGCGCAAACACAGCATTGCTCTTGATTTAAATCATTCAGGTAACAGAAAATGGATATTCTAACACCTCAAAATGGGTTTCACCTCACTGTTCCCTCCTCCTCCTGCACCAAAACATACCCTTTTGGGCAAAGCATTATTTTTTTTTTTTGGCTATGTAAGAGACTGCACGTTAGAATGAAGCTCAGTGTGTGTTTCTCCAGACACTTCATCCTGGGATGGCAGAGTCCTGACGACCCTGCTGTGGGCAGAGCTGGGTCTCAGCTGCGAGGAGTGGTAATCCCTAAGGATAGATGGCTCCTTCCATGAACACCTACTCAGTTATCACATCTCTAAAATGGGAATAAGGATCATACTTACCTAAGTGACTTCATAATGCCGAGAACTGAGGAGAGTGCCAGCCTGGGGATGCAAGCATTATAGCTGAATCGTAAGCTGTTCCAGAAGGCGGGCATTGCATGGGGGCCGTGGATCCAAAATGCTTGAGACTGAAACCCGGATCCATCCCTTCCAGGCTGTGCAAACTTGAGCCAATGTTCCTTAAAATCTCCCAGTTTCAGTTACATATATTTAAGGGGGGCTAATCTTGACTACCACATACGGATGTGGCAAGTAAAGGTGATCAATCTTTAAAAACTGTAACCGATATTGTCCGACGGTATAGGATAGACACATGTTAGCTGGTTTTGAATTATGATAATTACCCAAAACTAAATAAATAAATACAACTTATAATATTAAGGAGATAGAGAATATGAAAGTTAAGCGACATAATATTAAATTTCCTGATCGGTGAAGTGAGGACGGTCATTCACAGATCTCTCGTCAACACAAGATGAGCATGCAGAC
The DNA here is from genome assembly GCF_029215605.1 of Mirounga angustirostris. Lineage (NCBI taxonomy): Eukaryota > Metazoa > Chordata > Mammalia > Carnivora > Phocidae > Mirounga > Mirounga angustirostris. The sequence goes on along the minus strand of NW_026991722.1, from coordinate 5,688,787 downwards.
CTAAACGAATGATTCCATACATAATAGCATGCGATAAACGGTGTCTAAAAAGACAAGTTAGACACAGAAGTATTTACTCTTTTGTGTAACGAATAGCACAGCTGTTCTGCAGCTAGTACAGCTTTGTAAGAGAAATTATTAAATGGGTTTCAGCACATAGATGTATAGCTTATACATCTATCATATCTTGGGGTAATATTTAAAATATCTAACAATCAGCTCATGGGAACCGACCCGGGGGAGCGGATGGATGCTGACCACCCTGCCTCACCGGGCACTCTGCCACAGCGGTGAGCACCAACTCTGTGACACCCCGGTTTACAGCCACTTGTGAGACGTTGGAAAATAAAGGAACGTATCATGAGACACCTTTTTCTCAAAAATGTCTGAGGAATATTTATCTGGGGAATAGAATATGTAGTGTCCCTCGCATATTTTTCTCCAAGCTGTTATTTCCTACAACACCCATCATTCATTTCACAGAAATCCAATCCCAAGTGTTAAGCAGACAACCCCCTTCTAGGAGTCACAAAGAGATTTCAAGTTATTTCGAATATTACCTGAGGGAGCATCATGCCAGGTAATACCAGTAATTAACCTCGCAAGACTTGCAGAAATTAAGGTGTTTATCCCTTTTCTCTCTTGAAAGTAATTATATGAATTTAGTGGTATATTTAAATATGAAAACAAAGTCACCCATACACCAGAGGCTTGAAGCTCCAAGCTCTTTAATTCTATGTTGTTGTAGTATTTACGTATAAAAAGGAAAAAAAAAAAGTAAGTCTGTAACCGGTCTCCATTTTTATAGCCAACTACACACCGTTCTAAGTTATGTTCAGGACTTCCCTGAAACTGAGACTTCCTAAGTTATTTTAATATCTTGGGGAGTAATTTCTTTGCTCTACCCATGCCTAGTGTAAAATACTACTGAAGTTCAATTCTGAAAAAGAAACAGAAATTAGATTTTATGCATGTTAAAGATAATGGCAAGTACAGATCTTAACAAGTGCTTGAACTACTTTACAGAAGGAAGGTTTAGATGTATAAGATAGTTATGATATTCCTTGATTCATAGGATAACAAGACCATCAAGATAATGTGCATTTTCTAACACCAAATTGGAAAGAGAGATTCAGGTCCCATCCTGGAAAGCCAAGACAAGCAAGTATAGAGAATAGATCTTGGTGTTTCGGCTCCAGTATGAAATCCAGGAGTTTTTTTCCTAAAGTTTTTAGTGATCCCATAAATTGAGTCTTGGACAAAAGTGGCAACATTGTCCTACAACTGTAGTAACAACGTTTTTGGAACAGAGAAACACGACACACAGATGCAGATTTTGAGAGTATTGACGAGTACTTTAAGTCCAGCTTTAAAATTTCCACTTAAGGGGCGCCTGGGTGGCTCAGTTGGTTAAGCGACTGCCTTCAGCTCAGGTCATGATCCTGGAGTCCCGGGATCGAGTCCCATATCGGGCTCCTTGCTCAGCAGGGGGTCTGCTTCTCCCTCTGACCCTCCCCCCTCTCATGTGCTTTCTCTTTCTCATTCTCTCTCTCTCAAATAAATAAATAAAAAATAAAATTAAAAAAAAATTCCACTTAAAATATCTTAGGTGAACATTTATCCAAATATTTCATGATAAATTCTTTGGAAACATGAAGTTTAATGTAACATTTTGCTCTAGCAAGGAAGAAATGTATTGTGGATTAGTAAGACATTAGCTTTTGGTAAACCCTTTCTTATTCACAGAAATCAGGGACCGCGAAGCCTGTTTAACTTTGTTTAATCCAGATGCTCCGATTTTATTAGTTTACCACTTGATAGACAAACAAAAACAAAAGCAAAAGCAAAATCTTGAGAAGTCTTGCCCCAGTGTTCAAATATTATAGTGACAGAATTCTTATTTCTAAATTATAGTGACGGAATAGAGAACAGCATGGGAAATTACTAAAGTATAAAGATGGATGAGACATGAGGATACAGATTATTTTAAATTATAAAGCCTCACACATAAATATACATATGGAAGATTTTACTGGAAATACTACACCAAAATGTGGGCAATGACTATTTCTAGGATATTCACAAGTTATATTTAGCTTTTATTGAGAAATGTTCCATATGAACATATACACATAAGAATATGTATACATACACTTGTGTATATATACATACACACAGTTATTTATTTATTTTTTTTGTAATTGGGAAGCATCTTTTAATTTTTCATGAAAAAAAATACCAAATAGTATTTTTAAAAATCTATTTTCTCTTTCATATTTTAACCAGTAAAATAATAGTCTTCACATAACATTTATACCTTACTATATTTGAAGTTACATAATTAGTGAATTTAGTATTTCACTGAATTCCTTGCTTTCTCTGGGGTTGTTTTGAAATCCTCTTGTTCCCACTCTTACCACTAGGTGGCAAGCATGCACCATATTTCCTGAAATGGCATTTACTCTATCGCGATGTTTAAATCCTACATGTATCTGTGACAAACAACACTGATTTTTAAGAAATAAAAATTTCAGTAGAAAGACAACCAAAATAATTTTGGGCATATTTGAATTAGGTAAGGGAGGACATGAGAAAGAAGGGCAGTCACTGGAACTAACACTCAACATAATTCTAACACTCAACATAGAGTTTTATTTAAAATTTTAAGAAAGAATCATAATATGTATACACTCTAAAATTAAAGGTCTAATCATGAATGTTTCATCAATTTTCAGTATTGTGCCACATGTTCATAAATATTGTTCCGCTTCTGTAATTAAATTTCTTAATTTATAATAACTTTGTTTAATGCTAAAGTTACTAATGCTCCTTCTCACTATTGGGGTCATTTCTTCTCAATGGCTTTCTTTTTATTTTTATTATTTTTTCTCTTTTTCAGTTGTTTTTAAATTCCAGTATAGTTAACATACAGTATCATATTAGTTTCTTTTGTACAATATAGTGATTCGACGATTCTATACAGGACTCCATGCTCATGATGATAAGTGTTGTCTTCATCCCCTTCACCTATTTCACCCATCCCCCACCCGCCTCCCCTCCCATTTGTTCTCTGTAGTTAAGAGTCTGTTTTTTGGTCTGTCTCTTTTTTCTTTATTCTTTTGTTTCTTAAATTCCACAGATGAATGAAATCATATGGTATTTGTCTTTCTCTGACTGACTTACGCCCCTTAGCATAATACTCTCTAGATCCATCCATGTGGTTGCCAACGGCAAGATTTCATTCTTTTAATGGCTGAGTAATATTCCATTGTATACACACCACATCTTCTTTATCCATTCATCTATTGAGGGACACTTGGGCTGATTCCATAATTTGGCTATTGTAAATAATGCTGCAGTAAACATAAGGGCGCACATCTTTTCAAATTAGTGTTTTCATTTGACTGCATTCTTTTTAAATTCAGAAATTCACTGAATGCTACCCTCAGGAAATATTAAAACAGAAATTAAAACTGGCAGATTTCTCTCTGAAACATTGATATTTCAAATACTCGTGCTTTATGGTTAATAAAACTATCATTAGTAGGTTAGTTCCAAGCCAAAGAACATGATGCTTCACCAGAAACAGAAGTGATGCTTGATGCTATTTTCCTTTTAATAACTCTACCATCTAAGTAACAGCTCAGATGCTCCTATACACCTCTCGACCCAAATCTCATCCTCTCCACGCACATTCTCCTGCTTCTTGCCTGCCTCAGATTCCTCAAAGCTCTTTGATGTGAAGTGTGTCAAAAGCCCACCTCCTCTGTGCTGGCACACACGCGTGCACACGCGCGCACACGCACACACGCACACGCACGCACACACCCACATCACTGGGTCTTCTGCTTCTGCTAATCCTTATTCCTCATGAGTTCTCCAGTCTGAAGTTGGAGTGCAAATGGTCACAGAAATGCGTGGAGCCGCAGAGGATGAGGGCGTAGCTTGGAGTACACTCACATGTCCTTGCTTCCATTTTTGAATTCAGCTTTTATCAGCCTTGAAGACACTGATTTATTAAAACTTTCTGACACTCAAGATGCTCTAGAGCCTATCGCTTTCTTTGCCTGGGAGATGGAAATAAAGCTTAAATTTATCATAAATATGTAAATGTGATACATATCCACATTATATATTTAAAGTAATGAATTCATACTAAAGAGCAAGATCTAGCATACTTGGAAACTCAATTACTTTTATTTAATAATAATTTTAATCAATTTAGATGACAGAGAAGATTTTCCCTCTGCCTCTCAGAACCCTATAGTCAAGTCTCCAGGGCCATCACCAGAGGTCCCTTCTCTTCTCTATCCACAGCCTTCCCCTAGGGGATCCCAGCAGACTCAAAGCCTCTGACACTCTTATTTTCTCCTGGGCTCACCCTTCTAGCTCTGACTCCCATCTGAGGTCCAGCTTTATACCATACTATTAAATTCCTACATAACATCTCCACTTGGGATTCTAAGTACCATCTCAAAAGGAACATGGCTGGATAGGCTTACGGAAGAATGAAGGGGGGGAAATTGGAGGGGGAGACGAACCATGAGAGACTATGGACTCTGAGGAACAACCTGAGGGTTCTAGAGGGGAAGGGGGTGGGGGGATGGGTTAGCCTGGTGATGGGTATTAAAGAGGGCACGTATTGAATGGAGCACTGGGTGTTAGACGCAAACAATGAATCATGGAACACTACGTCAAAAACTAATGATGTAATTAATGTATGGTGATCAACATAACATAATAATAAAAAAAATAATTAAAAAAAGAAAGAAACATCTGTCACCTTAATCCTCTTTAACTGCCCCTCCCCCACCCCATTCTTCCCCTCACACCTTCTTGACATTAATAAGGGACAGGACTATCCCCATCCCCTTGGCTGTTAACATTGAAGGGTTGGGGTCATTCTTGAGTCCTTTCTCCTTCAAAACCCACATCCCAAAGGCCTTTAGCTGTGTCAGGCCTATCTATCATCTATCTATCATCTATCTATCATCTATCTATCTATCTATCTACCATCAATCTACCTACCAAGTTCTTGTTGTGATCTCAGTTGGTACAAGGGGCTCACTACCATCTGTCACCAACTGCTCTTCTATAAGCAGATCTGCGAACACAGCAGCCTGAGGAAACTTGGTCATTTAAAACTATAAATCAGACCATGGTTCACCCATTTCAAACACTCCAAAACCTTACTTAAAAAGTTAGATTAAATCCCAAAGTCCTTAGTACCCCTTCTGCTCCTCCAAAATCTCGACCCAGCTGCCTCTTGGACTCCAGCGTCACCCACCATGATCACGGGGCACCCAGATTCACACCCTTCTCCACCATGTTACCCAATATTGTTGTTTTTCCACAATACTTATGAGGACTTGAGCTTATCTTCTTTAATTAACTTATCTGTACATCTTTTTCCTCCTCTTATAAAAATGTAAAGCAAGGCAGTTGCCTTGTTCACTGCTTTATCACTTGGGCTTTGAATAACACATGTCATTTTGGAGATGCTTAATAACTGTTGATGGACAGATATCAGAACAAAAATTTTTCAACAGTAAGATGGATATGGAGTGCCAACTTCCCATTAAATTCTGACAATTATTTTAATTTCTAAGAAAGAGCTAAACTTTTCTTAATGAACTAAAGGGAAGAAAATATCTAAAACATCAGAGATATCAATTATGAGTAAGCATCTGAGTAAGAATTCAAAAACTGGATTCAGAAGTGTATAGCTTGCTGCTAAATACCATTTTTAATCATGATATTCTAATTACAGAAAAATAAAATGTAAAAAAAAATTAAATATATTTGGTCATCAGAATTATCCCCAAAACAAATGTTCTGTTTTTCCCTAAAATAAATGGAAAAATTTCCCCTGCTACCATACTTTAAACTTAAAAGGGCCCTCAGGCTATGCAGTTAAGGAAAATGACATTTTATTTGAAACATGCTGACCAGATTTCAGGCCAGAAATAGATTTGTCCTTCTTCTCTTCATCTCCTTTATCATCTTCATATATTTTTTTGAGAGATCAATATCTGCCTCCAAGACTCCATGTTCCAATGTGACTTAGTTATCTGTCAAAATATCCAGTATTATTAAGATACAGTTTAATCTCTCTTTTTTAAATACAAGAAAATCTCTTCACAGATTTCAGTTTAATCCCACTCCCATTTATTAGATTCCCCCAATCTTTCTGCCAGAATCACGTATTGCCATGACTCCAAAAAGACATTATATTAGAAAAGAAAAGCATCTTCATGAGAAAATTATATTCCCTAGAGGCCATTTCTTTCCTCACATAGGACAGGAGCCACCTCATGATCTTATCCATTTTGTTTGATTCTAAGAATGAGCATACATTTTTATACTACAATTACATCCGCCTTGGGTCAGCTCCATGATGATTTATTCATCATCTGTAATTAGACAGGACTGCAATGACCGTAAGGAGGATATTATAGTTCTTTGGGGTCTGTACTCTGATTATTATTAGTATTTGGACATGTGTCTCAGGCTTTATTTTCATGACTGATGTACCCATGTCTGCAACAGTTGGTTGGACACACTGTTCTGTTAAAGTTACTCTACTTGGTTTCATTGTCGAATATGCCAAGTCCCAAAAGTGGGAACGGAAGTAAAGAAAGATTAGAGTGGAGAAAACAGGGACCACCATAACCTCGAGTTTGTGATTCTCCTAGTTCAAAGTCTAACAATTTAGAATAATAGTTTTCTGTCTGCATACAACAACTATATACAGTCTATTTTCAGTGGTAGACATAAACTACCGTAGCTGTAAAGCCAAAATCAAAGAAATCAATATATGTTATCCCCAAGGATCCTACCAAAAATTACAAGGAATTTACTGCCTTTGTTCTTGTCCACAGGCTCCCTGGCAGACTGACAACTTAACAAAAGACAACGTTGATCTAAAAAGTTCAATGAAAATTCTGCAAAATTTTCTAAGTAGCTCAACAAATACACATAGAAACTAACATTATTTAAATATTTTAGTCTTTAAAAAATCACTCAAGGAAATTGCTTTTAAATTTTAATTATTCCACTGACCTGTATATCTATGTGCATACTTTTTAAAAACATAATTTGAGTTAAATGACCAAGTCAATAATAAATGTCCATCAATAATTAACTTCAAATATTGAAATATTTCTGATAGTTGTTTTCTTTATGCTCCAGTTGGACTCAACCACATGCTTAAAAAGAAGGAGGGGTTCCTGGCAGACTATACAATTTTATATTATAATCCCTTGCTCAAAGTCCTCATTACATTTGCAAGTAAGAAACTACTGACTATGAAAATTTCAGTATGTTATTATTCCATTAATCGACAGGATAGTCGTCACCATTTGCTCTGTTCTGAACACATATTTAAAACTCACAGCTGCTCTATAATGCCTCCTTCATTTTCTGGAAAAGAAATTGAGGCTTAAAGTCAAGGTGTTACAGGTAAGAAAGGAGCAGAATTAATTGACTGCCACCAAATGGGTATCCTGTTTCGATTTTTTTCACAACAAAAAACTGTTTTTTCAGATGATTTGTAATTTTGTTTTGCAAAATGTTTAACATTAATTTTACAGTTCTAAACACATATATACTTGCCAAAATTACATATTTATGATACATTCCCTTTTTGTATTTTTTCTATAGTAATAAAAATATTTAATTTTTAAATAATTTCATTATATAGAAGAATATTTACTCAGTAGTAGGACATAAAAGGGACACATGTTTAGATACACCATTACCACTTGGCATCGTGTACCTTTGGTCTTCAAGTCGAATAAATTATTTTTTTCATAATTTCAGATGAAGAGCACATCAGTTTACTAAAAACAAATCAAATAAAAACAAAATAGGAACATCAAGTCTACTGTGGTAAGATGAATAATGGATCCCAAAAATGCCCACATCCTAAACCCCAGAACTTGTGAGTGTTGCTTTATATGCAAAAGAGATTTTGCAGATGTGATTAAGGACTTCAAAATGTGGAGATTATTCTGGATTATCCAGACAGGGCCGATGAAATCACAGGTGTCTTTACAGAGGGAGGGAGGAGCTCCAAGGGACAGAGCATGCTATAACAAGGAAGCAAAGAGAGATGAGAGGTTACCTTGCTGGCCTTGAAGGAGAAGGAGCCAAAACCCACACAATGGGAGGGACACAGCTCTAGAAGCTGGGACAGGTGAGGGAATGCTCTCTTCACTATGGCCTCCCAAGAGCGCGGCCTTGTTGACACCATGGTTTCAGCCCAGATAAATCTATTTTGAATAATAGATTTGTATTGTTTTAAGCACTAAATTTGTGGTAATCTGTTACAGGAGCAATAGAAATGAAGTTAATACACCCATTTACACCTAGTAGCTCACTTCTTAGGGTAATCAGAACACGATCCACCAGCCCCTGTAGATGTACGTATGGCCACACAACATTGCAACAGGGTCAGGGAAGTTCAGAAATGGGAAAAGCGAAGAATGAGATCTCTGACGTGGAAGGGCAATGGTTTTCAACCAGGACACGCTGCAACTCCTGAATCCTGATTTGTGAAATGGATCAAAAGCAACATTTTCTAACTACTTACAAACATTTCAAACATTAGCACAAACTCAAAGATTTACTCACGTCACCCAGCAGAGGAAGGACTACATGACCTCTAGTGCTCTAAAGATATTACAAAAATGTAGGCTTACCCATCAGCATCTGTTATGCCATATACAAGCCATCAGGTGAGAGGGACTTGGAGGTTAAAAAGTAGAGAAATTCTAGTGTAGATCATGGTAATTATCTAATCTAAAAGAACAGGTCATTAGATAGTGATCTGTCCTCACCTGTTGGTATAATTACTACCCCCCAAAAAAACTCTTGTCAGTTATCACTTCCTGACATTGTAGATGTGTCTTGATTTTCTCCATACAGAAAATAATGTAAATATGGGGCACCTGGGTGACTCAGTTGGTTAAGTGTCCAACTCTTGATCTCAGCTCAGGTCTTGATCTTGGGGTTGTGAGTTCAAACCCCACATTGGGCTCCACGTTGGGTGTGGAGCCTACTTAAAATTTATATATAACATATATACTCTTGTTTTCTTGGATTTAATAAATCCCTTCAGAAAGTCATACCAAAGTCACATCAAAGTTATATTTATTGCTTTAAAAAATGTTTACCAAAAAAAACTGTTCATTGTAGAAAAATCATAAAACATTAACAATCAAAAAACCTCATCACCTAAATATGATCACTATTACTATCTTAATTGCATTGTGTTCTACACACATGCATTGTATATATAATAGATACTCTAAACATTTATCACACATGTTGACAAATGTATGCTTGTACTGTGTTTTGTTTGCTACTTGCTTTTAAAATTTTGTTTTTTCACATAGCTCAATGTTAGTATCAGTCTAACACAAATCATCTTAAGAGTGAAAAGAATATATGTATGTTCCAAGAACCATTTAATCATTAACTTAAGCAAGTTTCATTTTTTTAAAAGACTCTAAACATACCTGCCAGTAATATATATATTCTTAGGTTAATTTTTTAGATCAACAGGAGAGACCTTATTTTTTAAAGTTTTTATTTTTTTATTATTTTTTAAAGATTTTACTTATTTATTTGAGATCTCTCAAATTAATCAAATAATCTCAAGCAAGAGAGAGAGAGAGAGAGAGCATGCAAGTGGAGAGAGGAGTGGAGGGGGAGGGAGAGGAAGGAGAGGAAAGAATATCAAGCTGACTCTGCACTGAGCATGGAGCCTGTCATGGGGCTCAATCCCAGGACCCTGAGATCATGACCTGAGCCAAAATGAAGAGTCAGATGCTTAGCCAACTGAGCCACCCAGGTTCACCTTTTTTTAAATTTTGTAAACCTACTTGAGAATTTTGGTAGATACTGCTAAATTGCCCTTCAGAAAACATCCTCTTTTTTACCAGCATACATATATTCTCATTTTACTACACCACCTCCCAAACTGGGTATTTTATTATTGCTATTTTTTTAAGCAATTTGATAGATGAAAATTAGGTCTTTTTCTTATCGAAATTTACATCTTTGTTCACTAATACAGATAGGTGCGTGTTTCCTGTACCAACAGTCCATTTATCCTCCTCTGGGAATTAATTTTCACCTTATTTGCCCCATTTTCTTATGGTATGCTTACATAACTTTCTCTAAATCATCTTACACAATCTTTATTCCTTATCAGTTAAGAATATTTACCCACTGCCTGTTGTCTCTGTGGCCAATTGCTCAACTCAGCTTTTCCTTTTTTAATTTTAATTATGTTTTTTTAATAATACGTACCTTAAATTTTGTATATTTATATATACGATATGTTCCCTTATCTGTAAATGTGTTATGTCTGCTTTAGGAAGACATGCCAAAGTAGGACACATATACAGCAATTTTCCCAGCCTATTTCGTGTATTATTGATCTTTCAATCTATGCCATCTGGTATTGATTCAGCTGTAGGACAGATATAACTAAATATTTCCTATATTAATAAAGTAGTCTTAAACTTTTAAAAACACACTAAGTCATAAGAGTGAGGCATGGAGATCTCTACCAGGAAACACATCACTTTACATTTTAGTCTGTGTCATAATTGGTAACACTGCTTCCTGTAACAAATACCACTTTTTCTCCTTGCATGAAAAACACGTAAATACAATGCCTTTCAATCTTACCATTTACCCCAAACTTGTAAATGTGTTTGGCCTTGCTTTTCCTAGAGAGGAAATTAAATATTACTGTTGTGAGTTTGATCATCATCAATATTTTCTGGTGTATAATCTCAGAGTGCTACTGAACTTGGTGCATTTTACATTCATAATTAAATATCTATATACTTTTCCCCCCTTAGGGTCCACCAAATTTAGTTTATGGAGGTCCTATGACAAGCGTACTTGTATATTGCAAAACTGGGAATGTGCACTATCGAGGACAGAATGTAAATTGTGTATGCAAGAGGCAGACGGCACACCAAAGTAGGCTCCAGACAAGAAAGGATAATAAAACTGAACTGTGAAATCTGATCGCTGTGGCAGAGGAGTAAAGATCCTACTAATCTAAACATGCTGGAGAGAGAGCAAAAATCCCCTATGAGAAACGAACCAGGTGTTTTAGAATACAGTGTCTCAGTGGATAATTTACTAAAGAAACTGAGGACGTACATGGTGAGAGTGTGGCGCAGAGGACCAGATATAAATGCACATTTTCTGAAGTGAGTAACACGCTGGAGTTTAGTTTGAGTGAGTGTGGTGGCCCTGGACCCTTCATCTTTGTGCCTCGGTGCTCACGTGCTTGTGGAAGGAATAAAAGTACAAAGGAAAGAATACAAGTAAGTATCAAAATGAAAACTCTGATGACTAGGTTAATAACATAGTAGTGGTGACTCAACTTTTAGGGTCAAGCTGATGTTGGAGTGATTATTTTTTATATGTTTCCTACCATTCTACTTTGCCACAGCACAACTACCAAATCTAGCAACAGAGATGAACAGTTAATAAACACTAATGTATTAGTTAATATATGCAAGTAACATGTAGATGGACATCTGGACTATGTATTGCACTCAGAAGTGCACATCATTACAACAGGAAGGTGTTTTGGTTTTCTATTGATGAGTAACAAATTACTACAAACTTACTGGCTTCAAACAACACCCACTTGTATCTCAGTTATGTGAGTCAGAAGTTCGGGTTGAACGGGTTCTCTCCTCAGGGTCTCACAAGGCCAACATCAAGGAGGCAGGTGGACTGGGGCTCATCTGGAGCATGCGGGTCCCTTTCGAGCACATTCAGGTTGTTGGTAGAACTCAGTCTCTGGGATTGTAGGACTGAGGCTCCTCCTTTCTTCCTGGTTCTCAACCGGGCAACATTCTCAGCTCCCAAAGCCCACCCACCATGCTCAGCCACCTGGTCTTCTCTACAACAGGTCAGCATGCTTCTTTAAGGCTGTAGGAGTATTTGTTACAGCTTAGAATGCCTCTAACTTCTTCCATCCCTGACCTTCCACCTTCTTTTAAAAGGGCTTAAAGACTATTACCAATATTCTTTTATGTATAGTCAAACCCACTAGGATAGTCTCCCTTTTGATTAATTCAGAACCAACTGATTAGGGACTGTAACTACTTATGCAAAATACTTGTTGCCACAAAATATATAGAGAGAGATAACATGACATCACAAAATATAACATGACATCCCATGATACAGATCCTGCACACAAGGGGAGGCGTATTTACAAGGCCTGTACAGCAGGAGGTGGAAATATTGGAGTCATCACAAAATTCTGCCCATCACAGCCCACCCACTGACCCCCAGTGCTCCACTTTCTTCATGGATGCAAAATAGATTCTCCCTTTCTGATACTCCCAGGAGTATCATTGCAATGCAGCACCAAAGTCCCAAAACCTCACATCCAAACCATCTAAATGTGGTGCAGAAGAGGCTCCTGGGGGCTGTCCTTGAACTGCAGCCCCAGCGTCCGTTTCCCCTCCACCCATGGACCCAGGGATCCAAAGAGACAAGCCACCTACCCCAGCACTCCAGCACACAGTGGTGGGAGAGGCAGAGCATAATGGACATAGAGATTCTGGTTGGAAAAAGGGAGAATGGAGAGTAAATAGTAATAGTTTTAAAGTTCAACAGGATAAATGCTGGATTTCTCTGGACTATGTCTGCAGTTCTAGGAAAAGCCCTCTGCTGGTGTGAGCTTCAACTTCCAGGCTCTTGGTGCTGCTCTTGGAGTGATTCTTCCTTTCTTCGAAAGGTGACACACGTTTGCAGTTGAATAATTTTATCCGATGGCTTCCTGCCACAAGAATTTTGGGGTTCTGATGGTATCTTCCCATTGGTACTCCACCCCTTTCAGTCCAAACTGGAAGTGTTTCTGCTAAAATGATTTCCTCAAGAACCCTGTGGCCCTTGCTTGAAATTCACTGGGTTTTACCCTCGGACAAATGCTTACCCAAACTGTCTCAGAGACAATCCTGTGTCTCTCCTTGTCTCCTGCTGAGGTGGCTGAGGGTCATGGCCCTTGTCCTCCTGGATGCCGTTTTGTTTGACCGGAAGATCCATGAGGCACACCTTTCACCTCTGGAAGTTGTTGGTAGCAGAAATAACTTCCTTGTAGTCGTATGACTGAGGTTCCCATTTTCTTGCGAGTTGTTGGCCAGGGATGCACTGAGCTCCCTGAGTCTGCCCCTCTAACAGGCAGGCAGTTCACAACATACCCGTCTGCATTCTTCCTGCAGGTCAGCAGTTCATGCTTCACCTTATTTCAGAGAGCTCACCTGATTACTCAGGTCTGCCCAAGATAATCTCCCTTTTGGTGAACTCTAAGTCAATTGATTAAGAGCCTTATTTCCATCTGCAAAATAACTTTTGCCACAGAATACAACTGAATCACTGAATGATATCCCAAGGTATTCACGGGTTCTGCCTACCTCAAAGGGAAAGGGATGTGAGCAGCTTCTACACCAAGAGGTGGGACTCTTTTGGTTCATCTCAAAATTCTGCCTTCCACAGAATGCTTCAACTCAATTTTCCTTCTAATTTAGATGCTATTGTATGTATGTATTCATTGTAAATAAATCTATAGTTTATAACTGATATAGTCTTTGCCACAAATTAATACAAAATTAAATTTCTCATTTTAGCAAATTATTGTAAACAACATGCTACAACCTTAAAATGGATGGTTTGTTTTTCACCCCTTTTTACGTGTCTGGTTTTTTTTTCAAAGATTTTTTTTTTTTTTTTATTTGTCAGAGAGAGAGAGAGAGCCCAAGCAGGGGGAGCTGCAGGCAGAGGGAGAAGCAGGCTCCCCGCTGAGCAAGGAGCCCGATGCGGGACTTGATCCCAGGACCCCAGGATCATGACCTGAGCCAAAGGCAGCCATTTAACCAAACTGAGCCGCCCAGGCATCCCTTTATGTGTCTGTTTTTAACATAAATATGCTATTCGTTAAATAAGTATTAAGTGATTAAGATTTTATTGTGCAAAACCTCTAAATGAAAGAAGAGCAGCTAAAGACAGAATTTCAGAAGTCAAAACTAGATATTACTTATTTATTCATCCATTCTAGTTTTTGCAAATGTATGTCACACAGAAAAAGCTCAAAAAGTTTGGCAGGCAGCTCAATTTGAACACATTTCACTAATATTTCCATTATGTATATTATACAGTTCCATCATAATTGGTTACGAATTTTCATATATTAAGTATGTTTAATATTGAAATTATACTAACTATAATCAAATTTCTAAAAAATTGAGTGATTCTTTAGAGCAAAATCAATGACTTATAAAAAGTGATTCAGGGGCTCCTGGTGGCACAGTCAGTTAAGCAACCGACTCTTGATTTCAGCTCAGGTCATGATCTCATAGTCGTGGAATCGAGCCCCACATCAGGCTCCATGTTCAGCAGGGAGTCTGCTTGAGATTCTCTCTCTCCTCTCCCTCTACATATTCTTTCCCTTTTCTGTAATTTATTCAGATACATATGCAAAAATATGATGATTTGAAAATATATTTCTATTTGCTTCCATTGGTCTCCAGATGAGTTTCATGTACTGTATGATCATAGCATGTTCATGTACTGTGTGATCATAGCATGTTCGTATAACATGTAGACATAAGGTGCAACAGATAGGACAGAAGGATCAAATTTCAGTTTGTAAAGCATATAAACCCGTGCTGACATATCTGAGCTATATGAGTGATGTATAAGTGCTACCTATTGTTATCACCATCTTTATCATCATCGCCTTTAGAAAATGGGAACTCTGTCCATTCCTTACAAGTGACAAAGTTATCCACAAGAGAACTTAGGAGCTTAGAAGTCTGGTCTTTAATCCTTGCCACAGTAGTGTTCAATCACTAAGCATGGAGTTGAGGGTGTGCAGGGAAATTCAGTTAACTTCCTGGATCTTTTCTTATTCTGTTTCAATTCTCAAAATGTTTGGGACTGAAATAGATGGTCCCTAAGCTGTCCTTTAACACCTAAAAATATGACAAACATAAAGCAGAATCAGACCTATAAATACAAAGAATAAATGGATAGGGAGGGGGTGGGGGCTGGGCAAAATGGGCGAAGAGGGTGGGAGATACAGGTTTCCAGTTATGGAATGAATACATCACGGAATAAGGGGCACAGCATAAGGAATATAGTCAGTGATACTATAACAGGGATGTAATGGGACAGATGGCAGCTGCACTTGTGAACAAAGCATCATGGGTAAGCTTATCAAATCACTAAGTTGTACACCTGAAACTAATGTAACATTGGGTGTCAATTTTACTCAAAAATTACATCATATGGTCCCAATACAAGACCTTTTGATAGCTGTTAGAATATTATTGAATATGCTATAAGCACTTCTCAACACTGGGCTGGGGATATTACCTAATAAATGTTGAGAACCAAGAAAAATATCAAGGAACCAAAAAAAACAGCAAGGTGGTTCCTTCTTACTTGAGTAAGACAAAGCTGGTCATTGATTTTACACTTCTAATCTTTACTCCATATGTGTGTGGGTGTGTATTGAGTAAGATTAGAGAAATATACATTAAATATGAATATTATATACGTATTATATAATTATATTATACATAAACTACATATACATATATTATATATATATATATGTATTTTAAAGATTTTATTTATTTATTTGACAGAGAGAGACAAAGCGAGAGAAGAAACACAAGGCGGGGGAGTGGGAGAGGGAGAAGCAGACTTCTCGCTGAGCAGGGAGCCCGATGTGGGGCTCAATCCCAGGACCCTGGGATCACGACCCGAGCCGAAGGCAGATGCTTAACAACGAAGCCACCCAGGTGCCCCAGTATATAATATATATTATATAAACTTTATAGCTATCATCATCAAGAAAAACAAAAATGTAATGAAAAATACTCTCTTAGCCACCAGTATCGAATAAAACAATACCATTTGGGGAACTTGAAACTCCCTAAATAGAATTCCTTTATTTCTTCATTAAGAGCCCTTAAAATGACATAACCACTCATTTCTGAGTAGTAGCACTGATTGAAGTTCAGTTCTTGTTGTTTTGGAATTATCATCTCATATCTGGGATACTTTGATTTCAATACAGAAAGACTTAGTCCATCCCCACATACTTCATCACACAATGACTTTGATTTTATGCATAGATAATGGTAGATTCCACCCAGTTTTAGCTCCCCCCAAAAGCAAGAAAAAGCAGAATGTCAAAAAGCTACATAGGCAACATGACATAGCAGATAAATTTGTTCTAATTGAAGCTTATTGTAAAATTTATGAGATAATCACAGAGAACGTTATAGTAATACTTATCATTGAAATGAGAGTGATAATCCATCTCATTCCGCAGGAACATAAAGGATGGGGGTGATTTCCTCCTACGGAGGAAGAATGCCATGTTTTTTTCTGAATTCAACATTGAAAAGTCCACCCACTTGAAGGACTTCTAGAGATCCTTTATGTATATGCATGAAAACTCTATCTTTTAGCTCAGATAGAAATATTTCTAATGGCATTTGCACAGTATGATATAATTCACCATTTCTTGCATAAGCAGAATTTTAAAAAGACTCATAGAGCACTGGGTATTATACGCAAACAATGAATCATGGAATACTACCTCAATAACTAATGATATAATGTATGGTGATTAACATAATAAAATAAAATTTAAAAATAAACAAACAAACAAACAAATAAATAAATAAATAAAAAGACTCCTAGAACTCAATCACTGTTAGAGTTGAATGGGACCTTCAAAGTTTACCAGTCCTTTCTGTATAAAACACAGACATTGCCTCCACCATCCACGCCACTTGATGATCCATTTTCAGACTGACCACTCTCCATCCAGAGCCTATATCCTCTATGGGGCATCCATTCATTTTTGGAAAATCACAGTTCCTATGAGCTGGACATGTTTTTTCCTAAATTTCACTCAGATATTTCCCTATAATTTAACAAACAAATCTCAGCTTTCAGACATTAATCCATATCACCAACTAAGTCTAAGGTAGTTATCACATTTTGAACAACAACAACAAAATCCCTAAGATAAACACTTCTCCTTTGGCCTGGTCTCATGTCTTTAGTTGCTTCTGCATCCTGCTCAGCCTTTTCCAGTTGATTTCTCTCCTTCTCATTCATAAAACCCAGGAAAGAACAGATTATGTAATCTGCAGTTTGACCAGTGTAGCTTCCCACGACACTATCTCCTTTGAGTTGTTTATTTCACTTTCCTTAATATCATTTAATACTGCTAAGATATTTTTTGTCAATTATTTAAAAAAAAGTACTGGTGCATACTGAGTTTGAATGAAATGAAACTTCAGGAAGTCCTAGGAGTCAGGGTTCTTCTATACTACTGTTGTTTTAGTTGATATTTGAAACCTAAGGATATATAATTTCATTTTCTCCCTATTACCTTTTACGGTACAGTTTTGATAAAAATTGAAGACTTTTGTGATATTTTTAAAAACCTGATAATATTCTCTAACATATAAGCTAGCCCTTCTATATGTGTAGCATTTAAATTAGACAGGAGTTCTCAACATATTATCACCCAAGACTGATAAGAATATGGAATAAGCACCTTTAACCTCCCACCAAAGTCAAGAGCTATCATCCACTGTGGAGCAATCAGCAGTGAGGACATGAAATGTGCTATCTCGTAGCCTGGATTTCTTCCTACTCTAAGTCAAGAAAACGACAAGAGTTTTTTTTTGTGTTTTTTTTTTTGGCCCAATACCTTGCTGAAATAAAGATGCACTACCTCTATCATTTTGATCAACTACCGAAATGAGGACAGGATGGCGACATGCTGCTTAAATCTGCAATAACACTGGGCGCGATAATGCGCTCCTTGATGGTATCAAGATTTAGAAAGGCTGAGTGACGTTTGGTACTTCTGGTGTCCTAGAACTCTCCAACTGGGTAATTAGAGAGGAATTTCAAGCCAAAACTCTTCACTATATAAAAGAATTGTTCAGTATATTTAATAGTTATGAACTGAAAAAAATACTGCATGCTGTGCCTATCACTGAGACATCCTGGAGGTTTCGAACGCATTTTTTTTTCTAATTAATAAATATATAGTTTCAAAATACAAGGTGCTGATTTCTTAAAACTGAATTTTTCAGGATTTTTTTTTCATTTGTATAAAATTATTAAACATGAGCTATTCAGGGTTTCTAAAGAACATTCCAAATATATCTATTAATATGACTCATTATTTGTTAGAACATAATTTTCTAAAATTGCTGTGCTTTGCACATAACTCTGGATATCACCCATTGTACCATTTTAAATATTTTCTGAAACTTTTTCTATTTACTCTCTTCCCAAGCAATTCTTTCTCTTTGCCTACTTTAATTGGAACTCTATTGTCTCAGACCTATTTGCAATAAATGGGACTGCAAGAGAAGCTTACTAAAGAGAACCTAAAAATATTTTTATGCAGGTTTTTAAGATTTAAACTCAAACTTCATCAGAAGCTGCTCAAGTTCCATATGCTTCGTAAGAGCTAAACCAAAGACAAAATCATCATTTCACGGTTGAACGGTGAGCTGTCTTAAACAAGGCTATGATGTCTGTGCCGAAACAGGTCATCAAAATGGGATATGTAACTCTCTCCTGTCACTGGGCCAAAATGAAGGAAAGGGAATCTCAGTGACCTTAAGAGCTAGTTAGACACGCCCTAGTATGCTCACACTGCATGGAGAAACACCACTAGCAGCTGATGGGACCTGCAGCCTAGGACCTACGTGAAGGACAGTCAAGTGCAGAGAATCTTACGTTCTTGAAAGGACGTGAAGAGCATCTGAAATCGGCTGTTCCGACTGCCCTCGTCGGCCCACATGCGGATGACGCCAAGACCTGTGCGGAGCATGACGTCATTGGCCACGGTGCTGCAGAACTTTGCCTTCAGGTCCCCCACCGAGCCGCTGCCATCATACACAGCCACAAAGTTCCTTTTGCATTCGTTTGAATTCTGCATCTCATAGTCCAAGAAGCGTAAGTAGATCTGTAACATAACAACAAAGATAGTGTAATCTCCTCAAATCAAAACATGAGAGTAGTTCAGCAGATACCAGGCATTCTCTTTAGTTTCACAAGACAGTCTTGATCGCAGGCAAACTTAGGATGTTTCCCCCGTGGGGAGCAGGAGGGTAAGATGTACAACTAAGATCAAACCGTGTCTGGTATTTTTTTTTTCAAATGTTATTTTCCTTTCTTTAGGTACATAAAGGTATGTTAATAAATAATCTGTATTACTACTAAAGGAAAACAGAAATGGTATCAAAAGATAGTCTCTGGGGGCGCCTGGGTGGCTCAGTTGGTTAAGCGACTGCCTTTGGCTCGGGTCATGATCCTGGAGTCCCAGGGTCGAGTCCCGCATCGGGCTCCCTGCTCGGCAGGGAGTCTGCTTCTCCCTCTGACCTTCCTCCCTCTCATGCTCTCTGTCTCTCATTCTCTCTGTCTCAAATAAATAAATAAAATCTTAAAAAAAAAAAAAAAAGATAGTCTCTGATTTCACTTTGTTTAAATCATTTCACAGAACCACACTGTTTCATTTTTGAAGTAGAGCACATTAAAAATAATAAAATAAAAAAGAGAGCTAATCTTTGATTATTCTTGCCACAACACAGAGTCAAGCCATTTAGTGAAGTCCACATAAATAAAAATTAAATTAACATTTAATGAGTAGAAATGCCCTGTGCAACCTACTCTATAGATTATTTTTAAATACTCCTGACTACTCTATAAAGTTCTATTGTCCTATTCAGATGATGAAACAGAGACTCGGGTGGTATAAACCGGAGATCAGACAGGGTCTCTCTAACTCCCTAGGCTATGACCCTTCCACAATATAACACTGCCATAGACATGCTGTTTTATGATCAACAGATTTTATTTGACTCTGTTCCAATGTACATTATAAAATCACAAGCAATTAATTCAGCCAAAGATAGTTTTGAAAAGAAGTCATCTGTCCATTCAACCATTGGTTCAACATTACTACATCTTGGCCTCTGACTTTGTCCCAGACACTATTGAAGGCACAGGGAAACACCAGTGCACAAAAGAATGAGGCTCGGTGTTGACAATATGTGTCCATTAAACCACGACACATGGACACAATGTCATACCGACAAAAGTGATATAAAGAAAAAAAAAATCTGTGCACTATGAGAGGGATATCTGGTATGGCTCTGAAATAAAGAAGGCATCCTTCACAAATATCTACTAAGTGTTTTATGTTTTCTAACATGAAAGGCTATGGGCTATTTCCTCTCATACACCCTTCTATTATTAATGTAACATGGGCATAAACTGAAGACATGTGTTCACCTAAAAATCCATCTCTTTCAACTCGACATTCATTTTTGCTTATTTATTCATAAACTATGAATCCCATAAAACAAAAATTTCTCGGGTTCAGTTTGTCTGCCTTAAATTTAGAAGTTTCATTCTTTGAAAATAAAAGAAATTTCTCTTTTGCCCTCAATGTTCTTACTGAATGGGGCAGTGATCCTTGTTCATTTGACCTTCAAAATAGTTGTTTCCATCTCTGCTGACAGGTTTGTGATATTTCAACAGTCTCCTACCCGGCCTGGATCTGTCCAAGGTTCTAATTTTCCAGTCCACTCCCAAAGCCCAGCTACATCAAAGTTTTATTTCTAAAAAACAAATTTAATAATCATACTACAATCTTTTAACTGGTTCCACTGTAACCATTCCAAATGGTTACAATAAAAAAAGTTTATAAACAATGAACTGGCAAATTTTTCTTCTTATGGCTGAACATTTCATACTTATTTTACAAAATGCCATCCTTTATGCACAGGACATTAGTTATACGTGAGTAACCATTCCTTCTTCTCTGCCTACTAAGCTCTTCCTGTTTTTTCAAGGTTCAGTTCAATTGTTACACACCCAGTGCAGAATATTCACTACCCCCACTCCCCAACCTTGGCAGAATTATTCTCTGCATCCTCTATGCTAAAATATTATTTTGAACATATTTTAAGCTTTAGTTGTGGGTTCCACAAAATTTTTACTACACCGTGTGTTCCTAAAAAGCTAGGGCAGTGGCATACACTTTTGTATTTGAGGCATTAAACCGTGTGTTGTATATACTAGGCATTCCATCAGGGTTTGTCAGGGGTTGTACCTGTGAATGACTGACTGACTGGAGAATTCTATTTTGTTATTGATTTCATTTGTTTACTACCAATCGACTATTGATTGGGCCCCTATATGCCAGACTGTTTTAAGTGCTATAAATAATAATTATGTAGAATAATTGGCATTTTATTATTTGCAGTAGGAAATCAAATACAAAAATTTCCCAAACAAGGTATTTCTACTCTAACTCTGAACTGTCAGAGAACCACAAGACATTCTGCTGCAGACTTTGTAAGAAAGAACAGGCTAAAAATAAAGTATTGAGTCCAAAGTCAGGAAATGCTCATATAACCTTGAGGAAGAACAACAGAGAAATAGGGAGAAATGGGCAAAAACTGAGAAACAGTGGAAAGCACTTGAGTTTTATGATGCTTTGCTTGGTGAGGTTTTCATACAATGGCAATCTGTAACATTGCAGTCGGAGCTATTCTAAAATTTCCCAACACTTTGATGCTAACTTTAACTGCATTACTACAGACATAAAACATATGCCCTAAGACTAAGAAAGTCTGCATGCTCCTCACTCCCAGGTTATGTTCTACTTTATTTTATCAGAAGTTCAACTATCACTCACGTTATTCATCTGGGATTCACTCTTCTCAACCAAATATTACGTTCCTGAAAACTATCCAGGAAATCCCAAAATGTCCCCTTTAAGAAGGCATATCTGAAAATGTTAAACCTTCCAAGTTTGCACTAACTAGTTTGTTTTTCAAATTTTCACACGGATTTGTAAAAAGAGATCGGGGCCTTTCAGATGACCTTTACCAGGAAGCTGGAGCAAAAGAAACAAAACAGCTTGCTCAAGGGATGGAAGCAATCAACGTGGGAGCCTTAAATAGGATTAAAATACCTAACTTTTGTTTTAAAGCTCTTTTCACTACACTGCATCACCCAATCCTGACTACAAGTAAACAGATTGAAAGCACTATAAAAATACAAATACTTACAAAATCTGGGTATTCTTATTAGGTAATCTAAATTTGTTAAATGCAACAAAAATCAAGTATATATTTATATTCTCAAATACCATACAATCAACCCAACAAAGTTATTAGCCCTCAAAAGAATATGCAATTACAGTTGTAAATATACATAGTTACCAGCAGGAGAAAACCTTGAGTAGGGTACATAAAAAGTCCTTTGGAGTCAAATCTAAAGTAACCCCTCCCTCCAGTGTCCTTCCAAAGCTACAAAAACCAAATACTCTGCCCACACAGAGAAACAAGTAATCATTTGACTAATTGAAGAAAGAAAGATATTTGAGAGCCTGATGTTTCCAGGTTGAGTGAGTCAGTGGCCTAATGTGCCTGCCCACTTAGAAAGCCAGCTTAAAATGCTAATTTATTATCTGCATCCCATACTGGCAATAACTTAAGACATTGTGCTAACACATGATTTCACTCCAATCTCTCAACAACAATAGACACTTGTGATAACCATTTTAAAATGAAAAAGGCTGAGATTGGGAAAAACTAAGTAACTTTTTCAAGATGACCCAGGCCCTTAGGTGACAGATCAGTATTGAACTCAGATCCACCAGCCGGTTTGCTCCCTCGTACAGCACTGTGCAGACTCCTATAATTTTTTTTTTTTTTAATTCTGACAGACTTATATTCCAGAAAGAAAGTTATAATCTTAAGAAAAACAAACTGCAACAAAATAAATGAATAAGCCAGCAAAAAGTCAAACTGTTTTGATTTTCCTAGAGGGGCGAGGAAACATGTTGACAATCCAGATAAAAATGAGATTCGTGGAAAATCAATGTGTCCCTCTGAAATAAACCGGTGTCTTAAATTTTCTTAGAAAGAAGTTTGTTTTATGGAAGAGCACTGCTATAGTTAGAAAGGCAATTTGCATATTCAGCCCATGGTTTCTCATTTGACAGCTCCAGAGAGTGTCCACATTTTCCATACGGGGTGACTGATTGGTATTCTCACATGAAGTTCAATGACAGCAGTCTAAGCACCTTCTATATTTAAAGGCCATTCTTAGTAGACAGGACACTATTTATAGAGGAAGTGAACAATTAGTCACTAGATTTTATATATTCCACTTCTGAGGCATTCTATTATTTTTTTAACTTCATTTTTAAAAAATCATTTAAGTAAAGAAATAAAATATGCCAGTGGATATTAGGTTTACTGGGTGCAGAGCTGTTGGTGCAAAAACCAACTGTTATTGGCCGGAAAAGGGATCAAGCTTCCCCACACTGTCTCTAGGATACATCATATAAAAGCCTTCCTTATATTAGGATTTAAATGATATCTGGCACAGCTTAAATCTTGTGCCATAAGATCACCAAGGGGGAAACACCACATGACATGGGTTTTATTTAAGGTGGAAAACTGCAGAAAGCTCTTTAGTCTCTCTGCTGAGAAAAAGGGAAAATGATAAACAGAATCATATATAACTCCAGTAAAATAGTCAGATTACAATCTCCTCTCAGTGAATCATTTTGATGCATTCTTCTTTCTAATCAATCACAGAGTTTGAGCTGACAAAATGATTTATTGAATAGGCCCAGAGATGCTTCAGAACACATAAGCAATTTCTAGTAATATCTGTCTTCCAAATCACACTCATATGGAGAGCAGAATCCCTTTTGAGTACTTAAAGTAAGTAAATCTTGTTAACAATTTACTAAGCAATATATTTACAAACAAACATTTAATACCAACCTTTCAGCCTGGTCCCTCCCCTCGTGTCACAATGAGATGCAGAAAACAGACATTGTTTGGAGCAATTATTTAAGACTTGCCAGAACAGTTTTCTCCATGAAAGTACAAATTAAATACATACCACCGCTTTAGATACGCTGTCCGTGGTTTCAGTACTTTCTACTTTGATAAATAAGGCCACATTCTAAAAAGCATGTAGCCCAGAACTTCATGCTTGCTGTTTGATTTGTGACTGGACCTGCCAGGCCTTATAATTTTAGGTATGATATCCCATGAACCTGGAGGCTAGTAGCAGCATCCCCTTTATTCAGAGGAGAAAACCACAACATCATACTCTTTTCTAAAATGTTGAAATGACACCCTATAACAAATCCTGATGGGAATATTAAAATGATTTTCTGGCATGCATAAGCAAGTATCAAAACACTCCATCT
This sequence comes from Mirounga angustirostris, assembly GCF_029215605.1. Classification (NCBI taxonomy): domain Eukaryota; kingdom Metazoa; phylum Chordata; class Mammalia; order Carnivora; family Phocidae; genus Mirounga; species Mirounga angustirostris. The sequence continues at coordinate 5,664,444 of NW_026991722.1, read as the reverse complement.
CCAAAATCTGATCATACAAAACTGAGATTTCAGTTAAAAACAAAGTTGGATCATGAGATGTTTATTGGTGGTTATCTAGCCAGTTAAAATTTCCATTTTGTTTACCCAATTTTTATTTTCATTTTTGGAGATAATAAAGGCAGACTCAGTCTTTAGAACCCTAAAACTTATCATTGTAATGGAATACAGTTACTATCCTTCATCTGCTGTGTTAGTTTTCTCCTTGCTCCATAACAAGTTCCCAGAAATAGAGCAGCTTTAAACAAGACCCATTCAGTATCTCCGAGTTCTGTAGGGTAGAAGTAACTGTGGGCTGGATTATATTCTCTGGCAATTCTATTGAATGGCAATTCTAGGATCAAGGTCCCTGTTTTCTTGATGCCCATTTACCAGGGATCACTTTTGGCTCCTAGAAAACGTTCTTAGTTCCTCTGACTTCCCCTTTTGCCTACAGCCAGAGAAAATCCAGCTTTTAAGGGGCTCATGTGATGAGAATAGACTCACCTGGATAAATTCTCTTTTAATTAACCCAGAGCCAACTGATTGGTAACCTTAACTGCATCAGCAAAATCCCCTTTGCCAGGTAATTTAACATAACCAGGTATGTGATATTTTATATTCACAGTCTCACTGATTGGGCTGGAAATCTTGGGTGTCATCTTTAAGATTCTGCCTATAATTAAGTTCATCATACAATTTACTTTAAAACAACTTCATGAGGGGCGCCTGGGTGGCTCAGTCGTTAAGCGTCTGCCTTTTACTCAGGTCATGATCCCAGGATCCTGGGATCGAGCCCCACGTTGGGCTCCCTGCTCGGCGGGAAGCCTGCTTCTCCCTCTCCCCCTCCCCCTGCTTGTGTTCCTCTCGCTGTGTCTCTCTGTCAAATAAATAAAATCTTTAAAAAATACAAAATAAAAAAAATAAAACAACTTCACGATAAAATATTGACTTACTATATTTGTCAAGTTTTCCCTGTTTATTTAATACTAATATTATTCAAAACATTTTTGAATCAAGTAACAGCACATTAAAAATTAATGTGAAGTTTTAAATGATGGGTAATTACTAAAAGCTAGAGTTTTATTGTCCCAACACCTTAATCATTAAGTTAATCATCTTCATGTGTGTACTTTTATAAGTCTTTGACTTATCTCTTTTCCTATCTCAACAAATTTGACAATTTCCTCAAATAGTGTGGTTTTGTGACATCACACTGGACTGGGAGTCAGGAGATGGAAATCTGGCCTTAGCTCTGTACCAACAGACCAAATACTTGGGCAGTCACTTATCATAGACTCATCAAGTTTTGGTCTTGAGGGGAGTTTCATCTTACCTATGCCGAAGAATTACTGACTTAAATTATTGTACCAAATCTCTGCCAAACTTTATTTGGATTCCTCCTATGGAATCTTATTTGATTTTTGGGCAGCTCCATTATTAAAACAAAAGCCAAACCTTCTTTATATCGAATCAAAAGCTATGTTTTTTCTAGTTTCAAGCATTTGAATAAATTCTAGTACTTGAAACCATGCAGATTAAGCCTTATCATTCTTTCCTGTCATATGACAGTCCTTCCAATGTCTGAGGATTGCCACCATGTCCATTTTTCTAGATATACATAAGTTTGTTTTTTACTCCATGAGTTTTAACTGAATGGCAGACATTTTGCTTGGTGCTGAGTACCTAGAGATACATAAGCCCCAGCTTTCACAGAATTAACATTCAAATAGTTACCATGATTTGATCACCCAACATTCTTTTCTGTTGGTTCTCTTCTGTACCAGATCCAGGACAAGACACCATAACACCCTTCCACCATCCTCGCTCTAGAGTCTATACAAAGGGATCTCTATAGTCCATTGCTAGCCCGTATAAGACTTCATTATCATGTCTCAGCTTATTCATCTGTTAAATGAGCTAATCAGGGACAGATTTCCAATGTTCTCTCTGGCTCTGGTATGCCAAAGCCTATGAAATCTGGACTAATCACATTCTAATTAAAGGTGATCATCTGTATGGCTGTTTTCTATTTGTCAAAAAGCCTGAGAAGCAATATATACTTGACATAAATTTTAATAGAACTCCAGGAAACTTTTTATTACCTGCACTGTGCAACGTTTCAATTCCCAGTTATCATTCAAATATTCACCACGAGCCCCTTCGAGTTTAACTTGGGCTTTGATAGTCTATTCTCATAAGCTGCTAGGAACTCCACAAAAATAGAAAGCTCACATAGGCAGTCGTATCCAGTTCTTGCTTTTCTCCACAGTTATTCAAAGCCACTTCCTATCCTCTAACCTTTAATTTAACAGAGAAAGCTTGTCACAATAGAGTCATCTTTGTCCAGCTCTGCAGGCGGCTTCCCCTTTGGGTCACAGAATGCCAAATTCTGTAACAGACAGGTACACTGGATATTGTTGCTCTGGAATTGTACAAAAGACAGCCTATTTACCAGCTGGGGAAAAAAAAAAACGACGTGTGTTTACGCTCCCATAAAAACCTTCTCTTTATCACTGCTGTGAAAGATGCTGCTTACAGCAATGAGGTGGGGCTCAAATGTTTCCAGCTGGAGAATTTTTTTCTAATCTTTCATTCATAGAGTTTAAGAAAAATGAATAGCACTTGCCTGTGAACCCACAGATTACGTAAGAGAGAATAATAAACTGCAATCTAGCTTCTTTATAATCCAAGGAGTGCGTAGGCTTTTATGTCACGAACAGGCTTTGATTTTTTTTTTTAAAGGAGGAATCACTTGGTCTCTCTTGATAATACAATAAAAGTTTTCAAAGATTTGCACAGATGCAAAGATGCCCGCCAGGGGCAAAGCTGGAAGACAGAGCATGGCTCTGAATGCCTGTGACTGCAAGTCTGGGCAAAGCGTGCCGCACTTCCAAATTGTATGCAGACCCAGAGACAGATTCCTGGGAAAATCAAGTGAGGAAAGCTAACACACTTCCTGAAATACGAGCCTCCTCAAAGATGACTCTATTTCCCGCCCCCCCCCCCCCCCCCCCCCGTCCTGAATATCCAGCCACCAAAATCTCCTCTATCGATCTTGAATCTTTCTTTGGTCTGTCTACCATCATAAGCTAGCCTCAACCATGGGGCTCATTGCCACATCTTCCTCCCGAGTCTTCTGCTCGTGGTGTTCATGCCTCTGTCCCTACATCCCAGGGAAAAACTTTTTTTCCAGAATGCAAAGCTGATCACATTTTCCTGCTGCACACTCTTCCATGTATCACTGCTACCAGAATGAATCCAGGTTCTTTAGGTCCCTTTGGCTCAAAGACTCATCATCCACCTCCATACTTTTATTTGCCTCCATGCTTTTATTTGGTCACATTCAATTACATATTTCCTAAAAAAGCTCACTGTTTTCTGATTCTATGACCCTGATGCTATTCCCTCTACCTGGAGAGCCCTTCCCTGGTCTACCTGACACAATGCTGTTTCTCATTAAGATTCAGTGGACACCCTGGCTGAATTTGATTCCACATTTGACTTACCTTCGCAGGTGTATGCGACTTCTCCCTCTCTCTACTACACCTTAGGAATACCTCAGTGATCATGGCTCATTCCTTGGATTATTTGGTTACAAATTTGTCTAAGAATTAAACAGGAAGCGTGAGGACAGGGGCTGGCATGCTTTCTTCATCTCTCCAACATGATGCTTGAGACTTTACAGAGCCACTAAATCTATTGATTAAATAACAAACTGTTTCAACCTCAATAAAGTCAATGACAAACCTAATAAATCAATAAGGCTTGGTTGAAACTATATAACTGAGGAGTGACAATAAAGGAAGGGGGATTAGCAAATAACACTCCCCACCTATGATAGTCACTGACACAAATATCCCCAGTATTTCTTAAAATTTCAATAAGAGGATAAATATGGTTGTTCTAAGGAAGTATTTCCAAAATAGTGGTCTGACTCTGAATCTGACCCATAATATATTTAGTTTAATAGCATGTAAATATACAACCTAAAAAATGTATTGCCAGTATTTATTTAAAAGCCAAGGTGATCAACATAAAATCCTGACTTCTTCCATGTTATGAGAAAATTGGAGGACTTGGTAATGTTAGACCAATACTTTTTCATAACGACAATAAAAAGGAGCTTAAGAGGCAGTGGACACCTGGCTGACTTCTTTGCATGGGCCAGGCTCTCCCGGGTCCTGTTTGCCACTGTCCCCGAGCCTTATCATAAGATATTTTATATGCCAGAGATATGTGCTTTTGCAAGGCCTGGACAATTTCTTCCAAAGATACAACATTAGGTTGAAAAGTGAGCCAACTACAGATACTGACAGGAAGGGCATAAGTGTGATTATACTTAGACCCATAGCTTAGATATAGCATTTCAGTCCATTTTCCTGAGGGTTCGGGGGTGGGGGGAGAGTCACATTAGGGTCTCTTGTCCAGATGATCAAATGATCTCTTCAAACACCCTGTCTATATTATTTACAACATCAAAAGTTTCCTTGGTTGGGGCAAGACAAGTTGCATTTCAAACCAAAATAAAATGATAGCTTGTGATTGCAATCTGAAACCCACTTAGCATGTCCAGTTGGTTCAAAGCAGTGCATGCTCCAGACACTTCCCGAGCTGACTGTTTGCAAATCTGTTTTCACCTTAAGACTGACCTTGGATCGTGGAGGTGCCCGGATGTACCACTTGCAATCCACAGCCTCGCTAGCAGAAGCTTTGCCTTCTTTCATAATTTGTATAGATTCCACAATTCCTTCAGGACCGCCCATCTCAAACTCACATGCTAAATAACAAAATGCCAAACAAACATACAAAAATGGAGCTTGAGTAATAAACCAAAAGTGTATTTCAGAGCAGAAAACAAAGACCTCTGAACATTACTGAGTATCTATTTTACCAACCTGGTAACGGTTTCAAAACTCCAAGGTCCTTAAAGTCGGGATCTTAAAAATCGAGAAAAAGATAATTAGTCTTATTCTGCATTTATTCCTTAAAATGATGGTGAGTAATATGCCATTAAATTGTTCAGGATTCTGCCAAAAAATATATTAAGGGAAATTAAGTGGTTAAATAAAAAACTGTATGATAATGTTACGACGGAAATGTTAATTTATAAAACAGAATTATTACCACAGCGTTTTTATCACTACAAAAGAAGCCATTTTTAAAAACCTTCCAATGCCATTCTTCATCTGGGCATCAAATAAAAATATTACTCATCCCTAAATCCATAATCGGACACTAGATGGTTTTGTAAAATGTATCCATAGGTAAGTCAAGTTTTGAGTATATTTCCATCTATGACATGTATAATCATTTTGTCTGATTTAACAGATTCTGTGAATTGTTGAAACATCATTTTCTTTGCCACTGAAAAACTGAAAGTACAAATTTCAGCTGTGAAACCGAGGGCCTCTTTCCCCCAGCAGAATGCACTACCCTATTTCCAGCAGACCTTTTTCCTTAACTTTTTATTCCATGCTAGCTTCCAAAGTATTCCTCAGTATTGGCGGTGTCCTCTCAACGCCAGCTCCCTCCCTGGCTTTCCCCTCACCCCACCCCAGGTCCAGGTATGTGTCCTTCTCTGCTCACGTACTTGGGGGAAGCTTGATTTATCATGAGCCTCGGAAGTGTCCTGAGTGTTAGAAGCCAAAATGCTGGGCTTGCTTCCACTTCCTGAAACTGACTTTGAGATAGGTATGCAGCCAGTGAAATGTAATGGTTAGCCGGTTGGAAGACTTCTGAGAAAGTTTTCTTCAAAAACAAAAAGAAACAAGACATATATAGTGTTCTGGCTCACACTGTGATCTGATTTGTATGGGGTCCCTTTGGGATTGTGTGCAGTGGTCAGCTTATGATGCTGACAGGTGCTAATGTGAGGAGATGCTAACTCTCAAGGGTGAGCAGAATAGAAACCTGTAGAATGCGAATCCTTACGAACATCACTGGGACACTATATTCAACTACCCTGTAGTCACACTTCCTTCCCCTTTTGCTTTTTGAAACAATGTACGTCCTTATAATTTCAGTTACTTTGAATTGGATTTTCTTTTACTTATGGATAAAGGCATTAATGGTTATGATTTTTCTTGGAGACACCTGGCATCCAATTTAAAAGGTAAATGTGCAACAATTTCTTTTTACTACTAAGGTATTGGCTATAAATTAAAAACCTTATAAAGTTAGAAATATATTGAGAGACACTGCTCAACAAGAGTCTAGGGCTGAAATATGAAAGGTTAGCACTCTCAGGAGGCAATTATTAATGGATATCAAGACTGTGTGTGCGTAGATGTTGGTGTGTATCCAAGTATGCTCCTTTATATGTCTGTGTGCCTGGAGACGCTAAGCCTGTGCCTTCAGGCTGACTGTATCACTGTACTTATTTTCATTACAGTTTTTTTTCCCCTAATTTTCTTAAACAGTAATGCGTACTGATACATTGAAATTGAAAGGCCTGGATCAGCCAGGCTACAATTTAGTTAGGTCAACTATTTAGACTCACTTTATTATAGAACACAATTATAATGTGGTAATATATTGAATCAAGATACAAATCCTTTGTATAATTATTTTTTAAGATTTTATTTATTTATTTGACAAAGAGACACAGGGAGAGAGGGAACACAAGCAGGGGGGAGTGGGAGAGGGAGAAGCAGGCCTCCTGCGGAGCAAGGAGCCCGATGTGGGGCTCGATCCCAGGACCCTGAGATCATGACCAGAGCCGAAGGCAGACGCTTAACGACTGAGCCACCCAGGCACCCCCAAATTCCTTTGTGTAATTATTTTGAAAACAGTTCTTTTACCTTTCAGAAGGAAGGAAGGAAGGGAGAGAGGGGAGGAGAGAGGGAGGGAGGGAGGAAGGGGGGAAGGAAGAAAGGAAGGAATGAAGAAAGGAAGGAAGGAAAGAATGGAGGAAGGAAAGAAAGGATAAAGAGTGAGGGAAAGAAGGAGGAGGAAATACCTGGTGCAATTTCCATGAAAGATGCAGAAATGAGAACAACATAGTTAATTTAGATCAGGATACCCCAAGTAGATGTTTTTGCCTTCATCTAAATTAATGGATATTTGGTTATTCTTTCAAAAAAATGTGTGATATTTGTGTATATATATATATATATATATATATATATATATATATAAATTATTTATTTGAGAGAGAGAGAGAGAATCTCAAGCAGACTCCCTGCTGAGCATGGAGCCCAACATGGGGCTTCATATCACGACCCCTGAAGAGAAATCAAGAGTCAGACGCTTAACCGACTGAGCTACCCAGGGGCCCCTCAAAAAATGTGTATTTAATACCTACTGTGCGCAATAAGAGAACTATGTTTTGTACAGAATTACACAGATTGGTTGTCACCACTAAGTAGTTTTATTGGTATTGAAGAGACCCAATATTTTCCCTTACTTTTACATCAAGCTTGCCCACCTCAGTTACCCAGATTCTTTATTATTCATTATGTTCCTATCACTATTTTGCATAACGTTTAATAATCGTCATTATAGATTTGAGTGTTTCAGCCTGGCATGGCTGTTCCTATGATTCTTGCAGACGTAGTTGGTATTTCATTTTCTGGTTTCAAGGCTAACATTTGTCCTTTTTATAACTCATGCTACACAATGTTGAGAGAAATGCCAGTTCTGGGAGTTGAAAACTTATTTTTGTCTTTGTATTAATGGTGAGAGCACTGATGGTTAGGAAAAGGAGGGGAGGCAGGGAGAAAAAAACTTGAGGAAAAATTGTTTCTGCACTCCCATTTGAATAAGCCACCAGTAATATCATGGTCGCAATGACCCGCAAAATAGAAAATAAACAACACAATAATTTTTTTTAAGGCAGCTTACACTGGATTTAAGAATGCTGAAATTGTTTTTTTTTTTGCCCCAGGTTGTTCGGGGGCAATGACAGAAGTGATTATGCAGCCGCAGAGTGAGGATGGAGTAGATGGAATAGTAGCCACCTTCTACTTTAGATCTCCCCAAAGCTGCTCTCCACTAAGCAACCCTAAAAAACTCTTAAAAATATAAATCAAATCGTATTACTCACCTGGCTTTCATTGCTGGTTGAATAAAACCACAGCTCTTTTTAAAGACTGTAATTCTCGGGGCGCCTGGGTGGCTCAGTCGGTTAATCGACTGCCTTCGGCTCAGGTCATGATCCTGGAGTCCCGGGATCGAGTCCCACATCGGGCTGCCTGCTCGGCGGGGAGCCTGCTTCTGCCTCTGACCCTCCCCCCTCTCGTGCTCTCTGTCTCTCATTCTCTCTGTCTCAAATAAAATAAATAAAATCTTAAAAAAAAAAAAAAGAGACTGTAATTCTCTGTGTGTTCTTGCCCCTGACCCCCTGGCCCAACATACCACAGGCTCCCGACTTTTCTGTCTCCTCTCAAAACAAGCAGAGCCTTCCTGGTCCTCCCGCATGTGAGGCTGCCCCCTCAGCGCTCAGAACTTGTCACTCCATCTGCGCTGCCCTCCCCACAGGTCTTTGCATGGCTGGATCTTACTCCTTCTTCAGCTCATGCCTGGAGTACGGTCTTCTCAAAAAGACCTTCCTGCATGAGCCTCTATAAAGTAACACTACCTCTCACTTTCTTTTCTTCCTTCATGGTTTCTTTTATCAAAATCCACTCTTGTTTTCCTATTGGTTTACTTTCCTATTGGCCATCGACTCCCACCACACTATAAGGAAGCACATTCTGTAAGGGACTTTTGCCTACTGCTCCCCTCTCCCCAAAACCTAGAATACCACTTGCACATAGTGGGAGCACCATAAATATTATTTAATTTAACATATTTCTCCGTGTATATAAAAAATACAGTTACTTTATACCAGGTTGATTTTCTTATACTGTTGACGTATTTGCAACACATACAACTATACCTTTCCAATTCAGAGGCTCCCACGGTAAATTATCAAATTAGATGATATATTAGGGACTAATGTCTAATAAATCAAACCCGAGTCTCTTTCTTTCTGGGCACCAGCTGAACACGTCCCCCACCCTCCCTGACGGGTGTGGGTCACTGTGTGGCCAAGTTCTGCCCAGTGAAATGCGGACAAAATGGCTGAACTTCACTTGAAGGCTGAGCTCATAAAAACTACTTGAAACAATTCTCCACTCCCTCTTCCTCTCTTCCATGGTCCACCACAGAAGATCCCATTAGCTTCAGCTCCTAAATGAAAATGTATGACAGTGTTTCCAGATCCTACATGCTATTTGATGACATCATCACTATTATGGTTACTAAAATATTTGCTTGTGTTTCCAATAATATTCTAAGGTAGTGGATTTAGGGTATAAATGATATACATTTTCAGAGATTAATCCAGTTTATTTTTATTTATTTATTTATTTATTTATTTTTAAAGATTTTATTTATTTATTTGACAGAGAGAGACACAGCGAGAGCGGGAACACAAGCAGGGGGAGTGGGAGAGGGAGAAGCAGGCCTCCCACTGAGCAGGGAGCCCGATGCGGGGCTCGATCCCAGGACCCTGGCATCATGACCTGAGCTGAACGCAGATGCTTAACAAGTGGGCCACCCAGGCGCCCCTGGGTCTTTACTCTTTTTTTTTTTTTTTTAAAGATTTTATTTATTTATTTGACAGAGAGAGAGACAGCGAGAGAGGGAACACAAGCAGGGGGCGTGGGAGAGGGAGAAGCAGGCTTCCCGCCGAGCAGGGAGCCCGATGCGGGGCTCGATCCCAGGACCCTGAGATCATGACCTGAGCCGAAGGCAGAAGCTTAACGATTGAGCCACCCAGGCGCCCCAATCCAGTTTATTCTCAATAATTTTACTGGACATTTACTGGCTTGCTTCAATTTTCCCTGCTCTAATCTCTGTAACCTCATTTTTGTCCAAGACATTGTTATTATGAAATCTAGAATTATGTCTCAGCCATACATAAAAGCACAAATAGAATTTAGGACATATTTCTGTCTTATTTTATGACTATATGTATATGTAAAAGCATTTTAAATTTTTTTCTAATTTTAAAAATTTTATCTAAATATGAATATTATGAAATTCAGTAATATTTTCCCTGAAATAAAAGAAATATATCTGTAATATATTCTTCTTCCTGTGCAGGGGAGACATTTGTCGGAGATGGAGGAGATTGACAGCCTCGCTTTCTCCACCATCCTTACACGGTCTGTTTCTAAAGCTGGAGAAAAGGATGACACTAATATTCCAAAGAGGTCTCTTACTCATGAAAATGAGAAATCTACTCCCAATAAGAAGGGAAAGCTGTCCATAAGAAATGAAAATATGACAAGAGCTATCATTCCTTCAGTTTTATAGATGTCAATAATTTGTTTTATTGCAATTTAGGCAGAAAAATATTTTCTAGTAATTTTATAGTGACAGTTTGATTGCAACATTAATTTGAGTAAATAATTGTTTAAAAAAGTATTAGATATTTTAAATGTAGACATAATCAGCTCTTCAAAAGCTAAAAACCTTTTATTACGCTTTTGAAACTGAAATTGATAAAGTCACTGACGCATCTTACAAAGTAAGTTACCGTCCTGCATTGGCTGGAGAAGCACACACAAGAGATGACAGACTAACAGCGTGCAGCTGCCATTGCTTGATGTCTACTGGATGGATAGTCAGGGAAAAAAAAACAAAAACAGGACTCTCCTGCTTTCCAGCCTTACAGCAACTTGTTGATTTAAAGTTTTAGCTTTAAACAAGAAGAAAAACTTAATATTTGTCTACAGCATTTTACTTTTGTGTAAGAAATAGATGTACAGACATGGTTGAGCTTGCTTCTTTCGCTTGAGTTCATCCAGTGTCAGCATGAGCCAATCACCAACGACCTTCTTCTATGTGAATGCTTGGCAACAAATGCGAGTTGTGTTGAAATGTTCAAATTATTGGAAAACTTCTGAATGTTATGAGTTATGCTGGAACATCTGTGTTGACATTTGCATTGACGGTGCAAAAGCCACAGTAAATAAACTGCTGATGCTTTAGCAGGATTCAAGACCATGGCACCAAACCACAGCCATTGGTATTTATTGTATAATTCATGCCCATGCATTCGTGGGGGTAGAGAACTATTTTACTTAAAAACCTCCTTGATGAAAAAGTGCTATTTTTTTTAAATCTAAAATTTTGAGTTCATGTCTTTTCTGCAGAATGAACATAGTGAATCTGTTGACTTTAAAGAAAACAACTGACAATATTTGCTGCCAATGATCAAATTCAAGCTTCAAGCAAAGAAAATCATATCCATCACTGTGTATCTGACAACTTTGCAATACTTAAAGCATTTTTAAATGTGACTATTGATTAAATGGACAACTGTGATTTTTGATGTTCAATAATGAAATGGGTCAGCATTTGGAAGATCTGTGTTACTGTGATCCAATAGCTGTCAAAGAGTAATGCATGACCTTAAGGAATCATACGTGGGTGAAAGAGCCATAGACAGATGTTAATGAACAGAATACAAAAACTTCATTGATATAGTTTCACCATTCCTCATTGCAAAATACCTTTAAGAAACTATCACTTTTTGAGATTTGAAGTAGTATATCCATCTGAAAAGGCTATGAAAATATTCTTCCCTTTTTCAACTACATCTCTGTGAAGTTGAATTTTCTTCATTTACTTCAACCATAAGAAAACATTGTAATGCATTTAATGAAGTAGATGTGAGAATCTAGTTGTCTTCTAATAAGCCAGACACTGAATAGATTTCCAGAAATTAAAACAATGTAATTCTTCTAATTATTTTAATATTTATTAATATTTTAGTATCAATAAATGCCTTTTAACATATGTTTTTATGTTAACACAGTACACTTTTTCTATGAATTAACAAATAGCTATTTAAAATGTTATCAGCTTGGGGCACCTGGGTGGCTCAGTCGTTAAGCGTCTGCTTTTCACTCAGGTCACGATCCCAGGGTCCTGGGATCGAGCCCCGCATCGGGCTCCCTGCTCGGCAGGAAGCCTGCTTCTCCATCTCCCACTCCCCCTGCTGTGTTCTTGTTCTCACTGTGTCTCTCTCTGTCAAATAAATAAATAAAATCTTTTTAAAAAATTAAAAAAATAAAATGTTATCAGCTTGAATGTCTAATATAATAAGGATTGACTGAATATGGCCATATAAGCCAAAGCACTTTGAGGTCTTCAAGAGAGGGTAAGACTAAAATATTGCAGAGGTTCTGCCCTAGCCAACCCCACCTTTGTATCATGGGTAAAGGTCTTCCAACAAAAGTCAAAGCTGAAATTTATTAAATCAGGACTCTGTGATACATTTATTTCATATTCAAAAGAAATTTCCACAATGCTAGCCATATTGTAGATGAACTTTCAGTAAGTTAATGTTTATCTGATTAGACTATCACTAAACCAAATCAGAGGTATCTTCATTTTAGAAATGAACAAAATGGAGGTTCAGTTACTTTAGGGAAATGCAACTTGTTTTGACCTAAAACCTAAACAGCTTTATGGCTAACTTATAACTTTGAACCAAACATTAAATATCCCTGGAACTTACTTTTCCTGAGCTGAAAATGTTGCTGATCTAGGCTTGTATAGCTCACATATGCTATTATATCAGAAAACACAGTGCTATTCCTCGAACAGCAGTTTATGGGAAAATGGAATTGCCTGACCTGGCCATGTAACCATAACTACAAAACCCTCTGATTGTAAAACTTAACTCAGTACTTGGATATAGTTGCAAGGCACAGTTCAACCACCCAACCGGATAGTCTTAGAGAATGTGACTCAGTATTTCCCTCAAACTTCCACAATCTCACACATTCTGAATTATGTCATAAGCTACATATGTCTCCACTTCTCCTGTCTATTTACTTTGGAAAGTCCTGAAATATCTCTGGATGTATCTTTATTCAGTCAGCTCTTACGTGGAAGCTAACTGCCCTTTCGGTGGACACTTCAGTATCTCTACCCTTCTCTACCCATCTAGAACCCATCTCAGCCTTGGCTCCCAGCCATGAAAATATCAATAATATTTTAAAGGACTTGCAAATTTCCTTCTTGAAATTCCTTAAGGTTTGATTTCTAAAATCCGTATATGAGTAAATTTATGTTAAGCCAGAAGTCATGATATATAAACTCGGTGCCAACATTAAAACCCTTAGGAAGAGAAACTCTCTGTGAAGGTGTAATTGCCAGCCTTATGCAGATGTTTTGTTTCCTTGTTTTATTTCTTTAGCTATAATATAGAAAGTTTTCTCATGATGCTCGTATTCACATTTTTAAATATATTGAGAAAACATAACTCTTTTTTATTAAATGTATGCAAAGAATCTAGATTTTGCTTGTGCTCACACTAAACAGGCTTTTACAATGTTTGTTTTTGACAGTCACCAGACAATAGTATTGTTCTATGCGGAAAATGTGCATTTACTAAAAACTTGTGAGAAGAAAGGAAGAAGAAATCATCAGAAGACCAAAAGAGTAATAAAGACAAATGAAAAAACCTAGATAGTCCAAAACTGGCATTTGGTGTTTGAATACTGAATGCAAAGGAAGCCAGGGAAGTTCTTGATTGATTATTAGCAACTCCCCACCCCTGCCCACTTCTGTCAGAAGCCCCTATTCACTCATCCAGTTATTACATCCTAAATGACATGAAACCTCAGATGAACAAGTCCATCTTTTGAACCATCTTTTTCATAGAACTGGTCTAATAAGACATTTCTTGCTGGCATAACTGTGGTGCCAGCCCTGTCAGTGAATGAACACTTCTTTAAAAAAAAAAAAGATTTATTTATTTATTTTTGAGAGAGACAGAGAACGCACGCTAGAGCAGGGGAAGGGGCAGAGGGAGAGAGAATATCCAAGCGGACCCCTGCTGAGCGCAGAGCGCGACGACATGGGGCTTAATCTCATGAACCTTGAGATCATGACCTGAGCCGAAACGAAGAGTCACATGCTCAACCGACTGAGACACCCAGGCGCCCCTGAATGAACACTTCCAATGTCCTCTTCTTCCACTCAACAACTTCACACTTAATGCTTTCCCAACATTCAGCAATGTTTATCTATATACACAAGAAAGATGCAGGCTTCCAGTTATGGAAAGAATAAGTCACAAGCATAAAAGGCACAGCATAGGGACTATAGTGAATGATATGGTAATAACATTGTATGGGGACAGATGGGAGCTACACTGAAGGTGAGCGTAGGGTGGTCTACACAGAAATTGAGTCACTATGTTGTACACACGAAACTAATGTATTTAGTTGACACAATGTGTCAACTATACTCAAGAGAACTATTTTGTTTAAAAAGTGTTATTTTAGGGGCACCTGGGTGGCTCAGCCAGTTAAGCATTTGCCTTCGGCTCAGGTCATGATCCCGGAGTCCTGGGATCGAGCCCCGCGTAGGGCTCCCTGCTCAGCGGGGAGCCTGCATCTCCCTCTGCCTCTGCCCCTCCCTTCTGCTCGTGCTCTCTCCCTCGTTCACTCTCACTCTCAAATAAATAAATAAAAATCTTTAAAGAAAATTTAAAAAAGTGTTATTTCATAGGAATCAGGGAGAAGTGGAATTCTTGACCATAGAAGAGTTTAGAGCAAATATCATGGCAGGTAGTGTGGGACTTGCATCTGAGGTTTCATACCTAGAAGAGAGAGAGCAGGAAATGACGTCATGAGGGCGAAGGGAGAGTCTGGGCCTCTGGCTAGCAGGGGTGGCACTCAGCTACAGAGGAGTAAGGTACTCCTGGCTCTGACATGCCAAGAACTGAAGGTGGGGGTGGCACCACAAGTTATGTGTGTGTGAGTGTGAGCGTGAGCATGCTAGGGGATGGCACAATCCTCACATCAACCTCTTTTATCCCACTGTGTCACTGTATGCTTAACAAATTGTCACTGAATTTGAAAAATATATATATGAAGAAGTTATGTTTTCCCAATCTTATTTAAAAATATAAATGCTGGGTGCCTGGGTGGCTCAGTTGGCTAAGCGACTGCCTTCGGCTCAGGTCATGGTCCTGGAGTCCTGGGATCGGGTCCCGCATCGGGCTCCCTGCTCGGCAGGGGGTCTGCTTCTCCCTCTGACCCTCTCCCCTCTCATGCTGTTTCTCTCTCGCTCGCTCTCTAATAAACAAATAAACAAAATCTTTAAAAAAATAAAATATAAATATAAATGCAAGTGCCATGAGGAAGCCTTGAAAGTTACAGCTAATTAAATATAAAGCTGCACAAGCCATGCACATGTAGCTTCAAGACGAGATCTTTCATGCTTCCAGTGGATCTGATGCGCCTTAGCTGGCTCTACATAGAGCTGGAATGGCCTCTAATTGGAGACTGTGGGAGTGTCCTCTGCTGGTGCCCTTGGCAAGGACACTAGAGTTTTTATGCCAGGTGCTAGCAGTGCACACGGGCAAGTGGAGCCATCGTGGGATTGGAAAAAATGAGCAAATGCAGAATGCCAAGTTCTGTCCCTGCCAGTAGATTGTCGTGAGCACATGCATGATGCATCTCTTGATAAATCCTGGAGATACCCATGGAATGATCTAAACAGATGCATTTCTGCCCATCTGGATGAGGAGCTGAAGTTACCATATTCTGTCTTTAAAAGGAAGCGTGTCCTTACTTTACCCCACAACTCTCATCTTCTTGGACCAAGGTCAGAATCATCGAACTTTGGCCATCCTTCAGATCCACAAAATCCAGCCACACACTTTTTATAAAAGCCATGTATGTGCAATGCATATTGATGTGGAATGACTGAGATTAAAAGGGCACAAATGATATTCCAGTCAATAAAAAACTGAAAAAAAAAAACCTTGAAACAATATTATGTTAAACCAAATGGCCCTAAAAGCAAATCCAAAATATACAATCAAAAAGGAGGTCAAATATTAATTTCATAAAGAAGAATTCACCAGAAAGATTTAATGACACTAACCTGTGTTATGTAACAATAATTATTGAAATGGTCATGCATTACTCTTTGACAGCTATTGGATCACAGTAACACAGATCTTCCAAATGCTGACCCATTTCACTTCAATTATTGACAGAATTCTACCTTCTAAGGTATCAATTGCCTCCTTTCTAAAAAAATTGGTACCAAGCAGAGAATTTATGAAAATCAGCTAGATAATGGATAGGATATAGATTTCCTAAAGTATAAATTGCTATCTAAGTTATCCCATCCAGGTACACCAGAATTTTAGCTCCTGCATGGTAAATGGATACCTAAAATATTGTTTATAAAATATACCTAAAATATTACCGTTGCTCTAAAACCCTGATTTACAAGTCAACTTCCCCTGTTGTAACCTCACTGTCTATTTTGCGTATGGCACTTATTTCTACTGGAAAGCATCTAATTTGGGGGTTAATGAGGATTTCATCTCACTTCCTCAAATGCCTGGAATCAGCTGGAGAATCCCTGCAGAAAACTCATAAGTTTCTACTGCATATTTACAAATATCCAAATAAGGATAGATACATGGTAAATGCCCAGACATCCACTTTTCCTTTAACATATGACAACATATACAAGGCATTAAAAAGCCCTTTTATGTCAACTTAGCTAAAAATTTATACCTTAATTTTAGATTATGGTAAAATTGAGCTTCTCTGAATATGTATGAAGCCATTGAAGAAAACATTGTGCCTCATGTCACAGCTGGTGATTCCAGAGGACTTCTAGATGCACACACCTGTCTGAGAACTGGAAATCTCACCACGTACTTGCCTTCTTCACTAGCAGTTAACTTTGGTCCACTTAAGTATAGGGATATTAAACGATTACAAAAATAAAAATCCGGAATCATTTCATTTGCATTTCTCACGTTTCTTGTCATCCCCGTGGAACTAATTTCTCCAATACCACAGTGATGCTGAAGGCTGGAATGGGTGTCTGAAACCAGTGCTTTTTAATGAGTATTTCATTTGAGAATACAAGTGATCAGTCAGGCACCTAGTTTTGAACCACATGCTAAGAAAAGTAGACTATAGCTCCTTAAATTCCTCCTCCTCAGAGAAAGAATTATTTCTGGAAAGTTTAGCCTCCATCTTAGGAACTGGGGAGAATTATAGATGCTGGAGCTCCAGACAGAGCTGGGCTGTCTTCAGGGTCCACTTGGCCCCAAATCGTTCATCTAAAGATTGCAAGAATCAAACACTTTTCTAGCCTAGATCAAATACAACTCAGTATGCCCATTGAAGTGTAAGTCTTAGAATGCTTAATAGTGCTGTACTGACATTTGTTTTCATTGGCATTTTAAAAATATTTGTGTAAATGTAAAGCTGGTGCTACATTATCAAAACTTGAAATGCTTCATCTGCCCAGAGACTGTAGTTTGAGACCCAGCTGTTTATTGAGACACTTGCTAAATCTGCACTCCATCTGCCCATTTTTCTGTCATTCAAATATAAGAGGATCTAAAGTTATTTCATAAGAGGTGTGAAAATAATGCAAGATTTCCCCAAAGTAATGGGTCTAACGCAATATAAATCAATATCATAATTTTTAAACTGAAAGGAGGAAATTAGGTCTCTCTTATTTTAAGTCAGAGACTATGATTGATGGGATCCCATCAATTTTATTTCCCTAGACTTTTCATTTTTATTAATTACTAGCCTTCTCCTAATTACCTGAGCTGAGAATTTCTAAAACAAAATTAACTTGAATCCTTCACACCTTTGCTTTCATCAAAAATACCACCAAGAGCTTTCAATTATTCTTTGTAAAATCCCTTACTACTAACCTCCCTTTCCAGTCTACCTTAGTCTTCTTATTCCTGGCCTTTATCACCTTAGGGTATCAGAATCCTAGCCAGTCTCTTTGCCTTAGTCCCTCCCCCTCCAGTGCTTTGTCAATATTTGAGCTAAATTGACATAAAAGGCAGAAATACATCCTCTCATATAAGGTCAAATGATTTTTGACAAGGATGCCAAGACATTCAATGTTGGAAGGGCAGTCTTTTCAGCAAATGGTGCTGGGAAAGCTGGATATCCATGTGCAAAGTAATGAATTCAGACCTTTGCCTAACATGTACAAAAATTTACTTGAAATATATCAAAGACCTAAATGTAAGACCTAAAACTATAAAACTCATAGAAGGAAACATTGGTTAAACTCTTTATGACATTGACTTTGGCAATGATTTATTGAATATGATACCAAAGGCCCAGGCAACAAAAGAAAAAATAAACAAATGGACTTCACGAAACTTGAAAAAATTTATGCATCAAAAGAACATCAACAGAATAAAAAGTCAACTCACTGAACAGGAAAAAATATTTGCAATGCAGGTATCTCATAAGATACTTGTCTAGCATGTATAGAGAACTCCTAAAACGCAACAAGACCACCAATAAAAACCTAACAGCTCACTATTCAAAAATGGACAAATGACTTGAACAGATCTTTCTCTAAAGAAGATATATAAATAGCCAATTAAGCACATGAAAGGATGCTCAATATCACACACTCATCATTGGGGAAAAGCAAACAAAACTACAATGAGATACCACTTCATGCCCATTAGGATGGCTACTCTCAATAACAGAGAAAATGACAAGTGCTGCTGAGGATGTGAAGAAGCTGGATCTCTCATGCACTGTTGGTGGGAATGTCAAATGGTACAGCTCCTGTGGGCAACAGTATGGCAGTTCCTCAAAAAATTAAAAACAGAATCACCACATGACCCCAAAATTCCTCCTCTGGGTGGGAATAAAAGACAGGACAGAGCCAAAGATGCTGATCATATCAGATTTCTAGAAAGAAAGAAGAAAATGGAGAGCATACAATATTTAAAGAAATAATTATGCAGAGTTTTAAAAGCTGTTGAGAAAGAGAAAGTATTTAAAACAGCCAGAGAAAAAGAAAAGCCATTTCTTCAAAGGAGCAAATACTTGTGTTTAACAGAATCCAGAAGACACTGGAATGACACATGCAGCATGCTGGAAGAAGGTGGGTGCCAACCCAAGTCGCACCTCCAAGAAGGTATTATCAACACATATAACCTTCAAATCATGATATCCAGAATATCTATAGACTGACAGTATGCAAGAGACAACACAATATAAAATGGGTAAAAGTTCTAAATAGGTATTTCACACAAGAAGAAATCCAGGTGTCCAGGAAACAGAATACAAGCTACTTAATCTTATTAATAATCAAGAATTGAACACTAATTGGGGCGCCTGGGTGGCTCAGTTGGTTAAGCGACTGCCTTCGGCTCAGGTCATGATCCTGGAGTCCTGGGATCGAGTCCCGCATCGGGCTCCCTGCTCAGCGGGGGGTCTGCTTCTCCCTCTGACCCTCTTCCCTCTTGTGCTCTGTCTCTCATTCTCTCTCTCTCAAATAAATAAATAAAATCTTAAAAAAAAAAAAAGAATTGAACACTAATTAAAACTATGTCATCCCATTACACAGCTAACTAACCAGAAAAATAGACTAAGATTGACAACATCAAGCTTTGTGAGGGTGTGGGACAATGAGAACTTTCATCCACTGCTGCCCATCCATTGTGGACATTGTTACTGCTCCATCTAAAAAGAATTCCATTTTCTGCTTTGGAACTGGATAGTGGTTGGAGGTCAGAAAGCCCTTGAGAAAACTATCAATGATAGCTGGAAGAACAGTTAGAAAAATCTTACTAGACTTTTACAGACAGCTGTGTCATTTCATGGTGGAAAGTGGCGTGGGTAACACTGTTGCCTAGGTAACATGGAATTTACGAAGTACACTCCGTGAACTTGAGAGGTTAAACTAAGGAGATTTCCAGAATGAATGTTGAAAGTGCCAAATGCTTTCTCGTAAGCGCGTAAGATACAGATCGACCTGTGAAGAAACTTTTCATCAGAAGCAAGGGGAAGGACTTTGCCAACTCAGGACTCCATTATTGTCTATTTCTTACTTCTCCAACCTGAAAATTATTCTAAAAGTAGAATACAATCTGGGGGCAAAGATCAATCCAGAGTGCCTGCAATGGACCCTCACCTTAAAGGGAGAGCAGAAGAGCTATGTGGCTATTGGTTCACTGCTGAGAGATGTGAATGACCACCTCAGCTGACACCTCAGCTTGGCAACTGGCTCATCTTCCCAAAGCATGCTGGAGTGGGTCGCGCTGTGTTACACAGTAAACCTCAAAGTTCTGGTGACTCTCAGAGCGGCTTTGATTCAAAGCAACAGAGAAACTTCAAAATGAAAAGAGGCCTCTAGGGTGCTAACCCCTATAGTCAGGAAGAACGCTGAGAAACCTACTCTCTGCGAACATGGGCCACTTTGAACGGGGAAGGAAGGAAGACTCCAAAATCAGAGCTGAGTCCAGAGGCCAGAGCCACGCCAGGCACCCAAAGGGAAAGGGACCCAAATAAAAAAAGTCCCTGCTGCCAATCAGAGGAAATGGTAACTTAGGTCAGGCTGGATTTTAGAATTACCATGGATGACACTACTGTGAGCCTCCCAATTTCTCTCTTATAATGGGAGTGAGCATTATGGTTTTCCATCCCGGTCTTACCGTTGCACATTGGGTGGGAGGGTGGGGCAGAGGGGGGTGCAGATAACGTGACCTTTTAGCTCACAGGTCTTGGCATCAAGGGAACTGCACCTGAACATCTGTGCCATTGGGATGCTGCCATGCAGTGCCATCCACACTTGGACCCAATACAGATGATGGGATACTAGATTTCAAGTTGTGTCATAAAGGGTGACAATTGGAGGGTCCTGGAAAGAGGTGAGTACCTGTAGCTTGTGGGAGTTATATGGCTAGTTACATCCAGGGGGCATACTGAGGTAGCCAGTCTTCAAAGATGCTCTCCAGAATTCTTCTCCCTTATGGGGACGACTGTTCCCCTTCAAGAGGTGGACATTATGTACCCTCCCTTGAACGTGAGCTGACCCCAGAACTGCTTTGACCAACAGAATGGAGTATCATCCTGGACTTCTGAAGCTAGACGTCAAGGGACTGGCAGTGCCTGCTTCCTTCCTTTGGAACACTCACTCTTGGGATGCTCCCTCTTATAAAGCCCAGAAAATATACTGTGAGGAAAGTCAACAGACCACACGGAGAAGCCATGCAAAAGGGAACCAAGTCTCCCCAGTCAACAGCCCCAGCTGAATTCCCAGCTTACGGCCAACACCAACCAGTTGGCATGGGAGTGAGGACACTGGGCCAACTCAGTGCTCAGGCCATCATCACATGAAGCGAAGCCAACCAGGAACGGAAGAAATACACATTGTTATTGTTTTAATGCACTAAATTTCAGAGCTTTTTGTTTGTTTTTGTTCTTGTTGTTTTTACTCAAAAAGGTTCATACAAATACCAAAAGATCGTTGATCTATAAAATCTACATACAGAGACTGAAACACCATGCAGCAAGTAGCCTCTAAGAAAGCCCTGAATGTTCCCCACTCCTTAGTGTTCATGTCCTTGGTGTGACTGCTTCTCCTGCAGTGTGAGCTACACCCGTAACTCACTTCTAACGGACAGTGACTCACTTCCAGTAACAGTGATGGGCTGTTACTTCCAAAATTTGTTAGAGACACAGTGACTTCCATCTTGTTCTCTCTGTCTCTCTCTTGTTCTTGGTCTGTCTCTCATTTGCTCCAAGGGAAGTCAGTTCTCATATTGTGTGAACTATAGAGAAACCCCACAGCAAAGAAATACTGTCTTGGACCAATGGCCGGTGAGGACTGAGCCATGTGAAGAGCCATGAGTGGAGTGAGCCATGTAACGCACCCTCCCTGAGAACAGCGAACGGCAGTCTGAGCTGATAGACAGGTTGTGTGTGTCTTAAATAACATTAGCCTGTGGCTGGCACGCAGTAAGAAAATCCAATCTCTGTACTTCCTGATTTTTAGGAGTTATTATTAATCAAAAATATCACACAATGATCAAAAACAAAACTAAAAGGATACGGAAATATTTAGCAATGATTGTTTGGAAATTAGCAGGAAAACCACATAAAATGGATTTGATAACACTACCTCCTCATTTTTAGAAGACTTCTGAAGTCAATACAATTTTCAAGCAGAAATAAAAATTCTCTCATGCACCTGTCTCTTGCAACCTGAGGATATTCAGGAAAATATTAACAATAGCATATATGCCAGATTCAGCCTCCAGCAATATGCTCTCCATATTTAAGAAACAGTATTAAAGCACAGGGAGCAGTTTAGGGCCTTCTGCTATGGAGAATTCAACTCTTTGTGTTGCAAAAGCATGCTGGGAAAAATGTGGAAGCTTCTCGTGTACTTCTTCCTCAAAATAAAAATAGATTGTTTGACCTGCAGAACAAAGTATTCCTTTTACCATTTTAAGCCTATTCTTTAGAAATCAAGACCTTATTCAGCTAGGATTTTCAGATTTTAAAATTAAGCCCGAGGCATTTTTTTTATCATGGAAGATCCTTTGCTAATTGAGATGTTATGACTGACTTGATAAAAATATTTATATTACAATTTGGGGAAAAAACTCATACCATAGAATATTATGCTTGCTACAACTTCATAAAAAACACTTTATTGTTTATCTATCAGTCAAACAAAGCAAATAAACAATACATTCTTTCAAAACCCCCATGATAGTTATTGCAATTATATTACATGTATCATTTCCAATATTAATAGCACAGAAAATTAAAAATTAGCTATAAATATTAAAATGGAAGTGTAGTTATATCTATGTATATGTATATAAATGTATATATGTGTGCGTATGTGTGTGTGTGTGTATATATATATTCTATTCCTAAAACATGCACACATGCTTCTATAATGAATTCCATTTTTCCACTGTTTTAAATGAAAATGTTTTTGCATAAACTCCACTGAGTTGTCCTTTCTTCCATTTATTTTCCATCTGCCATTGGCTTACAAAGCCACAGTGACTCTAAATCACTGCTCCTTTTTTTCCCTGCCCCTTCTCATTCTCCTTTCTTACTTTCTCCCTCTTTCTTTGTCTCTCAATATTCATCCCTACTTGTGTCAAGAACTACTCTGGAGAACATGAATGTAAGGCCACAGCAATCATGTGGCCATCATATCCAGCCCAGCAAGGATAAGAGAGGTCTGCCACATAAAACTGCCACAGGGAGACTGTGACATATTCCAATCCAATGACATACATACACTTATAACAAACCCTAGTTTATTTATATATTGGATATTACTTCTTTACAGAAAATGACAAGATTCCGAGGAGTTATATATTTGCTGAAATTCTGAGACTGATTAACAATTTACAATTAAGTGATGTTATGATTTCAAAAACATTTGGCATCAATACTGGATTTATTTCAAAATGAGGTATCTTCATAACATTCCTAAGTTCTGTCCTGGTAATAAAGCATTTAAATTAACACTAAAATATATAAAGAAATCTGGATTTAAAGAGACTCACTTAAAATATTTGAAAACACTAAAACTCTTAGTATACTTGTAATATCATTCCTTAATTTGCATGTCAAAATTCCTTTTCTTAAACATTGAAATTTCTATCATGAAAATTTTCATACAGAGAGACATACAGCAAAAATAAAATAATATTAGTCCAAAGTAACAATGTTAAGTATAAAGATATTTCTAAATAAAATATGCTGAAAGTTAAAAAAAAAAAGTATACTTTTTTCTTTAAATACATAAAATTCTTTTTGAATGATATTTGATGTGACAAAGACTGCATTTCAGGATATTAGATTTAAGTATTTTATCAGGACCTAATTTCTCTTAGGTCATTCTCTTTAAATCATTCCCAGTCTCTGTTTCAACATTTATTTTGCTGATG
Source organism: Mirounga angustirostris (assembly GCF_029215605.1). NCBI lineage: Eukaryota > Metazoa > Chordata > Mammalia > Carnivora > Phocidae > Mirounga > Mirounga angustirostris. Next base: position 5,640,704 of record NW_026991722.1, on the reverse strand, counting down.
AGCGACGAATGCAACAAAAACTCAAACATGTAGAAGGCACTATGCTAGCACCAGAAAGATTAAAAGGTTTCTATTATTGCTTTTGTACCAGAAGGAAAGAATACATTTTACCTTAAAGCCACATAAAGTGGGAAAACCTCAAATTTATAAGCTACTCTAAAAAACTTCTGAAGAGGCTTTCTGATGTATAGATAGCCAATTAGTGTTCATTTAATTTGTATACAGACAATGAGAGGAGAAATGATTTTTTATGTTTCAGAAAAGAATAACAATCAATATGTGAAGATTAAATTTTATAAGCTCCTGCTTCTAAAGTTTCATCGTTAGAATTGCAACGTGCCTCAATGCAGAGCAATTCAACAAGGGGCTTAACATGCGGCAAACCACCAGGCAGTCTGGAAAGCAAAATCAGTTGCAGAATATATGGGACTGCTTTCTGCTTTGCCACCTTTACCTCACTAGGCAATAGAACTTGGTGCCCGTCTCCAGCCCAGCCCATTCACTCTCCTCCTGGTAGTGCCATTTGTTCACCAGACATCTGATCTCCTTGCCACAGCTTTGAAAGCATAGGATGGTGTCAACTTGAATGGGCCACGGGATGCCCAGACTTGGCCACACATTATTCTGAGTGCCTTTGGAGGTTGATTCTGGATGAAATTAATCTCTGAATCTGTAAACGCAGTCAAAAGATTGTTCTCCCTGACGTGGGTGGGCCTCATTAACTGATAAACTGAATTGCAGAATAGAACAAAAAGGGAGACGGGCAGAGAGAACTCCTGCCAGACTGCTGGGCTGAGACATCAGTCCTCTCCTGCCTTTGGACTCAAACTGAAAAACTGGCTCTTCCTGAATCACGAGGCTGCCTGCTCTGGACTGTATGCCAGTGGATACAGACTGGAATTAAACCAACAGCTCTTAGGTCTCCGGCTTGTGGGATGCACATCTTTGGACTTCTCAAACTCCATAATCATGTGAGCCAAATCCTTAAAATAAATCCATACACATATAAGTATATCATACATATATTATATATATACACACAGAGACACATATATATTATTGATTCTGTTTCAGTCAAAAAGCCTGATTAATACAGGTGGCACAGAGCCCTTCATGATCTGCCCTGCATCCCTCTCTTGCCCACCTCCTGCCTAGGATACAGCCCTAGATCCCCTTTTGCTTCTTGATCCTAAAACAGCTTCCCCTGGCTGACACACTATATCTTGTCATCTCCTTAGCTCTTTACTTGTCTCCAGGAGATGAGCTTTGTTTGCCCTTTATGTCCTCCTTTTATATAAATCAATAAATGTAGGGGAAGATCTCAGAAGAATCATGCAATATTTAGCAAGGTCTTACTATATGCCAGGCCCTGTGTAGGAACTTTGACGATCTCATTAATCCTCAGAGTGATACCTATCCTGGAGGGTGGTCATCATCCTAATTTTCAAAGTTGAAAAAAAGTGAGACTTCAGGTGACTGAGAGGGTTGGTGAAGGTCACACTGCAAACAGGTGGCAAAGTCAGAATCTGAAGGTAGGCAGAGCCCACGGTTTTAACTGCCCCACAGTTAAAGTGTCCTTCTAAGATTTAGTTTAATGGAATTGTAATGGGAAAGGTGTGAGATAGTCATGGGACATGTCACCCACTGCTCACCTAGGTTACATGCTGGATCTTTCCTTACCGGGTCCTGAGTCTTCTAAATTGTCCCCATGGAGGTAGGGTAGGGGAAGTAAGGAGAAAAGGAACTGATACTCTCCTGCTGGGATCTGATCAGGGAGGGAGGAGCCTGTGAGGAGAGAGGAGCAAGGGTCTTGTCCCAGATCCTGGCTTCTCACAGCTGCTGGGGAATTTGTATGTGACTCATAGACACAGAGAGGATGGCAGGAGTTCTCTGGGAGCTTGGCTGGGACTCCAGTCTCAGAGGCTGGGGGGCAGGGAAGGGTGGGCACCAGAGGGACCACGGTGCGTGAGCAAGTCAGTGGACTGGGAGAGGGAGCCTGACTCTCGTGGGCTCAGGATATCAGGAAGCTGCCAGCTGTACAGTGTGGCATGTGGGCAAGCCAGCACAGGGGACAACTCATACCACCCATCAGTTTGCAACTGTGGTAGCTGCATGCCACAGCACAGAAAACAAAGAAAACGAGGTCAGGACCACTGCCACCCTCATGTCCCCTTGCAGGACTTGGGGAAGTGGAGCAGGGAGCAGAGTCATCTGCAGACGGTACATCAAAAACAACTGAGTTGAACTTTGAATATGACTTAAAAAAAAGAAAATTCACTGGTTAGATTGACTATTGCCAAGCACAACTGTGAGCTCAGAGTCAAGAACACAATTTTGGTTATGAAATAGAGTGACCTTCTTCTGCCCCTGAGTTTTGTGGATCTTGTAACTGTAAAATAGAGAATAATTGTGCTACTCTTATCAAAACAACATGGTTTGTCATAGGAATAAAAGTTGAAGACTTAACTTGTGGCAGACACTGTTCTGTTAGCTGTTATAAATTATTAAATTTGCTTATACAATCAGATTTCTGGAAATGAAATCAGCAGTAGCAACAGATTTCCCAACCTCCGCCCTTCCCTCTCTCCCTCAAAAAAAAAAAAAAAAAAAAAAAAAGATATTCAAAAGAGCTTCTTGTCCATCAATAAGTTTTACTGGAACACTCTATGCCCACTCATTTATGCACTGTCTGGGGCTGCTTACCCAGCACAAGAGCAGAGCTGAGTAAATGTCACGGAAATGGTGTGACCCCAAAATACTTACTATCTTGCCCTTCACCAAAGAGGAGCTTAGTAATGGAAGAACTCTTACCGAAAAGAAGGACCAGTGGATGGTTATATGGAGGAGTGACTTTGTCTGACTGTATTTTTAGAAGATCACTCTGGCTGCTATGTGGAAAAAACTCTGTTGGGAACAAGGGCTTGACTTTATTATACAATTTTATGTCTGTATTATAGCATTTTGTTCTACAGTAATAATGTTTACTCATCCTGAACTCCTAATGGATTAGATATGAACTTTGAAAGTGGGTAGAGTTCTCCAGGTTGTTTTAATCTCAGTAAATATAGCTCAGAATTCCTAACATTTAGCAGGTACTCATGTAATAATTGTTAAAGAACTAAGGGACTCAAATCATGGGCTGGGGCTTAGCTGGAAGTAACTTTATTTCTAAATATATTTCCACGCCTTCTATTATTAATATGTTTCTATTCTCATAACATTTTTGTGAGCCTCAATCTTAAAATTATGATCTCAAATTGAATTTATAATTATCTGGCTCTGTATACTTGGTACAGATGAATTAGGTATCCCTTTTGAACAACAGAAAATGTTCTGAGAAATGCTCATTAACTACTGAGGACATCATAATATGAAAATAGTTCCCAAGTATTTATTTCATTTCTTGAGGCTAGAAAGTAACTTAACTTACCATAAAAGAGATTGGGGGTTAAATATAAAATTATGTCTTCATTTTAGAATAATAGAACACGAAAAGTTGTCAGATGTTCTTGTGGAAGTTCTAAAAAGAAAGAAATCTCCAGCCATGGACTCATAAGCCAACCGTAATATCCACAGAATGAGATCAGAAGCATATGGTTTTCTTTTACTTAATGCCTATCTTTTTGTATTCCTTAATTTCCAGCCCTCCTGCAGGTAGGTGGGTATATTTTAAGTTTAGGTGGTTTTTTTAAGTATTATGTTCCTAACATTTTTCCTTAGTGGAATCCACTTCTCACCATTTTTTTTAAATTGGTGAATTTACTCTATTTATATTTATATTGATTAGTAAAACATCAGGTTTATTTTTACAGTCATAATATGTGTTTTTTAAACTCTCCTTTTTCTTCTCATTTCCTTTTTCCTATTCTCCTGCTTTCTTTTTGATTTATAAGATTTCTGTTTCCCTTCTATTCTTTGATGGCTTAGAAACTATAGACTGTATTTCTATATCTTTAGTGGTTACCATTCTATTCTCAAGTTTGTAAGTTACCTATTTCATAGTAATTTTCCAACATTTGTGAAGGCTCAGTAGTAGGTTTGTAGAATTTTATATTTAGGCCCTCTATATTTTCTTGATCTTTGATATATTCATAATAAAGTAATTTTGGAAAATAACTCTGAGGACTTCTGTTTGTTGTAAAATCAGTGATTAGGAGTTCCGAGAAGAACCATACACATACGTATGTAAACACGCACACATGAACACATCCACACACATGTGCATGGACACACTTCCCCAACAGAATTCCTGATGGTCACACTCACGGAGGCCTCACTGGTCTCATTAACCACAGGATGCCTCTCAGGCCCAAACCCTTGTTGTGCTTGGGTGCTGGGCTGCACTAGTCTTTAGTAGCTGGAGAAAAACACCTGGAATCCAGAACAGGTAGACAGACCCAGAGGAGGAGGGAAATTGGGGAGCAGGAATACAGGAAAGTGGTCTGAATGTCAGGGCACCCAGAAACAGATGATCTCTGATGTATGATTCCTTCAGCAACACTTCTGGGGGGATTTTGAACTGGAAGAGAACACAAGGAAACTGGGCCTAAGAATCTTTTCTGTATCAACACTTTTGGGGGACACTGAAATGGTACTGGTCAGATGTTTTCTTTTGTTATAGGGAGAAACAAGAAGTATAACAAGCTATCCTTAGAGGAAAGTTTTCCCCAAAATTAGTACACATTAATGGGAATAGATTAAAAAAGGATATAAAGAGCTCACACACACACAAAAATGGAAATCACTCTGCGTGACAGCCAATAGAAACAACACACAATGATAGATTCTAGAGTTTGGAATCATCAAATATAGAATATACTTTTTTCCAAAAGTGGCATTTTCAAAACTAAATAGACAATCAGAAATTACAAAGAAACAAAGAGATTGAACATGGAATTTCCACATACAAATTTGTTAAAGAATAGAATTGAAATCTGGCAATATTTAAAGAAATATTAGCTACAAATTCTTCAGGGCTGGTGAAAATATGTAGCCACTGATCTATAAGGTATAATATCTTCCATGAAAAAATAAATAAAAGGAAACCCATGCCTAGAGACATGGCAATAGAATCACAAAGCAGAAGATGAAGATAAAAACTTGAGGCAGAAAGAAAGGCCATGTCAATTAAAACAAGTGACAGAAAGATTGCAGACATTTCAATGGCAAAAACACAAGTCAACAGACAGTCAAATAATATCTACTAAGAGCTGGGAAAAAATACCTGTCAGCCTAGAATTGTCAGTGAGCAAAAGGATCTTTCAAGGATGAAGGGGAAATGAAGACATTTAGAGAGTAAGTAAACATTGAGGGATTTTATCTCTAAGAGGCTTGTCTTAAAGGAAATTTTGATGTAGTTCCAAAAGAAAAAATGATCCAAGAACAGTCTCAAATGCAGGAAAGATCAGCAAACAAATAAAATGGTAACAAGGAACACTCCACATTTTCTGATCACAATACAATTTAAAAGTTAATAACAAAAAATAAATTCATTTTACTTAGAAGTTGAATACTGTCATTATTGCAAAAAAGAAAGGGGAGGCTCAAGAAATTTTAAAAGACTTACTGAACAGTAGTGAAAAGCAGATAAGATCTGAATGAGAGGAGAGGCGCAACATACGCCATGTTCTTTAAACACAGTGCTCAACATATTAAAAACGCTAGCTCTCCTCAAGTTGATCTAAAGACCAACCAAAGCCCCAAAAGCGATTTTCTTTAAATGGATATGACAAGCACTCTCCTCTCTCTCTCTCTCCCTCTGGGAGAATACAGGGTCAAAAATAACCAAGACACTTCAACAGGTTATGAAGTCTGATTATTATGTCATTCACGATGACCATTGCTGTATTTTCCGTTCTAGCACATTCCCAACACAATGCCATATTCAAACCCGTGAATTGAGATGTATACTTTAACATCCAGCTTCTACTGTAGCTGTTAAAGTGGATCTATGTTTGTTTTACTCTAGCATATATTTACTTTTTGAAATACAAGCAAATTATTTGCTCCTTTGCTGAAAAGTTCACGGAGAAACAAATGGAATGATAAGAACAGAACAGGAGCCCTAGGGAACAAAACAATTTGGGCCAGTTTCCCTCAAACCCAGGTGGTGGCCACACCAGTGCTCTTCGGTTGGGTGCAAGAGAATGGGGCTCTTGCGGTACTGTTCTGTCACATCCTGGCAGCTGTAAAGGCGACAGGCACATATGTAGGGACCAACATTGCCTTACTCCAGCTTGAGGCTAAAAGGCATTCCCCTAGGTTTGTCCCAGGCAGGCGAAGACACTTCTGAATATACTGGAGTGTGTCCACGGGCGAAGTAAAGAAGCCTCACTGCCAGAAAAGAGAGACTTCTGGCTGTATGTATGAAGATGGGCTATTTGGAAGATCAGAGTGCATGTCTCTGAGACTGCCTCATCCTGTCCCCAGATCTACACATATGGCTGAAAACGAAGGAAGTACTAAAAAATCTACTGTGTCATCATGGCATCGTATGGGGAATATAAGGCGTCTGTGGATTTGGGGAAGTGGCGGCATGGGTGAGGAAGCCGCTATGCTGAGGTAGGAACAGCAGCGTTGTATTGGCGGAGGCGAGAGAGGGTGGAGGTGGTGCTGCTGGGAACTAGCAAAAACGAGGTGTCTGCATCCACACGCTGAGCATCCTGAACAGTCTCCAAACACCAGAAGTGGGGGGTGGCAGCTAGGCGTGAACTTCAGCAACAACAGTAGCACCACATGCATCTTCAGAAAACTCCTGTCCTATCACTTCTATTGGGCACTAGAAGGGACTGGGGCATCTAAATGAGGATCCCAAGCAAGAAGTAGAAAAAGTGACAAAAGTAGCAAAGGTCATAGGGCTGAAGGTTGGCTTGCGACTCTGCAGTGAATAGGTGCAATAAGGAAGACCGAGACAATTTTTCAGGAGCGCACTTTGTTTTGGGGGTAGGATGAGCAGGGGGGAGGTGGGTTTCATCAGGTGGAAGCAAAGCATAAGCAACCTATCTTGAGGCTAATTCCTAGTGGAAGAAAGACTTCAATAAAGAAGTGACAAAAGGTCAACCTTGAAAGTGTCCCCTTGACTGTGCACCACTCCTCAAATTCAACCACCTACTCTCTCTTCTTCTTCCTATCACATTATTGCTCTCACAGACAAGGATCCAGAAGGATGAGGTTCCAGCACTTGCAGGCTCCAGTCGTCAGCTTTATCCACTACTTAGTTCCCTGCAGTCTGAATTCTACCCTAACCACTGCAAAGAAACTGTATTTGGCAGGAGTATCAGCAACTTCTTCTAATCTGAAAATCTGACTGATGATTGTATTCACTAATGTGACTTGACTGGTCCCTTTCGCCTGGTTTCCAGGACCTCTAATCCTCCACTTGAAGGTCACTTTCCCCTGAAACTCGCTAGCCACCCTGTTGACTATTGATTTTTGGCTCCTCCAATAGCAGCCTGTCTATTCTCTTGCTAGTATATCTATTCAAATATTCTATCTTTATCTTTCTTGCTATTTCTCTGATAAGCAATGCCATCCATCCACACCCATGATTTCTACTACCACCTCCATGCAGAGGTCTGACACATGATTCCACTGACCGGACCCTCTTTTTAATTCAAAACTCTGTTCAACAAGTGGAGCTATAATAATGAATTAAAAATGATCTATTTCCTCAGAGAATTGCAGTCTGGTGTGTCAGATAACAAAAGGCATGGGGTTACTTCACTTGCATATTTCAAAGGCACCTCAAACCAAAGATGTACCAATGTAATTCACTGTCATTTCTCCTTACATATATTCAGAAACCATATGCTATGCATTTTAATATCTCCCTAACAATTGAAGCTACATCTTTCTATTCATCTCCAGTGCTACCCCCGGAACTCATATTAATTCACCTGGACATCTTTCACAGCTTCCCGGTTCATAAGCAGTTGCAGCCTCTTCTACTGTACTCTCTTGTGATCTGGTGGTGTTTGTATGTTTCAATTACGTTCATATCCATATATAGAATCTTCTGGTGGTTTCCACTGTGTCATGGCTAAATTCAAACATGTTAGCTTAGCAAATGCTGACTTTCATCTTGGATAACTTTTCCAAACACATCACTCATTTTGTTTTTGTGCATAGTCTTTATGTCAACCAAGCCAAATCATCTGCAATTTCTTTGGTAGAAAAGCAATACTAATATTTGTCTTTGGGCATCGCAGTCCTAGAGCCCAGAAGGCCCGGTCATACCTTCCTCCTAGCTCATTCTTCCAAGTGCTTTGAGATCAGATTTGGTTTTCCCTCTTGACTGTTTCTCTATCGCCTAACTTCATCAGAGTTCAGGGTCTCTTACTTCCTAAAAGCCATACGTTACCTTTATTATGACATATATCACATTGTGCACCACCCCCTGTGTCCCCAGTTAGAATATGAGCAGGTTCTGAGTTTTATTTGTTACCTCCAGTGCCAAGCGCATGAAAAAATAAATAACTGATAGATGAACCAAGTGATATCTTTAAAATTCCTGCTATCTCTACAATGTGCTTATTCTTAAGTTTTGATGTAATGTAGAATGTTTTGATTCTTAGAAAATAAAATAAAAACGTAGTTCCCAAAACTTGATAAAAAAAAATATTTCACAACATCACAGAAATTCCAGTAAGACTCAAAGTATTTTTAGGAGAAACATTATTGTTTGCAATAGTTATTAAGTCTGAGGTCGAAATCAGAGGGATTTGCATCACCCTCGTAAAGATCAAATTTCTTTCAGGGCAATATAAACACTTCAGATTTTATTTACTCATATTTATTCTTCAGGAACAGCCACTTCTCAATCATACTGCAAAAGAATAAAAAGAGTCAAGTAGTCTTCCTTGGGCTTTCATTAACCCATGCAGTGCAACAAGCCGATCTTAGGATTCTGTCTCTGGAGCTCCTAGGTACCACTTGGCAGTTAATGTTTTTAAGTCCTGTTACACAGCATCTTCTGGCATCCTAGTGTTGTCCAAGGGACTGATGTGCGACTAGACTAACTTGATACATTCTGTTTGCAGGCTGTTAGCAATGGATAGGCTGAAGTATGGTTTACTATAACCCAGGGTTCCATCTGAAACTTTATAGTTTGGGTGTTTATATGCACAGTGTAATAAAAGCTGTTCTTAATATTGCTATGGTTTTACTAGCAAGTGATACTATTCTGTTCTGTTTTCTAATGTAGGATTTATAATGCCTGTAATTTGAAACAAATAAAATGAGCAAAAAAAAAAAAAGTCAGAAATACTCTTGGAGAGTTTGAACATTGTCCATTGTAAATAATTATTATTAATTTAAAAAAAATTAAGTATTTATTCCACTTTAGTTTCTCTGGTCATAAAACTATAATCACTATGTATACATTGATTCCAAAAGACCCATGGTAGGCACTGAATAAGATACAGCCTCAGACCAAAGGATGTTAAACCTGCCTAGGAATATTTAACACAACAATATAGAACTCTACAGAATAACATACAATAAATAATACCTCGAAATCAAGGGAGTATAGTCTATAAGGGGAATGTTACAGGAATTTAAAGCCAAGAAAGGTCACCAAGGTAGGAAGATTCGAGAAGAAATACTTTATGAGAGAAGTAGAACATTTTCTCTCAACAGGGTAAAATGCAGGGAGAGCTGCCCTTTGGATGATTAATGGTGAGGAATCTGAGAAAAATACAGCAAAGGGTGGTACAGGGCTTCTCAGGGAAAACAACAAGTTACTGTATTATCACACTTCCCTTCCTTCAGTCCTGTCTCTTTGTGACCATGACAACAGCTAAGGTAATTTTGATAGAATACATAATCAAAAAAGGGAAAAATAAGACAAAGTAATCATTGACTGAATAAACAATCAGTTGCAGGCTGCACTTATCTTATGACTAAAAGTGCTCACTAGAAATATTTCTTCCTGCCCTGGCAACAGATCTAATCATGCTTCTTGCCCAAATGTTCATTGAAGTTTCAGGGATTGACCTTGAACCTACAGAAGAATAGTGATCTTAATATATGCTTACTAAACAACATATGTCATACACTGTCCTGAAAAGTTTGCATGCCCTTATACATTCAATTGTCACCCTAACGAGCTTTATGCTGTTGTTCCTACTTTTCAGGTGAAAGATATGAAGGTCGCCAAAGGCCACCTGACTACCAACTGTTGGAGCAGGATTTTAATCAGACTCTCTGTGCTGAGATACTTCCTTCTGAACCACAGCTTCTCTTTTGTTGTAGCACAATCTTTGGAACACCGGTTAAAAGGATCTCAATATGTGTGACTTTATGCCAGATCTTTAGTATTTAATACTAACAATTTTCATATAGACACAGTCTATGCTAGACAATAAAACACAGACAAAATATTTGGGTCCAAGCTCCAATTTCATCTTTAAGTTGTATGATTTTTTAAGTTCATCAGCTATTGTGAACATTGATTTCTTTACGAGTGATACAGAAGTAATGAAAAACCCTTAGGTGTCAATTTTTTATGTTGTTCAGATCATAACGAAGTTGAAGATAGAGAAAAATCCATGTTTTGCAACTCATTAATTTATTTACGTGTTTATTTTTGGTCCTGAAATCATCTCCAACTTTCTCATTGACTAGAGAAGTAAAATATTATCTTGAGTCTTTACTGGCACATTTGTTTGAGTAAAACTATGGTACATATACGGTAATTCTCGGGCACTGCTGGTAAATAAAAAAAAAAAAAAAAAGAAGGTATAGTTTCAAAGCTGAAGAACTCACAATATGCCGGGCAGGCAGTGTGGGGAGGTCACAACTAACATTATAATAGAAAGATCATGAATGCCAGAGTAGGGATAAACATAAAAAGTACCTCACAGAGGAGAGTGATCTTTGTGTGGGCTGCAGTTCAGGAGTTGGAATTTGCTAAATGGAAGAAACTTCCGAGATGGAGTGAGTGCTCTCAGTGGCAAAAGTGGTAATGCATTGGGTGTTCTGTGTGTGGTTCAAGATGTTCAAAGTTCCAGCCTCCAGAGATGAGGCTAGAGAGGGAGATCATGAAACACTCTATATGTTCTGCTCAAGAGTTTAGATGATATTCTGCAGGCAATGAGCTGCCAATAAAAGAGTTTCACGACCTCCACGGACAGCTTCACGATCAGGTGTGAATTTTAGGAAACCCATTCTAGTAGATGTTTGAGTAGGGTGGGATAGGCGATTCTGAAGTAGAAACACAGGCTAAAAATGTGTTCTAATAACTCAGGTAAAAAATTAGGAGCAACTGCGATTAGTGCTGAGGTAGAACAATAAGGCGGAGATTCAGTAAATCATCAGAAAGCATTTCTGCAGCATGTGGGGGTAAAGGAAAGAACGGTGGATAATCGCAGATCACCGTGTGGCAGACAAGAGTTGGTAGCGTCATTACCCCAAATGTGAAATACGGAAGGAAACCGTAGTTTTCTGAGAAGGGAATATTGATATTCTTGGGTTTGAAGAGGAAATGGGACCTGTACGCGAAAGGAGCAGTGTGTTGGGAAATAAACGGGTGAGAAGTACATTCTAGCCATGTTGACACTATGGCTAATGTTTGGAACACAAATGTGACTCACTCACTTCCTTATGAATCTCACAGTGTAGTGGAAGAAAAAATATGTAAATAGATAATTGCAATGTGAAAGAGCAAGAGAAAGATATAAGTACACACACGCATACATACTGGAGTGGAATGGAATGATTCTTCTCTGCCTTGAGACAGGAAGAGGGATGGTGTAAAGAGAAAGAAGTGACCAAGGGTGCAGTATTTAGAAATGATCCATCAGTGTTCTCACCACAGAGAGGAAATGATATTGGTGTGAGGTGGTGGAGGCGTCAGCTCACACGATGGTGGGAATCTCTGCTCGATGTATACATGTATCAAGCAATGTTGTACACCTTCAACTTATACAACATTGTATGTCAATTCAAACAAACAAATGTTTTATCAAGTGGACCCGAGAGCCAGAATAATCTTTGTAAATTATAAATAAATCTATGGCACTCCCATATTCCTAAACTTTCAACACTCACTCATTCTCTTAAGTTTTTTTTTAAAGATTTTATTTAATTATGTGACAGAGAGAGACACAGCGAGAGAGGGAACACAAGCAGGGGGAGTGGGAGAGGGAGAAGCAGGCTTCCTGCGGAGCAGGGAGCCCGATGAGGGCTCGATCCCAGGACCCTGAGATCATGACCTGAGCCGAAGGCAGACGCTTAACAACTGAGCCACCCAGGAGCCCCTCATTCTCTTAAGATTTAAATTAAAATTGTTATTAGGTCTTTCAAAGTGATGCACAGATTGGTTCTGACTCCCTCATCTTCCACTACTTCATTTGAGTGAGATAAGAACTTAGAGTAAGAAAGAGAAAATCAAGTATGTTTCATATGATGTGGACTTGGGTTTCTGGGTGAGCCATTGTGCTGTTGAGCAATCACAAATGGAACTTAGAAGACCTAAGCTTGGGGAATGTTCAGTATGTGGTTTTCATCTGGGGTGTGGAATTAATGAGCTCAAGTGTGGTCATCATAAGTTCAACGTCTGGGGTGCATTTAGGGGATGCCTAGTAAGTAGCTCTGAATGCAGAATTGGATCTCCAGAGAAGGTGTGGTAACACAAATGAAAGAATACTGAGTAGCCTGGGTTTAAGAATAAACAATCATTGCATTTCTCACTAAAGTAAAAATTGAGTCAAAGTATTGTTCCTCCTTACCGTGAAGATATCTGTAAGTGCAATTTGTCATTTTAGTTTACAGAGGCAGTACTGCATAAGAGTTAAGACAGGTGTTAGGGTCAGACTGCATGGGACTTTAATTTTTCTGCTGGAATTTGCAAACTGAGTGACACTGGGTAAGTTTTTCACCTTTTTTTTTTTTTTTAGCTTCTATTTTCTTCTTTCTAATGTAGGAAAATAATTATATACTTAACTGATTTGGTAGGCATATCTCAATGGGGTTCAAAGAGGAATAATCTTACTTTATTTTATTTCCAACTCTAGCTTTTGACTGATGTAGAATTTCCTTTCCCTGTTAGTAAATGAGAGCTTGGGAGGCTCCTACAGCTTTTTAATGTCTAAGAAATTTCCTGTTACTATCACTAAGACTCCCATTCTGATATTTCAGCTATTTAGAATCCAATAGTCTCCCATCATCACACGTTCTTCCTCCCCCCATCTCCATCCCTAACAAATGTACCAAGAGCCCTGCAGAGGGAGAGGGGAGACATGTCTTTCTTTCTTCTTCCTAGCTTCCTCTCCCTTCTCATCTTCTCCAACTATTTGGCTGAGGCACAGGCTAAAGGAAAAGGAGCAGAAGTTCATATGTTTAGCTATGGAAATTCAGAGTCATCTCTTGACTATCGATGAATTGCTGTGGCATTTAAATAATGGTTCTCACACAGAGGTCACAGTTATGTGATCAGTTTGGACTCTTCTCCAATCTGTCCTCTTTGACTCGTGCAATGAGACAATTCTTGCGACTCCGCTAGATTTTACCTTCCTGATGGTCCACCTGGCTGGGAAGTGACCACCCAGCCCATGGGAAACATACATTCTTGCTACGCCAAGATGTGAGAGAGCAGGCGTGATCCTCTTCCCTATATTTCTGCTTCCGTCACAAGCTGCTCCAGCCAGACCCTAGCCTATGAAGTTCTTCAAGTAGGGAGCAGGCAGCATTCTTTCTGCTGACATATGTTTCCAAACCCCAGGGCATAGGTGTCCCAGACCCCCCTGGTCACATCATTCCAGTTCATCTCTTGTGACAAGTTCCTAGCTCCACTTCTTGTGGGAACCCGCAATTTTTAAGACTGGTTTTCTTAGAGAATCCCCAACCAGGATAAAAATTCCCCTATTCTAAGACTTTGTAAATGTTCAGGTTTTTTCTTAATGAAAGGCTGTTGGGCATTTGTGGGTGAAATCTGAGGCACAATCTTGGTCACTTAAATTCCACATGGATGTACCTAACAGTTGTCTGTAGAATTTAAAAATTTTTATTTACCTATTTTTCTCAACTGTAAGGTTTTGACTAAAATCTGCAAGCAACAGGAAAAATTACATCCTGTTATATCTGTACTAATGCTTAAGTTTTTACGGCTGTCCTGGAGGTTAAAGGCAGTAACGCATGAAGGACCTAAGCAGACTTCACCTCTTGTTATTATTTTTTTCTACTGGTTCACAAAGCACTGATAATCACATGGCCTTTAAGAAATGTATACTTCTGTTCCTATAATGTGGAGAGAAAGTAAGTAAAATAATAACTGTCTTATTGCAGAGTTATTATTAAGAGCTGAGTATCAAGAAGTTCTGAATATATGAAGTGAAGAATTTGAATCTGTTGTCTCCCTATTTGAATAAAAAGAAACAATATAGAATTGAGAGTTGGAAAGAGTGGCCGCAATTGTTAGCTCCTCCTAACTCAGTTATTCATTACATCAGCGGGTACAAGGCACTTAACTGCTCTGTTATAGACTGAAAGTTTGTGCCCCCCCAAATTCATTTACTGAAAACCTAACCCCCAAGATGGTGGTATTAAGTGGCGGGTCCTTCAGAAGGTGGTTAAGTCATGAGGACAGAGCCCTCAAGAGTGAGATTAGTTCCATTATAAAAGGGACCCTTTTCCCTTTCTCCATGTGAGGACACAGTGAGGTGTTGTCTATGAACCAGAAGTTGGCTCTCACCAGATACTCAATGTTAGTGACTTGATCTTGGCCTTCCTGCCTCTAGAACTGTGAGAAATAATTTTTTGTTGTTTATAAGCTACCCAGCCTATGATATTTTGTTATAGAAGCCCAAACGGACTAAGACATGTTCCAAAGTTCAGATTACTCATCTATAAAACAGAGGAACAGGGGAAACAATATAAATTTGTTTTGAAAAATTAAGTGATCAGGCGCCTGGGTGGCTCAGTCGTTAAGTGTCTGCCTTCGGCTCAGGTCATGGTCCCAGGGTCCTGGGATCGAGCCCGGCATCGGGCTCCCTGCTCGGCGGGAAGCCTGCTTCTCCCTCTCCCACTCCCTCTGCTTGTATTCCCTCTCTTGCTGTGTCTCTCTCTGTCAAATAAATAAAAATAAAATCTTAAAAAAAAAAAAAGAAAAATCAAGTGACCAATGTTTCTAAAAACATTTTTAATGGAATTTGAATGATTCTACAATTTTAGGATGTTAGAGCTCCAACAGCCTTGGGTGACATCAAGTTCTATGCACTCCTTTAATAAATGAGCAAATTGGAGTCTTAAATGGGTGAAGGACATGCTCAAGGTCATATGACTTGCTCTTAATCCAGGGCCCATCAGACATTGGGGTTATGTAAGTGCCTTGAAGGGGAGATAACCTTCTCTCATTTTAGTAGAACACCTCAAATGCCTTTAAAATGCCTACTTCTTTAATTTCTTTCCACAAAAAAAAGTACACACTCTCCCTAAGGTATACAGAGAGTGTAAATAGAGAGATATTATCCACATTAAAGGAATAGAGAAGGGGGAAAGGTTAATTTTTTCTGAAGCTCCAACATCCAAGCGTATTTAACAAAGGTTATTATTAAGTTATTTTTGTTTTTAATTCAGCCATAGCCTTTTGTATTTGCCATGATTGTATTTGTCTGTTTATCTCCTACTCCTGGAGGATGGTGACAGTTTCTATCTATTATTTCCAGCATCTAACACAAAGCAGGTGCTAAATGACCACTGGTTAGTAAATGCAGTCTACAAGTAAAGGATTTCCAATGCTCTCAGAGTCAGTCGTTTGTCCCACTGCCTAGAAGTATAACCCCCGTGTTTCATGCCCCTGGGACCAACAGTTTTTCAGCTTGTAAGTCACCATTTGAAAGGCAGGTTGCCCTGGCTGGGTGAGTACAATTCCTCATCAGTAGAGACTGATAGGGCCATTCTCCAGTCAGGACAGGAGCTCAGAATAAATACCTGCATGAAAGAGACACCAGATGGGATTCCAAGGTGAGTTCTGAACATGGACAAGGGAGAGAAGCATGGCAGGTGGAAACGGGAAAGTGCAAAATGGAAAGCTACTCATGGACGCACCACAATTCTCCTTCTTTACCCTCCGTTTGCCTTTAATTCTCATGGGAAGCCAGAATAGCCCCAAAGTAGGCATCCTCGGTCTAGTAACACTCAATTTCTATGTGCACAGTTATTACCTTAGATCTGGAAGCCACCGTAGACATTATCAGAGTGCCAACTAAAGGCAAACAACCCAACAAATAAATCTCGGGCTGCCAGTCAAGCCTTTCTTAGTTCAAGGGTCACTCTTCCAATGATACAAGCAAGAGGGGAATAATTATTGAGGGTGATTTATAAAGATCTCAGAAAGTCTGCTAGTGGCCTAAAGAAATTTTCCACAAACATGCGTTATATAACCTAAGAAGGAATTTGAGTTTGCTCCAACAGCAAATTCAGAGGTAAAGGAAAAAAAGAAAAAAGAGCCTCTTGGAAATTGCACTCTGGGATTTAACCAATAATATAGATATAAGATTGTGGCTAATGTAAGTTTAAAGGAAGGTGAATTTCCTGGTGAGATCAGTGATTGTTTTAGGGGTTCAAGGTAGAATGACTGACACTAGATATGATCACAGTAGGATAGTAATGAAAAGCTAGATAGAGCAGATGAGTGGTGACTACCAACATAGTTAATATGAGCTTATTAGCTACTTTTTGTAGTGTGCCTGCTAATTCATATCATCCCAGGCAACGTACCATTTTCCAAAGAAGGGAGCCCCTTCCTCACCCTTACCAGCAGCATAAATTTGTGGAACAACAATTGCTGGTTATTTAACTGTTGGCACCCTTCTGTTTTGATGACAGTCCTTCTAGCTGTTGTTTGATCATCAAAGGCATGGAGGAGAGGCATTTGGGAGGGAGACGCTGGGTCAGACTCCCAGAAAGACAGAAGAATTTGAGGTAAGGGAGAGGGAAAGAATATTTGGAGGGGAGGTAAATATTTAAATAAAATATTTAGGAAATTTGCTTTTTGATCATTTGAAATAGTTACCTAACCCAGTTTCTCGAGAAACCTTTAGCAAAATTTGCACCGTGGATGAGAAACTTGGCTATGTTATTTGTGGCTTTGGTAGGGAGGGATGAAATGGTTTCCCACAGTCTACAAACAGGTTCAAGGTGGAGAAGAAAGTTCAAAGTGTCCTATCAAACGGATAACACATATATTATCTTATTTAGTCCTTGCAAAATTGAATTAAACAGTCATTATAAACAAGCACTTGGCAGACAAGAAATCTCAAGCTCAGAAGGGCTAATTGTTTGGTTTTAATTAATAGATGGACAGCACCCTAACTGCAGCTAAAACACAGGCTCACCTTACTTCCCAAACCAGTTGCCAGATTTCCCAGATGTAAAGTCTTAGCTTCCGCCTGGCTGGCACAATGCTATGCTCTTCTTACAGTGTCCCACGGAACACCCACCTGTCACCGCTCACTAACAGCGGGGGCTGCACCACTTTGACATTCATGGTCAAGAAAGTGCAAAAAGGGGGAAAGATAATGAGCTCTTTCTGAAATTTAATAAAAAGGTAAAGCTGATTGATGCTATTTTTCCATTTAGGAAAACACAATATATACAGAAAAGGTTTGGAGGGGGGCAGGGAAGAGAGTCTCACTGCACTTGCAACTTCTCTCTAAGTTTTAAATTGCTTCACAAGTTTCTTTAAAAGTACAAAGAAATATAAAATAGTGCCTTAGGGGGGAAATATTCAAAATGAAGAGGACTGAGGCCTGTTATTATTTCAGTGTTTGAAATTGTCATTTATTATTTTGTTACTAGCTGACAACATAGAGATCGAGTGAATTAGTCTTTTACTGACAAATACGCATTACAGTGTACTTGAAAAATATGAATATTATTTTTATGGGATAAATTGGACTCATAACATAAATTATAAGCAGTAATATTATTATTATTGATTACTAATATTGATGACTAATATGATGATGATGAGCCCAATGATGAAAACAAAATATTATAATTAAGATTTTAAAACTCCAGGGCAAATGTTTTGTTTAATTATGATACAGGGGAAAATGTTGCTACTATATGAAAGCTGTTAGACTATAGTGAAAAGAGAAACTCTAGGATCACTGAAAACATCTCAAAACTCCACGATAAAATCACACAGGGTAAAAAAAATCGATGTTTTTGAGAAGTTAAGCCCTGAAACAAATAGATAATTTGTTGACAGTGGGGACTAATACCTAAATATACACATTTCTTCTGTGCACGTCTCAGCTTTGTTAGGGGGATGACCTTGAACATAGTATTTAAACATTTTTAATCTTTTTTTTTTCAAAAATCCAAAAGAAGAATGGCAATGATATAATACCTCTAAAAATCAAATGGGATAATGCACGCAAAGTGGCTTAGAACAATGCCTGCATATAATAAGAACTCAATAATTCATTATTTTATTAAGATGAATATCTTATACTAAGATTGTAGAAAGCAGGAATCATTGCCTAATTATACCATTATTTCATTTGAATTAATTTTGAATGACTACATTTATCATATATTGTTATTCTGGATAATTTCATAGAGAAATTTGGGAGAAAAGTGTTTTATCTAATAAATAAATCCAGATGCTTTTGATGAGAAAGAAGCTATTTTTTTCTGTAAATATGTAGGATATATGTATAAGAGTATTTTGCAAAATAGTATCTCCTTTCTTAGTCCAACCAATTAAATTGTAGCCAATAGTGAGTATCGTTGCTATTTACATTGTTATAGCTTGCAATTGCAATTAGTGTAAATCCCAACAGAGAAGATCAAGCAACAGATAAAGTAGTAAATATTGTCTGAATAAGAAGGAAATAACTCAATGAATAGAGAAAAGCGGCTCTTTTCTTTTCCCTTCTCCCCTCCCCACCCCATTCTGTTAAGTTGGATCAAATGTACTTCTTCAAATCTTGCACAACACCTGCAATCATCCTGATAGTAGAGATTATATTTTCAAAAGTAAGTGTAAACAAATGAGGTCACTCCTAAAAGGAAGCATGGCAAAGTCATACCGGAAGAAATACCGAATGTTATTACATTTGCTGGTTTAATACACACTCTGGCTTGTGTCTACCCTTGCACCTTTCAGAAATATCCCAGGTAAGTCCATTTTCTTGAACCAGTCTCATGTAAGTAGTTCTCTCCATAATTCAGGAGAAAGTCCATACCCTTGGGAAAGTTCCAGGCATGGGACCAAAGAAGTACTCTTCTCTTACCTCCCAAAATGAAAAGCATTCCTCAAGTCCACCTATACCCAAAGAAAAACTGATGTCAATTGATAACCTACTAAAATTGCCCATAAGAAAGAGACCAAGACTGAATAAAATGTAAAATTCCCAACTACACAATTTTGTGTTCTAATTTACCTAGAGAAGAGCATTGGCCCAAACTCCTCTAATGTTCTACTTTAATATGTGGATGTTATAATTAGTTGGAGTTTTGTGCTTCGTTCTCTAATTAGCTCTCTTCCCCTTCCATGGCTGTTCTTCCGTGCTCCAGCTCTAAATCGCTAATAGACTGTAGAACATGTCAACAACAATACCACACTGGTCCCTCTCTTCCAATATCTTTAAAAGCAAACTGTACCATTTTCTATTATTTTATTCTCCAACATAAGTGATGACACAACCAATCACCAAATCATGGGGGACAGCAACCTCAGACATCTCCACTTCTCTTTCTCAACATGCACACCTGATGTGTCATTCAATCTTCAAATTTGTCCTTTCACTACAGGGCCACACATGACTTGAATCTTGGTTCTCACAATTTCTTCCCTGCAGTGCTTGAATTGTTTCATCTTCATTCTCTGGGCTTCTATTCTGTCTCTTCTCAATGCATCCATTGCAATTCAATTTAAAATATTAGTACATTTCTCACTTTTCCTGAAGTTGTGTTTGGATCATTTACAGAACGATTCAGCATCTGAATTAGATTACTCTTCTGGTTTTATCTCAACTCCTCTCCTTTCAAAGTCACATATCTACTTTCTAAATGGTCTTGACTACCTGGCTATACATTTTACCAACTTTTTCATATCTGGTATCTTACTCCTACCTTTGATTATTCAATCCACTCATTCATTCATTTATTCATTTATTAACTCATCCAGGTATTTATTCAAAAAAATTTCAATAAATGTCAAGGAATGCTGGGCACTGTTAAGGCACTGGAAATTTAAAGGTGTAAACTTATCCACTTATCCATGGCACTCCTCATACTGGGAATAAATATTATTTCCTCAAATACTCTGTAATCTCCTCAAGAGCAAAGTCTGTATCTCAATCTCACATCTCAGCATTTAGAGTCTGGACCAATTATGGGTCAATAATGTTTTACTGTTGTTGAAAGAATCTGTGAAATAATGAATCAGAGGGTTAGATGTGATCTCGGAGAAAATCAAGCCACATGAGAAGTAATGTCAGTATACTGACTGTATCATTAGATAGAAAAATCTATAATGATAATTTATCAAGTATTGGTCTCATGAGGAAACTAAAACTAAGAGATTAAGTAAATTGCTGTTGCCAAAAGTCACAAAAGAAAGTTTCCAAGCTACAATTTGAATTTAGACAACAAGCTAACACTAGAGCCTATGTTTGACCCGGTTTTATAAAATTATTATATATGTACGTATGTTTATATGTGTGTGTGTGTGCGCGCACAAGTTTATATGCTGTATGAAACTATGAAAAAACTATGAATATGAGAAAAATAGATTTATGAAGAAATGGAGAACTAAAGACATATACAAATACACTACAGCAATCATTTGGCACATTGTTAATATTTTCTAAAAGGAAATGAGTATCTTCTAATATATTTGAAAATAAACACCTAAAATGATTCTTTTTAGTTGAATATGTATTAAGATTACAGCTTCAAATTATTAGTAAATTAAAATTACCAATTATTTTTCCCTGATGAGGAAATGTAAGTTACATTGGAAATAGCTTGAAACCAGTTAGGAACTTCTCTAGAACATGGGTACCTTATAGGCATAAAGGAATATTTCATCCAAAGATAATGAGAAAAACATTCCAAATCCCATTTTAGAGTGACTTTACCTCAACAAAATGTTGGGCTTTATTGTGGATTACTTTATGTTCTAGAATAGAACATGTAAGTTGTTGTTAAAAGGAAAACTATATCCAATTCAAGCTAGGCAGTGAAAAGTTCAGCACAGTGAACATAAATGCCAACCCTGACATTTCGAACGGAAAACTAACTATCATATTTATTTATAGAATTGCTACATTTCTCCTATGTTAAAGGTTCGTAAATAGTTCAGATGGAAATAGTATGTGGATCTTTTTTTCTAGAAAATGTGGAAGCAGACCAAAAGAAAAACAAAAATAAAAGCAAACGGGGCTGGCAGAGTCAAGAAGTGCGATGGAAAACCCTGGAGATCCGGCAGCCAGGAGGAGCAGTAAGGAGAAGGGCGTGGGAGACACACCACCAGGGAGTCCTCAAGGAAAGAGGGATGCAGCCACTGCCGGTAAATGAAAAATACTGAGAAGAAATGGGTGGCAGGCAGAAGCAGAGCAAGAATCCAAGAAAATAACAAAGGGAACGGACTAAGTGTAAAGGAGATAAAAGGTAAAACAGCTGTCAATCAAAAATAAGCATGGTTGTATCACTGTTTATTTACATGCTCGCTGTCCTTTAATTTAAAATTGAGATGTAAATACAATTTGAAAATTATTATTAAAAGAAAGTAATAAACACATGCAACAAAAACCAGGAATAACTTTCTCACCAGTTAACCACTTATCTATGGCAGAAGGTCATAGTAAGGTTCATGAAAGCCCCCGACTGCAGGCTTTACCTGCCATCGTCATGACATCTGTTTTCTTTCCCAGTTCCATCGCACAGCTACTGACCAGTCTACAAATTCTACTTTGTTTGCCCCCCAAATCTGCAATACTTTCCTTTCAGACTGCATCAGCAACCATGATAGAGTCTAGGACTGTTTTAAGGTAGTACTGATTTCCTGTATCACAATTCTCCCTGAATCACTTAGAGAACGTCCTTGGGGCTTTGAAGAGCAAGTTTCAGAAGAAAAGTTCCCAGGGAATAAAACAGTCTTCTGATTTGGGCTCTGATCAATAGAGAACAGAACAGAAGTGACATATTTATGACTAAGATGTCCTCCTGCTTAAAAAAGTCAAGTTTAGTTCTTTTGTGGGTACATGCCTCGCTGATTGCCAAGAGTCCTACTATATCATAATCACTCTGTAATTCTTGTGGTAGTCTAGTTGAAGTGAGGTGTCTGAAAGTAGTTGGAAAGGGAAAATGCCATAAGGATGTACTGAGGCAGAATTTCAAGCAAGTCAGCATAGCTGTGAAAATGGTGGGAAGCTAGCCAAGTGAGCAAGCAAGAACGGACTGCAGAACTGTTTGAGGCAGAGGCATCGGGCAGATACACTGTGAAGAGGCAGAGGCTTCAGGAGTGCCAGGTTCTACAAATAGCTATTATTACCACAAACAAAAATACCACCATCCCAATGCACATCTTGGGGAAGGATTGCAAGTCATTATTTTGTTGCGGTTTCAGCCATATTTACGCATAATGATGACATTCACATAAAATCAAATGATATATATAGACATGTGCATCCATCCACATAGAAAGAGAGTATCAACTTATATGTAGGAAAGTCAAGCTGAAATGAATTGGGTATTCTGCATTTTGAATGCAAGTATTTTAAAAATTTGAGCTAATGGACTCAAAGGATTACGTTCTTCATCCCCACAATGAACTCTTACATCACTTGTTTACTTTCTATGTTGCTCCCCAAATTACAAAACATTTTTAAGTTAGTTACATGCTATTCTAGTTTACTTTTGCTCCTGTAACAAATTATCGCAAATTTAATGTCTTAAAACAATGCAAATTTATTACCTTACAGTTCTGGACGTCAAGTCTGAAATGGGTCTTACTGAGTTCTGGAGGCTCTAGGAAACAATCCATTCCTCGCCTTTTTCAGCTTCTAGAGGCTGCCCACATCCCATGGGCACCTTCCATCTTCAAAGCCAATAATGGCCACTTGAGTCTTCCTCACATCATATCATTCTGACACTGATTCTTCTGCATTGAAGGATCCTTATGACTACACTGGGCCTATCCAGATCATCTGGGATAATTTCCTTATCTTTGGATCAGCTGATGAGCAACTTTAATTCTGTCCACAACCTTAATTTCCCTTTGCCATGTAAAATAACGTATACCCAGTTTCCAGATTTCTGAGGGTAGAAAAATGGCCCATCTTTGTAGGCCATTATTCTTCCTACCATGGTCTAACCTGTGGCCCACCAAGATTCAAGTCCATCCCACATGCAACATACACTCATCACATCCCAAGGCACCCAAAAGTCTCAACCCATTACAGCATCAACTCGAAGTCCAGATCCCATCCACTCAACATCTGTTTCTCTTTTAAGTCAGGTGTGGATGAGGCACTCGGAATAATCCAGTGGCATAACTTGTCTCTATCTGTGAACCTTTAACCCAGGAAACATCTTACCTGCTCCAAAAACAAAATGGTGAGGCAGGCATAGGGTAGCATTCATAGAGATCTCTCCTTAAAAGGGGAGAAAGTGGAAAGAAAAAGAATTCCGACAGTCCCAACCAACTATGGAATCCATCTGGAAAATTCCACATGGTTTCAAAGCCTGGAAAGTATCCTCTGTGATTCTTAGTTATACCTCTGGCCTCAAAGCCCCATCCTCTGGGCTTGGGGTTGTGCCCTCTGAATCAGCCTTCCTTTCTCACGAAAGGTAGAACATATCTGCAGCTGAGGAGTTTTATCAGCAGGTTTCTTGCCTGTAGATATTTGGTGATCTCAACCATTTTCTTTCATTTCATCCTGTCTCCTTCAGTTCAGGATGGCAATGTTTCTGCTGATATAACAACATTCCCAGCAACCTCATGAGTTTCCTGTGTATGTCATGAGACTCACGCTGTTAGCCAAGAGTCTCCTCCACAGGTCTTTTCTAGATAATCCCATCTCTATTTTGGTCTTCTGCTGAGATGACTGAAGAGATTTATGAGTCACACACTTAATCATTTGAAAGAGTCTTTTGTGAGACTGAATATTTTGATGCTTTTATCTTTCCATAGGATTAGCAAAAAGTTGTCCAGCTCTAGCTTCATTTTTCTCTCTAGAGCATGTTTTTCCAACCCCATCCCAAGATCCCCTAAATTTAAATAGGCAGTGAATCTCTTAATTTTAGGATCGTTTGTAATCTAACAAGTCATTAAGCCTCAATTACTTTTGGTTTAGAAGTTATTTCTTCAATCTGTCTCTTCCCTCTTGTGTCTTCCTAAAGCATTAAGGAGGAACCAGGTGGAACCTTCAACACTTTGCGTGGAAATCTCCTCAGTGAAATACCCAAGTTCATGGCCTAAAAGTTCTGCTTTCCATATAATTCCAGGACACAATTCTGCTAAATTTTCTGACTCAAGAGAACAAGGATTCCTTTTCCTCCTGTTTCCAAATACATGTCCCTCATTTCCTTCTGAGTCCTCAAAATTGGCACCTTCCATGTTCACATTTCTACTGGCAGTTTGTTTATGATGACATACATATTCTTTAAGACAGCTATGTGTCCAGCAATGCTCTTCACTTCCATGTGAGTCCTCATTGGCAAAGTTGCTAATATCCATATATCTATTAAAGAGTCTGTTTAAAGCAACACAGGCTTTTTCTATCATGCTTCTCTTCGAAATCCTTCCAGCTTTTGCCCACTGCCCAATTGCAAAAACCATATCCACATTTTTTAGATGAGTTTCTACTTTCAGGTAGGAAAATCTGTATCTGTTTCTATCACTGATATAACAAATTACTATAAACTTAGACAATTTAAACAACACAGATGTATTATGTTACAGTTCCTAATGTCAGAAACCTAAAATGGGTCTCACTGGGTTAAAATCAAGGTTATGGGGGGTGCCTGGGTGGCTCAGTTGGTTGGGCGACTGCCTTCGGCTCGGGTCGTGATCCTGGAGTCCCGGGATCGAGTCCCGCATCAGGCTCCCTGCTCAGCGGGGAGTCTGCTTCTCCCTCTGACCCTCCCCCCTCTTATGTGCTCTTTCTCTCTCATTCTCTCTGTCTCAAATAAATAAATAAAATCTTAAAAAAAATAAATAAATAAAATAAAATCAAGGTGATGGCAAGGCTTTTTTTTTTTTTCTCCCCTTTCTGCAGGCTCTAGGGAAAAAATCCATTCCCTGCCTTTTCCAGTTTCCAGGGACTCCCCACACTCCTTGGCTCATGGTCCTTTCCTCAAAGTTTAAGGCCAGAAATGGCATTGGATTCTTGCTTACATCACATCACACTGACACTGACTTCTCAGCCTCCCTCTTCCACACTGAAGAACTTATGTGATTACAGTGGGCCCTCCCAGATTATCCAAATGAAGGTCCCTGCATTAAAGTATCTGATTAGCATCCTTGATCCAATCTATTATCTTAATTCCCACTGCCATGTAACCAAATATATTCACAGATTCCGGGGATTAGGTCATAAATATGTTTTTTGGGCGGTGGGGTAGGGGCATTACTCTGTCTACTACAGTCTATCTGATTTTTTGTTATCTTATAAACTATAAACTCATTGTATGGAGGACAGAATCTTGTGTATATGTATTTCTACAGTGTTTATATACAGTACATATATCTTGTGCACAGTGCATCTCTACAGTACATTTGTTTAATAAATGTAGTGGCCCAAATACAGCCTAGTGGAAATTGCTGTTCTCTGCATTCACTTTAAGAATAGTTGTATGAGCTATACTTAAGTAGCTACAATGGCTTACAAATTCTAAAATAGGGAAAAACGTTTGGTCAAGAAAATAACCCTGTGGATTGCTTTCCTGACAATTCCTTGATTTTATGCATATAAATAAAATAACGGTAAGTCTCAAACTATATGCAAATTGTTATGAAAGAAAATGTTTTTAAAAATTACAGTTAGGTAATATTATCTGAAGCAAAATACATTAGATGTTTATAATTTGAAACACATACTTCTTGAATATGCAATGATAAGTTAAATGGTAGAGTTTTCTAGTTTATTTTACCGAGAAGCTTAGTGACTCCAGACACCAGAAAAAACATGACAATGCAAAAGGAAGACAGAACCTATGCACTATTTCTTTCTTTTGTTTTGTTTTTTAAATGTTCCTCTTGCTTAGATGATATAATTTCTCTTTAGGGCTATCTAAGTGAAGGGTGGACGCTGGTCCTTTGATGCTGGGACTACTGTGTGATTGGGGAAAGAGGTGATGTTATTATGACTGACTGAAGCGTGGCCTCAGCTAGTCCTTAAAACATCTTTGTGCAAATTAGTAAGTGGTATTGACTGCAGGGTACAGCTCTGCCCCAGGGCATCTGAATGTAAATAGGACGGCCCTTCCTTCTCCATCAGCTGATTGTCCTTAGGGTACACAACCCTGGAGTAAAGGACATCACAAGAAAAAGTCAAAGAGACATGTGTTAAGAAGGAGGAATAATTGTGGGAGACCTAAGACAGAAACTGTAGATCTCCCTTGAGTATTTAGCATGTAAGCCTCAGGTTTCAAGTCATGAGAAGATTATACACACAACTGACCATGTCCATCATGGCAGATATTTGAGAACAGGGAATGAATCACACACTTCAGACTCAGATGAGTTGAAAGGGCAGAGTTTTATAACATAGGTAGAGGGAGAGGAGACAAATCATTACCTCTTTGGTCATTTTGAATTGAAAGACATTTCAAACAACATGAAAAAGATGAGTTTTTAAATTCGTACGCCAGTTAATTAAGCTTCTTAATATAACTGTACTAAAAGTGCTTGCAATATGTGATGTAATTAAAGTCATAATCTCTACCCTTTGAAGAAGGTGTATCAGCACAATGGTTATATAACAGATAAACAAGCAGTTACTTAACTTCTACACAGAGTCATAAACCTGGGCAGCACATTTTATCTAGACCTTAGGTATCTTCATCTTTAAAATGAAAGGCTAAATGAGGGTAACTCCAAGCTCTCTTTCAGATCTAAAGAAAATACACATCTACAACAGAAATATGCCTGAGTCTCCATGTGGTTGAGTCCCAGATGTACCATAATCAATTTTGTGTGCCAGCAATTAACCACTAAGTAAATATAAACAACTTAAAACACTTTTCTCTGCCTCTCCAGGAAACAACAAGTTGAAGAAGCCATTCTTTCTGTACAGGAAAATTAAAAATCTTCCTTCTCCTTTGTTACTGTCTTCAGTATTCTCTGCACAGATGGCAGCTAATCCTGGAAATCCTCTCTCCCACTCTCAACTTCTCTCCTGAACACCCACCAAGACCAAATAGCATTTTGTCTCTCTCTTTATTCCTCATCCCTCCCCCTAAGCCTTGTATTGTATAGATCAGATGAACCAAGTCATGGGCTGGATGGATGAGAGTAAGGGACAGATAAAACTGCCCTCACATGAACACGTTGGTGTCCACTACACACTCAATTTTGTCCCTGCTGTGACTCTCAAGTTTTAAATTTTATTTCTTAAAAAATAAGTCCCCAAAAGAAATAAGAGAGGTGGCTCAAGATGGTGGCATACAAAGACCCTGAACTCCCCTCTCCCATGGAAACGTCAAATCTACAGTTACATACAGAACAATTTTCTCTGAAAAAGACCTGAAAACTACCTGAACAGCTCCTCTACAACAAAGATATTAAGAAGTTTGAAGAAGCAGAGATACGATGTCACCAAGCAGGTGAAGAGGGAGGAATCTCAGAGATACAGAATGTATCAGTGAGGAATGAGAATCCTGGGCCCTACATTAGGCATCCCAACTCTTGGGACCTACACTGGAGAGATGAGCCTCCAAAACATCTGGCTTTAAAAATCAATGGGGCTCACATCCAGGAGAGTCAAAAGGTTGTAACAAACAGACATCCAGGTCCAGGAATCCCAGAGAATTCCAAATAAGATAATCCCAAAGAGATCCACACCATGATACATTATAGTTAAAAGTCAAAAGTTAAAGATAAGAGAGAATTTTAAAAGCAGCAGAGAAAAACAACTTGTTACATACAAGGGAATGTCCAGGAAACTATCAGCAGATTTTTCAGCAGAAACTTGTAGGCCAGAAGAGAATGCCATGATGTATTCAAAGTATTGAAAGCAAAAAAAAAACAAAACAAAAACTTCTAACAATGAATACTCCATCCAGCAAGGTTATCATTTAGAATTGATGGAGAGATAAGTTTTCCTTAAAAACAAAAAGAGTTCACCACCACTAAACCGGCTTTAAAAGAAATGTTAAAGGGACTTCTTTAAGCTGAAAAGAAATAGCATTAATTAGTAGCAAGAAAACATATGAAAATAAAAATCTCTCTGGTAAAAGTAAATACATAGTAAAGGTAGTGAACTAACTACTTTTAAAGCTAGCATGAAGGTTAAAAGACAAATGTAGTAAAAATAACCATAACTAAAACAACTAGTTAAGGGATACACAAAGTAAAAAGGTGTAAAAGGTGATATCAAAAACATAAAGCATAGAGGAGTTTTAGCATGTATTCAAACTTAACTTGTAGGGCATCTAGGTGGCTTAGTCAGTTAAGTGGCTAATTCTTGATTTTGGCTCAGGTCATGATCTCAAGGTGATGGGATCAAGCCCAGGGTAGAGCTCTGTGCTCAGCACAGAGTCTGCTGGAGTCTCCTCCACCTCTCCTTCTACTCCTCCCTCCCCCCACCCCCGCTCATACTCTCTCTCTCTCTCAAATAAATAAATAAAATCTTAAAAAAAACCAACTTACCTTGCTATCAACTTAAAATAGGCTGGTATATTTGAACTGATTTATAAGCTTCATGGTAATTACAAAGCAAAAACCTATAGATACACAAAGGTACTAAGAATGGAATCTAAACATAACACCAAAGAAAGACAATAAACCACAACAGAAGAGAGCAAGAGAAGAAGAAAGGAATAGAGAGGATCTACAAAACAAGTCTCAATAAATTTAAGAAGATTAAAAACATGTCAAGCATCTTTCTGACCAAAAATGTATGACGCAAAAAGAAACCTAGAAAAAATCACAAATATGTGGTGATTAAACAACATGCTGCCGAACAACCAATGGGTCAATGAGTAAATCAAAAAGAAATAAAAGAATACCTTGAGACAAATGAAAGTGAAAATACAGCATACCAAAATCAATGGGATGCAGCAAAAGCAGTTCTAAGAGTACAGGCTTATCTCAAGAAAGAAGAAAAAAACCTCAAATAAACAACCTACCTTTACACTGAAGCAACTAGAAAAAGAGGAACAAATGAAGCCCAAAGTTAGTAGAAGAAAGGAAACAATAATATCAGAGTGAAACAAATGAAATAAAGACTAAAAAGACAAGAGGAAAGATAAGTGGTTCCACAGAGCTGGTTTTTTGAAAAGATAAACGAAATTGATAAACCTTTAGCTATCTTCACAAAGAAGAAAAGGGTGAGGGCTCATATAAATAAAATTTGAAATGTTAGAGGAGAAGTTACAAGTGACCAAAGGAATACAAAAGATCATAAGAGACTACCATGAACAATCATACACTAACAAATTGGACAACTTAGAAAAAATGGATAAATTCCTAGAAACATACAGTCTTCCAAGATTGAATCATGAAGTAGAAAATCTGTATAGACCAATTGCTAGCAGGGAGATGGAATCAGTCATCAAGAACCTCTCAACGAAGAAAAATACAAGACCAGATGGCTTCACTGGTGAATTCTACAAAACATTCAAAGAAGATTTTAATAACTATCATTCTAAAGCTCTTCCAAAAAATTGAAGAGGAGGAAATGCTTCCAAACTCATTTTATGGGACCAACATGACCCTGAAATCAAAACCAGACAAGGACACCACAAAAGGAAAGAAAGAAAGAAGAGAGAGAGAGAGAGAAAGGAAGGAAGGAAGGAAGGAAGGAGGGAGGGAGGGAGGGAGGGAGGGAGGGAAGGAAGGAGGGAGGGAGGGAGGGAGGGAGGGAAGGAAGGAAGGAAGGAAGGAAGGAAGGAAGGGAGGAAGGAAGGAAGGAAAAATGGAAAAGTAAAGGCCATTATCCCTGGTGAACACAGATGCAAAAATCCTCAACAAAATATTAGCAAATTGAATTCAATAAAAATGATCAATATACACCAGGATCAACTGGGATTATTCCAGGGATGTAAGGATGGTTCAGTGTCCACAAATCAATCAACATAATATACCACATTAACAAAATGAAGGATAAAAATTATATGATCATCTCGAATAGATGCAGAAAAAGCACTTGACAAAATTCACCACCCACTTATGATACCCAACAAAGTAGGTATGGAGGGAATGTACATCAACATAATAAAGGCCATCTGTAACAAATCCACAGCTAACATCATACTTAATGGTAAAAAGCCAAAAGCTTTTCCTCTAAGATTAGGAACAAGACAAGAATGCCCACTCTTGCCATTTTTATTCCACATAGTGTTGGAAGTCTTAGCCGGAGCAAGAAAAAGCAATAAAAGGCTTCCAAATTAGAAAGGAAGAAGTGAAACTGTCACTACTGGAGGACAACATAATTCTATACACAGAAAATGCTAAAGACTCCACCAAAAAACTGTTAAGTGAACGCAAATCAATAACAAAAATCTGTTGTCTTTTTATACACTAACAACAAACTATCAGATTAAGAATCAAGAAAATTCTTAAATTAAGAAAACAACCCCATTTACAATTGCTTAAAAAAAAAAAAAAGCCTAGGAATATAAATTGGTGCAGCCACCGTGGAAAACAGTACGGAGGTTCCTTAAAAAATTAAAAATAGAGCTATCATATGATCTAGTAATTCCACCTCTGGGTATTTATTCAAAAAAACCAAAACCACTAATTTGAAAACATATGCCCCTCTATGTTCATTGCAACCTTGTTTACAATAGCCAAGATAGGGAAACAAGCTAAGTGTCCATCAATGAATAAATGGATAAAGAAGATAATATATATATGTGTACATGTGTGTGTGTGCATATATATATTATATATAATACAGAAGATGAATTCACTGATACACACACACACACACACAATCGAATACTACTCAGCCATAAAAAGAATGAAATCTTACCATTTGTGACAACTAAGGGCACTATGCTATGTGAAGTAAACCAGCCTTAGAAAGACAAACAGTGTAGGATTTCACTTACGTGTGGAATCCAAAAAACAAAACAAATGAACAAACAAAACAAAACCCAACTCACAGATGCAAAGAACAGTTTAGTAGTTGCCAGAGGGGAGGGAATTTAGGCGGGGGGGGGGGGTGAAATTGGAGAAGGGGGTCAAGAGGTACAAACTTCCAGTCATAAACAAATGAGTCATGAGGATGTAATGTACAGCATGGTGACTCTAGTTAATAATAATGTACTGCATATTATATAACTTTATATGGTGATGGGGAAACTAGACTTATTGTAATCATTTCCCAGTGTATACAAATATCAAGTCATTATGTTATACATCTGAAACTAATACAATGTTACATGTCAATAGTATCTCAATAAAAAAAAAAAGAAGAGGAAATGTGATTTTGTTTCATACACTTTCTATTTGACAGCATTTGCTGGGCTGAAGTTAAACCATTTGGGGTCTACGGTGTAAAGATAATAGACAACACAATGCTATCTGATCTAAAGTTATTCAGTCTTTTATTTCTATGTGATAAATGAAGTAATCAAATAAAGTCCTTCTTTCAACTTCAGCCTTTAAAACCTTTTATTCTTTCATCTTTTAGGGCCAAGTTCAAATTAAAATTTAGCTATTGAAAAAATGATATGGATAGATAGATGTATGCATTTTCTTTTCTTTCATACCAGAGCACGTATCACAACTCTGATTATGTAGAGAAGAAAATGTAGGAACTTTCAATAGGGTTAATATTCGCACATACATTCACATTTCAAATTCAAAGAAGAAAACACTGTGCTGGGAAATTAAAATAGCATCGAGTCCATGACAGTATTTTACCTAAATAATATATTTCATTTAATATGCATAGAAATCTTTTTAGAACACTCAATTTAAATTGCTGCAATGTATCACTTCTGCTGCCTTTGATGTCAATCAGCTTGGAGTCTAAGAGGACGCTAGGAATTGGGCAGAAGGTTCCTAAAGCACTTTGAGCTCTCATATGAAAGGTGCTGTTTAAGTACAAAATATGATAATAATCTTAATATATTTAACAACTTCACTCACTTGCATAGAAATACCTGACTCTACCTCACCTGTTTGGTGCTTTGAGGCACAATCCTTAAGTAAAATTTCTCGAATAGGTTATATATAACATTGTTTCATAGAACTCATTCAGAAAAAAAACATCAGAAGAGGAAGGTTTCATAAACATTATATGTCGGTGATTACAGAAAATGTCTCCACTAGGAAGAAAACTACAAGGCTAACAAAAGATACTTGTTCCTAAGGAGACTGAAAGGATTACTTTCCCCAAGAGTAGAGCATCCTAGATGTTTCTCTTCCTTAATATTGAATAAAGCCGCTCGTAATGCTACTGGACTGGGGGTACAGTGTATGTTATGTGCTTTCTCCTTCATTTATATTTTCCAGTGGTAAAGAAAACTGAAGTATATAGGCAGCTGGCTGTAGGGGAGAATTATTTTCTACTTGAAAAACATTCTCAGTTTGAATAAAAAAGAAAATGTGGATTATAGATAAATGGTATTCCTCTGCTCCAAAAATTCATTTAAAGATTACCGACTATAGTATTTCTCTTTTTTGATTTTTTATCTTAAATACTTTTATTTACATAAGTTGTTATCAAAAATATAGCATCATTTTCAAAAATGAAAGCATTACTAATAATGCTAATACCTTTTCACCGTATCTCCATCTGAGCCCCTTCAATTCCTCCTCATTCTCCTCCACCCCCTACCTAGCTAAGGCAATTGTTACTCATTTTTCTGCAATGCATTTGATTTAAATCTTTCTTTAAGATAAAAAAAAAAAAATTGTCCTATGAAGATGAGAAAACAATATCATTTTATTATAATAAGCACTTTTATACGTTTTCTCATTAAATTATCTGGGGGCTACCAAATTGTCCATCATGTAATTTTTAACATTTTTGGTGATTTCTGAACTCATCCGACTCTTCTCAGAAGCGGGAGCGTATTGGTGAGGAGACCTCACAACACAACTCTGTTTACACAGGAAGAAGAGAGGTTCCCTTACAGACATCACCCTAGGGCCTCCCATCAGGGGTCTGGGTCCCTTGATCCCTCTTCAGGCCCCACCCTTGTCTTTCGTTTCTGCAGATCCCAGGGTTAGACCCAGCTGACTGCTCTCTGACCGCTGCTCAATATCACAATCCTTATGCACGCTCGACTATAACCCTAGGTGATTCATCAGCACACTGTGGGCCTGGGTACTGACACAGTATCCAAAGATAACCAGAATCCATGAAGTAAAAAGTGAGGACTAGTCCAGGGTGTCAGGAGATAAAGGAACTACCCCTTTAAGAGTGCTTCTAAGGCATCTTTTCTGGCTCTGCCCTCCTACCCTGCATGTCCACACATGACCTCCAGTTAGCTAGCTCCCATCCACCACCAGTCCAGAAGCATCGCTACTAGGAACACAGGAGCCCAAAATGAAAAGGCTGTTTTTTCAAGTTGTGTAGGAAGAAAAGTCAAGGAGAGGCAGGTATTAAGAAATAGAAGCAAATTTTGAGAGAAGAGTTGACACAAATTAGTGTCCCGGTCAGGCAGAATGAAAGCAGAAAGTGGACAGGGGAATTGGCAGTCTGAGATGTACAGGACCCTTGAAAAAAGGATCCAGTGCCACGGAGATGGATCATCACGTACCTTAGCAGGGTGCTAGTCAACAGGCATTCATGTAATTAAGCTTTAATATTTGGATCGCACATTCACTATACAATCTTCTCATTATAAACTGGATACCCATGTATGTATGTTTGCTTACAAGAAAAACTGAGCTGTGTGACTCAAAGAATTCTTATTGAAAATGCATGTAGGTTTATGTGTGTGTGTATGTGGATATGTGTGTATCAGTGCATGCATGTCTTATGTGCATATTCAGACGTTTTGGTTGATGTGATTCGTTCCTAAAAGTGGGTACATTCTCAGTATGCTGACTTCAAGTTTCCGAGACTATCAGTGAAGATCCAGATTTCAGATTGGAGTGAGCTCACGAACATAATAAAGACCACCTGGCCTTCCTTTTGCTGTCTCTGCTTTGACATATTTTATGGCTTCCAGCGCAAATAACTACAACCCCCACACGGAGGCCGAGACCCATTTAAACAAACTAACAGGGAAAAGTGACATCTTACAGGTATTTGTTTTGCACATCCGCCCCCAAAACAGAGTGAGAGCACTTGTAATTTAAAATCTCTGGGACACTTGTTCTCTCAATAAACTATAACAAGGCCCCTTTGTTCTTAAAGAACACATCATCAAATTAATAAAAAATAGTAACAACCAAGAGTTGAGATCTCATATGAAGCGAAAAATCCATAGATAGGCATTGGTTGGCAAGCAAGCAATCTTCAAACACCCCAATGTGGTGGTCAATATCATCCCTATTTTATAAATTAAAATACTGAGGCACAGAACATTAAGGATCGTGTCCACGGTTTACAGCAAGCAAGAAATAAGAAAGCCAGCACTGAGGACAGATCAGTTCCAAAACCAGTGTTCCTCACAGCCACTGTGGGGTCCAGCTCGGGATGTGTCCTGGTGGGCAGGGCACTGCCCTCCAATGTGGGGTCCACTTGGATGCCCTGGTGATTGCAGCAGTGCTTTATAATTTCAATCATGAAGTTGACTTGAGGAACTCTACCTTTTCAATTTCCCCCAATCACCACTTCAAGCACACTACCAAACCAAAATTAAGCCCAAATTAAACTGAAGCCTGCCTGACTCCCTATTCCCTAAATGCTGTCTAAATTATTACTAATCCCTGCCCCCTTCCTCTTTCATTAACTAATTGGCTTCCTCAATACTGCCTCTTTATGAAATGAGTTGTAGATGATTGGGACACTCAGCAATGGCCTCGGGCTACGAAACGTCAATGTCTGCAGTCAGGGAAGTGTTACAAGTCTCCCTTTTATGGTCCTCCTG
The DNA here is from genome assembly GCF_029215605.1 of Mirounga angustirostris. NCBI lineage: Eukaryota > Metazoa > Chordata > Mammalia > Carnivora > Phocidae > Mirounga > Mirounga angustirostris. The sequence continues at coordinate 5,605,529 of NW_026991722.1, read as the reverse complement.
TTCCTTCACATGCCAAGCCTATGCCTCCCTGTGCACTTACTTTACCCTAGTTTATCTAAGTGGAAACAGAAGCCTTGCTCCATCCATAACTCATCCTCAATTTCATGGAATCATCTCGTCACGTTTCCTTCTGATTTAGTAGTTCCTGGCAGTAAAATCTCCTTTTATATACAGATAAAGTAAAGAGGCTCTAAAGAAACAAGGAACAGGGAACAGAGCGGCTTTTTAAAACCCTGCGAGAGCACGCTGAGCTCCAACATTTATGTTCTCTCCGGTAGAGCTAGAAACGTGGACAGCATTGCTTATGTTGATAAAGTTGACTTCACAACTTTATACAACCTCAATTTTAAATCCTAGGCATTATCCCATGATCTCCAATCTTAGGATGAAGATATAACTTATAAAAGCCTAGAACTATCTTTAGGTCCTGGTTATACTCGAAATTATCAGTCAAGGGAAAAAAAAAATTTCCATGTATAACTCTAGCACTAATAAAGTAGTCTCAATGTTTGCAAGTTTTCAGAACACATCAAGTTAGTTTGATCGCCAATATGAGATACCCAGGTTTTCTGTGAACAATCCAATATTAACTAAGCCTAATTAAAACCACAATATCTCTTAGTGATACACTACAAAAAGATCCCTAATGTTTAAGGTTAATACCTATGATATCGCTAATATGCAACTTATTTAACATAAACCATGATATCATAATGAAAGTCCTCATTGATCCCATCTTAATTATTTTTAAAATTTTAGTGTTTGAAAACTGAGCAGCTGAGCCCTGCTCTTATGTTACCTCTGTAACACAGAATAGAAACGTCAACAAATTTTACATATATTGCAATTTCATTATTGCCTGTTATATACCTTAGTAAAGCAATATATACAAACTGGAAAAATATGTAATTACATATAAATAACGTGCTTTAGGTAAGTTGAGTCATCTTTCCATTAAAAAAATGACTTCACTTCATAAAATCTCAAATCGCTTCAGCCTGATGTTGCAATTTAAAAATGTGATAACCAATTTTTATTGTAACAAATGACAACTCATCATCAAGTGAGCCAGTCAACATCATAGACCCTTTTTTAATATTAGCAGGTTAAAAGGAAACTTGACATAGAATGCATAATTGTATAATGACAAATAATGTCTGCAGACCTTGCAAATGAATATTGGGCTGCTTTGGGTCTCAGTTTTGCTTTCATCAGAACTCTTAGGAATTTGCATTTCTAAAAAGGGATTACACTGCTTTACACTAAGATCCATTTGCTTAAAAATTATAATTTTCAGAACAAAAGAATTTTTTATTCAGGTTCTCCAAAGATCCCTTTGACGGATACATTTTACAGTACTACCATTGCCTTTTCAAGTTTATAGGGATTCAATGTATACTGTAATTAGTTTCTTTATTACAGGCCGCCTCTCGAATTACACATTTCAGCATAATGGAAGTCCATTTAATTAACTGTGTTCCTGATGATCATGCAGACCCCTGAGTCACTACACTTCACCTCTAGTGGAGGCTAAATTTTAAGGAAAATTTATTTGCCTTCAGAATTTATGAAATGAAAAGAGAAAGCACTGTAGGTGTGATTTTAAATAGAGCTAGAAAATTCTCCAAAAAAATATGAAGTTGTCCTACAAAAGTTCTTGTACTACGAAAACAGACAACTGAGGAAGAAAAAAACAGGAAAAAACCAAACCCTCACTTACCAGGCGTGAAATTGTATCGAGCTGAAAATCCCATAGATTCCAGCTCTCCATCAGCAAAAAATTTAATCCATAGAAATCTTCCACTGGATTTTATTACAGGTGGATTTTGTTGTCCACAAAAACGTCCAATTATTGGAGAAAATCCAAAAGGTCCATCTCGAACTTCAATATGATCAAATTTGCACTCCCAAGACGGTTCAATAGAGTACTTTTCATCAAAGTAAAGTTCAATGCACTGTCTTGGGGCAGCTGAAAAAAAGGAAAGATTATGTCTAGAAGGCCATTTTTAAATCTTTAGGTAGATTTTTGTAATTCTACTTCAGATTTTATCTGTATACCTTCTATCAAACTTTGAACATGACGTGTGGAAAAGCAAAGCAAGTCCATAAGCATTCTAAGGGATAACATTTCCATAAGAATGTCTCAGGGATGCTCCTTAAAACTGGTGATGTTGCACAAAGGATTATTCGGATATAAAATGACCATTTCGATGTCTAACACAGACCTAATAAATCACAGTATTTTTGTGAAAGACCACTAACATTAGGTTTAGAAAGTAGAAAGACATCTTTCTGTCACTTTTCCCGTATCTTCTTAAGTATCCAGTTTTAAGGTCAAAAGCCGCTTAAGAGTTGCTCAGCATAGAGTTATCCAAACATTCAAACAGTCCCAGTCAGATGTCTTGATTAGACCCAAGTGCATATACAAGGGCATTAAGAAGAATTTTTCTAGTACACAAACCTCACCACGTCACCCTCAGGTTTAAACTTAGCAACTCTCTATCAGCTATAGAAAAATGATCAATGCACTTGACATTGCAGGACCCTTAAGGGTATCCTACAACTCACACTTCCAGGGGCTTCCCAGTCCACACACAGCCTAAGCCCAGGCCACTGTAGACACACTGTGTTTTCTAAGGCAGCATGCTCTTTCGGGCTTTCATGTATTTTAGCACTTTCTGGAGTATCTACCTCCAATTTGCTAACTCTTGTTTATGCAGGAAAACCTTGCTTACAAGAACCACCCCTCTAAATCTACTCACTTTATGCAGGAAAACCTTGCTTACAAGAACCACCCCTCTAAATCTACTCACTAAGGACCAAATCTATTCACCTTCTTTCGGCACTTGGCAAGCACAGTCCTTGTCATTGAGGATTTCTCAAAAAAAAAAAAAAAAAATCTCTGTTGGGTGAATAGTAAATGAGCTTGCCTTCATAAATGTTTTTTACAGCTCTCTAAAACATCAGGAAGAGCCTCAGAGGGCTAGCAGCTCTATAGACGTCCACAGGGATGCATTTGCTAGCCCCCTGCCATTTTTCCCTTGTCATGTCCAAAACAGCTCAAAATCCTGGCACTCCAGACTGGTATTCAGCCAGGATACCCCAGAATAGCCATAACAGTTGATGAAATAGCCATACACATTTATTCTAGTTAGTAAACGGCTGTTGCCTTGAGTCCTTTGAGTGCCTCCCTGCCATGTGGCCCTCTTCAGGGACCAGCACCCTCCAGAAACTTGTAAGGTAAGACCTGGCACAGCGCGGCCTGCTCCCCATGTGATCAGTATTCATTCTGAATGACTGTTGTCCACACCACCCTAGTTCTTAAATATGTATTGAATATCACCCTTGATGGCTTTAAAATGAAAGCTTTGCTTGTGTGGATGTCAAAAATTTATAAAGAATTGAAATACATGATGACTTGGAAATTCGAGACCTACAGAATAATCGAAGCTCATTTGGTTAAAGGTCAATGCATGTGACAAGACTATTTTAGGGATTATTTTTAATCTACAAAAATATTTATGACTCTTTGGACATTGAAAAGAGACATTTATTACTCTTCCAAGAAAAACCAGGGATGGTTTTACCTACCACTACTGTATATTCTGAAAGGTCAACAATTGTAGTATTACCATATTGATAGATTTGATGAAGTTTCAATGATTTTCTTAAAAATCTGCAAATTGGAAAGTATCCTAAGAAATTACTTGGAAAACCTTTTCCCCTTGAGATTATTAGTCCAATAGCAAAAAGGGACCTATTTATGTAGTAGCATTAAGTATATCATTTGTATGTATTAGTATCTTATAGACTGCGCCTGCTTGTTTATCTGCTCATTGGCAAGCCAGTATGATAAGTTTTAGAAGGAAATAAACTATTTGAGAATGTAGGATATTTCTTTTAGATGTAAATAATGTATGGCTAGGGAACAGTAAAGCAATGAGAACAACCTTGTGCTAATTTATTTAAAACTCTATGGAGCAACATATATCCATCTACTTTCCCTATTAGGAAATGCAGGGCCATCGAACACGAATTCATTTATGCATACCTTCATTTTCACTGTTGCTTAAGTTCTGTTCAACATGGATGAACAAACCTCTCAATGTTCCTTCATGACACATACTATCACCATGGTCTTGGGTAGGCCACACTTACGTGGACAGCTCATCTTCCTTTGGTCCAGCATGTTGAAGTTAACTACACACACTCATACACGAAATTCCACTAACTGAATTTTCGAAGGCGGTAAAATAAGGTTTTAAAAATAAGCATGTCGTATAGTTGTTGTAATTAAAAACAAGTGATTATAGTGCATGGGAGCCATTGGAAGCTCTCTAAGTTCAGCCTCTTACACTTAGGTTTTCCTCCCCTTCAAATCTCTCAATTCACAGCTGCTTTTTACTTCCATGTTTTCTCTAAGTCATCTGGTATCTAAATTTGAGGTTCCTTTTTGAGAGGTCTTAACCCCTCCTAACATATCTTTGGACACACTGAAAACTCCGAGCACTTTCACCTGAATAGTGCACATAGTTACAGAACATTGCTCCCTCTTTGAGAGAGTTTTAGGACAACCTGAAACCCACGAAGGGATCTTCCTTTCCATGACTGGGACTCCACTTCTATTCATAAGAACCTATCTTACCTCAAGAAACTTGACCAATGATTTAGACCTTTCTTGTATTTTACATTTACCTTTTTCTACAGAACAGGCTACTCTTTTCAGAATCAAACATGACAATTTGCCCCCCTGAAAGCAGAAAAGACAAAAAGAAAAAGAAAGTAACTGCCTTCCTACCTTGGGTCCATCAACATCTCCCCTCCCCCAATGCCTCCATCAGCTGGGAGCCAGCTCCCACCCCCACTAGAGCAATGAATGCATATGTCCTAAAGTTACTATCAGCTTCTCAATGGCCTCATGCGATAGATGCGTTTCCTTTTACTTCACTTTTCTTTGCTGTAATAGTTGGCATTTTCGCTACTCCCTTCCTGCTGAAATGTAACCTGCATTACATGCTGGGGCATCTTTTACCTGATCTCCAGTCCATCTCGCTGGCTTATCCTTCACAGTCCCTGTTACCCTTCTCCTTACTCTCCCATCCTTTACCTGTTGTTTTTCAGAAACCCATTCTATGTCTTCTTCCCGCTCTTTCTAGACCTGTGTCCTCGGTGCCACTGGCATCCTAAAGGAGAGCTGTTACAATATAATGATGCCTGCAGCTGCATCAAAGACCGATTATTCATACCAGGAGCCTCAACAACAATCCATATTTATGACCTATAAATATCTATTTTCAGCCCAGAGCTCTCCAGTGAGCTAAAGACTCATGTATCCAATTTCTTTTTTTTTTTTTTTTTAAGATTTTATTTATTTATTTGACAGAGAGAGACACAGCGAGAGAGGGAACACAAGCAGGGGGAGTGGGAGAGGGAGAAGCAGGCTTCCCGCGGAGCAGGGAGCCCGATGTGGGGCTCGATCCCAGGACCCCGGGATCATGACCTGAGCCGAAGGCAGATGCTTAACGACTGAGCCACCCAGGTGCCCCCTCATGTATCCAATTTCTGTATGCAACATCTCCATAAACACCAAAATGGAATTCATTATTTTTCCTTCAAACCCTCTTTCTCCACCCATATTCTTTACCTGGAATGGCAGTTCCATCTATACGTCACTAAGCCAAAAACTTTGGAATCGTCTTGGGATTTCCTATCTCTCCTGCCTACATCCAGGCACTCATGACTCAGTTTCCTAAAGACCTCTCATCTCTTCCTTTGACGCCTCAGCCAATGTCACTTGCGTAGTTCAGGCTTTTACTTTGGCTTACATGGTCCTTCACAATCATTCCTGCTTACTTCTTTTCCTTCCGTCACTTCACCAAAATATCAGCTTATTATTTCTCCACTTAAATTATTTCAGTGGCACCCTGTTGTCTATCCCATAAAGTTCAAACTTTCACGGCTGGAGTAGACGGAATACCAAGTTCTCCTTTGTCTGAGACTGCTGACCTCTTGAGCCTCCTTACTTCTTCCTCTCCTCACACTATGCAGAAGCTACACATGGGTCCCAACCACACCATATCTCACACTTCTGCACAGGCCATTCTGAATAGAGAATTACCTCCCTGAAGTTCTTCAAAACTGAGCGAAAGCATCTCCTCCTCCTGACAGGCTCCTCTCCTTCTCTCTGCTCCAAACACTGCTGATTTGGGGGTCCCTTTAGATTGTTTGCTGAACAGGGCATGGTCCCCAGACCACATTATAAATTCCACAGGCAAGTACCATGGTTGTTTTTTAAAGACTCTCTAAGCGGTACCTAGAAGAGAGGCTGTTTCTTAGTAGTTGTTCGATAAATATTGGTTAAATAAATGTATGGATGAAAACAATGGCTGGTATGAAGTATTTCAAGAAGAGTGTAGAAGTATGATTAATAGTAACAGGAGGTTCTATTGATTTCTCAACTAAGTTTTGTCCTTGACATAACTAGGAATGAATGTAAATATATGCATGATATTAAAATAAAATGCTAGCAATGTTTTTGAATTCTAAATAACAATAAACACAAAAGTGCAATTAATATGCAAAGATCTGCTTCTGAAATAATCCTTTAAATGAGAGAACTAATTGATTTCACTCTTTTTAATAATTCAAAGTTTTAAAATACAGTTGCTTCAAAACACAAATTACGTGAGTTTAAGCAAGACATTTAAACTCCCTGCGTCTGTTTCCTTGTCTATAAAATAAGGACAACAAAAAACATCTACTTCCTATGATTAAATGTTTTAATGTATGTTAAGTTTTTGAACATTTTATGTATATATACACACACACACACATACATATAATAGATAGGTAATATTAACTTGGTGAAGAGAACAACAAAGTTTAACCCAGAATTTCCATATTTCAATTTCCTTTTCTATCAATCACATGAGGAATAAGACTGCAGATCTCAGATTTCTAGTTTTATCCTTTTATTATCAGAGCTTCTTCTTTTTTCCTCCTTCTTGTAGTGCAGTGTATCTTTGCTAAAAGTTCACCCTCAGGCACAAAAAGGAAAGAGGTAATATCCTTAGCTTAAAAGTTACAAAAATAAAAAAAGAATCATTTCTAAATAGGAATTCTTGAAAGTAGTTAAACAGAAAGCCTTTTTCTTTCAAAGATCTACCAAATGAACATGCCCCTCATTTAGATATAAATACTGAGCATACACTGTCTTTTTCATTAAGATGGCTCAATCCCTCTGTATCTGTGTGGGTGGGGGGATGGAGAAGGGTTGCAGATTTGGGGCTTTTAGGTATTAACATCTATAATATTAAAATCTTCATCACTAGATGAAATGATCATTCAGTTTAGAAAGCTGTACTTAATCGAGTACTGTCTACAAGGGTAATGGAAATTGGAAATGTTCAAAGGGAAATGAATCTCTTTTTCAGCACTATTTTTTCTTTTGAGTTAGGAAAGAAAATGATGAAAAGAAGCATCATAATTTGGAATCCTGACTTTGGCATTAAAGTATGATAATGTTACTTGTTAGTGCAAATTAAGGCAACTATCATTCAGATTGTTTGGAAACATGATTATAGATTTATTTTTAACATTAATATGCATTTTGTACTTTATATTATTAATGAAAAATAACAAATGTATAGGTTTTTCTACTAACTGTTAACCAATAAAATACTAGGTTTCTAAAATTGTTATACATTAGGTAATATTATGCCAACTCCGCATCCATTCCATTAATTAAGAATTCTAAATCAATGAAGTCAACTGTAAAATAAACTGTTACTAATTTGCTTTTATTTGCCTGAATTTACTTACTCATAACCCATTGCTAATAATTGCAATAATTAGCTTGATTCCAAATTTTAGTCATTTGATTCATTAAGAGATATTTCTGTGTATGGTCTCCAAAACCAATTTTTGTAATGTCCATATGCATACTGTCCATCCAAAGCACAGCGATGGCCAGGTTTGGCTTGGAGCTTTCTCCAGCCAGGGCTCTCTCCCCCTTACCTTCTATGATGTAGATGCACTCTCGGTCAGGAGGGTACTTGCTGGGGTAGTTGGGAGAGGTAAAGATACCTCCCTCTGCATGTTTTGTCCAAGTTCCACACTGCACTGACTTCTGAGTTTCCGAGGTGGTTTGCTTTTCTGTAAAAAATAAAAACAAGAGCCATCATCCGATTTTCTAAAAGACTAAAAATAGAGAGGACATTCTTATAATATCCATTAGTAAATTAATTTTGAAATGTTGTGTTAGTCAAAATCAATCAATTATACACACTATAAAATTTTCAGATATTCTGGAATATTAAGAATATGGGGAAAATAGGAAAATGTAAATAATTAGAGGTCTTCCACTGCATTTTCCCAAAGAAACACACCTGTTCCTTTCTTGGTTGCCCCAGACAAATGGAAGATGATTAAACTTGCTACAACTGAAACAGAAAAGAAAAATTAGAAAGAGATCATATTAATATACACTGAAATGATCACATTCTATAACGACATAAAGATAATATCAAAGCAGATTAATTGTATTATTGTTAACCGTTCCAAGTTAACTCAGAACGTGCCAAAACTCGTTAAAAATGTACAAATCAGGAAAATTTAGGAACCCCTTCAGGAAGTAATGCAAGTTAAGGATAGATGACACCCCAGAACTGCAAATGCGTACCTCAAAACTTCAGAGGCAATACTGTAATCTACTCCTGTCACATTACAGTAGGATTTCAGGACCTGTATTGTTTCTAATCGCCCTTAGGGAAAGGCTTTGCTAGCATCTCTGAGGGAAGCGTGAGCCAGGCGAAAGGCTGCAAAGGCAAACAATGAGGAAGGACTCCTGTGACGGACCCTAAGGCACTGCCAGTGTAGTTGTAGTTGAGAAAACAAATACTTAGGCAAATCTTATGGCAGTTGGGGGAAGGGAACAGGAGAAAAACAGATAAATGCAGATTGGAGGCATTAAGCAGCAGTACGAAAACGTTTCTTATAAAAAGGTACCATAATACCAAGTAACCCCTGTCCTCAGCACTTCCTAAGCTTGCAATTAATTTCTTCTAACCTTAACTTTGACTTAATATTTAGTGTTATCCAGAAATAGATTCTTGAGAAAGGCGATTTCTGTGAGCATTTCAATGAGCCAATTTTTCAGTATCAAAAAAAGACCCTGATCTCTAACAAGAGTAAATCTGCAAAGACCGTTGCAACCGGAACTTCTGCTTTACTTTCGTATCTTGATTTTTTATATATATAAAACCTGAAACTAGAAGAGTCATAAAACAATGTAGTCTTCATAAGTACTGGTTTTTCTTCTTCTAATTTATCTTTGTTATTTATTTTGTTGCCCAATTCCCTAAAATCTCTAACTTCCATTAGATGTATAATTCTATTTCCCCTTACAATTAACTTGGGAAAGGGAAGGTATAATTCACAATGATTTCCTAAACTGAAGCTCACGGCAGGAGTTCATAAATTTATGTTTTCAGATTATTCCAAGAAAAGAATGTGGGCCTTAAATTAACATTTGAGAAAGTATATCGGTTATATTCCTTTGTACTCCTGCCTGATCATCTGCTTTTAGATGAAAACATTAGCTGTTGTCGTCTGTGTTTAAACAGAAAAAAAAAAAAATCTTATTTTAACTTGCCAGGATTCTAGACACACACAGACACACAGGTACACGCCATCAATACCAGGACGTCCGCGTGGTGTTGTCTTTACTCTGCTTTTCCTGTGTTGATGGAATCACACGATGGAACAAGTACTACGACCAACACATCCACAAAGCCGGTCTTTCAACTGCGTGGCACAGGATTGGAATCCTAGCTTTTTAATGTGAAATTCCCCACACCTTTTCTCACACTGCCTTTGACTTGGCGACTCCCGAAGCCACCTTCCTGTCAACCGCACGCGCTACCGCTCACCTATGTAACGCCGCACTCAGGAGTTGAGCTTGGCACTCGCCCCCCCCGCAAGCGTGGCGTTCAGGTGCGCCCCACACTCCCTCCCTCCTGGAGTGAAAATACGCGCCGGCGGAGCTCCGAAAGCCCCCGAGAGAGGACCATTCCCTGCATCCCGCAAACTGTCAGCCCCGCGCTCTGCCCCTTCCCACCTGCGCCCGCACCCGAGCCCGCTCCCCGCGGCTCCCGCACGTGCTCGCCTCCGCCCCCAGGACTGTCCCCCGCGGATTCTGAGACCCGGCGAGCACTGACCCGGCGCCGCCCCCACGCCTCGATCGATATGCTGCAACCCAGAAAGTTTACAGGCGCCCGGACTCGCGGGGGCTGCGGGGTCCGGCCGGAGCGCGGCGGCGAGGCTTTTCCGCGCGCGTTCGGCCACGAGGGAGGAGGGAAGGAGGGAAGGAGGGAGGAGGGACGGCGAGTGGACCCGCGCGGCGGGAAGGGTACTCACTGTGAAACAAACTGCGTCCATAGATCATGTCTGTTCGTTGCACCAGAGGCTCCGATCTCCACTAATTCCATTTAGAGGCGGGGAGACTTCAGCGGCGCGGGAGGACGGAGTCGGGGGCTTTAAATGTGCAAACCGAGAACCAAATGAAGGGGGGGCAGGGAGCGGAGAAAGCGAGATGCGAGCGCACACGGCAGCGAGGTCCGAATCCTGCGTCCTCCGCCCCTGGCTCGCTCACCGCCGCGAAGCCAGCATCCGCACCAGGACGCTCGCATCACAGCCGGCCGCCGATCGCCACCGCCAGCACCGCGGGCTGCAGCAGCCTCCTCCTTCGCATCACCGCCGCCGCCGCGGCTGTCAGGAGGACGCGCGGGCAGCAGGCGCGCGGGCGGCGGCGGCGCGGGGCGAGCCCCGGGGCGCCCGGGCCCGGGCCGGGGCCGGAGAGGGCGCGGCGAGGCGGGGGCCAGTCCCGACCGACGGCCGCGACGGGGCGGGCGCGCGGCGGCGGCGGGGGCTCGCTCAGTCCCCAGCCTCGTACACCACGAGCAGCAGGTCGGAGCAACCTCTCCGGGAGGATGTCCAGCAGCAGCCCTCCTCGCTCCAGCCCTTGGGGATCTTCCGCTGAGGCATTGAAGACAGGAGGAAGGGGTCCGTCATCAGCTCGCCGGGCTCCGCGCCACCTCTGCGATCTCGCGGAAAGAGGAGCGGTGGGTGGGCGTCTGGGAGGAGGGCGTGAGGGTGCGGAGGGGAGCGGGGGTGGCCAAGGGGGCGGGGAAGGGAGGGAGGGGGAAGGAGCGGGAAGATGGCAGAGTTACCAAGGGCGCGCCTGAGTCATAGCCGTGGGCTGCGCGACCCTCCGGGAAGCCCGGAGCCCGGGCGAAATTGGGCGGCGCGGCGCGGCCGGCACCCCCGGGGCTGCTGGGCGGCGGACTGGGGCGGCGGCGGCGGCTGCAAGGACATCACACCCGCTCGGATCCGGGGGGGGGGGGGAGGGGGAGGGAGGGAGGACCAGGCTGGGATCCGTCACTCGGCCAGCCCGGGCTGAGCGGGCCCGAAGGGAGCAGGCAAATCCGGAGCCGGATCCCGATGCCCGATAGAAGGCGAGCACGGGGGAGGGGCCATCGCGTGAAATTTCCCTTTGGGGTTCAGTTTTCACTTTTTACGGGTTAGAGATCGCGGTCGATCTGTCTCCCACCCCTTATATCGCATCTGTCTAGAGGAAGCGTGTTCTCTCTCCCATCGGGGCTTGGGGGGCGGGGGGAGGGGGAGGCTTTGCCATTTACTGCGCTCTCGGGCTGGGAGACCAGGCAGGGGCGCGCGGGAGGCAGAGGCAGCCGTAAAAGTTTCGCAGTCAGTCGCCTGGCCTGATGCTTAGGTCGCCCCCACCAAACTGCTTCTGCGAAGACTCCTTCATCCTCCCCAAGATATTTAAAACCCCCAAGGCAAACAGAGAACACCTCCTACCCCACCTCTGCACGCACAGACACGCGCGGGCGCGCGCGTTCAACTCAGGAGCGGAGGGGGGAAAAAAAAGAGTTGCTGGGGAAACAGCCCGGAAAAGCCCAGCTTGTAAGATGCGAATGGACGAATAGGAAGGAACAATAAAGAGCGGGCGGCCCCGCGGAGGCCCGGAGCGCGCGGGAGGGGGGCGAGTCCCTCCCCGGCCCTGCAGCAGCCTCCCCTCCCCTCCGGCCCCCGCCGCCCTCCCCGGCCGCTGCGGACCGCCCGCGCCACCGCCGCCGCCGGCCGGACCTCGCGGCTACCCCGAGGCCCGCGACCCCCGGCCACCGCCTCAGTGATCCTGCACCCCGGGCCCGCCCCCGCTCCCGAGCGCGGCCTGGGGCTCGGGCTGGGCACGATGGCGGTGATTATTCGGGGGTAGGGCGGACTCAGGAGGCAGACAGCGCGGAGGGGAGGGTCGCGAAGCCTGGGGTCACCTCCCAAGGCCGAGGAGGGAGGAGAGGGCCGCGAGAGGGGAGAGAGAGGGTTCGCGCGGGGCCGCGGCCGCAGCCGGGCCCCCGGCCTGGCCTCCACCGCGCGGCACCTGCTGCTGCGGCGCGGGGCCGCCCACGTGGGGTCGCGCGTGCGGGTGGCGGTGCCCGCGCGCTGCCCGCCCTCCCCTGGCGCCCGGCCGCGAAGGGTGGAGGGCTCCTGGCCGTCCTGTGACAAGAGGGACACTGACGCGACCCCCAAGGCGGGGTGGGGGGCCCCCGAGTCCAGACACAACCTCCAAGACTCCTTCCCCTGAGCTTCGGTTCCTGGATTCCAGGTAGCTGCAAGTCCTCGACGTGGGTAAAAGTGACCAGGTAGAAGGGAGAGAGAGAGAGAGAGAGAGAGAGATAGAGAGTGTGTGTCTTTCCATCCATTTAATGAACGGCGGGTAGATGGGGCAGGACGGAAGGAAGAGCTAGAGGGACAGACAGACAGAGACTGCGCACCGGCAGAGAACCAACTCCACCCGAACTGGGAGCCCGAGAGAGGAGCTAAGAGCTCAAGGAAAGATCAAGGGATGAGTGGATGGATGCAAAGCCAGGAGGAGCACCCCAGGAAACCCGTGTGTATCTGGCCGCGTTTGTACTTGCAAAAGGGTCGAGAGGAGAAGTAGGCAGAAAGTCCCGCGGGAGTCGTGGGACCCACGAGTGATTCTTGTGCCGGCGGGGTTGGGGGTGGATGGGAGTGGAGTCGAGGAAGAAATGCCCCAACTGCAAAGAAGCACGAGGGACCAGAGGTGGTTAGCAGACCTTTAGAGTGGCTAGTAGATGTGTGAATAGATGACAAAGATGCAGGTCCCCAAAGGGGGAAGGAGGGTCCTTGAAAAATGGTCAACACCAAATGTTGATAGTGGGACGTTGAAACTTTTAAAACTAGATGGTAATTATGTTTACATCCAGAAAAAAATATGTCTTCTTTAGGAAAATGATAAAACCATTCAACAGTAGCAACGTTAAAAAATATCTTAAGGGAAACTACTACATTTCTCAGTTGCCATTTGAAGATAAGAGAATACAAACTTGGACTTTGCTAAATCTACCCACTCAAGTATGTCTAACATGTTTCCTCCTCTTTGCCCAGGTCAGTTTCCCAGCATGCAGGTTGTGTTACTGGGCCAAGGAAGTGGCCACCTAAATTTTGCTGCAAAAGTCGTTCTTATAGGAAATGCAGGAAGGAAATCCCAGAAGAAGAAAAAAGGGTGATACAGACTTTTTATTCATTTCTTCACTGCTCCACCATAACCTAGTGGCTCCATATGTCTGTGTTGGAATTCAAATTCTCAGACATAGGGGCCTCTTTGATTTATGAACCCCAGTGCTCTCCTGGGCAGTATCTGGGGCTGAGAGGTGGCATTTCTGCTCAGACCTCAGTGCTGAGGGCAGGAGTGTGCATGTCCTGGACCAGGTCCTCCGCTCACTCACCCAGACACTGAGGCTGATGGATGATGTGGCTTTGCACTTTTGCCCTAATCCTCCTGGGCTGTGGCTGCAACTTTACCTTGAAAATTCTATTCATTTTCCTACCAGGCATGCAGAAATACTTTAAACTACCCACCACATTCTGCTTTCTTGGCAAATTGCCTTCTCACTTTTGAGTTCAGAACCACCACTTGCTGAGTAAAGCTACCTCCCTAATGGGAACCCACAAGATTTTTCTTTCTGAGAAAAACCAACATATGGGAAAAGTTCAGCTTCTCCAAGGAAGGTTATGCATACATATGGTCAGATTTCAAGACATGATTGTTTTGAAAGGGAGTGGTTATAAACTGATAGCTTTTGTAAGTTCAATGTGCTGTCCCCGAAGAGGGTGCCTGTCACAGTTCTTCAAAATTAGCATCAAAGTAGATACTACTTGCAGAAGATAATGCAGAATGCAAACCCCTGGAACCCAATTAAGGTAACATTGGTTTCCACGGGGTGCCTGGGTGGCTCAGTTGGTTAAGCATCTGCCTTGGGCTCAGGTCCTGATCCCAGGGTTCTGGGATTGAGCCCCACCTCGGGCTCCCTGCTCAGCGGAGAGCCTGCTTTTCCCTCTCCCTTTGCTGCTCCCCCTGCTTGTGCCTTCTTTCTCTCTCTCTCGCTCTGTCAAATAAGTGAATAAAATATTTTAAAAAAGATAACATTAGTTTCCTTCCATCGTACCTTATAATGATGAATGGTAAGAAAGGTTCCCAAAACCCTTAAAAGAATTGGTGTAGCTAGGACACTTGCTCTTCTGATTCAAAAGCAAGTAGTATATTTCTGCATGCTCATAGCTCTGTATAAAAAATTATAAAGCGGCAGATCCCCTAGGACTCTTTCATTAATTCATCTGCAGGATTGGCATCCTCAAAGTTGTTTTTCTGTTGCTGTAACAGGTGCTGTTACAAAAGCAACAAATAAAATAGTGCTTCTGATACTCTATGTTAAATAAATTTATTTTAAATAATTGTTTTCATTTACTTACATAGTTACATAAAGTTGTTTTTCCATTTTATTAACTCACCAATCTACACATCATGGTATTAGTTTATCCAAAACATTTATTAATAAATAATTTGCTGCCAAATATCGGAACGTCTTTAAAAATTATCTGCAATTCTCATAACGTAAAACTGGTTTGAACCAACATGGGAAGCCGTTTCCCTTCAACAACCTGTAAATATATCATGACAGAGTAGAAAATCTTCATAACACAGAGGATAGTTAAAATCATTGAAATCTTACATTTAAACCAGGCAGGATACCTTTTGAACGTGACTAGAGAAATAAAACATGGTGTTCTTAGAAGTATGAATACATGGTATTGTTAGATATCACAGGAATATTAGCCTCTTGTGGGCAAGAATTATTAGAGCACTACATTATTCAACCAGTTTTCATCAGTACTTACAGACATGTGGTCATTGTCCACGATGTTTCATATCCAATGATAATTGTGCTCCAGGAACAATGTATTATTATCTCTGTTTGGGGAAATGTGAGGTGAATAAAAATAACTCCAGGATCCACCGGTCTATGAGGAAATTTAGAAAAACTTTACTGTACTTCTGATTGGTATTTATTTGACAGTGGCTTATAAAGATAACATTAGGATTTTTTTTTTTAATAGTCACCAGCCTATTTAATAACTAGTCTTCTGTAAATCAGCATAAACAAAAGGAACATCCATAAGATACATCCTGACATAGGAAGGTGCACTGATCTCTCTAAAGGATCCACCTCTGTACTGACTTAGGGCACAGCATCCACTCACTGTGATTTTGGGGAGAAAACAATCACTAGTTGAAAAAGGAATTTACCACATTTGGTAAGTATAAATTAAGCTGAAAAACAAATGTATACATTTCATGACAAAATGTACATTAAGAAACACAAAGTTTCACTTAAAGTTGCGATGGTTAAAACCATACAAGAATAAAGTTTAATCCCATATGTGACTATCGCTTCTGCCTCAGATATAATTTTTATCCTTAATTATATAACAGCATCATCTAAATTTTCTTCCTTTGTGTATTTAGGATATATCATATTATTATTATGATTTATTGAGTGTTCAGTAGATGATTTAGAAAATAGCAAAAGGGGCGCCTGGGTGGCTCAGTTGGTTAAGCGACTGCCTTCGGCTCAGGTCATGATCCTGGAGTCCCTGGATCGAGTCCCGCATCGCATCAGGCTCCCTGCTCGGCAGGGAGTCTGCTTCTCCCTCTGACCCTCCCCCCTCTCATGTGCTCTCTCTCATTCTCTCGCTCTCAAATAAATACATAAAATCTTTAAAAAAAAAGAAAAGAAAATAGCAAAAGCCAGGATGTACTTGTTGAAAATAACGCTAAATGTTGGGCTAGGACAGGACTTACGTCTGACTCATGAAATAATTCTAAAGAGTGAACAAGCTGTGGTGTATGGAAATGAATGAAAATACTGTTTTTTTGTAAATATTTTTTTTTTTTTTTTTTTTTTTCTTTAGATCTCTTAGTTTGATAAACATTAGATTTCCTTCCCACCTTAAGGAAATAGAGGTATTAAACCATTTCATTTCCCTTTGCAAACCTATTGGGCTGTACTTAGTGTATATCTGTTTCTTTCTTTTTTTTTTTTTTTTAAGATTTTATTTATTTATTTGAAAGAGAGAGAATGAGGGAGAACACATGAGAGGGGGGAGGGTCAGAGGGAGAAGCAGACTCCCTGCCAAGCAGGGAGCCCGACGCGGGACTCGATCCCGGGACTCCAGGATCATGACCTGAGCCAAAGGCAGTTGCTTAACCAACTGAGCCACCCAGGCGCCCTGTAAATATTTTTAATAACAAAGTCATGTATCTATTCTTTCCTTGGCTGTCCATTCTCTTTAATACTCAATACTTATCAGGAAACATCCCAAATGTTTTCATTTCCTTTTGCAAGACCAGAAGAGAAATATAAAATAGCTCTTTCCCCCAGTTTTAAGGCAGACTGAGGTGCAAAAAAAAAAAAAAAAAAAAAAAAAAAAAGAATTTCAGAAGGGAGTGATCCTGCAGCAAAATTTTTGCCAAGCAGTCACAGTTGTGATGATTTTAAAGCATCAAGGGAAAATGCCATCAGTGCTTTTTAGTAAACGTATCCTTTTAAACAGTAGTCTTCAACATAGTTTTCTAATTGACATACATAGTTAATTTTTCAATATATGTCTCTTGGAAATAAAGGATTTATTGCGGTTATGAGTGGCTGTGCACAGTACACCCTCCTGTCACAATTGCAGTTCCTTCTAAAAGGATGCTCTCTAACCGAGTAGAAGGAAAGAAGAGGTGGTTGGAAATGATACAAAGCACGAACCTCCTGAGGGGCACTCTGAAAGCTCTCTTAACACAGTCCTTTGCACAGAGTGCACCTTTGTCAAGCGAACAGACAGGAAGGGATGAGACAGACCAGCAAGAACTGGTATATAGGCATAGGATAAAATTTGAATCTTTTCTTGAAAAGATGTTTATTTTCAGGTTTTGCTTAGAGACTGCAAGCTGGATGGCATATTTGGTATTACAGGAACCCCTCCCACAAGGTCAGGATATGAGAACTGAGTAACATCTGAGTTAACATCTGAAAGGACTAAGTTAAAATCATTTTAATTCATAATTGAAAAGCACAACAGGAATTCTTTTGGTCAAAGGTTATTAGCTGATGCTTTTGAGGTATATATTTTATTAAGTCCAATTCTTAATAATCTTTGCTTCACTGAAAAATCCTGATTGGACCACAGTTAACTAACATTCCCAAAGTCAGCAGCCCTTTTAATTCAAACAAAGGATTGGTCACTCGCTACAATCTCTGCCGTCCTCCACTACTCTGACACACAATGTGGGAAATATCCACACTTCTGTACCATCTTCACCAACATAGTTTTACATCTCAGCCAATACCGTCACGACAGCAGTTTTGACTGTTGGGGACACAAGATAGAATTGTTAAGGCTTATTTGCCTCACCTCTATATGCCTGTGAGTTAGCAATACTTGATCTTCCCCCATTTTATCATTTTAAGAATGAAGAAAATGAGGCCAAAGGAAGTGCAGTAATTTCCACAGTGTTACTTTATTTGTAACATAGTAACTGTTGGAATCCAGATCTTCCAACTCACAGCAGAAAACAAAAACAAACCTTGCTGTTCAACTTGAATGTTTCCCTTGAGCTCAGAGGAAAACCTTAATGTTTTCTGCCATTGTTCCCCTCACTTCCGGCCGGACTGTGTTTGCCTCCAGAGCAGCCACTGCTGAGCTTAAGTGTCCCTGAGGGTTAGTATTTAAAAAAAAAAAAAAAAAAAAAAGAATTCAAAGAGCAATTAAAGAAAACAGAAGGTGCATTGTAGAAAAAAAAGCATAGGAAACAGAAAGGCCTTGATACATAGAAGGTATATGTGGGGAATGGCAGAGATCATAGTGCTGTCGTAAAGTCTTACTAGAATAAATAATTAACTACATACTCATTCATATAGACACATGCATGCAACATAAGGAGAAAGCAGGTGGGGACACATTACATATAACCAAGCAAAATAGCATCGCCTGTTAGAAGAAAGGACAATTCCTTAATAAGGTTTTTACAGTGTTTAAATGTAATGTATACAAGTTAAGAAGATTGGAGTCAGGAATTTCTTGTTAGAATGCCAGATCTGTCAATTAGTAAATACATAAAAATTACTTAAACTCTCTTCGCCTATTTCTCTCACCTCTAAGACAGGAATAGTAACATACAGAGTTATTTAATGATGAAATTGATTTACCTATAAAGCACTGGATTCACTGACAGGCATGTGTAAACAAATATTGCTACTTTTATTAACACAGTGGTGGAAACTACCTATTTTTGTGTCTTGTAGATGGAAGCAATTTCATAAAAACCTAAGTACCTGGATAACATCTATACCCATACTTATTCTGTATCTCTGTCTGTATTATATCTGTATTTATGTCTCTATCAATCCCTAGAATACAGTTCTATCATTAAGACATACGTGGTTTTATGGTTTAATGTAACAATGCTGATTCAATCTAAGCTGAGAGAGGTTGGCATATATCACAGCCATGCTCAGTAACCAATACAAATACTGTGAGATGCTCTTCAAGAAATCGAAGGTACTGGTGTCCTGAGTTGAGAAAACCGGGGCTTGCAGCAGAGACACAACAGGCTAGGGGCTATGAGTAGGGAGTTGCTGAGGAAGAATTTGTATGGGTTTTTTAAATTATTTATTTACTTGAGACAGGAGAGAAAGAACAAGGGGAAGGGCAGAGGGAGAAAGAGAGAACCCCCAAGCAGACTCCCCTCTGAGCGTGGAGCCGACAAGGGGCTTGATCCCAGGACCCTGGGATCACAACCTCAGCTGAAATAAAAAATGGGTTGCTTAACTGACTGAGCGACCCAGGCATGCCTGAGAGTTTGTATTAATGCCATAAATATACCCTAGCATTGCTCTGGAAGCTTCTGTCAATATATTTTTATTAAAAATGTTGTGGGTTTCCTATAGATCTTATTAGAGGTGCTCCCCTCCATCAGATAAAAATTACATTCATTAATCTCTTTGAGAGATTTCTCTCCGCATTGGGCTAAGAGTTAGGCACTGTGGAACAATGCCTTCAAGAGCATCCGTTGCCCTATTGGTCTAGTTGAGAGGAACTGCAAGATACACATAAGATTCTTGAGACCTTTTCTTCGCTCTGAATTTTTAACCAAGGTTCTTATAACTTCAACTTTGATTTGAACTTCCTCTCGAGCCCTGTTTTACTGGCCAGGCCCCAGATCTGACTTTTTCTTTCTTTCTTTCTTTTTTTTTTTTGTTTTAAGCCATTTCTTCAATTTGAGAGTATTTTGCTATCTGGAAAGGTTGAGAATGACAAAAAGCTTTGTTTTTTTTAACGTAGCAAGTTCTGCTTCCTATTTCCTCTAAATTCTGCTTGAAAGATGAACAGTCCCACCTGTAGCTGTTCCTTCTCTAGTTGTGTCCTACTGCACACGGCTGGAAGAAACCTGTTGGCATCTTCTCAGTAAGCCCCTGGGCCAAATTCATTCCGTCCTCAGGTATATTTTCTATTTTCTATTTTCTACATTACAGTCGTGTTACACTTTCTATCACGACACAGCACCCACCAACTTTTCTCCTGTCTCTGGCAACAATTTACACATTGTCTTTTCAGCTCCGACAAAGAGAGTCAGGGGCCCGAGGCCTCCGACTTCTGCTCAGTCCCAAAGACCGCGCCATTTGTTTCAGTCTTTTCTCACAACAGCACCTTCTCTTCTAGGCACTAATTCTGTTCTGTGTAACAAACTGCTCCAAGGCTTTGTTTGAAAATGAACCGTCAGGAAGAGTGTGGAAGTGTGGCTTGGTTCTGCTCCATGTAGTTGGTATCAGCTGAAGTGGCCAGAATTGAAGCTCAACTTCCAGAAAACTCCCTTACTAGCAATTTGATGCCTTGACGCTCTTCTCTCTCCCTCTCCTTGATGATGTCTCCTCCTCTGGTGTTTCCACATGGCTGAGGCTTCTCACACTGTGGTACTCTCAAGATCACCTGCACTTCTCACAGTGCTTTCTGACTCAACAGGGAATGCAAACTGCAGGGCCAGGGAAAGTGTTCACCTCATGTGGTGCATTGTCATTTCTGTCATCTTCTATTGGTCAAAGCAGTTATGGGGTCCACCCAGTTTCCAGGAGATAGAGAATTAGAATGCACCTCTCAGCGGGGGAATGACATGGTAGCATTGCAGAAGAGCATGTGGGATGGGAGATATGATGAAAGCCATCTTTGAAAAATATAATCTGCTGTACCCACCCCATTGACATCCTTGGGCTAGAATGCATCAGGGTGAGTGTGAGGCTGACAGCAATCAATATCTAGAGAGACCAGGAGTGTGACTGTAGTGGGGAGCTATTGAAATAGTGCAGTTACCAGCATCCTTTCTTTTAAAACACATCCAATCCTTCTTGGGTCAAGCAATTACTAAAAACTTTGGATGTCCTGGAACAAGAGTAGTAGTACCTGGGACAGTGTTATTATGAGGTGGGCAAAGGATGGGGAAATCAAGATGAAAACGTTAGAGCTTTCTTATCCTGAGACACACTCCAAACTCCCATCCCCTACACTTAGGTGGAGAACAAACTAGGACTCGGATTTTTGTTTTTCCTTTATATAAGCATCATATTGAGACAGCAGCTAGTCCCAAGAGAGTAACACTCTGAAAGGAAGACAAGGCATAATACCTATACAAGCATAAGAAAAAATTCTCACCATAAAGAAAGGTTATTGAAAATTTTAAGAAGTTACAAAGGTGTCGTAGAGCGTTCTCATACATGGCTACAACAATTGCTACTTCCCTCTCTGCATAGTCTTCACAGTATGACATTGATGCTCTCCCCATAAAGATACTGGAGTTCACTTCTCCACCACCTAAATCTGGTGACTTACTGTGACCAATGAGACATTAGCAAACATGATATAAGCAGAGACTTAGCAAGTGCTTACTAATTGGACTGAACTTCCTGATGATGAGAAGTCTTCCATCATCATCGGAGAAAACTGACAGCCTCTTGAAGGATGATACTATCTGGAACATAGATGAACCCTCCCAGTGAAGGCTCCTAGAACAACAAACTCCCAGCCAAGTGTCATCACCGTCTACAAGACATCTGTGTGAGATAATCTTAGACGATCCAACACTAGGTGAGCCACTAACGACTACTGTTGAATGAATGACTTCAGATAAGACCAGCTAAAAAGCCACCCAGCTGAACACAGTACAAACTGCTAACCACAAAATCCTGAGTTAATAAATTGATTATTGTTTTAGGCCACTAGGTTTTGAGTTGGTTTATTTTATAGCAATAGATAACTGACACAGGAGGAGACATTGGAAATGTTGGGTATAAGAATGCTCATTGTTGAAATGTTAAAAAATTAATGAATGTATTGAAATGGTCAAAGTTGAAGTACTTTCCCAGAAGGCATCAAGAAAATGTTAATAGATATGGAGGCTAGACATATAGGTTATGCATACATCTCAGAATGACAGAAAGGTTAAAAATGACAAAATATGAGAACTATTAAGTTAATAATAACATAATTAAAGAATCTTATCAGATCTCAAGTCAAAAACACATATGAGTACTGAGCAGCATATTTTGGAGAAAAAATAAACAACTTGAATCCCAATAATAACATTTAATAAAATCAAAAACAAGAGAAAATTCTGAAAGATTATGAGGAAGGAGAAAGAAAACAATAACAAACATAGCCCGATGGAAATGAACATAGATCACCTCAGAAAAGTAGAATTATATTCATAGCGATCTTCTGAAATGTAGAATTATATTCACAGAGATCTTCTGGGCACAAAAAGTCAATAAAGCTGTATTGTCAGTGTTAAAGAAAAACACTGCATATAAACTATTGGTTAAATTCAAGAGGGAAAAGAAAGATATTTTCAGCACACCCAATTTTGAAGAATGCTTAGATGTGTTATAGCAAAAGAATAACAACTTCAGGAGAATATATTGCAATATGGAAGTAAAGGTGAGGAAAGTCTTAGGACAATTTATTGTTCTCTAAATGAGCAATTGACATATATTGTGTATGGGGGAGGGTGGCAAGAACAGAGAGGATGAGTGTGTTCTAAGTTTCCTGTCTGGTCTGGATAAAAAATACAGCTATTAACTATCACAAGACACAAGCATTATGCTATATAAATGAATTGAAGGCAATCACTATATGAGTAGAACAACATAAAATGTTCATGTCAGTTAAGAAATACTCAACCCACCCAGGACACCTGGTGGCTCAGTCTGTTAAGTGTTTGCCTTCGGCTCAGGTCATGATCCCTCGGTCCTGGGGGATGGAGCCCTGCATGGGGCTCCTTGCTCAGCGTGGAGTCAGTTTTTCCCTTTCCCTGTTCATGCTTTCTCTCTCTCTCTGACAAATAAGTAAAATCTTAAAAAAAAAAAAAACGTTCAACCCATCCAATGGAAGATGCAAGTAAAAACAGATAAATTACTAAATAAATAAAGCAAGAAAGCAAAAGAAAACTGTAATTATAATAGATCTATAATAATTATTTAAATTATAATTTAATTTGCTATGAACATGTAAAGGTTAACTATATCAATGAAAGGAGTGTTTCTGATTCAATATCAAATGTTATCAACTAAAATTAAATCTATCAACAAGATATCTGTAAGGGAAATATTTAACATAGTCTACAGACATAGAATAAATGATTAGCAAAAGGCATCCCAGCCAAACATCTATACCCAGATGACAATTTTAATATTAACCAAATGGGGGGCGCCTGAGTGGCTCAGTTGGTTAAGCGACTGCCTTTGGCTCAGGTCATGATCCTGGAGTCCCGGGATCGAGTCCCGCATCGGGCTCCCTGCTCGGCAGGGAGTCTGCTTCTCCCTCTGACCCTCCTCCCTCTCACGCTCTCTGTCTCTCATTCTCTCTCTCAAATAAATAAATAAAATCTATAAAAAAAAATATTAACCAAATAGAATCAAAGCAAATAACCATCATGAAGGAAAAAATGTTGTCATATATTTGTAGAAAAAAAGAATACGGCAAACAGAAAGAACGTTCCTGAACATATATGCAGCTAAAATTTAGCCTCAGATTAACATATTATCTAAAAAAGGATAAATGAAAAAATAGTGAGAGAATTATATTAAATAATAACTGTAGTTTAAAATTCTTAATGCATTCCTCTCAGAAACTGATTAAATATATCTAAAATTAGCAAAGATTGAGAACACATGGATATAAGATCATAAGCAGAAATTTAAATTCAACAAAAATAAACATATTTTAAACTCCTAGTAAGCACTTATTAAAAATAAATACATCCTATGCAAAAAACAAACCTGGTAAATTAAAAGAATAAGCATGCAGTCCTCTTGGGCCTTCCCCTGTCAATTCACACTGGCTTACTCTTCTACCTGCCAAGGGTTTTCTACAGGCTCTCTGTGGTGGGGGCGGGGGGCACTCTTGAGTAACTCTAGGCAGGGAAAACTGCAAGCGACCTTCCAACAATGACTGTTAGGAGCTGGTGTGCCTCACCCACCCTCTAGTGCAATCCCCACGTACATGCTTGACCCTGATCCAGACTTCCCAACAGGATTAAGAAGGAGCTGCCCCCAGCAGTGGCTTGTTGGATAACACACACACACACGGCTGGTCCTCTTCCTGGCCTCGGTGCCCGATACCCTAATAATACTTCCTAGAAGAAACTCTGAAATAACCACTTAATATACAGATTCTTATCCCAGAGGTTGTTTTTGGTTTGTGTTGGTTTGGTTTGGTTTTGGTTTTCTCTGAGGGAAAGGCAAAGAAAACAATTGATTTGGTCCCCAAAGCATTCCTAGGATACAGATCCTTAGGATGGGATTCTGTATTTGAATCATTCACCGGCAAAATATAGTAACAAATACTCCATTGATGGGGATAATTGGAATCTTGATGCCCCCAGCATGCTATAACATCACGATTGCTAAGGCTTTTGTCTATGGAAAGTTGGCATAGAAAAAATAGAACAGGGTGCCCTGGCATTTGCCAATCACGACTGTGTCTATATTAAAGTCAGGCTGTGACGGGGAGGACGTGGGACCCTGAGACCTGTGAGGTGGTAGTGGCTGTGCCTGAGAACTGTGAATATTCAGATACCCCTAATGCCTCTGGGGCCAGCACAAGTGTCTCGTCTACACCTGCTAGAGAAGCCTCCCCTTGTCTCAAAACTGTGTAATTCCCTATCCCCAGGCAA
This sequence comes from Mirounga angustirostris, assembly GCF_029215605.1. Classification (NCBI taxonomy): domain Eukaryota; kingdom Metazoa; phylum Chordata; class Mammalia; order Carnivora; family Phocidae; genus Mirounga; species Mirounga angustirostris. The sequence goes on along the minus strand of NW_026991722.1, from coordinate 5,580,883 downwards.
ATGCCATGAGGCTGATAATTACTTTCTCAAGGTCTGACCTCATCTCCTTTCATTGATTCTAGACTAATTACTAGGTTAAGTTCTCAGAGTGGCTTAACTGGGGAAGTCCTATCTATTCTGAGACAAAAGAGATGATCAGCAGAATCTCGGAGTGGATCTTGAAGGTGCTACATACCCTCGAAAGCAGCATCTCCAGATGATTCATTGTAAGCCTTTGTTTTCTGAAGCTTCAAGGAAACAATCCAGTAGTTTATTATCAGTACCTGCTTCAGGTGTCCTTGTCAAATCATTAAATTCTGAGTCATGGGAAAGTTCCCCCATATCAAAATTGCCTTATTGATATTTATATTTTGTCCCCAGCCTGGCACCAGTTCCTGCTACTAATTCTGTTCCTCTCAAACAGTAATGGGATTTCCCCAGTTGGGACATGCTGATCCTTGAACCTCATCACTGGTCTAGAATCAACGAGGGGAAGGGAGGAAAGGAGTTTTAAATCATAAGTGATCATGTTATCTTCAGTATGGAAAATAACTGTTTTCCTATATTTGAGCAAATGTTAGAGTTTGAGGGTTAGACTGAGTTCAGAAATAGGAAAATAGAGCTAGTCATATTTTTGTTCACCGAGTACATAGTCTGCTAGGTTTACACCCGGCTGTCTCCCTTTGCTCTGGAAAACAAATTTATTTCCAAATTTGACTGAAGCATTTCTCATGGCATGCATATAACTACCAGGGAGATTCCACCTGAAATCTTACACTCAATACAAAAATTTTTCTCAAAACTGAAAAAGGGGAAAATATCTGAAATAGATGTAGCAACTATAGGAGCCTACAGCACATATTAAAGACGATTTGTGAGAATTCAGGGTGATAGTCAAATTAATGTCAAATACATTATTTGTGCAAATTTGTGGTCCCCACAATTAATCTTTTCGTTTGTTTTTGGAATTTCTCCCGAATTATTTTTTTTTCAAATGACGAAGTCCTCAAGGGAAGAGCAAAGCTCTTGTATAAAGTCTCTTCTCTTTGCGTTTTTATTTTCCTTTGCAAGAAGATTCTGTATTGAATAAACAGAGAGTAGATTTGCAAGGCAGTGAGAGAAGAAGGTCAGATTGATTCACGAAGAGGTGGTGTGCTGAGCTGGAGTAACACTTCTTACACAGCCAAAGGGTATGTTTTGCAAAACCTAGGCTAACTGAATTAGGCAGTGATGCCAAGAGTATATATTACCCTTAAAAACACTGAGTTATAATTTCGACCCTCCAAAATAGGAAAAAAACATTCAATAAATGAAAATAGATTGGCTAAACAGATAGGGAAATAGATGATGATGATAGATGATAGAGAGATGATAGATAGATAATAGATGATAGATAGATAGATAGATAGATAGATAGATAGATAGATAGATAGATAGAAAAAAAGAAAGAAAATAAATATTCATGTCAGAATTTAATACCTTATTTTTATCTATCGAGAATTTACTTTCAAGTACCATACTATCCATCTTTTTGAAATGACGGATTTGCCTTTCCTTAGACAATCTATATATTAATTTAAAGATGGAACACATTGTTCTTGTTACCCTTAGCAATAAGGATTTTTTATGATTTATTCTTAGTATATACCTTTGACTCATATTCTTTTATTTTAGGCACACAACTCAGGATTCGTAACTACATACATATGGATAGAGGTGCTTGAAAAGAAAATCTGCTCTTCTGGAATACTGAATGCAAAATAAAAGCCCATCACTGAAAGCAGAATTTGGAGACTAGAAATGAAAGATGGAACACAGTTTTCAAAGGGATTATTAAAATCTAACAAGTCTGGGCTTTGCTTAAACAATATGAAATATAAAAACATATAGTTCCACTCCTGCCTCTAGAGTTACAGGATGATTTAGGGTCAGCCAAATAATGCAGACAATTCTATGGCCAGAGTGACTGGTCAGGAATGAACATGTGATCAAGACAATGAGATATAATGACAGTCTTTCTGTCAAATATTCAGGTAGAGTCCATTGGTCCAGGTATCTCCATATAACAGAAGCCAAATGAATGTTTACCTTAGGGCTTTACAAATATGGCTATGCTGTCTGTTGAATATTATTGAGTTTACTCAGGGATGGTAATTTTATACCAATATACTATCTGTATTATATAGGATAATATAGATGCACTAGCAAAGAAGCAATGCAAGCTTTCAGGGTGGGACAGTTGCCAGAGAGGAAGACATGAGCCTGGGAATAAAGAGAAACCTCAGAAAAAAAGCCAATAGCAAAAAAAAAAAAAAAAAAAAATAGCAGAACAGAAATTATTCCGAATAATTTGAGCTTCTGGATTAAATTGTGTCTAAAGTACTACTCCTGGGTTTTTCAGTTTTATGAGTCAGTAAGTCTAGTCTGGCAAAAGTCAGTTTACATTGATTTATTGTCATTTGTACAGGAAAGGAGTCCAAATTGATACAATACAATTTAAAGCAATTTTGTCTGACGAAATCCTGCTCTGGTCAGGTCGGACAGCAGGGACAGCAGCTGAGAACCCAAGCTCTTGAGGTGGTGTCCCACCAGGAGTAGACGCAGCAAATGGACAATACAGGTCTTCAGCTGGTTGTTGGATTGTGTGGGATATGCACCCAAAACAAACCCAGGTTTTTGGGGTTTGAATTGATTGAACTGATTTTTTTTTTTTTATAAATTGTGGTAAAAACACATAACATGAAATCTACCCTTTAACAAAATTTTAAGTGAATGGCACAATATTGTTATTTATATGCACATTGTTGCAGGGCAGATCTCAAGAACTTTTTCATCTTGCATGACTGATACTCAATGCCTGCTGAACAGCTCCTCCCCATCTTCCCTCCCCCAGCCCCTGACATCCACAATTATCCTCTCTGCTTCTGGGACAGTGACTATTTTAGGAACCTAATGTCAATGAAATTATGCAGTATTTGTCCCTCTGTGGTTGATTTCATCCAGCATAATGTCCTCAAAGTTCACTATGTTAGCACGTACAGTAAGGTATACTCCTTTTTTTAAGGTGACTAATGTTCCATTGTGTGTATATATCGCATTTTCTTTATCAAGTTATCCATCGATGGACATGTAGGTCGTTTTCACTATTGTGAATAATGTTGCAATGAACATGGGGGTGCAAGTATTTCTTCAAGATCTTGGATCTCAGTGCTTTTGGATAAATATCCAGAAGTTAGATGGTTGGATCATATAGTAGTTCAATTCTTTATTTTTCCTCCATCCTGTTTTCCATAAGGGTGGCACCATTTCTTATTCCCACCAACAATGTATGAAAGTTTCAGTTTCTCCCCATCCTTACTATGCTTCTTATTTTCTATTTTTGCTTTGTTTGTTTGTTTGATAGT